>NC_137777.1:42199985-43399985 GCF_963455305.1 Plecotus auritus
AGAACAAAGGCCAACTCAGATCTTCCTCTGTAAGTCACATGGCGATGGTACGTGCAGCTGGGGGTGTGGAGGATGGCTGCAGTCCCCAGTACCTGCCCAGGTGACACTGTTAGCCCTTCAGGTGAGCCGGAGTCTTTCCTTCTACAGATTTAAACTTCTCCCCTAGAATAGCATTTCTTGAAACTCCTGTTTTCTGATAGCAGATCAAGTGTTGCTTATAGTTTGGGCAACTTAGGTATTCCATGAAATCTACAGTGTGTGTGATGTTGTTTGTCCTCATTCCCACGAGCAGCATCAAGAAGCAAGTGTGGCCCTGCCCGGTTTGGTCAGTGGATAGAAAGCATCAGCCCACTGAAGGGTCCCAGGTTCAATTCTGGTCAAGGGCATGGACCTCGGTTGCAGGCCTGATCCCTGGCCCTGGTCAGGGCACGTGATATGTTTCTCTTACATCAATGTTTCTCTCTCTCTGTCTTTCCCCCTCCCTTCCACTCTCACTTAAAAAAGGCAGCAGCGACAGCAAGTGTAGACTTGCCTACTCATGCTCTTTCATATCTTCAATTTAAAATGAATTAAGGATATTTGCTTGTCAATTGGAGACCTTCTTTTCATTTAACTTTTTCTTCCTGAGTTTGTGTAGGATGCAATTCTCATTTTTTAATAAAAAATTTTTGCCACTGCCCAAAATTAAGAAGCATATTAGGCAAAGTGTTCGCCCTCGGGAGTGATTGGAATTAGTGATTGGAGACATTCCACAGTCATTGAGGGTGAGTTAAAACAAGGCCACTGATGAGCATGGGCCAAAAGCCCCTCGTGGCGTGTCTGGGGTGCTACTGAGTGGAAGTCACCCACTGGGGTGTCCTGTCTGTCGGCCAGTCCAGTGTCACCCGGGTCCGCATCTAGGGCTTCTCCAACTGTGCACAGAAGCAGGCAGGGCAGCCTGGGAGCCAGCACAGCCCTGCCCACCCAAGCTTATCATCTGCAGAGCGCCCCACCCCCCACCCCGCCCCAGGGAGCCGGTGTTCCCAGGTGGAGCAGGGCAGGACCAGCTGTTTACATTGTGACCAGGCTCTCGCAGCTGCTGGGAACAAGCAGCATCTGTCACAGTCCCTTGGCTGGAGGCCCTTTTCACCTCCCAGTCCAAACTGGAGGGGGCAGCCCTACTGTGACACCATCTGTGTGCCTGGCCTTCCAGGGCTTACTTGCACCCCACCCAGTCTGCAATGAGGAAAGCTCTTGGAACAGACTAACAGCATTTGCATCCTCTCTGTCACATCCTAACCTCCACAGCCGGGACTGTCCCCGCCCCCCCCCCACCCCCACCCCCCGCACCCCCCAGCAAGGCTCAGTTGACAGATTATCATCCTGGGCAAGGAGAGGACAGGCGCATCCTCACAAGGAAGATAGGGAAGTCACGTCTTCTCCCTCCCCCAGTCCCCTCCTCTTCCTGGCCTTGACCCACCCTTGCTCCTCAAGGTGTGGTCCATGGATCAGCAACATCAGCATCACCTGGGAGCCTGACAGCAACTCAGGCCCACCCACACCCACAAGATCAGAATCTGCATTTTGACAAGACCCCCCCCCCCCCAGATGACTCCTATACATGGTCAAGGTCCAGAAGCCCTGCTCTGAGGCTTAGGTTAATGATCTGCAACACGATCATTTTATATTAACACCAAGTGGAAGGAAATCTCTGCTCATCCCAAATCTCAGTGGAAGACGTAATGGAGACACTCAAACTTCGGTAGACCGAAAGCACAACTCTGCAGAAGTTCATGGTTAATATTAGCAATAATTCCTACAGGTCTGGCTACCTTTGCCTGCCCCGAGCTCAGAGAAGCTCTGGCTGTGAAGTGGCAGCACCCAGACAGTGGGTGGGGATGCTTCCTCCTCCGGCCTGTCCTCCTGGGAGCAGGGGAGGCCCTAGCCCTCACTTCCTTCTTCTGCTGCGGCCGGAGAAGAGCCAGACACAACCACTTGGAACTTCCCTGTCACTCAGAGGCCATTAAATTTTTACGAGATTAAAAGTACTTTTTCCAGAAATAAAACCCAGAGTTATCACTTCAGTAGGCTGGGGAAATGTACCATTCCTTTTATAGCTTCGAATAAGAGCAGCTCTATAACAACCCAAATTTCTTCTCCTGATTCTGCAACCTTCTCTCCTTAGCATAAAAAAAAAAAAAAGCCATAGTAAAGCGTTCGGGAGCCATTGAGACCCTCAGTGCATGCTCATCAAATTTCTGAGGCTCCGCCACCCTCGACAGAGGGGATGATTTCTCAGATATCACAGTGTAGTGTCGCCTTTACCTCTGTGGTCCTCAGTTTCCCCGTCTGCAGTGAGCTGTTATGAAGGAATTGAAAAACTCAGGTGGAGAGGGAATAATGGCGGCGGAATAGACAGACGTGTTCCGAGCCTTGTCCCGGAGCAGAAAGAAAGAACAGCTGAGGGACGCACAAGGAGTGTTTGTTGGCTGGTTGGGAGACAGCTGAATTCCAGAAGGAGGTGGGGGACTGCTGAACGGGGTTCCCCTGACCTGGCAGCACCAACTGCGGCTGGGTCCCCTCCCGGAGCTGCGGGCTTGGACGCGGAGTCTGCGCCATCTTGATCCGGAAAGTGGAGCTTATCTGAAGCCTGAGAATCCACAACTGCGGCACCCCAGGAACAGCTGCGAGCCCCAGAACAACGCTCCCCAACTGGCGCAAGCACACGGGTTCAGAGGAGCTCTACACTCCACCACGGAAAGGTCAGATTTCGCCTGGGATAAGGTGAGGTCTCTGGTCCCGGCGGGAGAGAGGAACGCGCGTTTTGCGGGAGCTGGAGGACCAGGGAAGTCTGTGCCTAGAAAAGTCCGTGGCTGTAGGGGCTGGCGTGATCTGTGATTGTGGAAAGGGGTCCTCAGAGCTGCTAAGAGAAGGGCACTCTAAAAAGCAACCCATTTTGATCTGAAGTGCAGGGACACCCTAAGAATTTCAGGCTGTCCAGACTTACGCGCAGCCCGTGCGCTCCCTTTGTGCCTGGGTTTACTCGCAGTCCTGGAGTTCGCACACTTGGGCTTTTTCCTCTTCAAATCCTTGCTTCTGATTACTAAGCCCAATACATAGGATCACCCAGTTGGGGACACCCTGGGAGACTGCAGGGGAAAGTTGTTTTTCTGGAACCTGGGGATCGGAGCGGGGAGTGACCATCAGAGAGTCAGCTCTGAGGCAGACCACGCCCACAGGCCGGTGGCAGTGCCACAGGGAAAGAAGGCTCTAACACTGCCTAGAGAGGCCATAGATAGACCCGGAAGTCAATCCAGAAACACTGCCACCCAGGGGCTGAATCACAAATTGACTCTTGCGTAATCAAAAATAAAGGAATACGAGAAATTAAGACACACCGCCTGCTTAAAATCAGGACTGGCTTACAACACCGAAGAGCAGTGGATCGCAGGGAACTGCAATACTGTCTGGACTGAGAAACAGGCGTGCCAAACAGAAAAACAGAGGAAGTGAATGACCTTCACTACTTCACATTTTATTTTTACCTTTTATTTTTTTATTTTTTTATTTTTTTTTATTTTCATTTTTTGCATCTTTTAATCAAGAAACTTTTTTTTCTTTTTTCATCACTTGATTTTACCTTTTTAATGATTACATTTTTATTTTCAATCCGTATTATTACTACTGCTATTTTATCTTTTTTTTTTTAAAGTGTCATTTTATTTTCTCTTCATTTTATTTTGGGATTAGGGTTCTACATTCTATTTTTTATCTTTCCTTTAGCATCGTTTTACTCTATCTCAACTCTACCTTTAGGCCATCACTCTCTTCCCAACCTCCCCCTTTTCAGTGTCCTGTTTGTCTTACCCTTTTACTGCTTTAGATTTTCCCTATTCTTTCTGTTTACCCCTTGTTAAAATTTCACCCTACTTACATATCTAATCTCTAATCCCCTGCTCCAAGTCCACATACACCTCTCCCTTCGCTGTCTGAGCTATCCATAAACTTGTCCTTCTCTCTGTCCTTTTGTTGTTGTTTGCTTGAATGTAGATTATATCCAATTTTTATGCTGTTTTTGTGAGATTGTTTTGCTTATTCTTCTTTTGTTTATTTTTTTGTTTGTTTTGTGCTTCAGCTTTCCCTTGCCTCAATCCATATTAGTTGGTGTTGTAGTTTGTATTAATCCCCAGGCACTTGTTGCTGGCATTTGCTGGGAATAGTGATTGTTCTATTGGAGTTTTATCCCCAATATATATAGTCTGTTCCCCTTTCTCTCTTAGTCACTTTCTTGTCTCTCTTACTTTTTTTTTCTCTTTACTTTCCCTTTTCCCAATTTCATTTTCACACTCCTTTTTTCTTTTTTTCTTTCTTTCTTTCTTTTTTCCTCTTCTTCTTTCTCTCCTATCACCTAATTTGCCTTTCTCTGGTGGTCACCTTTATTGGAGGTTATTAATATCGTGAATACATTCCTGTTCAGTGCCTTGTGAGTTGTACCTGGTAGTGCTGTATTTTGTGCCTTTAAATCAACCCAGGAGAGAGAGAACTACATAACCAGACACCCAGAGAAGAGAGACCATGGGGAGACAAAGAAGCAGCCCGCATATGAAAGAAAAGCAGGCATCACCAGAAAAGGAAGTAAACGAAATGGAGGCAAGCAACCTTCCAGAAAAAGAATTCAGAGAAATGGTCATAAGGTGGCTGAAAAGAATGGAAGACAAATTCGACAATATGAGCAAGAACCAAGAGGAAATGAAGAAGAACCAAGAAGAAATGAAAAATGACATCGCTGCTGTAAAGAACTCAATAGAAAGCATCAAGAGTAGACTAGAAGAAGCAGAGGACCGCATCAGTGAGCTAGAAGACAAGATGGAAAAAAATACCCAAGAAAAGCAACTTCTAGAAAAAAAAATTAAAAGGCAGGAGGAGAGTCTAAGGGAACTTTGGGACAACACGAAACAAAACAACATCCGCATAATAGGGGTTCCAGAAGGAAAGGAAGCTGAGCAAGGAATAGAAAACCTCTTTGAAGAAATAATGACAGAAAATTTCCCAGATATAGGGAAGAAAAAACCCACACAAATCCAAGAAGCTCACAGAGTCCCAAGCAAAATGAACCCCAAAAGACCGACGCCAAGGCACATTATAATTAAATTGGCAAACACCAACGACAAAGTAAGAATCTTAAAAGCAGCAAGAGAGAGACAGAAAGTTACATACAAAGGAACCCCCATCAGACTAGCAACTGATTTCTCAACAGAAACTCATCAGGCCAGAAGGGAATGGAATGAAATATACAAAGTCATGCAAAGGAAGGGGCTGAATCCAAGAATACTGTACCCAGCAAGGCTGTCAATCAAAATTGAAGGTGAAATCAGGAGCTTCACAGACAAAAAAGGACTAAGGGAATTTATTACCACCAAACCAGCAATGCAAGAAATGCTAAAGGGTCTACTGTAAAAAAAAAAAAAGAAAGAAAGAAAGAAACAGGAAGCGAAGAAGTAACACAGGGGTAAAGAATAGGAATGGTGACAAATAAGTACCTATCAATAATAACTTTAAATGTAAATGGATTAAATGCCCCAATCAAAAGACATAGGGTAACAGATTGGATAAGAAAACACGACCCATATATCTGCTGTCTACAAGAAACCCACCTCAGAAAAAAAGACGCACACAGACTGAGGGTGAAGGGATGGAAAAAGGTTTTCCAGGCAAATGGAACTGAAAAAAAAGCTGGGGTAGCAATACTTATTTCTGACAAATTAGATCTCAAACTGAAGGACATAACAAGAGATAAGGAAGGCCATTTCATAATACTAAAGGGAGCAATCCAACAAGAAGAAATAACTCTGGTAAACATATATGCACCCAATACAGGAGCACCCAAATACATAAAAAAACTCCTGGAGGATATTAAGGGAGACATTGACAGCAATACAATCATAGTAGGAGACTTTAATACCCCACTATCACCATTGGACAAATCCTCTAAACAAAACATCAGCAAAGAAACATCAATCCTAAATGACTCACTAGACCAGATGGAATTAATTGACATCTTCAGAACATTTCACCCCAAAGCCACAGAATATACATTCTTCTCAAGCGCACATGGGTCATTTTCAAAGATAGACCATATGTTGGGACATAGGCAAAGTCTCTTCAAATTCAAGAAGATAGAAATCATATCAAGCATCTTCTCAGACCACAGTGGCATAAAACTGGAAATCAACTACAATAAAAACAACCCAAAGAAATCAAACACATGGAGACTAAACAGCATGCTATTAAACCATGACTGGGTTACCAGAGAGATCAAAGAAGAAATAAAAAACATCATGACAACAAATGACAATGAAAACACTACAATCCAAAATCTATGGGACACAGCGAAAGCAGTCTTGAGAGGGAAGTTCATAGCTCTACAAGCCAACTGCAAAAAACAAGAAACAGGGTTAATAAATTACCTAACCCAACAACTCAAAGAGTTAGAAAAAGAGCAACAAGAAAAGCCCAGTGTAAGCAGAAGGAAGGAAATAATAAAGATCAGAGCACAGATAAACGACATAGAGACCAAAGAAACAATACAAAAGATCAACAAAACCAAGAGCTGGTTCTTTGAAAGGATAAACAAGATTGATGAACCTCTAGCCAGGCTCACCAGGAAGCAAAGGGAGAGGACCCAAATAAACAAGATCAGAAATGAAAGAGGTGAAATAACAACAGATCCCGCCGAAATACAAAGGATTGTTAAAAAATACTATGAACAACTCTATTCCAACAAACTGGACAACCTGGAGGAAATGGACATATTCCTAGAAAAATATAACCTTCCAAAACTCAATCAGGAAGAATCTAAACAGCTCAACATGCCAGTAACTATGGAAGAAATTGAAGCAGTCATCAAAGAGCTTCCGGCAAACAAAAGCCCGGGGCCAGACGGCTTCACAGGAGAGTTCTACCAAACATTCAAGGAAGAACTAAAACCTATCCTCCTCAGACTATTCCAAAAAATTCAAGAGGAAGGAACACTTCCCAGCTCCTTCTATGAAGCCAGCATCACCCTAATACAAAAACCAGATAAAGACAACACAATGAAGGAGAATTACAGGCCAATATCCCTCATGAATGTAGATGCCAAAATCCTCAATAAAATTCTAGCAAATAGGATCCAGCAGTACATCAGAAAGATCATACACCATGACCAAGTAGGATTTATCCCAGGAATGCAAGGATGGTTCAATATCCGCAAATCAATAAATGTGATACATCACATAAACAAATTGAGAGATAAAAATCACATAGTCATATCAATTGATGCAGAAAAAGCATTTGACAAAATCCAACACCCTTTCTTGATAAAAACTCTCAACAAGGTGGGAATAGAAGGATCATACCTCAACATCATAAAAGCTATATATGATAAACCCACAGCTAACATCATACTCAATGGGCAAAAACTAAAACCATTCCCCCTAAGAACAGGAACAAGACAGGGATGCCCACTCTCACCACTCCTGTTTGACATAGTACTGGAAGTATTAGCCACTGCAATTAGACAAGAAGAAGAAATAAAAGGCATCCAAATTGGAAAAGAAGAAGTAAAGCTGTCCTTATTTGCAGATGACATGATATTGTACATAAAAAACCCGAAAGACTCCATCAAAAAACTAACAGACTTAATAAATGAATTCGGCAATGTAGCAGGATACAAAATTAACACCAAGAAATCTATGGCATTTCTATACACCAACAATGAACTTACAGAAAGAGAGACTAAAAAAGCAATCCCATTTTCCATCGCACCAAAAAAATTAAGATACTTAGGAATAAACCTAACCAAGGAGGTAAAAGACCTATATGCGGAAAACTATAGGACACTGAAAAAAGAGATAGAGGAAGATGTAAACAGATGGAAGAACATACCATGTTCATGGATTGGTAGAATCAACATCATTAAAATGTCCATACTACCCAAAGCAATCTATAGATTCAATGCACTCCCCATTAAAATACCAACGGCGTATTTCACAGACCTAGAAAGAACTCTCCAAAAATTCATCTGGAATAAAAAAAGACCCCGAATAGCCACAGCAATCCTGAGAAAGAAGAATAAAGTAGGAGGGATCTCAATACCAGATTTCAAGCTGTATTACAAAGCCACTGTCATCAAAACAGCCTGGTACTGGCACAAGAACAGACATATAGATCAATGGAACAGAATAGAGAATCCAGATATCGACCCAAACCAATATGCGCATTTAATATTTGACAAAGGAGGCATGAACATACAATGGAGTCAAGACAGTCTCTTTAATAAATGGTGTTGGGAAAATTGGACAGATACATGCAAAAAAATGAAACTAGATCACCAACTTACACCATACACAAAAATAAACTCAAAATGGGTACAGGACTTAAATATAAGACGGGAAACCATAAAAATACTAGAGGAATCCACAGGCAGCAAAATCTCAGACATATGCCAAAAGAACTTTTTCAGTGATACTGCCCCTAGGGTAATGGAAGCCAAAGAGAAAATAAACAAATGGGACTACATCAAAATAAAAAGCTTTTGCACAGCAAAAGAAACCATCAACAAAACAACAAGAAACCCCACTGTATGGGAGAACATATTTGCAAATGGTATCACTGATAAAGGTTTAATTTCCAACATCTACAGGCAGCTTATACAACTTAATAAAAGGAAGATAAATGATCCAATAAAAAAATGGGCAACGGACCTAAATAGAAGCTTTTCGAAAGAAGACAGAAGGAAGGCCAAGAGACACATGAAAACATGCTCAAAGTCACTAATTATCCGAGAGATGCAAATCAAAACAACAATGCGATACCATCTCACACCTGTCAGAATGGCTATCATCAACAAATCAACAAACGATAAGTGTTGGCGAGGATGCGGAGAAAAAGGAACCCTCGTGCACTGCTGGTGGGAATGCAGACTGGTGCAGCCACTGTGGAGAACAGTATGGAGTTTCCTCAAAAAACTGAAAATGGAACTCCCATTTGACCCAGTAATCCCACTCCTAGGAATATATCCTAAGAAACCAGAAACACCAATCAGAAAGGATATATGCACCCCTATGTTCATAGCAGCACAATTTACAATAGCTAAGATTTGGAAACAGCCTAAATGCCCATCAGCAGATGACTGGATCAGAAAACTATGGTACATCTACACAATGGAATACTATGCTGCCGTAAAAAAGAAGGAATTACTACCATTTGTAGGCACTTGGATGGAATTAGAGAACATTATGCTAAGTGAAATAAGCCAGTCAATGAAAGAAAAATACCACATGATCCCACTCATTTGGGGATAATGAAAAACATTATAAACTGATGAACAAAAAGATAGTTACAGAGGCAGTAAAGCATCAAACAGACTGTCAAATTACAGTGGTAAGGTTAGGGAGAGGTGGGGGAAATAAGAGATCAACTGAAGGACTTATATGCATGTATATAAGAGTAACCAACGGATGCAAAACATTGGGGGGTGAGGGCATATATGGGAGTGGGGTGGGGGTGGGGGGCAATGGTAAGATATGTACACATATAATACCTTAATAAAAATTTGAAAAAAAAAAAAAAAAAAAAAAAAAAGAAAAACTCAGGTGCCCGCAGGGGCCACCCATGGAATGAAAGTGAGTGTCGGGGATGGGAGGGGAAAAATGAGGGAAGGTATAAAATGAGGTCACAGTCATAGCTAGGTGACAATCACGGCTCCTACCAGCTCATTCAGTGGCCCTGTTTGGATTTCATTAAAGTGACATAGCACATCTTTGTTTTATTTTTTACCGTACTGGCTTTTGAGAGAGAGATTGATTCATTACCGCCCACACTTACAGTTCCTTTGCAACAGGGGGCAGTAGTGAGACCGCGTCATGGATCCAGCAACCCCTGCTTTCTCCGTGGATTCCAAACACCATAGATCAGTGATTTTTAACTGGTGTGCCTCAAGAAATTTTTAAATATGCAATACCAATACCTGACTATTTAGTCAGGGGCACTGACATCTTTTCCCTTAGATTGTCAAATAAAATAAAATAAAAAGACAACAGCCAATACAACGCTAGCCATTCAGTATGAATGAATCAAAAGTATACCTATATTTTTGCCCAGCCAGTGTTGCTCAGTAGTTGAACATCGACCCATGCATCACAAGGTCACTGTTTGATTTCTGCTCAGGGCACATGCCTGGATTGCAGACTCAATCCCTGGCAGGTGGCATGCAGGAGGCAACCCATCAATGTTGGTGTTTCTCTCTCATAGCTATTTCTCTCTTTCCCTTCCTCTCTCTTTAAAATCAGTAAAAATTTATTTTAAAATTATACCTATTTTTGTCAGATCAAAAAATATGATAATTTTATATGCTGCAGAATTTTAGTAATTAGTTCATGTGTGCCATGAGATGAAATGGTCTGCTAGCAAAGATCCCCAAGGTCTGGCTTGCTTATGTTTTGTTGATGTTGTTTTGTCTCGCATAGTATTTTAAGAAATGTTCCAAATACTTGAAATATTTAAAAATCAGAAAATTTCACATCTTTGGAAAAGAAGTTAATATGGGGAGGAACTAAAGTGTCTGGCATGAGGGTGAGAGCTGGAGGCAGGGAGGGGGGCAAAAGTGCTAACAGAGGCCATTGTTCATTTTCTGAGCCCTGCCCCCACAGAACCAGCAGGTAAGTGCCATATCTGAGTCTCCATCAACCCAGCTAATGTGTTCGCCTACCCTTGTGGTTCCCTGTGTATGGCCTGCCTTGGCTCATGCTTTAGACTTTTGTAAAATCTCTCAAACAAGCATCTGGTTTCAGCATGCCCTGTACCTCTCAGTAAGTGACCCCAGGCCCAGTACTAATGCAGACAGTGTTGGTTTGCTGCTTGGCCTCTCCTGGGAACCTCCAAGTCCAGCACAAGAAGCAGCCATCTGCAGATTGCTTTGTAGCTCAGGCCAAGTAGCCTGCAGCAGAACACAGGTGATGGCTGACCTTAGCCTGAACCTCCTGGGAGGCCCCAGAGCCAGTGCACCCAATGGACAGCTTCAGACCACATCAAAGCACCACCCAACCATATTCAAGGGGCAGACTCAGCAGGCACCAGAACCCCGCTGAAGTAAGTCCTGCTTCGAGGGGTGGGCCCCTGCACATCTGATCTTCCATGGTGGTCGCAGGCAGTCCGTGCAGCCAATTCACCTGAGGATAACTCCCTCTCATTGATGTACCAATGGCAATCAACACTCAACTACAATACAGAGATCATATTGACAGTTGCCAGATAGGAGGGGGTTAGGGGGAAGAGTGAAAAAGGTGAAGGGAATAAGAAGTACAAATAGGTAATTACAGAATAGTCACAGTGATGTAAAGTACAACGTAGGGAATATAGTCAATAACAATGTGTCAGATGGGGACTAGGTTTATCAGGATGATCACTTAATAAGTTATATAATGTCTAATTACTGGGGTATACACCTGAAACTAATATAATATTGTGTGTCAACTATAATTGGAAAACGAACATTTTTTTTTAAGCCCAGATTTCTGTCTTCCTCTGAATTGGAAAATCTGAGGGTAATCACCCTTGTTGCTGTGTGGCAACAATCAGCTAAATCTGTAGCCACTGACCACTTCTCCTGTTCCCCACCATCCCCTCCACTTCCCAGGGTCTCACCTCTACCCTTGCTACACTCCTGATTGACACCACTCGGTGGCAGAAGGCATTTTTGTTCCCAACCCCTTTGACAGCCTGAAGTGAAGCTGGGTTCCCCGTCAGCCTCCCGTCTCAGCGGCCGGATGGCTGAGAATGTGGCTGGTGGGAGGGTCCACTTCATTGGGTTTATAAAGCACTAAAATGATTCTTTATCTCAGAATATCTGATTTTTAGCAAAAATGAAAAAAATGCACTGAGAAGAAAGCCGAACAACTGTGTGGTAACACTACATAGCGATTGTTTAACGCGGTGCAGCCCCCCAGCAGGTATCAGATGGCAGTTTAGCAGTTCCTCTTGCTGGCAGTCCTACCTGGAGCATCTCACTGGCTCTGGCTGCTCCTCGGAACCTCCCACAGTCCATGCTCTTCACCCTCACTAGCCTGGTTGCAGGGACTTCTGGGTCTGTTACTCGATGCCTTTGTTGCTGCATTTATTTCACTTCAATTGCATAAACGCCACTCTGTTGGTTGCTGTTCCTTTGTTTAAATTGTTTACCAAGTATTTCAGGTCTATAGAAAAGAACTGAGGCAACCTCACTCACGCACCCCTGTCTTTACTGAAACCTAACACCTTGCCACTCTGCTCCAGGCTGTCTTTTCCTAAGGAATAAAATAGTACAGGTGTGTCTCCCAGATTCCACACTCTTCTCCAACTTCCCAGAGCTAGCCAGCAGCCTAAATTATCTTTCTCTTGCATCATATAAAATGATGTTTTAGATTTAACTATTCAACAGAGGGTTTTTTCTTTTATATATTTTTTTATTTTTTAATTACAGTTGACATGCAATAGTCTATTAGTTTCAGGTGTACAGCCTATTTGGTTAGACATTTATATAGCTTATGAAGTGAGCCTGGACCCTAGTAGTCTAGCACCCACCTGGCACCATACATAGTATTACAATATTATTGACTACATTCCCTGTGCTGTGCTATACTTCCCCGTGTGACACAGGCTCATTTTAAGTGCTAAGTAGAGTTCCGCTGGAAGATACATCACAATTGATTTTTCTCTCTTCTTGATGGACATATCAATTGTTTCCGACCTTCTACGACTACCAACAACGCTGCAATGAGTGGTCCTCTCTCTGTCTCCCTACACACAGGTGTGCAACTCTCTTTATGCGCCTAGCAGTGGGATTGCGAGTCACAGGGTAGCACTTTTTTACTTTTATTTGATTGCCAGTTCCTTCTCCAACACGTTCACTTTGCTTAAGCTCCCTGAGCAGCCGTAGAGCAGTTTCCTCTCTCCACGCCTTTTCGTTATTGACATTATCGAGGCTTTGAACTCAGGCCGATAGGAGAGTGAAGTGACATCTTCTCGCTGTTTAAATTTTCCTGTTTCTCGTTAGTGGAGAGGTTAGCATCTTTCCACGTGTTTATGGACCATGGGGATTTCTGAGACTGCGAATTACCAATTCCCTGACTCCTACACCAGCTGTTTTGGAAGAAATAAAAACTTGTTTAGCCTTTCCTGCCTTCAGTGTCCATAAGTGATCTTTCCTTATATCAGAAATTATTTTAATTGTTAGATTTTGTCTATTATTAGATTAAACTTATTAAAAGAAAAAAATCCTTTTTTTAATATACTTTTATTGATTTCAGAGAGGAAGGGAGGGAGAGAAAGTTAGAAACATCAATGATGAGAGAGAATCATTGATTGACTGCCTCCCGCACACACCCCACTGGGGACCGAGCCCACAACCCAAACATATGCCCTTGACCAGAATCAAAACTGGGACCCTTCAGTCCACAGGACTACGCTCTAGCCACTGAGCCAAACCGGCTAGGGCAAAAATTCCTTTTTAGATATTTATTCATATATTCTTGTGCTGAACGCGAGAGAAAACCTGTGAGCTTCTTCACTGGCCTCCTAATCCTCATACCCGCCCTCCCAGTCCCCTCTCCGCTGTCCCCACGCTGTGCTATCACCTTGTAGAACCTGTGGGTATATTGTCCCTCAAAGTCCCTGACACTTTCCTGTATCCTAAGGCCTGCCCTGTTTTAGTCTCTCTTTCTCTTTCCCAGATCATAAGGATCAAATCAAACAAAAAGGGGTGGGTAGGAACACAGCCTTCCTGTGACAGTCCTCTGGCTCCTGGCCCGAAGATCTACTTCCAAAGATCTCTTTCTCTCCTAGACTCTGTCTTCCCCGAGAAGCTAGACATCAAACATCTTTCTGACTGGAGAGCACAAGCCCCCACCGCCTACTTTTCACTGATCAGAAAGAGATTTTTTCCAAAGCAGGTTCTGTCAGGAGAGGAACGGCGCTGCCTGCAGCTCTGAGCTCCTTTGGCATGTCCCCACAAAGCCTAGAGCTGGCACTACCCTGGAGGAGCCATTGCCCTTGGCACTGCCCCTGGCAAAGATGTTCAGACAGCCTCAGAAAGTTTCAAGTAGCCCAGGCTCTTCCAAGCAAACAAAGGAGCAGCAATTTCCACCGATAATCAGCTACTTTCATCACAGCGGCAGCTGGCACATTGTGAGCGTTCAGTAAATATTAATCAATAGCTATGCAGTGGCACCGAAGAGAGACAAAAGAATAGTCTGATGCGGTAACCAAGGTCACACTACACAGACACCGGGCCCTAATTTTCAAGGGAAGACACATGTGCCACCAGCTAAGAGCTGTTTGGGCCAGAAGACTCTGCCCAATGCTAAGGGCATTTCTCTGTCAAGGGCAGGCTCTCCCAGGCAGAGGACTGTGGTTCTGCCTGTGGTTGATCTGTATTAGCAACAGGGATTCCCTAAGCCAGCCTCGTGAGAATTTTCTATGACTATTTCCTGAGCCATCGAGTGAGGGAGCTGGGTTCGATCCTGACGGTGGCCCTGAAAAAAAAAAAAGAAAGAAAAACCCTACCACGTTAACAAATGCCTCGTTCCACCCCAGGATGACCTATTTGTCAAATACACATGCCATCCAGTCTCACATCTTACACAGGTTTCTATATCCATCTGAAAGTTGGTCATGCTGGAGATGAATTTTGACTATTGAGTGAACAACCTTCCAAGGACCAAACCAAGATGGGAAATGTTATTTTAAAACACGAGCGGGAAGTTTATCAAAGTACCTAGTAAATTTAATCTACTGCTTGATGAGCAGGGGCCTGACATGGGTCCTGATTTTCTTGGATGGCCGATTCCAAACAACTGCTCCCCGCTGAGCAGATCAGGAGATGGGCTCGCCCTCTGGCCAAGAACAGGAGCAGAGCTTCTGACAAGAGCCACTGTCTGAACTGGCTCAGTGGGTTTGCCCTGTCCCCGGCTTGTGGGCGGAGCCACAGTCTCCTGGTAAAAGGCTTCCTCACAGGGCACGCTCCCAGGGACATTTCCAGACCTGCTGTCCTAAGTGCTTCGCTCTCAGACCTAACTGGCCATCCCTCTTAGATTCACTCCCCTCTGAGGTCCTGCCCCAAGTCCCCTCACCCAATCAAGTCAAGCTCTGAAACCCAGTTCTAAGCCAGGGCCCTGGTCTTGCTCTCTGCCCAGAAGGGAGCGTGGCTGTGAACAGGCTGGAGGGAGGGAAGGCCCCATCACAATCCTTCCTCCACCTGCTCGCTGGTTCCCAGAAGTACGCTGTTTGGAAGACACACCCAATAGACATAGTCAGGCCTCATACCGCTTGTGCGGCTGGTTTCCCCAGATTTTAAGCTCCTTCAGAGAAGAGCCTTAAGACTTTAATCAAGAGTTTTGCCTACAAAAGTCTACCAATAAAGATTTATTGATGGATTTCCAGTCAATTTTCTAATCTATCTATAATCACGATCATGATCATAAAAGGTATTTTTAAAGCCACTACAGAAATGAGGCTTTTGCTACATAAGTTTCATGGAGAACCAAGGCAGAAGTAGTAATTCCTTACGCTTTGGAGTCAAGCTGACTATTGCTTTAGACACAGCTGCACAGTTTGAAATAAGAAAACAGTCCAAGGACATGACTTATAGCCACCACCTCGCCACCACTGAAGCCTCAGGCTGGAACAACAAAGTGAAGCTCCTTGTGCCGCAGTAACAGAGGCTTCTGTTGTGATTCCCCGTAAGCCCATGGAACAGCCGCCGCCGCCTCTGAGCACAGGGAGTCAGGAGCTTGTCTCTCCTCCATAATTACTTTACTTAGAAGGCATGGACAAGACATACAGAAAAGTAAGTGTGATGAGTACTGGGAGAACTCATTCCTTGGAGCGAGTTTTCAGTGAATTACGGATGCATTTGGCCATCTGCTGCTGCCACTGCTCTTATGAAATCTGGGATTCACAAATCACAGTTTCTATAACACTGACTCTGGGACTGAGAAAATCTACTCAGGATCTGTAGCCTGAGGGGAATGTTCTAGGTTCCTCCTGAAAGCTCCGCAGCACAATAAGGAACATAATGTCTGAGGGCTTCCCAACTTCTGGCAGGCAGTGCCACGTGGCCCTGGGGGGTGGGGGGGAGGGAGGATGAGGGCAGCGTAGTCCCGGGCACTGTACCACATTTCATGCTTGAAAAGTCCTTCACAACACCTCACCCAGCATCCCTGAATGTAGATCTTCATTATACAGTGAAAAGACACACTCACTGAGGCTGAAAACTGAGGATCACAGGACACCGAGCAATAAGTAGGAATTTGAACTAAAGGTCTGAACTCAATGTGGAAAACAGACATCTCCCTAATCAAAAAGAAAAAAGATAAACACGACATATAAACAATAAATAAAATGAAGTGATAAATGCAGAACTCATAACAACCAAAAATCCCAGTATTTTTCCATCTTCCTTCTTCAGAAGGCTTGGAAAGGGGAGGAGGAGAGAGGGATAAGGAAGTTCTCTAATCATTTGTCAAAGGGGCAGATTCAGATTCTACAGTTCTAGAACATTCTCTGTAGCAAAGTAACCACAGATGGCTAATCTATGCAACACAAATACCTAAAAGTCATACCATTCATCCTTCCAGCAGTGCCAGGCACTGGAACTATAGGCACTGAAGGAATTTCTAGCCTAGTAGGGAGGCAGAGACACGGGCACTCACAACAGCTATGACTCCGCTTTCGTGGAGGAAGGTATAGAGTGTGGCGGGCGGAGATGGAACTCAGAACCAATCAGTCTTGGCCCAGCAATCCTGTGCTTTTCACACCTGTGAAGCTCAGGTCCCCTACCCAGTCCCATCATACCACCCTGAAAATTGTCACCACCTGTCACACCTGTTCCCACCAGTCACCATAGGAATCACAGCACCAAGCTTGTGCAGGAAAAAGTAGATATGCGTCAACTTTGAGCATCTATTCTCTACAGGGGGTGTTATTTTATTTAATCCTCACCACAACCCCATTTCTCAGATGAGAAAATTGAGGCCCAGAGAAGTTAGGTGGTGCCAATATCAGATAGTAGGAAGCAAAGGAGCCATCTCTGATCTTAGAGTCCATGTTCCTGCCATTACATTTCACTGCTTCCACTCCTTTTGCCCATAAATAATTGTAAACAACAATGATGGAGGCAGCCCTGTTTCTGTCTATATAAATGTAGACTCTTTAGTGTAGATTATAATCCATAGCAGAAAAGTAACTTTCGACAATGATAGCCTATTATGTGCATTTTAGGATTGCACTAGAGAATCCTCAGGAATGCCAAGCACAGATCTCCCACCTTGAGACACTTGGCACAAATCCTGTTGCCCTCAGGGCCAATGTAGGAGGAGACTGAATCCATATGCCACATAGTTCAATGGAGCAGTGGCCAGGATTATCGCCCCTCCTTAATTCCAACCATGGTAGGCTAATGAGTTATATACAAACCCAATAGAAAAGATTTTTGCATCGATACAAAAATCTTAGTGCTGGTAAAACCACATGCTGCATACATATTGTTAATGTATGTTAAATTTTCTTTTCTTGGATCTGTAAGGAGTGTGGCCATATGTCTTCAGGACGCAGCAATGGTAGAGGGGGAATCAAGGAACTCAGATGTGGATGCGATTCTGTGAAATGGTAGCTGTTCAGCTTGCATTATAGAAGACCTACCTCCTTTCCAACGTGTGTATCCAGAAAGCCACCGCTAAAGATTCAGGCAACCTGGGGCTTTGCGATCCACTTGAGCACTTCAATGAATAGATGACTGGTGGTTTTCAATGACCACAGCGAACAGAATTATATCCTCACACAACTTACTTCATTCTCAGATCAAAACAATTTTACTTTTAAGAGCAACTTCCTTGGGTTTCTGTCATTAACAAGTGAAAAGAATTTTCCTTGAGTCATAAACAAGTGGATTTGAAATCACAGCAAACCAATATACAACAGCTAGTATGAGGGAGAGAGAACAATAGCTGTGTGTTTGGAAGAGGGTTCCAGAGACGATGACCACAGGCAGGGGCCCCCATCACTGGGAGTATCAGCTGGAGCAAGAAGCCTCAGTTGGGCCACCACCATGGAAAATCTAAATGACCTCTTCAGCAAATTAGAAGACCTTGCCACAAACATCTAAGCCTCCTCCATCCCTTTCTTTCATTGTTTGCATTGGAAAACTGGCTCTTCTCAGTGAATCCGGGGCTATTTACCAGGGACCTGGCACAGGACAGGCATTTTACATAAATCACCTCATGAGCCCCAACAGTGTGAAAAGTTGGCAGGCCATCCTTATTTTACTGGTGAGGGAACGCAGGCTCTGCAAGGTTACACAGCTTGCCCGGGTTTATCTCTGCCCAGTGGCCGAGCCAGGATTTGAGCCCGCCTCCAAGACTTCCCAGCCACTGCTCTTTTTTGTCTCCTACACCCTCTCCTTTCCTAATTCTATATTTTGTTCAATTCTCTTTTTTTTTTTTCCTAAACCTCCTATGGAAATGGTTGCCTATAAAAATTTTTCTACCATCGTCTAGCCTGGACACACAGCCATTAGGCTGTAAATTAAATTGCATTGCTGTTCAAACAAGTATGCAAAATAATCTTAAAAGTAGCC
The DNA here is from genome assembly GCF_963455305.1 of Plecotus auritus. Classification (NCBI taxonomy): domain Eukaryota; kingdom Metazoa; phylum Chordata; class Mammalia; order Chiroptera; family Vespertilionidae; genus Plecotus; species Plecotus auritus. Next base: position 42,218,614 of record NC_137777.1, read on the forward strand.
AGTTTGCTGAAGGGAATGGCCATGGTCACATTTCACTTCTGAAAGATGAGCCTCGCCAGCTGATCAGCTCTCGGGAATACTTAATGATTTTGTCCTGGACGACTGCACAGCCAGGAGGTTTGGTGTGACCTCAGGAGGATGGATGTGTGCGATGTAGATCTGAGGGCTGACCAAAGGAAAGAGGTTTATACAAGTTGACAAAAAAACAAGACAGCCCAGACTCAGTGTGATTTGCTATTTATGAAGAAATTCTGTTTGCGCACTGTGATAGATTTATCTGCCCTGACATTTATTCTGCTTATTAAAAAAAAAAATACCTCACACTCATCAGTTTGCTATCTGGGCATGATAAATACATTTCATGTCCTGAGTCCCATTATACTAAATTTATTTTCCATTCCAGCATGAGGCAGAAAATATATCTTTGATTTATTCTTTTCAACTCTCCGGAGTTCTTATTGTGTGATTTTATGCATTTCATACCTTTAGGTATTTTACCTGCACTTTTGGGACTTCTACCTATTTTAACACAGAAAGCCCACAATACTAGTAAGCATAATTCAGACCTAAAATTTGATCATAATACCTTTCACAAAATAATAGTAGCACTAAATGAGCTGTGCAAATTATTTTTATATATGCATCACCTTATTCAATCTTTTTGTACATTGCTTATCAAAATTAATTGAAACAACTAAGGTCAAAGCAACTCATCATTATTTTCCACTTTTTGGGGCCTCCTCACAGATAACCAAGGAAAACATGTTGAGATTTAGTCAGGGGTCCTCAAACTACGGCCCGCAGGCCACATGCGGCCCGCCGAGGACATTTATCTGGCCCGCCGGATGCCGCTGCCTGTCCTGCTTAGCAGCCGACTCGTCGCAGGCTCGCAGTGAGCATAGGAATTTGTTCATAGTTTTTTTTTTTTAAACTATAGTCCGGCCCTCCAACGGTCTGAGGGACAGTGAACTGGCCCCCTGTTTAAAAAGTTTGAGGACCCCTGGTACCAAAATGTCTAACCAGTTTCTTTTGCAATCCATACGTTTGTTAGACAAACTTAAAAGCCAAATAGCTTAATTGAACTGGTTTGCTATGTGGACTTGAACAGAAATGTTCACAGAGAAACAGAGTCAATTCCATGACATTATAAGATCAGTTTTGAGCTCAGAGGTGTCCAATCCAAGTGACACAATAATAAAGTCACGTATACTAGTAAACCCAGCTGTCCATTTTATTCATACCACCCCAAATTATTGGCGTCTCCCTCTGGCAAGCACTGTTCTGGACACTGAGGATAAGGCAGTGAGCCAGATTGGCAATTTCCTTGCTCTCTTGGAGCTAATTATCTAATTAATAAGAAAAATCTCAGAGTGATAAGTAATAGGCCAGGAATTGAAATAAGGGGTTAGGGGTAGCTGGATGATGAAACAAACTCACGGGGGAGGTACCTGAAATTTCAAGGAGTCAATGATGCGACAGTCTGCAGGATAAGTGTTGCAGGTGTAGGGACAAGCAAAGATGCCAACAGTGGGAAGGAGCCTGTGGGGTCTCTATGGCTGGAGACACGGGTTGAGGTGGAGAATGGAGGAGAAGAGGTCAGAGAAAGCTGATGAAAGGCCACATGGGGTTTTACAGGCCTGGGCAAGGAGTTTTATTCTAAATGTGAGGGTGTTATAAGAGGAAAGGCATGATATGGTTTACATTGTTTAACGTTGTAAATGTATAGAGTTGTGACTGTGCACTCATTCTTAGAATAAAGAATGAATGAATGACCTGCTGAGAATGTCCAGTTGCATAACATCACATCACTCCTCACTTCATTTTTCCCTTGCAGTGTGACATAAAGGGGCCATATTATGACATCTTCCTGGTTCTCTCCCTTGTGAGGCACCTGTGGCAGCAGCATCCTCATCAGTTCATCTTTTTTAGATGTTGGCTGGTCTAAACTCCATTTGCCAATAGCCTCACATATGATCCAAGCAGGTCTCCCTCACTTTCCGTAGGGTCAAGAAACTCTGACTCTTTCTCAAGAATTTGAATTTTACTTTAAAGTTGATTTGCATTGTTTATTTTAGAGCACCTGGGCACTCAAAGAGGACACAGGCTTCATGGATTGGATAGATCCTAGAGTTATGGAGGGACATTTGTGGAGTATTGTAAATATTCAGGCAAGCATCTTCAGGTTTTGTTTCCCTAGATATCTTAGCTGTAAGATACTAAGCAGTCCGGTGATCCACTGGGCCCTGTCCCAAGGCCCTTAGAAAGTAGGGAAATAGGGTCAATGGTCACAAAACAATCAGTGAACACAACACAATGACACTGATTAGCCCTCTATAGTGATAAATGCGATAGGCAGAATAACGGCCCCTCAAGATGTCTGTATCCTAATTCCCAGGACATGTTAACAGAGTATGTCATATGGCAAAAGGGGATTATGGCTGCCAATGGAACTAAGGTTGCTAATTAGCTGACCCTAAAATAGGGAGATTCTCCTCGATGGTCCAGGTGGCCCCATGTAATCACAAGGGCCCTCCAGAGTGGATGAGTCAGAAGAGAGTCCTAGAAAGATGTGACAGCAGAAGAAAGGCATAGAGAGGTGCAATGACCCAAGGAATGCCAGTGGGCTCGCAAAGCTGGAAAGAGAAGGAAATGATTGTCCCCAAGAGTCTCCTAAAGGGACACAGCCATGTCAACACTGAGATTTTAGCCCACTGAGACTCATGTCAAACTCAGAACTGACAGATAATAGATTTGTGTTTTTTATGTTGGTGTTCTTTATGTTTTGTTTTTTATATTTTTACTAGAGGCCTGGTGCACAACATTCGTGCACTGGGGGTAGTGGGTCCCTCAGCCCGGCCTGCACCCTCTTGCAGTCTGGGACCCTTTGGGGGATGTCCACCTGCTGGCTTAGGCCCGCTCCCCACAGAGCCAGCTGTGAGCCCAGCTCAGGGCTTCTGGCTGAGTGGGGGAGCGCACTGACCACCAGGGGGTAGCTCCTGCGTTGAGCGTCTGCCCCCTGCTGGTAAGTGCGCATCATAGTGACCCACCTATGTGGCCCATAATGATTTGCATATTAGCCTATGTGGCCCATAATGATTTGCATATTAGCCTTTTATTATATAGGATAGCCTTAATAGAAAATAATACCATAGAACAAAGCTCTACCTCATGAATTAAGTTAGGAAGTCCAAGAGTGTGATGAGAGAGGAACATAGACTCACAGGCTGAAGGTCTCACAGCAAATACAAATCTTGATCCAGAAACTCTGTGATAGAAAGAAAACCTTCTGAAGAGCATAAGACAAAACAAAGCTCTTGACAACTTTGGGGCCAACACTCATGGCCAGCAGCCTGCCTACATTAGTACAAGGGACAACCTACTTGTGAATAATTTCTGTATACATTTTTAAATATTTGGCCTAATTAATATGGCTACTGATAAGGGGGTAGATTTTGTTCCTGATTTTAAGTCTGTCTTTCTTAACCATTTAAGTTGTCCTTTACAGCTCCTAAAATTAGCAGGGCTTGGGTTTTTGGTGTTTTTTTTTCCAAATTTCCAAAATAAGTTTCTGTAAACTTGCTTGAAACTTTGAGAAGAATTATAGTGAAGCATAATGTATAGTCTGGCAGAGTTTTGTTTTGCTGAATGCCCCAGAGTAAGAGAAACTTAGCTCATAAAGTCCTCTTAAGTGGTTGTTGATATTTAATAAGCTTGACTCTGGTTGTAACTTTCAGCCGGTCTCTCTTCCAGAAAGTCGACACTCTCTCTGTCCGGAATATAAGGCAGTTCGTGAGGGTACCATCACCTGTATTCCTTGCTCTGGGAATTGCTGTGGGTTTAGCATTTGTCACCTGTATGTTTTCCTCCCTTAGGACAGACGTGCCATGTATTTTTCACCTTTGTGTTTTTCCACCCCATCCACCAGCACAGCATCTTTCACGAAGTCAAACTTAAATGGTATTTCATGAGTGCATTAAGTGAAGCACTCCTGATCGCTGAGACGTTGAGCAAAGTGGCCTTTCCAGTTCATAATTATGTATGCATCTCCATATTTATTATGAAACTTCTGCATTTATACATTTGTGCAGATGTGTGTGTATGTGAATATACAAAGTTCAGCCTGCTATGTCTAATTTTGTCAGCCGCAAAACATCAGACTGTTGAGCACAAAATTATTAGATCTGATACACCAATTCCAATGATCCAAAAAATATTTCAAAAGAAAGCATTGTATTTGAGTCAGAAATTCTCTTTCTCATAGTACTGCTTCCAAATGACTGGTTTAGATAGTGTGTCTTAATTGAAGGTTCCTCTAGATCTAGGCTCTGTCATCAGGAAGAAAAAGTCAAGATTGGAGTCATTCAGAGAAACGCATATTGTCAGCTGGTACAGACAATCAGACCAGAAAATTCCTTATCCATTTTGTTGTCTGTCTATTTTACTCTAAATGGCATTTTCAAGTCTTTTTAGTGTGTGTGTGTGTGTGTGGTTCTGGTCAGCTAGGAAACTATAATAGTCTTATGGAAAATGCAGGCTATGGCTATGCCTATAAATGCATAGATTTAAGTAGAAAAAGTATGCTATCTAAATTCTAGACAACTCCGGGCCTGGGCCAAGTAGCTCAGTTGGTTAGAATGTCATCCCTATATGCCAAGATTATGGGTTCAATCCCCGGTCAGGGCATATACAAGAATCAAACAATGAATGTATAAATAAGTGGAACTACAAATCAATGTTTCTCTTTCCCACCCTCTCTCTCCCTCTCTCAAATCAATTTTTAAAAATTTAAATTCTAGACAATTCCAGACCAAACTTTTTCTTTTTTTTTTTTTTAATATATATTTTATTGATTTTTTACAGAGAGGAAGGGAGAGGGATAGAGAGTAAGAAACATCGATCAGCTGCCTCCTGCAAACCCCCTACTGGGTATGTGCCCGCAACCAAGGTACATGCTCTTGACCGGAATCGAACCTGGGACCCTTGAGTCCGCAGGCCGACACTCTATCCACTGAGCCAAACCGGTTAGGGCCAGACCAAACTTTTTCATTGTATCATTACAATAAAGGAAATAACCTGGTCGTTCCTATACATGCCCCTATATTGTGACAGAGACCACATCTTATTAATTTTATAAAATTCCTTATACCTAGAATATAGTGGCCTTCTAAATTTTTGTTGAATTTCACTCTGTAGATAATAGAAAAAAAATAAAACTACACAAGATCAAATAAGAAAATTATTAATTTTACTGTTTGACATAAGAAGAAGAATAAAGCTGAATAATTAAGGCCTCCAGATCCTAACTTAAACATCAAATTTAGAGAAACAACTTTCGCCACTATCCAGATATTTGAAGTATAGGTCATTGTCAGCTTGAATTACCCAAAGAATATTCCAGTCCTCCCTCCTTGTTTCGCATGTGTTACTTGTAGATCAAGATTAATTGTTTTATTTAAGAACCTATTTAAAAGACAGGAGCGACTAATCATTGAAAATCAGCTCCTTGACCGGAACTGCACATCTGTGAAAAACCCAAGCTTGGGGCTTGATCCTAATTATTCAGATTGATTGTGTTCTGGTCCCCAGTTGATTAATTCAGAACTCCTCTTTCTCCCACTTCCTCTCATTTGGGCTGCCTTGATCTCACTCCTGAAAACATTATTGCTTGGGGAACAAGGATGACTGTTTTAAATGAATCCTAAATACAGGACATTGATATAAAAATCCTATCAGTAGCCCTAGCCAGTTTGGTTCAGTGGATAGAGCATCAGCCCATGACAGAAGAGTCCTGGGATTGATTCTAGTTCAAGGGCACGTACCTTGGTTGCAGGCTAGATCCACACCGGCCCTGGCAGGGGGCATGCAGGAGGCAACCAATCAATGTGTCTCTCTCTCTCACATCAGTGTTTCTCTCTGTCTCTCCCCATCCCTTCTACTCTCTCTAAAAATCAATGGAAAAGTATCCTCAGGGGAGGATTAACAATAACAAAACAAAAATCCCACCAGCAAAAGAAATTCTCACCCTGGTAACTGCATTCTTCATCTGCAACTTGACTTCTTGGATGCACCGTGTTCTCAGATATGGGAGGACCTGGTGCGTCTGGAGGAGACTAGAACAGCCCTGCTGGAAAGAGCGGGGTCCTAGGCCTGTGTGCTTCAAAGACAGTCACTTCTGAGAGCCTGGGCTTCCTAGAAGCAGCGCTTGGCCTCTGGGAACTGTCCTATCTGTCTTTCATTTCCTACTTCAAATTCTGGCTTTTTTAATGGGGATTAATCTCTCTATGGGAATCAAGAGGATTTGCATGGCTAGCAGGGACTAACATATTTGGAGGGAATTGAGGAGGATTCTTTTGTAACCACTGAGGTATCTGACAGATTACAGCTCTGGGCAGAAAACGCCATTGATGTTGAGAAGCGGACCCTTATTTTGTCTGGAGTAGTTGTTCCCTGGAACACATTATGGGGGCCAAAGCAACATTAGCTTAAATTGTCTTTATCAAATGTATTGAAATTAAGCCCCAGCTCTTATCAAACCAAGCCAGAAGTCTCTCTTGCTCCTTCACATTCCTATTCAATTTTGCTGAGCTTCCTAGAAATTTATTTCAGAGGTTGCTTCTTTATGGGCTCATGAACATTGCTTTTCAGACAACTTTACAAAAACTGTTGAAATTCAACAAATGCTCATTAATGATTTCCTAAAGATTAACCATAGATGCAGTGCTATGCCAAGCCAACAGAATTCTAAGGGTTTTTCTCTCATGTAGCAGTGAGCTTGGCTGGTGATAGATAAATTTATTCTAGGCTTTCTTTAATTTACAGACTTCTCCTGGTGAAAGCCTGTCAGCTCACTTCATCATTTTTACTCCTGGAGAGTGTTTTGCCCGTATAAAGGGCGACTGCTTTAGCTGAGAACTTCAGTGCTTCAGTACAGGAAACAACAGGATACAGGTTTCCTTTTTAAGGAATTCGTTTTGGTAGTCCTGACTGCCTGTGGGTTGTTTTTGAAATCATTATTCATTTCATTGTTTCAGCCCTTTGCACTGCTCTGGTCTGGAGCAGTAGTCAGAGAGGGTGGGGGAAGGCAGAGGGCTGGGGAAACAGCCCCGTGTGGATAGAGAGGTGGCACGTGGCCGGAGAGGCATGGACTCCTGCTACAGAGGATGCCCTGGAGATGCAGTGAGGAGGGTGCTGCAGAATGTCCAAGGAGAGTGGCAGTCTCAGGTGCATTTTGGCACCTGACTGGCAAGAAAAGTAGCAGGGTTTCAAAAAAAACCAAACAGAACCTTGCCCTTGGACATCCAGGCAATAGTCAGTATGAGAGTCAGAGCGACACCCATTGTTCCTTTTTGAAAATAGAAGCAAATACATGTATAGATTTCTATCTTCGTATCCTCACCAACTTTTTTAAACCAAAGCAGCATATTATAACTTTCTTCTGCACCTTGAGTGGGTACTGAGGGTCACTCCATTACAGTCTATGGAGAGCTGCTCCATCCATTCTCTTTACAGCTGCCTGGGGAACCATTGTGAACGTGCGATCGTTAGTGGCACTGAAGGACATGCGGGCAGTTTCCAATCTTTTCTTCTTACAAGCAGTGCTGGAATGACTGGCCTGTGTTTGGGTCACTTTGTGTTTTCACCATTCTATCTTTCAGGTAGATTCCTTGAAGTGCTTTGCTGATTGAAGGTATGTGCACGTTTCCTGGGCATCGCCAAACTTCCTTCCACAGAGGTTGTACTTCTTGGCTGTCCCAAGTGCAGACTATGTTATGTTGGAGAAGCAGGGTGGGCATTGGGGATACTTCAAGTCTGTGCTTTCTTACTCTGTGGAAATAGAAGGTAGGGTCATCAGTGAAGGAGGTAGATGTGGAGTTGGTGTCTTGAGAGGAGCAGGGAAGTTTTCTAACAGTTGAAGAGGGAGCTGAGCAACCAGATAGGATAGGACTGAGCAGTATTGAGGGCTTAGCCTAGACTCTGGTCTTCAACTTTCTCTGAGCATCAGGCAAATTTTTTCAGCAACAGCCCAAGTATAGGGCATTACAAAGACAAATGGTTGTATGAATCTGTGACAGAGTAAGGATGGCAGATAGACAGGGGGAGGTCAATGGATTTGAACATATTGGCAGAAGAATGTGTAACGGAGCACGTCCCCCGGAGATAGACCACTGAGACCAATTGGATCAAACAGGGAAAAGTTTATTGCAGATTCGAATCTGGGCCCCACCGTAGCTGACGCAGCATCAGGCAAGTGCCGTGGCGAGAGCGCCGTTGAAAGGGGCAGTACCTTCCTTTATACCCCTTCCCTCTATAACCGTTGGCCTGGCATTCCCTGATTGGCCCCTTTGAATGACCTGCGAATGTGGGACCCCTTTGTCCTGGACTTTTCCTAATATGGTTCGCTCGCGCAGTGAGGAAGGTCTACACCGGACCTTTCCCTATATGGGTTGTTAGTTACAGAGACAGCTCTGTAATGCCTCTGGCAGGTAGGGGAGTGGTGGTCAGGCAGAAACTATTTCTTTTATTTATGGAACGGGGAGTTCTATAATGCCTGCGGGGGGTGACCTTTCCAAGTGGTTGTTTTAAATTTTTTCTACTCTGACTCTAGACCCCGAGGTCTAGTCCCTTCCTGCCCTCCACAGAATGAACTCTAGGCTGGATGGAGATTGAAATAAAGCTAAAAAGGATCTAAACAAGAAGGAAGGGACAGAGACCACGAGGAAGCGTCAAAGTTGTTGTGGGAGTAGAGTCATGGGAGAGCTAGAAGGAGCCAAAGCTATGACAGAGTGGGGTTTTAGAGTTTGGGATTTCAGGTGGAGCAGTGCCAGGTGATAGCAAGATCCTGGCCAAGCCATGGGAGTTGACAGATGAATTGGGAGAGAATAGAAGTTAAGAAGATTGGGAAGCTGAGAGGCAAAGGCATTTAGAAGGGATAATGAAGTCCTCTGCAACAGGGCTGGGGTCGACCAAATTATTTGATTAATGGAGGAAATGGCTGCTATTATTTCAGTTTGATAGAGCTTATTGCCTAACATATTGCTGAAGTTGGTGAAATAATTGTTAAAAGAACAAATACATGAATAATACATTTGCTGTAGAAAAAATCTTATCAATGTTTAGGAGATAATATGGTTTGGGGATACTAGTGATATCTATTGTTAGTATTTGGGATAGTATTACTGACTTGTTCTGCGATGTTTATCTCTGGTGGCTGACTAATAAGGGAAATTGGTATTTATTTTCCTGTATCTTATTTTTATTCATCTGTGAAGAAATGCATAGTAGAAAGAAATATAAAGAATAAATTAGGAAGTCAGAGTTTTGCACAGTCCCAGTGTTGTTGTTCATTGTGTGTGACCTTGAACAAGTCTCCTTCTTCATCTTCGGAGATGAGGACAGTTCTAGCTCTAAAATTCAGGTTTCTGTGTTATGGAATTTCAAGTAACTCAGAAAATAAAAATTCTCAATATATTCACCCATCTAGCCTGAAATTATTTTGGTTTCAAATTGTTTTGAAGGCAAATAATGAAACTCTTGAGTTGCCCTTTTGAAACTGCTTAAGGGAAATCATGCCAGTTCTTGCCACAGAATGAGATTCAGAATGATGGCAACACCTCTCAAATATTCCATGACCCTAAAACCAAGGTCATCTCTAAAAGATGATCCTCCCTATGAAAGCTAGGCATCTAAGAAACCAGATTCTTTGCTCTTGATCAGATAATTACATAAAAGTTTCTCTTTCTACCTATTCTCTGTTTAAGAATGAAAAATATATTTTTTATTTAAGAAAATCTTAATTTTATATAGTACTTGGATGCATGAGACACAGCCCTTTTCTCTTCAGGGGACTACGCATTAATAGGGGAAATAAAACCATGTGGAAATATAAACAACCAGTCTAAAGCAGGCCAAATCCCATATGAGTAGTATTAGTAAAAATAGATCTCTAGGTTATTTTTAAAAGGTGTTGAGAAGTCGAGAGTAGTTGAAATAGTTCCACTTCTCATTTCTTATTTTATACCATTTTTTTCATTTTTAGCTTTCTCTATTTTTATCGAAATAATTTGCTTTTGTATATAGAAGTTAGTTAGATTGCCAATTATTTTTACTCAATATTGATGTGCTTACAGATAAGTACAGTAGTATTACTAAAAGGCACAACCACACTGCGATTTTAAGTGTGTATAGATAATTTTAGACTCTGCAATTCAATTATCCAAAGTGGATTTTCCACTTTCTGTATAATATTAACATCTCTCCATTTTTCTTCTGCACCTTGAAATGATCTTGGACACTTCACATTTCTTTAACAATCAGACAAGATAAAGAAACAAAGATAAAAATTCAATTAGCACCCTGACTGGTTTGGCTCAGTGGATAGAGTGTCGGCCTGCGGACGCAAGGGTCCCAGGTTCGGTTCCGGTCAGGGGCATGTACCTTGGTTGCGGGCACATTCCCAGTAGGGGGTGTGCAGGAGGCATCCAATCAATGATTCTCTCTCATTGATGTTTCTAACTCTCTATTCCTCTTCCTTCCTCTCTGTGAAAAATCAATAAAATATATATTTAAAAAAAAATTCAATTAGCATAACTGGGTGCCTCTAACTAACCAGCTTTGGTGTTTAAAAAGGGGGGGGGGCTACTTTATTGGTGCTCCCATAGTACTTTATGTGAATTTATACTTTAAACTTTATCACATTATATTGTAACTAGAGGCCTAGTGCACAAATTCATGCACAGGTGGGGTCCCTCAGGCTGGCCAGCAATCAAGGCCTATCGGGGAGGCCAGCCAGTCAGGGGGAGGGACTGCAGGAGGTTGGCTGTGGGAGCGCACTGACCACCAGGGGGCAGCTCCTGTGTTGAGTGTCTTCCCCCTGATGGTCAGTGCGCGTCATAGCAACTGGTCGACAGTCGTTCCAGTTGTTCCAGTTGTTTGGTCATAAAGGTCGCTTAGGCTTTTATATATATAGATCCTTTGCTAGAATGCCTCCCCTCCCCTCTTTCTCCCTGCCTCTTGCTCCTCTCCTTCCTCCCTCCTTCTCTCTCACTGGAAGGCAGCATCTAGGGGAGAGGAACCTTGTCCTATTCACCTTTATATTCCTTGTACGTGTAAATACCAGATGGATAGATGGGTAGAAAGAAGGGAGGGAGGGAGGGAGGGAGGGAGGGAGGGAGGAGGAAAGAAAGGATGAATGGGTGGGTCCATTGTTATTTGGATGGATGAAAGGAAGGAAGGAAGGAAGGAAGGAAGGAAGGAAGGAAGGAAGGAAGGAAGGAAGGAAGGAAGGGTCAATAAATGGGAGGCAGCTATAACTGAACTCTTTACAAGATCTAGAGAATCACTCATGATTGTCTTTTAACCATAAAACACCTGCCAAGTATAGACCTCACTTTCAATGGGTTTCTGACTCCAATTCTGACAAATTGTTTACTTAAATGGCCTAAGAACCAATCTCTTCAAAAGTTTCTCAAAAACTCTTACAAGTTAAACTTGGCCTCTGAAGATGAAGATAATTAAATACGCGTAAAGCTCACTACGGTTGTCAAAACTGACAACCCTTGCACTCTTAGGTTGAATTCACAGGGCCTTAGAGAAGAGTCTCTCCTCTCCTTTTTCTCCCTCAAGGCCGGGCACCTAAAAAGTTCCCAATTAACAGGATCCTGCAGTTCTCTCTTTCACTTTAGCCATTCAGATGGGATTTAAGGAAAGACACTTGGAAATGTAATTGCAGAAAATAAAAATATAACTCTGGACATTAGGGAAATATTTGTGTGCTAAAATTATGAGTGGACTAGAAAGTTAAGTGAATTTTAATGATATGAGGACTTTTTATAAAAAGACTTTCAGCAAAAAAAGAGTGATGACACCTACACAAAGTAGAGGGGCCGCTCAGAGGAGTCCTCTGCTATGGGTATTTGCTACTGATTACCAAGAGCACAGGTGTTGCATGCCATTGACACCTCCACCAGGAAGTGGATTATTTCAACTGCTCTGTGTGTGAGGCAGGCTGGCTTCTAGCAAAAGCGCCTTCAATAGATGGCTAAGTCTGTTGCAACAGCTCCTCCTTAACCCTAAACCCAAGAACTTTAGGAAGACTGATTATTCAGCTCAGTGCAGACTCATGCACAATACTGTGCTCACCAAAAGCCACCAGACCATCAGGAATTAATGTATGGTATTTGAGATGCAAATCAAGGGTGATTGTGGCCCAGACAGTTTAGCTTAATGGTTGAGTGTTGACCTATGAACAAGGAGGTAATAGTTCAATTACGATGCCCGGGTTGTGGGCTCCATTCCCAGTGTGGGGAGTGCAGGAGGCAGCCAATCAATGATTATCTCTCTTTATATATATACTAGAGGCCCATTGCACGAAGATTCGTGCAATAGGCCTTCCTTCCCTGGCTGCCGGCACTGGTTTTCCTCTGGCACCTGGGACCCAGGCCTGCACTCTGGCCGCCACCTTCCGTCTTCACTCCAGCCGGAACCTTCAGTGTTCACTCCAGCCGGAGCACTGCTCCTGTAGCTCCCTCCGCCCCCCGCCCTCTCCCTTACAGCAGGTGTCCCACCCCGCCCAGCCGCTCCGTGCCTGCATGCATGCTGCCTAGAGGCCCTGAGTGGCTGGGGGGTGAGGCCGCCACCATCTTTGTCAGGTTAATTTGCATACTCCTGATTGGCTGGTGGGTGTCGTAAAGTGACAGTCAATTTGCGTATTTCTCTTTTATTAGTGTAGATATATATATATTATTTATTTCAGAGAGGATGGGAGAGGGAGAAAGAGAGATAGAAACATCAATGATGAGAATGAATCATTGATTGGCTGCCTCCTATACACCCCCTACTGGGGATCAAGCCTGCAACCAGGCATGTGCTCTTGACTGGAATCAAACCCAGAACCCTTCAGTCCACAGGCCAACGCTCTGTCCACTGAGCCAAACCAAGTAGGGCTACCTCTCATTATTGATGCTTCTATCTCTCTCTCCCTCTCCTTTCCTCTCTGAAATCAATTATTTTTTTAAAAAATTTTAAAGGGTGACCAAGAAGGAGTGTGGGATCCTTCAGGGCCACTGCCCTTAGTGGGGATGATCCCAGGACAAATGCACAGGATTCACTCTGAACAAGACCTTTGTCTCCATCAGCAAAAGCAAACCACTATTCAATTTTTTCTCTTCTTCCCTCAGATGCTTTTATTAAGTTGTCAGGAAGCCCTGGAGCTGCCATTTGCATTTTCATTTAAAAGTCTTAGACTTCGGTCTGCATATAAGTAAAACTGACACTGTATTTAAAGAAGCTTTAGGGGAGGAAAGAAAAGCTTCAAAGCAGAACAAAACCTGGAATTGTGCCTTTTGCTCATTCTTTTCCACTAAAATGCATTCATTTTTGATGCCTTAATTTCTTGAGCCTTTTACAGTTTTTAATCTAAGCTTCCTATTTTAAGAAGCCAATGAATCTTTTGCTTTTTATTCCCCTATAGATCTTATGACTCCCGCTAGTTTCTAAAACAGTTCCAGGCAGAGGTTAGGATCATCTTCCTTAGTCCTCGGATTAGGTCAAATTAAACAAGATAATTCAGAGAATTGTTTGTTTCCGTTTCCTGACAACCAAAATATCTGTAGAACTCAAACTGTATAGTGAAAGAAAGTGGCTTCAGGGCTTTTATGTAAAAATCATTTCCTCTCTCAAGAGTAGAAGTTGGTTTGCAAATTAACCAGGTAGAAGCAAAACAGAGAATTGCATTGTAGGAGAGTGACTCACTGTTTTGACTTTTTAAAATATATCTTTCCTGACAGCAAAGAATCCCTTGTCATTCGATTGCTTTCTAATTAATGTTAAGTTTTCCATGATAAATATCACATTTTTGCCCACAAGAGCTACCAGTTGTGACCTCGTATTACCCATCCTTGAAGGACATACTGGGCAATTATGACTACAGTTGTCTATGATTACAAAGACACATCTCCTTATATTCTAACCCTAGATATAATCAGCACCACCATAAGAATGCTTCCTTTCATAAGAGAAGCAAATCAATGTTTGCTTGCTTGGAAGTAAGAATAGGTACTTGCTGATAAGTATGTGTTCCTTGCTACTTTTATTTTCAAAGAATGAACCAACCATGAAGTACTCTCAATAACTAAAACTAACTTGCAATTTTCATAAACTATTTAAAATTATGTGTATTGTAAGAGAGCACTGTACTTTCTACGAAGTGGAAGATGGATTGAGCAGATAAAGTAAGTCCAAGGCACGTGGCATGCCCACCAGAAGTACTTGCCTGAAGAAGGCATCATGCAAACTTAGAAGAATCTGACCTGGAGGAATCCAGGGGCCCATTTAGATTCTCTGAACACAAAAAACGTTAGCAAGTAGCAAATCAAAATTGTGTTTAAAAGACTCCAAAGTCAGATTAAGCCAAAGGTAGGGCCTGAAAGTGATACCGAATTTTTGGACTGGACCCCGGATTCTTTGTCCACCGGAATCTAAGAATGAATCCATGGACAGAAAGTGGTACAGCAAAGGTGGAGATTTATTGAAGAATAAGTACAGACTCCCATGTGGGGAGAGGGAAGAGTCCCACAGAATGGACTCCCAAGTAGGGAGGGGGGAAAGTCCCTGAACTGACTCCCAAGTGGGGAGGGGGAAGAGTCCCACTGGGTTCTTTTTCCCCATGGCTTATAAAGGCTGAAGATCCTGGTGCCTTGATATCCCCTCTGATTGGTCACTATTCCCTTAGACTGGTTACTATAGTAACTCCTGGGCTCAAAGGTGGAACCTTACATGGGACATGTGAGGTTCTCCCCGCCCCCCACACACCTCCTTCCTCATTGTTTTCTTATTCCCTTTGGGCTTTCTTCCTCTCCTTCTGAATAAAGGGCTTCCTTCTCTTTATTTTGTAAATATGACCTTTCTTGGCTACTTCCAGTTCCCTTGTCTTATGGAAATATACCTGTTGCTGCCTCCTTGCCTTTATGGAAATGTAACTGCACCAGGCTTCCTTGTGTTATGGAAATGTACCTTCTCCCAGTCTGCTGCCCCATGCTTCTCCATAGACCCCAATTCTAAAAAATCCCTAAGCCTGCTTATGTCCCCCTAAAATTCCTGCTTCAAAAGCATCAGGAACACTCGCTGCTGACATGCCCCTGGATTTGGTCATTTAGATTCAGGGGTAGCCCAAGGTGGCCTACCTACTGTCTGTGAATCCAACAGACACATTTTATTTTTTTTTAACACCTTTTATATTTTTTAATATATTTTTATTGATTAGAGAGGAAGGGAAAGGGAGAGAGAGAGATAGAACATCAGTGATGAGAGAGAATCATTGGATGGCTGCCTCCTGCATGACTCACACTGGGGATCGAGCCCACAACCCAGGCATGTGCCCTGATGGGGAATCGAACCATGAACTCCGGGTTTATAGGTCAATACACAACCACTGGGCCACAATGGCCAGGCCCAACAGACACATTTTAAAGTTTCACCTTGGTGTCCCCTGGATGTTATGTGATAAGGTCTACATTTGGAATTAATCAGTTCTTGATTTAACTTCCAATTAATTTTTTTCTTCTTGGTTGAGTTGAGGTAGAGAAGCAATTATTTGGCAGCCTCCTAAGACCCTGGTACTTGTACACCTGTCTAGAGGAACTGTCATCCTCTATGTGAACAAAGACTGTCCATCTCTTCTTCTGGCACATTCTGGAATCTCCCAACACAACTTGGTTATAGGCTTCTCTAGGACAGAGTCTAAACTGACTTTTTCTTAGGTGTTTTTTCCACCATTCCTGGTTAATTCAGCAGATATTGATTGAGTACCTCATCTATGCCAGGCACTGAGGAGAGCTCTCAACAGTGAAGGGTGGTACCCCTTCTTAACTCCTCTTTATCCTTCATGTGGCCCACCTCTTCCTCAGAGACGCATCCCTGACCCCAGTCTAGGTATTTTCTTCATTGTATAGAACCTCAGCCTTTCCTTCATAGAAGGTATTTGCTTGTAAACAAACTCCTTTATTGATTATTTCATTAATGCCCATCTTCTCAGCTTCAGAACAGGAATTATGCTTGACTTTGCTCACCAATGTATAGTGCCTGGCACACAGGAAGGCTCCTTTAATTGGTGAATTGATTGGAGGGTGATGCATGGATGCATTGATGAATGAGACATAGTTTCTTTCCTCTAGGAGCTCATAGCTTATTATAGGGAAGTGATCAGAGGTGGGCATGGACAACTAGGTTTGGGGTAAAGTTATCAATAGCCTTGCTAAGGTGTTGCAACATTATCTTGTAGGCAACAGGAAGCCAACCAAAATACTGAAACAACAATGATCAGGTTAGTATTTTAGGAAGCTCCCCAAGGTAGCAGAATGGAGGGCAGCCTAGGAAAGGGGAGTCCGTAGGCAGGAAGAGCAGGGAGGTGCTTTAGGGGGCCCCGTAATGGTCATGATGAGGTTTATATA
This sequence comes from Plecotus auritus, assembly GCF_963455305.1. Classification (NCBI taxonomy): domain Eukaryota; kingdom Metazoa; phylum Chordata; class Mammalia; order Chiroptera; family Vespertilionidae; genus Plecotus; species Plecotus auritus. Next base: position 42,235,059 of record NC_137777.1, read on the forward strand.
AAGGCAGCAGCTGCAGCTCAGCAGGAGTGAGGGGCTGAGTCACAGTGGCTCAGCCATCTCTATGCTTTCTAAGAAGATTAATACATTTCACCAGGGATGCCCTCCTGAGGATGATCCCCCTCCTATAGAGAGAGCGGAGCCTGGCCTGTAAAACTCTCTGACCCAGGAACATACACCACATGAGCCAAGGGCTGATGGAAATGGACTTGACACGTCTGGCAATACGAGCGGATGCCAGTTTACTATATGTCTTCCTGGCCATTTCTCACAGTGCCTGCAAGGTTGACACTCCAGGTTTAGTCAAACAGTTAGCCAACCAATATTTATTCAGCTCTGGCCATATACCAGAAATGGGGATAGAAGGATTGGGAAGATGGGCGTGGCCATGGCACTGTCCAAGTAAAGCTTAGGGACTAATGCGCAGTCAGCAGCACATGAGCAGGGCCCTCCGTGTGCTCAGTATCCTGCTAGGAGAGATACAGAAAGCTGTGGGCACACAAGCTGGTCCCAAGGGACACATGGTCCCGAAAGCAGTGACCTAAGCTTAGAACCAAATAAAGAGAGGAGTTAGTCGGGGGTGGGGAGTAGAAGAATGTACCAGGCAAAGGGACCAGCATTTGCACAGACTCCTAGACAAGAGAGAGCAGGGCTCTGAGCGCGAGGAGAGGGATTCTAGAGTGGGGTCTTGGGGAGCCAAGTGGAGGGCAGGAGGTGAGCAAGGGCCTGGACAGTAGGCGGGAACAAGATCACGGTGCCTTGAAAGCCACGTCAGGAATGGAGCTTTACAGTGAGGGGTATGCGAGGCTGGGCTTTGCATAAACGCCGATTGGTTACAGTGTGGACAGTATACTCAGAGGAGCAGGACAGGGGAGGAAAGACGGTCCTAAGGCTGAGGCATTAATCTGGACAAGAAATGATGGTGGCCCGCACTTGGGAAGTGGCAAAAGGGGTGAAAAGTGAATAGATATGAGAGGTAACTAAGAGTTCAATTTGTCAGGCTTAGGGGACTTACTGGATGAGAAGGGAGAAGAAAAGAGGTATGGAGGGTGCTGGCATCACTCTGGGACAAATGGTGAATTCGGTCTGAGGGATCTTTGGGTAAAAAGTACCCATGGGACAGATCTGGAACTAAGGACAGAGATTTCTGTCATCTTTGTTACTCTCTTGTTAGTCAGCATTCACATGTAGCATGTCCATGACAATACAGGCTTTTGGGTCAGGGGAGACCTGGGCACAAGTCACTTATGGGCTGTGTGAGCTTGGACATTATGATACCAAACATATTTCTTCATCAGAAGCTGGGATAATAATATTACCTACTCCATAGGGTTGGGAGACACATAAGTAAAGTCACTTAGCCTCAATAAGTCATTAGCAGTGGAGGCAGCAGTAGTAGGATCATCTGCTCTGGAAATATAGATTTGAAAACCACCAGTATAGAGGTAGTTGGAACCACTGGAAGGGAATAGAATAGAATAGAATAGAATAGAATAGAATAGAATAGAATAGAATAGAATAGAGTAGGGTAGAACAGAGTAGGGTAGAATGGAATATTGGAATGGGATGGAATGGAATGGAATATTGAATAGAATAAAGTATTCTAATAGAATGGAATAGAGTAGGGTAGAATATAGAATTGAATGGAGTAGAATAGAATATTAGAATAGAATGGAATGGAATATTAGAATAGAATAGAATAGAATAGAATAGAATAGAATAGAATAGAATAGAATAGAATGTATAAAAAACACCAACATCGAAAGGATACTAAAGAACACACACAGTGGTGATTGAGAAGTAGCCAGGGAGATAAGAGGACAATGAAGAGATGCTGTGACATTGTGGAAACCCAGGGAAGACAAGGTTTCAAGAAGAGAAGCCATCAGAAGAGTAAAATCCTACCAATGGGTAAAGAAAGGTAAGGGCTGCAAAGTGACATTGAATTCTGGGACAGGTAGGAACAGCAACCTCTGAGAAAACAGATTATTTAAAAGGCAGGGGCCAGGAAAGCTTGCTTGGAAAATTAGGACAGTTGCTAGGCTATTTCATCAGAATTTTTCTGCATATTTTTATGAACTTCATGGTGGGTCATTTTCCCATTGATTTTATTCCCATTTATCTCACTTTCTCCATTTTTTCAAGTGTGTTTAAAACATCTCAAAGCATGAAACCCAACTCCACATGAAAAGGGACTTGAGCATCGACCTAAGAACCAGGAGGTCACCGGTTCGATTCCCAGTAAGGGCATGTGCCCAGGCTGCAGGCTTGATCCCCAGTGTGGGACTTGCAGGAGGCAGCTGATCAATAGTTCTCTCTCATCATTGATGCTTTCTGTCTCTCTCTCCCTCTCCCTTCCTCTCTGAAATCAATACAGATATATTTTTTTTAAAAGAAAAGAAAAGAAAGGCACGGCAAAACGTATAGCAGGTCACTATTCGGTATGCAAACACTTTTTATTAAAACAGGGCAGGGCAGAAGAAAAAGTTAAAAGTGTTTTCTGGCTATGGAAATTGGGTTTTGCCTCAGTGCTGTGGTTCGGCGTGACAAAAAGACCTTCAGGGCCTCAGGTGGGTGCCCCATTCTAGTTTTCTACTGGGCATTGTCGGGCACTGGCAAAGGAAGGGGAAATGATCATCGGAAAGTCATTTCCTCCCGAGGAGACATCTTGAATACACCATGCAAGCATAATGTGTTTATTCTGTTCTCAAGGCTGTTTTGAAAAGGAATTAAAATCTATGTAGCATCAGCGGCAATTTTCTGCGTTGCGTGCATATTCCTGAGGGAAATTCACTTTCCCACTTAGAGCATTAGAAGGTCTCTATGGAGCAGAAACTCTGACAACAGCCTACATCTCTAGGCCCCATTTCAGGGTCTTCTCGATGACTTCTGTGGATTCGAAACCAGCCTTGCCTTCCCAGTGACACTAACATAGAGAGCACAGCTTTGGGACTGGCACTCAGACTTACTTATGCTTGTGTGGACTCTGTATGTGATCTGTGCTAGGGCCTCCCCTCAAACCGAACAAGCTTTATTCCCTTCAAACTCTCTCTCTCTCTCTCTCTCTCTCTCTCTCTCTCTCTCTCTCTCTCTCTCATTCTTACACAGGCACACACCATTCAAAGCCTTTCGCCTGGAAATAACATTTGACAGACAAGGGAACTGAGGCACCAAATGATTCTTTTTTAGACAAGAGTGTACAGACGACCCACTCATCAAACCAGAGCCAGATCCCTTCTCATTAGCCAACACTGCCTTTTTATTGTGCAAGTCTTTTTTAATTATCATTTTTTAAATTTGTTTTTTAATTAAAGTTGACATAACAGTAGTATTATATTACTTTTTATTACTTTCAGGTATACAACACAGCGATCAGACATTTGTATATCTTGCAAAGTGGTCACCCCAGTAAGTCTGGTACCCATCTGACACCGTACATAGTAAATATTATTGACTACAACCCTGTGCTGTCTGTGTATCCCCGAGCCAGCACTGCCATTTTAGCCAGGGGTTCCCAGGCAGTCACAGTTGTCTCAGATATTCAGCATCCTCTCAATGGGATGACTTGCATTAAAAGTGATTCTTATTGCACAACCTGAAGTTTGACAACGACTGCACTAATTCCTGCTTTAACAGAGCTGTGTCTGGAGCCAGACTGGCTGGGCTCAGATTCTGGCTCTGCCACTTGCCAGCTGTGGGCAACTTAATCTCTCTGTGCCTCCGTTCCCCACTTTGTATAATAAGGACACAATCAGCTGATAGTGTAATGAGGAGGAAGGACAGCATGAATGAACATATGTCAAATATTTATCACTGTGCATGGCCCTCAACCATGGTGTCTTTCCTCTTCCCCCCGTAAAGTAAGGATGATAATTGTACCTGCATTAAAATGCGTTTGAGATGCAAGCAGGAGCTGATGCAGATAAGTGCTTGGTTGTTACATCTCCCTCCACTTAGCTTATGCCCTCATCATAGCTTGCTTGGAAAATTAGGACAGTTGCTAGGCTATTTCATCACAATTTTTCTGCATATTTTTATGAACTTCATGGTGGGTCATTTTCCCATTAATTTTATTCCCATTTATCTCACTTTCTCCATTTTTTCAAGTGTGTTTAAAAGATCTCAAAGCATGAAACCCAACTCCACATGGAAAGGGGCTTGCTGGCTTGTGGTGGGTGGAAGCTGGCTGGTGGCTCTCTCTTTCTATGAAAACATGTGGGGCAGTGGGAAAACCTCCACAATATTTATGGTTTTGTTATTCCAACCTCCATAGCCTTGGAGAGACAAATCACAAAGAAAGAGCACATATGCCCTGTAGTAACCTTATCAACTCAGTTCAGCCATGCCAAAGTGGGAGCTAGCTTTTATTTGTCATATCCTATCTAATAAAAGAGTAATATGCAAATTGACCGTACCTCCGCTACACCCACCAGCCACACCCACCAGCCAATCAGGAGTGGGTATGCAAATTAACCCAACCAAGATGGCTGTGGTCACGGAGCGAACAGGAGGCTTGGGTTTCCCCGGCAATGGAGGAAGCCAAGCTTCCTGCACACCTGGCCGGCCCAGGCCTCCACTCAAGGCTACAAAGTTTCAATTATAGAAGATAAATAAATCCCAACAAAAATGGCTGCAGCCAACAGGAGGCTTGGGTTTCCCCAGTGATGGAGGAAGCCAAGCTTCCTGGCCGGCCCAGGCCTCTGCTCAAGGCTACAAAGTTTCAATTATTGAAGATAAATAAATCCCAACAAAAATGGCTGCAGCCACAGAGCAAACAGGAGGCTTGGGTTTACCCAGTGATGGAGGAAGCCAAGTTCCTGGCCTGCCCTGGCCTCCAATCAAGGCTACAAAGTTTCAATTATAGAAGATAAATAAATCCCAGATACCAGGGCCTCTGCTTGGGTCGCCAGGGGACGTGGCTGGCCTGCAAACCACCCTAGGCCCCTCGCCCAGGCCGCCCCACGCCCCAAGGGAACCCCCACCCTGATATGGGACACCCTTCAGGGCAAACCAGCTGGCCCCCACCCGTGCACCAGGCCCCATCCTATCTAATGAAAGAGTAATATGCAAATTGACCGCCACTCCAACACACAAGATGGCTGCCCCATGTGGTCAAAGATGGATGCCCCCATGTGGACACAAGATGGCCACCACAAGATGGCCAGCAGGGAAGGGCAGTTGCGGGGGATCAGGCCAGCAGGGGAGGGCAGTTAGGGGTGACCAGGCCAGCAGAGGAGGGAAGTTGTGGGCAACCGGGCCTGCAGTGAAGGGCAGTTGGAGGGGACCCAGGCCTGCAGGAGAGAGCAGTTGGGGGTGACCAGGCCGGCAGGGGAGGGCAGTTAGGGGCAATCAGGCTGGCAGGGGAGCAGTTAGGCATCAATCAGGCTGGCAGGGGAGTGGTTAGGGGGTGATCAGGTTGGCAGGCAGAAGCAGTTAGGGGCAATCAGGAAGGCAGGCAGGCGAGCAGTTGGGAGCCAGCAGTCCTGGATTGTGAGAGGGATGTTCCAGATTGGAGAGGATGCAGGCTGGTCTGAGGGACATACACCCCTGTGCACGAATTTCATGCACCGGGCCTCTAGTTTATGAATATGTATCATGTATATCCTGTATATATCAAAGATATTTACATTACCTATCACATGCCATGCAGTGTTCCAATCACTCTAGGTATAAGATATTTAGTCTTGATAGCAACTTTATCATGTAGTAGTAGTATTCTCATTACCCCCTTTTATATATGGAGAAACTAAAGCACAAATGAGTAAGTAGCTCATAGAAGTTCAATCCAGTAATAAGAAGCAGAGCCAGGATTTAGCCCCAGAGAGTCTGAAGCTAGAGGCTACCTACTTACTTAAGCACTCTCATCCCCCGGAAATTAACACCTGAGACATCTCCAGACAACACTCCAATTGGGGCCTTATTTTACAGGTAGGGAATAGATGTTTAGTAGAAAGAGTCTGACCTTTTGAGCAGCCTCACAAACTTAGAGATTTAGTTACTGCTACTTTGCTCAGAAATGCACCACTAAATTCGAGTGAGATGAAGCCTAGCAAGAAAGCTAATTTCAGTGCCAATGAGTGAAAAGGGGAATTATCTTGAAAATTCCTGCCAACATTATGAGCAATCAGTGCTGCAAAGCAAGTCCAAATTCAGAGTGAAAGTGAATACAAATAAAAGAAGTCATCCTATATCTTCTCTTTAAAGTATATAATTTCTAAAGGAAAGGCGCCTTTTATGTAACATCTATATTTCCAGGAGAAACCCTAGGTGAGTTTGGTGAGAGTATGATGGAACAGAGACACCTACTGGTGAGAATGAGCCTCGCTTCATAGATTTCCATCATTGAAGACCGTAGTTCTCACTGTGATTTATATGTATTGGATATGAAAAGTATGGTAGTAAGATACAGCATCTTCTCTCGGAAGGTTACATTTTAAAAGGGAAAAGGTGAGATGTATCCAACTATTTATTTAACAGCCCGAGCACAGGATCTCTCCTCTCGCTTATAGGAATACCACGCTGCTTTTTAGGGTCTTACCCTGTGCTTGAGTGAGGCAAATACCAGGCCAGGTATGAAGTCCTTGGGGCCCTTCATTACTCTCATTTCAGGTCAACAGACTTTGACTGAGCATTTGCACTCCAAGGATAGGTGGGGGAGAGGCCCCTCCCACAGGCATTCCCAGCTCAGAAGCCAGGAGCCAAGATGCTCATCCTTCTAGTCTCAGGGTGACCCTAGGCCAGGGCTTCCCATCCAGTCCAGATGCTCCCAGTACTCAGACCTTGTCTGATCAGATTACATGAATATGTTTCTTCTGGGGCACTCAGATGTGACTTTGTTTCCCTAAAGGTGACACTCTTCCATCAACAATTTCATGAATGTGTACTCATTTGGATTCTCTCCTACAACGTGCCAATTGGTTGAGGGTGGAACTGTATTTTGAAAATTGCACTTTTCTAAGTGTTGTCTAGGACCGTGGTCGGCAAACTGCGGCTCGCGAGCCACATGCGGCTCTTTGGCCCCTTGAGTGTGGCTCTTCCACAAAATACCATGGCCTGGGCGAGTCTATTTTGAAGAAGTGGCGTTAGAAGGAGTTTAAATTTAAAAAATTTGGCTCTCAAAAGAAATTTTAATCGTTGTACTGTTGATATTTGGCTCTGTTGACTAATGAGTTTGCCGACCACTGGTCTAGGAGAAAGAGTTCAGAAAGGATAAATGGTGGAAACACATGAAGGAAAATAAAGGAGAGGAGAAAACTTTGTAAGGAGATGGCAATATCACCCTTCTGCTCTAGCACCACTTTGGATTCTGTTCAAACCTACTACACTTCCTCCCATTACCATGTATAATCGAGAAGTCATGGTGGCTTTAGAAGAAGCCGTTCTCAGTTGGCTTGTTGGGATGCAATCATCTATCTCGTTTGGTTTTGGTTTCGATGTGGAATCTGGAGTTAAAGTAAGAAAATGTGCCTACCTGGAAGTGCAGGTGGATCATACAAAAATGACTAGGGCATCCAGAGATCCATGGGGGTGAGAGAATTTAAATCATGGGAGATGTGCACATAGGCACTGAGAATGTAGCCAGTAATTGAGATGCACCACTGACAAAAATAAGTCCATGAATACTGCTGATGAAATTTTATTAATTAAACACGCATTGCATTTGGAGCTCTAAAGAAAACAGATCTCAGTCAGATCTGTTCTGATTGTTGACAAGTTGTAGTCTAGCAGGAGAGATGAGACAAGTGATGGATCTCTAAGACAATAAGAGGAAGCCACTGGGGGAGTGAAACAGATAAGAGCAGCTAAAACACCCTCAACTCCTTGAATTCCCTCTTCCCACACATCCATCTCATCCCCAGAAAGAAAATGGGCAGGATAGGAGGTAGTTGAACAATTAGAAGTTTAATGCAATTGTTTAGGAATGAAAAGTTAAGGGGCTAAAATTAATGGTGTGGGGAGGAGATTGGTTGGAAAAAGGAATCTTAAAAGATGAATGACTAGAACTTAGGAGCTTGGATGTGGAGCTTAAGGGAGAAGAGTTATCCTATCTAATAAAGAGGGAATATGCTAATTGACCATCACTCTGTCACAAAGATGGCTGCACCCACAGCTGAGGCCAAGTTCCCTTAAGGAGCCTTAACAAGTAATCAGCAGGGACCTGAGGCTACCCCTCCCCCGCCCCCGTGGGGCTTCACAGGGGACCTCAGGCCAAGTCCTCCACCCAGCAGGGCTTCACAGGGGACCTCAGGCAGTGCCCCCCACCCCAACACCAGGCTGGGGGACCTCAGGCCACACCCCCGCCCAGCGGGGCTTGACCTGAGGTCCCCTGGCCTGGTGTTGGGGTGGGGGGCACGGCCTGAAGTCCCCTGCCATGCCCCCACCCAGCAGGGCTTGACAGGGAGCCTCAGGCCGTGCCCCCCGCCCTGGCATCAGGCTGGGGGAACTCAGGCCACAACCCCCACCTGGCAGGGCTTGACGGGGACCTCAGGCTTTGCCCCCTGCCCCGGTGCCAGGCCAGGGGACCACAACCCCCGCCCCAGCACCAGGCCAGGGGACCTGAGGCCACCCCCCTGCCCAGCGGGGCTTGACAGGGGACCTCAAGGTGCGCTTCCCGTCCTGGTGCTGGACTAAGGGACCTCAGGCTGCTTCCCCCGCCCCAGCGCCAGGCCAGGGAACCTCAGGCCACGCCCCCCCACCAGGTGGGGCTTGACAGGGGACTTCAGGCCATGCCCCCCACCCCAACACCAGGCCAGGGGACCTCAGGCCACACCCCCACCCAGCGGGGCTTGACCGGGGACCTGAGGCTGCACACCCCTGCCAGTGGGGCTTGATGGGGGATCTGAGGCTGTGCCCCCATCCGGTGCCGGGCCGGGGGACCTGAGGCTGCGCCCCCCCACCTGGCGGGGCTTGATGGGGGACCTTAGGCCATGCCTCCCACCAAACGGAGCTTGACAGGGGATCTCAGGCCGTGTCCTCCACCTAGTGGGGCTTGATGGGGGACCTCAAGGCATGCCCCCCGCCCCATCCTGGCACCGGGCCAGGGGACCTGAGGCTACGCCCCCTGCCTGGCGGGGCTTGACAAGGGTGGGACTGGCTGGGTCTGGATCTAGCCCAATGAGGGGGGGGGTGCGGGCAGCTAGGTTTGGGTCTCACGTGATTTTGAGGCACATGTGAGTGGGCAGGGACTTGACTCTGGGTCCCCCTTTTAATGTGCACGAATTTTGTGCACCGGGCCACTAGTATACTAATATAAGCATAGATATAGTCATAGAATATTAGAACGTTAGAATATTATTATTAGAGTATTAAAGAGGAAAGAAACCTTTAATTCCTAGGTGAAAAAAATGAAATAAAGAGTAGAAATAAAACTAATACTAATAAAAATAGAATAGTCAAGAAGGATTTGTCTGGGGTGGGGTAGAGGCTGGGTAGAGGGGAGCAAAGGGAGGAAAGGGGGACACCTGTAATATTGTCAACAATAAATAAATAAATAAATAAATAAATAAATAAATAAATAAGAGGGATTTGTTGCAGGAACATGGGGCAGAGGGTGATGTCATAAGCTTCCTTTTTCAACTCTCTATAAGGGTAGAGGGACCAAAGGATATGTAGGTGGAAATACCACCTAGGAGATTGGAAATGCAGAACTGGTCTCAGGAAACACTTTTTAAATCAGGAGATGTAGAATCCATGAGATCTTGTGAACCCCTGAAACCTTATGCAAAGAAATGCTATTAACTTGTTTATATTAGGGGTTAATTTGAAATCACTTTCACTCCCAGGTGCTTTTGTAGAAGGGCAGTTTAATATAAAAGATTTTTGTATTGTAATAGAAGTTTCTAGACATGAAAAATAAGAAAGCTAAGAAGGAAAGCATTTTCTTGTGAGAGTTTTTTGATGAGTGCTAAAGCTGAGAAATTAACTGTTTAGAGAATGAAATAAACCTATCTATGGCTAAGAGAAACCAAGAACCAAAAGTTTGAAATTAGCACCAAATATACTTTCAGTGGAATGAGAGTAAATACTATAATCAGTGAGCTAAAAGCAGTCACTAATATGTAAGTTCTTGCCCTTATTATAATGTTCAGATAAAAAAGACAGCCAAAAAACAGACAATATAAATAAGAGGGAATTTATTTATACTGTTCTTAATGAGCATATGGCATCTTATTAAAAGTAAAGAATAAATTCCAAAGTTAAAAGCCTGAGACCTTGTCAATAAGTCAAGTCTATTTAAAACGTCCTTAATTGACAACCATATGCCACATGAAGAAGGCCAAGTATTAAGGTTTCAGTTCAAGTAGAATTTGTATTCTGCCAATGGGGTTGAGATGAGGAGAAAAATATATTTTGTGCCATATAATTTTTGACAGAATGATGGTTCCTTGTACCAAAATATATCTTTCCAGTAATATCAGCGCAATTGATTGAGCATAATAGGTTGTGGTATAATTTAAAAGGGTCTACAAATCAAAAATATTTCCATTGCCTGAAAGTCTCTTGATAAGGATACATTCATTTGAGTCAAGATATGACCCTCACGGTAGAATCAGGTGGGTAGACCAGGAGGCTGCTGGATAGATATTTCAATGGAGAATGAGAGGGACTGGGAAGGGAGGGGCAGTAGCAGCATGTGTTATGCTGGGGAACTCTGAGCAGCCCCAAAGAGGCTGAACTTGACCTTGATAGGCAAGGTGCATAGAAGGTGCAGAGAGCAGAAGTAGTAGCTGACGAGTACCCAGAATAAATAAAACATGCCCCAACGTGTATCCCAGGCTAGCCTGGGATGCCAATATGCAATTGGGCAACCCTTGTCATGGTTTTGCAAAGAGCAAATTAGTTATTTTCAGCCTATCTCTGTTGTGAATTTTGGTGTTCTTTGTTTCTTTGCCAAATACATGGTACTTGACAATCCCCCACCCATGTCATTAGGATATGAACTTTGAAACAAAAAGATCAAGCAGCATCAAAGTTGTATCTTTTGCAACATCATCTGTTGGTGCTTTGTTCTGTCTGGTCACACTTTCAGAATCAAACACCTTCTGTTTATTGAATGAGAGGATGGGGCTGTGGGAATGATGCAGCGGGTTTTTTATAATTAGTACTAGAAGCCCAGAGCGCGGCCTTGCCGTGCTCACAGGCCTGTGCACTCGCACCGGTCTTTGGTCGTTAGGGCGTTAGGTCCACAGGCCTTTTATAATATAGATAAATTATTACGTTAACTGTTATTTATGTAGAAGGCTTAGAATTTGTTCTCATCAGCTTAATATCTTAGGAAATCAGATTGAGAAACTCTAAGGGCCACAGATGGCATCTATTGGGTTTGTATTTGCATACATAAAAATTTGATGAGAATAACATACATATTCAGTGGGCCTTCTTTGGGTTGAGTGCTTAAACCCACACAAAGTCCTAGAAAACGCTTTTTGAGGAATTCTAAACCAATTTGCAATTAATGTGGCAAAATGAATTTTGTATATTTGATTATGGTAAATGATCCAAAACCATAACAGAGTACTCTGATACTATAAGGAAACTGATGCTTCCATCTCTCCTGGTGCCCAAACCTTCAGCCTCCTAGAGGCCATTTAATGTGGTACAGCTGGCCGGTGGCAGCCAGGGCTCATTGGATTTCTGTTTTATATGCTATCTGAATGTAATGTGTTTAGTCATGCCTTCTTTTGGGGAAGTCAGATTTTAGCACCTTGGCATATACAAAACTGGCCTGGCACTCAGAAGGCCTAGAAGTCTAAAAGACAACACTGTGCTCAATAACTAACTCTGCAAACAACAGCTGTGGCCACCAATAAAATAGCCATTTATTAGTGCTGGTGCAGAGAGCTTTGGTCACATGTAGGTCTTTTCCACCAGATTCTCAAACACAGCTAGCAATATTTCTCAGCATTATCACCTCCAGAGGAGAGATGCAGATGGTTATGCATATCAATGCCTGTGTTTGTATGTGTGCATCCATTCCACCATAGAATCAAGGTGCTCCTATGAAAAACGTTCACCTCTTCACATATGTATGCCTCTTCAGCACTGCATGGAAGGACAGCTCCGCCCTGTCCACTGTCTTCTTTCAGCAATACCCACCTAAGCCATTTCCACAGAACCCAAGGCTCCAGAAAACCCATTTGAAAACCAAAGAAGGAAGTGATTTTATTATGGAGATCAAGAGAGATTCTTATTTTTTTCCTCTTTTTATTGTTTAAAGTATTACATATAGTAGTACATATATCTCCTTTTTCTTCCCCATTGATCTTCCCCCAGCCTCCCCTACCTGCCGGCGCATGCCCTCATCCCACCCCACCCCCAGTGCCTTGTGTCCATTGGTGTGCTTATATGCATGCATACAAGTCCTTTGGTTGATCTCTTTCCCCCCTTCCCCAACACTCCCCAGCCTTCCCGCTGTAATTTGACAGTCTGTTCGGTGCTTTACTGCCTCTGTATCTATCTTTTTATTCATCAGTTTATAATGTTCTTTATTTTCCATAAATGAGTGAGATCATGTGGTATTTTTCTTTCATTGCCTGGCTTATTTCACTTAACATAATGCTCTCCAGTTCCATCCATGCTGCTGCAAATGGTAAGAGTTCCTTCTTTTTTATAGCAGCGTAGTATTCTACTGTGTAGATGTACCATAGTTTTCTAATCCACTCATCTGCTGATGGGCATTTAGGCTGTTTCCAAATCTTAGCTATGGTGTATTGTGCTGCTATGAACATAGGGGTGCATATATCCTTTCTGATTGGTGTCTCTAGTTTCTTGGGATATATTCCTAGAAGTGGGATTACTGGGTCAAATGGCAGTTCCATTTTTAGTTTTTGTGAGGAAACTCCATACCGTTCTCCACAGTGGCTGCACCAGTCTGCATTCCCACCAACAGTGCATGAGGGTTCCTTTTTCTCCGCATCCTCGCCAGCACTTGTCATTTGTCGATTTGTTGATGATTGCCATTCTGACAGTTGTGAGATGGTACCGCATTGTCATTTTGATTTGCATCTCTCGGATAATTAGTGACTTTGAGCATGCTTTCATGTGTCTCTTGGCCTTCCTTCTGTCTTCTTTCTAAAAGATTCTATTTAGGTCCGTTGCCCATTTTTTTATTGGATCATTATTCTTCCTTTTATTAAGTTGTATAAGTTCCCTGTAGATGTTGGAAGTTAAACTTTTATCAGTGATAACATTTGCAAATATGTTCTCCCATACAGTGGGCTTTCTTGTTGTTTGTTGATGGTTTCTTTTGCTGTGCAAAAGCTTTTTATTTTGATGTAGTCCCATTTGTTTATTTTCTGTTTGGCTTCCATTACCCTAGGGGCAGTATCACTGAAAAAGTTCTTTTGGCATATGTCTGAGATTTTGCTGCCTGTGGATTCCTCTAGTATTTTTATGGTTTCCCGTCTTATATTTAAGTCCTGTACCCATTTTGAGTTTATTTTTGTGTATGGTGTAAGTTGGTGATCTAGTTTCATTTTTTTGCATGTATCTGTCCAATTTTCCCAACACCATTTATTAAAGAGACTGTCTTGACTCCATTGTATGCTCATGCCTCCTTTGTCAAATATTAAATGCGCATATTGGTTTGGGTCGATATCTGGATTCTCTATTCTGTTCCATTGATCTATATGTCTGTTCTTGTGCCAGTACCAGGCTGTTTTGAGGACAGTGGCTTTGTAATACAGCTTGAAATCTGGTATTGAGATCCCTCCTACTTTATTCTTCTTTCTCAGGATTGCTGTGGCTATTCGGGGTCTTTTTTTATTCCAGATGAATTTTTGGAGAGTTCTTTCTAGGTCTGTGAAATACGCCGTTGGTATTTTAATGGGGAGTGCATTGAATCTATAGATTGCTTTGGGTAGTATGGACATTTTAATGATGTTGATTCTACCAATCCATGAACATGGTATGTTCTTCCATCTGTTTACATCTTCCTCTATCTCTTTTTTCAGTGTCCTGTAGTTTTCCGCATATAGGTCTTTTACCTCCTTGGTTAGGTTTATTCCTAAGTATCTTAATTTTTTTGGTGCGATGGAAAATGGGATTGCTTTTTTAGTCTCTCTTTCTGTAAGTTCATTGTTGGTGTATAGAAATGCCATAGATTTCTTGGTGTTAATTTTGTATCCTGCTACATTGCCGAATTCATTTATTAAGTCTGTTAGTTTTTTGATGGAGTCTTTCGGGTTTTTTATGTACAATATCATGTCATCTGCAAATAAGGACAGCTTTACTTCTTCTTTTCCAATTTGGGTGCCTTTTATTTCTTCTTCTTGTTTAATTACAATGGCTAATACTTCCAGTACTATGTCAAACAGGAGTGGTGAGAGTGGGCATCCCTGTCTTGTTCCTGTTCTTAGGGAAAATGGTTTTAGTTTTTGCCCATTGAGTATGATGTTGGCTGTGGGTTTATCATATATGGCTTTTATTATGTTGAGGTATGATCCTTCTATTCCCACCTTGCTGAGAGTTTTTATCAGAAAAGGTGTTGGATTTTGTCAAATGCTTGTTCTGCATCAATTGATATGACTATGTGATATTTATCTCTCAATTTGTTTATGTGATGTATCACGTTTATTGATTTGCAGATATTGTACCATCCTTGCATCCCTGGGATAAATCCTACTTGGTCATGGTGTACGATCTTTCTAATGTAGTGCTGGATCCAATTTGCTAGAATTTTGTTGAGGATTTTGGCATCTATGTTCATGAGGGATATTGGCCTGTAATTCTCTTTCATTGTGTTGTCTTTATCTGGTTTTGGTATTAGGGTGATGCTGGCTTCATAGAAGGAGCTTGGAAGTGTTCTTTCCTCTTGAATTTTTTGGAATAGTCTGAGGAGGATAGGTTTTAGTTCTTCCTTGAATGTTTGGTAAAACTACCCTGTGAAGCCATCTGGCCCCAGGCTTTTGTTTGCTGGAAGCTTTTTGATGACTGCTTCAATTTCTTCCATAGTTATTGGCCTATTGAGATGTTTAGATTCTTCCTGATTGAGTTTTGGGAGGTTGTATTTTTCTAGGAATATGTCCATTTCCTCCAGGTTGTCCAGTTTGTTGGAATAGAGTTGTTCATAGTATTTTTTAATAATCTTTTGTATTTCGGTGGGATCTGTTGTTATTTCTCCTCTTTCATTTTGGATTTTGTTTATTTGGGTCCTCTCTCTTTGCTTCTTGGTGAGCCTGGCTAGAAGTTCATCAATCTTGTTTATCCTTTCAAAGAACCAGCTCTTGGTTTTGTTGATCATTTGTATTGGTTGTTTTTGTGTGTGTGTGTGTGTGTGTTTGTTTTGTTTTGTTTTGGTCTCTCTGTCGTTTATCTCCACTCTGATCTTTATTATTTCCTTCCTTCTGCTTACACTGGGCTTTCCTTGTTGCTCTCTTTCTAATTCTTTGAGTTGTAGGGTTAGGTAATTTATTACCATTGTTTCTTGTTTTTTGCAGTAGGCTTGTAGAGCTATGAACTTCCCTCTCAAGACTGCTTTCGCTGTGTCCATTAGATTTTGGATTGTTGTGTTTTCATTGTCATTTGTTGCCATGATGTTTTTTTATTTCTTCCTTGATCTCTTTGGTAACCCAGTCATTGTTTAATAGCATGCTGTTTAGTCTCCATGTGTTTGATTTTTTTGGATTGTTTTTATTGTAGTTGATTTCTAGTTTTATGCCACTGTGATCTGAGAAGATGCTTAATATGATTTCTGTCTGCTTGAATTTGAAGAGACTTTGCTTATGACCCAATATATGGTCTATCTTTTAAAATGACCCATGTGCACCTGAGAAGGATGTATATTCTGTGGCTTTGGGGTGAAATGTTCTGAAGATGTCGATTAATTCCATCTGGTCTAGTGAGTCATTTAGGATTGATGTTTCTTTGCTGATTTTTTGTTCAGAGGATTTGTCCAATGGTGATAGTGGGGTATTGAAGTCTCCTAATATGATTGTATTGCTGTCAATGTCTCCCTTGATATCCTCCAGGAGTTTTTTTATGTATTTGGGTGCTCCTGTATTGGGTGCGTATATGTGTACCAGGGTTATTTCTTCTTGTTGGATTGCTCCCTTTAATATTATGAAGTGGCCTTCCTTATCTCTTTTTATGTCCTTCAGTTTGAGATCTAATTTGTCAGATATAAGTATTGCTACCCCAGCTTTTGTTTCATTTCCATTCGCCTGAAAACCTTTTTCCATCCCTTCACCCTCAGTCTGTGTGCGTCTTTTTTTCTGAGGTGGGTTTCTTGTAGACAGCAGATATATGGGTCATATATCCAATCCATTACCCTATGTCTTTTGATTGGGGCATTTAATCCATTTACATTTAAAGATATTATTGATAGGTACTTGTTTCTCACCATTTTTATTCTTTACCCCTGTGTTCCTTCTTCGCTTCCTATTTCTGGTGTGTGTTTTTTTTACAGCAGACCCTTAAGCATTTCTTGCATTGCTGGTTTGGTGGTAATAAACTCCCTTAGTACTTTTTTGTCCGTGAAGCTCCTGATTTCACCTTCAAGTTTGATTGATAGCCTTGCTAGGTACAGTATTCTTGGATTCTGACCCTTCCTTTGCATGACTTTGTATATTTCATTTGATTCCCTTCTGGCCTGATGTGTTTCTGTTGAGAAATCAGTGGCTAGCCTGATGGGAGATCCTTTGTAGGTAACTTTCTGTCTATCTCTGGCCGCTTTTAATATTCTTACTTTGTCGTTGGTGTTTGCCAATTTAATTATAATGTGCCTTGGCGGTGGTCTTTTGGGGTTCATTTTGCTTGGGACTCTGTAAGCTTCTTGGATTTGTGTGGGTTTTTTCTTACCTATATCAGGAAAGTTTTCTGTCATTATTTCTTCAAACAGGTTTTCTATCCCTTGCTCAGTTTCCTCTCCTTCTGGCACCCCTATTATGTGGATGTTGTTTCGTTTCCTGTTGTCCCAAAGTTCCCTTAGGCTCTCCTCCTGCTTTTTAATTTTTTTTTCTAGAAGCTGCTCTATTTGGGTATTTTTTCCTACCCTGTCTTCTAGCTCACTGATGTGGTCCTCTGCTTCTTCTAGTCTACTCTTGATGCTTTCTATTGAGTTCTTTACAGCAGCAATGTCATTTTTTATTTCTTCTTGGTTCTTCTTCATTTCCTCTTGGTTCTTACTCATATTGTCAAATTTGTCTTCCATTCTTTTAAGCCGCCTTATGACCATTTCTCTGAATTCTTTCTCTGACAGGTTGCTTGCCTCCATTTCATTTACTTCCTTTTCTGGTGATGCCTGCTTTTCTTTCATATGCAGGCTGTTTCTTTGTCTCCCCATGATCTCTCTTTTCCGGGTGTCTGGTTATGTAGTTCTCTCTCCTGTGTTGATTTAAAGGCACAAAATACAACACAACAGGGTACCACACACAAGGCACTGAACACAAATGTATTCACAATATTAATAACCCCAGATAAAGGTGACCACCAGAGAAAGGTGAATTAGAGGATAAGAAAGAAAGAAGAGGGGAAAAAAAGGAGTGCAAAAATGAAATTGGGACAAGGGAAAAAAGTAAGAGAGAAAAGAGAGAGAATAAGAAAGAAAAGGGGAAAAAACTATATATATGGGGAGAAAACTCCAATAAAATAGCCACTAATCCCAACAAATGCCAGCAACAAGTACCTGGAGGTGAATGCAAACTACAAACAACAACTAATATCAAGCAAGGCGAAGGAAAACAGGAGCAAAAAACAAACACAAAACAAAATAACAAAAAGAAAAAGCAAAACAATCTCACACACAAGCATAAAAATATCAATATAATCAACAATCAAGCAAACAACAACAAAAGGACAGAGAGAGAAAAAATTTGGATAGTGAAGAAAGAGAAGAGAGAGGTGTGTATGGACTTGGAGCAGGGGATTGGAAATTAGATATATAAGTAGGGTGAAATTTTAACAGGGGGTAAAAAGAAGGAATAGGGAAAATCTAAAGTAGGAATAGGGTAAGAGAAACAGGACAACAAAAGGGGGAAAGTGAGGAAAGAGTGTTGGCATAAAGGTAAAGTTGAGGTAAAGTGATGCTAAAGGAAAGATGAAAATAGAATGTAGAACACTAATCCCAAAGTAAAATCAAGAGAAAATAAAATGACACTTTTTTAAGAAAAAGGTAAAATAGTAGTAGTAATAATACTGATTGAAAATAAAAATGTAATAATTAAAAAGGTAAAATCAAGTTAGGAAAAAAGAAAAAAATTAGATTCTTAAGTAAAAGATGAAAAAAAATAAAAATGTGCAGTAGAGAAGGTCATTCACTTCCTCTACTCTTCTGTTGGGCATGCCTGTTTCCTAGTCAGGACAGTTTTGAATTTCCCTGCATTCCGCTGCTCCTCAATATTATAAGCCAGTCCTGATTTTTAAGCAGGCAGTATGTCTCTATTTCATATTTTCCTTTTTTGTTTTTACACAAGAGTCAATTTGTGATTCAACCCCTGGGTGGCAGTGTTTCCGGATTGACCTCCAGGTCTATAGGTCCTGTCTAGCTAGTGTTTAGATTTGTTTTCCCTGTGGCACTTAATACCAGTTTGGTGGAGTGGGTTGCCCCAGAGCTGGTTCTCTGATGGTTAGTCCCCACTCTGATCCCCAGATTCCAGAAAAACAACTTTCCCCTGCAGTCTCTTAGAACGACCCCAATTGGGTGATCTTATGTATTGGGCTTAGTAATCAGAAGCAAGGATTTAAAGAGGAAAAGAAAAAAAAAAAAAAAAAAGAGCCAGAGTAAGTGTACGAACTCCAGGGCTGCGCGCAAGTCTGTGCAGTCTTTTTTTCCCTTGGGTCTAAGCAGCCAGTACACTTAAAAGTTTTAGGCTGTCCTTTTGCGCCCAAATCAAAATGGGTTGCTTTTTAGAGTTCCCTTCTGTTAGCAGCTCTGTGGACCCCCTTCCACATTCATGGATCATGCCAGCCCCAACAGCCACAGATTTTCCTAGGTGCAGACTTCCCCAGATCTCCAGCTCCTGCCGTGCACGCATTTCTCTCTCCTGCCAGGACCAGAGACCTCACCTTCTCCCAGGCGAAATCTGACCTTTCCGTGGTGGAGTGTAGAGCTCCTCTGAATCCGCTTGCTTGTGCCACTCGGGGACCGATGTTCTTGGGTTTGCAGCTGTTCGGTGGGTGCCATAGTTGTAGATTTTCAGGCTTCCGATAACATCCACTTTCCCCTTCAAGATGGCGTGGTCTCTGCGTCCAATCCACTCGCCGAGATTCTTATTTTTTAAATATATTTTTTATTGATTTCAGAGAGGAAGGGAGAGAGAGAGAGATAGAAAAAAACATCAATGATGAGACAGAGTCATTGATTGGCTGCCTACTGCACACACCTGACCGGGGATGGAGCTCAAAATCCTGGGCATGTGCCCTTATGGGGAATCAAACCGTGAACTCCTGGTTCTTAGGTCAACACTCAACTACTGAGTCATGCTGGCTGGGTGAGAGATTTTTATTTTTAGAAGATAATTCACAATAGTGTATACCATCTCGAACATGGATGTGGGAGCAGACATTTCTTCCTGCATTGAAAGGAAAGGGTGTGTGGCAGCTTTCACACCTGACCTCCCACCATTCTCAGCAGGTGAATATTTTACCGAGGACAGGAAATGAGCCACAACCAGAGTCTGTGACAAGGTGACCACTGATAGACTTCTACCTAAAAAGTAAGAAATTCAAACATAAGAATGTTCAGGATATATATATCAAAGTTATCTGAACATGTGCCATAATATTATGATTGTATTTCTATATGTAGACTAACTATCCTGGTAGTTGAATTTTGCCTTGCTGACCAGGAACCATTGTAGAAACTGAAAACTACTTGTTGAATATATGCAATAGCATTAGCCATCATTATATAAGCACCTATTAGTTGCTATATATATTTAAGCTCTAAGCTTAATCTTTTCAGCTCTACTACCTGAAAAATAGGTGCCTCATAGCTGGGTGAGTGACAGAACTGGGCTTTGAATCTAAAACATGACCTACAAACTAAGGTTGTGGTTTTAAATTATGGAATTGACTATTTTAATATTAACTATTTGTCATATATAACTCTTATGTGATAAGTCAACATTTATTAGTGCCTAATCAAAAAATTGAGTCTTCTCTTTTGAGACAAGTCATATAATTGAAAAGCCCACATAATATTTAGAAACCAGGATCTATCAATGGTCTATCAATAATGTTAACCTCTATTCAATTTTTAATATTTTAATTCAGAAGTTAATAAAAATGTCCTAAACTGGCAGTGATGACCTGGCATAATTTCATATATGGCACTTCCTTGTAACAAAGGTTTATAAACTTAAAACAAAGGTTTGCTAAATAGGTTTGCTAGTAATTAATAAAACTTTATCACCCCATCTTATATCCTAGGAAATATTCTGAATCCATTCAAACCCCAAGTAACAATGGAAGTGCAAAATATAGTAAATAAGATGTCAGAAATTTAAATACCAGAACTGAGAAAGGGTCAATGTGAATATAAACAGAAGCTGTATATAGTCAGATAACGTGTCAAAGTCCTAAGTCAGAATAATGTCAAAAGACTAAGAGTTCTGTCCTTTTGGGCGGTATGGAAGGTCACCTGTCTGCTCTTCCACTGATAAAAATTATCCAAAGCTTAGCTTGGGAAACATTAGGATCATGTTGCCCCATTGTATGGATCATCAAAATAAAATAATAACTATAATTCAATAATAACAACTATTATTGTTGTTATTATATGGGGGTAGGAATTATGGCCCAGAGTGTGTGTGTGGGAGGGGGGTATTACTTTATTACTTACCCTTCCTAGTATTTTCTGTCCTTTCTCACCTATTCTTTCTCACTTTTTTTTAAAGTGCTAGTAATGACTCTCAGAATCTATTTATCTTGCTGCTCACAGTTTGGAAAATGCTATGCTAACTCATAGATCCGGAAAACAGCTGATGGTTGTTTGCCAGAGGTGAGTGGGGGTGGGGGCTGGGGGAACATGAAGGGGTTGAGAAGTACTCATTGGTAATTTACTAAATAGTCATGAGGATGTAAAGTACGGCATAGGGAGTATCGTCAATAATATTGTAATAGCGGTATGGTGTTGGGTGGATACTGGAAATATCAGGGGGAACATTATTGTAAAGTATATATTGTCTAACCACTAAGCTGTACACCTGAAACTAATACAGAATAATATTGAATGCCAACTGTAATTGAAAAATTAAACTAAAAAAAGAAAAATGTTGTTTCTAAGGAGCTCTTCATTGGTAGCTGCCACCAAGTTTAGGTAGGACCTGCTACTAGGGCAGGGGTGGGCAAACTTTTTGACTCGAGGGCCACAATGGGTTCTTAAACTGGACCGGAGGGCCGGAACAAAAGCATGGATGGAGTGTTTGTGTGAACTAATATAAATTCAAAGTAAAGGAGCGGAGGGGAGAGCAAGAGAACCGGATAGAACAGCCGGATCCGGCCCGCGGGCCGTAGTTTGCTCACGGCTGTACTAGGGGCTGGAGTAACAGAAAGACCGGCATGCACAGTACACTCACTGGTACTTTGTAGGTAAGACTTGATTTATCTAGACAATAGCCTAAGAATTCCCCAGCACTTTTAAAATTTGGGTGTTTTTTTTTTTTTTTTTATTTGCCAACATCAGAAAGCATTCTTGTTGCTAACTTGACCATTTTAATCCTATATTTTGTAGTATTTCCTTATTTATCTTTCTCCTACACCCTGCTAGCATAAGTGATCTGTTTACAGCTCATGGATCCACATATTCTAACGTGTACTGGGCTGCTATTTAGAATGCAGGTATTAATTACCTACTTAACAAATCGTAGCCACTTACTTCCAATGGTAAATACAGCTGTTTCTCCCAACTTAAACTGTTTTTCATGCTGACTGGGCCTATAGGACTTGCCTCTCCTTTTCAAATCATATTAGATTCACTTGGGAAGAGCATGGATGCTTTGGCTCTGAGTGTTGTTAGCTCTACCCATCATGAAAGACTGGACCCTGTATTGAATAATAGAACCTGCCTGTCCGGCTTGGCTCAGTGGTTGAGAGTCGATCTATGAACCAAAAGGTCACGGTTTGATTCCCGGTCAGGGCACATGCCTGGATTTTGGCCTGACCCCAGTAAGGGGTGTGCAGGAGGCAGCCCATCAATGATTCTCTCTCATCATTGATGTTTCTATCTCTCTCCCTCTCCTTTCCTCTCTGAAATCAATTAAAAATTTTTTTAACTTTTAAATAATACAACCTGACTTAATTCATTTCCTAGGACTTCTATAACAAAGTACAACAAACCGGGCTGCTTAAAACAACAGAACTTTATTCTCTCATAGGTCTGGGGGCTGGAAGCCTGAAGCCAATTTGCCAGCAGGGCCATGTGCCCCCTGAAGGCTCTAGGGTAGGATTCTTCCTGGCCCCTTCCTAGTTTCTGGTGCTTGCTATCAATTCTTGGAATTCCTTGGCTTCTGGGGGCACCACCCCAATCTCTGCCTCCATTGTCACATGGCCATTTCCCTGTGTGTGTCTCTGTGCCTCTCATGGCCTTCTTTTTTTTTCTAATTTAATAAATCTTTATTGTTCAGATTATTACAATTGTTTCTCCTTTTTCCCCCCATAGCTCCCCTCCACCCGGTTCCCATTCCACCCATCGCCCTTACCTCCCCCTCACTGTCCTCATCCATAGGTATACGATTTTTGTCTAGTCTCTTCCTGCACCCTCACACCCCTTCCCCCCTGAGAATTATCAGTCCACTCCCTTTCTATGCCCCTGATTCTATTATATTCACCAGTTTAGTCTGTTCCTCAGATTTTTAATTCACTTGATTTTTAGGTTCACTTGTTCATAGATATGTATTTGTTGTTCATAATTTTTATCTTTACTTTTTTCTTCTTCCTCTTCTTAAAGAATACCTTTCAGCATTTCATATAATACTGGTTTGGTGGTGATGAACTCCTTTAGCTTTTTCTTATCTGTGAAGCTCTTTATCTGACCTTCCATTCTGAATAATAGCTTTGCTGGGTAGAGTAATCTTGGTTGTAGGTTCTTGCTATTCATCACTTTGAATATTTCTTGCCACTCCAGTCTGGCCTGCATAGTTTCTGTTGAGAAATCAGCTGACAATCGTATGGGTGCTCCCTTGTAGGTAATTAACTGTTTTTCTCTTGCTGCTTTTAATATTCTCTCTTTGTCTTTTGCTCTTGGCATTTAATTATGATGTGTCTTGGTGTGGTCCTCTTTGGATTCCTTTTGTTTGGGTTCTGTGTGCTTCCTGGACTTGTAAGTCTATTTCTTTCACCAGGTGGGGGAAGTTTTCGGTCATTATTTCTTCCAATAGGTTTTCAATATCTTGCTCTCTCTCTTCTTCTGGCACCCCCATAATTCTGATGTTGGTACGCTTGAAGTTGTCCCAGAGGCTTCTTACACTATCTTCAACTTTTTGAATTCTTTTTCTTTTTGCTTTTCCGGTTGAGTGTTTTTTGCTTCTTTGTATTTCAAATCTTTGACTTGATTCTTGCGTTCCTCTAGTCTGCTGTTGGGTCTCTGTATAATATTTTTTATTTCAGTCAGTGTATGTTTAATTTCTAGTTGGTCCTTTTTCATATCTTCAAGGGTCTCGTTATATTTATCGGCCTTTTCTAGAATATTCTTGAAAAGCCTTATAACCGTGGTTTTGAATTCTATATCCAGCCGTTTGTTTTCCTCCATTTCTTTCATTTGTGATCTGTTTCTTCGTCTCCCCATTTTTCACTGCTTCCCTGAGTTGGTAGGGTAGCTTTGTGTGCTAGGTTTCCTATACGGCCCAGTGGGTCAGTCTCCCCAGTTAACCTGAGGTGGACACTCTTGGTGCACCCCTTTGTGGACTGTGTGTACAGCCTTGTTGTAGTTAAGTCTTGATTGTTGTTGGTATCACTGGGAGGAATTGACCTGCAGGCCAATTGGCTGTGAGGATCAGCTGTGTCTACGCTGGGAGATTTTTGGTGCTGGAGACAGCCTTATAGGATTAGCCTTGCCAGATTGCAAAAGCCTCTGTGCTCAGCTTGGAAGGGGTGGAGTCTCAGGGCGGAGCAGACAGTCTTGGCTTCCTGTCAGCCCTGCCCTTGCGTGCGAGTCTCCAGACCTCTGCCTTCAGCGGTTCCCAAGTTTCCGCCTGACAGTCCAGATTTTCCCTGTATGAGCGTGGGTCCCCAGGGTCTCGCCTGGAACTGCGGTTCAGTGTAGTCGGAACTGGGGTTCAGTGCAGTCAGGAGCTTCCGACTCCCTTCCACTAGGGAATGCCTGCGGCAACCTCCGCAGTCAGTCTTTGTGCACACTCGCTCCTCCAGACCCCTGCCGCCGTGGCTCCCCCGAGTCTCCGAGTCTCCGTCTGCCTTTCTCTCTACCTGACAGTCCAAACTCCCCCTGTATGAGCCTGGGTCCACAGGGTTTCACCCGGAACTGGGGTTCAGTGCAGTTGGAACTGGGGTTCAGTGCAGTCGGGGGCTTCCTTCCCCCTCCCGCCAGAGAAAGCCAGCCAGGCACTCCACCGCCCTTCCTCTCTGCTCGCGCGTGTCTCCGTACCTCAGCCCTTTGCCGCTCCTTCTCCATGAGCTTTCCTCTTTCCTTCTAGTTGTAGAATTTCTACTCAGCCAGCTTTCCTGTGGTTCTGGATGGTGTCCGTTCTGTCTTTTAGTTTTAGTTTTGAAATTGTTGTGCAGGGCAGCAGTTTAGGTGCTTACCTATGCCGCCATCTTGGTTTTTCCCCTCTCATGGCCTTCTTATACAGACACCAGATGAGTGTCCACCCTAATCAATATGACCTCATCTTAGTTAATTACATCTGCAAAGACATTTCCAAATAAGTTCACATTCTGAGGTTCTGGATGTACATGAATTTGGGGGGAGAGGACACTAGTTAGTCCAAGATGCTGACTTCCCAAAAGGCCTGGGCATTTGCCTAGTAATGTAACTTGTAAATCAGTCATCAGCATCCACAGAAATGTACTTAACGGCAATTTCAGATGAAAGAATGCACTAACTTCCAACAGGAAGTTGTAAGAATAAAGTTTCCCTCCCCCACCTGGTGGGTTGAGTGGTGACCCATAACCAAAAGGTCCCCAGTTCATTCAATCCCCAGTCAGGTCACATGTTTAGGCTGCGAGCTCCATCCCCAGTAGCGGGCATGCAGGAGGCAGCCGATCAATGATTCTCTTCCATCGTTGATGTTTTCATC
This sequence comes from Plecotus auritus, assembly GCF_963455305.1. Lineage (NCBI taxonomy): Eukaryota > Metazoa > Chordata > Mammalia > Chiroptera > Vespertilionidae > Plecotus > Plecotus auritus. Next base: position 42,260,246 of record NC_137777.1, read on the forward strand.
TCTCTATCCTTCTCCCTTCCTCTCTTTCTAAAATCAATAAAAACATTTTAAAAAAAGAATAAAGTTCTTCAACCTCTAAAATTATATACTAGTTAATAATTCTGCCCCAAAACTCTATAACTCATATGAAAATATTGGCATTTGTATAGAATTGTATAACTTTCAAAACATTTTCCCGTGCATTAATAACATCATCACTACATCCTAGTCATGTAAGCAAAATCATCATGATTAGCCTGTCATACATGAAGAAACTGAAGTTCCATGTCTTGACTCAGGTCATGCAGTTGATCTAGTAATCAGGAAGAAGGTCAAGTCTCCTGACTCCTAATCCAGCATTCTTTGTACTGCCAAGTTGAATCCTTTTACGTGCACATGTTTAAAGCAATGGCTGTCAACCCCAGGCTGGGAGAGAAGGTCTGTGTGGGATCAGAGACTCCTTCAGCATCACCTATGAGGTCTTTTCTAGCTAACTATACCCACACATCCAGAACTTCTGAACAGTGTTGAAAAGCCCCACGAGGCATAACAACAACCTCCCCCACCCCCCGCTCCATTTCCAGAGCTGAGATCCACCAGTTAAAAATCTGTGGAAGAGCCCTAGCTGGCTTGGCTCAGTGGATAGAGCATCAGCCTGAGGAATGAAGGGTCCTGGGTTCCATGCTGGTCAAGGGCACATGCCAGGGTTGCTAGCTCAATCCCCAGTGGGAGGCATTCAGGAGGCAGCCGATCAATGATTCTCATCATTGATGTTTCTATCTTTTCCTCTCCTTCTCCTTTCCTCTCTGAAATCAATAAAAATAAAAATAAAATTTTAAATCTGTGGAACAGCGTCCAAAGTTGATTTTTTGAATGGTATGCATTCGTGTCTGAGGGCAGAGCTTGTCTGTGCATGTGAATTAACCGTGCATGTGAATCCCTCCCAGATCTTTCTAAAACAGTCTGATTCAGTGGGGCTGGGCGTGTGGGGGCTGGAGAGAGAGACACACCTGAGATGCTGCATTTCCAATAATCTCCCAGGTGTTGCTGGATGGAGGTCCACACTTGGATTGGCAAAGCCTTTACTAAGGCGCCTTCATGATAGACAGGAGGGACTCCAGACAGAGGTGGCGTGTGTCTGCCTGATTATAGAGAACGTCACCTCAGATGGCTGTGCAAAGCAGCACCCCCTGTCTAGTAAACACCCCCTCAGTCCCTCATAAGCACAGAAGCTCTTGAGCCTGCTGAAATCATGGTCCCAATTGTTGCTGTCAAAACGAGCCAAACTGGACTCCATTAAAGGCCCTTGTTTGTGATGCTTGGCTTCCTGCCATGAAGAACGCCTGTCATCCGTGAGACAGAAGCCATCAGTGAGTTGCGGCTGCTCGCTGGCCCTGGGACAGCACTCAGCCCACCCCTGAGAGCATTTGTACAGTGAATCACCGTTTTCTTCCGTTGCCTCTGGGTTTGGCTTCCATCAACGTTTCCCTCAACAGAGCGGCTGCATTTTGGCATGTCTTCTGTTTTCTGGCATTTCTATAATGTGGTCTTAATACGTGAACCCCAAAAATACTTTTCAGAAGAGGTTTGCTGCAGAGATTCATTAGAAGGAAAATAACGATTGCATTAGGGCTCTTGTTTTTTTTCTTTCTTTCTTTGACGCTGCTGAGACTAGGTATGGGGATAATGGTGGGAATAAATTCTTGCAATTCTCTGTTAATGGTGATTGATGAGCTGATAGACTGCCTAAGTGTCCAAGGAACAAAGCCAGTTTTTAATGGCACTTTAATTTGGGAAATTCAGAAGACTTCCTTGCAGAAATTGGAAGTTGGAGTGGATTGGAAAAATAGTTCAATAAATGAGCATGCTTTCAGGCAACATCTAGTCTAAATGGCCTGTGTGATTTCAGAATGTACACTTCAGGTAAAATTTTATAAAAGAAAATAGTTCTGGCAAATAATAGTGTGTCTCATAATGTTTTCATGTCTAATAAACTGTTGTTTAGCTCCAAGAGAGAAATATCTCCATTTCTATTTCAAAACCTAATGTTTTCATTAGAATGTCTGTAATGAGGAAATATTACTTTCAGAGACAAATGATGATGCAAGGCTTACTTTGTGTTTTCTATCTAAATGGGATGGTAATGGAGCTTTGAGAGAACTACTCAGCCTTCCTGGTAAACTTGGCCACAAACATGAGAGACTTCTGGACACGCCATCTCCACAGCAAGTAAGGTTGCAATTCCACCTTATAAATATTTTGTAATCTATTCCCTCGCTCCCCTTTTTACTGCCATTGCAGTAGAAACAGCTCTCATCTTCCATTGCATCCCTACCCCAATCGGTCCCACCATTGCAACTAGTGATCTTACCAGAATGCAAATCTGAGCAGGCCATTCCCTTGCTTAAAATCCATTGGTGGCTTTTACTCCTTATAGCTTTCTTTTTTTATGTTTTTTATTGATATTTTATGAGAGAAAGGAAGAAAAAGGGATAGAGCAATAGAAACTTCCATAGGAGGCATGCCCCTTATTAAGGATTAAGCCCACAACCTGGGCATGTGCCCTGACTGGAAATTCAATCGGTGACCTCTTAGTTCATGGGTTGACACTCAACCAGTGAGCCACACCAGCCAGGTTCCTTACAACTTTTACTCCTTGAGCTTTAGCAAGCATCAGAATCCCCTGGAGGACTTGTTAAAATACAGATTGCTGGGCCCCTCCTCAGAGTTGCTGACTCAGTAGGTCAGAGTGGGACCTGAGAATTTGCATTTCTAACGAGTTGCCACATAATACCAATGCTGCTAGTCTGGGGACCACACTTGAAGGAAAACTGGTCTTCAGAACAAAGCCCGCCAAACTCTTCTTCATCAATGCATTGAGCATCCTTTAGAACTTGTCCATTGCTTAATTTCCCAGAAGTGCCCCATCCCCACTCATCTTTGTGCCTCCACCTGCATCCAATCCTACTACATGACTCCCTGAAACCAGGGCTGTTGCAAGGTTGTGGAAGTCGGGTGCTGCACAAATGATGGAGGCATCCTTCACATTCTTTTCTCTCTGTTGGTACTCCCTGGAGTTGACCCTGATGTCACCATGGACTCCTCCAGGCCATGCCACGTTATGGATGTCCACAGTCATACAAAATTGCTTGGAACTTGGTGAGCAAACCATATGTTTTGGGCTTTAAAGCTTGACGGCACCCTATCCTCTCAGCCTTTACCCCCTTTTCTAGGTGGAAACTTCTGCCCATTCTTTAAGGCTTCCCTCTCAAAAAGATTTCTGCTTAGAATTCTCCTTAGAGCCAAGGAAACATTTTTCCAACAGGAAAAGGAAGACTGTTACAGACTCTGGATAGAGCTGTAAATACTCTAGTGTTCAAAACATGTTAAGTGTTCAAAATCTGTGTTTTCTCCCTCAGGTTTTCATAAGTTATCTTTTTTTAAATATATTTTTATTGATTTCAGAGAGAAAGGAAGAGGGAGAGAGAGAGAGAGAAACAGCAATGATGAGAGAGAATCACTGATCGGCTGCCTCCTGCACACTCCCCACTGAGAATTGAGCCCACACCCGGGCATGTACCCTGACCTAGAATCGAATCGTGCCCTCCTGGTTCATAGATTGACACTTAACCACTGAGCCACACTAGCCAGGCTGAATTACCTTTTTATTTTTTTTAAGAAAAAAAGGAATTTATTGCTTGATATAAATTATCTTTTTTAAGAACTAGAAAATTTATATGAAGAAGAAAAGGGAGAGACGCTTATTTTGACCTAGGTCTGCACAAATTTAAGGTGTGTATTTACATGGACAAGTTGTTTTAACAAATTATGCTTATAAATAAGCATTAAACGGAATATGCAACGTTCTTAAGTTTATACTTTAACTAGAGACCTGGTGCATGAAATTAGTGCACAGGGTGTGTGTCCCTCAGCCCAGGCTGCACCCTCTCCAATCTGGGACCCCTCGAGGGATGTCTGACTGCCTGTTTAGGCCCGATCCTGGTATGGGCCTAAACGGGCAGTTAGACATCCCTCTCACAATCCAGGACTGCTGGCTCCCAACTGCTTGCCTGCCTGCCTTTCTGATTGCCCCTAACTGCTTCTGCCTGCCAACCTGCTCACCCCCTAACCATTCCCCTGCCAGCCTGATTGATGCCTAACTGCTCCCCTGCCAGTTTGTTTGCCCCTAACTACCCTCCCCTGCAGGCCTGGTCACTCCTAACTGCCCTCCTCTGCAGGCCTGTTCACCCCTATCTGCCATCCCCTGCAGGCCTGGTCCCCCCCAACTGCTCTCCCCCGCAGGCCTGAGTCCCCCCCCCAACTGCCCTCCCCTGCAGGCCTGGTCGCCCACAACTCCCCTCCTCTGCCGGCCTGGTCACCCCTAACTGCCCTCCCCTGCAGGCTTGATCACCCCCAACTGCCCTCCCTTGCAGGCCTGGTCCCTCCCAACTGCTCCCCCTGCTGGCCTGATCACCCACAACTGCCCTCCCTTGCAGACCTGGTCCCTCCCAACTGCCCTCCCCTGCTGGCCATCCTGTGGAGGCCATCTTATGTCCACATGGGGGCAGTCATATTTGACCACATGGGGGCACCATCTTGTGTGTTGGGAGTGACAGTCAATTTGCATATTATTCTTTTATTAGATAGGATTAGATAGGATAGAGGCCTGGTGCACGGGTGGGGGCCAGCTGGTTTGCCCTGAAGGGTGTCCCATATCAGGTTGGGGGTTCCCTTGGGGCATGGGGCGGCCTGGGCGAGGGGCCTGTGGTGGTTTGCAGGCTGGCCACGCCCCCCAGCGACCCAAGCGGAGGCCCTGGTATCTGGGATTTATTTATCTTCTATAATTGAAACTGTAGCCTGGAGCAGAGCCAAGCCTCCTGCTCAATCCGTGGCCACAGCCATTTTTGTTGGGATTTATGTATCTTCTATAATTGAAACTTTGTAGCCTTAAGTGGAGGCCAAAGCAGTCCAGGGCTGTGGAAACTTGGCTTCCTTCATCGCCGGGGCAACTCAAGCCTCCTGCTCTCTCCAGCTCTGTGGCTGCTGCCATTTTTGTTGGGATTTATCTATCTTCTATAATTGAAACTTTGTAGCCTTAAGCGGAGGCCAAGGCAGGCCAGGGCAGGCGGAAAGCTTGGCTTCCTCCATTGCTGGGGAAACCCAAGCCTCCTGCTCTCTCCGTGGCCGCAGCCATCTTGGTTGGGTTAATTTGCATAGTCGCTCCTGATTGGCTGGTGGGCGTGGCTTGTGGGTGTAGAAGAGGTACCATCGATTTGCATATTACTCTTTTATTAGATAGGATGGAGTTTTCTATTATTTTCTTGTGATGCTTTCCTTTCAGCTACATAGAACAATGATGTGTGTGTATTTGTATGTATTATTGCGTATGTTTGTGTGCACATGCATGCAAGTAATTTTTTTTTATATTTTATTGATTTTTTACAGAGAGGAAGGGAGAGGGATAGAGAGTTAGAAACATCGATGGGAGAGAAACATCGATCAGCTGCCTCCTGCACATGCCCCACTGGGGATGTGCCTGCAACCAAGGTACATGCCCCTGACCGGAATCGAACCCGGGACCCCTCAGTCCGCAGGCCGATGCTCTATCCACTGAGCCAAACCAGTTAGGGCCATGCAAGTAATTTTTAATGGATAGTCTGCATTATTCATTCTCTTCAGGGGCTTCACATTTTATTGCACAAACCTGACACTACCCAGATCTATACATGGAACAATCACTTCCTTCACTGGCTGGATTCACTGCAGGTTCCAATCACACTCAGAAAAAAAAAAAAAAATGTGATTTAGAATGAATACAGCACTTTTCTTTAAGAAAGTGGATTCTTCTGTGAAGGTGAAGGCTAAGCTATTATGCAGTCAAAAGCAGGCTTCTCAAAGAATACGGTAAAAAGAGAAGAAAAAAAAAGCAATTTGCTAGTGTAATGTAAAAAAGAAAGAATTAAGAAAAAAAGTAAGCGCTTAAACCTTGGAAAAGGTGATGTCAGTGGACTTGAAAAAATGTCACTGGTCTGTTATCAAAAAATGGGCAATTTTTAATATGAATTTTATTGTTAAAAAATCTGTTGGTGGTTAAAACTTTCAGGCTGATTTGGGCCATGTGGAAGCAGCAGAAAATGGCTACCAAACCAGTCCTCTTATTTTGGGGAGATTAAAAAATATTTGGATTCTTCAATGTCCAATTTACATTGAACATCATTCTCATTTTCTCCAGTTCCTTGCACTTCTCCCTTCTTTTTTGTTTATTTATTTGAGACAGATTCATGTGGTGCCTGCTCTGTGTGAGACTATAGTCATTGCCCCCCATAATTATAGAATCGTGTTTGAGAGATGAAACTATCTCCTATGAAATTATCAAATTATTATTTAAGAAGGTTGTAAGGTTTTATGGGAGGAACAGAACCTGATCAAAACTCTGGCCAACTTAAGCTGAACGGAGGGAGGGGAGAGACAATGGATTGGGAGATGCTGTTAGGCAGAAGCTGAGACTCCCTGCAATGCCAGTTTGTCCCCCCTCCTCCTGGAGCGCTGCTGTTAATGTGACCCCATCCCAGCAACTCCAAATCTCCAGGTCTCTGAGTTCAAACTTCAGCTATCTGGGAGGAGGAGACTCTGGGCCACGGAGGTAAGGCTGCCAGATCAAATACAGAATGCCTAGTGAATTTCATATGCACAGCAAATACTTTCTTAGTATAGGTTTGTCCCATAAAAGAAATTGATTCAAATATAACTGGGCATCTGTATTTTTGTTTCCTAACTCTGGCAATCCTGCAGAGTGCAGGCAAGAACGCAGAGGAAGACCATGTGAGTCTGAGTACCTGCAAGAAGTGTCAGTGACACCTTCCATCCATTTATGTGGTCAACCCAGGGAATAAAGACTACAAGCATCCAGAGGAGGCGGGCCACCACGGGATCTGGAGCCCCAGGGAGGGCTGCAGGGGAAGTGGCAGGATGTGGGCCCATGAGGACAGTGGGGGTGAGAAGGTAGTGACTGGTGGGATGAAGGGGAATGAGGTCGGGGAAATTCAAGCCAATTCAACCACCAAGAGTGACTGACAAGGAATAGAAGGATGAAAACTCGCTAAAAAACACATGGAAGTAAAACAGTTTTTACAAGGGTCTCAAAGTGAGAATCAAGCAAACTTCACTGGGGATGGATCCAAATAGCGTATAATTAACATAACCACTTATATCTGTGGTTTTGGAAAGTAATATGTGTTCATCTATATTTTCCTTTTGCTCACCATCCTGGGTTCACTTCAGCTCAGCTAAGTGGAAGAGGCAGCATCTTAGAAGATTGGCAGCTGTTAAGAAAAGTCCAACTTAGGGAATTCTCAGTTCATTCGCACCATCTGCCCTCGTGGCCTCCCAATGATGCCATGCACGTGATTGTGGTCTTTGTAGGATGTTAAGACAAACTCCTCTAGGCATGGGGGTCACACACAGAATAAGGAACTGGATTCTTCGTAAGGCCCAACAGGAATAGATGTATGATTTGGGAAGTTCTCAAATAAGTTAATAATTAACAATTTTAGCACTTCATAGCTTGCAAAGTACTATCATATATTTTCTCTTATTCTTGTATTGGAGATATCTAGAGAAACAGAATCAATAAAATATATATACATATATACACATGTATACTTACATAAAATAGATAAATAGAATGATACGTGTGTGTGTGTGTGTGTGTGTACAGAGAGAGACAGACAGACATTAAGAAATTGGCCATGCAATTCCTTAAGGACTGACAGGTCTGAAATCCACAGGGCAAGACAGCAGGCTGGAAATTCGGGTAAGCATTGTTGTAATCTTTAGTCCAAAGTCCACAGAGAGGCCACGCAGACTGCAAACTCAGGGAGGGTTTCTGTGTTGCAGTCTTGAGGCAGAAATGCTTCTTCTTTAGAAAACCTGTCATCATTCTTAAGACCGTCAGCTATTCTGTGAGGCTCACTCGTTTTATGGAGGAAAATCTGCTTTACTCAACGTCTACTGATTTAAACATTAATCACATCTAAAAAGTACTTTCACAACTTCTAGACTGGAGTATGATCAAGCAACTGGGCACCACAGCCTGGACAAGCTGACACAGTCCTCAGTACAATGCTGCCTATCTAGTATTTGTTTTCCACATTATCTAGATGGGACTACTGAGTCCCAGAAAAGCTAAGTCCCATATTACAGCCACCTCCCCTCACCAGGCACTTAGTAGACTCCCTGAATCTTTATTTCTTTATAAAGTGAAAAATGGAGTATTTCAAATATACCGTCTGATTTGAGTGCTCTATGAATTTTTTACAGTCTTGGTATCAAGTTAAATGAAATTCTGTTCAAAGGATGCACTCCACTCGTGTCCTTCCCCCCAGGTCTATCATTCACGCACTAAAGAGGGGAGTCTGAGCTCTGAGTTGTGCTTTCTTGGGAAGGGGGGCTAAGCAGACTCCAGAGAGGAGAGCCACAGTCCCTGCCCCTCAGGAGCTGGCAGAGACAGGAAGTTCATGTTCCTCCAGGGTGACCCAGTCTCTGTTTCTCTGCTCTCTGGCTCCTGGAGACTTCTGTAAGAACAAATTACCTAGAAAGAGGTTGCCTGATCATTGGAGTGGGTGTAAGATGAAAGGTCTCTCCTTCTCTCTGTTGTTCCTTTCTTGGCAGAGTTGCTACGAATAATATTAAAGTTCCCTTCACCAGCCTTCTGCCAAATGGTTTGCTTCCTAAAATCGAATCCTTTCAAACACAGAAATACATCACGGGGAGCGAAACAAAGTTTATTTCAGGAGATACCGAGAAAATACCAAAACACTATCTTTAGTCAGAAGAGAACCAGAACGTCTCCTCTCAAAGAATTGTTTTTGTATGTGAGAAAGAAAAAGCCAAAAGAAGAATTTGGTAAATATGTATACCTAGTTGCTTCTCTCATCTCCCTGCCTCCTCCCTCCCTCCCACCCCCCAACCAAAATGAAAGGCATTATGCAAGCTTAGGACTGACATCAACATGTGGTAGATGACTAAGTCTTTGCAAACTCCTCATCCAACAGCCCACAGATGTGGAGGGAGAGAACTGAACTTCTGGGTTCCTGGTACCCATAGGGCCAGAATAAGTAAAAGTCAACGAAACCTTTTAGTGACTCCTTCTTTGCATGTGTTCTGTTATGCAAATGAGCTGAGACTTCTTGAACATGGACTCTCTTTCGTCCTGGGAGGGCCAAGGGAACATCTGAGAGAAGAAAGGACTAGTGGCAAACCCAGGGCCACCCGCCTTAGAGGAGAGCCCATGTGTTCAAAGAGCCCAGATGCTAGAATTTCCGTCAGAGACTGTTCTTCCTCTGGTGCAAATCAAAGCATATACTTTCTGGTTTTCTATATCCAGAAGTCATCTCGGAAATAGCTGGAAATAGAAGATGCGTGGATGAAACGCATGAGATTCTTACCAACTCCCCACTTCTTCCTTCAACAAATAGTTCGGCCTTTGGTTTGTAGGCTCAGAAATGCCACTGTGCTTTGTCCTTTTCCTGAAAGGAGACAATTCGTTATGTTTCTAATGATGCTTATCGCAGGCCTTTTCCTTCCTATCAGCTTAAACAAGTTCTTTTCTCCTGAAAATTCCAGTCATTGTGTTTCCCCAGGTTGTTTTCTATTGCTGATCAAGCTTTTTAAAATTATATTATATCCCAAGAAGATAAACCAGGAATTGCTGTATAACTCACTCATTTTTACCTCTCAGCATGTATTTGAGAAGGGAGGGAGGAAGTGGGGAGGAAGGGCGGTTGGTTCGTGAAAAGGGGTGGGAGAAAGTACCTGTGCTAATTTCAGTGCAAGGCACAGAAGTTTCTGTGTGTTTCTGTGGAGTGCTGAATGTCAGTGACTATAAAGCAGATTATCACATAGGAGGCCCAAGCTAGAACATTTTCTACATGTTTTAAGGCACAAGGCAGATCAAGTTCACCCAATGCAACCTCAGTCCAAATCCTCTTTGAGATATAACTGATGTATAACATTGTATTAGTTTCAGGTGCCCAACAAATTATTTCATACACATACTAGTACGTATTGTGAAATAATCACCACAATAAGGTTAGTTAGCATCCATCACCTCACATAGTTACAATTTTTTTCTTGTGATGAGAACTTTTAAGGTCTACTCTCTCAGCAATTTTCAAATATATAACACAGTGTTGTTAACTCTAGTCACCATGCTGTATGTCACATCCAAGGACTTATGTATTTTATAACTGGAGGTTTGTACCCTCTGACCCCCTTCACTCATATCACACACACACACACACACACACACACACACACACACACACACACACGACCTCAGTCCAACTCTTAAATACTGTTGGCAAGCTAGATGGTTCTGAACTAAGGCAAATAAACTATAGTCATCTGGGTTTGGCATGGAAACCACTGCTTGGGTGAGAGGATGTGTTGGAAAGTGTTGAAAATATGAGCATTAAAGAGGTCTGCAATTGTATTTCAATGGGGGAGAAACAGTTTGTGTTTTTTATTTCCTCTCAGTTCTGGCCAAAGGCTATTCCAGGCACATCCCCAGCCATTCTTACACTCACCCCAACTTCCATATAATAGGAGGCCTCGTGTGCAGGATCTGGTTGGATTCCTAACAACCTCGAAGACAGGGAGGCAAGTGGGAGGCACCTCATTTTGAGGATGTGGTAACTGAGGCTGGAAGTGGGAACTGAGTGGTCCCAGCAGCCAGCGGGTGTAGAGCCATGGGTTTTAGTTCCTTGTCCTGCATTCTTTCCACCAAAAAACTCCCATTATTTTTCAAGGACATAAAATCAACAAGTTGGCAAATTGAGGCAAGTCTCCAACTGCTTGACTTCCTATCAGACAGAGAAATCAATGCAACCATCTTTTGGTACCTCTTAATGCAAGTGCTAGGGGCCCTATTCTTAACTCCATGTGACCCAGGAATGTAAGTGAAGAACTAAAACTATTATCCAGGCGATTCAAAAGGGATGAAGTTTCATCCAGAAATAATGTCTGTTCCCACTAACTCAATGCTTGGAACATGCACAGCGTGATATTTTTCAAAGCCTTCCCATTTGAGTTTCCTAAGCAACAAAATTGGATGTTAGCAATTCAACCTAAGTGAAAGGACCAGGTGTGACTTGTCCTGGGTTTGGTTTTCAGACATGACTGGAATTAGCACATTTTTTTCATTGAGAAAGAGAATCACCAAGTGTTATAGGTGAAAGGAACCTTAGAGTTGATCTAATCCAGATCACCCAGGGGGTCGACCAGTAGTATCACACAGATAACTGTTTATAATTTGCATCTCCTTTGCCCTGTACAAACACGGGTCTGTTTGCCGGAGCCCTGGAGGCCAGTTGTTGGAGGTGACAGAACTGAAAGCCCTACTCCTGCATAGTTATGATAAATGAAGCAATAGCTAAAAGCCATTAAGGGTTTGCTGTACTAAAGTAAATCTCCATGTTGGGAAGTATATACCAATAGCTTAGAGCAAAAACTCACATTTGTTATATTTATCGTGCTAAAAGAAACTCTGCAATAAGACAATAAGCTTACATTTGGCTTATTGCATCACACATCATCCTCGGTATATATTGAAAATCTGCCTAGGGTGTTGTCTTTCTGGAAGAACTCCAAGTTTCACACGATATTTAAAAATAAGCCATTTCTTTACAGTTGGCAGATTGAATTTGAACATGAATAATGCACGTCAATATCTTATGGTTTCTTTAACATGAGTAGGGGGGGCCCTAAGGGTTTGAATGTTTGTTTGTTTTTCTTTTCTTTTCTTTTTTTGGAGGGGTTCCCTCAAAAAAAGAAAAGAAAAACAAACGAACATTCAAACCCTTAGGGCCCCCCCTACTCAAGTTCCCTGGGTACAGTGAACTTCATTGATGGTGCATGACAAGATTGAGCTCCCTAAGCCCCTCCCCTTTTTCAGGGCGTCTAGGATGGAAACCATGGTCAGGCGATTCTCAGTTTGTCGGGGGGTCGATCTGGGGCAAGGACTCCCCAGCAGTTAAGGGCATCTCTTCCTCTTGCTGGGGCTGGTGGTCCAGGGGGCTCTTACTCCTTGGAGGCCATGTGGACCATGAGGTCCACCACCCTGTTGTCACAGGAGACAACCTAGTCTTCAGTGTAGCCCAGGATGCCCTTAAAGGGGCCCTCTTCACTACCTTCTTGATATCATCATATTTGGCAGCTTTCTCCAGGTGGCGGGTTAGACCACAACTGACACATTGGGGGTGGGCACACAGAAGGCCATATCAGTGAGCTTCCCATTCAGCTCAGGGATGACCTTGCCCACAGCCTTGGCAGCGCCAGTAGAAGCAGGGAAGATGTTCCGGGCAGCCCCTCAGCCATCACGCCACAACTTCCCAGAGGGGCCATCCATGGTGTTCTGGGTGGTGGTGATGGCATGGACTGTGGTCATGAGTCCCTCCACAATGCCAAAGTTGTCCATGGATGACCTTGGCCAGGGGGGACCAAGCAGTTGGTGGTGCAGGAGGCATTGCTGACAATCTTGAGGGAGTTGTCATACTTGTCATGGTTCACACCCATCACAAACATGGGGGCATCCGCAGAAGGGGCAGAGATGATGACCCTCTTGACTCCGCCCTTCAAGTGAGCCCCAGCCTTCTCCATGGTAGTGAAGACACCGGTGGACTCCTCAACATACTCAGCACCAGCACCACCCATTTGATGTTGGCGGGATCTCGCTCCTGGAAGATGGAGATGGACTTTCCATTGATGACAAGCTTCCTATTCTCAGCTTTGACTGTGCCTTTGAACTTGCCAGGGGGTTCATACTGGAACATGTAGACCATGTAGTTGAGGTCAATGAAGTGGGCATTGATGACAACAATATCCACTTTGCCAGAATTAAAAGCAGCCCTGGTGACTTGGCACCCAATGTGGCCAAATCCATTCACTCTGACCTTCACCATCGTGTCTCAGGGTTGTGGCTGGCACTGCGCAGGAGGAGAGGCTGTCTGAGAAACAGGAGGGGCAGAGAACCTGTTGTTGTTGTTTTTCTTTAGTAATTATTTTTCTTCAAGAATGTACTCCAAATCAGGTTGTGCACATGCTAAATTTTCAAGTTTGAAGGTAGCCATATTTGTTAAATTGCCATCAACTGGACCACAGACTGCATTAGTAATACAATGTTTTAGTATTTCCCCGAATTATCTACCAAAGTAAAATTACCTCCAATCTCACTCTGATTGTGAAGTCAAGGAATTTTGAAGGTCCTCTTTGGACCTTGCACTTTGTTCTTTGTCCAAAAGGTTGGAAGATAACAGAATGCTTTCATTTATATTTCTATTTTCTCCTTGCTCTTTGAAGTGATAAACATCAGTAAAATACATCCAAAATGGACAGGTGAACAGCTAAGATATGGAAAATCTAGAATATGGATGATCAGTACAAGAATGCTGGCAGCCATCCCAATATTAAGATATATTAGCAACAGTGTGACTTCCTAGAAAATACAAAGAAACCTAGTTCCTTATGGGAAGAGCCTAAGAGTGGATGGCATCTCTGACCAATGCTTCCTAAGGAGTATTTTAGTGACCAAATATAGTAAATGTCACTTTGCCATTGGCCTCTGAGGGTAGACATTCGAGGTGAGCATTCCCAACTTGCCTTTAATAAACCCCCTGAGAGGGGATTTCTAACTTGAGCCTTCAGACTCTCCCAGAGTAGGTGAGGAGAACCTTTACTGTAATTCATTGATCTGTATTTTTAAAGGAAAATCTGAAGTGTACTCAAGTAAAAAGGACTTCGTTTTGTTTGAGAAAAAATATAAAAGAACTAATAATTAAATACTGTTCTTTAAACTAAAGGGAACCATAAATCTTTAATTACCAGGTGTACCGGTTAATAATGTGGATTTTGTAATCAAAGAAAAACACGATAATTTTGAGAGAAACATCAAAAGGCTTTATTCAAAGTAATGTTTATAGCTAGCTACACATTTCCCCATCTTTCGCGTCCCAATAGAACTTTTCTTGTTTTGAGGCAAACCATTCAGAGACCCAGTTTTCCATTTCTTCATACGTTTTGAAGTGCTGCTCAGAAAGTGCGTGTGCCATCTATCGGAACAAGTGGTAATCTGAAGGAGCAAGTTCTGGTGAATACAGTGGGTGGGTTAATACTTCCCAGGCAAGATCTATTAATGTGTCTTTAACTGGTTTTGAAGTGTGTGATGGTGTGTTATCATGAAGCAGTTACTTTGCCGTGTCTTCTGGCCCATTCTGGTCATTTTATGATCAAACCGTGGTTCAAATTGATTGTTTGTTCTCGGTAGCGATCAGTATTAACGGTTTCACCTGGGTTTAGAAGCTCATAATACACCACACCTTCCTGATCCCACCAAACGCAGAGCATTGTCTTCTTTCCGAAGCGATTTGGCATTGCAGTTGATGTTAATGGTGGACCTGGATCAACCCATGATTTTGTGCATTTGGGGTTCTCAAAATAAATTCACTTTTCATCACCAGTCACAATTCAATGCAAAAAAGTCTTTCTTTCGTGCTGTTGAAGCAACGTTTTACTGATGACTTTTCAGTTTTCCATTTGTCTTTCGTTCAGTTGATGTGGCACCCATTTTCCTTCCTTTAAAATATTTCCCATTGCTTGTAAATCATTGGAAATTGTTTGCTGAGCAACATTTAATCTTTCTGCAAGTTGTTTTTGAGTTTGACGTGCATCTTCATCCAATAATGCTTGTAATTTTTGGTCTTCAAACTTTCTCAGTTGACCTGGACGTTCTTTGTCTTTCACATCGAAATCATCACTTTTAAAGCGTTTAAACCAGCGTTCACAAGTATCTTGAGATGGAGCATGTATACCCGAAGTATACAATAACTTTCAGCAGCACTTTCCTTCAAAATAAAGTAATGAATTAAGACTTTCCGCAAATGCTCTTTTTTTGGCACGAAATTCAACATTTCTAAGCATAAAAATATCTATGTTAACACCTTTAGAAAATTTGACATATGAAGTTTTGAAGCTTGCTGTCAATGCAACAAAATAGCATACATACCAAATTGCATATATATCAACATATGTGTAACTCCATCTATTGAAAAAAATCCGCATTATTAACCTGTTCACCTGGTAACAACTGCAACACATTCTGAAATATATCATAGTTTTACTTATAGCAAGAAGAAAGTTAGGAGCTGGAAGAGAAAACAATGAAAGGTACAAAGGAGGCATAAGGGGGGAAGCTAAGAAGAATGACCTAGAAGTAGAGAGCCTGGGAGGATAAAGAGAAGGGGGAGAAAGAAGAACAAGAGAAAAGAAGTTTGGAAGTCCTGATGTCAGTTAGAGATAAACTAGTTTTTTCACAGTCTGATGTTGACTGAGCTGTATGGCCTCAAGATGTTTAATCATTGTCTTTTGAAATGTATACTAGATGCTGAATCTCTAAGCTGTCACTGTCAGAAGTACAAATAATAACTAAGACCAGTGACACCTCCCAAGGTCATTGACAAAGGTGGATGAAACCAGGCCAGACCTACCTAGGTAAGGGAGGTTTCCGGTTTCTTCCTCCTCCAAGAATTGAGTGCTCTAGGTACACAATCTTTACTTAGCAAGTAAGTGCCTCCTTCCACTGCCCTCAAACCTTGATCTCCATGCTTTGCCTTATCAACTTGGAACACTGGGTTCAGGTTAGGAAGTCCACTTGGGCTGCCTATATCTTATGTGGTTTTACAGATCCCCCACTTACCTGTTCTTGGCCTTTATCTTTCAAGACCGAAGTCCTGTTCATTTCGGCCTCTAGTAATAGAAGGAACTTTCATTTATTTAGCAATGTCTGTGTGCCATGTAAATTTCACAACAACCATGAAATGACTGAGCTTGTTAGCTTCATTCCACAGCTTTGTAAACTGAAACACAGAGAGGTTAAATAACTTGCTCAGAAAGGCTAAATAACACAGTAAACAATAAAGACGGTGTCCAAGCCCAGGATGTCTGACTCTAAAGTCCACTCAGTTGACCCTTGTCTTCTATGTTATTGAGCCTTCCCAATCTGACTTCAGGCTGCTACTCCTCTGCCTATGTCTGCCCTGCACCCAGATCATCATGAACAGACTTCAAGCTCCTCTTTTGAAACCTTCCTGGACTGAATGAAATTGGCTCATCTTCTTCCTTCCCCACATGAGGCTGCCTAGAGGTCCACACACCCCAGGACGAAGGCTTGCCTGACGCAATTCTGTCACCAGTGCTAACCACATAAGTAGGATTCATTGTAAGAGAATCACTTGTCTTCAGTGCCATATTATCTCTGCAAGTGTAGGTCTGCATTTGTGATTTTAGTTGTAGAATAAAACTTCTAGAAATCATGAAACCCTCCTAGCGTATGGCAATTCACTTAAGAAAACACCGGGGAATTAAGAGAAAAAAATTACCAATAACTAAGAGGAGAGATGATTACTCCCCCAAAACTATTCCAAGGGGTGGTTATTCCCACAAATGTGCCTAAAAACAATGGGCAATGAAGGAAAGAATGGATGTTTTTCAAATCACTTAGGCCCTAGAATTTAAATATATATACTACATTAGGCTTCTAAGTGCAATGAACTCATAAAAAGTGACTATATTTGTATTAGTTCGGGAATTTCAGGTTGCAAAGTTACCTTCTTGGCATATCTTTGAGCAATCCATATCCTTTAAAGAATGGTGAACCCATGTGTCCTAGCTGCCTAAGCAACCAAGAGGATTCGCTCACTTGGCCTTTCTTCTCTTTTCCAGATCTTGGCCATTGTGTCTATCCTGTTCATCGTACTCTCCACCATTGCTCTGTCTCTCAACACCCTCCCGGAGCTTCAGGAGACGGATGAATTCGGACAGGCCAGTGACAACCCCCAGTTGGCACATGTGGAGGCAGTGTGCATTGCTTGGTTTACCATGGAGTACCTTTTACGCTTCCTCTCCTCACCAAACAAGTGGAAGTTCTTTAAAGGCCCACTCAACGTCATTGACTTGCTGGCCATCTTGCCCTATTATGTCACCATCTTCCTCACAGAGTCCAACAAGAGCGTGCTGCAGTTCCAGAACGTGCGGCGCGTGGTCCAGATCTTCCGCATCATGCGGATCCTCAGGATCCTGAAACTCGCCAGGCATTCAACAGGCCTGCAGTCTCTGGGTTTCACCCTCAGACGGAGTTACAATGAGTTGGGCTTGTTGATATTGTTTCTGGCCATGGGGATCATGATATTTTCCAGCCTGGTGTTTTTTGCAGAGAAGGATGAAGACGCAACGAAGTTCACCAGTATCCCGGCATCCTTCTGGTGGGCCACCATCACCATGACCACTGTAGGCTATGGTGACATCTACCCAAAAACATTACTGGGGAAAATCGTGGGCGGCCTCTGCTGTATTGCTGGGGTTCTGGTGATTGCCCTTCCCATCCCAATCATTGTGAACAATTTTTCTGAGTTTTACAAGGAGCAGAAACGCCAGGAGAAGGCAGTGAAAAGGAGAGAGGCTCTCGAGCGGGCCAAAAGGAATGGAAGCATCGTCTCTATGAACTTAAAAGATGCCTTCGCTCGAAGTATGGAGCTGATCGATGTGGCTGTGGAGAAGACAGGAGAGCCGGCCAAGACAAAGGACCCCACCGACGACAATCACCTGTCTCCCAGCCGGTGGAAGTGGGCCAGGAAAGCTCTGTCGGAAACCAGCTCCAACAAGTCTTATGAGAACAAGTACCAGGAGGTTAGCCAAAAAGACTCCCACGAGCAGCTGAACAACACTTCCGCCTCCAGCCCCCAGCATCTGAGTGCGCAGAAGCTGGAGATGCTGTACAACGAGATCACCAAGACACAGCCCCACTGTCACCCCAGCGCCGACGGCCAGGAGCAGCCCGAGCGGCCGTCAGCCTACGAAGAGGAGATCGAGATGGAGGAGGTGGTGTGCCCGCAGGAGCAGCTGGCCGTGGCGCCCACCGAGGTCGTCATGGACATGAAGAGCACCTCCAGCATCGACAGCTTCACCAGCTGCGCCACCGACTTCACCGAGACCGACAGGTCACCCCTGCCGCCGCCCTCCGCTTCTCACCTGCAGATGAGGTTCCTGCCCGACCTCCCGGGCACCGAGGAGCCCCAAAGAGCCAGGGGCCCCCCTTTCCTGACACTCGCCAGAGAGAAAGGCCCTGCGGCCCGGGATGCCTCCCTAGAATATGTCCCGGTCAATATAACTGGGCACCTAGATGCCAGCGGTTCCCAAAGCCGGCTCCAAGGCCCTGGGCCATCTGACAGTGCCCCCGAGAGCCCTAGGAGCTCACTGAGAGGCAGCCACCCCCTGAAATCCAGGTCTTTCAAAGTGAATTTCAAGGAAAACAGAGGCAGTGCCCCGCAGACCCCGCCCAGCACAGCCAGGCCTCTGCCGGTCACGGTGGCTGACTTTCCCATCACCACCCCGCAGCTCATCAGCACCATCCTTCTAGAAGAAAACCCCCCACAGGGAGACAGGCCCTTGCTGGGGACTGAGGTTTCGGCACATTGTCAGGGACCTACCCGAGGGCCGAGCCCCCGGTTTCCCAAGCAGAAACTCTTTCCTTTCCCATCAAGAGAGAGGAGGAGCTTCACAGAGGTGGACACTGGGGAAGACGATGACTTCCTCGAGCTGCAAGGGCCCCGGCAGGACGTGCAGGCCGACTCCAGCCCTAACTGCTTTGCCGATAAGCCTAGTGATGGGAGAGACCCTTTAAGGGAAGAGGCCTGTGCCGGCTCTTCCTCCCCCCAGGACACAAGTCACAACTGTAGGCAAGACATTTACCACGCTGTGGCTGACATTAAAAAGGACAGTAGTCAAGAAGGGTGCAAAATGGAAAACCACTTGTTTGCCCCAGAAACACATTCCAACCCAGGAGACACAGGTTACTGTCCCACACGTGAAACCAGCATGTGACTAGTTACAAAAGCAATAAAAAAGAAAAAAAACTTGGTTCTTAAAATTACGGTTAATAATGCCTGTGAACTAACACATGGGACGCTCGCCTCCTCCCCCAAAAAAGTGCATAAAATGTTATTTTTGCATGGCATGAGCAGTTTAGTTTAAGTACTGTTTAAATAAAGAGTCAAGACTGCTTTTTGTAACAAACAAACAAAAATGACTGCGGATCGGTGACCAAATAAAGAGAGCTCTGCTAGGAACCGATATTCTGCAATGTCTGACATTTTTGATCCTTTCATTTCAAATTGTAGACAGATTTTCAACGTGCAGCTTTTCTGTTACAAGGAATTTTAGAATTTGCACATGAAAGGATGAAATGTCATTGCATGTGTTCATAAGGAGGAGGAGCAAGGTGTGCTCTGAGCTTGCAAAATGCCTAACTTTGTGAATAGTGGGGCCCGGGGTGCAAAAGCACCCAGAACCTGTGGGAACAAGTTGCTGAGGCACAGGTCCTTCCTTCGGGCTCCTGCCTGGGGGAAGCGTACAGACTTCTTGTTGCAATATTGCAACCTCTTCTTAAACATCTCCCATATCTTGCTTTGGGTTATAAAACTCTCTTAAGTACATCTGTTTAGAGGAATACAGTATCTTTATTTCCTTGTGATATCATTCCTCGGGTGCATTTTTTTCTTTTTTGCCCCTGCTTCGTTATGGCATTTGTGGTTTTATTTATCTATTATGAACATAGGCAAGATTTAATGACCAGATATCAAAACAGTTGGAATTTAAGCTTGAAATGTTGCCATCAATTATATGTCATGCCACAGCAAAATTACAGAAATGCATTTTTTAAACACCTGAAAATAAGGAAAAGGTTATATCATACAGCTAAACATTTTTTTAATGGCACTCCACATTTGGACATCAGTTTTGGGTGTGTTGTTGTTTTTTAATTGTATGTTGGCCCTCTAGAGATGCCTGTATTTCTACTTGTACCCAACATAATTCTTCCTATCTAAAGATCTAAAGATAGAATGCAGATATGCCAAATGGGAATTCCAAAGAGTGACTTTTAACAAACAGCAGAGCTATTTAAGTGAGAATGCCACCCCCCCCCCCCGCCATAAAGTTGGATTCAAAAAAGAGTTACCAGAGCCCTAGCCAGTTTACTCAGTGGATAGAGCGTCGGCCTACGAACTGAAGGGTCCGGGTTCGATTCCAGCCAAGGGCACATGCCTGGGTTGCAGGCTCCATCCCCAGTGTGGGGCGTGCAGGAGGCAGCCAATCAATGATTCTCTCATCATTGCTGTTTCTATCCCCCTCTCCCTCTCCCTTCCTCTCTGAAATCAATAAAGAAATATATTTTTTAAAAAGTTACCAGAGAAAGCCTCCTGAGCTGGTAATGGGTCACCAGTATTTCCCATTGGGGAGAAGGACACACTGGCACTTTGGGAGGGCCACAGGTGCCAGCAGCACCCTCCAGTAACTGCAGGAAGTGGAAACACCCACCGCCATGTTCCCAACGTCTCCAGGGGGTGGTCAAGCTTACCCTGGTGGGAACCGCTCCCAGGATTTTCCACTGAGGACAGTGCAGTCCAGAGGAATTAAGCACTTGCTTTGGTTGCCCTGCTGGTAAAGTCCATGCTGGAACCCAGGTCATTTGAATCCAGTTTACTTCCCAGGAAACCAAGGCTCTGGCCCAGATATGCGGCTACCGGAAGTGTGATTCTGGATGAGCCTCAAAAACCTCCCCTTGGTCTCAGTTTTGCCCCCATAAAAACCTACACAAAATTATTCCTTAAACCTTCACATTAAGATGATTCATTGGTCTCAGGAATGTCCAAGCTTTGCCTCCGCATAATGTCTTTGTCAGTCTCTGTGTGTGTGTGTGTGTGTATGTGTGTGTATGCGCTCACGCGCAGGGAAATAGGAAAATTCTGGGCCAAATTTAAAGCACAACTTTTTGTTTAAAGAAAGAAAATATTCTAAATTGTTTTCTATTTTTAAAATGTAAAAATCATTGGAAAAAGACAACCCAAATATTTAGAATCTAACTTAAGGAATAACTTTCCTTTATTAACAGAATCTGGTCATTATGTCTCAGATAATAAAACAAGTCGATCCTAGTTGAAATCCAAGCGCTCTACTGCTAAAAAGAATTGTAAACATTTCTTTTTCACTGTTCTTAGAATTTCTTAATGGTTTTCATGTTTGTTTCAGAACATAACCTTTAAGAGTTTATGGTCCTTAGTCATCGATATTTCCATTACTCATACCTATTTTAGTGTCTAAAACTAAGCGTTGGTCAGTTTTTGTAAATCTAGAGTGTTTGAATTCCCTATCGATAGTTTTTCAAGTCAAACAGGTATATCTGCTGTTAGATGAATAGCAAATAAGTTATGCAAATAATTGTCTTTATATCAAATCTCATGAAGCAATTATCTTCTAATGCCATATTGTTGAATCTCAATTTTTTAAAATGTATCTGTTGGCACAAGTGGACTTGTCTTATCTCCCTGACAATTCACTGATGTCCATCTTTCATCTGCCCATTAGGCCTTCTCCTGAGAACCCTGCCCCAGAATGCTTCATATTAGAGACCTTGCCTGGATTAGGAATCCTAGCCAATCCCCTCTGGGAGCATTTCTTCCTAAAAACTTCCCCTTTAATTTTTTTTAAGTTTTAAAGAATTTTCAGGAACATCCTATTGAAAGCTTAACCTTCGGTTCCAAGCACTTCCAAACCAAAGGTCTCAGCTATGAAAAAAATAAAATGCTCCTCTAAAAACACTTCAACTTTGGTGTTTTACAGGGAGACAATGCGGGAACTGAGGGCTCCCAGGATGCACTTGGGCAGCGCTTCCTAAACCTTGTCAATGAACTGCACCTGACACACAAGATGCACATGAATGTCCTGATCAGTCTGGGAATGTACCGAGCACAGAGTTCTTTTAAAGTCTTATGTTTTACATTAAAAATTAATGGAAATGCTGCATTTTGCCCCATATCATATGTTTCCATATAGAAGAAATGATGTTTTATACTATTTATCAACTAGGAAAATTGGTACTCATAACTTCAAATACCTCTTTTGTATCCCTGGGAAAAGGTATCGTATCCCCAGTTTGAGAAGCACTGCCTGGATGGGGGAAACATAGATTGGTTCCCTGAGAAGCTGAAGGTGCCTGCTGCTGGGAAAATGTACTCATCGGTCCCTAGATCAGTGACCAGGACAAATGTCAACGAGTAAACACCATTTGAATGCACTATGAATGGTTCCTTTGGTTCTTGGGGCTGTTTCAACAAGCAGTGCAAATTGCCACAAGATTATTTTAGATCAAAGACTGAGATCAATCATAAAAGGATAGAAATGGGTGCACAGATAAATGTCTTCGGTGGATCACAGCTACAAGAGTAACCTACGGAGTGAGTCCCTGGAGTTGACCTCATAAGTCTCTAAACATTTTCACGAGAAATTTCTCCACTCTGCACAAGCATTTAGATCAAGCATTATCCTGATGGGACTAGGTTTAGTAACAAGCAGAATATGGGCCAAGTGTCTATTCCCATTAATTTCTTGTCAAAACCGTCTCACATGGAGACACAGGCTGAGGAAAGTTAACAACTCAGCTATTATCTCTTGGAATTGGAATAGCAAACAAAAAGCCTTATGTGGGTAAAGTACTTTACAGTTTCTTGTTGCTCTTCTTATAACAGCCTCCTGAAATATTTATTTATTTATTTATTTATTTATCAGTGAAGGACCAGAGAGGTTATTATGTATTTTGCTCAAGTTCACACAGGTCACTGGGCAGAACCACATCATCTGCCCAACATTCCAATATACTAAAGTTTGATTAGGACTTTCTTTTCTATTAATAGCTGAAATTATGTAAATAAAACCAGAGGTGCATTTATAGTCAAGCAGTTCGTTTAAAGCAACAGTGGCTCAGACCAGATGGTGACGACTGAGAATAAATGCATCTTTAGCACATATGTTTGCCACTTTAGAATACTGCTCATAAGGTACACATCTCTATTAAAGGAGAGAATTCATAGCTCATGATGAAACATGGCATGCACAAGAGGCAAAGGGCTGAAGGAAGCCACTAGATTTTCTGAAACAAAAACAGGTACACTTTAGAACTGCTTCTAGTCTAATTTCAAAAATAATCAAATTTGTGACTTCCCTGTCCATTCATTCCGAAGATATTAGGTGGGTATCCCTATATTATTAACACTAGGTGAGTGCCCCATATCTATAGAAGGCACCATGCTTGGTGCCAGGGTGCAACCCCAGACTCATGGAGCTTCCTGCCTGGCCCACTTAAAACCCGCCTAAGGATCACTTGGCTTACTGAAAAATGTCTCTTCTGGGTATGGAAAAATCACTCAGTTATCAAACCAGGAAAGCATATGACAGGAGTAAGTGAAATGCTTTTCTAACAAACTTTTCCTAAGAAAATGATGGGTGGTATTAATGGAAGTCTGATCCATAATTATTTTTTCTATTTTTTAAATTTTAATTTAGTGTAATTTTTCCATTACCCTTTATCCCTCTGTTCCCTCTTCCACCTCCACCCACCCATCTACTCCCCCACCAAAATCACCACTATTGTCCATGTCCATGAGTTCTCTAACCCACAATTATTTTTTAATCACAATTTAGATTTACACTTGAGAAAAAAAATTTGTTAGTCTGGTTCAATGAGGTTATATGTCATCTTTCCTTATTATCTGATAAGTTGAAAAATAATTTTAGTTCAATATGGTATTTGTCAAGTTGCTAGTAATAGTCTATAATAGCTAAAGCAAAATGTAATGCCAGTGAAAATCTATAACAAACTTTATATTTTAATAGTGTGTTGATGGTTATGTGATTAAAAACAAAGCAGTTGAGTGGTTTTTCTTCCTATTGACATTAGGCAACGTTTTAGAAATGCACCACTATTTTCTATTTAATCCTCTAAATTTTAAATGGAAGGTATTTAAAATTCAGTAACCAAAAATAATTTAGCTTGACTCAAGGGATTTATTTTCTAGGTCCATGTGATTTTGAAAATATATTGGGTTGTTTTCCACTGTACTGTCCTCACTCAGGGAGGAAGGAAGAAAGGCTACAAAACCCAAGTTTAAGAACTGGAAACATTCTTATCCCCAACAAGAAAGAGGAAATGAAGAAAAAAGAAGAAAGAGGGAAGGTTCCGACTCCAGAATCTTGGTAAACATTCTGTATGGTTTAACTTAGTGCTTAGTGTAGTAGAATGCTATCCTTTCGTGGGTTTAGTAACTATTTTTCTACTTGCCTTTTGAAAACAGTCTGACTTAATTGCCTAAATCTGTATTTACCATTGCCATCAATGCATAATCTCTTCCTTGCTAAAGTATAAAAAAGTTTAACCTGTAAATATACTTATAAATAAAGGAAGAATGTGGAGGGTGGATCTTTTTAATAATAAGACAGCCCAGGGCCACCCAAAAATATAAGTATAAAAGAAAGGAAGAAAGACTAAAAAATATGTAAGTAAACTTAACATATTGTTAAGCAGAGAAATTTGTGTTAGGCATATGAATATGCTTGTATGAAATTTAGACTAGATATTTATTATTGACATGAAATTTATAATTGAGACCATGATTCCAAATTTAATTTCTCTCCTGAAGAAATTATTTTCTATCATCTAACAGATACTTCCAGATTGCTGTGATAAAATATTTCCTTCAGCAAACATTTATTGTCTACCAAGTTCCAGAGATTAATTTATGTACAGTTCATTCTCTCAGTTTTACAGTCTAGCAGAGGTTTCCTGTTTAGAGAGATTATATTCCAAACTAAAATCCAATTCCATAGGGTGAACTGGAAATCATATGACAATATGTTTGAGTTTGTTGTCTGAGAATTTCTATAAACCATGTTTACCCCCATCAGACTCAAGTGATTTATTTTAATTCCTTAACCCAGAATTTGAATGTCCACTACGTAAGCTTTCTAAATATCCATGCTTAACATTATGGTAGCTGTCTGAAATCTAGTGACAATTTATATCAGTGTAGACTTATTTCCTTCGGCCCATTTCAGCCAAAGGAAATAAGATTCTAAACAAAAATGATGTTGAAAATAATTGTTTTTATACTCCCATAACTGCTTTGTTTTATTTTTTTTTAAATCCTAGCCTGTGTGCTGTGATAAGCCATGATAGTCTGCTGTTGATGAAAGCTTAATGCCAACTTGAACCATACAGTTTTTCCCACATCCACTGTGGGCAATGTTGGCAAACGAGATGGCTGATTAGTGTTTCTTTTAGTTATAGTTTTGCTCTGTTTCAAACCAAAAAGGATTGGAGATAGCATACAAGATAATAAAAATAGGCTTTCAAAACCAAGACTCAGGGAACACAGACACGGAATAGTGGCAAGAGAAAAGATTTCAGCAAGAATATCAAGATCCCGCCATCCCACTTATGATCCATGTTGAGTGCCCTCTAGTGGTCAGTCCGAGGGATGGTGGAATTCCCTATTTGCTGAGAAAGGATGCAGTAACAAGAGCTTGAAAGTTCTCTACCACATTCCACCTTCCATTATGTCTGCATGCAGCCAAAATCACATGTACACCCCAGATATTTTTCCTCAGTGATCATTTCCCAGTTTCCTTTTTCTATTCCAAAATATCCAATAAAACTGTTGCTACCTTCCACACAGCACTTTCAGAATACTGCTACCTGCTGCCTCCATCAAAACAAAATCACGAGGTTAGCTAAATATTGAACAGTGCCCTATTCTGTTCTCTAAATATGCAATAGATGCTACTCTGACCCTTCTACCATTACTGGGGACCTCAAAGAGAACTCAAAATAGTGATTTTTTTAAAAAAGAATCACGGACCTGTTGAAACAAAGCTACTGGCTGGTTAAGTACAAAACCCACAGTCTCCATTCTACCTGAAGATACAAGGAGAGCCTGAAATGCCCCTGAGTTGACCCTGAGAAGAAACAGATGCTCCTAAACTCCAAGAGACACCTGAGGGTGCTGGCCAGAAATTCTGTTACAGCCGGATTTCTGCCATCTTTAAACCAAGGTGCTGCTCACATTCTTATTTGCAGCATCTGGGTTAGGCTATGATTTTTAACCTGCAGATTATAACCACGTCAATGTTTCACTGAAATTAGGAGGATTTTTGTAAGGAAAGCAGATACCCAGAACATAATATGCACTAATATTACCTTAACTGCTTCTCCAACAAAATGCTATGGCCAGAATTAACAAATATGTCTACTATGAAAATCTCGCTAAAGAATTGGCAAGATCTTTGTATTTAGTTCCAAGCCAAAGAGAGGGAGGAACCTGAAACTTATAAAATGCTAGGTTTGTCAAATAATAGCCAAGTTTCAAACTTATGCAATTTTAAAGAGGTATGATATTAAACCATTAAAAATTCAACACAATGTATAAGAAAGGTTTATTAAGCAAATATAAGGTTCCATTAGCACACTGACCCATTTTTAATAAACTTGCATTTAACTGCGTAATGACTGTGCCTGCTCCTCGCACCTTACTTTCAATCCGGAAGCTTTTCTGTTTTATATCATTGCTGTGGGTCTGCTTGCTTGCTTTGTTTTGTTTGAAGAAGTGAGGATAAGTGGGTGAATGTGTTTAGAGAGCACAGCTATTGGACAACTTACTAACACTACCTATTGTGCCCTGGGCTACCATGGAAACCATATGCGGAGGTGACCTGCTCTTCTCACTTCCTTCCGCCTTCTTTCCGAGTGTCACTGTCCTGGTCCGGAAACAGATTCTCTATAATTAAACCTCAGATCCTGCTCATGCATTATCCACCAGCCATCCTCCCCTAGGGTCTGTCTGATGACAGTGCTTCAGGTGTCAAGTCAAGGGCAGGACCAAACGAGCCATTAGCAATGGTTCAATAGTAACAAACATTTCAGTCGGGGGAGACAAATATTACCTGGAAGTTTTTTGTATGGTTCATGACCAAAGCTGTCATACCAATTTAAACAAAACGTGAGCAAAAGATATTAGGGATGGACAGAAGACATATTGAAAAATTGTACTTTGCTGTACATCCAATTGGAAATAATTCATATTTGGATTAGAATACTTTTAAGTTCTTTCACATAAAAAAATATCTTTAAGTGGTCATTTAAAATTAATATTTATAATTCGCTAGAAATATAAGCTTTTTAAAGACTATGCTAAATTAAGTGAGATGGTATATAGTAAAGCACATAGCATAATACCTGAAAAATAGGAGGTATCTTTTCTTTTTATAAGTATTCCAAAAGAAATCATTTGACTCACATTTGTGTGTTAATTACTTAGTCTTCTGTAATTTTTCTGTGGCTTCTTAAACAGTGAAAATTTTAAACTTGTGTGTGACTATAAATGTAAGTTTTCACTCACTGTTACCTTACAATAGAAAGCATTTTATTTCTAAATTACATATGGATGTATTTTCACCTCATGTGGCTTTAAAGAGAGTTTCATATTATTTAGACAACATGCTATGAAAATTAGGTAATGCAGGGTTGTTGTTTTTTTACCTAACTGCCTTATATTTTTAATGTTTAATAGACAATTGTCAATATCTTCTAGAGAAAAATCAGCTTCCTAGACTTACTAAGACTTTAGATATATTATCTGAAGAGTCTTTTACACCATCTTTATTACCACAAAATTAAACATACTCAGTCATTGTGTGACTATTCCCCATAATGTCCCATCTTTATGCTTTAAATATCTGTAAACCTAAGGATATATCTCATATAGTAATTCATAACCAAAATTTATTCCACAGTTCCCGTAATTGGCTATTTGCCAGAATAATCTATAAAATGAGGATAAAAGCTTTCAGTGTTAAAAAAACAAAACAAAACACACACACACACACTCTCCTCATCAGATGTTGTTTTTATATCATCTAAAATGTAGATTAGCATCAGGCTTCAGCAGAGATTTTTTGTTTTACTTGTTTGTAATGTTAAAATCTTATTTTTTTTTAATATATTTTATTGCTGTTTTACAGAGAGGAAGGGAGAGGGATAGAGAGCTAGAAACATCGATGAGAGAGAAACATCGATCAGCTGCCTCCTGCACACCTCCCACTGGGGATGTGCCCGCAACCAAGGTACATGCCCTTGACCGAAATCGAACCTGGGACCTTTCAGTCCGCAGGCCGACGCTCTATCCACTGAGCCAAACCGGTTTCGGCTGTTAAAATCTTATTGACCAAGACTAGGAGGAGGCTCATTTTCTACTTCAATTTGTGTAAAATGCCGGGTCACACACATTTAGATAGAGCCCTTATTTCCTAGGGAAGCATCGGGGCTGGGTGAAGACCCAGGACTGTCTATAATGCAGCTCATGTAGGTTCCTTATGCTGACTAAGGGCAACTGCTCCAGCCAATCAGGGCTCACTGTGGAGCCAGGGGATGCAAGGAACTCTGGTAGTAAGGACAGACTGGCTTTGGGAAGATCTTCCATTGCCTCTGCAAAGGAGTTACCTAGATATGCTAAACTCCCCTTCAGAATATCCAGGGTCTGTCATTGGTAAACTGAAAATGAGATTTTGATTTTAAAAAGGGTTTGGGAGGTTTTGAGTTTTGTTGTTGTTTTTGCTTAGGAACTTTATGAAAACTTTCGTACAACATTTGGGGTTCCAATCAATTTCTATGCTTTAAAAAACAACTCATGTTCTAAAGCAATTGCATACAGTTTAGATCTTATTGCCATTTAGTTATAGCCTAACAAATACTGTATTCCTCCCCGGTTTCTTGAAAGATGAAGTTCCTAGCTTAGTAAATAGTATTCCGATGAAGCATTATGCTGCCCACCCAGCTCGCTACATTTATTTATTACCTGTTTCTACGTAGCTTACGTGGAAACTCAATGTTGACGGGCCTTGTCTGCTGCATTGAAAAGCTGCCAGCGTGTCTGTCTCATCACGTACACACAGTGTCACACAACGGTACTCAAGTGACTGCGAACCGCTTGCCTCCAGCCCCAGAGAGGCCAGAGGCAGCGCAGCCACGCCTTCAGTTCCAATGGCTCATTGTCTGCCTCATTCCGGTCTGTGCATTCTTTACCACAAGCACTGACGCAGTACTTTTAACTGTTTTTTCAGGCTTGTAATACAAAGCTCTACATCGCATCCACAGCCTAAACATGTCAAGTAACTCAGTTTAAAAAGCGTTTCCTCATAGCAAAGTGCATGGGAGTAGCGACTGGTTTTCCCAGGCAATGGCTGCGGTGGTTTCCCACCGCCCGTGTGGCCCCGCCTTCCGGGCTCCGTTCACCACGACGCTGCTTCCTACAAGGAGGCACCCTGGTGAATGCTCACCTGCCCGGCATGAGCTTTTTGCACCAAAGGATTTACGTCGCTCAGAGTGACCCGTCTGGTGATGTCCAGTTGTCAAGCGTATAGATTACTTTCATTCTGGTCTCTGGAAACTGAACTTGGTTATAAAATTAACATATATCGACTTTTAAAGGCCAGGACAGGGAGGTGTATGGAGGGGTGGGGAGGGGGGGAGTTTCGGGAAATAGAGGGAGAGGAGAAAAGAAAAAAAAAAAAAAAAAAGAAAGGAAGAAAAGCTCATAGAGAAAGGCAAATCTCCAAGTGAGTTCAATGGGGGACCTGCAGTTTATAACGTATTTTTTAAGTTAACTGGCATTGGGAAGCGCGCGTTGATGAGTGCGCATGCGGACGTGTGCTTGGGATCAAGAGGAGAAGCCTGAACCATCCGCTCTTTGGTTAGCTAGAGTCATATATTATTAAAAACAAGTACGCCTAACTCCCAAAACTCATTAATTCAATGTTTAATGTTAGAATTATCATCTTATTGTTAAACTCAGGACAACTCTGTGAAGATTCACAAAGTAATCTTACGGTGAAGCTATACAACTATGAGTAATTAATGCACATAAAAAGCCTCGCGGGGAATAATCATGGGTGATTTCTCTATAAAACAGGTTGATCTACAACCTATTTTTTTTTCTCAAGTTGTAGAGATTTCAATAGTTTCTAAGTCCCTCACCTCTTCCAGATTAAAAACATGTAAGCTTATTTTTAAAACCTAGGGAATATAGAGTCTCAGAAATTCAAAGTTAAATTAATAGTTCTTAAAATTGCTATCCATGTTAAGTAATGCAATTTCATATTTCTAAGTTACACATGCTATTAGATGTATAGGTACAGTTGCACAAAGCATCCTTCCCTTTTATTCATGTTTGAGAGGGTGTTCCTACAACTCTATGTATGCTCTGAATGCTGCAGGGAAAAGAAGCACAATAAATATTTTACTTTTTAAGATTTCTCAGTTGAGTTGTCCTGTCCTGACTACACACACAACAGCATTAGTGTTTCATCTTGCACTGTGTTGAAATCCTTTCAATACAAATCCTCAATAGAAGCTACAGCTTATTCATAAGTGCTAAGTCTTGTCTCATTCATCTGCCTGAACATGCTTTATTTATCTCATCATATTTGCAAACGAAGTGTTTTGATTTCAGTTCCGTAAAGAGGATACGATTTAGCCTACTCATGTTTGTTCAGCTGTCCATCCTGCACCATTAATACAATGCCTTTCCCTCCCATTTAATGGTGTTTGTATCAATGTCCCCATATCTGCTGCATTTGAATGCCATAAAAAGAAAATGTGGTTTTTGTATTCGTAGTTTTGCTGATCAACTCAATATTTCTGCACCAGTCAGCATACTTAAATGCATGTGGTAGTCTGTATAATTGTTCAACATCAAAATACTTGTTTACTTTATGTCAAAGTGTCTATAAAATTGCTGGCATTGTTCTCCAGCCCAGTCTGGTAGAATAAGCGAGATAGAAAATAAATGTGTAAATGAATCACGTGTGTCATTTCGGTTCTCTGCATGAAGCCTCTCACATGAAGCATGGCACACGTGCCCGCCACCCAGCAATCACGGTTGCCTGACACCACATTACTGGTTGTTGAGCAGGGAGCTCGTGGAGGAAGCGTAGGATAAAACTTGGAAGTCTGGAAAAACTGAAAATTGGATTCATTGCCATTCAAAGTACTCTCCTTTTCAAATTAACCCTTTTAGCCAGCTTGCAGATGTATGTCACTTGGTGTATTTGCTTTTTAATTCAAAAAGGAGACTGCCAATTGAGTCTGGCTCTCCAAGGCAGGAGGTAAGCAATTAGTGAGGAGAGAGGCTTATTTATTTTGCAAATTCTTACCAGTACATAGCACTTACCATGCACCAAGTCCTACACCTATATTTGCTCATTTAATCTTCATAACACCGGTATTATTATCACCCCCATTTTACAGAAGAGGAAATGAAGGCACAGAGAAGTTAAGCAGCGTGCCCAAGGTCACACAGCTAGTAAAGCCAGGATTTGAACCTAGGCAACCTGGCTACAGAGTTTGAACACCTAACCATTTAGGTCCATGCTGGCTCTTGCTTTGCTGTGCTGCCTTTCCATGAAAAAAATCGTTTTCTCTTTTTTGTTGTTGTTGTTAATAAAGTGCTGGGGATGTGCATTACAGTCTTTATCTTAAAGACTTTGCTTAATCGTTGAAAAGTTTCAAGGATGATATCTTTGGAGAAATTGCAACTCTCATCAGCATGCCCCTTCTCTTCAGGCCAAGGACACTTGCCTGAGTTACACTGATAAGAGATGGCTATAAATATTAAGTAAAATATCAGTGTATTTCAGCCCAACACAACTATGATTACAGAGTGCCTGGTCTCTCTATACCCAACCCCTGCACTGATGACAGAGGGGGAAGATGTGACAGGGACAAGGGGCTGTCCTTGGACTCGGTGACACTTTCCTCCAGTCACTAATCTCTGCCTTCTTAGCTCAGAGAGCACCAGGCACCTTCCTAAAGCAAGAGGGCCCCATCCCCACTTAAAAGAGGAATAAGCACATAAAAGATGCATTTTTATGGACATAAGCAACCTGCTCACTACCCATTTAGTCACAAGAGCCCTTCTGCTCAAGGCTAATGCTCAAGGTTGAAAGCCATAGGTAGATGAAGGAGGATCGCCTAAAGCCTGCTGCACCCAGGCCCTCCAGACTAACTGTAGCTCCAGGAGCAGCCATTCGTGGGTCCATAGGATTCTCCCGTCATCCCAGAGGGTGGGAAGGTCGGCAGCCCTTGGGGTAAGAGTGATCTAGCCACAAAAGGGAACATAAATCTCCCACACAAGCTTCTCCAGTCCATCCACCACACTCCATTTCCCAAACCCTCCTTTCCTATAATTTGGAGAAGTCGCCCATTCCTAGAATTCCATCTAATCCAAGAGAAATGGAATAAAAGCAGCCTTCATCTCCTTCCCCTTGTTGACCGGGTTAAATATATTTTTATTGATTTCAGAGAAGAAGGGAGAGGGAGAGAGAGATAGAAACATCAATGATGAGAGAGAATCATTGATTGGCTGCCTCCTGCACGCACCACACTGGGGATCGAGCACGCAACCCGGACATGTGCCCTGACTGGGAATGGAACTGTGACCTCTTGGTTCATGGGTCAACGCTCAACCACTGAGCCACACAGGCCAGGCGATGGGGTTGAATTTAAAATCCTCACCCCTTCGGTATGGTCCCCTCTACCTCCTCTAGCCCACTCTACTCACCCTCCACCCTTAGATCCTACAGTACACAACTGGAGCCACAAGAAAGATGGAGGTGAGAGGGGCTAATAGCATAGCATCTTCTCTTAACTAAAAAAGTCTTTTTCTCCTCCCTTCCCCTTTTCCCATATTCAACCACATGTCAACAGATGGGTTTAACAGTGTGACCCAGGCTGCTACAGAATAGCAGAGACAGTTTTGGAGCCAAAACTGAGCACATCCTTACTCCAGCCCCAGAGTTTTCATTTCTCAACCCTCATGACTCCTCTGACAGTCTTCTAAGAGCTAAAGATTATCAAGTCCCTGTAGCAAGAACTTACGAGCTTGATTTGCAAAGCGGTCCTGATGGGGCAAAGTTTT
The DNA here is from genome assembly GCF_963455305.1 of Plecotus auritus. NCBI lineage: Eukaryota > Metazoa > Chordata > Mammalia > Chiroptera > Vespertilionidae > Plecotus > Plecotus auritus. The sequence goes on from NC_137777.1 coordinate 42,293,131, forward strand.
GTGCAGAAGGCTTTGCTTCCACTGGCTGGGACACTGCGACCCTCCCATGACTTTGAACTCTATCATTGCTCATATACATACAAAGCCAGCGTGATGGCCAGAAATATCAGCATCCAGCGTGAAATATCAGAACCCATCACAGTGCTCAAGGTTTCAACAAGACACTGGGTTTAATTCTGGCCTCTGTAACTCACAAACAGCCTGGATGAACGTCAAGCATCTTCAGAGAAGAGTCACAGTGTCCTCTCTGGCCAAATAAAAGACAGTGGGACAGATGCAAAAGAGAGGGCTGGCCTGAGAAACAGCAATATGTTCATGGACAAATTTTTAAAAATTATAATGCCATATTGGAAGACAGGAATAGCATTCTTTTGATAACATAAATATTTTACTGAGTGATTTTTATATGAGTCAACGGTCAAATTTAAGTATTTGCTACATATTTTATCTCTCTGCGCTGAGCACTGTGCTAAGTACTAGGGACCCAAGACTAATAAGATGGGGGTCTCTACCCCTAAAAAGCTTGCAGTTATCGCCCCTGGGATAGTAAACAGCTAGGACAAGTGTGACTGCTCCTCCCATGCCCCTGTCCTCACCCATGGCAACCATCCACCCCTCCCCTGAGCACAGAGACAGCCTCAGCAAACAACACCCAAATCCACCACCACCAGGCAGTGAGCGCTGCCAGTCCCCAAATCACTTGGTGTTCCTTTAGCACCAGGCGGACAAAGGCCATGATGTCTGTCGGATGATGTCTGTCTGATGATGTCTGTCGGATACCGTGTAATCATGATAATAATGATTGTGGCAGCTATCGTATTGGGGAGCCTATTTTGTGCCAGCCCCTGTTCTAGGACTGGATATCTACCAGCTCCTTCAATCCTGTTCTCTGAAGTGGTTCGTTAGCAGCAATTTTATGTGCTCATCACTGAAGACTCATTGAAAGGAAATGGGAAAAACTCCGGTCTGAGGACATGAGATGTCCTTCAGACGAATTTTCCAGTAGTGATGGATGCCTCACATTAGCCATAACGAGAGAGCTGGTGAGAGGCATCCTTCTAGGAAGTCTTTAGAATCGGGAGAGAGTTGCGCCCCGTGGTAATGAGAGTGTAATAAACCTGTCCAAATGAAGGAGGACAAACCAGATGACCTTTCAGTGTCCTTTTCATTTCCGAGATCCTATCATTTGTGGAGCTCCAGAATCAAATGTATTATTTTGCTCAACTCTGTGGTAAGTTGTGTCCATTAAATTTTGCCTCCAAATCCACTTAGCACAACGACAAATTAATAAAGGGGGGGAAGCAAGCAATTAGTAAAAATACATTTTTAAGCTTCTATTTATCACATACCTACGTTTTGTACTGAGACACAAATATTGTTTACAGAATTACTCTCAGAAATATCTGAAAGCAAGCGTTAGACATGATGCAAAGGTAAAGTCCTGGGAACTCCGCAAACAAATCACTGTAACTTGTGTGAATCAATTAATTTGTGCTGAAATGCTCGATTTAGGATGGATGTAATTTCATGAACATTGATTTATTGTAGAAATAAACTGATTCTGAAATACCAGTGATTTTACAAAACAAAACAAAATAAAACAAAACAAAACAATGAGCCTGGTGCAGTGACTCCGTGGTTGAACGTCAGCCTAAGAACCAGGAGGTCAGGTTCCATTCCCGGTCGGGGCCCATGCTCAGGTCGTGTGCTTGATCCCCAGTATGGGGCGTGCAGGAGGCAGCCGATCAATGATTCTCTCTCATCACTGATGTTTCTATCTCTCTCTCCCTCTCCCTTCCTCTCTGAATCAATAAAAAAATATTTTAAAAAATAACAATGACTAACATGACATTTTTTCTATTTTAAAAATTCAATTTTTTTCTAACTATAATTCAGGAAAATATCATTTATGTTACACCCCATTTTAGCAAGAAATTGCCTTGTAATGCTTACTATCAAGTCGTTTCCTGAAGAAGCCAGAGGTTTAAATAGAAAAATCCCTTTCTATCTCTCATCTTTAAGTAATGGCATCCCAATATCAACAGGCTAACTTACTTAATCTTTATTTATTTTTTTTTTACTAATAAATCTTTTTTGTTCAGATTATTACTAACTTACTTAATTTTTAAAGAGTTCTTCCAAATCGGTAAGAAAAAGGACAACCCAAGAGAAAAGTGGAAAAAGTAGTTAGCAACAACAACAAACATTCCAAAAGCCTGGAAAGTACTACCCTCATTCAAAAAGAATGCAAATTAAAACAGAAATTAAATATCATTGTGTTCTCCTATCGGGAGCAAAGATTTGTTTTAAACAACAACACAGAGCATTTGGCCATTGTATAGGAAACTGGCATTCTCCTACATGTGGAAGTGCACATTGGTATACCTTTTTTGGAGGAAAGTTTTTCAATATCTTTTAAAAGATGAATGCACCTTTTAGGAATTTATCTTAAAGAAATGTTCCCATATGAGCCAAAGGATATGTGTACAAGGATGTTCACCACAGCCTAGTGTGGACGAGAAAGGGGTTTCAGGGAAAGTGACCTCATAGGTGACCTGATCATAAATTCCTGCCTGGGCAGGTCATGGTGGGGAGTCATACCACAGGTGTATAAGTTCCTTTTTTAAAAAAATGTTTTTTATTGACTTTAGAGAGAGAGGAAGGGAGGAGAGACAGAAACATTGATGTGAGAAACACTGATCAGCTGCCTCCTGCACGCCCCCTACTGGGGATCGAGCCGCAACTCAGGCATGCCCTTACTGAGATGGAACCAATGACCTTTCTGTGCATGGGACGTTGCTCAACCAACTGAGCCATACCTGCCAGGGCATAACTTTTTAATGAAGGTTTCTAAGCAAGCCCTGGCCATTGTTCCTATGCATTTAGGTTAACACGCCTTTGAAATGCCAGAAGTAATACCCCTCAAAGTCATAACCACCCTAAGAGGGCACGTAATCTTTTTAACTGTCCTGTGATCCAGTCCCTGCCTTGCTGTCTCCCACCTCCGTGTAACCTTCCTGACCTTCCCTCCCTGATTCCAAATGCATAAAAGCAGCTGCAAAACTGCGCTTCTCGGAGCATCTGAGATCTTGCTTCCTGGCCATTATCGTCAGTTTTGGCTCAAATACACTTCATAAAAATTCCCTACAGGTTTTGGACATTTCTTACATTGACATAACTGAACAAACAAAATGGTATCTGTAGCTGCCTCTGGGAAAGAGGAAGGGGGATGAGGGCTGGATTGGGGAGGAGAAGATTTCTTGCTGTCAATTTTTTGCACTGTTTGGATTTTTTCTGCACAGTGGGAGAGGCCGCAGCTGGAGCACAAGGTATTAAGGGTAATCTAATCTGAGAAATGCACAGAACGGAGGTGGGAGGGCAGCATCTGGGCTCATCTTCACTTCCTTTTCTTTAATGTGATCACAATCCGCCCCGCTACTTATGGCTGTTCAGGCATGGAGAACAAGGCTCAGGGGAAATATTCACAAAATAAGAAGGGAAATGAGCAGGGGAGTTAAGGGGGCCGATTCGTGCCATGCTGACCCTGAGTGGCTGGCTGTGCAGAATCCTGGCCCTTCCTCCTCCCTGCTGGCTGCCTGCTGAGAGCTTTCTGCTCCAGATGAGCCTCTACAGGCACCGCCTGTTAGCATTTTGGGGACCTTGGAATTTCCCTTAGGCTGATTTGAAGAGACCCTGGGAAGTGCCCAGACATTGAGGCCGGGAAATACATTTTGTAAACATCCTAAAAATTCCTTGTGGAAATGGAAAACTTGGCTCTGACTGAACAAGCCATCAACCATTATTCTCCAAAAAGCCATTTCCTCTTCGTGAGCACCGAAGCCCATTCTGGAGATTTCGTGCATGCGGCTGTGTTATAAATGAGCCGCCATCAGAAGGGCCACACGGCCATCAAAATGGAAGCAGCAGACCAGGAAATGAGGGTGTCTGGCCAAGAGGACAGTTCATTTCGCTCCGAGAAATTGTCTTCACTGCCTATGAGGCTGCGATATTTTAAAATGGGCTGAGCAATTCCCAAACCCAGAGTGTGATTAGTAGCTTAATCATCAACAAGGATTGGGCTGATTTAACATTTGTTATTTTATTTATTTATTTATTACAGATATTTTTAGTGATTTCAGAGAGGAAGGGAGAGGGAGAGAGAAAGAAACATCAGTGATGAGAGAGAATCATTGATCGGCTCCTCCTGCACGCCCCACACTGGGGACCAAGCCCACAATCTGGGCATGTGCCCTGATGGCGAATGAAACTGTGACCTCCTGGTTCATAGGTTGATGCTCAACCACTGAGCCACACTGGCTGGGATCAGCTGCCAATTTTGCAAAAGATGAAAGCAATATAGGATTATAGTCATAATCATAGAAAAAGATCAGCAGCAATTCTCTAGTTGTATTAAAGGTGGGTGGCAGTGGGGTTATTTTTTATCTTTTTTGAGTCAGATGTAGCTTTTAGATGCTGATGAAAATGTAGGTGGAGAGTTAGAAGGGGCAAACCCAATCCATTCTCCCTTTCCCTATGAGACAACCTACCACCGTACTCATTAGCTTTCAACAAACCTTAATAAACTTTGAACATGCAAATTTAAATGTTAAGCCTAATTAAACAGATACCACCACCACTTTTCATTTTGTGCTTTAATGGGGACACGTACAAGCAATGGGTCTCGTGAGCGGAAGAACAGAATTAGCATTTATGGGTTCTAATTAAGTTTTGGCTTCAAGTAGGATGTTTTTGCTTTTCACTCAAAGTAGTGAACTTTTAAACTAGAGAAGGAAAAAATAAAATTCCCAAATCATTAAAAGGAAATTAACGGGAGTGGCGCCATTTTGCCTTTCACAGCTTCTGAATATATAAAATTGATTTCAGAGAAGGAGAGAGAGATAAAAACATCCTGACTGGGAATCAAACCATGACCTCCTGGTTCATAGGTCGATGCCCAACCACTGAGCCACTGTGGCCAGCACTTCTGATTCTTCCCAGTCTGTCTAGAGTTCTGTGAGCCACAGGAAATGCAAATTCACCTGTGAGACAAGATGGGAATAACAAATGGGAATGTGCTTTGAAAAAAGGAAATATTTCTCTCAAATATCAGTTGTTTATTATTATTGTTGTTGTTGCTGTTGTCATATTAATACCAATAATACCAGGCCCTTGAGATTGAAAAGAGAGTCTTCATGGATCACAGAATATTAAATGCATAAAATTAAAAGCATTTATCATCTTCAGTTCTGCCAGGGTCAGGAATATCAGAAGTCAAAGTCTTTCAAAATTGAAACCAAAAATGCTTCCATGTGGAATGGATGGTTTATAAAAGAAAAGAAACAAGGCACTTGGAGCAGTCGAGTTGCACCTGGACCTTATATAGCACACCAGACAAAAATAAACCTTTATTTTCCTGCAAGTCGCCTGCAACTGTTTAGTTACTACCAAGGGAAGATGTCCCCTATTTTGGTGGCCCTACAGCTTTCTCTCCCTAATTAGAGCCTCCATATTGTCTGGCCATCTGCTCCTGGGTTCTACCCAAGTGGTGAGGGAAGAGGTATTTTATGATCTCATCCTTTTAGTGGGAGGATAAATTCCACATTAGTCTCATCACAGCACAATGTCTTTTGGGAAGACACATGGACCCCTCATGGTGCTTCCTGTGTCACAGCTAAACACTTCCACTGGCCGCAGAGGTTGTGGGGTTTTCTGTTCGACCATCTCACTGCCAGCTAGCATGAAAATGTCATATGCAGAACAGATTCTACCTACTCTCTAAACCACTGTCCATATGTTGTCTCCTATTGATTTGCTGCTTGATAGAAACTTGAATTTCCCCCCTATATAGCTGCCTTCTCTTATGTAGAATCATTTTGGCTATTAGGTACAACCTATTTGCATAGCCACCAACCCAGACTAACCTTTTGACCCCAGTTTCTCATTTTTCCACATTCAGTCCAGCACTTTGGTACATTGTTCACAGAGATTGCCCTTAACAGTTCTCATCCCTGCACACACGTTTCTCCTCCTATGAAGAGGTGAAGTCTACTTGTCCATCGTTGAATCTGGAATGGCCTTATGGCTTGCTTTGACATTGTGCTGTTCTGGGCCTGAGCCTTCTAAGTCTTGTGAGTGTCTACTTTTGCTCTTTGGGAGTCTACCCGCATGGAGAGAAGTCCAACATATCCCACACCAGAGAGAGGCTGTGAAGACAGGCCGTGGAGGAGACACCACATGGAAAAAAGAGGCCACATGAAGAAAACCAACGACCCAGATGTATGTGTATGTCAGCTGACACCAAGAAAAAAGAGAGGCCCAGCCAGCCCACCAGACCCCAGGCTTTTGAGCCATCCCTCAGAAGGTACCAGACATGTGACAGAGGCTCTGTTGGGTCCTCCAGGCCAGGCTGGCTGCCCGTGTCTGCACCACGTAGAGCAGAGAAAAGCTACCCCATCAAGATGTGCCTGAGTTCCTGACCTACAGATCTGTGAGTAATAAAGTGGTTATTGTTGTAAGCCCCTAAGTTTGGGGCTGATCCAGAAATACTGTGATGACGACTATAATAATGGCCCTGAAAAAATCATGCTACCCTGCAATGAATCTGCAATTTTAACTTAAAAGGACAGAGCTTGCTTCCTCTCTCTCTCTTTCTACCATATGGAACATAAACAAGGGTCTATGACCCTTGCAATGTGATATAGCCCTCTTCCTGTTTATGTTCCATATGGTGGAAAGAGAGAAAGAGGAAGCAAGCTCTGTCCTTTTAAGTTAAAATTGCAGATTCATGAGATAAACAAATCGCTTATTTTTTAATTCACTAAATTTGGAGATGGTTTATTACATAACAATAGAAAAAACATCATCTTACCAACATTCCACTTGCCATCATTATTTTATTTAGTATATCAATGCTGGTGAAAGTTTCTTGATAAAATTTTTGATATATTGTATTATAAAATTTCTGAGTAGAAATAAAAGCTAGTATCTAAATGTCTTCCAATAATGTGCCCCTGGAGCAATTTTCTACTCCAATTACTAGGAAAAAAAATTACTAGTAACCATTATAGCTATATAATATATGTATTGATTCTTTTTGGTTTTATTGACTTGAGAGAGAAACACTGATTGGTTGTTCCACTTATTTATGCATTTATTGGTTGATTCTTGTATGTGTTCTGACTGAGGATTGAACCCACAACCTTGGTGTATTGGGACAACTCTCTAACCAACTGAATTACCCAGCCAGGACTATGTATTGATTCTTTAAAAATAAAATTATTACTCTGCTGAATATATTCAAACTTACCATTTATTTCAGAAGTCTTATAAAAGGTCAATAATTGTGCTTTTTTATGTTCTTGCTATACAATCTTAGCATTCCAATTTTTATGTACTGTTATTGTTACTGGCTTAACAAAGCGGAGTCCTCAGACAAGCAGCCTCGGCATCACCTGGGAACTTGTTAGATTTGTCAGTTAAAGGACCCCATTCCAGCCCTACAGGACTGACGTGGGGTGAAGCCAGGCAGCTTGCGTTTACTGCAGAAGTTCTTCAAGTCAGATTCATCAGTAGCTTTGTAGGTGGCCACTCATACATTGTAATTAAAGGAAGAGTCTCCTGGAAGGACCCATTGCCACCCAAAGACCTCTCTCTCTCTCTCTCTCTCTCTCTCTCTCTCTCTCCCTCCCTCCCTCTCTGGATTTCCTCTGTCTCTCTCTCTGCTGGGCCTCTCTTACCAGATAATAAGGCATTTCCTCTCTCTCTCTCTCTCCCCCCCCCCCATCTCTTACCAAATAATAAGGCATTTGAGAATAAACTACAGAAATGTTTTATTAAACACATAATACAATCAATGGTGCTAATCTCTACAACTCATGATATCAGATGGATGGATGGATGGATGGATGGTTGGATGGATGATAGGTACTAGGTAGGTAAGTAGGTGATTAGATAGATATATAGATAGATAGATCTTCTCTGGCAGCAAAATTAATCCAACTAAGATTTTAAAGTGTCCTCATTTTCTAGGTAAATTTATAATGTATAATCTGATAATAGAGTCCAATTTATGCCTGAAAAGGACTGACTTTCTCTTTTTCCTCACACTTTCTGCTCCAGTCAAGTGTCCTCATTTATCTCTACTTACTAGCCTCACTCAGATCAACCTAGAGAGGAAACAGTACATACATGTAATTGTTAGGATCTCTGGTGCCCATTACACCTTGTTTTTGGCTCTTTTGCATGTTGGACTTGCAAGTTGAGTTAGTAAAAACGGTTTTCATAGATTTTTTTTTAAAAGGTTGAAAATCTTTGCATGGGGGAAGTATGCTATGTATTCTATTGTTTAACTAAATATTTCATTTCATAGTGACCTCTACTGGGAAGAATAAGTATATCACAAGGGCTGACAAAATAAGCCATTTTACACTAGTCAAGGCATTGGTTAATTTGGAAAGGCGATGCTGGTCAAATCTGTTATGTAGAGTTGTTACAGCCCAAATGTACTCTCTATATTTTTATTTAAAAAATATATTTTATGAAATATTTCAAACTTATGAAGTAGAGGGAACAATAGAATAAACATATATCTGCCACCCAACCTTATCAAAACTTAACATTTTGCCACCTCTACCTCGGATCTTTTTTACTAAGACATATATATTTGAAAACAGTCCCCCCTCCCCTCTCAAGGGGCACTTTGGTGTTCATCTTTTTATGAATATTTTCATAGTTCTCCTCCATATGAATAAAAGGTACTGTGCCGCAAGTTTTAAATATTGGTATAAATGGAATTACAAACATACACATATCCATCTACTTTTCTGAACTTTATACTTTTTCTGAAATTTTACACTTTTCTGCTGTTTGCATTGGCCTATTACACGGGTGTAACTATCACCCACATAGAGAAACACAATATAACCTGATCCCACCATCACCAAACTGTAAGGTAAGTTTCAAAGTTCAACATAAGCTGCATTCTATAGTCTATTTCCGACGCTGATTGAAAGGCATTTCCATAATAATGTACTCTTCGAGAGCAGCGATTTTCCAAGCGTAGTCCCCAGACAGGCAGTCTCGGCATCACCTGGGAACCCGTTCGATTTGTCAATGGAAGGACCCCATGCCAGCCCTACCGAACTGACGCGGGGGGGAAGCCAGGCACCCAGTGCTGAGCAAGCCCCAGCTGATTCCGATGCACAGTAAGGTTGGAGAATCACGGCTGTCCGTCAGTTGTAACAGATCGGCTTCGTGATCACGTTGTAATTGTGTTAGTGAATACTGGGGTCAAGTCTTAATCACCTATAAAAGTCCTGTATCTTTTTTAAGTCTCTCCCCCCTCCCCATGTGGAGTCAGCTGGTTTACCACAAAGCCCTGCGCGCGAGTGACGGGGAATTAAACGTCCCGAGGCGAGAGGGCTGAGCCCATCAGAAGTCAGGCTCGAGCCGCTCGCCCATTCCGGCCGTGTGACTGGTGGATTCCCGGCGGAAGAGCCCGCCGTGGCTCCGCCTCCGCCTTCCAGCGCCAACCAATCGTCGCCCGGCGCTCGAAGGAGCAAAACCGCGCCAGTGATTGAACATGGCGGGCCACAGTGCCGGAGGGTCCCGCGACTCCCGGGGGCGTGCGGACGGGGCGGATGCCGGGCCCTCGGAGACGGGGCTGTGGGAAATGGCGAGAGATGATCAGGAGCGGTTAGGGTGCCAGAAACTGCCCGAGTACCAGGTTGAGGTGGGGGCCCCCGAAAAAGAGAAGGACGCGGGCCTGGTGGCGGAGGCCGAGGCGGTAGCTGCTGGCTGGATGCTGGATTTCCTCTGCCTCTCTCTCTGTCGGGCCTTCCGCGACGGCCGCTCGGAGGACTTCCACCGGACCCGGGACAGCGCCGAGGGTGAGTGTCGGGCGCGGCCGGCGGCGGCCGAGGCCTGGTCTGCAGCGCTGTGCCCGGTCACCCTGGCGAATGGGCGGGGGAGCGGAGGGACCCAGGCTCTGGACGTTGGCGGGCGTCTCGCATCCGCCTGCTATCAGCTCCCCAGTTTTTCTCTGATTCTGAGTTTTTCTGACAAAAATGGGGGGCGGGGGAGCCTTTAAAGTTGATACAGGATAAAATGTGATAAAATTGTCAACATGAGAAACACTCAATTCTGTAGAGGATTTTTATGACGTTATTTGAGCCAAACTGACGACAATAGCTGGGAAGCAAAATCTGAAGGAATTGAGAAAAATGCTCTGGAAAATGGCAGTTCTGCACCTTAGGTGATTATACATTAGAAGCAAAGGGAAAGACGTAATGGGTTTACGTGAAATCCATTAGTGACAGATTAGGGAGGCGGGAGAAAGCAAAGCGGGGAAATTTCTGGGATTGGCCGAAAAGTAAAGTGATAGACACATGCTTCTTTCACTTAGTTAACTCAGTAACTACAACCCTGCGAGGATTTGTGGTCCGCCCTGGTGCCTAGGTTGTGCCCTGAGGGGTCTGGAAAAAAGGAAAGGTACCCTGTCATTCCAAAGGTATGTTGTCTTAGAGGCAAGGAGACAATGGGCTCGATTAAAGTAAAGATTGACTTTTGTCAGGGAAGATTGTAGCCTAGGACAAGACTGCTTTTCGTTAAGTTTTCCATTTCAGACCATCTTTTGTAATTACTTTAGGTCTCTTGAGTGTGTAAGGCCGCCACACAGGCCTCCCTGGGCTTGTCAGGTTTTGTGTGTTGCCCCTTTTCGTGCACAAAATGTACAAAATCGCAGCCCAGTGTCCAATGTCTTTTGTCTTTGTTGGTGCTTGTATTTTTCTTTCCGTCCAGGGATTCCTGTAGTGGCGGTCAGTCCCCAGTCACTGTAGCCTCCAAGTGACCTGGGCCTCGGTGTTTTCTGCTAACTTGTGAGCTGCCTAAGCCTCCTTGGGCCTCTTGCTCATAGGTTCAGAATAAAAGTAACTGCCCATGAAATGTGCTGCCTGGACATGCATACACAGCCTTTGAATGCTGAACCAAGACACATCCATTGAGAAGACGAGCGTGGCTTTCTTGAATGCTAACAGAAAGATGTGTTACAGACTAAAGGGGTCGGTTAGCCTGAGTTCATCAAAGCCCTGTGAGACAGGAACAGGAGCTTGCCCCAAAGAAAGCAAGGGTTTCGTTTTAGAAGGTGGCGCGAGCCCAGAGACAGATGAGCTAATTTAATGCTCAAAGACCTGGCTCCCTGATGGCTTCTAGGGGATGGGTTCTATAGGGGGGGAACCATTCATCATGGTGACTAAAGGAGTTAGGGTCCTGGTCTCTATTTGACTGGCTGACCCTAGGGTAGGGGTGGTTGGTCAGTGTATCCATATCCAGTCCTGATGTGGGCCATGGCTTGGATTGGTGTGGTTTCACTGCTTTTATGGGCCTGGAGCTGAAACACAGCTGAGGCCTGTTATCTCTGGTTTGATTGAAACTCTCTGTGGTCAGTGCTTTGTTCCTAAGATTATTTGATACAGACCAGAACCTTCTTGTCTTGTGGGTTCGATTCCCAGTCAAGGGCATCCATCTGGGTTGCAGGTTGGATCCCCACCTCTCATTGGCCAGTGTGGGAAGCAACCAATCAATGTGTCTCTTTCACAATGATCTCCCTCTCCCACTCCCCACTCCTCCTCCCCGCTCCCCCTCCTCCTTCCCCTCTCTCTCCCTAAAAAATCAGTGGAAAAAATATCCTCACTCCTTGGGTAAGGATTTAAAAAAAAAAAAAAGATCCGAAACCGGTTTGGCTCAGTGGATAGAGCGTCAGCCTGCGGACTGAAGGGTCCTGGGTTCGATTCAGGTCAAGGGCATGTACCTTGGTTGCGGGCACATCTCCAGTGGGAGGTGTGCAGGAGGCAGCTGATCGATGTTTCTCTCTCATCGATGTTTCTAACTCTCTATCCCTCTCCCTTCCTCTCTGTAAAAAATCAATAAAATATGTTAAAAAAAAAAAAAAAAGAGCCTATTGGGCATGGCTCAGTGGTTGAGTGTCCACATATGAACCGGGAGGTCACGGTTCAATTTCCAGTCAGGGCATTTATTTGTACTAATCTCAAATATCTGAATGCCCACCCAGGTATTATGCTAGACAGTGAGTATATACAGTGGTGAGTAAATCATAATCCTGGACCTCAGTGAGTTCATTACCATATAGCAGTGAAAGACAAATCACTGAACAACTAAAGTAAAAATGTGGAGGAAACCGAAAAAGATGAGTATAGAATGCTATGGAAGCAAAAAACGAAGATGCATTAAGACCTAAAAGAGCCATTATACTTCACCTAGCGCTTACCTGGTATATATAAAACTCAAAAAGCAGTCCAGCTGACACTAAGCAGATAAGACAAATACGTTTCCTCAATTCTAAAATGCCTAATATTACACTAAAATTTAAACCAAATTCATTCAATATTTACTGAACATGTACTTCTAGCCAATGTTAGGGACTAATGACTGAATGAGGAGATAGCCAACTGGTCCTTGCCTCTCACGATGGTTTTAGGCACAAATTAAAAAGTTATGCAAGTGACATAATTAAAATCTTAATGAGTCCCATAGTGGGTAAGTAAAGTATAAGAGCAAAGTAACAGAAAAACCTAATCTGTAGAGAAGAAAATCAGACCCCCTCTGTTTTCACTTCCCTCCATATTCAGTTTAGTCACCTGTGCAGTCACTGCACATATCCTGCACACCAGTGCCCTTCTGAACAAGGAAAACCTATTGGATTGAACCTGGCTACCTGCTTTTTCCACACCTATAACCAACACTTAACTGAAACCTTGACAGAAGTAATACAAAATATTTCCTATAACATTAGGAGTATAACATTAGGAGTTCTTAAATATAAAATAAGTTTCCAGATAATGACTAGACACATTTTATAATTTGAGTCTAAATCTCCCTATTCATTGGAGTGCTACATGTGAAAATAGTTTTAAATATTTATTATTCTACATGTGAAATATTTGTTTTATTTTACATGTGTTTATTGTTGTAATTTTGTTCTGATATTTTAAAAATTGCCTATAAATAGCCCTGGCTGGTTTGGCTCAGTGGATAGAGCATCGGCCTGCAGACTGAAGGGTCCCAGGTTCAATTCTGGTCAAAGGCACATGCCTGGGTTGCGGGCTCGATTCCTAGTGAGGGATGTGATTCTCTCTCATCATTGATGTTTCTATCTCTCTCCCTCTCTAAAATAAAAATATACCTATAGTTTTAAAAAATAGCCTATAAATAAAAGCATATAGCTCTAAATTTATGGTAATTTTTGTGTGATGTTTATAACTTTTTTTCTCAACAAACCACATAGGCACTTCTGGGTCAGAGTTGTTTTTTTAATGTTTTAATAAAATTCACTTTTTTCCTTTTTCAGCTGTTATTCATGGGTTATCTAGTCTCACATCTCATCAATTGAGAACTGTATACATATGCCAGTTTTTGACACGAATTGCATCAGGAAAAGCCCTCGGTAAATATGTATTTTTATCTTATATTGGAAATATTTCAATCTATGTCTAAAGGTAAGACAATGAGAAACAGATGGTGAGCCATCATTTGTTTTTGAGAGTTTGCCCACATGTATTTGTCATGTACATCTACACACAAGCTTATCTAAAGCAAGTAAAAGAGATATCCCCATCCTCTTAGAGCAGTATCTCTCAAACTTCATCCTGCTTCACCAATATGAGAGAACTTGTTTTAAAAAAAAGAAAGAATGCTGAATCCCCTTCCCCTCCATGAGTTTCTGATTCAGTAGGATGGGTGAGGGGCCCTGGAGTTATGTTTCCTGTAAGTTCCCAGGTGATTCTGATGGTGCTGTTGTGGTCCCACACTTCACAGACTCTACCTTGGAGATTTTAATTTAAATTTGTATGGTAACTTTGGTGGTGACTTTTCCTGTCATGCACACTGTTTTTTTTTTACCAGCAACTATGATATTTGAAGCCTCTTACTTGAATTTAATTTCAGCACTTATTTATATAAGCAGATTTTTAACTATAATATCTCTTGCTTGTCCCCAGAGTTCATTTTAGATTGGAATGGGCATGCCTGATTCAGTTTATCATGGTCATTAAAAGGGCCTTTTGATTATAGTGAAGGTTCTGAATGTCACATTGAGATGTTTGTATATAATTTGCTAAGTAGTTACCAGCCACTGTGAGTCTTTGATCAAAAAAACCTAAGAAAGTTTAACAGTAGTAAAAATACTATCTCATTAAATATTCACATAAATCCTATGAGGTAGTATTTATGTTGACCATTTGTAGGTGAGAAAAAGGAGGCTTAGGTGAAATAACGTTTTCAACACTATCCTATATAATAAAGATGTATGTAATATACAAATGGTCATTACCCCGTGAAGCATATCGACCGACCGAGTAACGACCAGATCACGGATCAGCGGGAGGGTGGGGCAGCAAGCTACAAATGAGGTGGCAGAGAGCTACAGGAGGGGGCAGGGCAGCAAGCTATGCGGGGAGTGGGGCAGCAGGCAGAGAGCTACTGGAGGGCAGCAGCAAGCTACTGGCGCATGCATTCGTGCGCAGAGCTACTAGTACAGGTAATAACAGGGTCTGGAATAAACTCCAAAGTCAAGTTTTTTAACCACTATACAGTGTTTTGCAACAGATTGGATATGGTAATTAGAAAAAGGAATAAAATGGTGACTCCTTAGATTTTAAGTCTTGGTGATTGGAAAAATGTTGGTAGAGAAATAACTTTTTAAAAGATCCTATTTCAAACATCCACAAAATATATAACAAGGATTTCAAGTAGTATATGGTAAAATTAAATACAAAATAAACTAATTTCATGATCTAGAGCAGGGGTGGGCAAACTTTTTGACTCGAGGGCCACAATGGATTCTTAAACTGGACCGGAGGGCCGGAACAAAAGCATGGATGGAGTATTTGTGTGAACTAATATAAATTCAAAGTAAAGGAGTGGAGGGGAGAGCAAGAGAACCGGATAGAACAGCCGGATCTGGCCCGCGGGCCGTAGTTTGCCCATGGCTGCTCTAGAGGTTTGTTATAATACAGTCAGACTTATGAATCATTTAAGAATTCTGTTACTGTGATACCTTATGTAATGTACTAGAGGCCCGGTGCACGAAATTCGTGCACTCGGCGGGAGGGGTCCCCTCAGCCTGGTCTGTGCCCTCTCACAGTCCAGGAGCCCTTGGGGGATGCTCGACTGATGTTGCAGGGAGCAGGCCTAAGCCAGCAGTCAGACATCCTTAGTGCTGCCTCGGTGGCGCCACTGCTGCTGTGCTTGCCAGCCGTGAGCCCGGCTTCTGGCACTCTGACCACTAGGGGGCAGCTCCTGCATTGAGCGTCTGCCCCCTGGTGGTCAGTGTGCGTAATAGCAACCAGGTCGTTCTGTTCGATCGGTTTGCATATTAGCCTTTTATTATATAGGATAGTTTATTTTAGCTCTTAAAATCAATATTTTAGTAAAGAAAAGCTTTAAATGTTTGGTAAACTAATTTAGCTTTTTCCATTGTTAAAGTTGATTTTAATAAGGAAATTAACTTGAAAAGTCAGATCACTTCCCTAAACTGGTGTATATATATATAAAAGCAGTGTCTAAGAGGTAGTATACACTTGGTAAATATTTAAACAAATGAATTTTTAAATTGATGCAGTAAGGTTCTACTTAGCTTTCTAACTTATTTTTGTTCTGGTTTTAAAAGATGCACAGTTTGAAACTGATGAACGAATTACACCCTTGGAATCAGCCCTGATGATTTGGGATTCAATTGAAAAGGAACATGACAAACTTCATGAAGAAATACAGAATTTAATTAAAATTCAGGTATGAGTGTTACTTTCTGTTTATAATTATTTTTCTAGGAAATAAAAATATATCTAAAGAAATTAAGAGTCATTCTAATAGAAGTTGGGCAGTAAACCCAGAGTAAAATTTAATGTAATCATTTTCTTTAGAAATTTGACCTTTGGTTTATAGTCTGGACATGAGCTCTATGAGCTGGGACTTAGAGTCTGCAACATACATGTTAATTGCCACACTTTGGAAAATGAAAATTCATGCACTGGAGGGGGGTCCCTCAGCCTGGCCTGCCCCCTCTCACAGTCCAGGAGCCCTCAGGGCGGGAGGCAACCCAGTGATCAGAGAAGGTGATGCCCCATCACACCTCTGCTGCTGCCACTGCTGGCAGCGCAAGCCTCGGCCGGCCCTGGTTACCTGAGCCTCAGGCAACCCTGGGCGATTGGGCAGCCACCATCCGAGGCTTGCCTGTGCCTCGGGCTGGCCCTGGGTGGCTGGGGGCTGAGGGGACGGGGGACTCTGGATGCAGGCGCACAGAGTGCATGCCTGCCACCCCAGCAGGGCTGAGAGGACTGGGTGCCGCCATCTTGTGGCTGTGGCTGCTGCCATCTTTGCAACAGCATGAGGGTCAATTAGCATATTCCCTATTTATTAGATAGGATATATATATATATATATATATATTTTAAGAAAGTGTCAATGGATAGTTCAAGGAACAATTTATTTATTTATTTATTATTATTTTTTTTTTTTTGGCTGGGTACAGTGAACTTTATTGATGGTGCACGACAAAGTAGTGCTCCCTATGCCCCTCCCCTTCTTCAGGGGGTCTGGGATGGAAACGGTGGCCAGGAGATTCTCAGTGTGGAGGACTGATCTGGGGCAAGGACTCCCCAGCAGCAGAGGGCCTCTCTTCCTCTTGCTGGGGCTGGTGGTCCAGGGGGCTCTTACTCCTTGGAGGCCATGTGGACCATGAGGTCCACCACCCTGTTGCTGTAGCCAAATTCATTGTCATATCAGGAAACGAGCTTGACAAAGTGGTCATTGAGGGCAATGCCAGCCCCAGCATCAAAGGTGGAGGAGTGGGTATCACTGTTAAAGTCGCAGGAGACAACCTGGTCCTCAGTATAGCCCAGGATGCCCTTGAGGGGGCCCTCTGATGCCTGCTTCACTACCTTCTTGATATCATCGTATTTGGCATCTTTCTCCAGGCGGCAGGTCAGATCCACAACCGACACATTGCGGGTGGGGACACGGAAGGCCATGCCAGTGAGCTTCCCATTCAGCTCAGGGATGACCTTGCCCACAGCCTTGGCAGCGCCAGTAGAAGCAGGGATAATGTTCTGGGCAGCCCCTCGGCCATCACGCCACAACTTCCCAGAGGGGCCATCCACGGTCTTCTGGGTGGCGGAGATGGCATGGACTGTAGTCCTGAGTCCCTCCATGATGCCAAAGTTGTCATGGATGACCTTGGCCAGGGGGGGCCAAGCAGTTGGTGGTGCAGGAGGCATTGCTGACAATCTTGAGGGAGTTGTCATACTTGTCATGGTTCACACCCATCACAAACATGGGGGCATCCGCAGAAGGGGCAGAGATGATGACCCTCTTGGCTCCGCCCTTCAAGTGAGCCCCAGCCTTCTCCATGGTAGTGAAGACACCGGTGGACTCCACAACATACTCAGCACCAGCACCACCCATTTGATGTTGGCGGGATCTCGCTCCTGGAAGATGGAGATGGACTTTCCTTTGGTGATAAGCTTCCTATTCTCAGCCTTGACTGTACCTTTGAACTTGCCATGAGTAGAATCATACTGGAACATGTAGACCATGTAGTTGAGGTCAATGAAGGGGTCATTGATAGGATATATATATATATATATATATATATATATATATATATTTTTTTTTTTTTTTTTTAAGAAAGTGTCAATGGATAGTTCAAGGAACAATTTTTAAAAATATATATTTTTTTTATTGATTTCAGAGAGGAAGGGACAGGGAGAGAGAGAGAGAGAAGAATTAATGATGAGAGAGAATCACTGATTGACTGCCTCCTGCATGTCCCACACCGGGGATCAAGCCCACAGCCCAGGCATATGCCCCAAACGGCAATTGAACCATGACCTCCTGGTTCATAGGTCGACACTCAACCACTGAGCCACACCGGCTGGTGCCCTCTCAATTTTTATTTAAAGATTATAAATGTGAAAAAATTAGAATATTTCGTTTTTTTAAAAATCAATGGATTTTTGTGATGAAGAAAACATGAAGTTTTAACTATGTAGAAAGAATTTTAGGAGTAGCCTATTAAAGAGTGATAAGCCAAAAAAGTCACTCAAAGATATAAGAGAAGGGAAATTGTGTTTTGCTAAGAGGAATTTTGTTAGATGAATAAACTTTTCCACATTTAAAATGTTTTACTATTGGGTAGGAGAGAAAAATCCCACCTTCCCAGGAATTAATTATTGATAGTATAGTGACTGTCAAGTAGAATTAAGACTTGATGAGAATGGGCAAAAAAAGGACTGCTTCTTTTAAGAATTTCAACCCAGGGCAAAGAGATTTGTCATGCTTTCCAAGATTTGGGGGTGCTCTAGAGGAAACAGCCTTTGTTAATACACTGGTACTAGTAAAGTTGACTGGGTTACCATAAAATATGTAGCAAACATGTAATATATTGCTTATATTTGCCAGGTGTGCTATTCTAAGTACTTTCATATATAACTCTGTAACCTTACAACAATTCTATGAAGTAGGTACTGTTTTTTTCTACACTTTTACATATAAGGAAAATGAAGCAGCACCAAGAGGTTAAATAATTTGCCCAAGTTTATGAAGCTACTTAAATAGTAATGGTGGTCCCATATCTTACCACATATGGTATCAAAAAAGGCCAATTTATAAAATGATTATTAAAAGTATCTAGCTTCCTAGGTTTCTATTAGAGATTTTGCAGGCATCCTCTCTAGCAAATTTTATATTGACTAATCATCATAAATGCCACTGCTTCCTCTCATTTTTTGTTCAAAATGTTTGTGTTCTAAATGTACGTAACATAACTTCTAAGTTACTAATACCTGCCTTTAATTTGGCCTAAATTCAAAAGTGATAGAATGTTGTGCGTTTATTAGTATACTAGAGGCCCAATGCACGAATTTGTGCACCAGTGGGGTCCCTCGGCCTGGCCTGCAGAACTGGGCTGAAACCAGCTCTCCAACATCCCCTGAGGGGTCCTGGATTGCGAGAGGGCGCAGGCCAGGCCGAAGGACCCCACTGGTGCATGATCAGGGCAGGAAAGGATGCGGGAGGTTGGCCAGCCAGGGAGGGACTGTAGGAGGGTTCCAGGGTGTGTCTGGCCTGTCTTGCTCAGTCCTGATCAGCCGGACCCTCGCAGCAAGCTAACCTACGAGTCAGAGCGCCTGCCCCCTGGTGGTCAGTGCATGTCATAACAAGTGGTTGAGCGGCCTTAGCATATCATTAGCATATTACACTTTGATTGGTTGAACGGCCAACCAGTCGATCAGACACTTAGCATCTTAGGCTTTTATTATATAGGATATGAAGTTTTTTCATGTCTTTTCAAACCACAGTTATTTTATCTTTGAAAAACTATTTTCTATACTGGTAATTTATTAAATCAAAATTATTAAAATAAAAAAAATAATATTAAACTACAGAAAAATATTTTAAATGAAGTAGTTCAGACTTCTCTGTGTTATTTCAATATTAAACAACAATTCATTATTTTACAAAACAATTTTAAGGTATGAATTTGTCTGTCTTTTAGGCTATAGCTGTTTGTATGGAAAGTGGCAATTTTAAGGAAGCAGAAGAAGTCTTTGGAAGAATATTTGGTGACTCAGATTCTGATACGGTAATTGTTTAAATTAGAATCAGAATTGTAGAAGTTTATATGGCATGAGGGGAATGGGAAGAACATGGAAGGAGAAAGGAATGATTAACAGTATAGAACAGTGCTGTCCAGTAGAAATACAGTGCAAGTCCAATATGTGATTTTACATTTTCTAGTAGCCACATAAAAAAAGTTAAAAGAAACAAGTGAAGCTAATTTTAATAACATTTTATTTAATTCAGTATATTTAAAAAACGTTTTTAACATTTAATCAATATAAGAATGTATTGATGAAATATTTTACTTAAGAGAGGAAGGGAGAGGGAGAGAGAGAGAAACATCAATGATGAGAGAGAATAATTGATTGGTTGCCTACACACTCCCCCTACTGGGGATGGAACCTGCAGCCCAAGCACATACCCTGACCTGAAATCGAACCTCAACCTCCTGATTCATAGGTCAACACTCACCCAGTGAGCCACACCGGCTGGGCTGGGGTCATACAGTTTAAGGGCTCAGTAGCCATGTGTGGCTAGTGGCTACTATATTGGGTAATGCAGTTTGGAAGAAGGCATTATAACTTGCTTATTTTTATGAAGTTTTTTATGTGTTCATTAGTCATTAAGGTCAAAGATTAAAAGCAAAGTGCTATTGGAGTAAATTAAGCTTATTCAAAGAAAAGATAGTTTTATGTGTTTTCTGTAAACTTTTTATTAATACCATACCTCTAGTATAGTGCATGTATCATAAACTTTTTATTAATAGCATACTTCTAGTATAGTGCATGCACCATAAATGTGTAAGTAGGTATGTTTTCACAAAAGGAGCACATTTGTGTGATGAGCCCCTAGACCATGAATGAGAAAATTACCAGCACCCCCACCCTCCAGTCACTGTCCTTCCCACCTTCTCAGGGGCAACCACTGGTCTGACTTATAACATCCAAGATCAATTTTACTTGTTTCTGAACTTATTTAATAGAATCATATAGCAAGTTTATATATTAATATTGATCCATGGTGTTGCTTATAACAATAGTTTGTTCATTCTCATTGCTTGATTGTAGGAATATACTACAACATTCTACTGTGGATGGACATTTGAAGTCATTTTCAGTTTGGGGCTATTACATTCCTTTATACTTGTCTTTTGTAGTACATATACAGGGTGTCCCAAAGAAATATTTACACACTTAAATAGCTGATAATTCACTCACCGTAATTTTCACTCTTTTTCAGGTTTAACTGATTTGAAATAATGGGTGAAACCAGACTAAGCTTTGAATAAAGGAAATTTATCCTAAAGTGCCACTAGACTTTTTTATGGGGATACATAAAAGATAAAACTGGCAACAGTCAACGAATTGGAGGCACACAAATACCGAAAGAAATGATTCTTTTTTCTTGTTTTTGTTAATCCTCATCTGAGGATATTTTTTTTCCCATTGATTTTTAGAGGGGAAGGAAGAGGGAAAGACAGCGAGAGAAACAATGATGTGAGAGAGACATATCAATTGGTTGCCTCCGGACATTGAGCCTGCAACCGTAGAGGTATGTGCCCTTGACCGCAATCAAACCTGAGACCCTTGAGTCCACAGGCCAACACTCTAACCACTGAGCAAATTGGCTAAGGCGAAATGATTCTTGATGTTTGCGATTCCACTGCTTCGCATTATCAGCAGTGCCTGAACCAGAACGGTCATCAGTTCGGAAACGGGCACAAAACAATATTCATTTCTACAGATTCTTTTACATTTTGAAAATGAACTGTATGTTAATAAACACTGACTTTATAATCATTCAAAGTGCATATACATTTTTTTGGGACCCCTTGTATGTGTTTTTATTGGTATGTACTTAGGAATAGAATTGATGGGTTATAGGATAGGAACATAGTCATTCAGTTTTGGTAGAAGCTGCCAAATAGTTAAATTAATATGTCAGTTTCTCTAGTGCTGCCGGGGGCGAGGGGGGGGGGAGAGAAAGTGGAAGGGAGGGGGAGATACAGAGAGAAACACTGATTTAAGAGAGGCAAATTAATTGGTTGCCTCCCACACACACCCCGACCAGGGTCAGGGATCAAGCCTGCAACCAAGGTACATGCCCTTGACTGGAATTGAACCCAGGACCCTTCAGTCCGTGGGCCAGCGCTCTATATTCACTGAGCAAAACTGTCTAGGGCTATGTTGAGTTTTAATTTGTTTCCCTGATGACTAATGCAGGTAAGCATCTTTTCATTTACTGGTACAAATATAGAGTTGTGGGGTGATCACTTTAATCCATTGAGGGACTAAGCCAAGTTGAGGGTCAGTTATAGTTTTAGTATGGCTCAGTCTATATCTAATTTGCTCCTGTTCCTGGGGTATAACACGCCAGATTGCAGCAGAAAGCCTGATACATTTATTGGGTTCCCTGCCCTTACTTATAAACAAGGGCTGTGATTGTACAGATGATGTCTTAGTTCTTAAATTTGGTAATGGACATTCAGGTTTGTAATCTTTTTAAAGTTCTTTTGTATGTGTGTGAAATATAAGGTATTTTTTTAATTCAGAAAAAAATAAATTGGTGGGCGATTTAAAACATGAGAATTTTAAACTCTTTTAATTGTAGGGCTTTGAGTTTATATTTACAGTGATCTTTTTAATTTATGACAAAATTTCTAGTATCTTATTTGATTTATGGGTTAATGTTTCTTCTCTTTTCTCTAGTCTTTACAAAGAAAATTGCTTATGGTAATCTCTCAGAAAGATACATTTCATTCTTTTTTCCAACACTTCAGCTACAGCCATATGATGGAGAAAATTAAGAGTTTTGTGAATTATGTGCTTGATGAAAAATCATCAACATTTCTAATGAAGGTATGCATATATTCAGAAAGACTGGTAGACTGAGGAGAAATTGATATAATAAAGAAGAATACTTGAAATAGAAATCCTTTAAAAGCAAATCAGAATTTTGTTTAGTGATTTTTTTGTAAAGGAATGTGGCAAAATGTTACAGTTAGTGAATGTAAAGGGTTTCTTGGTGATTTTTGTAGTATTTTTACAGCTTTTCAAAATAAGAGTTGGAATTTTTCAAAATAAAAAGTTGAGAGGGAAAACTTAGAATAAGTTAAGAAATAAGCAAAAATATTTGGTTTCAATTTAAATTTTACTGAAAGTTTTTGCATACTTTTGGAAAAAGTAAAGTAACTTTTTTATCTTAAAATTTCCAAGAGAGCATTGTAGGTGTAACATATTTACAAGGAAAGACCTGCATAATGCTTATAAACCAAGCAGATAGCTAAAGTAGCTGCTCATGGTGTCACAGCTACAGCACAGTTGCCCTTGATTGGCCTGTGAATAGATATTTTGGTTATGACTGTCAAAGAATTAGAAGCTTTAATTTAATGCTCTTTGTTTAAAATGGCTTAATGCATTCCTTTCTTTCCCCAACCCTTTTTTTAAGGCAGCAGCAAAAGTAGTAGAAAGTAAAAGAGCGAGAACAACAGTTTCTCAAGATAAGCCTAATGGTAATGATGATGATGTGGAAACTCAAGCTAATTTTGAAGTACGGAAAAGGTTTGTAAATCCATTTACGTATTTTTTGTCTTCTGATGCAGTCTTTTTATGTAAAAGTGATACTAGTGAGCCATTATAAATAAAAATAATTATTGAGCCGTGGGTATATTATCTTGCTGACGATTAACATTTGTTGATTTGGCATATGTAGAGTTATTTCATGGTTTATGCAAAATTCTGTTATCTATGCCAAACAAAAATAGAGAATGAGAAAATACACAGATTAAATAATGTAATGTCATTTACCATTCTCAGGGGACATGTGCTCTGGAACAGTGTTGAGGTTGGAAACCTGAATCATCTGTGCCCCTTAGTTCTCAGATCCCGCTTGCCCTATCATTTGACTGCACTGAGGGTTATTCTGCTATTTAAGATATTGCTCATACGTCTTCTCTAAGGGTAAGCTAGCCCGCTTCGTCTGCTGCTCCACTAAAGAAACAGTGATTTGCTCCAGTGCTGAGGGAAACACTGGTCGTACATATTGAAAGACAAGAGTTCAGTCTCCAGAGT
Source organism: Plecotus auritus (assembly GCF_963455305.1). NCBI lineage: Eukaryota > Metazoa > Chordata > Mammalia > Chiroptera > Vespertilionidae > Plecotus > Plecotus auritus. Next base: position 42,316,830 of record NC_137777.1, read on the forward strand.
TATTTCTTTAGGGGTTTGCAAGGGTGACTTACACAACTGATTTTACCTTTGCTTTGGTTTTAGAAGCTAACCCTGTCAATAATATAAACCCTTCCATTATAATGACCTTCTTTTCTATTGAATCTATGGTCCATTCCCTCTATTCTTTCACCCTTAATTCAAGCCTAGAAGATAGTCATTCTGTGGTCTCCTTAACTACTTATTTAGAGGTGAGGATTGGTGTCCAACAAGTTGGATGGACATAGCTTTGGTCACACATCAGGGCTGAACTCAGTCGTCTTATAATTAACCTCTCCTGTCCCTGCTATCAGAACAGGATCTGCTCCTCTCTGGCTCATCTCTGCAAAGACTCTGTTAAAGTCTTAGTTCTTATTGACTTTTTTTTTTTTTCGAAGACTCATTCTGAGAAGTATAGATTTTATTTTTATTTTTTTAAGATTTTATTTTTAAAATTTTTTTAATTTACCATTTTATTTGTTTTGTTTTGTTTTGTTAATTCTCACCGGAGGATATTTTTTCCATTGGTGTGGGGGTGGGGGGAAGAGAGAAAGACAAAGATCAAAGTAAGAGACACATCAATTGCTTGCCTCCTACATACACCCCTGCCAGGATCAGGGATGAACCTGCAACCCAGATATGTGCCCTAGACAGGGAATCAAACCCAAGAACCTTCAGTGCATGGGCTGATCCTATCCACTGGGCCACACTGGCCAGGGCCAGATTTTATTTTTATTGGCTCAGTTACTGTATTTTGTTTAGGAAATTAAAATTTAGTAATAACTAATATCTAATACATTCTTGTGGCCCAGCCTTCCTGCCCAGTGTAATACTGCTTTAAAATAAAGATTTACCATGATTCTGGCAGATAATGAACACCTATCCTATGTGCCTTCCTTTTATAGTACCACCTACTTGTTTCAAATGTCTAGACACAGAGTAAATCAGTGTGTAAAACAGAATTGTTGACTTCTCATCTGCTCTCTGTAACCTAACTCCTTCACCTCACACATCCAATTACCTCCCCAAGTGTTATGAATCCCATCTCAGAAATGTCTCTCTAACCCATCCTTTGTTATAATTTATTAGAGGCTCGGTGCACAGATTTGGTGGGGTCCCTCAGCCTGGCCTGCACCCTCTTGCAATTCGGGACCCCTTGGGGATGTCGGACTGCCGGTTTCAGCCCAATCCCTGCAGGCTAGGCTGAGGGACCCTGCACCAGGCCTCTAGTCCTATATAATAAAAGGCTAATATGCAAATCAACCCAACAGTGGAACGACCAATTGCCATGATGCACACTGACCACCAGGGGCAGACGCTCAATGCAGGAGCTGCCCCCTAGTGATCAGTGCGCTCCCCCAGGGGTAGCGCCACTTAGCCAGAAGCCGGGCTCACCGCTGACAAGGGCAGCGGCAGTGGCAGGAGCCTCTCCTACCTCCGCAGTAGCGCTAAGGATGTCCGACTGAGGGGGAGGGGAGCTGGCCTAGGCCGTCAGTTGGACATCCCCCGAGGGCTCCTAGACTGCGAGAGGGCACAGGCTGGGCTGAGGGACCCTCCCCCCCCTGAGTGCACGAATTTCATGTACTGGGCCTCTAGTATGCATATAAGATCTTTGGTTAATCTCTTCCCGCCTTCCCCCCTTCCCTCTGAGATTCATCAGTCTGTTCCATGTTTCCATGCCTGTGTGTTGAGCGTCTGCCCCCTGGTGGTCAGTGCATGTCATAGCTACCGGTCGGACGGTCGCTTAGGCTTTTATATATATAGATATCCTAGATTATTACTTAGCTTTGTACCACACAAATCCATCCTTGGCATGACTTCCAAAGTTAGCTTCCCATGAAAGCAAGTCTGTCTAAATGACTTCACAATAACCTCTATTGGCTTTCTGCTTCTTACTAGGTGAGTTATAATTTATTGGCATGGCTTACAGGGCCTTACATAGCCCCTTTCTGGTTTTATTTTTGTCTTTTTTTTTTATAGATAATATTGTCCCCTCCCTGTCCACATACATGGTACTTTCTAGCAGCCAGACTTCTCCCTCATCTTGGAATATTCATGCCTTGACCCTTGCTTCAGTTTTTGTGTTTTTGTGGGTGTGTATTTTTTAATCCTCACCTGAGGATATTTTTCCATTGATTTTTACATTGAGTGGAAGAGAAAGGGAAAGAAATATCCATGTGAGAGAAACACATTGATTGGTTGCCTCCTGCAGGAGCCCCGACCAGGGCCTGGGAGGGAGAGGCGCCTGCAAACAAGGTAGGTGCCCTTTACTGGACTCAAACCCGGGACCAGTCTGCAGGCCGACGCTCTATCCACTGAGCCAAATGGCAAGGAATGTTTTTTGTTTGTTTTTTTAATTGATTTCAGAGAGAAGAAGGGAGAGGGAGAGAGATTGAAACATCAGTGATGAGAGAGAATCATTGATTGGCTTCCCCTGCACCCCCCATTACTGGAGTCGAGCTCGAAACCCAGGCATGTGCCCTTGACCAGAATTGAACCTGGGACCCTTTGGTCCACAGGCCGATGCTCTACCCATTGAGCCAAACCCCGGCTAGGGTCAGTTTTTGTGTTTTTTAAAAAAATTTTAAGTATGTTTTTACTCATTTTAGGGAGAGAGAGAAACATCAGTTGGCTGCCTCCTGCACATCCCCTACTGGTGATTGAGCCCACAACCCACACTTGTGCCATGCCCTAGAAATCAAACCAGCAACCTCTCCATGCATGGGACGATGCTCCAACTGAGCCACACCAGCCAGGGCTCTTCAGTTTTGAATTTCCTTCTTTCTATTCTCTTCAAGGCAAGCTCTTACTTGCCACTCAAGGTCTAGCTCAAAGATCACCTACAAGAAGTCTCGTTGTGCTCTCTGATCAGAGTTGTCACTTCTGTGCTCCCATAGCACTGAGTCACACCTGTGTGAAGGGACTTACCTTGGGCAGTAACATACTTGTTTATCTGTCTGTATCACTAGATTGAGAATTCTTTAGAAGTTCTTAATTAGCTTTGTATCCATGGTACCTAGTTCATTACCAGGTATACATTAGAACTTGCAGTCATAGGGAGCAAAACCAAAACTAGACACAAAGTAGAGATCAAGAATCAAGCAACTAACAAAGCTATCCTGGAAGCAAATAGAATCAGAGTTGTACTGCAAGGTCATACAAATGCTAGGAAAAAGGAAGCCCTTATGTTATCAGTACTAGATGAAATATTTTGCTCTGCTAAAGCTTTTAAACTATTTGAGGCCATCAGAATTATAGATGTGAAACAAACAGACATTACCTAAGTTGTTAGTGTATAGATGGACTTACATGCTAAAAGACTTTACATGGGCAGCTTCAAGGACGTGTGAGCACTGAGCAGGTCCTTGAGGGTGGTTAAGATTTTTACAGGTGGATGGAAGAGGAAGTGTCCTTTCAGGAGAGAATAGTTGCTGTGAAGCGTGGTGATGTAAATGGTGGTGCTGTGTTGTGGGGGCTAATTTTAACTATCACAAAGGGGAAGGATTTGTAAAAAACATCAGTTCGCCCTGGCCAGTGTTTCACAGTGGTTAGAGTGTCAGCCCGCACACCAAAGTGTGGTGAGTTCGATTCCTGATCAAGGGCACGTACCTGGGTTGCCGGGTTGATCTCCACCCTGGTCAAGGCACATGTGGGAGGAAACCAAGCGATGTGTCTCTCTCACATCAATGTTTTTCTCTCTCTCCCCCTTCCTCCCTTCCACTCTCTATAAAAGTCAATGAAAAAATATCCTTGGGTGATGATTAACCAGAAAATAAAATAAAGTTCAGTTAGAGACTGGTGGCAAAAATTAGCCATGTTGTAACGAAATATATATACCAGTGTTACCAGGATTTCTTTCGCAAAAAAGAAAGAAAGGTTTTTATGCGCTGAAATTTTTAATAAATTGCGTGAAAAGTACTATTCTGTTTTGTCTTGTTTTTGTTTTTTTTAGAGACAGAAAGAAATGCTAATTTGTTATTCCACTTATTTATGCATTCATTTGTTGATTCTTATATGTGCTCTGACCAGGGATGGAACCCACAACCTTGGCATATCGAGACAATGCTCTAACCAACTGAGCTACCTAGCCAGGGTAGAAAGGACTGTTCTTGGGAAATGTTTATTTTTATTGCATTCTTATAATTATTTTCTTCTTTTCAGTGTTAATAACAAACCATCTGCAGTAACTGAATCCTCACGGGATACAATATCTTTAATGAGGTAAGGTAAATAGACATATTTCTTCTCTGTTTTTGAAATCTTTTTAGGAATTCATGCAGAACCGAGACAGGTATTATTTAAAAAATATTGCCTGTTCCTACTTACGTCAGCAGATATTCAAGACCCTGACATACCCTGATATTCCAAACTATAGAGACCCGCCTCTGGGACCCAGGTGGTTTCACATTGTTTCTACAAGGCCATTATTGGAATGCACGCATAGGGAGTACTTGAACTGAAAGCAGGTGTTTAGTAAACTCTTCCTCTGCCACAGAAATAAGAATATGATGTTGCAGCAGGAGAGGGATGGAAGTTACATTTCTGATGACTCCCAAATTCTGATTTTTTTTTAAGCATGTTTTTATTGATTTTAGAAGGGGAGGGAGCAAGACAGAGAGAAACATCGATTGGTTGCCTCCTGTGTGCACCCAGACGGATCAAACTGGCCATCTTTTGGTGCATAGGATAACACTCAACCAACTGAGTCACATCAGCCAGGACTCAAATTCCGATTTTATGAAATTACCTGAAAAACTGTATGTAACCTATTAGAAATGCTGTGATAGACAATGCCACATGTTCAGAGAGCAGAAAGTTTGCATCAGTAATTTCAGAGATAGAAAAGTTGGGATGCTGACTGAAATTGTGTTGGGAATGGCTGATCTGGTGGGGAGGAGCTCATTGGGAATGAGAAATTGAGAGACCAGGATGCTATATGCATTACCTATAGGAACACTGAAATAACTCATGATAACAGCAGCAATTAGGGATAGAGAGAGATCTGAATGTTGGGAAGGGCTTGGAAGGATAGTGATTGACTGAAGAATAGTAGGTGGTGGGTGGTGGTGCATCACAATGTCACAAGTCCTCACCGGCTAGGGTCTCTGTGGAAGCAGGATCCTGAAAGGGGCACTCATTAGGAAATGAAAAATAGAGAGATCCACCTCTGGGACCCCGAGGTTCATGGAAGACGGAAAATTAAGTCTCTACTTGAGAAGTCCACAAATGAGAGAAAAATTGTCCCTAAGGGAGAGCTACATGTTAAAGAAGGCAAAGAGGTGGGGTAATGGGTGAAGAGGCTGGAATGGCATTCCAGTGAGCACAGGAGTAAGTTTTGGGAGGGAGGGAAAGGATTAGCCAGTTACATAGAGCACTTACAGGGGTGAAAGGAGAGGTTTTAGGTGGTGATAAAATAGCTGCGTAAGCTTGGTAAGTGAACTACTTTTTTCACCATAGTTTGCATCTTTTTTATAAAATTGGAATAATACTAATTTTGCAGAGTTGTCAAAAAATTCTTCCATATCCTGTATTTTCAAACAGCTTACCTTTCAGAAAAGTCCTTTTTGGAAGCTATAAAGACAGTCAAGTGATACCTGCCATCATGTGTAAAGGAATTTTGGAATTTCTCTTTGGGGAAATGAACTTATGAGCCATAGCAAAGAATGAAAGTTAATGCTTTATGGTCTGAGGATTTTTTTTTCTTGATCTATCTATCTAATTGAAGGCCAAAAGAATCTCCATTCTGAGTAGATGAGATGGAGAAAATAAGTGATGAGAGAAAGGCGAGTCTGATAATAAAAAATCTTAAGAGGCCATAGGTTAAGGTGGGACACTAAGCAAGGAGAGCATTAAAGGGAACTGGCCAAACTAGAAAAATGACCGAGAAAAAATAATACTTTTTGTGGAACCAGTCACAAGCTTTGATGTTTCATTTAGGTCTCACAAGAATCTCTTCTTATCTAAGTCACAATACGGATGCCAATCACAAGATTTTAATGAGAAGGAAAAAGCAGAAACTCTTATAAGTGAGTACTCTTACTACAGTTTTAGAAGTGGAAAACTGATGTGTTCTCAAAAGCGAGCCAACCCTTTACCTCATCACCACAGCGCACACACACACTTCAGACCATTGAAGCACAAAGAGATTGAATGTCATGACTTCACAGTCAATTAGAGGTGGTGGCTAAATTAGAAAGTTAGCTACTCTGACTGCCGGGTTTACATACTTTTGCTAATGTGTGCACTGCTTTTGTTCTGTAACTTTATTTAGCAACTTGGAATAGTTACTTATCTGAAACATAAATACAGTTGATTCTTGTTACTCACAGTTATGTCCTTTAAAGTCTTCATGAACACTGAATTAGTGAATACTGAAACTACAGGAGAAGGTGGGATAGGTTCCTTGAAGCCTCTGGTCACATTTTTGTCAACTAATCAATACATAACTTTTTTTTATGTGTTTCTGTTTAAAGACAACTTATTTAATATATATTGTATATTCATTAACATTGACCTCATGGCAAACAGCACTGTAACTTCATGCCTGAATGAAGCATATCTATTGTATTCTCTCGGTAGGGAGCACTTCTTGCATTTAGGAACACTAGATAGCATTTCCACCATACATTTGGGCGTTTTAAAATTACCAACGAAGTTACCAACAGATATCACAAAATGTTGCACTAAATAGACTATCATAAAGGGCAGTTATTTATAGCCTGAGAGCTAAAATAAGAAGGCAGAGCTTCACCTTCTTTAACTTCAGCTGGGAATGTGCACCTCAGGTAACTCAGATTTTCTGCACATGTCCACCAGTGACCATGAAAGCACTATGAGTATTGACTTACTGAGTTACAAATTTTAATAAGTAGGTGGATTTTCAAATACAGAATCCATAAATACGAAAATTGACTATATATAGAATCTAGCTATCCTCGTTGCATTCAGAATTTATTATCCTTATTAAAGACATGGCTGTATTGATTTAAGAAACAAGTAACAATAACCAAAAAATAAATCTTAAAAACGGTCCATAGTTATTTTTAATTATAATTTGATTGTATCTTCCTTCTTAGTGTGTAGGCATTTAACCAATGTTTATTGAACTGACACTATGTTCTAGATACTGTACTAATGCAAGGATTTTAAAACCTTATTGGCCCTGGTTGGTTGCTCAGTGGTTAGAGCATTGGCCCATGGACCAAAGGGTCCTGGGTTTGATTCCCAGTCAAGGGCACGTACCTCAGTTGCAGGTTCATCCCTGTGCCCTGACCAGGGAGTCTGCTGGAGGCAAGCAATTGATGTGTTTCTCTCATGTCGATGTTTCTCCCTCTCCCCGCCCTCTTCCTCTCCCCCTCTCTCTCTCTCTTTCCACCCTCCCTCCTATCCTCTCTAAAAGTCAATGGAAAAAATATCCCCAGGGATGAGGATTTTTTTAAAAAAACCTTATTGATCCAAACCTAAATATACTAATCAATGTAAAAATAATAGATGTATCAATTTGATGCCAGGTACATAGTAGGCCTACAATAAATATTAATTTAATAAATATATTAATAGTTGATGGCTGCTTTCATGGTCACTATTAGCTAATATCTGTATACTGCAGGTCAAAATCATTTACATCCATAGATATTATCATCATCCTCATTTTAAAGACGGTAAAGTTAAATTCAAAGAAATGTTTGCTTCATGTTGGTTAAGTTTCAAAGTTGTTTTTCTACATCTATTGCTATAAAATGCCTAGGAATTATAATTCTAAACTAAAATAATTTGGTTCCCTTGACCTACTTAGGTGCCTGTCTGACTTACAGAAACTGCTTGGTATCAGGAAATAAATAAATAAGCCTTGTATATTCAGCAAGAACTGTAGGGATGCTCAATATATAGTAATGCTTTATAAGTTACTACATATAGGTCTTGATCACTTTTGCTAGGTTTATCCCTAAGAATTATACATTTTTGTTACTGTAGATATTATCTTTCAGTTGTTTTAATTAAATATTTTAACTGTTTGCTGTTAATGTACAGAAGTTCTATTTAGTTTTGTTTATTGCGCTATTAAATAATAGTTTATTATCTACCCATCTTGCTAAACCCTTTTTAGTTCTATTTTTAGATTCTTTTAGGTTTTCTGTATTAAAATTTTCTTAAAATAATTACAGTTCTATGTCTCTTCAGTTACATATATATTTCTTGTTTTACTAAACTGAATAAGAAAGAAGGGATGAGGAAAGAGTTATACATACTGCATTGTATCAAATTCTTCTTAAATATTATCCTAAGAAAATTTAACAGATGATGAAAAGGCAGGCTCTGGGAGGTGAGATGACTTGTTTAAAGGCATGCAAAATAATCAAGATTCAAAACACACCCCCTCTGATTTTCTAGTACTGATCCTTGCACTGTGCAATGCTGTTTCAAGATTCAAAGGGGCAGAAATTAAGCACAAAGAATTATTTCCCTTTAAAATCACTAAAAAATAAATAAGAATTTCATTGTAATCTTTTAAAATGCAATTCCTTATTTTCTTTTAATGTAAAACAATTTTTCATGGCAGTTTTTCTACTTTTAGGTAGAAGAAAGACAGAGGGAAATAGACACGCCACTGAAAGAAAGGGAATGGATGTTTTAAACAATCAACCAGAAACTTCTAAAAATTACCGATCTAGAAAAAAACAGGTACTTGTTTATTTTAAAATAATACTTAATGGACAGTAAAGTCATAACTTGAATAATTGTGATTATTTCATGTTGTTTCTTTTGAACCCTAAAAATAATCGTGAGTATAAATGTTTCTTTTGGGCTGTCTCTAATTTTACTATCCTATATAATAAGGATGTAATATGCAAATTGACCATCACACCCTCGCACAAGATGGCCACCCCCATGTGGTCACAAGATGGCCAGCAGGAGAGGGCAGTTGTGGGCAATCAGGTCAGCAGGGGAGGGCAGTTAGGGGCAACCAGGCCTGCAGGGGAGGGCAGTTGGGGGCAACCGGGCCAGCAGGGGAACAGTTAGGCATTGTTCAGGCTGGCAGGGGAGTGGTTATGGGGTGATCAGGCTGGCAGGCAGAAGCGGTTAGGGGCAATCAGGCAGGCAGGCAGGTGAGCAGTTAGGAGCCAGCAGTCCCAGATTGTGAGAGGGATCGCAGATTGGAGAGGGTGCAGGCCGGGCTGAGGGACACCCCCTCCAAACCCCCCTCCCCATGCACAAATTTCATGCACTGGGCCTCTAGTCTTAGTATAATTGACCAATCTGCCTATTTAAAGTTCCAAGAAAATACTTCACCCACATTTTAAAAATAGTCTTAAGTTGGGTATTGATAATGACATTTATTTAACCTTATTGTTATACTATCATAGAGTCAGTTCATCAAATGTAAGATGGGACATAAATCTACATATGTAAACTTTTATATTCATACTAGAGGCCCGGTGCATGAAAATTCATGCACTAGAGGGGGGTCCCTCGGCCGGGCCTGAACACTCTCACAGTCCAGGAGCCTTCAGGGGCGGGAGGTGACCCGGCAATCAGGGGAAGGTGATGCCCCCATCACACCTCTGCTGCTGCCACTGCCTGCAGCACAAGCCTTGGCCAGCCCTGGTTACCCGAGCCTCAGGCAGCCCTGGGCTGCTGGGCAGCCAACATCCGAGGTTTGCCTTTGTCTTGGGCCGGCCCTAGGAGCCTGGGTGGCTGGGGGTTGAGGGGACTGGGGGACTCCAGAGGCAGGCGCCCCGGCGGGGCTGAGGGGACTGGGTGTTGCCATCTTTGAGGGTGTGGCAGTCAATTAGCATATTCCCTCCTTATTGGCTGTGGGCGCTACCATCTTTGTGAGGGCATGATGGTCAATTAGCATATTCCCTCTTTATTAGATAGGCTTTTCCTAATGTCCAATTTAAATAAGGTGCTTCTGTGCAAAAAAAAGACACTATTTGATAAGAAATTTTTCTATTCAGCAAGTTAAGATTGGTCAGTTTTAAGACTCACTTCACTTTTTCCCCTCTAAATGAATATATAGTCCTGTGCCATCTGTCCAGTGTCTGAAACCATTGTTCCCTGAATTGTGTCTGCTTTTCTAGTTGTTTACAGCAGGTGAATAAATCTGGTCCTTGCTCTATCATTGCTGGAAATGGAAAGTGATCCTATACCTTTTTTTATTTTGCTGTGTTAAACATGATTTTTTTTTTTTCTTGGTAAGTTTTTTGCAAATGGTTTATGTTGTGATGTTAGAGCTAGGGTCAAGTTCCAGGCTATAGGAATATCTCCTATGACTCAAGCTATTTTGGCCTTGCCTTCTTTCCCAGTGTACAAGGATATGCTGAACTGACTCCACCAATAGTTTTACATATTTTTGTCTTTGATTTTTTGCACTGTGAATATGATGTGCCAAAGTGTAGTTTTTATATATACACACTTTTTTTTTCCTACTTTGTTTTCTCTGATCTTCCTGGACCTGTTTTGGTGTCTTGTCATTAATTTTGGGAAATTCTCAGCCATTATTACTTTAAATCTTCATTCTGTGCCTTCACCCTTTTTTCAATGTCCTATTATGTGTATGTTACACTTTTTGTAATTGTCCCAGCGTTCTTGCCTATTCTTTTTTCTTTCTGTTTTTCACTTGTCAATTTGGGAAGTTTCTGTTAACATATCTTCAAGCTCACTGATTCTTTCTCAATCCATGTCTGTTCTGCTGATAGCCCGTCAGAAGTTACTGGGTTGTTGATTTTAGCATTTCCTCTCAAGTCTTCCTTAGGGTTTATACCTCTGCTTACATTTATCCATCTGTTCATACATTGTCCACTGGAGCCTTGGCATATTGATCATAACTATTTTAAATTCCCACTCTGATAATGCCAAAATAATTGCTATAGCTGATCCTGATGCTTTATCCCTTCAGACTGTGTTTTTCACCTTTCAGTTTTTCTTATCATTTTTTGTTGATAACTGGACATGATGTATCAAAGGAACTGGGGTAAATTGGCCTTTATTGTGAGGTTTTATGTTTGTCTGGTGAAGAATTAGGCTTTACTATTTGCTGTAGCTGTAAATGTCAGGAGCTAAAGTTTTCTTGTTTTTATCTCCCTTGTTGCATTTGGATTTTCCTAGAGACTCCTTCTTAGTGATAGTCCAAGGCAGCTCTTTCAGCTGAGGCAGTTATTATACAGGAGATCAGATAATGTGGTGGTAAGATGGGGGCGGGGAGAGGAAGCATTCTGTAATTCTGTGATTGTCATTAGTGATCCTGTGTCATAGGCTAAGACCTTCATATGCGCTTCTCAGCTTTTATTTCCCCCTCTTGGGTGAAATAGGAAGGCTAGAGGGTGCTGAAGTTGGATATTTTCCTTTCCCTACATGGAAGACTAGAGAGGACTAGAATTGAGTGTGTCTACATGTCATTTAGGCTTGGCAAAATTAGTGTCTCTTGAGGACATGCTTTTGTTAATGAGAACGGAATGCTCTAAATGTATTTCAAAATGACTACTTTTCCCCTCCTCTTCACTCTGATAATCTGGTGGGGGTAAAACTCATAGAAGTTTGTTGACCCCACTAAGATTGGGACCCTAGAGTTTTTTGTTGTTTTAATCCTCACCCGAGGATAGTTTTCCATTGATTTTTAGTGAGAGTGGAAGAGAGAGGGGAAGACATAGAAATATTGATGTGAGAGAAACACTGATTGGTTGCCTCCTGCACGCACTACAACTGGGTCCAGGCCGGGGAGGAGCCTGCAACTGAGGTAAATGAGCTGGACTGGAATCGAACCTGGGACCCTTTGGTCTGCAGGCCGGCGTTCTGTCCCCTGAGCCAAACTGGCTACAGCGGGACCCTAGAGTTTTTTAATTGAAGTTTGTCCATAGTGAGCCTCTATCAATTTGTCCATCACAGTTAAAAATTTGTACCAGTACTGGCTCCAGCTGTGAGCTGCTCCTAGCCAGCTGTGATTTTCTGTATCCACTTTTGTGTCTTTCTAGTGTTCAGTTTACCTCAAGTAACATTACTTCTCTGATGGATCTAAGAAGAGTTGTTACATTTCTTCAGTTTTTTTTTCTTCTTGTTCTGAGGTCTAAAGTAAAATTTTTAAGTTCTTCGCATATTGATCCAAAAATTAGAAATCCCTGCCTTATACTTTTAATCTTTCCCTGTAGTTCTTCAGGCAACAATTTCAAATGGAATAGGTGTTATTTATGGATATATTTGAGAAAACAGTTTGTCTTTCTTTGTAGTCAAAACAAAATGGGATATCAACTACATAATTTTAAAAATAGCATATAGATGATACTGTCTGTCATTGTTTACTATGCCCACCCCACCCCCCCAAAAAAATCTGATATCACTAGTGTCTGTTTTTACTTTTAGCTCTGTCGTTCTGTAGCTCTCCAATTTTAAGCATCTGAGCATTTATTAAAATGAACAGTAATAGTAAGGGCCCTTAAAAATCTTATGATAAATACTAGAGGCCCGGTGCATGAAATTCGTGCACTGGGGTGGGGAGGGGTGTCCTCAGCCCAGCCTGTGGGATTGGGACTAAACCACCAGTTGGACATCTTCTCACAATCTGGGACTGCTGGCTCCTAACTGCTCGCCTGCCTGCCTGCCTGATTGCCCCTAACCGCTTCTGCCTGCCAGCCTGATCACCCCCTAACCACTCCCCTGCCGGCCTGATTAACACCTAACTGCTCCCCTGCCGGCTCGATTGCCCCCAACTGCCCTCCCTTGCCGGCCTGGTCGCCCCCAACTGCCCTCCCCTGCAAGCCTGGTCTCCCCGCAACTGCCTTCCCCTGTAAGCCTGGTCTCCCCCCAACTGCCTTCCCCTGCCAGCCTGATGGCCCCCAGCTGCCCTCCTCTGCTGGCCAATTTGGTTCTGATTGGTTGGTTTCTATGCCAGTCAGCGTTAAAAGCTCCGCCTCCTAGGCAGCCATTGGCTTCTCACAGTTGACCCAGATTTGGTTCTGATCAGTCAGTTTCTATGCCAGTCACCGTCTCTGGGCCTATCAATGGTGGAGGCCTGGAGAGAAATGGAGGTGCAGCTGCTGGCCAGACCAGGAGAGAAAGAGGCACGAGCTGATCAACAGCTGCCACAGAGGCTATGGATCAGACCCTGCTTCTGTCTTCAGGCCTCTCTCCAGGCCTGATTCGCAGCCCCGTCAGCAGTCAGTGCTGGATCACCGCGCCTGCTGCCATAGCAGTGAGTGCTGGGTCGCCATGGCAACCCAGCGCTGACTGCAGGACTGACTTCCGGTTGGTCAAGCCTCCGGTCGTGATGGACCTAGGGTTTTTATATATTGGGATGAGGTCTTACATAATTCTAAGATGTATACAGGAATTCTTCTATCTTTAAGAAACTGATATTTTAAGAAAAAAAGTTCCATTTATAGTAGGTATTTTCTTTAAAGACTTGTTTCTGTAAATATTTTACTTTTGATGATGTTAACTAGGTTTATTCTGGTGATTATTTCACAATATATACAAATAGCGAATCATGTTGTACACCTGAAACTAATATATTATTTGTCAATTTACCTCATTAAAAAATATAAAGTATTGTTTCTCTGAATAACTTTACTTTTTTATCAAAAGGCATGGCTTTGGGAAGAAGACAAGAATCTGATATCTGGCGTGAGGAAATATGGAGAGGGAAACTGGTCTAAAATACTATTACATTATAAATTCAACAATCGAACAAGTGTTATGTTAAAAGACAGATGGAGGACTATGAAGAAGCTAAAACTGATTTGCTCAGACAGTGATGACTGAATGTGTAAAAAAGCTTGATGATGAAAGGACAATTACATATTTTGATCATCACGTTTTGTTTGAAACTTGATGGTCATTGATCTATGTTAACATTTTTGTTTAAAGCATTTAGTATTTTTCTTTAAGATCCTTTTTACTTGGATAAAATGTAAATTTGTCAAACCTTGATGCTTTCACTACCTCACCCCCAAATCCTGTACCAGTAAAAAAGATGAAAACCTAGTGAGAGAAAAAATATATTTCTGTTAACCTGTTCTGTGTTTGTATGCTGACTTCAACTCTAGAACATACACATGAAGGTGAAGTTTCTAAATCAGTGAATAATAATGGGCCTTTCACATAAGAGGTATTGACTTGATTTATGGCCTTGATATAGTAACTACTAAGACATTTGTTTTTAGACTGATACAAAGTAGTCTGGGTTTTAACATACTTAAATTTTCCTTTCAGTAGTTTTATATAAAAGAAAAATCTTAAATAGTAATACCATAGGACAAAATTTGTACTATTACCAAGATTTGCTTCATGTCTCATTTAGGTATATTTGACTTTTGTTCCAATGTTAAAACTTTAACAAAGATGGTTTTAAGTAAAGCTTATTTATAACCTGGTGTCATAAATACTTTCTCTGATATTTTTATTTAATATATCAACAGTGTGCCTAAATAATGTTCTGTAAATGCTTACATTGATGTTAACCATGATCATTTTCACATGTATGATAAATACTAAACAAGGTCATATATACTTTACTAGACAGTTTTGAGTTTTCACCAACATTTAATTCTTTAGAGAATTTAGTAAAAACCTAATATAGCTATTTAGCATTTTGAGTTACATGTGCTTTATTTATTTAACAAGTGAGTGAAAATACTGAAGTATTTGCATAAAAAGTTAAATGATAGTATTTTGTAATCTGTATTTCATTTCTTATTGCTTATACATGACTTTCCCATTGTTCCTGAATTTGTTACCCTACGCAGATAGTGAACAGAAATGTGGGTGATTACTCTGTGTTTCCTGGCTTGGTCTATTTTGTTAGACTGGGTACTGTCACTGTGTTTATTGCAGACATTTTGAATGGTAAGTGCCAAAGCAGGCAGCATGAGCCAACGTGGACCTGTAAGTCAACTTTCTCATTTCAAACATGCAGTAAATAAATCTAAGTTGCTAAGTAATCTTTTAAAAAAGATTACTATCAATTATACTATAGTGTGGTGCTTGCTTATTTAGAATTTTATTTTACTTATTAAAAGAGCTAGGTTAGATTTAATTAAAACATTTTTATCATATAACGTTTGGAAACATAAAAAGAGGGAGCAAAAGATAATGTATTTTTAAATTTTGTCATCTTAAATCTGAATCTTCTGAATTACTTTTTTAAATTGAAATTTTTGTTGAGGTTATTGTAGATTCACATGCAGTTGTAAGAAATAATACAGAGAGGTCCCATGTACATTTGCTCCAGGTTCCCCCAGTATTTTTTTCTATATCGTTTTTGTTGAAAGTATCCCAATATAAATTTTTCTAAAACCACAGTATATTACTCGGTGTAGCTTGACAGGGCAGCGCAGACCCTGTACTCAGAATTGTGGTGGTGTATTTTAACCAGTTCGGGGGTTTAATTCAGAGATTTGTCTTTGTTTTGCCCTCTTCTGAATTCTCAGCCTTAAAAACATTACCTACAGCTGCCTGGGGCTAGGGACAGCAGAGGAGGCAGGCAGCAGACAGGCTGGAAATGCTGAGAGGAAGATTCATGGGATGAGGGCTTTGAAGGACTGGAGTGAACCAGAGAATCTAGGCCATGCACATGCCCAGAACTGGACAGTCTCAGAAAACACCTGAGTGGTTTCTAGGCCTCCACCAGTGAAGTATCGTTGGGCTTCTCATGTGCTGGAGGTGAAGGCTACAGCACAGATGGTAAGTAGCCTGGCGAAGCACCCCAGCTTGGAGCCAATCTGCAAAGGCAGAATATCTTGTTTTTCTTGCTGACTTGAGGCATTTAAGGAAATTAATTATTCTATGTATTCTTTGCTATTTTTTCTTTCATTCAACGTATTTATATGTAGCTGTAGCTTGTTCATTTTCATTTCTGTACAGTAATACATCATATGATTATATCATAGTTATTTACCTATTATGCTGTTGAGTGTTTGAGTTGTGGGAATAAAGACCACTCAAAAATGAGAGCAAACAGGCTGTTTACTCAGCTTTTTTTTTTTTTAATTGAATTTATTGGGGTGACATTGCTTAATAAAATTATATAGGTTTCAGGTGTATAATTCTATAATACATCATCTGTATATTGTAATGTGTGTTCACCACTCCAAGTCAAGTCTTGCATCATCATCTATCCCCCCCTCTACTCCTTTCTACCGCCCCAGCACCCCTTTCCCTCTGGTAATCACCATACTGTTGTCTGTCTAGTTTTGGGTTTCGGGTTTTGTTTGTTTTCTTAATCCCTTCATCTTTTCACTCGACTCCCCTCTGACAGCTGTCAGTCTGTTCTCTGTTCCTATGAGTATGTTTCTAATTTGTTAGTTTATTTTGTTCATTAGATTCCACATAAGTTATATGGTACTTGTCTCTCTCTGACTGGCTTATTTCATTCAGCATAATGCTCTCCAGGTCCATCCATGCTGTCACAAAAGGTAAGATTTCCTTTTTTACGGCCCAATAGTATTCCTTTGTGCAAATGTATCACGTGGTACTCAGAGCTTTCTATAGCAAGGGAGTCAGTCACCATCACTTGTGTTTGGCAGAGACTTGGGCAGGCAGAGTTTTATAGTGGGAAAGCTTTAGAGGGAAAGGAGAGAGCAGGCTGCCCTGACTGAGGTCATTGGCATGAGAAAGCTGGGAGCTGGCCAAATAGCAGTGGCATCTTGTGTAATTGTTTGGAGAACAAACTTGGCTTTCTGTGATTGGTTCTGAGTTGGTAGTGGGGACAAAGAATAGGGATGGCCGAAACCAGTTTGGCTCAGTGGATAGAGCATCGGCCTGTGGACTGAAGGCTCCCGGGTTCAATTCCAGTCAAGGGCATGTACCTTGGTTGTGGGCACATCCCCAGTGGGAGGTGTGCAGGAGGCAGCTGATCGATGTTTCTCTCTCATCGATGTTTCTAGCTCTCTATCCCTCTCCCTTCCTCTCTGTAAAATATCAATAAAATATATTAAAAAAAAAATAGGGATGTTGGCAGCCATTGACAAAGTCCTGTCGGTGGATTGCAGTACAGGTTTGCTTTGGCATCCTCAACTAGTTGCTGCAGAGTTTGTGGGTCAGAGTTTGTTGTCATATGAAGGTCTGAATAGTGTCTGTTTATATTCAGTCTCTCAGAGTTGTTATCAATTATTGCTGCGATGACTTTCTGATTTACATGCAGTGTGATATTAAGAATATTAACTCTTAAACTGAAAAGTTAGCTATGATATTGAAACCCCAGAGCAACCATTTAAAAGAATACAGATATATACCCAATTGATAAATTAAAATGGAATATTAAAAATTATTCAAATAATCTAAAAGAGCAAGGCGGGGGGGTGGCAAAAACAAAATCACAAGGACAAACAGAAAAAAGAATCTGACACCTGAATCTAACCACATCAATAGTTACATTAGCCCTGGCCAGTGTTGCTCAGTTGGTTGAGCACCATCCCATACACCAAGAGGTCGCCTGTTCTATTCCCAGTCAGGGCACATGCCACAGTTGTGGGCTTGATCCCCACTAGGGGGCATGCAGGATGCAGTCAATTGATGTTTCTCTCCCTCTCCCTCTCGAGTCAATAAAAACATTTTTTTTAAATAGTTACATTAAATGCCAATGGTGTAAGCTATAGGGTGGGCAAACTTTTCCTGTAAAGGGCCAGATACAATATTTTAGGCTTTGTGGTCTCTTCTGTCTGTCAGCTCTGCTTGGAATTAGCCATAGACATAAATATGTGTGAGTGGACATGACTGTGTTCCCTAAAACTGTATTTACAAAAATAGCCAGCAAGATTTAGCCTAAAGTTTGCTGACTCTTGCCTTTGATTTCTAGGCCTTAAATTTCATACATTTGCTCTCAGGGTAGCAGTTTTTTAAAAATTCACCTTATTTGGTGCTCAGTGGGACCTCTCCATCCCAGGAAGAATGAAATGGCTCTCACCTCTGATTCCGCTTTCTTTTCTACATATTCTAAAGGGACTATACCCTCAGTTCTGGCTTATTCATCAGTGGAATCCTGTTTGTTTTCAGTCTTCAAAATCTCTGGGCTGATTTTCACACCACCTTCCTCCTTCTTTCATCTATGTTATGAACCCTCTTTCGTAAGTCTTGTAATGTCAGTGAGACTTGGGGGAGGAGAGGGTAAATGTGTATGTCCAGCTGTCACCTTGACCTAGCAGTTTCATTTCTGTATCATTGTGCTCTTCATATTGAATATTCTCAGCATTGCTTACACCTCAGAATGGCCAGGTCTTCACTTCCTAAATCAACTTGCAGTACATGTATGAACCATCACTAGAATATCTTCAGAGGGCAGAATCAGGTTTATTTTGCATTGTTTGCACATACCTAGACAAGATGGCTGATTAAAATTTGCATGCCGGAATAGAACTAAACAATTTATTTCTTGGGGTGCGGGCTCGATCCCCAGTAGGTGGCATGCACAAGGCAGCCAATCAATGATTCTCATCACTGATGTTTTTTCTCTCTGAAATCAATAAAAAATCATTTTTTAAAAAAATGGGTGTTGGATTTTGCCAAATGCTTTTTCTATGTTGATATGGTCATGTGATTTTTGTCTTTCAATTTGTTCATGTGATGTATCACATTTATTGATTTGTGAATATTGTGCCAGCCTTGCATCCCTGGAATAAATCCCACTAGGTCAGTGGTCGGCAAACTCATTAGTCCACAGAGCCAAATATCAACAGTACAACGATTGAAATTTCTTTTGAGAGCCAAATTTTTTAAACTTAAACTTCTTCTAACGCCATTTCTTCAAAATAGACTCGCCCAGGCCGTGGTATTTTGTGAAGGAGCCACACTCAAGGGGCCAAAGAGCCGCATGTGGTTCGCGAGCCACAGTTTGCCGACCACTGCACTAGGTCATGGTGTATGATATTTTTAATACATTGCTGGCTCCTATTTACTAATATTTTGCTGAAGATTTTAGCATCTATGATCATCAGGGATATTGGCTTGTAGTTCTTTCTTTGTAGTGTCTTTATCTGGTTTTGGAATTAGGATAATGCTGGCCTCATAAAAAGGCTTGGAAGTGTTCCTTTCTCTTGGGCTTTTTGGAATAATTTGAGAAGAATAGGTGTTAGTTGTTCTTTGAAGGTTTGGTAAAACTCCCCTGTGAAGCCATCCGGACCAGGGCTTTTGTTTGCTGGGAGTTTTTTTATTACTGCTTCTATTTCATCAGTTGTTATTGGCCTATTCAGGTTTTCTGGTTCTTCCTGATTCAGTTTTGGGAGATTGTGTTTTTTTAAGAATTTGTCCACATTGTCCAGCTTGTTGGCGTATAGTTGTTCATAGTAATTTTTTCACAATTCTTTGTATTTCTGTGGTGTCGGTGGTTATTTTACCGCTTTCGTTTCTGATTTTATTTGGGTTCTCTCTGTTTCTTGATGAGTCTAACTTTTCTCTTTAAATGATCCGGAATTCTTTTCCCCTTCCCGAGTGTGGGTGTATTTATTTTTGTTCAAATTACTTTCCACCTGCACTTTTGAAAATCAGTCCATTAATATTAAGTAGCTCTAGGGACAGTATATCATTGCAGAGTGCCTGTGGACAGGCCCCTAACTCTAAGGTACTCATTAAAAATGGATACCAAAGAGGTCTTAAGTACTTTCATCTTTAACTTTGAAAATAAAAATTTTGCTTCTTCATTAATCACTTGGACTACATGTTTCAGTTCTGGCCTCATTTCTTGGGCTTTGCAAGAATAACAAGCATTTCAAAACTATTATTAATAGTTAAGTCTAGCTGATGAAATTTTTCTCAGGAATAGAAATTACAAAAATATACTACAAGATGGAAGTAATTGCTTTGCATTAAAAACTAAATGTATAAGGTAATCTGATTTTATGCAATTCAAATATGCTAAATGTTATGACATAATGAGTCTTAAATACATCATAGCTTTATTGCTGTTAGTTATCACACTGTCAATTCCAAAGGTGGTTTTGGTGAACTTTTGTTCATTCTCTAACCAGCCCAGAAAATTTGGGTATATTCTAATCAAACAAGTAAAGAGCTTTTTTAAAATGTGAACAGAAAGTTTATTTACTGGTATAAAAATTTTAAGTAACATTGAAAATTACCCAGGTATATTTTCAAAAACCTTGCTTGACAAATGTTAGAAATGATCATAAAATGTTAATACTGAACTTACAGTTGAACTCTTAACCTTGATGAGACGTAAATTATTCATTAATAATTTCTGAAGAATTTCCCACAAAAATCACGCAGTTTAGTCAGGAAATTGAATACTCTCAGCATTAAATATTTTCCATCTCTATTAAGCTTGCTATTGTCATTCTGTCATTACATGGTAAGTATAGAGAAATATAAATATGTAAATCATTTGCTAGTGTAAAATATTTTATACAAATGAATTTCATACAGTTTAAATCTTGAGATTCAGTTTTCCAAAGAAAATATCTTGGATTTAAGATTTGTTAAAAAAGAAAATGGAAAGGGCTGCACTTTTACAGCACCGTCTTTGGCATAGTCCGGCTTCCCCTCAAAGCCAAGTTCGGTATGAAAAGCCGGATTTGGCTCTGTGGCCGACTTGCAGAATCACTTGGCATCCCAGATGCTTAAGCCACTTTGTCTCACTGATTTTCCAATAATAAAATAAGACTAGTACTCTATATGTGTGAGGCCAAAGGATCTATAATAAAATCCCAGCCTTCAATAATCTATTCCTCTGTCTTCCACTCCAAACATAAGAAAATGAATATGATATGCTGTAGAAAATAAGTAGTGAGTTCAATTAAATTTGAAAGATGATTTTGGTCAGTTTCAGGCTTTAGCATTAATCTTAGATTCTAATGATGGTAGAATTTTCATAATTGTTTCAGTCATTCGTGCCAAAGTTTCTCATCGTGAAAAGTATATTTAAAGGAACTCATTGCTCTTTTCAATTAAGTAAAGAATAGTTCTTCAAAATAAGTATTTTTAGCAGAGTTATTGGATTATTACAAAATGCTTACTATATCTTAAATAACTTGTCCTGTGGAAAATTATTTGTGACATTTTGCTTGAAATTAGTCATTTCAGAGTTTGTGGAATAACATAAGAAATGTGAGTGTACATATATATCTGTATACATTTTTGAAGATTACAGAAAAGGGAGAAAAAAATGCAAGATTCAAAGCATGGGTACCCTAATATGACAACTTACCAACAAATGGACTGTGTTGTAGTAATTCTAGTGCAAACAGATGTATTTTGTGTTGCATGGGCCACCTGTTGAATGAGAAGACTATGTGGGAGGTCAAGGACACAAAACCACAGGAGACTTCAGGGTGAGTCCTCAACTGAGCGCCATGTTTCTTGAAAATTAGCACCTAAATTGTCTTTCTCCTTCGGAGTGTGGCAATGACGTGTCTCAGGAACTCGGCCACACAATTTTTAAGGTTTATGAAGCATTAAACATGACTTGATAGTATTTAGCCTGTTAACAAACAGACTTTGAGATATTTACCTCACGGTCTATATAAATATAAAACTGTGCACAGCTGGGCAAGAACATTGGTCTACTCGCCGGACTTTTTTCCAAGTTCCTTGACATCGAGGGTTGCCAATTGCTTGCCAGTGGAGAATCTGATTTCTGAAACAATATTTGGAAAATGTTATTTACACCTAAAGCAAACTAAAAATTCTAATTTACAAAACTATGGGGTTTTTTAAAGAATCATTATACATGGAGTTTTGAAGTACATTGTAAATTGAAATTTTTTTAAATGATTGCAAACTGAGTTTCCCTTTGGGTTCTATCAGAACAAGTTACCAATTATCCCCATTTGAGGTCACTGTATTTGTTACTTGACTTGAGTATATAAAGTGCCACATAAAGGAAAGGCTTCTTGTGTCATGTGTATTTAAATTAGAGGGGTCTGAACCAAATAATCTCTTGTAATCTTTTCCAACTCTTTGATTCCATAATGAAAAAAAAAAAATGGGAGAAGTAGAGAGAGTAAAGCCAGATTATTATATTTAAAACCACTGGAACCTCAGCCAGGGTTTAAGGTACTTTATGGATACAAATTAAATTATAAATTCATTTCAAGTCAAAATATGGATGAGGTATTCAGAAAAAGTAATAAGTCTAAATATTAAGTTTCTCTTTCATATGAATTCCTTACCCACTTTATTGTTCATATGGTATACTCAATACAGAGGCTGTTAGGCACAAGTGACTAATAAAAGAAAATTCAAGTTATTAAGCCTTAAAACATACTTTGGGAATAATGAGTAACTAGAAAGGTCCATATTTTACTTTCTAATCTGTATTTTTACCAGTTCCATCTGACATACTTAAAAACCGTGATCCGTGCCCAGCACGAAGTCTACCCTTCTTAGTTACAAATAGCGTTATCAGATTTAACTGATAAATGAGTTATAGGTCTGGCACAGCTTTTCAAGATGGTGAAATGTTTTCAAGGGTCAATTCTTTAGGACAATCTGTAGATTTCTGTAGGTTTATGACCCTGAAAAGCTGAGCCTCCCACTCCTATCTCAATCATGATCTCATGACTACACTAAGCGATGGTTCTGAACCTGCTGCAGGAATGAACCATCTGGGCAGGGGTCAGCGATCTACAATCCATGGGCCAAATCCAGTCCACCCCACACTTTTCTGTAGACATTTTGAAAAGAGTTGATAAAATAAAAATATGAAATTCAAACTTCAGTGCCCACTAACGCTGTAATATTAGAACAAAGCTAGGCTCATCAGTTTACATAGTATGTCTGGCTGCTTTTATGCTATGGTGCAGAGTTGAGTACTTGTGACAGAGACCATGTGGCCTGCCAAGCCAAAAATACCCATCATCTGGCCCCTACAGAAAATACTCGCTGATCCCTGGCCTAGGAAATTGTTAAAATCCGCCCCTAAAGGTGCAGATTCGGGTGGGGCTCAGAAATCTGCATATTTTAAGTCACCACCCTAAGAGTCATTTAAGTGGTCTTTGGATCAATTGGGTCTTTGGTAGTCACTTAGGAACTGGGCCTGAGCCCCAGAATCCGAATTCGCCCCTTAAGTCCCACAGTGTGAACTAGGCCCTGGACTCTCAAGTGGCCAGGAGGAGAGTCTCCACACTCCCTGTGTTGACTCTCCAACTCACGCCTGATGTGCTCTGTACCGATCATGTGTTTAGGACACGCAGACGACAGATCTCTCCAAATGAGTAACAAGACCAGTCCTTCAACCCCTTTCCCTCGCTTACCCGTCGGAGTCCAGGCCGTCTCCGGAACAGCGCAGGCTTGCAGAGTTCATGGCTGGAGGCTGACAATTGACACACACCGTGAACCCCTCTCGCAGGTACTGCATCCATCGCGTCAGAGGGCGGTTTTCCCTGGCGCAGTGGTGAGTCAGTGACTCAGTCTTGAACTCCATGCAGTACCTAGAGCAGAAGAAGGAACCGTTTCACTCGCGCTGGAAGTGGCTTAGCCCTATAGAGAGCCTTAGGAAGCCTGTCGTCCCCAAGGACGCCTGACTGCCTGGTGCAGGCAGAGCACCTGCACAGGTCCCCTACTGGTCAGAGTGCCCGGTGCCAGTGCTCATTCGCTGGACGGTGACAACTGCCTTGAACCTAGGCTCGTCATCCATGACTGGATTACCTGGCCACCATGGATCTGCAGAAACCCAGATATTCTGTATCCTGTCTGGCCTGACCACTAAGCTGTGTATAAAAGCACATTTCAGTGGGAAAATCGCTCTTGATAACTTTGCTGACATTGAACAAGAACTTGCTTGAGCCTGAGAACATGTGAGTCCCAGGAAGGCTTGTCCTTGATGCCCAGGCAAGCACTGGTCCCCCAGATACCCCTAGGACCTTCCTTACACCCCACCCAGCTCACCTGCACAGTCTGGGGTAATGACTGGAGTTTTGACTTGAAGTCAAACATCAAAGTTATACTGGACATCACAGGTGAAAGGAAATGGGAAGCCAAGTCGTGTCAGTGACAGAGGTTATGTCACCTGACATCACACCTGGAAAACTCTCACTCACTGTGACTAGAATGAGGGCACCAGACATGGGCGAATGTTTCAGAGTCTTGTTCTCAAAAGCAACACAATTTTATAATTCTTCGGGGGAAATAAAGCAGAGTGAAAACCATGAATGTTGCATTTTAGGTTCTAACTATGCTAAAATGGGCTAGAATTGAGTTGTAATCGGTTAGATGGAAAGTTTTGGAGTGTCTGCTTCAAAGATGATCTCTAGCCTGGCAGGCGTGGCTCAGTGTTTGAACAACATCCCATGAACTGGGAGGTCACAGTTTGATTCCCGGTCGGGACACATGCCTGGCTTTTGGGCTCGATCCCCAGTGGGGGACGTGCAGGAGGCAGCCAATCAATGATTCTCTCGTCATTGATGTTTCTATCCCTTTCCCTCTCCCTTCCTCTCTCTGAAATCAATAGAAATATATATATATTTAAAAGATAATCTAACAACAGCAGGTGTCATTCATTTAGGACCTTAAAGTACTGAGGTAGGAAAGTATGGTGCAGCTCCCATCAACTCCAGACAGCTCAACCCGCCACCTCTTCAATGATATTCGCTAATTCTCGTAAGAACCCCACGTGGTAGGTATTGACAGCCTCATCTTTCATGAAAAGGCTGGGGTGGCCGGCAAGCAGCAGTGGGGATTTGAATGTGCAGCCACCTGGGGTCCTACTCTGACAGCAGGAGAGTGGACTCCGAGTGAGCACAGGTTCCTCCCAGCCTGGGCCATGAGTCCCTAGAAACCCTCAGAGTTCAGGCCTGGGCCAGTTTCAAGTTTCCCAAAGAGGAGGTGCTGGAGTCCATGGTCCCAGAGAGACTAAGGAGCAGCCTTCGTGGGACTGACAGTGATATCACCCCATTTTTATATAGCGCATTTCTGGGGAGTCAGACCTCAGAGACAGATGCAGCTTTAAAGTCCAACAAAAACTGAGGGACAAGTGCTTTCCCAACTCCGAGGTAGAGTCCTTTTTACCCAAAGGCACTGAACAAGTAACAGGAAACGCGAGCACATCACGCTGACTTTTGTGGGCTGATGACCATACAAGTGAAAAAACAAGTTTAAAGAAAATCACATTACCCGGCATCCTGTGTATCTGTAGACCACTGCGGGGAGGCCACTTGTCTTGTTCTCTCCTTGTTGAATGCAGAGGTAGTTATGAAGGCAGGGACTGGAAAAGAGGATGACGGTGAACACCTGAGGCCTGCAGTACTCAGGCCGACGCTTCCCAAACCTGTTCTCAAACCGGTCCACAGCCCTCGTTTCTCAAGCCGAAGGCCTGTGGCACAGCATCGGGGTGGCGTGGGGCAGCGTGGTCAGTGTCCCAGACCCATTCGATAAACATTGGTGGACACAGATGAGTAGGGAAGGGGCTGCAGACCTTGGATAAGCAGGCTTGTCTGCAGAACAACACTGAAAGGGAAGGGCCAGTAGGAACAGCCTGGAGGAAATTAAAGAACAAGGAAAAAGTGAGGTAATGCAGGAGAGAATGTTTTTACAGATGAAATATAGAGAAGACATGGGGAAGATCAGAAGAATAAAGTAAAAGAATGAAGGGAGCGAGAAGACAAAAGAGTGAAAAGGGGTGGAAGGAGGAAGAAAGGACAACCAGAAAGAGGAAATGAGAAAGGGGACAAACAGAAGAAGCCAGGGAAGGAAGTGTGAGTGCTTCCCACATCGTAACCGCAGCCTGGAAGCTTTGCTGCCCACCACATAGCCCAGGTGTGGCTGCCAGGTGCCAGCCAGTGCAGCCTTCTCCCGTGCCCACCTGAGGAAGGGAAGTTCTAAGTGGTCCCCTTCCTGCTCCCCCCACCCTACCCCAGCCCTGACGCTCTGGGTGGGAGAAGAGAAAATGAGCCAGGAATTCTTCCCACCTCTGTTCCTTCTGTGATGTTAGCTTATTTGTGTGTCTCCTCCCTATTTCATCTCTAAGCCCAGGGAGGCACCTGCCACTCTAGGAAGCACCTGCAGATAACCTTCGATTTCACTCTGCTGTCAACTCAAGGGAAACTGTGGCCCTTACACGTAGCTCAATCAGTGTGTGTGCAAGGGGCCGAGAGGATGAATGAAGTCACCAAATTGCCACCAAGGAGTCCTCCTTCCCCAGGGTTTTCTGTTGTACTGAGGCTTGCAGCTAAAATGCCCAACAGTCCTTCCTCCCTTTCATTTCAGAAACAGGACCAACCCAGGAAGAGCAGACACCGGCTAATGTTGGCTACTGGGTACCAACGTCATCATCAACATGAGCAAAACAGCTGGAGGATACCGGGGGCAAAATTGACGCTTCAAGCGTACATGTTCATTTTACCTGGCGCCTTACGGCCACAAGGTGGCAGCCCTGTTCTGTTTTAGATTTTCTTGGTGCTGAGTCACGTAAGTTACTAGGGCATGTGAACGAAGAGTGGCCTGCGCCTGGCAGCCACTTGCCCCCAAGAGCTGTAGGTATTACTCCTGCCTCCGGTGGTTGGTGCTTGGTCTCCAGCAGAAAGGCCCCTGCGTCTTGCACAAGCCCGGAGCCCCAGCTGCATGGCGCTGCTTGCTGCGCTAACACTTCCGATTTTTTTCCAAAGAGAACGCAACACGTGTTCTAAACGTGACTAGCTTTTAAACTTCAAAATCCACAGACAAAAAGAAGTGAATGCACATATGTCAGGATCCCTCTCTGTTTCTCTTGGACCTAATTCTCAGAAACACAGACATCTGAAGGGTTTTCATTTTCCCACAGGCTGTTTTCATGCCTGTTCTGATGAATGTGTGTGTGTATTTGCTAAGTGAAGGTCGTGTAGCTTCCTACCAAGCAAACTATAACAGTTTCAGGGTGTGTTTCTTCACTCAAAGCATCTACTTGATCTAATTTGCGCTGCATACATTACCACAAAAGTCCAAAGGCACAAGCACTAATGCGTAGCTCAGGATCAGTGAGGCTAGGACTCCAGTTTCTGATATAAAAACCCAAGAGCAGTTTTAGCATGATAAAAATAAAAGCTGACAAGGACGCACTGCTAAGTTTCTGGGCTCAACGCGAGGCACTTTTCCTGCGTTAACTCATTTGATTCTCGGCACCTTCTGAGATAGATCCTCGTCGTTCCCCATTTCACAGGTGAAATCGTGGTGCAGAGAAGGTAAGAAATGTGTTTGAGGCTCATATTTAAACAGGGCAGTGCCAGGCCCTGATTCCAAACCACACTCCTCATCTTCACGGTCTCTATTATAATGCAGATCACAAGTTTCACTATCTTATAAAGCATATTTCCCCTGAAGTATTTACATTCTGCTTTATTTTCCCTTTCTGTCCCTGATCACTGTCTGTAATGGGAAGTGACCTAAGGGAGGAACGGGGAAGATTTTAGCCCTTACACTCTGAGACCCCTTGGGCCAGGGAGGGGTGGGGGCTGTGGCCTAGGAGCTGGGGGTGGCTCACGGTGGGCACCGATGAGCGTCTGTCGTGGGATGACATCTGGATGTCCGTAACCTCCACATTTAGGAAGAGCTCTCACATTAGTGTCATGTCACCCATCTTCACAGAGGCTTTGTAAAGAGTGTTCTAGAGGGTTTTCTCAGCACAGAACTGAGGCTGCCCTGGCTGGTAGGGCTCAGTTGTTGGGCACCATCCCATGCACCCACCAAGAGGCTGCCAGTTCGATTCCCAGTCAGGCCATATGCCCAGGTGGGGTTCTTGATCTCCAGCAGGGAGCGTGCAGGAGGCAGCTGGCATGTTTCTCTTTTCCCTCTCCCTCTCTAAAAGTCAATAAAAATTTAAAAAAATAAAAAGATGAGGCTCACAGAAGTTAAAGGGAAAATAAATAGTAAATGACTGAGCAAGGGCCCCAGCACAGAAGGCAGCTTCTGGTTTTGTAAGACCCACTACCATGGTCAGTGCCAAGCCCCTGTGGATAGGACCCATGATGGACGCTGGACCCTGTGTCCTGTGTGTTCTACCCCCTCGGCCCAACTAACAGGGTGCCTCCCCTCCCAGGAGTCCTCGGTAAGCAGAATCGGAACAGGTCTCTGAACCAGCACCATAATCTGCCCACAAATCTAACTGTCATTACTGCAGAGTGGTAAGTAATTTAGAAATACTCTTTGCCTCCAGTCCCACTTCTGCTTATGTGTGGAAGTCCGTTGCTGGGTGCCCAGAACAAAGACTCAACGCAAGTTCCTCCTCCTCCTCTGGCCTTCCTGGCAACAACATTCGAACGTAATAGATTCTTTGTGACCAGGCTCTTTGGCCAACGTTCCTGGCATCCCCCCAGCCTGCCATTGTTGGCTTTTACAACAACTTCCACTTCTAATAGCGTGGCCCCGCACATACTCCCTTTGAACATGAAAGTAAATTAAATTTGCTCTGAGAATTTCATAAAGCCCTCAAACACAGTGGGATATCATGGCAGCAGGCTCAGAACCCCTGGTCTGTAGATTTTGGGTAAAAACAGAATAGAAAGGAAATTTGGCCAATGACACTGGCCCGGAAGCACAGTTTCACATGCACGTTCACCTCCCTGCAGGAGGAAAACACACATGCGGAGCTGTCGGTGTGTGCAACGGACACGATCGTGTGGCTTTTGGGTTTGCTTTTATGATAAACATAGAGTCAAAATATGCACTGAATGAAACAGGAAAAATGCAATAGCTACTTGATCATAAGAGCGTGTCAGCGATTACATATTCACTGGCCTCACGGGGCCTTTATATTTCTTAGTGCTGGCCAGAATCTGTAGGTGCAATTTTAACTCTAACGATAACAGTTAACAGCAAAACAATGCCAAGTGGAGGGGATGGGGGAGCACAGGATTTAGAGCCACGAGACCCAGGTTTGAATTCTGGGGCCCTTCGCCGATGCTGTCACCTCTCTGAGCTCCCATGTCCTGTGCAAACCAAGGATAATGACAGGCAGGGCAGTGGCCTCCCCAAAGATGTCCCCGCCCTGGTCCCCAGCACCTGTGCATACAGCAGGCTCCAGCGCAATGAGGAATAAGGTGCTTGTCAGTCGATCCTAACTAGGGAAATGATCCTGAATTGTCCAGGGAGGTGGGCCCGTGTAATCACAGGGTCCTTAAAAGTGGAAGAAAGAGTCAAAGAGAGTCCTAGGAGGATGTGACACTAGAGGAGAGGTGTAGAGAGGCACGCTGTTGCTGTGGAGATGGGAGGAGGGCTGTGGGGAAAGGAACGTGGATGATGGGAAAGGCTCACCTTGTGTAGCCCAGTGAGGCCCTGTCCGGCTTCTGACTTCAGTAACCAAAGATGATGCATTTCTGCTGCTTAAGTCACTAAGTTTGTGGCACTTTTGTCTCTAACTTTCTGGGGCATGCATTGACAAAGGTGATCCAACCCTGCGGGGGGTGGTTTTCTCTAAGGTCTCCTCCGAGTGCCTTGCCATTCGGTGAGGCTGAGAAGTTCCCAGTTCACCACGTCCTGTTCCCAGTGGGATCTCTCTCTCTCTCTCTCTCTCTCTCTCTCTCTCTCTCTCTCTCTCTCTCTCTCTCTCTCTCTCTCTCGGCAAGAAGAACCCAGCCCCACCTTCTACGTTCTGCTTGCAGATCCCCTCAGCTAAGTATCCAAGTTCATTGCTTACAAGTGTGCTTTCCACATAACTGCAGGTCACAGTCCCACTGAGCTTTCTGCCCCTAATGGCAAGGACCCCTTTCCACCAGGAAACGATACCCCCACCCCCACCCCCAGCCTCGGAAAGCAACCCAGCTCCTGACTCGCTCGGTTGAGCCCAGGGAGCCTGGCTGGACCATTACCGCACTGCAGAGAGAAAGGTGCGTTACTGTAAGCCGCTGCGTTAGTGGGAATCCGTTTGAGCCGAGGTAGAACACTCATTCCCTCTCACAGGGCCGCTTTGGAGACTGGATCAGTACTGGCTACAAACACTCTTTGCCACGCAAATGGGAGGGGTCATTGCACCACGTGACAAGGGCTCCTGCCCTGCGAACCCGAGGTCTGGGAGGGGAGGGAAGGACACCCACCCAGGTGACCACGCAGCCGGGCTGAGCTGCAGGTAGAGGTGAGCGCCCCTCCCCACGCTCCCTCACCAACCTGCACGTCCCCTGGTTGTGCCACTCACTACCCGAGCTCTAACTGCCTGTGATGTAGTTGTCACTCAAGTTTGCACCTCCACTCAGGGCCTCTAGTAAAACGTAAATGAAGGTGCCGGAGTGGGTGTGAAACTGGGCCTGGGGGTGAGGAGGTTGAAGACTCCACCCCCTTGGCTTTTCACACCATCATCTCATTTCCCTATTGTGTTCCCCGATAGTCCATCATTTTCCAACGTGATTTCCCCAGAACACCTGTGACTTAGTGAGATGCCCCTTGGGGAAAAGGGTCATTTAACCAAGTAAGGTGGGGAAAAATCCCTTATCACCTCCCTCTTGTGGGATGAAAATGCATTTAGCATAATAAAGAGAGGTTCTTTGGTAGAGAAAATGGTCTGATTTACCCCACATTTCCCGGACAAGGCCCCTTCTTTGCACTTTGGGGAATCCTGCCTGCAGGAAAGTGTCATCTACCCATCCAGCTTCGAGGCAGAGGCCTGAGGGAGCCGTGGTCCTTGAACTTGGGTGAGCTATGCCATCCCCTGGAGGCCTCACTGCAACACAGGGCTGGGCCAGCCCCAGGGATTGTGGGTCAGGGAGGGGCCGAGGAACCGCATTTCCAACAACTTCCAGGGGAGGCGAGGTCCAGGACCACTTCAGGAACCACCAGATTGGAATATTGGAAGTGACCTGTCCTCCCTGACCAGCTTGTGGCAGGATCATCAATTCCAAGACATCCCACATTCTAAATGTGGGGTAAATCAGACCATTTTCTCTACCAAAGAACCTCTCTATTGTGCTAAGTGCATTTTCATTCCACAAGAGGTAAAGCAATGGAGCAGCTGCTTTCCTGACAGGTTTTTAAACCGCTCACGCCCGAGAACAGCTTCCTCCTCAGCCTTTCCTGCAGAGTAATGGGCGGGATGTGGCTCGGTCCTATTTGGTTTCTGCGAGCACCAAACGATTTCCCTGTGAGCCTCAGAGGACGCTGTGCCCATGGCAGCCCTCCCCACGGCCCCTCTTCACCATGACCAGGGCGATCTCTGCAAATAAAGACCTGCTCACACAGGCTCCTGGAGAAAACACCCTCGTGGTTTTCCAAGGCTTTTACGGTAAAGACCAGAATCCTAACCGGGGCGTTCCGCGGCCCCGCATTGGAGCGGGGGGGCGGGGGGGTGTTCTCCTCTGTCTCCCACACCCAGGCCTTCCTTTGGCTTTTACAACGGGGCCCCTTGTACTTCCCTGTGTGACATAAAGGAGCCCTCGGTGGTTCACTCCCCCAAGGCAGGCTGAAACCTGATAGCTCCAAAGCTGACTGGCACCAAACTCAAAATTTTATGCATCCAATTGTTTTAAAAATAGCCAAACAAGCAGATTTTTAGCCACTTAGGCCCAGCCTGGTTTGCAGGCCCTGTGAAACTACTCGCTGCGCCTGCAGGCCACTGAGAAGCTAACACCTGTGCTTATAAGGCCCCAAGCTGTCGTGGCCTTGCCCTTGGCCGCTCTGTGGCCCCGAGTCTCTGGCAGTTCTGCTCCATGACATCACTAGACACAAGCCCTGGCAGATCCCTCCCCTTCCTTGGAGGGTGGTGGCCCCACACCACAGCCTCTGGGCATACCTCCCTGTCTCGCAGCCCTGCCCCAGGACCCCGGCCAAGCTTGTGTGTCCTGCCTCTAATGGTCACGTTTTCCCTATATCGCCCGACCTCTCCAAGCCCTTCTACCTGGCTCTCTGGTTCCCCACTCTGGCCTCCCAGCCTCACCCCCAATCCTCAGGGACACCCCTCCCTTCCCACCTCCATGGCTCCCCTAACCCCCAAGACCAGGGGCAATCAGCTTAACACACACTCTGTAGGCCCACACCTCTCATGCTCACGATCCCTACCAGCTGGACCAAATTACAGCTGTGATTTTCAAAGACCAATTTCCTGAAAATGGATGAGCCAGTGCTCACCTCCGCCTCCCACTGGACAGTGATGTACCTACACGACAGTGGGCTTCTGGTCACCGTTTCTCGCCACCATAACCCCGGCACCGCCAGTGCCCACATCTGCAGACTCTCGGGGAATGTTTGTGTGCGGAGTGGAAAGAGGGACACAATGGCTTAACGAGGAGGACGCTGACCTGAAATTTTCCAAGTTCCTATGAAAAACATACGGTCTCCGCTCTCCTGAGAGTCGGTGCTTTGCTCCGGCAGGTTCCATCCAGATCCAAACATGGGCACTGGCCTTTCTGCCTGTTTCTTTGTGAGCTTCCTGGGGCTCTGACTCACCAAGGGGCCGACTCCTGGCCCCTCCACAACCACAATGCTCTTTTCAAACCACAAATCTGATCACATCAGCCCCAATCTAGTTGGCCCAAGAGGAGAGGCAGGTGTTTCCAAGAGAACACTAGTAACGCTATCATCCTTTAGCAATGTATCAGGTTTCCACTACTTTCACGTGCGTGTCCGTGCCTGCTGGAGATTAACAGGAATGAGTGGAAGGTGAAATGGACTTATCCCTAAGCAGGGGTCCTCAAACTTTTTAAACAGGGGGCCAGTTCACTGTCCCTCAGACGGTTGGAGGGCCGGACTATAGTTTAAAAAAAAAACAAAAAACTATGAACAAATTCCTTTGCGCACTGCGGGCCCAGGACGCATCGGCTGCTAAGCAGGACAGGCAGCGGCACCCGGCGGGCCGGATAAATGTCCTCGGCGGGCCACATGTGGCCCGCGGGCCGTAGTTTGAGGACCCCTGCGCCTGCAGGACACTCACTGCCCTGGGTGAAATATCCTCACCTCACCTCAGTCCTTGGCCACCCGCTTGGCTGAGTTTGCTAAAAACCACGGAGTCCAAGCACCAGGAGAAGGGGCCACGCTGGGTTATAAACACACGAGGAAACAGCAGGGCGGGGCTGGGAACATGGATGCAGCTGACCGGCAACTCCACCAGGCATTTCCTGAACTTCATCATATCTGCTCCCTGCAGACCGGCCCGGCCCAGCCCACTCGCCGCAGCGCTGGAACTTTCCCTGCCCGGCACCTGGCCCTGCAGGGGACCCAGCGATGGAAATCATCCAGGACGTTACCGAAGGCGCGGCCGCAGTCCTGGCCCCGCCGCGTCGAGTACTCCAGGCAGCCGGCTCGCTCCTCCAGGGCCGGGCAGGGCGCGCCGCCGTTCAGGGGTTCCTGCTGCACCAGGCGCCTCCGCACGCGGGCCCCCGGCCTGCACTGGTCCGAGCAGCCGCTCCAGGGGCTCCACTCCCCCACGATGCACGGGCGAGCTGCAAGACATCGGGGCACGGTCACCCGGGGAGCCCAGCCCGCCAAGCTGCTCCCACCCAGCTCAGAGAGGCGTCCCCCCACGGCAATGCGCTTTGGCTGAGCCAGCATCGGGAGGAGCCGTCTCAGCTGGGCCCAGTTGACCTTGACTCCCTGCCCTGATGGTTAACTGATAACCGTGGCCTCGCAGGGGCAGGCGCAGGTTCAGGGATCCGGAAGGTGGGTCTGAGCCAGGGACACACCTGAGCAAAGAGAGGAGGCCTTCGGGTACTTCCTCATACTCCCTGGCTTAGATCAGATCTTTGCTTGGGCCTTAACTTTATTCTTGATTTTAACTTTTTCCTCCCCTCGCCAGTACTTTTTTATTGTAACAGTAACACATATTCATTATAGTAATCGTAGAGGGAAAAACAAAAGTATAAACAAGAAGTTTTACATCACCCACCAACGAGCCCATCACCTGCCCCGGGAATATCAGCCAATGCGTCTGCAGAAGACACAGCTTAGGGCCACACCAAGGGACCCCTCACGTTAGGCTGCTCATCCTCACCCTCCGCGGTTCGTGAACTCATGAACCATGAGAGGTGTCCAGCTTCGAGATGAGCCACCAGGGCCCGCAGAGGTCAAAGCATCATGGTCACCAGGAAGGGGCAGAGTCAGGGTCAGAATCTGGCTGGAGCGTTAATTCCTGCCCACGACTGTGAAATCCAGGTGGTCGCACAGTTAGCATTCCCACTGAACTCCTAATGAGTCTATAAGAGGCCTGTAATGAGGTTTAGAAATAAATCATTTCAGGACTTGAAATCAGATATAAGACAAGGACAAGAAGCTAGAAGATCTACGTACCTCTGGCACCAGATGCCAACACTCTCTCTCCCACAAAACGTGGCTCACTCTCCCCCTGCCCCTCATACTCGCAAGTCTGCAGAGACCTCGCCAAGCAAGCACCCTCTTCTCCGAAACCTGGCTTGGACTTCCGCCAGCTTGTACTTGAAAACCCAACTTGCACACTGGAGCTTCGGGTTCAAGGCGTTGGGAAGACGTGTTTTTTGGCAGCAAGCACATAGCTACCCCTGACTCGAAAAGGGTCCCACCCAACATCAACACCTGGTAGTGACTCAAAAATTCCAAACTGGTTTAAAATCTTTTTATTTATCATCTGAAAACTCATAGCTATCACATGACTCATAGGCCAACCACCTAAAGAAGAATGAGCCACGTCAGAACTCGTTCCCGATCTCCACCGCGCACACGATCTTTGGAAACTCAGCAAACATCGTTCCTGCTCTTGTCCTCTCTTGTTGACCCCTCCCTTTTTATCTTCAGGATCTCGGGATGAAAATGGCCCAAAAACCACAAGGTATTTAAAGAGACAGCCGAGCTAGGAGCTGCGTGGAAAGGGCTTCTTCCGTCCTTCATTTTTTCAATAAATCTCTTGCTGCCCAAACAAATCTCTTCATCTCTGAGTCTAGCTAATCCTGCCCTCATGTTTAGACTTGAACAACATTTACTATTACACTTTTTAAAAAATACACTTGTTGCCCTAGCCAGTTGGCTCAGTGGATAGAGTGTCAGCCTGTGGACTGAAGGGTCCTGGGTTCGATTTCGGTCAAGGGCACATGCCGGGGTTGCAGGCTCCATCCGTAGTAGAGGGTGTGCAGGAGGCAGCCAATCAATGATTTTCATCACTGATGTGTCTATCTCTCTCTCCCTCTCCCTTCTACTCTGAAATCTATCTATCTATCTATCTATCTATCTATCTATCTATCTGTCTATCTATCTGTTCAAGGCAGTATACACACACACACACACACATATATATATATATATATATATATATATATATATATATATATGCCACTTGTTTCAAATATGAACATTTGGACATGACAGAAGTGAGTAATATGGCCTTGGGTAACACTCCATCCATGTGGCAGAAGATGGCATTGGGGAGTAGTATGGCTGAAATTAGTCTCTCAGTGTTTCTTCAACATTTGTGTCTCATGCCCAATGTCTATTATTTTATTCGGTTTGACCGGCAGTGAAAATCCTCAAAGCACAAAATGACGGAATCAGTCCTTGGCAAAATGCTATGGGCTGTTTTTCCGCTAAAGAGAATCCGAACACTCTGGGGCCCAGAACAACCACATCGCGGTGGCTGGGTGGTAAGACAAAAGGAAACCAATTTCCATAGGACGGCAGGGTTCACAAAGGCTGCTCCACAGAACATTTTGAGTTGGAAGATTGATCTGAGGTACGTATTCCTATTCTTCACACACAAATCTAGTCTTGATTAGCTTGTGAACTTTCGATGATTTGGACCAGAAGGCGTCATAGAACACAAGCGATCTCTGGTCAGGAAGGTCAGGGGAAGTGCAGAAACTTCTGAGATTTAGTACCACGAGCCATATATTAGACCGCGTGACACCATTTCCTTCTGAACTGTCCCCTGAGTGCCCTTGTCCCCTTCCCTCTCGGCATATCTGATTTACATCTACAAACAGCAGATCAAAGTCACTGGGGAGTGAGACAATGGAAAGTTCCAGAGTGTGAGGCGTTACCAGGCCTTCCTGTGCACCAGCCAGTCCCCCTCCTCGAAAGCTTTCCGGTTGTCAGATGTCCCTGCCACGGCACAAAAACCTGGCTTTCTCAGTTATTGGGGTTATTGGGGCCCAACAGACTTGCCCCGAGAGCACTCGGGACCATCACAGCTTCCTGATGTCTCCATGCTAGGATATGACATCATGCCACTCATTTTAGGGGACAGAAGCCTAGATTTAATGGGTGCCAGGAAGCTGGGCAAGCCCTTTTTTTGTTCTTTGTTTAAACTCACTGGACTATTCAGGTGGCGTTCCCCAGAAGCAGATGGGACACGTGGATGTGAATGCCAGTCATTTATTTGGGAGGTGATCGCAGGAAGCATAACAAAGGAACGAAGGGCAGAGACAGCGAGGCAGGCACCCAAGTTCCTGCATTAGGCCCAGTGGGCACCGCTGGCCCTCAGCGTGCTGGGAAGGGAGACGGTGGAAAGGTCCGGAGCGGGAGGATGCTTCCCGATGCACCGGCCAGTCCCCTCCTCAGGAGCTTTCCGGTTATCAGATGTCCTGCACGGCCACAGGGAGGAAGGCCCAGAACAGAAACGTCATGTATTTCAGAAACATGTGTGCACACGAGAAGGGCACATTTCATATGTCCTAACAGAGTATCCAGTCATGGCCACGTTCAGTGACCTTAAAGATGGTCTCATCTTCCACGAATGAATGAATGAATGAATGAATGGCTTTGTAAACTTCCTCAGTGGTTTGCCATTGAATTGAAATGAAATTCAAACTCCTTTTTTTTTTTTTAAATATATTTTATTGATTTTCTACAGAGAGGAAGGAAGAGGGATAGAGAGTTAGAAACATCAATGAGAGAGAAACATCGATCAGCTGCCTCTTGCACACCTCCTACTGGGGATGTGCCCGCAACCAAGTTACGTGCCCTTGACCGGAATCGAACCTGGGACCCTTCAGTCCACAGGCCGACGCTCTATCCACTGAGCCAAACTCCTTGCGGTCTGTGACCGGCCTGTGCCTGCCCCTCCACTCCCACCTGGATCCCCCAGCCCACCCCCCACTGCCTCTGTACCAAGCTCCAGCCACGCCAGCCTCCTGACCCCTGGAAGACACCAGACTCTTTCACACGCTGGGGCCTTCGCTCGGCCAGGAATGTTCCTCCCACACTGGGCACGGCTGGGTTCGGCTCATCCTTTAGGCCCCAGATGAATTATTTCTTCTTCAGGGCGTCCTTCTCGGGCCAGCTTAGCCAAGTCCTTCCCAGCCCCCTGCACACACCCCTCAGAATTCCTTCCTCTCAGAGATCTGTGTTCTTTGCTTTCCAGCATCTCCGTGATTCCTAGTTACAGATGGATATGCTACAGTTGTTCATTGTTGTTGAGTTTTCTCCTCATGCCTAGTGCTTGGCACTTAGGAAGTATTCAAAAATATTTGCTGAGGGAAGGAAGGAAGGAAGGGAGGGAGGGAAGGAGGGAGGAAGGGAGGAAGGGAGGAAGGAAGGGAAGGAGGGAGGGAGGGAGGGAGGGAGGGAGGGAGGGAGGGAGGGAGGGAGGGAGGAAGGAAGGAAGGAAGGAAGGAAGGAAGGAAGGAAGGAAGGAAGGAAGGAAGGAAGGAAGACATGGCACTGGACAAGTTCCTCCTCCTTCCTAAATGATGTTCTCCCCTGAAACAGACTCTGCTCTGCTCCTACCATTAGTTAGAAGTCAAAGCACTGACAGACCCAGAGTGGGAAGGACAGGAGAAACTTCCAGAGCCAGAAACACAGATTCTGAACCTGGCCCAGAGCTGTCGGCGCTCTCCTGGCAGTGGTGGCTGGGGGGCGGGGGGGGGGGGGGGAGGCGGGGCGGGAGGGGAGGGGGGGAGGGGGGCGGGTGCTTTCTGTGCCTTCAGGTGAGGGAGGTCCCGGCTTGCGCTGGCAGCCACACATTCTTTTAATCCTTTTTCATCCATTTCTTTCTCCTGCCAGGACCACATGTTGAATGTAACAAGCTTCTTTAATTTTATTATCTGTGGTGTGAAGTGGTTTTTCCTTTTATCTGAGCCAAACTTCCCTCACTCAAGAATTTCAGAATATGGTGAAAAAAAAATATGCTATCTCCTCTGTGGCCCTCGTGGACTTCCTGTTTGGGGAGGCCCCTGCCCTCCAGCACGGACCTTCGGGTTGATGACTCCAGCTTTTGGACCCAACTTTTATAGACACTCGCACCCTCAAAATGACCACTGGGCCTTCGCTAGGTCCATCACAGCCTCAGAGTGTGGCAGCCAAAACTAGACACTATTCTCAGTCTTTAGATCCCAAAGGGTAATTTGAAAAATCTTTTTCTCTAATGCTTTTCTGATTTCAAAGAGGAAGGGAGAGGGAGAGAGAGATAGAAACATCAATGAAAGAGAATCATGGATCGGCTGCCTCCTGCACGCCCCACACTGGGGATCGAGCCTGCAAACTTGGCAGGTGCCCTGACCGAGAACTGAACCGTGACCTCCTGATTCATAGGTCGACGCTCAACCACTGAGCTACACCAGCCCGGCTCTAATGCTTTTCTTGATGATGCCAAATACACACACACACACACACACACACACACACACACACACAACCTGAGCTGACAGTCAGCATCCCTTCATATCATAAATACGTTTGGATTTGGATTATGTTTTTAATGGAAGGCCTTGCTTGTATTCTCATGGAGCTGTGTCTCCGCGGTCCGTCACCGACACTCAGACATTCCCCTCTGTAATCTGGCCCTGCCTGCATGGCTCTCTGCCAACCTCGAAGTTGAAGGCCACCCACGATCAAGTGCCTTCTCCCTCGTATTGTTAAGTGCAGACAGTCCCACTCATTCCTAAGGAAGTGTTCTTTTTACACTTTGCCCACAGCGTGGCTTTTGCTTGCTGACATTCTGTG
The DNA here is from genome assembly GCF_963455305.1 of Plecotus auritus. NCBI lineage: Eukaryota > Metazoa > Chordata > Mammalia > Chiroptera > Vespertilionidae > Plecotus > Plecotus auritus. The sequence goes on from NC_137777.1 coordinate 42,355,557, forward strand.
GAAGAAAATGAGAGCCCCTTGATACACACACCCCCAGGGCGGTGGTCGGCAAACCCATTAGTCAACAGAGCCAAGTATCAACAGTACAACGATTGAAATTTCTTTTGAGAGCCAAATTTTTTAAACTTAAACTTCTTCTAACGCCACTTCTTCAAAATAGACTCGCCCAGGCCGTGGTATTTTGTGGAAGAGCCACACTCAAGGGGCCAAAGAGCCGCATGTGGCTCGCGAGCCGCAGTTTGCCGACCACTGCCCCAGGGTGACACAACTTTAAATGGTTGTTATCTGCCTTTATCTGTCTCCATTCTCCATTTGTATATCCTTTTCTGTGGAACCTCATCAGAATTGCTCTGACAGTCAAATGAGACCACACTGCCCAACTGACTATGTACCCCTCGAAAAAGCTCCAATAAAACGACCAATATGGCTTTCTCCTGCAGAAACCACGTTCCCCAGCCCTTGTAGGGTTGGGGTTTTTCCTTTCGACACACTGACCGGACAAGTGCCTGAAATGCTAGCAAGACAATGAAATGGGCTACCTCATTAGAAAGATGGGATTGTAGGCAGCATGTAAACCCAGAAAAAAAAAGGGGGGTGCCAATTAAAAAGACAACGATGCTGTTTCTGGGTGAGTTGTTTTCTTATTTGGCGCATTTCTATATTTTCCAAATTTTGTGCAACATATATTTTGTAGTCAAGGAAGAAAACTGTTGTTTTTAAAAGGGCATGTGGATCCCCCACCGGCAGTGCCTGGGAAGCCACAGGTTACGTCAAAACCTGTGGAATGGCGGCTCGCATGTTTTGACAAATGTTACCAAAGCCCCGAGATAGCCATCAGGGAGCTGCAGGAGGAGCAGGACACGCTCTGTGCCCTGGAGGAACCCACGTGGACGGAGAGAGGCTCACTCCCCCGCCAGCCCCTGCAGGGCCTACTGCGAGCAGCCGGCTCCTCGTGAAGCCTCATTTCTCTGAGGCCCAGAAACATGATGCTTCAAGGAGCGGGCTCTGGACCCAGAGTCCCTGGGTGTGATCCCCTTGGCTTACCAGTGGTGTGACTGTGGACAAACTGCCTACCCTCGGGCCTCCCGGTTCCCTGAATACCTTGCCCGTGAAAGAGACCAACATGAGGAATACGGGCACACCTTGTTGTACTGCATTTCACTTCATTGCGCTTCATAGCCGTTGGCTTTGTTTGTTTAACTGAAGGCAAGACCATCCACCAGCAAAAATATCAGGACTCGCTTTATTGCAGTGGTCTGGAACCAACCCACAATATCTCCGAGGTATGCCTGTAACCTCGGCGGTGTGAGCCCTAAGTCAGTGCCCGCAAGAGGGCCTGGCACAGAGTAAATGCTGGCTAAGCCTCGACAACTTGGCCCTCCTGAGGGCACTCCCAGGGCTGCAGCCACGTCCTGCAAGCTGAATACCGGTGCCAGGCCCCACAGAGACAAAGCAGGGAAAGCTGCACTGGGTCCCTCAGCCACTCTGGCTCCGGTAAAGCCTCAGCTTTCTAAACCACCCAGGACTGTGATACCCCTCCTTGGGGTGAGTTCCAGAGCCCATATTTTCAAGTACGTTGCCCCATCTTCCTCCAGATACGACGTCAGCAGATCTGGCCAGTTGATTTCCTGCATCCTCTACAGTCTCAGCCAGAGAGCTACTCAGCTCTTGTCCCCCTCCACGTGGGCTAATTCTTCCTCCTTCCTGAAGTGGCGCATCCAAGATCGAATGCGGCCGCTGCTTCTATGATCTTAGGATGAGGCACTAGCAACCCAGCTGGTGAAGAGACTGGCTGTGCTGAGCCTGAGAGGCAAGCCTTCCCAGGAGTTTGTCCAGACAGGGAACATAGATCTGCCCCCTCCTCCGCCTGCCTCCTCTCCCCACCCCTGATCAAGCCAAAGGAGAACTTCTTATCTTTGGGGGGGGAGTGAGGGGTGAAAAGACATCCTTGGTATTAAAACCCTTGCCATCATCATCATGAGAATTTCTGAGACCATTTCAGAACGTATTTTGGGGGGGTGGGGAGGGCACAGCTTAGTAATTCTATAGATCCAATAACTTATTTCTGTTTAGAAAGAGACATTCCAATATTTCATCTTTTAGCCACACCAAAAAAACAAAAACAAAACAAAAAACAAAAACACACACCCCACAATGTGTTTATCAGAATGGACAAGTCAGAAGGAGCAGAAGGCACGCTGGGTTCTGACACAGTCCCGTGTTCTGTTCACATTTAACGCCATTCCGTCAGTCAAAGAGGCTTCCGCCTGCACGCAGCACCGAGTAAGAAGAGACTCTAAGAGGCAGAAGGCTCCCCCGTGGGCACAGAAGCGGGGGCTCTGCCCTGCTGAGCCTGGATTTGTCTGGGAATGAAGCATCGCCATGCACTGGCCCACACACCCGGCTGGTGGCAGCCTGACCTCAGGCGGGCTGGGTGCAGCTCTCCTTCCGCCACCCCCTCCTGGACCTCAGTGACCGGAGAGGCCCCTACAGTCTGTGACTTTGTGAATCCGAATGCAGCCCCCCTACCTTCTCCAGACCCCCAGTCAGCTCTGTGGTACCCTTCCTCTCACCCTCAGCTCTGAGGGGTCAGCAGGCTCGGTCTCGCCAAGTGGCCAACTTCCAATTGTTTCTATTTTCTCCTCTCTTCCCCAAAAAAACTGCAGGTGCAGAGAATTTACCAACGAGGAGTCTTTTTGGTCCCCAGCCTTTTCCTACTAGGCTGGATGGCTTTGTGAGTCTTTCCAGAGATGGAATGGTCACCTGGTATTCCTGACTCATAAGTCCCCACTCTAAAATGACAGGCTTTGTAAAAAACACTTTTACTTGCTGTACTGAAAGCAAGGGATTTATTTTTGACCAAATAAAGACTCTGAGGATTCTGCAACTGCTCACAGCAGTGTTAGTCCTCACAGGAAGCCAGGTCTCCTCAGGACACTGGCCTTGTCTTTCTCCATCCCTCTCTGTGCCCGAATCTCCACAGCTAACTGTTCTCCGGGCCTGTCCTGTTTGCCAGGGTGGCCGCAGGGCCTTGCCAGGGCCTGGCACAAAAGGCCGACACCCACAGGGAACTGCTGGAATGCTCCCAGAATTCCTTTCCCCTGTAGAAACCTCTCGCTCACCCTCCAGGACTCGGCTTGCCTGCCACTTCCTCTGGGAAGCCTTCCTTGAATTCCTCTGGTCCTTCGAGTTTTCCTTCACTAGCCTCTAGGTCAGTGGTTCTCAACCTTCCTAATGCCGCGACCCTTTAATACAGTTCCTCATGTTGTGGTGACCCCCAACCATAAAATTATTTTCGTTGCTACTTCATAACTGTAATTTTGCTACTGTTAATGAATCGTAATGTAAATATCTGTGTTTTCCGATGGTCTTAGGCGGCCCACAGGTTGAGAACTGCTGCTGTAGAGCCTAAGACAGGGGTGGGCAAACTTTTTGACTCGAGGGCCACAATGGGTTCTTAAACTGGACCGGAGGGCCGGAACAAAAGCATGGATGGAGTGTTTGTGTGAACTAATATAAATTCAAAGTAAAGGAGCGGAGGGGAGAGCAAGAGAACCCTCCGCTCTTTCGGCTCCGCGGGCCGGATCCGGCCGGCGAGCCGTAGTTTGCCCACGGCTGGCTAAGACCATCGGAAAACAGATATTTACATTACAATTCATAACTGTAGCAAAATTACAGTTATGAAGTAGCAACAAAAATAATTTTATGGTTGGGGGTCACTACAACACGAGGAACTGTATTAAAGGGTCGCGGCATTAGAAAGGTTGAGAACCACTGCTCTAGGTCCTTTATTCTGGCACCAAGCATGTTGCACACGCTTTTCCATGTGTGTTTGCCTGCTTGACTCTGAATGTTTAGGGGGCAGAACCTGTGCCTTCATCATATTTGTGTCCCGGGCTTACTGCAGTCCGGGTCACATGACCTGAATTACAGGAGTTCTGTATTTAGCTTTAAAATGCAGGCAAAGGCCCTAGCTGGTGTGGCTAAGTGGACAGACCGTTGGCCTGGAGACTAAAGGATCCCAGGTTCGATTCTGGTCAGAGGCATGTACCTGGGTTGCAGGCTCCCGGCCCTGGTCAGGGGCATTCAGGAGGCAATCAATCGATGTGTCTCTCTCACATCGGTGTTTCTCTGTGTCTCCCCCTCTCCCTTCTACTCTAAAACTCAGTGTGTGTGTGTGTGGGGGGGGGGGGGGATATCCTCGACTGAGGATTAAAAACAACAAAAAAACAAGAATGAAATGCAGGCAAAGCCGCTGAGGGAGAGGCTTGGTGCGAGGGGCTGCGCAGGGGCCAGGCCCCCTGGAGACCGGGGGACCCAGGAAGCAGGCTTGGGGCGGGTGGGGCTGCGAGGAGGGGCTGGGACAGGACAGCCCACTCTTCTCCTTCCATTAGTAAAATAGCCTGGCCTTGGAGCAGGAGAGGGAAAGAAGCTCATCAAAAAGATAGACGTTGGTCGGTAAATCATTAGCTTCCCATCAGGGTCAAACAATCTTAATGTTTTTCAACTGTGTTCTTTCCGCAGCGGCGTGGGTGACCATCCGCGTGGCTGCTGCTCTCCCTGCGGAGAGGGGCAGAGGGTGCGACCCCACCAGGCCGGCTCTCCAGGGAACCACCGCCCTGCAGCTCCTTCCCCAGGGCGGTGCGAGGACCCCACAACACCGGTCCCGGAGGCAAACCCTACGGTCTGTGTGGCTGCTGGGTGGTGTGCTCAGCGGGGCAGGGCTCCTTTCCTTCCCAGAGCCGCTGCTCTCAGGTGCGCCTTGTTCTCCAGGACCGCACCCCCAGCCCCCCTTTACCTCTGCATTTCATTACTTCAACACGCACGGAGCCCACCCGGGGCTGCGCTGCTGTGGGGAATGTAAGGATGAACAAGACTGGCCCCGAAGGAAAACCAGCAAGATGGAAACAAAATGGGAACCCCGAGGACTCTTTATCGAGCTACCTAGGTGACAGGGCGTTCAGGGAGCGGATGGGGCCCCTCCTGCGAGAGGCCTGTAGGCGACACCCAGTGAGCACAGCTGTGCTCCGCCAAGAACTCGTTCCCAGCGCCAGCCCTTGGCCAGTGGGACCATTCCACATTCCTTCCCTCACCACCCTCACCCGCCCCTCCGGTCCCGGAGGCGTCTCAGAATGAAAGCGGAGGAACCCGGGCCCAGGGGCACCCCCCGCCCCGCCCCCCGACCTGCCAGTGCCATCTCTCCGGGCGGGAGGTGGCCCTGCCCCTTCAAGAGTAGAGGGCGCCCGCACCTTCCATCCAGATCTGGCGGGAGGGGTGTTGGGGGCGGTATGAGATGCCCGGAGCTGGAGGGACCCGGGGTGCACACAGATGGAGGGCTGTGCGCCCTGGACGGATGGAGCTGGGTGTGCTCGGATGCAGGGGCCGGGTGGAGGACTCCAGGGTGGAGCTGGTGGAGCGGGGTGGAAGGAGCTGGGCGCACGTGGATGGAGAGGGCCTGGGCTGGCCGGGGTAGAGGGACTGGACCCGCCTGGATGGAAGGGGCTGGGGGCTGCGGTCCTTGCTATGGGACCCCGTGCCCCTGGGCTGCGGGCGAGTGGCCGGCGCCCCACCGCGGCCCCGCCACCCACCTGGGCACGCCCTGTCGTAGTCGAAGCAGCAGTCCCCGGTGAGGCGGCAGGCTTGGTCGCAGAAGCAAGTTCCGTAGACCCGGTCGAGCCTCCAGCCGCGGGCGAAGCAGGCAGGGTCCCGGCCGGGGCAGCAGCGCCCCGCCTCGGCGCAGCCGGCCAGGGCCCCGGGCCACAGCCGCGCCAGCGCGCACAGCGCCAGCCACAGGGACCTCATGGCCAGCGCTCCGCGGCGCGCGGACCTCGGAGCAAGTGCCGGCCTCCGAGCGCGGCGGCCCCAAGCAGCGCGAGCGGCGGGCGACGCGCACCCGCCCGGCCCTGCCCCGCGCGGCCCCCGCCCCCCGCACCGCCCCTCCCCGCGGGGCGGGGGCCGCGGCCTCCGGGCCCAGGTGCGGCGTGTACTCCCGAGTGCCCCGCGATGGACTCGCAGCGCCGGCCCCAGCCCGCGGGGAGCGCCTGGGAGCGCGCGGAGAAGCAGGTGCTTGGGATCCCAGCGCCCAGCAGCCCGGCCCACCTCTCCTGGCCCCAAACTCGGCTTCCAGACGTGGGGACACGGTAGCGCGCGGCACTGTCCCTGTCCGGGCAGGGGACGCAGTGCGCTCCGTGTGCAGCGAGTGGGTCTCGGCAGCGCGCGCGGGTCACCCTGACTTGGCCCAGGGACGCCCTCGCTGTACTCATTCCGGGACACTGGCCCCTGCGGCCTCAGAGGCCCTCCAGATCGAGATATGACCAGAGGAGCATCCTTTCTTGCTGCAGCATGTGATCATGTTTTCCTGCCAGGAAAATGCCACTTGGCTTCACCGAGGAGGCGACGCATGAATGTGCTGGGAAGGAGAAGCCAAATCCGAACGGTGCTCTGCTCTCTGTTCAAGCAGATTTCCCCAGAACCCTGTTAATGACCTCACAAACAACGCCACGGTCACACAGCGCCGGCCTGGCCTTACATACACGTTTTCTCCCACCTTTCCTTCCAAATATATTTTCTGCATCTTTTCTGGTTAACCAAAAATTATCCTACAAGTTTCATTTCGATTTATGTTCCTAAATCATTTAGACTATGAAGGTTTTTGTGAGAAACCATGAAATTGTATCTATGAATCTAAGAAATCTGATGGGTTTACAGACTATTTTTTTCCTTTCTTATACAAAGACTTCTCAGAGAGGAATTTTTTTTTTGTCTTTAGAGAGAAAAGTAACACACGTAGGAAACAAACTTTACTACAAAAGTAGTAACACAATACAGTAATCAAACATTAAACATTTAACATTAATCAAACATTAAAAACAAGCAAAAAAGTTGTGAAATGGAAAAGATTTAATACATTATAAGAATTGTGTTTTAGGAACTCCAGTCACAGATCAAGTTTGACCAAAGTAAAATGTTGTTGTTTTTTTTCTATTTGTCTAAGGAAAATGCAGTCCTACATCAAAAAAAAAAAAAAAGAAATTCTTTCTTTGTGACTATTTACATAAGTAAATGTTGGGGCTGGAAATTCATTCCTGTTTTCCTCTTTACGTTAAGCCTCTGTTACTTTTTGCAGTTTAAATAAATATTTTATACTTCTGTATCTTCTATATTTCTAGTTCTTGGTAGTTGGTACTAAACAGCTTTGTCAGCAAATTGTACCCTCTGCCTTTCACCTGTATTGTAGGTTTTATTAGCAGTTTGTACTAACTCATTCCCGTAATTCATCCTTCACTGCTTCCCTAAGGCTGCCTGCTGTATAGAATGCCTTGAGCTCCACTTATTCTGTAACACCGTAAGAATCTGGGATTGTTCCGGAAAAAAAGTAAAAAGGAAAATGACTCACTCACAAGTTCATTTTCAGGAATAAAACATGAAAGAAAGACGTACAGAGAGTGGAAGATGATCTCCAGTTGAAGAGAATTGACCATAGAGTGCCAAATGCTTCCTCAAATATTATTTTTTTCACTTTTTGTTGTTGCTTTTATTAATCCTCACCTGAGGATATTTTTTTCCATTGAGTTTTAGAGAGAGTGGAAAGGAGGGAGGGAGAGAGGAGGAGAGAGAGAGGAACATTGATATGAGAGAGACACATGGATTGGTTGCCTCCTGAACCTGCCCCAACAGGGGGGTGGGGGGGGGTGGGGGTGGGGGGGGAGGGCATGGGGGAGGGATAGAACCTGCAACCCAGTTTCCTGCCCTTGACCAGGAATCAAACCCGAGACTCTTCAGTTCCAGGGGGCTGACACTCCAACCACTGAGCAACACCAGCCAGGACTTCACTTCCTCTTTCTTATCCCCGGACAAAACCAAAACCAAACATCAGAAACAAAAAACAAAAGGTTGGCGGTTCCATGTTCAGGAGGTTTGAGGTCAGTTCAGATGTCATGACTTCTGACAAATCGCCTCCGTGTCTTCATCTAGGACTCAAGACACTCAGCCTTTTCGGGTCACTGTGAGGTGCCAGGGAAGGGAGGCCATGTGTGTGAACCGAGCCCAGACGGACGCTAAGTAACTACTAGTGCCCTAATGTCCCGCTCCCCCCCCACCCCAGGCTCCCACTCCATAACCTAAGCCCACAGCCAAGTACAAGACAAGCTGAGTTTTAAACAGTGTGCAAAGCAGGGGGAAGCCGAGAGTTAAAAAGAGGGGGAAAAAAACACCCCCCAATAAATATTACTACTTTAATGCCAAACATAGAAGGGAGCTTGTCCCTGGAAAGTCACACTGAAAGAAACAGTCTCAAGTCCAGGCTCGCTCTGCCTTGGAAACCTCAAGATAAGGCGCCCCTGGTGGCCCTTGCAAAGCTAGCAGTTCCTGCCCGAACCCCGCAGTCGGGGGGACACTGACATTTAAAGCAACCGAGTTCACATTCCTACTGGAAACTGGGTGCCGTCACATGAAACAATTAGCCACTTTGTTTCGCACGTCTCGTAGCTGTTTCCAGAACAGAAAGCATCCCAGTGGTGGTGTGGGTGCCTAGAGGAAATCATCATCGCACTTGCATAGACACCCCTTTCTTCCCCAGTGCTGCCGTGGGAAGCTGCCCAGGACGGGGCGCGTTACCGCGGGGAGCGAGGGCCTTTCGTCCTCCCGACTCCAGAATGAGGTGATTGTGGAGGATGTCCGCAGTATGATCTCATTGGACCTCGCACATCACCCCCCCCCACGCCCCATTTTGTAGATGACGACAGATTAGACACGTAGCTAATTAGTGGCAAAACCGGGCTAGAATGAAAATTATTCTTTCCAAAACAGTGCAGAGTTCTTCCCATGACTTCACGCTCGGTGGTGGTGTGAGCTGGTAATGGGAAGCAGAGACAAGTCAGATTGGGCACTGCATGGAATACTGGAACTAGTGTACATGGAAATGAAAATAACAATAATTTTGAGAGCCCGTTGGCTACATTTAAAGTATAAGAGGGATGGGGAGTGACAGAAGTCATCCAGGATGCTGTCGGGAATGTAAAGGGAATCTCTTGAGGCTGACAAATGGGATAGGTGGTTCTTAGGCAGGTTTTTCGGGCATTTGTCAAAGGCAGGGTACTGCCTGGATATTGATGACATCCTATTTTTTGACTATCAGACACCTTTGATGGTAAGCTTCACCGTTATTTTACGAAATACGAAGATAAACCATCGCAGGACTGTCGTAGTGCGATCAGGCTGCTATAACAAATTACCGTAAACCGGTGGTTCATAAACAACGGGAAAGTTTTCCTCACAGGTCTGGGGCTGGCAAGTCCAAGATCAAGGTGCCGGCAGATTGGGTGCATGGAGAAGGCCTGGCTCCTGGCTCATAGACGGTGCCTTCTAACTGTCACTTCCTGTGGCGAAGGCCTGGGCGTGCCCTGGGTTCCTTTTATAAGAGTGTTCACGGGGCCTCCAGTCCCCTGACCTAAGACGGCCCCTTAAAGGCCCCCCCCCCCCCCCCGCCAAAATCCCATCATCTTGGGCATTAGGTTTCCACAAACGAATTTGGGGGTGGGGGTTGCAACACAAACAAGAAAGGATCTCATTTGATGGAAGGGGAGGCTCAGAGGAGCTCAGTGACCGCTGAAGTATTCCAAGGGCTTGAGCCCCGCCCTGTCCAGGCTGAGGACCAAAGCGGGTAGAAAACAGCCCTTCCCTACGGAGACGGAGGTCGCATGGAGATGGCAGACATGGAACAGCCACCGGAGTGCTGTGATGGGCGGTGGGGAGTCTGACAGTCAGACACCGGCTGGGACAACAAGAGAGGACTGAGTGTGGGTTAGAAAGACTAGGACTGGGTCACCATTAGTCCCTTGCCCTTTTCCCTGGGAAGTGCAGTTTTGCCCCCAAGGAACAGCTGGCATGCCTTTTGGGAAGGTCCTGCCTTGATCGGCTGCTCCCTACTCACTTAGGAATGCCTAGCGTGCAGGCAAGAACCCAGAGGTGCTTGCTTAAGGCTGCTGTGCATGATGGACCTTGAGCAATCCTTCCCCTACAACCTTAGAGCAAGCAGTCAGCGACACCACCACCGAGGTGTATGCTGCCCTCGCACATCTCTCACCCTATCCGTTAGGACGGTCAACGTAAAGTGGATACAGAGGCGGTCAAGCACGTGCATTGATTGCCTGCAAAATAGTCGTTCTTCCGCTCTTTTTCTAACAGCTTCCCCCCACCACCCTCTCCCCTCCGGTTTTCCTTTCCAGAGGGAGCACCCTTCTCTCCTTTATGTGACAAGCATTCATTTTGAGTGCCTTAACCTCACTCCCAGCTCCAGTGGTGGGTTCTGAGGATTAACTCCGCCTTCAGCCCAGAGGCCAGTGCAGAGACTGGTCCAAGGAGAGCCCGGGATCCGGATGTTGTTGGACAGGTGATTCCGTTTCACATCCGCCCTCCCTGGATGTGACTGAAATACGAAATACGAAGATAAACCATCGCAGGACTGTCGTAGTGCGATCTGGCTGCTATAACAAATAGCAGGGAGGGCGGATGTGACTCGGGGGCTGAAGCCAGCCTGAGGTCTTTCCAACAAGCCAGGGAAGGCCGAGTGGGGCTGACACTTGAAGTCACACTGCCCCCCTTCAACCCCCTGCCCCAATAAATGCTTGTAATTTGCACCAGTTTGTGGCAGTTTCTGTGGCTTAAAACAAGAGCACCCAACAGAGGCGACCTGGGAAGGGGAGCGCTCTGGTTTAAAGAGGTAAGTCGTTTTGAACTGTGGCTCTATTACTTACCAGCTATGAAACATAAAATACTTATTGTAAACTCTCCCAGCCAGTTTCCTGATCTGTAAAATGGAGATAAAAAAGAAAGGATTAACTAATGTTAGGGTGTCCAGTATAGTTCCTGATATAGAAGAATGACTTGGTAATTGATGGTAATTAGCGTATGTTCCCTGGACGTTACACAAAAGCACGCTTTACTTTTGACTAATAGAATTCCTTCTCGTGAACTGTGGGGCCAGGCTTCGTGGTACAATTAAAACAGCTCTGGGCTGGGGCTCTAGAGATCTGGCTTCTAGATGCTGCCAAAGGTTGATCTTGGGCAGTTCATTTAGACGCTCCGAACCTCAGTTTCTCCCGCGTAATTTGAAGGTGTGAGCCAAGAAAAATCTCTACGGACCCTTTTAGCCCAAATAGCTTAATACTGTGGTCAGCAGGAGTCAGGAGGGAGGCCGCATGCTTTTTTTGGCCCCAATGGCTCCTGGAAGGGTCCAGGGGAGAGAGTCATTTTGCCGAGTCCAGGTCCCTCCAAGTTGAGACCAGAAGAGCCAAGTCGGAGACAGACATTTGTGTCCGCAGATCGATTACAAGCTCATCCTAATGTCTGCATGGACGTGTATCGATCATGGTGATGGTTGAAGAATGACATGTTTTTAAAAAACCTGATTTCGGAGTCCGGAGACAGGAATAAGGTTTGGTCTCTATAACTCACGAGCTGTATGAGTTGGAGGAACTTACTTCAATCTCGCTGTGCTCCAGAATCTCAGCTATAAAGTGGAGAGCCTTGAGAAGCAGATTCAACACATTGCTCATAACCTTCTAGTTCAGGGATAGATGATAGAAAAATTATGCCTATTTTTATTTTTAATTTTTTAAAAATATATTTTATTGATTTTTTTTACAGAGAGGAAGAGAGAGGGATAGAGAGTTAGAAACATCGATGAGAGACATTGATCAGCTGCCTCCTGCACGCCCCCTACTGGGGATGTGCTCACAACCCAGGTACATGCCTTTGACCGGAATCGAACCTGGGACCCTTCAGTCCGCAGGCCGACGCTCTATCCACTGAGCCAAACCGGTTAGGGCTATGCCTATTTTTAAAATATACATATATTAAATATATTTTTATTGATTTCAGAGAGGAAGGGAGAGAGAGAGAGAAACATCAGTGATGAGAATCATTGATTGGCTGCCTCCTGCACGCCCCCTACTGGGGATTGAGCCCTCCACCCGGGCACGTGCCCTTGACCTGAATCGAAACTGGGACCCTTCAGTCCCCAGGCCGATGCTAGCCACAGAGCCAAACCAGCCAGGGCTAAAAATATATTTTTGTTGATTTCAGAGGGGAAGGGAGAGGGAGAGAGTGATAGAAACATTAGTGAGAGAGAATCATTGATCGGCTGCCTCCTGCACACCCGCTACTGGGGATCGAGCCCACAACCTGGGCATGTGCCCTGATGGGGAATCGAACAAACCGTGACCTCTTGGTTCATAGGTCAATACTCAACCACTGAGCCACCCCGGCCAGGCTACACGTATTTTTGTACAGCCTGTGAGCTAAGGGGGAATTTTTTTTAAAGATTATTTTGTATCATGTGGAAATTAAATGATTTTCGCACTTCAGTGTCCCTAAATCAAGGTTCACTGGGACACAGCCATGCCCATTGGCTGTTTTCACTCTACAAGCACGGAGCTGAGTACTTGCAACAGATAAAAACTATACAGCCTGCAAAGCCCAAGATATTTACTACCTGGCCCTTCATAGGAAATGCCTGGCTGAGCCCTGGTCGATGCACCCAGCCCTAATGCTGTATGAACTAATACACATTAAACACTTTGTAAACGGCATAGCATTCACCCGCCTGGAAGGGGCTCATGTCACGTGGAATTCTGAAGTTAAAGAAGGCACAGCCCGCACACCCAGGCGCTGCAAACCGTGTGTGTGACGGTGGGAGCTGTGGCTCGTGTCCAGTTCAGCCTCCGCCGCCAGGAAAGACTGCGGGACTGGAAGCAGAGCTTAAAAAGCGAAGGGGAGAAAATCATCTGGATGACATTAAAGGAGTCGCGTAATTTGCTCCTTTTACGGTAAAATAACCTTCTCTGCTCCACAGCAGGGATCTTTATAGCAAATTGTTCTTTCTTCCTACACGCAAACTCCCACTAAATCCGCGGAGAGCACAAAGCCCTCGGAAGCGCCTGCCACACAGCAAGCCGGGGAGACAGGAGCCGCTCCGAGGCCCAGGAATGTTCCTGCCGCATTTAGTTCCAAGCAGTAAGTGGGAAGGAGGGCGCCCGCTGACGTGCCTGGCAGCCTGTGTGGGTGGGAAGGCCGTCCACGGCTGCATATTATGACTTTGACCTTGATCTCAGACATTTGCTGGAGAGAAAACACGCTCTTTGCACGCTAAGCCTCCAGATACTCGCTTACTTACAGAACATAATGGAGCTACCATGTCTGAGGCCTATTTGATACCAGGAACTATATTGTTTGTTAATACACATTAAACAAAGTTTGTTTGTTTGTTAATCCTCACCCGAGGGTTTTTGGACAGAGTGGAAGGGACGGGGGAGACAGAGAGAGAAACATGGATGTGAGAGAGACACATCGATTGGTTGCCTCCCACTCCTGCCATGACTGGGTCTGGGAATGGAGCCTGCAACCCAGGTACATGCCCTTGACTGGAATCAAACCTGGGGCCCCTCAGTCCCTGGGCCAACACTCTATCCATTGAGCCAAACCTGCTAGGGCTCAGGAACTATATTAAATATGTTGTATCTTATTTTGTTGTAGGTTATGAGACAAGTAGGACTATTTATTCTTGACTGTTAAGGAAATTGAAGCGTGATGACATTAAATAACTTGCCCAAACTAGAGATATTCAAACCCATTCTGTGCCATTTCAAGTGTCTATAATTTTTTTCTACTCAGAGAACTAAGTATATAATCAACAACCGGATTTCTATTAAAACTTTATAGGCTCTTTATGATAAATATCTTGACAAATAGCAGAGTTAGACCATTAAAAAACAAAGACATTAAACCATGTGTGATCATGTTCTGGTATCAGTTCCTTAAATTCTTTTTTTTAGTTACAATTTTTTTTATGGTGATAACGTTAAAGATTTATTTTATTAGCAACTTTAAAATATACAACACATTACTATTAACCCTAATCACTATGGTGTATGTTCAGTTCCTTATTTACATAATTTATTTTATAACTGGAAGTTGGAAATTTTGACCATTTACCCATTGCATTCACCTTCCTTCAATCTGTTTTTTGTATCTATGAACTCAGTTTTTATTATTTTTATTTTTTTAAATTCTTTATTGATTAAAGTATTACATATGTGTCCTCATCCATCTATTAGATTTTTATTTTTCAATTACAGTTGGCATACAAGTGTATGTCACACATTAATTGGGCATTCATGTACTTTATGAAACAATCACCCCAATAAGTCTAGTGCCCATCTGACATCATTGTTTTGGTTTTGTTTTTAGATTCTACATGTAAGCGAGACCATGCAGTATTTGTCTTTCTCTGCTGATTTATTTCCCTTAGCACAGTTCCTCAGTCCATCCATATCGTTACAAATGGGAAGATTTCCTCCTTTTTTATGGCTGAATAATAGCCCATTGTGTATACATCACATTTTCTTTATCCATTCATCCACTGACGGACACTTAGGTTGTTTCCATGTCTTGACTACATAATGGTACAATGAACATGGGAGTACATATATCTTTCCGTGTTAGTGTTTTTTTGTTTCCTTTGGATAAAGACCAAGATGTGAAGTTGCTGGATTAGATGGTCATTCTATTTTTAATTTCCTGAGGCACTTCCATTATGATGTCCATAGTGGCTGCACAAATGTATCTTCCCGCCAAGGGTTCACGAGGGTTCGCTTTTCTCCACATCCTCGCCAGTGCTTGCAATTTCTTGTCTTTTTGATTATAGCCATTCTGCCAGGTGATATCTCATTGTGTGTGTGTGTGTGTGTGTTTAAATTATGTTTTTATTGATTTTTTTTTAGAGAAAAGAAGGGAGAGAGAGAGAAACATTGACGAGGCAGTAGAACATCCACCAGGTGCCTCCTGCACGCCCCCTACCAGGGATCAAGCCCGAAACTCGGGCCTGTGCTCTGACCAGGAATGGAACCAATGACCTCTTGGTGCACAGGGTGACACTCAATCAACTGAGCCCCACCGGCCAGGGCTCATTGTGGTTTTGATTTGCATTTCAAACAGTTCCTTCAATTCTTAAACATGAAATTAATGATAGAGAATATTGAATTGGGGGTAGAAGAACTGGGTTTTAGGTTTTCTTGGTGTTTTGGGGGAAGGGTTGTTTTTTGTTTTGCTACTCCCTACTTGTGTTTAAACTCTGTGAGTCTGTTTTCCTCATCTATATGACAGGGACAGTAAGATCTACCTTGATTACACCACAGGCCTCTGGTACAAAAGTGCTTTGTAAACACATTATTTCTTGGTCACTGTTGGTCGTGTGTGTGTGTGTGTGTGTGTGTGTGTGTGTGTGTTAATATTCTAAGAAGTAAACAAGAGCATGTCTGAAAGATTTAAGTAGGTGTAAACACAGGCTTTGTATATACCATTGATTTAAAAAATGTAATTTTAAGGAAAAGAAGTCTTTTTAGTAAGCTTAAAAGGATAAAATTGTTATCACAGAGAACAACTATTTTCTAACTTTGTGTAGGATGCTATGCAAAGAGAAAGGCGCAGCCACAGTCACAAACTCTCTAAGAGTTTGCATTTTAATCAGATATAGCAGAAGTTTAAATCCCATGCCCACGTACCACACTGCACACCTGCCTAAGTTATAACAGACAAAAATATTTCCCACAAGCCCATGCTTGCAGACCACGAACCATAGAGGATGCTGGACACAGTTAGCAGTCGTGTTCAAGTCCAGCAATTGCCAGGTCCCGGCCGCTCCACTTGCAAGAATCTGGCAGATTGCAGGAACGCCCCCTCCCGCCCCGCCTTGTTCCTCCTCCCGCCCAGGAAGCGGCTCCAATCAACGACGCCATCTGCTGGCTGGGTCCGGGAACTGCCTTCCACCAGCGGTTCTCATCCCTGATAGCTCACAGCTCTCATTTCAGCTCATTCCGACTGAGCAAATCATTATTGTATACTAGTATGTAGACACACACATTCTCTTTCATCCCTCAATTAATTTGCTAGGGTGCCGTAACAAAGTACCACAAAGCAGGTGACTTAAACAACAGAAATTTTTTGTCTCACGGTTCTGGAGGCCAAAATTCTGAAATCAAGATGTCAGAGGGTGCCCGGGCTGGTGGCTGAGCATCAGCCTGTGCACCAGGAGGTCGCCGCTTGGATTCCTGGTCAGGGCACATGTCCAGGTTGCAGGCTGGATCCCCAGTAGGGGGCGTGCAGGAGGCAACCCATCAATTGTCTCCCTCTCTCTCCCTCTCCCTTCCTTTCTCTCTAAAATCAATAAAAACATGTTTTTTAAAAAAATATGTCAGTGGGTTACTTCCTTCTGAGGACTGTGGGGGAAGGACCTGTCCCAGGCGGCTCTCCTTGGCTTATAGATGGCTGGCTTCAAGTTCACGGTGTGCTTCCTGCATGCGTGTCTCTCAGTCCAAGTTTCCCTTTTTTATGAGGATCAGGCCCCATACTTAACTTATTTCCGAATAAGGGCACGTTCTGAGGTTCTGGGATTAGGACTTCGACATGAACATTGGGGAAGACACAATTCGACCCATAGCAACTCCTTCCTAGTTGCTCAGATTCCTCCAGGCAATCCTTCATCCTCATTGTCTCTCCCACCCCTGCCCCTCCTCCTCCCAGCCCTGCCAGCCTGTGACTTACCCCGCGTATGATGGAAACACATAAGAATGGACACGCGTAGGGAAAAGAAGGCCACGTGCTTTGATGTGTACCCTGATTGGGATAGAGATGTGAGCAACCCCTAAAATCACTCGGGATCTCTCTTCAGAAGGTCCTCACTTCCTCATCCTCCTTTATTTAAACTAGTTTGTTGGCCTTTCCTTAAGCACCTTCATTCAAAATAAATATTTCCTACATGGCACTCTTTTGTTTCAATTACTAATATTCAAACCATGCTGTGTACTGCTATATTTTCATTGTCAATATGGAGTATTTTAACTGCTATGAAATAAATTGGAGTAAAAGCCCTTATGAGATGATAACCAACCCCCACCTCAGTCATCGATGTGATCCCTTCCTTCCTTCCTTCCTTCCTTCCTTCCTTCCTTCCTTCCTTCCTTCCTTCCTTCCTTCCTTCCCTCCCTCCCTCCCTCCCCCCCCCCTCTCTCTTTCTTTCTTTCTTTCTCTTTCTTTCTTTCTTTCTTTCTTTCTTTCTTTCTTTCTTTCTTTCTTTCTGTTTTTGTTCTCTAAGTATTTATCAAGTAACAGTTGTGTGCTGGTGCTGTGGTGGATGCAAGATACAAACACAAGTGAGTCACGATGTTCGCTAAGAAGAAACATACAATCGAGGGGGCAGACAGACATCACTAACACTCTAGTCCTGTAAGAGCGGTGTTTACAAGATGGTGTGGCTGCACAGAAGATGGGGTGATTACTGAAGCCTTAGGAATCAGAAGTCCTCAGCCACTATTCATCCAGGAGGAAGAAAGGATAGCATTCCTGGTAAAGGTACGTTTTCTGAGCCGGTTGAGTGATGGGAGAGAAAGGCTGGCCTCCGGAAGAGAAGGGCATTCTGTTACATTGTGGGCAAACTGGGACGCAGAGGGAAGTTTTGAGCGGGATATCAGATGGAAGAGCCTTTGAGCAGTCTTCCATCCAGCCACTGGCCTCCATCTACGGCTACGGATTAGCTTGAATTTGATAAAGGCTCAGTTATGTTCAAGGGATGGAGGCCACCTTTGACCTCAGCGACACCACATGGCCCAGTGGAAATGAATGACGCATTGCTAAATTTGATTTTAAAATGGCAATTCAAGCCTCTTCATGCACTTACAAGAGCCATAATAATCATCCAACCAGTGAATTGTTGACACACTGTTTCATCTCCCCACAGAGGACTCTCATGAGCTGCGGTGTGACCAGTCACCCGTGGAAACGTGTGATTTTCTCATGGTACTTCGTTTTGCATCACTTCCACTTGGACCAGTCCTCACGTTTGTTTGGGACTGAATAATTTCAGCACTGGCCACACACTCACCGAGCTAACACCTGGGCAGGCTTTAGAATTGTTCTTTGGAAAGAGCAGTCGCTAGGATGATCCAACTGTGTCAACATAAACCAGAAGGATCACATTTGTTGTATCTGCTGTCTGTGGCACTGAGATTTGGCCAAGGTCTTGCCACAGAGGTCCTTTATGACCACTGATTTCTCACCTTAATTCTCATCTATTAATATGAGGTGAATGTATTCATGACCCAAGTTGCTCCACACAAATCTTACCCCAGACCCTGGAATGATTTCTTGTCCCCAAACTAGTGGTGCAGGCCTAAGAAACCTCTGAAGGTTACAGCTCAGAGAGTTAGAGATCATATTCCAACCACATAGTTGTACAGTGAGGTAACTGAATGCCAGAGAAGTTACAAGACTGACAAGATTATGCAGAACCCAAACCAGAAACCAGGTTCCCGGATACTCAGTTTTACTATTAGTGTTTCCCATATTTCAAAAATCTGTTTCAGCCCTCACCTCTCTCTCCATGCTAAACATTTTGATCTTTAACTAAAAAGATCAGTGAAAGGATTTTAAACTGGAGTGAGCATGACCTGATTTTATATATATATATATGTGTGTATATATGTGTATATATAATATATGTATAAAACTCCCTCAAGGCAAGTAGAGAATGAATTGGAAAGAGCCCTGTGATAAATGTTTCATGGTGTTTCCCACCATCACAACCTGAGGTGACCCCATGTGCCTCTTGAAGCCACATACCCTGGCCACAGCTCAGTGTCCTTTCTCCTGGGCAACCAATCAGCAGCTTTGACGCAGGCTGCCCAAATAGAGACAGATGAGTCTACGACTCTCTATCCAGAGACTCTCATTGAGCCGCCTGGGATGGGACCCTAGGAGTCTGCATGTTTTATAAAACCCCAAGGCGATTTCAACCACCAGCCTGATTTGGGAGCCGATACTCTAAGGAATGTGAATTAAGAGACACAGAATACTGTGTGAATACTGGACCAGAACTGCTGTGATGTTAGGGCCTGAGACCATTTGGGGCCAAATGCCAAGTGAGTGATTAAAAGATGTTGCTTGAGGGGTAGAGGAACAAGAGAGGCAGAGAAGGAAGAGAGGGACCCCGTTCCTGAATTTCCAACTGCCCAAGACCTGGTATACTTCATCTCATGTCCTCATAAGTCTAAGGATATTGGGTCTTTACAATATTCCTTCCTCCGCCCCTCCCGTGTGTGTGTGTGTGTGTGTGTGTGTGTGTGTGTGTGTGTGTGTGTGTGTTCAGTGGGTTTCTAGTTCTTACTATTGAAACATCAAATGTGTGGGACGTAATCCCTATCCTCAAAATCTTTCCTAACTTTCCTTGCCCACAACTCTCTATTCTCCCTAATTTCCTTCACCTCAGCCCATACCCTTATCAAGGCCTTCCTCCCCTACTAGAAATTGATGACCTATTACAAGCTGGGGAGTTATTAAATGCGTGATAACAGTAGTGTGATATCTATAAGCAGGCACATTTCCATTGGAGAATCTCGCCTGAATTCTTGTAGCACAAAGAAGAATGAATGGGTCATGGAAAGTGTAGGGACAGAGAGAGCTGGGGCAGAGGCTACTCATGATGGACATGTTGGGGATGACATGTTCACACTTTCAATCACACCATGTGGGTCAAGATTGGACAAGTCTGCTCAGAAAGCTCTGGTTTCAGCATTTACTCAGACCCTTTGAATTTTAACCCCCAATCACACTCACGAACACGAACTTTAAAACTGATTTTCACAGATAACTCTGACCTGAAAAATCTCATTGACTTACTTAGTCTAAGAGTTAGCTCCTTGTCAATAAAACTAAAGTAGACAAGTAGAAGATTCTATTCAGAACTGGGTCAAATTGAGGGAAATAGGACACCCAGTTTTGATCCAAGCATCACGCTAAGTGAGAGAGAGTCAGGTGGATGGGTAATCTGGAAGAATTTCCACCAGAATGTTAACTGAGATTAGTTTTGGAAGAAGTGATCCATACATTTTTATTTTGATGTTTGTGTTTGCTTATCTGTATTTTTCTTAATGTTTTGTAATGAGCATTACATTTGCAATACTATTGCATTAGTACTGTAAGAAAACCAAAGCATGAAACATAATTTTTCTAAAATAAAAAAAAGAAGCTGCAATGAACATAAGGATGCATATATCTGTGAATAAAGGGGGTAGTAAAGGGTAGAGGGGAGTCAAATATATGCTGATGGAAGATGATGAGACTTTGGGTGGTGGACACACAATGCAATATAAAACCACGTATCAGAGAAATGTGCATCTGAAACCTATATAATCTTATTAACCGATGTCACCCCAATACATTTAATTAAAAAAAAAAGAAACTGCCCTAACCGGTGTGGCTCAGTGGATAGAGGGTCAGCCTGTGGACTGAAGCGTCCCAGGTTCAATTCCGGTCAAGGGCACATGCCCGGGTTGCAGGCTTGATCCCCAGTAGGGGGCATGCAGGAGGCAGCCGATCAATGATTGTCTCTCACCATTGATGTTTCTATCTCTTTCTCCCTCTCCCTTCCTCTCTGAAATCGATAAAAATATATTTTAAAAAAGAAAAGAAACAAGAAGGGAAGGGAAGAAAGCGGGGGAGGAAGGGAAGAAGGGAGGGAGGAAGGGAGGGAGGGAGAGGGGGAGGAAGGGCAACTTCAGAAATGCTATGATTGCTGAGACCCCACGGTCAGTGCCGGGGGTGTTTTGTGGACGTGCTGTACGGAGTGATGGTTTTCCAAACCTTGAGCGTGAAAGGTGGTGGCTACATGCGCCACCAAGCCCAGAAGAAAAGAGAGAAGCCATCTGCACGGGGAGAATCTGTTCTTCTAAACAGAGGATTTACTCAATAGCAAAAACACTTTGTTCCTGTTTCAAGTTTAAATTATAGCCGCAGCGACATAGAGAGCTCGATGAAAGGCCCCGGCAGGTCAACTTCAAAGCCTGGCTGAGACGTGGATCCGTGGGATCCGCGGTGCAGAGCACGCCCCTCCTCACCTCCACCTCCTCGCCAGACCCTCCCCGCCGGTGGGACGGGATGCGGAGCCGCCCAGCGCACTCTGCGCGTCCTCCGGGGACTCCGCTGATGGAGTCAAGATGGGCAGACTTCAAACGGGCTGCGCTGCTGTCTTCTTCTTTTCCTCTTCCCCCACCTGCTCGTTTCCTTACTTACTCCTCAGAGATCACGCTCTGGATTCCCCCTCTTTTTATCCAGGATCTGAGGATGGAAGTCCCTAAACCAGAAGCTGTTCAGCTGTGTGCACACAGGCTGTGATTCTGTGACTCACAAGTCCATTCCCCGGTGACAAGTGGGTGAGTTGCCCTCCCGGGGTTCCAGGCCCTCGCTGGGGGCGCCTCGAGAGCAAACTCCCCACGAGAGGAAACATTAAATCACTTAGGCCAGTGGTCGGCAAACTCATTAGTCAACAGAGCCAATTATCAACAGTACAACGATGGAAATTTCTTTTGAGAGCCGAAAACCGACTTCTGCGCACGGGCCACGAAGTTTCAATCGCACTGTATGTGCGCGCCCGCACGTGGTATTTTGTGGAAGAGCCACACTCAAGGGGCCAAAGAGCCGCATGTGGCTCGTGAGCCGCGGTTTGCTGACCACTGACTTAGGCTTACAGGGATCCTTCCCATTTTATTGTTAAGATTATCTCAAGGATCCCTACAGGACCCTTATCTCTCTCTTTAGGAAAATATATTTCTTTTAATAGGTTGGATACCAATAACCCCAGGCAGGTCAGCCTAAACAAGCATTGTCATGATCAAACTGCAGGTTAAATGCCAGGTCTCAGAGGCCAATGTTTCCCACCTGCATTCCCCTCCTTAACGAATAACAATAATTGACGATTGTGTTCTGATTTCAATGCACACAAAGCATTTTTACATGATCTTAGGGGAACCTCTCTGCTACTCTGGGCAGGAAACGGGCACGTGTTGTATTATCTCCAGTTTGGAAAGGCTCCCGGGAAGCAGAGATGAAGGGAAGTGAAGTGGCCTGCGGGCAGGACCGAGGTGCAGTCCACACTCTTCCCCGCCCACTGCCACTCAGCTCCATCCCAAAGAGAAGATGCCCCTTCCGGAACTATCTTGGCTGCCCATCAGCTGCCGGGTTAGGATGTGCTCCGGGAGAAGTTGGAGGCCCTTTGAAATACCTTCCCCATAAAATAGTGTGTTTTATGTTCAAGAATTATTTTTTTAAATTTTCTTATGCATATGTTGTTTTGAGCAAGTGAACCCTAATATTTGATCACTCACTCCAGAATAAATTTGCAACATTTGCAGTCTCAAAGACCTAAGACATTTAAACATTTAAATTTATATGCATATTTTTGTTGGAAAACATGATGATACGGTGGTTATAAAACTGTCAAGCATAGTAAGACAATAGGATAGAATTCCATGGGAGAAGTGAGATGGAAATACAAGTTCAAGAAAACAAAGGAACCTTGTAAACTTTCCCACCATTAGAAAAAAGTGTTTCCATGTATTACAGGTGGATGGCAGTGGTTATAAAATAACTGTGGTATTTGTAGTGAACATATGTAAAAACGTCATAGGATAATATTATTTTCAAGTACCAATATTTATACAATTGAAGCTGCATTCTTTGTGGGGTTTTTTTGTTTGTTTGTTTTGTTTTTTGAGTGTGTGTGGTTTTTTTAAATCCTCACCCAAGGATATTTTCCATTGATTTTTAGAGAGTGTAGGAGAGAGAGGGAAAGACAGAGAGAAATGTGAATGTGAGAGAAACACATCGATTGGTTGCCTCCTGCACGCACCCTGACCAGGACCAGGCTGGGGAGGAGCCTGCAATCAAGGTACATGCCCTCGACTGGAATTGAACCCAGGACCCTTCAGTCCGCAGGCCGATGCTCTAGCCAGTGAACAAAACCAACTAGGGCAAAGCTGCAATCTTTGCATCAAATTATACCACGGGCCCTAACTGGTTTGGCTCAGTGGATAGAGTGTCGGCCTGCGGACTGGAAGGTCCCAGGTTCGATTCCGGTCAGGGGCATGTACCTTGGTTGCGGGCACATCCCCAGTAGGTGTGCAGGAGGCAGCTGATCGATGTTTCTCTCTCATCGATGTTTCTAACTCTCTATCCCTCTCCCTTCCTCTCTGTAAAAAATCAATAAAATATATCTTTAAAAAAAATTATACCACGGGCAAAATATTTTAGAGGTTAAATTTTTTTAAGCACGAGGGTTACAAGGTTTTTCAACATTGTTTGGAGGGACATACAAATGTTTTGAAAACCACTGAATTAGAGCACCTGTTAGTCTCACCCAAGGGTGGGGTGGGGGGCAGGGAAAGTTGCTCATCTTAACCAAATACTTGGTGGGAGAGAAAAACTTTCAATGAAACAATACAGGTCGTCTCTAATTTAGGTACGGAAATCCTGTGAAATAGGTTTCATGGAGGCACAAGGGCAGGAAGCAGCTTGCTCCAAATCACAGCTAGACAATGGTGGAGCTGGCAGTTAAACCCAACCAGGTGGACGTCAGTAGAGGTGAGACGAGATTAGCGTGCGGTAGTCCTCAGCCCAATTCTTTGCCCTGTTACTAGTGTCTAAAACAGGGGTGGGCAAACTTTTTGACTCGAGGGCCACAATGGGTTCTTAAAAACTGGACTGATGGGCTGGAACAAAAGCATGGATGGAGTGTTTGTGTGAACTAATATAAATTCAAAGTAAAGGAGTGGAGGGGAGAGCAAGAGAACCGGATAGAACAGCCGGATCCGGCCCGCGGGCTGTAGTTTGCCCACGGCTGGTCTAAAAGGTGGTTCTCAGGTCAGTTTATACTCCAGAGCTCTAGTGAGCTATTAGCACAGGAAAATGAGCTGCTCTGTGCAGAACTAGAATGTTCTCTGGAGAGTAGGGAGCATGCTGAGAGTCTTAAGAATTGACCTATGCAAGTAGAAAGGCATTGACAAAAGATAAGCACTCCCTAGCGTTAAAATGGGCAAATCTCCCTGAAAACCAGTATGAATTTCCACTAACAAATAGGATCCATGATGGAGGACAGGAGGGATGAGAGTTCAGCTTCAAAGTGCCAAGACCAAGAAGTCAATGAAGTGAGCCCTGGCTGTCCATTCCCTTCACTGACATCAGGAAAATGGGTTGGACCTGCTGGGTGGCTCATAAGACACATCATCAGGTGTAACCTTAATGAAAACCAGGAGACCAAAATTGGTTCACCAGGGAATTAAAAAAAAACAAAACCTCAGCGTTCTGTTCTATGTTTAACACAGAAGAAACGGCCAGGCTAATTACGCTGAGTCAGGCTATTCTGTAAGTGGACTCGTTAAGCACAGGATGTGCCCAAACGTCTTCCTGAAAGTATGCTCAGAAGGCTTTGAAGATGTTATTGCCTCAGTGAAATGCATTAATAAACCTAAAAACATGAATATGTTTTAACCTGAGTCATGAACATGAGCTGCACCCCAGTCCCTCAAAGCCTTCCTCTCCCACCCACTGCCACCCCTTTACTTCCTATCCCTTTCTTTTACGCCCTTTTCTCTCATTAAAAAACAAAACAAAACAGTACTTATGACTTTATAGCAAGAATAGAGGTCTATAGGAAAATGTTATAAACTAAAGAGCTACATACCAGGAAAAAAGGGAGGACTTTGGGAAACAAAATTCATCTGGACCAAAGCAGAGAGCAAAAGTGGAGAAGACCAGTCTGAGAGCAAGCTGCCAAAGGGCGTGATTCTGTGGCTCCTGTCTGGTTGTGAAATGGGCGTTGTGGAGACCCCCTCATCTAATGCCTAGACATGAATTTCTGAAATATCGGTCAGCCTGGAACAAGCGGATGTTTGACCACGATAACTATTAGTGATAGCTATGAAGTCCTCCACAACAGCTGTGTAAATGCAGCTCAGAGGACAGGACCGAGGGCAGCGAGTTTGCTGCCTTGGATAACATCGTGTGTGACTCCAGTAGGCATGTTATCCAATGATGCTCTTTTCAATGAATCCATTTCCTCCAGGGCCGGACAGATAATGACCCTGGGAAAGCTGCCGAGAGATCGCTAGACAGGGAGTTGGGAGCGGTGTCCCTGCGGAGCAGGGTTTGGAAAAGGATCTGTAAGGAAGAGACAGGCCGGGCGATCGGGCAGGAAGGATGTGGGAGGCTCTCTCAGCTGGGGTGGGGGCGGACAACAGACACATCCTGGGGAATGAGAAGAGGTCAAGAGCGCCTGCTTGGGACAAATGAGAAAAGGAGCCCAAGGAGGTGACTGTCACTGTGCACAGATGCAGAGAGCGGAGCGGGTGGGGAGGAAAGGGAGTTGTGGCCGGGTCAGAAAGCCCGGAGAGTGAGATTGTTCCGGAAGCAGCATTTTGGCCTCAAAAACCCAAGAGCATTGTGGTACGAAGAGTGGAGTGGAAGCTTGCAGACCACACTGGCAAGGTCCTCCTTTGCGGCAGGTTTCTGTTGGGATTCAGCAGGTGTTGGAAGCCTGTGGTTAGGACAGTGTAGTACAAAGTGGGTCTACACAGGCTAAGTGCCTGCCTTCCCCCGGGCTGACTCATGACAACAGGAATGAAAGACCCTCCACAGAGCAGGGTTCCACCTGGGGTGATTTTACCCCCATTCCCAGGGCCCTGTGGCCATGTCTGGGAACAATTTCAGGCTAAGGATGCTGCTACTGGCACCCAATGGGGAGAGGACAGGGATCCGCTGACCACACTCTGTGGACGGATCCCCTGTGCACACATGCAGGCGCCCACACAGTGAATTCACGTACCCGGGTCTGGGTCCAGGTGTCAAGGTGTTGAGCTATCACCTGGAGGCTAGAGAGTGACTGAATTACAGCTGCCCATGCCACAGCACCCAGGCGAGTGCGTCCGCCTCTCATTGCATCCCTACAGCAGCCCCGCTAGTGAGGTCTTCTCAGCTCCGGTTCACAAAGGAAGAAACTGAGACTCAATTAGAAAATGTATCCGGGTCACACTGCCGGCCCCTTGGGAGGCCCAGCCAGGGTTTAGACCCCCATTCCACAGACCCTAAAGCCATGTTTGTTGGATGGCCTGCTTCCACGTCCATGGCGGCACCAGAGTCATTACAATCTGGAACATTTTGCTGTGGAGAAAAAGGCCTTAAACTCCCAGCTGTGTTGTTTCACTGGCATTTTGGTCTGTTCCAGAGGCTGAGAAATACCTGTCGTGCTAGGTTTGATGAGGTAACAAAAAAAAAGTAGTATTAAGTCCATCTGACTTTGGCTCTCTCTATTTTTCAAAAATAAAATTTTCATTGATTTCAGAGAAGGAGAGATAGAAACATCAATGACGAGAGAGAATCATTGAGGGGCTGCCTCCTGCACGCCCCCTACTGGCCCTAACTGGGAATCAAATCGTGACCCTCTGGTTCATTGGTCGATGCTCAACCATTGAGCCACACCATCCAGGCTGGCTCTCTCTGGTACCACACACACCGTTTCTTCTGTCACAGATCGCCCTTTCGCTTCTGCTTAATATCTAGCAAGGTGTCCTCTCTTCCTAGGTACCCAGGGCCCTTCTCTATGCCCTCTTAGCACCAGGGACATTATTGGCCCAATGCCATGCCCTCGGCAAGCATCTCACAAACGTTAGCCGTGATTCTGTCCAGCGCGTGAGTGTGAGAGTACACTGTTCACTCATCTTCCTCCTGTGCGGGTCAGGGGCCTCATGTAAGGCGGGGACTGTGTCTTTCTCATCTTTGACATCCAGTTCCTGGAGCAGGGCTGACACTCACTAATGGTTTGCGGGAAAGTAGGCCTCGAACACAAGGTTTGGATGATTCAGGAGGCGTGGTTGGTTTCACGCAACGCTTTGTTTCTTAAGAGTGTTGGCACAATCCTTCCATGCCGTGACTCTACAGAAACACCAGGTTTTGGTTATTTCATGCATGGGACTTGCCACTGGTGCCAACACAGATGAAGAGAGTCATGGCATTTGTCAGAAGAGAAATGGATGGAGATGCAGTTTTCTCTGCATATTGACATGCTTCTATTTTTTTTTAATTCTTAAAGTTCAAAATAATAACCTAAAGGTCAACAACTTAACTTTTTTAATGTTTCTGTAAGTGCATTACATGTATTAGAATTTTATTGTAATGTTTGTGCATGTTTATGTATTATAATTTTAAAATAAAAGTTAATTTAAATAAAGAAGAGAAGAGAAAGAAGCAAGGTGTCATTCTAACTATATGACACCTCATTATCTCTAAAGGAACATTGAACCTTGAGTCCATAGGTACGGCCTCTCTCTCTCTCTCTCACCCTCTCTCTCTCTCTCTCTCTGGATTGATTCATACAGTGCAAAGTACAGAAAGTGGTTTTTGTAATTCTTGGCTAGATAATCACCCTGAAAAATGATTTGGAATGTTAGTGATTGCAAGAGATTGTTTATTCCATGACTTTTACTCTGACCAAGCCCACGTCTCTGTCTAAAGTATGTCTTATTTTTAGAGTTTATAAATCAAATGTATTGTAGGGATGGAATGCACGATGAAATGCACTCCAACAAAAAGTCGGCCTTATTCAGCAGTCCTTACACAGCAGAAACTAAGACTTTTCTGTATATGAGGCTCTAAAGTTGGACCCTTTTTGAGATATTTAATGTGTGATTACTTTTTTAAAAAAAATTAGAACTCTACCTACAAAGAAAAATTGATTATTTTTAAAAAATATGTTTTTAGTGGTTTTAGAGAGACAGGAAGGGAGAGGGAGATAGAAACATTGGTCAGCTCCCCCCAATGTTTGGTCAGCTGCCTCCTGCACACCCCCTACTGGGGATTGAGCTCGAAACCTGAGCATGCGCCCTGACTGGGAATCAAACTCATGACTTCCTGGTGCATGAAACAACACTCAACCATTGAGCCGCACTAGCCAGGTGAAAATTCAGTTATTTGAACAAATATATAGCAGGAGAGACAAAAACCAACACAATTCTTATTCATTGCAAGTTTTAAATATTTAAAGCCCATTGGAAACATACAAGTAATTAAAATGAGCATACATGTAAGAATAAGCAGAAAAACACTATTCATTAACATAGGATCATTGAAATAAGCCAGTTGAAGAAAGTAAATATCACATTATCTCACTCATTTGTGGAATATAACGAACAACATAAATAGATCT
Organism: Plecotus auritus; assembly: GCF_963455305.1. NCBI lineage: Eukaryota > Metazoa > Chordata > Mammalia > Chiroptera > Vespertilionidae > Plecotus > Plecotus auritus. The sequence goes on from NC_137777.1 coordinate 42,383,638, forward strand.
AGAGACATAGAAGCATCGAAAAGACCGTCAAACCTCAGAGGGAAGAGGGGGAGAATTGTTTAAGAGATCAACCAAAGGACTTGTATGCATGCATATAAGCATAACCAATGGACACAGACAATAGGGGGGTGAGGGCATGTGCTGGGGGAGGGAGCAGCCGGGGAGAGGTCAATGGGGGGAAAAGGAGACATATGTAATACTTTCAACAATAAAGAATTTAAATTAAAAACAACAACAACATAGGATCACCTCCAGATCCATAAAGAAAGTGTGTGCTCACCCTTGGGGAACTGCTTGCCCTCTCTGTGCCCCAGTTCCCTCACCTGAGAGATGAACTAGGTGAGCCCTGTTTTCTTGGGTCCCTTGCTGGTCTCACATGACACAATTCCCTTTTTTCTCTCTCCCAGGCCTACTAACCACCTCTTAAGTTGTCCATATTTTACATAACACTGATCCTTCAGCCCTTTAGAGGGATTTTGTTTTAGAGATGAGTCTCCAATGGGAATCTTTTTTAAAATTGTTTTATTTTTTAATTACAGCTCGCATTCAACACTATTTTGCATTGGTTTCAGGTGTACAGCACCATGGATGGACATTCATATAGGTCACAAAGTGTCCCCCCAATAATTCAAGTACCCACCTGACACTACACACAGGTATTTTGACTCTATTCCCTATGCTGTGCTTTACATTCTTGTGGGGAAGCACGGGACTTGGTTGGAATGTCTGTAAGGAGGATTCTCCGAAAGGTCGGGGACCTCTAGGGGGACCTTGCCGAAGGTGGCAGCCCTGCCTTGACTTTTCCAAACAAGTCTGAGCCCCTGGGTGTTTTGCTGGAATCTCTATGTTTAGTCTTTAAAGACACGACCTTGAAGAAGCATGTGCTTTCTCAAGGATACTTACCCTGCTGATTGTATCTAGAGGTTAATTTGAGTTCAAGCTGTTGTTATAATAAAAGCCTAAGGAGGCAGGAAATCAAGGCTATTTTGGTGCCTCCTGCCAACCAGCCCCTTAGCCTCTCTTTCACAGAAACGTGTGTCAGAGTAATCTATTCATCCGTCGCTCAGGGTCTGCTGGTCAGTCCCAGCACATTCTCATGCCTATTTTATGACTACCAATTTGTACTTCTTAATACCTTCACCTTTTTCATCAAGTCCCCCATCACCCTTCCCCTCTGGCCTCCATCAGTTTGTTCTTCATATCTATAACTCTGTTTCAATTTTTTTTGTTCATTTATTTTGTTTTTAGATTCCACATATAAGTGATCTCACAGTGGGAATCCTTAAGGTGGCAGGATAAAGGGACCAGCTCCCAGGGGAAATCGAGCTGCTCAGAGGGGCCAGCTCTGCCGCACATGCCCACTGATGATCGGACACTAGAAACATGATGGCAAACCTTTCCCGTGTCTTTGCTGATAACATCCTGATGCCTAAAGATCCTGTGGTCCTTGTACCCTACCCGGGACCCCATCCAAGGGGACCTTCAACTGCCCATGGCCACCCACATTTTCACCTTGACCCTTAGGCTCACGGCTGCAGGTTTATTTCCCTGCCCTGGTTTATCTCATCCAGACACCTTAAAACACCTTGTGTGGCCCCAACCGGTTTGGGTCAGTGGATAGAGCATCACCCAAGGACTAAAGGGTCCCAGTTAGGTTCCAGTCAAGGAAACGTACCTCGGTTGCAGGCTAGATCCCCAGCCCTGGTTGCAGGCTAGATCCCCAGCCCTGGTCGGGGCTGGTGTGAGAGGCAACCAATGGATGTGTCTCTCTCATCGGTGTTTCTCTCTCCCCCACTTCCTTCCACTCTCTAAAAATCAAAGGAAAAGTATCCTCAGGTGAAAATTAACAACAACAACAAAAACACCTCGCGTGGCCTTCATATGGGCCCCGGTGACTTTATTTCTTGCAAAGTTTTTATTTTAAAAAGTCTATTAGCTCACTGAGTGTCCAACAATAATCTCAGAACATCTGGTACTAAACATAGTTTTCTTTAAAAAAAAAAACACACAAAAAAACCCTATGTGTTCCAGTTTGCCTTAATTTACTCACCTGGAAGAATGGGAAACAGTCACGTTTGCTTCCCCACTCAGATACACTCGGGTAAAATAAGATCTATGCGAAAAGGAGGTCCAAAGAGGGTTTGCTAGGTATGCTGTCAATGCAAATAATATTCCGCAATGAAATTGATGCGCGAACAATCTCCAAGAAAAACTTTTAAATGTACGCGATGCCTCTTTGTGTCGCTGCCTGATAGATTAGAGCTTTCAGACCAAGCTAATAGGGCGGTGGGGGAAGAATCCGCCCTCGCCCTTGGCCCCACCCCTTTTCTCCTGGCAAAACATCTGGCAGCGCTTTGTAGTTCTGGATGACCTGGTTTGGAATTCATTAGTAATAATGGATGTGCTCGCTGGAATGTGTTTAAACAGTTAATCGTGTGGTGAGTGTTGAAGACGAAAAGGATTGTTAAATGGAGCTGCCAACGTGGTGGAACTGAGATGGGCAAGAACCGTGGCTTCAGACGGCTCCCCACACCCTGCCCCTCAGCCCATTGGGTGCCAGGGAGCCTGTCTGTCTTGGAGGCAGCGTGGTTTCCTTGTCCTGTTCGTTTTAAGACCTCCCTCTTGGCAGAATGATGAGAACAACCAAAGGCATTTGTATTTAGATGACTACAGGGATGGGGCTACATGGAGAGCTGGGAATTAGCATTTAAGCAAACTCTAAGCAAAGTGGTGAGGATTACTCCAAGGCTACGCTGGGCCTGGGGTTCTTCAACATTTGGTGGGGTCACAGAGCTCTCCAAAAACCTGATGAAAGCTATTGACAGATGCGTGTGGTATATGTATGACATGTGTATGAATGTGTTCATGTGTGTCTGTATACCCGTGTACACTTCCACTGGGCGCACTGGGCAAGGGGTCTGCAGACCCCAGTTAAGAAGCCCTGGCAACAGCGATGGTGAAATAATGAATACCGTGTCACTTAGGAATCTTGTTAAAAATAATAGGAAAAAAACACACCACACACACAAAAATAAAACAATAAAAAACCCCAGAAACTCACATTTTTCATAAGCTTCATTTAAATCATTAGATTCAATGGGCATAAAATGACTCGGTCAAATTGTTATTAAGGTTTCAAAACGTGTTCTCTCACCTTCTGGACTTCTCCTGGCAGGGATCTGTAACCAACACTTGTTGGGCTGGTGTTGGGTCAGGGGTCACTCACTGAGCAGCAAGCACAACTCTTGTTGCCTACCCAGGGCCAGCGCGCCCGCAACTACCCCCCCCCGCCCCCCCTCTCTCTCCTGGTCCATCTGCTTTTCCCTCCCCACTAGCCAACTAGTGTCAGCACTCAGCACACCGCTAAGAAAGCTCAGTTCAAACTGCCTTCCTCGCAAAAGGAATTTATTGATACTGTGTCCGCATGAAAGCCTGTTCAATCATTGTAAAGGCTATTCTAGCCCTAAATAGTTTAGCACAGTGGTCGGCAAACTCATTAGTCAACAGAGCCAAATATCAACAGTACAACGATTGAAATTTCTTTGGAGAGCCGAAAACTGACTTCTACGCATGGGCCACGAAGTTTCAATCGCACTGTACGTGTGTGCCCGCACGTGGTATTTTGTGGAAGAGCCACACTCAAGGGGCCAAAGAGCCGCATGTGGCTCGCGAGCCGCAGTTTGCCGACCACTGGTTTAGCATATCTTCCTAAAAAGTAAGCTCAGGTTCCTATAACAACTACGGGAATATCACACTTAGGAAAATGTAACAGTAATTCCTTAATATCAATTAATATTCTAATTCCCCTAATCATCTCCCAATATTTATTTACAATTGGTTGGTTTGATTAGGATCCAAAAAAGGCTTACACACTGCATTTATTTGCTCTGCATCCTGATTTAGTCTCTTATAATCTTCAACAGTTTCTTCCCCATGGACACACACACACACACCATTTTTTCCCATGCCGTTGACTTGTTGAAAAGATGGATCAGGTTTGCTGTAGAAGGTCCTACATTCTGGATTTTCCCACTGGCTTCCTTCTGGTCTCTCCCTCGTAATTCCTATGAACTGGAAGTGAGATCTAAGGGCTTGACTGAATTTGGGTTGATGCTTCTTGGTAAGAATACTTGGTCATGATGCAATGCGTTCATAGCACATGACATTGGAGGCACCATGTGAGATGCAAATTGATGAATGCGTTCAGTGGTGACAATGTCATCCCTCCTCGTAAAGATACCCTTCCCCACGTATAATCAGCAAACAGTCCGCAGGTTGCTACAGAGTGCTATCAACTATCAAACAAGGCTCCCTCTGCTTGACTTGATGTAACTTCTCATGTGGAATGTCATTTCTGTTAACTTCCCTTCCAAACACATGTAATATTTCTGCACCAATTCCAGCCTCCAGCCCTCCAAGAACTACAACAGAGATGGGAATGCCCAGAGGAGCCTGGGAGCTTTTGCTTTGGTGAGAATTAAATCTCCGGGGCATGCCACACAGGCCCCTCGTGCTCCTCCTCAAGATCACAGAACCTGGCAAATCTTGCAAAGATTGGTGACACTGGAAGTTTGGTTTTTGTTTTCCAAAAAGCAATGATCATTGTCAGCAGTCCAATCTTTTTCTGGTTTCCTTTTTATTTCATAGTTGTGGTATTTGCCCTTTTTCATCTTTCTCTTTCCCTTGTCTTTAGAACTTCAGCCTATTTTTTTCCTTGTAAGCAGCTAATCATTATCACTATGGGAAACTATGTATTCTGTGAGCTCTGCTCCCGGGGTGCACAGATTCATAGATGATATTGTAGAAAGATTGGAAAGGCCCGAGTTTAGATTATTTTATTTTTTTAATACATTTTTGTTGATTTCAGAGAGGAAGGGAGAGGGAGAGAGAGAGATAGACACATCAATGATGAGAGAGAATCACACTGGGGACCCAGCCCCCAACCCGGCCATGAGCCCTGCCCAGGAACTGAACCCTGGCTGGGAATCGAACCATGACCTCCTGGTTCATAAGTCGACACTCAACCACTGAGCCATGCCGGCTGGGCCCCAGTTTAGATTATTTTTACTACACACCTCAGGCCTAGACAATTTCTATTTTGCTGGTATTTTTAGTAGGTTTTTTTTTTCTAATATATTTTATTGATTTTTTACAGAGAGGAAGGGAGAGGGAGAGAGAGTTAGAAACATGGATGAGAGAGAAACATCGATTAGCTGCTTCCTGAACACCCCCTACTGGGGATGTGCCCGCAACCAAGGTACATGCCCTTGACCGGAATTGAACCTGGGACCCTTCAGTCCGCAGGCCGACACGACGCTCTATCCACTGAGCCACACCGGTTACGGCGGGTTTTTTTTTGTTTTGTTTTGTTTTTGCTCCATTTTAGGTAGTTAACTTCTTTTGGAAGTCTAAAAACGTGCCTTTTCAATTTTGTGAAATAAGTTATGACAATAGCAAGAGTCATCAGAAATAATGCTTTTCATTGGTGTTACTGAAAAAGAACTTAAGTAACTAAGAAAATTAAAACTAAAAATAACAGTGCTATGTATAAGCCTCTGACAAACAAATTTACTATAAGTCTAATAATTTCTGAAGTTTTCTAAATATGTAAGAATGATAGAATTTCAGAGTTCCACGGCATCTTAAAGTCATGGAGTCTAACCATCCATCTTTTTTCCCAGTTCTAGTTGACATGCAGTATGATTCCGTATTAGTTTCAGGTGTGCAGCATAGGTGTTGGCCAATCAGACACTCTAACCATCCATCTTCTCCACGGCTCCCACGTCCCACCAAATAAAGGGCCAAGCAGCCTCTGCCCAGCGCTTCCAGGACCAGAGCCCCCTGTCCCAGGCATTCCCTACTCACTGGCCGGGCACCTGCAGTGTGCTGGCTGCCCTCTAGGAGCCGATGACCTTGAGAGACACCTTGGTGGGTACAGAGGACAGGAGGGGTACAGAAGAGGTTTGAGAGATCCTTGGACAAAGTGAGATGATTCTGGGTGTTAAGAGTGGAAACAAAACATGTGACCAGTATCCCACTTCCCCACACTAACAGTTGTTACAGAATTCTTACATAACTGGTCTTATTTTATGTCCCGAAAATCACATTTCATCGTTCAGGTAGTGTTACATGAGCCACGTTCCCTGTAGAGAGGGGTCATAGTCTAAATCCTATAATAGTTAAGCTGACCCTGAAAAAGATGGGCTGCTTCCCCAGTTTCTGGTCTCTCGGGTCTCCACCTGGTCTTACCAACAATAATTCTGCAGACTTTGTGGGACTCCTGAGAGCCAGGTGATGGTCAGCGTGTCCGTGTACTTTCCTCCCCCGCAGTGTAGCCATGTGAATGGGCTGTGAACACGACAAGGGAACCTGCAGACATGGCTGTCTCAGACCCTGTCAGCCAGGGAGACAAAGAGGGGGCAGGAGACACTCCAACTGCTGTCACTCAAAGAAGAGGAAGGACAAGACAACCGTGCTCCGCAATGCTGACCACCTGGGACAGCCCCACTTCTCTCAGGCCTGGGAAGATATGATATTGTCTCCAGGGGACAAGACTATTAATCCTGTTCCCTGACATGGAAGGTGATGGCTCCCAGCTGTCCTACAGGGGCTATTTCCTTTCTGCTTTCTTCTTCTTTTTTAAAAAAATACTAGTGTCCTGGTGCATGAAATTCGTGCACAGGGGTGGGGGGGTTCCCTCAGCCCAGCCTGCACCCTCTCCAATCAGGGACTCCTTGGGGGATGTCTGACCGCCCTGTGGGATTGGGCCTAAATCAGCAGTTGGACATCCCTCTCACAATCTGGGTCTGCTGGCTCCTAACCACTCACCTGCCTCCCTGCCTGATTGCCCCTAACCACCCATCCTCCCAGCCAGGCTTCTTCAGGCCCAGTCTGTTTTGTTTCCTCATTCTGAGAGAGGCTCTGAGAGCAAGCTGGGAGAGAGGGAAAGAAAGGGAGAAAAGGCTGTGAGCTGGTGGGCACTGTGTGTGTCTGTGCATGTGTGCGGTTGTGAGTGTGACTGCCAGCTCCACCTCCCCCGTCCCCGTCTTCGCTGCCACAAGTCCCCACCCACCAAGACTGCTGCGCACGCAGCCTGAGTGAAAGGTTGAGTGTCCGGTCATTGCGGATGTCATGGACCCAGGGTTTTTATATATAAGGATATTTTAATTGATTTCAGAGAGAGGAAGAGAGAGATAGAAACATCCTATATAATAAAAGGTTAATATGCAAATTGACTGAACGGCAGAATGACTGGCCACTATGATGTGCACTGACCATCAGGGGGCAGACGCTCAATGCAGGTGCTGCCCCCTGGTGGTCAGTGTGCTCCTACAGGGGGAGCGCCACTCAGCCAGAAGCCGGACTCAGGGCTGGCGAGCACACTGGTGGTGGTGGCGGGAGTCTCTCCTGCCTCCGTAGCAGGGCTAAGGATGTCTGACTGATGGACATCTCCTGAAGGCTCCCGGACTGCAAGAGGGCACAGGCCAGGCTGAAGGACCTCCCCCTCAGTGCACAAATTTTGTGCACTGGGCTTCTAGTCAATGATAAGAGAGAATCATTGATCGTCTGCCTCCTGCATGCCCCCTACTAGGGATTAAGCCCACAACTGGGCAGTGCCCTGGGAATCAAACCCTGTGACCTCCTGGTTCATAGGTTGACGCTCAACCATTGAGCCACACCAGCCAGGCTCTGCTTTCTCTTTTCTTCCTTTCCTTAACCTTCCCGGCTTTCTGTTTCCTTCCCCTCCTCCATCTCCTGTTCTCTCTCTCTCCTGTTCTCTTTGTCTGTCTCTCTGTGTGTCCTGTTCTCCCCCTCCCTCTCTCTTCTGTTCTTTCTCTCTCCTGTTCTTTCCCGCTCCCTCGCCCCATCTCCCCTGTGGGTGGAAGAGACCTGGGACCGAGATAAAAGTCTTGCAGATAAAAGCATGAGGAGGACAGAGCGTGGGGAAAGGTTCAGGAAACCTGAGCTGTCTTCCCCGCTTTGCCGTTCCTGTCTGTGACCGACAGGATGAGATGAAAGACATGAATGTGCTTTGACAGAACAGAGTACAACTCCATTCTTCCCCAGCTTCCGCTCTCAGCGACAGGCCAAGGACGCCCAACATCAGTCACCCGTGGTTGTGCCTGGCGTTGGTCAAAGACTCTATTCAGCACATAGAACTCTACTGAGTTTTAAAAGTCCCACTCAGAGCAGGAACCCCTGAAGAATGTGTGCCATACCAGACATGTAGAGAGATCCAGAACACTCATTCCCCAGCTGGGCTTAAGATCCAGATCAGTGTTGTCCTCTGAAATCACTGTCCCATGTCACTCCATGCCAATGGTCACTGCCACGCTGAGCGAGGGCCACCGGCCCGGCCCAGCCCCTGAAAAGCATAACCAGTTGGGTGTCCTTATCTCTAGTTACATCCTCCAATGGACCCCGCTGATCTCTGACATGGGTCTGGCCCAAACTCGGGGGGCAGGGGATAAAAGTGCCTTTTACTTTTGGGCATGCTTAAGTGCCCATTGCTTCCTTACACCCATCCATTCAAGTCCTCTCTCATGTCTAGAATTCTCAAGCTAACGATACAAAGGACAGGAGACTACACAGAACGGGGCGCTACAGTCCCTGTCCAGCATCAGCAAGGCCTGGGAACTTGGGAGAAATGCAAATCCTCAAGCCCACCCAAAGCCTGCTGAGCCGGAAGCGTTTAAACCCATTCCTGACCCCCAGCTTTTCTCAGTGGGCTTTCAGTGCCAACTTATGCCAGAGGCTATAGGAACTGCACTGGACGGCCCAGCTGGTGGGAACCTGGGCGGTACACCTGGCTCCTGGAAGTCCCATTCCGACTCCAGGGGTGGTTGTCCAGGAGGATCATGGGAGTGGAGCCAGACCAGGTGTTTGAAAAGGAAAGAGAGTGAGGGCCGTGAAGCCAGGTAAGGAGCCGAGAGGGGAGCAGAATTCTCCTAAAGGCTCGAAGCCACTGACAGTGCACGTCGATGCAGAAAGGTGTTTGTTTTGGAAAAGGTAGTATTTTTGCTTCTACGGTGATAGGAACAAGGCCCTTTCATCCAGCGATTAGCAAGATGTTTCATACAGAAGGTGAGAGCCCCCAGAGAAAACTGTAATGGATTGAAGTGATGCGCTCTTAGGAGTCGGCCCGGTTCTGAGGGAGGCGGAAGCCGCAGCAGAATACTGAGCCAATCTAGAACCAACAGATTCCTTTGAAAATGTGAGTCCAACATGGACATAGTCACCGTAATCCCCGAGATTACAGGAGACTTTAAAGATCGAGGAAGGAGAAAAGGGGAACATTAGGAAAGACAGCCCTAACCGGTTTGGCTCAGTGGATAGAGCGTCTGTCTGCAGGAAGGGTCCCGGGTTCAATTCTCAGTCAGAGCACATACTTGGGTTGTGGGCTCCATCCCCAGTTGGGGGTGTGCAGGAGGCAGACAATCAATAATTCTCTTTCATCATTGATGTTTCTCTCTCTCTCTTCCTCTCCCCACTTCTCTGAAATCAATAAAAATATATTTAAAAAAAGAGAGAAAAGACAAAAGAAAATACCTGATTCCCTCACTTCGGATTTTGTTTGGTCTGCATTTGATTTGGGATCCAGACAGTATTTTTTTTTTTTTTTACTGGGAAGCAGATGTTCAGTGGGGACTGGGAATTTTAAGTTCAACCAAGGGGGTCACTTGCTTTGTGATCAATACGCAGTCTCAACAAAGAAACAAAAAGACCTCTGAGAGTCTTACCTTGTGACAGCTCTCCAGGTGGCACCAAGGGGACACAGCCTCCCTCACCCACTGAGCACAGTGCCCGCCTGCGGCTCCACAGCACTGCACATGCGTGGGCTGGAGGCACCCACGCGGGACAGGCTGGGACGGGGGCTGGGGGGGTGGTACCTCACTGCATCTCAGAGGCTGTTTCACAAAATTTGAGGGCCTCTCTACAGGAAGTCTTTTATCAATGAACACGATTCAAATAGGAATCCATCAGGCTTCAAACTCTTTTTTTAAAAGAATCCTACAATAGCCCTGCTGGCGTGGCTCAGTGGTTGAGCATTGACCTATGAACCAGGAGGCCATGGTTCAATTCCTGGTCAGGGCACATGCCCAGGTTTCGGGCTCGATCCCCAGTATGAAGCATACAAGAGGTGGCCCATCAATGATTCTCTCTCATCATTGATGTTTCTCTCTCTCTCTCTCCCTCTCCCTTCCTCTCTTTCTCTCTCTCTCTCTCTCTCTCTCTCCCTCTCCCTTCCTCTCTGAAATCTCATTTTTTCACAAAGTCTATGGTAAATTCTGAATTTCTGTGTTTCTTCCCTTGGGCTGTTTCTCGCATCAGCTTCTGAGCGTAGGGTTCCTTCCGAAGCTGCTGGGATGATCGAGAACCAGAAACTACATGGTAACGGCCCTGGAGAATTCAGAGGAGAATGTAGAGGATGGTTTCCTGGGAGACGCACTGAAAAGTGTTGAAAACCCCTCTAGTGTTGGAAGCCCAACTGAGAGCCTTGGCCCAGCCCCCCTAGAGCAAATCACCCCAGTCTCCTTATCACGAAACCTTTTGAAAAGGCAAACTGGATTAGGTCACTGATAAGTCAGGAACAGTGAAGGTCTGAGGTTTTTACCCCACTTCATGGTTTTGGGTTTTTCCGTTTGTTTTTTTCTGGGGCGGTTCTGCTGTCGGCAGTTAGACAGACAAGAGCAGAGCAAGGACGATGCGGGAGGCGCAGAAGGTCACCAGGGTGGAAAGCCCCAAGTGCCTAGCAATGGACAATCAGCTCTAGGGTGGGACCTCGCCCCCAGGGTGACCTTTCCTTCCCCAGGCACATCGCTGGCCCTGAGGTTTGGACCCCCTGACCTTTCCTCCCTGGAGATAACATCCATGCCTTATGTTGTGTTTCAGCTCCAGGCCCAGATAAACAACAAAACCAGTGAGGCTGACGTACTTGGGTCTCTCCCCCAGGGGTCAACGAGATCTTCAGGGTCAGGCGCTGGTTGTTTGTCTCTGTTTTCCCAGAATCTGAAGTGTGTCCATTGACCTGGGCAACTGAGAGCAGTTTTATTGAAGTGATGGGTGGCATCTTGGGTGGAACAGGGTGAGGAATGAAGGGATGGAGAGGGATTTAAAATGGGGTTGCATCTTCATTACCCAAGCTGAGGGAACAGGGCAGAAATGTGGGTGAAACAAACAAAAAGAGATAAGCCCCCAAAAGTTACATTTGACTTTGTACATAGGCTCCATAGAAAGCCTGTGTTCTTTCCTAGATCCAGGGAGACCCTCCCCCAGGCCTAGTCTACAGTTCAGACTTCCAGGAAGAGAGGACACAGTAGACACCCAAAGGGGAGGAGTCCCTGCTCTGTGATTAAGTAAGAACTGAGTAGTACAGAAGGGGCCTAACAGAATGAAGCTTCGTGTGAGTAAAGCTCCACAGATAATAGATAATCATAGGGTGTATCACACTTATTCCTGTGATAAACAGGAGGTCTGAAGGTTTGCAAGCCAATAAAACATTGTCAAGCCTTGAAGATTAGTGTACTTGGGGATTTTGGATGAATGCCATTCAGAAAGTGTTTCCTTTATGAAGGTGTCATTATAATAATGAATGTTTTGCATTTGGGGGAGCGGTATAATATTTGGAATGTCCTGCCAAAGGGAAAAAGATTAGTAGCTGGTTTTAATGACTTCTGGAGAATATGAGAGTTTTTTGAGCCTTCTTGTTTTTCACCCCAAAGTTAAATGAAGGGTTGAATAAGGAAAATTGAAAACAGAAACAAGTGAGTTGGCTTGTTCACAACAATTACAAAAGTATTTCATGTACACGTCAGTTTGTTTTATAAAGTACGTCAGCATACATTATCTGATTTGATATATACAGTATTTATAAACAACAAATCCCCATGAAAGATGAGGAAACTGAGGGTCAAACAGAGCCTCATCCTCAGCAGCACTTTCCTTTTGAGAAAATGCCAAACCAGTATTTCCTTCCTGATGTGGAATGACCTTGACACCGTCCCTCCTTCTCCTTCCCTCCCTCCCCCATCCTTTCCTTCCTTCTTTCCTTGCTTCCCACATCCTTTCCTTCAGAAAACCATTGAGTACTCTGCCACTGTGATATCTACACTAATAAAAGAAAAACATGCAAATTGACCATCACTTCGCTACGCCGACCAGCCAATCAAGAGTGGGTATGCAAATTAACCCAACAAAGATGGCAGCAGCCCTGCCCCCCAGCTGCTCCGGGCCTCTGGGCAGCACGCACGGAGTGGCCAGGTGGAGCAGGACACCTACTAGGAGGGGGAGGGGCGGAGGGCGGGGGCAGAGGGAGCTACAGGAGCGGTGCTCCGCCCCGAGCAAAGACTGAAGGCGGCGGCCAGAGGGAAGGCCTGGGTCCTGGGTGCCGGAGGAAAACCGGTGCTGGCAGCCAGGGGAAGGGAGGCCTATTGCACAAATCTCTTCGTGCAATGGGCCTCTAGTCCTATATAATAAAAGGGTAATATGCAAATCGACCGAACAGCGAATGACCAGTCGCTATGACACTCACTGACCGCCAGGGGGCAGACGCTCAATGCAGGAACTGCCCCTTGGTGATCAGTGCATTCCCACAAGGGGAGCGCTGCTCAGCCAGAAGCCAGGCTGGTGGCTGGCGAGTGCAGTGGTGGTGCGGGGAGCGCTAAGGATGTCCAACTCCCAGCAGGGAGCGGGCCTAAGCCATCAGTTGGACATCCCCCGAGGGCTCCCGGACTGCAAAAGGGCACAGGCCAGGCTGAGGGACCCGCCCACCCCGAGCATCCCCTCCACTCTCCCCCGCCCCACCTCAGTGCACAAGCACTAGGCCTCTAGTTGTCATATAAGAAATATAGCCCAACTGGTGTGGCTCAGTTGAGCATCGACCTATGTTGACCTATGAACCAGAAGGTCAGGATTCGGTTCCCGGTCAGGGCACATACCCGGGTTGTGGGCTCCATTCCCAGTGTAGGAGGCAGCCAATCAATGATTCTCTGTCAACATTGATGTTTCTCTCTCTCCCTCTCCCTTCCTCTCTGAAATCAATCAAAATATTTTGTTTAAAAGAAATACATATTTTTGTCTTCATATCTGGCTCCTGAAATGGCTTCAGAGCAATAAAGGAGTGTCTTTTGTTATTTATTACAAGCCCCTTTCAACCACACCTGAGTTTATGTTAATGAGATGACTTTAGGAAGCCGGAAGGATGGGGACTGTTTGCCGGGGAATTAAACTTGTGATCAGAGGGTTAGAACTTCCAGCACACCCTCCCCACCCCAGGGCTTGAATTAATCTGGAATGACGGATGATTTAATCATGTCTACGTAACAAAAGCCTCCATTAAAGACCCCAACTGCAGGGTCAGAGAGCTTGGGGAGGGAGGCACCAAACGGAGGTGCTGGGCAGGTGGTGCGCCCAGAGCGGGCAGGGAAGCGCTGAGCTTCCCCATATCTTGCCCTGCGGTTGGTGTGGGAAAACCCCGTGCTAGGTGTCAGAAGCAGTAGCAGTAGGAGAGAGGGAAATGGCATTTTCTTTTTAGTGTTGGTACGAGGCACTGGATCGAATTGCTGCAGGCCGTTAGACAGACCCGAGCAGAGCAAGGGTGAAGGGCCAGGTACAGAAGGTCACCAGGGTGGAAGGCCACAGGTGCCTAGCAACGGACAACCAGTGGTGGGGTGGGACCTCGCCCCCAGGGTGACCTTTCGTCCCCTAGCGTATGGCTGGCCGCGAGGTTTGGACCCCCTGACCTTTCCTCCCCAGAGATAACATCTGGGCCTTGGCTGTATTTCAGCTCCAGGCCCAGATAAGCACCAAACCAGCCAGGCTGACATCAGGACCAGCTGCATGGAATAATGACCCTGGTGCCGGCCAACCCATCAGTGCAGGCCACAACCCTGAAAGGACACACCTGGAAAACTGCTGGCTATTCTCTTAAGTAAGATCTTGCCCTGGGACCTCCCCTAAAATCTCCGCCCTTAAAAGCTTTAGGATGGAGGACACAGGGTGCTCTCCCTCCCAGGAGCGCGCCTGCCCTGCCGTTCCCTTCCCTTCCCTTCCTCCGCCACCCCCAGCCACGTTACCTTGAGCTTCCTCGCTCCCGAGCTCCAAGGGCTGGCCCTTTATCTCCATAGCTTGTTTCCCAAGCCCATTTCTCCTAGGAATTACTTCGTCTGTCTCTGTAATTTACCAAATAAATGTTCTCTTACAGTTTGCGTCTTACACTGAATTCTTTCCTAAGCGAGAAGCCAAGTACCGAGGTTGCTCAACCCAGGGTTGGTCCGACCCCACCAGCCAGACACCTGGTGCGGTTCCCGCTGCCTACAGTGTATTAAATGCCCTATTACAACCTGTGCTCTTCGAATAGACCTTCTCCCCAGACTTCGGGATTCAGGAAGGTGGGAGCATGCGTGGAGGTTCAGGCATGGGCCCTGGATGCACTGACAAGCTCTTTGACCTTGGGCCAGTTCATTAAGCCCGTGTGCCTCAGTTTCCTCACTAGTAAAACAGTACCTCCCTCAGCCGGTTGTTAAGAGTATTAAAAGAGTTTGTATTTCTAAAGTCCCTACAAGGCATGCAATAAACATCATTTAAGTGTGTGTTTAATACACGTATGAGCAGGGTGAGCTCAACATTTTTTTGCGAGAGAAAAATTATTCTTGATCCCTTATTGCTCAGCAACTTGTTTACACAGTTATCACCGTCTCCAAACACATGGGGGCGAGACAGTCTCTATCGCTTCTCCTTTCCACCACCCAGGAGAAATTCCAGACGCGAAAGAAGAGTTTGTGAGAATCAAATACATCTCACCAAACAGCTCCTAAGGGCTCTGCTCCAATGCCTGCTTAAGGAAGAAAAGGCTGCCTCCTGGGGGGGTGGGGGGGAGGCACCCTCTATTCAAGTCTGGGGGGCATTCCTTATCTGAAACGCAGGGGTTCATGATGCTCAGGGACCACTCTTTGAACTGATTGCATCAGCGTGCGCCATTTGCAGGGGGCAGGGGGGCAGATTTCACAGTCTGCTACCAGTTCTTTCCAAGTGCTGGAGACGAGGCATAGTCACCCATGGCTGCTTCCACTGAGGTCGTGAGGCTGCGACATGATTTTTTTCTCTTGTCCTTACAAGGAAATCTTTAAAACTTTCTTTAGACAGGGAACCAAAAATAGTGACAAGGGGAAAGGGTTGCCAAAGATGTGTCCTTTCTCCCTCCCTTTATTTCATTTATAGTAAAATCTTAAACCTAGGAGAGCGGTTTGGCACATTCCTCTTAGCAGACACTGTTTATTTCAAGTAAATTCATGCTGCATCTACTCCAAGCTCTCAGTGTAGCTTATGTTTAAATATCTACAGCGACTACTACTCCTTCCCATTCAGTTTCACTTACCAATAAGTTTTCACAAAGTCACACTCACCTCTTTCTGCCTGAGCCAAATGCCGCGGGATTGCAGCAGCCCCTGCGAGGCAGAGGCAGCCGTGGGAGAGCACAGGGGCTCTGGGGTGGCGGGCACGTGCTGAAGCTGCAGCCGGTGTCTGGAGCGGGAACCGGCCTCCCGGAGGGAAGGACGAGGGTGAGACGAGAAGGGCTTTGTATCTCTGGTGACGATGGAGTCAGCCTACAAACTCTGGTCGACATTGCTCCGGACTTTTCACGTGGGCAAAGAACCACACTACTGTCTTGTTTAAATGCAGCTCTTCGTTCACAGCTGAATCTAGTTTTAACTGAAAAATATTCTAGCCCGTCTGGCGTGGCTCAGTGGTTGAGTGCCGACATATGAACCAGGAGGTCATGGTTCCATTCCCAGTCAGGGCACATGCCTGGGGTTGTGGGCTCAATCCCCAGTGTGGGACGTGCAAGAGGCAGCAGATCGATGATTCTTTCTCATCATTGATGTTTCTCTCTATCCCTCTCCCTTCCTCTCTGAAATCAATAAAAATATATTTTTTAAAAATTAATTCTATGACCCATCAATTTCAAAGACAAGTTTGAATCTCTTACCTAAAGTAAGAGGCTGAGAGGCAAAATATATTGTCTGACATTATCGCTTGGCGGTTTTCTGATGGTTTTGGGATAAACCCTTCAACTCCTGATTCTGTCTTTGGCCAACAGTGTGACTTCTGCACAAGTGTCGCCACATCAGAATGGACAGAGTGGCTTTTAAAACATCAGAGGGGACAGTGAATTAAGCAGAAGGACACCTTCGAGTTGGGTGTCACTTGCTCGTGGAAGCTGATCTAACAGAGCAAAGCCACATCCCCCATCACGGGTCTGCTGAAGGTCTAGGGTGGGCACGTGGAGGCAGGCGTGGAGCACAGGCCTGTAACTGGAAGCGCAGCACCACGGAAATCCCGCTGAACTGTGTTCACACCTGTATTTGCAAAATGAGGAGCTGATTAGCGCAGCATTAACATTTATTGGGTCACGTGGTATTTCTGCACTGACAACATCGTCAGTCCCTGTGGGAAGGCCCGCTCAGCCATCCAGGCCTGTCACTCACTCAGCAAATGTCCCTGCTGGATACCAGAGAATACGGTCACACCCCAATCACTTTGCTGACTCAGTTCCCCTTTCTGGGGTAACCTCTTTCTTCTCCCCTTGTCTAAGGCCAACATGTCTCAGAGGCCCAGCTCTGGTCCCGGGAGGCTCCCCTGGCCAGCACAGCCCTCAGCCCTGGCTCCCTGCTCGGCTCCAAGCTCCCTGCTCGGCTCCAAGCTCCCATGGTGCTTTGCGTCTGTACAACCAATCAGGGACTTAGCAAATGCTGCCTTGAATCTCTTTAATACTGGTTCTACTGTAGTGTGAGCGCCTTGAGTTCAAAGACATATCCTTGGTGCTTAGTGATGCTCGTGGAAGGTATCATGCTCATTTAGCACTTTCCAGTTTCATCAGCCAGCATTAATTGGGCACCTTCTGCATGCCTTGCTCTCTGGTTAGCACCAGTGGGGAGAAAAGATGGATGAGACGCACAGGCCAGCTGGAAAGAACGGAAGTGTGCACAAATCATTACAGTTCAGCACTAGATGTGCTAGAAAGGTGCGTGGAGAAAGTGAGGGGAGGCTATGATTTGTCCTTGGCGAGTTAACACAGACTTCACAGGAGGAGGAAGGCCAGGTGGGGGAGGAGGCCACACACATACACACACACACCATCGAAGGCTCTCCAAGACCTCTTGTGTAGTAGGTGGGGCACTTACTAAATCTCCACTTTAAGGAAGAACTGGGAGGGGACGTGTCAGGGCCTGGCCCAGGAGCTGCTGGCTGGAAAGAGAAATGAACTGGGTCCAGACCCAAGCTCCAGCTCCTAATCCCGTGCTCATTCTTCCCGGCCTCCCGGCCTCCCGGCCTCCCGAAGTAACGTCCGTGACCACGAGGTCGGCCCTGGAGGAGGTCAGGTGTTTCTTATTTTCTCAGTTAAAGCGAGTCAAGCAACCCAATTCATTTAATTTATTGCATTTTCCCCTTCCATTTTTCATAATTCTCTCATTTATGAGGCCGGAGTTCTCCGTAATTCCCCTTCCAGGAATCTTCCCTAAGGAAATAATCAGAGGCAGACATAGATTTATGTACAAAAACTTTCCTTGCAGAGCTATTTATAATAACAGAAAGTAGGAAACAACCGAAATTTCCAACAAAAACAGACCAGTGGGCAGGCCCCAAACTTCTCCCCATATATTTTAATGACACTTTAAAAATTCTTACAATTAATGTTATTTTTTTTTATTAAAAACAAAACAAAACACAACACAGGATAAAGACTCGTGATTCCAGTTCTGTGGGGTATACATGCCAATATGTGCACAGGAAAAAGTAGGGCTTTCAGCAAATGCTTACAGTGACCATCTTGGTACTATTTGTTTATTTTTTCTGTTTTCCACAGTGTGTATTTGATATTCTGGAAAATAAATTGTTTACTAAAATGCCAAAGTTATCAAGAGGGCAATAAAACAGAGACTGGATTCTTTTATTAGAAAGGGTTCTCCAGAGAAACAGAAGTGTGTATGTGTGTGTCTGTGTGTGTGTGTGTGTGTGTGTGTGAGAGAGAGAGAGAGAGAGAGAGAGAGAGAGAGAGAGAATGAGAGATTGTTTTAAGGAATTGCCCCCTGCAAATGTGGCAACTGAAGCAGGCAAATCTGAACTCTGTAGGGTAAGCCAGCAAGTTGGAGACCCAATTCCAGTTCGAGTCCAATGGCAATTTACTGGAAGAATTCTGTCTAATTATTTAGAGGTCAGTCCCTTTTCTATTAAGGCTGTCAACAGATTGGATGAGGCCCACCCACATTATGAAGGTTAATCTGCTTTACTCAAAGTCTACTGATATACATGTTAATCTTATCTAAAAAATACCTTCAAAGAAACATCTAAAATGTTTACTCAATATTTGGATACTGTAGCCTAGCCAGTTGACACATAAAATTAATCATCACAATTCCCCAAACACTTAAGATTTCTTACCAATAGACTTAATTGTTGTTTTTTAAAAACTATATTTTTATTGCCCTAGCTGGTTTGGCTCGGTGGATAAAGTGTTGGCCTGTGGACTGAAAGGTCCCAGGTTTGATTCTGGTCAAGGGCACATGCCCAGGTTGCAGGCTCAATCCCCAGTAGGGGGCGTGCAGGAGGCAGCCGTTCAATGATTCTCTCTCATCATTGGTGTTTCTCTCTCTCTCTCCCTCTTCTTTCCTCTCTGAAATCAATAAAAATTTATTTTTAAAAAATATATTTTTTGTTGATTTCAGAGAGGAAGAAAGAAGGAGAGGGAGACAGAAACATTAATGATGAGAGAGAATCATTGATTATCTGCCTCCTGCACAACCGTCACTGGGGATTGAACCCACAACCCAGGTATGTGCTCTGACTGGGAATCGAACCATGACTTCCTGGTTCATAGGTCGACGCTCAACCACTGCGCCACACTGGCTGGGCTAGGCCTAACTGTTTGAAGGCAGAGGCTCTGCCTCTCTCCACCTCTGTGTTGAAAAGCATAGGCCTGGTTCCTGGTAGATGTTCACCAGGAGTTGGAATGAGTGTGCAGGCCAGGGAGTGAATAGAGGAGTGAAATGCTAAGAAGTTGGCGACAATGTTACAAAATGTCACAACTTTAGTCAAGGTTCCTTAGTCTGGGACCTGGCAAGTCACCTCAGAGGATAGCCCTAGCCACCATGGTTACCTCAAACCCTACACCACCCACTGATCTGGACCTAGAAAACTTACCTTGAGCCCAGAGCTCAGTGAGGGCATGCAGTCCACCCAGCAGGGTTGCCCTGCCAAGAGCAATGGTCAGCGGGAGTTAACAGTCCTTTGGGACCAGACGTGTGGACCCTCGGGAAATTCCTGAATGTAGGTCCCCACTGGATGCCTCCATCGCCGCAGTCCAGGCGGAGGCTGTGGGCGCAGGTCCTCACTGTGAACCGCACCTGGGTGGTGGCCTGCTGCTCGGCTCCTGATGAGAGAACGGCTTCTCTGACCACGGAGTCCTCTCCCATTCTTCAATGTGGCCCTCTGCCCCCTCTGGGGTTTTTGTTTACTGACAGCTCAATCTTGCCTTGGGCTGGAATCTTTCCTGAAGCCCCAGCGCCCCAGGTCCTCTGACTCTCTGGGGTTCTACCTCCCCTGGAGCCTCCGAAGGGCCAGACGCTGGGTCCCAGTCAGTTCAGAACAGCCTAGATGAAGAAAGACAGTTCACCAAAGCGTGAACACCAGGAAATCCGGGAGGCCTGTGAGGTCGTTGCAATGCAGAAACAAGGAGCAAGGTTGGGTTCCTTAAACTGCGGATGAATAAAAATCTTCTGTTCAATGCGGTGATTTTGTTTTACTCGAAAGAGTACATTTTATTTAAAGAATCTACTATGAGGAATTAGTTCTGTGTGTACACATTTCATAGGGAAATTCAGACATGAGAGTCCTTACAGAGAGAAAGAGACTGTATTCATTTAGGGATGAGGCTAGATCAGCGGTGGGCAAACTTTATGACTCGAGGGCCACAATGGGTTCTTAAACTGGACCAGAGGGCCGGAACAAAAGCATGGATGGAGTATTTGTGTGAACTAATATAAATTCAAAGTAAAGGAGCGGAGGGGAGAGCAAGAGAACCAGATAGAACAGCCGGATCCGGCCCGCGGGCCGTAGTTTGCCCACGGCTGGTAGAAGCTGTGTGGGTAGTCCTCTGAGCAAGCCATGCCCTGCCAGAGGCAGATTTGAGGTGGGGGTGAGGGGACCGGGCGAGGGGACCGGGCGAGGGGACCGGGCACTCCCCACAGAGGAGTGGGTGTGTTAGGTGAGCTTGTCCCTTCTAAGCACAATCGTGTTGGCATGCAATCTGGATGGGAGGGTGTTAGCTCTGTGCACAGCAGGTGAGGAGCATACCTGGTGGGCAGGAGTCCCGGAAAACAGCCCGGAAAGCATGGGCTGTAGATGTTGTCTGATGAGATAACAACACACATTAACGGGCACTTACCAACAGCCAGGCACGGATCCAAGTGCTTTGCATAGAAAACCTCACTGACTCTCCACAATGAAGTTACCACTAAAACTCTCCCTGCTTCATAACTGAGCGATGGGCCTATAGATGTGACAGGACTTCATTTGCCCACAGTGTACACCTCTAAGGGGTGAGGCTGGGACTGGAGCCCAGCAGCACGCTAGTAATCGCACAACTGTGGCTCGCACTGTCTCTCTCTCTCTCTCTCTCTCTCTCTCTCTCTCTCTCTCTCTCTCACGCACATATACTGATTTCTTGGGATGCTAAAGTCAGATGCCTTTTCTTTTCTTCTCTTCACAAGAATGGTGTAAAAACTCAACTCACCTTCCCAGTCCTGGCCTGAAGCAATTTTCTGGCCCCTGCCTCTGTTTCACCTGATCCCAACATTTCAGGTGCAAATCTAACCAGTCTGGTCTTTTTCTTCCAATGTTCCCTGCTCTGACAGCTCCAGGCCACAAAGCCACCAGGTCCTGGGAGGAAGGCGTTCTAAGCCCATTCGATGGCTGCTCTTGGACTCCCGTCTCTTTGGTTTTGGCTGTGGTGGAGCAGAGTGGAGGAGAAGCCGGTGAGCCCTGGGTCGGGACTCAGGGACCCCAACTCTACCTCCAGCCAACAAGGCAGCCTCCTGGGCACAGGTTCTTATCTCTAAACTGCAGGACTTGGTCTCAGCAATCCCCAAACATGAACACATGACGTCTCGATGGGCCCTTTTCAGTGATGCAAGACTGGTCATTCCTTTTGTGGCCCCACGCTTTCCCAGGGGGCTTGCTGGTCTACCTTCGGGCAGGAATGAGACATAGGAGATGGAGTCTAGGAAACTGGCCATCCACACACACGTGACCCTGGTTTTCTTTGGGGCATAAAAAAAGAAAGACCTGGACACGGATGGCGCAGGTATCTCTGCCAAGTCTCGCAGGGGAGCTCTCTGATTGACAGGTTACATCATTGCTCAATTCAGGAGAACTGGTTCTTCTTCCTCTCCTTTCAGGACATGTGCAGCGGAGAATCCTAGGGTGACTCACAGTCATTCAATGAGCACAGAAATAGCATGGGATTACATGTCGAATCTTGTCAAACCAGGAAGTTTCCTGGGCCTCACTTTGAGAAAGGTAGATGTTTGCAGTCTGATCCATTCTGTGACGTAAACAGAGCTTGGAAAGCACCAAAGAACAGTGACAGCTGCTGGGACGCAGGCAGGTGCCCAGAGGCCTTGGAGAGCTGAGCTGGAGTCTAGGAGCATGCTCAGTCAGGGACGTCACCCCTCACGGAGCTGGGGAAGCTGGTTTCACTTTGATGTATCCTCCCCGCCTTTTGAATTCTCTGAGTCTTCCTTAAAACCAAGGGATTAGGGCATCTCATCCTCTTTCAGACTCTGCTGGGCCCACCTGATCCAAGAGAGAAATAACTAGGGTTGGTGGCCTGGCAGCCGCCGAGGTGGGTGGCTTGCTGATATTCTGTTACTCCTGACCAGCTGGTTTCTTGCATTATGAAGCCCTTCTTCCCAGGGTAGAACCCCAAAACTACATTTCCCAGATTCCTTTGCACCTAAAGTATAGGCATTAAAACCAGGACCAGCTACATAATTTGTGGGACCTAATGAAAATTCAAAGTGTGGGGTCCCCAATTCAGAAAGCAGGAGAAAAACCGCAGTTAAAGGTAGACTTGAGTCATACTTCTTGCCCCGTCACTGCTTGTGGAGACTTCCATTCTGACCCAGATGGCTCCGTCATCTCTCTCCCGTGGCTTACCCGCCATTTCTGTTCCTAATGGAGGTCACAGAGAGAGGAATTCCTGCTACAACTCTGTGCACCACTCATGCATCCTTCTTCCTCTTCACCCTCTCTGTCTGGCCGTGCTGGACTCTCGGATACTAGTGAAAGGCGTTATCAACCCTTGTCAGCGACAGAGAGGTGTAAGAAGGAAGCTTCTCTTTCATTTCTAGGCTGTCTATGCAGTATCTGGTGGCACCAGCCACGACGTTAAATACTGCCAACCATGTGACTGATTACAGATCATGTGGGCTGGTTAATACCGGTGCCTGGATTTCTTCAGAACTGAGAACTAAAAGGTGCTAAAAGGAACCAGGGAGTTAATCTCTCTGAGTCCGTCATGGGTGGGCAGCTGTCACTGTTACACAAGAGAGGACTTCATAGGAACATGGATGTGGCAATAAGTAACACTGAGTCAGAAGTCCGTCAGTCTTTCCAGCATCTACTCCACATTCCAGAAACTGAAGGTCAGTCTGTGCACTAACTAGCCTGCATTCTTCAAAAAATGCCAAAGTCATGAAATACAAAGAAAAGCTGAAAAACGTTCCAGATTAAATAAAACTAGAGACATGACCGCGGAAATGCAATACATCAGCTGAACTGATTCCTGTCCTGGGGGTGGGGGCTGGGGAGGATGCTAACAAAATTGAGTTATAGCCTACAGTGAGAAGTATTGCATCAATGTTAAATTTCATGACTGTGACCATTACACTGTGGTGAGAAAAGAGACTCCCCTTATTCTTAGGAAAGACTTTCTGGGGTACTCAGGGCATGGGGTGAACCACCTACTCAGTGGTTCAGAAAAAAGTTGTAAATATATATATATATATAGAAAAAAATGACCAAGTCCATGTTCAAAACTAGTGAATCTGGATAAAAGGCAACTGCGTTCTTTTGAACTATTGGCACACCTTCTCTGTAAGTTTGAAATTATATTTCCAAATAAAAACTTTTCTTACAAAAGAGTAAGCCAGTCTTTCAAGTTTCTTTCAAGCCCCATGATGATGTCAAAGAGAAAGTATGGGTTTGGGGCTAATATATCTTTAACACGTTTCTCACACTTGCTAATCTCCCTTTTCAATAAAGAGAGAGCAAGCCTCAGGCTGACTTTGGCAAGCGCAGCTCTCGCTAGGTTTTAATAATGTCGTTTTCTTTTCATTGTCCTTACTTTCACATTTACTTTTCATTTGTGGTAAGCGGGGCAGCTTTCCCTGTACGGTAAGATATAAAACCACCTTCTAAATACATGTATATAATTAAAAAGGAGTTAATGTGAAGGGAAATATTATTGTAAAAAGCACACGTGGGGTGAAGATGTGACGTTCAATCACAAACTGCCTGCCATCTAAGACGCTCCGTCTGTTCTACGGCCTCGTGTCCCAGAGAGGGAACTGTAACTCTGAGCATTGGGTGGCGTGTCTGGGACCACAGTCCCTAGTGATGGGGACAGGGACCCACTGTCCTGTGACTCATGCCACAGGAGTGCCAAGAGCAAACCCTAAAATGAGAAACACAGCTCAGAGTGGCGTCGTCTAATACTGCCACACACGCAAGCCAGTTACCCATTTTGCAAATCTGGCCACTCGGAGCAAAAGCAGCCTTCACTGTTGGCTTAGACCTTTGACACCGAAACAGTCTTGTTCCTTCTTGTCTCATTTTCCAAGTGGCTGATGCAACAGAGCATGTCGTCCCTATACAGTTTACAGACAAACTCAAATTATTCTTTTTCCAAAGCACTGATGTGAGCTAGAATCCTGGAAGCTTGAGAGAACAGCTAAGCTCGGTCTTGTAAATAGTTTCAGAAATAGCTGAGGGGGGCAGAGCCGGGCCTTCCATGTCTAAAGCCTATCCCAGCTCTCACCCTTGAAATTGTTGTATTGGCAGCTCAGATAGTTCCCTGATTTTCTCTCATGCTCTTATTCTCACTCAGCGCTGTTTTCCATAACCTGTAGGTGGGTTTTATTCGGCCTCAGTGAAGAATGAGAGTTGCCGGGTGAGTGTGAATGTGTAGGTCTGATCTAGTCTCTCCACTCCCATCAGGGAATTCAGCCTCACTAGCAGAATTCCCTCTGCTAACAAGGGTGGCAGAGGAGGGCAGGGCACAGCTCCCTCAGACCCATTCCAGGCTCTATCATTCTGATGGGCCAGACACCTGAATCCACCTGAGCACGTGTGTGTGCCTGAGTCTCCTGTACTCTCCTCCGTGGAGAGCAGATGGCCTCCAGTCCTTGGAAATAATCTTTTTATCTATATTTTTAGGATTCATACCATGATTTAATAATGCAAATACCTTCAGTAATAACAGAGTCTACATATCCATCACTAGAACCTTAACTGACTTAGTCGGTGTTTCAATGTCACGATGTGCCACGTCCTCGCTAGTCCCCTCCTCACAATGCATTCAGAGCTTTGGGGTCCACCTCCCGTGCGGACATTGGTAGACTGGGTTTGAAGCCTCAGAATCTGAGCAGACAGCGTGGGAGACCTTGTACTCACTGGCCTACACACATGCACTCTAAGGACTGGCAGCCTGAAGGGCTTTGAGGGACCTCTATCCCAGGTGAAGGTATCAGTGCCCACAGGTGGGCAGTGGCCGTGGGATGGTGGTACCATTCAACACCTTCTAAAGTGGCTGCAACCAATAGGAAAGCTGTAGCAAAATTACATGAGGATGTTAGGTGTCAGCTCCCTCCAGATACCTCCAACGCCCTCTGTGAATAAATCGATGAGATTCCAACGTTGCTATAGATCCTGTGTTTGGAGGCAGTAGAAAGAGCTAGATGCCTTGAATGATCATTTTAAATCTGACCCACAATGACTTGCATTGTCTGGAAAGTGGAATTTTATGCTACTACAAATGAGTTATGAGACTCCCAGACCATCTCATGGAAAAACAGCCTGGACACTCTCACTTTGTTCTCCCCTTTCTTATCAACTCCTGCCCCTTCCTATCATCCTGGCCTCTCTTCTTCTCATTCCTGGCTATCCATACCCCTTATTCCCTGGTGATGAATGTAAATGATGTTTATGTGTTTGAAGATTATTACCAATCTCTCCTTGGCTACCTCTATCCAAGTAAGTTCACCCAGTTTTCCCATCATCATGCATAAAACAACATCTCTCAGCTAGACATCACCTTCAAGGCCTGGAGAGGGCAACTGGTCCAAGGTCAGGCAACAGCAGTGGCAGAACCAGGACTAAAATTGACTTCTCTTTCTTGCTCCTTGGAAATACTAAAGCATCCAACCAGTAAATGGGACAGGAGGAACTCCTTCATCTCTCTACCTAGACCTTCTTGATAGATGGGGCATGTCAACCACCATTTTCTGGTTCAGCTCAGACAGCAAGTGCCGGGCAGGGAGGTGGGAGGCCGGGTTGAACAGTGAGTATGTGTACATTTCAACTTCTTTCTTTGCATTTCGGCTCCATTTAACAATGTGTTACCTCTTCACTGAGTAGTTTAGATCATTGCAGGATGCCAAGAATGACATCAACATCTATTAAAACCTAATGTTTCACATTCTCAACTGTAAACATTAACATTGCTTAGTTTCCAGATATAAACTCAAAGTCATTCTGAAGTTGGATGGTTTCTTTCCAAGAAAGTTGGTGTTACTGTAATGAAATTTACCTAATTAATCTCCTTAAGGACGGTTAATAAAGACCTCAACGTTCTTCTTGTAATCAGAGCAAGGCAATCTGTGGATTCATTTCGGGAGAGACCATAACTTTCCAAATAAATCTTAGTAAAGCTTTGCAGACAGGGCACTCGAGCTATTTCCCCACTTGGCTGGCTTGCTTTCAGACTTAACTAGCCCAGTGTAAATTTCTCTAGAACCTCGGTATATTTATATTCACCTGTGACCTTGGACCCCAATGCCCAGGGTCACTGTTCTTGATGCCAAGAACTCATAGAAAAGGTAAATTTGAACAAGTCATTGATGGAAACGCTTGGTCTGCCGTCTTTCAAAGCCAACCCTTCCCCGAGGATCATCTGCTCTCTGTGTGCATGAGCCAGCCTTTGCCTTGCACGGCATGTTGCTTGCACTGAACAGTGAGTATGGAGAATCGCGCAGTCATCAGCTGCCAGGGCTTCCCTGACCCAGTAGAGCTGTCCACGTGTACGTACCCAAGAATTTCTCCTTTCAAAGGAGCACAGGGCTCACACCAGAGTATAGGAAGCCACGCTGGGGAATTGGAGAAACATCACCTGTTTCTAGGCTCTGAGTTCAAGAGACACCCACAAGGAAGAGTCTTCTGAGAGGTAGCCTCCTGTAATGATGTTGAGGAAGTGATGGAGTTTATTAACTGGAACAAGGCAGGAGTCCAATAGGTATAAAGAGAGTCATGGGGTGGGAGCCCTGGGATGTGGGGTCAGAGCGGTATGGACATGAGAGTAATGAAGACTTTGGAAGGTTAGAAAGAAACCTTCGAATGTGGCAGGAATTGGTTTTCAAAATTGGGGCCACTGGTCATGAAGAGATAAGGAGTGAAGAGTACCTTGAACCTCAGCTCTGAATACAGAGCTGGATTTGGTGAAGTCTTGACTGATTCAGGACATGATCCGACCGGGAAGCCAGGTGGGGCTGGGTTTGCAGGTGGCAGATGGGACAAAGGATGTCAAGGGAGGTAACATGCGAGGCCTCACACCACCTCAGCCAAGAAGGCCCTAAAGAGTCTCGGAGGCTGGTGACCTGAGTAGGATTTTCAAGAACAGAATCTCCATTACTCCCCACCCCATGCATGGAAAATTTTTGTTCAGGACTTGACATGTAAAATTCTAGAGTAATTCATCCCAAAAAGCTCATGGCAGGCATCCTCCACTCTGCAGCCCTCACTCCCCGTGAGTGTGTGTGTGTGTGTGTGTGTGTGTGTGTGTGTGTAGACGGCAGGGGTGGGGGGGGCAGGGGTGGTGGTGGTGAGGGGGGTCTTAAATCTGGGGCTGGACTCAGCCTTACTGTAATTGCTGGTTCACCATCTGTGTCCCACACTGGATTGTGAGCCCATGAGAGCAAGGAGCAGATCTGTTCCTATAGCCCGGTTTCCAACACAATGCTGGCAGTCCATAGGCCTGTGATGAATGAATGGATAATGGTGGCAGAAAACATGACTATGCTCGAGTACTCACTGCTGCCTTCCCTCTAACACATTCCTTCGGGCTTGGCCCTGGGACTTGCCGTGGCCTGTGGAATACAAGCCGGCATGACAGCCATCTCTCCAGTAGGAGAGTGAGACTGCGTGGCGTGCCTCAGCCTCCCGTGCTGCTGCTGTGTCTGCCACATGCTGCAAGATGCAGGTGAGGGATGCACCTGCGACCTGAGGCCCAGAACAAGAGAGAGGCTGGCTGAGTCAGCCCACAGCCTGGAGCAGAGCCCTGCCCAGGCCACACGCTCACGTGGCACTATGGAGAAATGAACGCTCGCTGGTGTAAGCCACTTCGATTGGGGAGCTGATGTCATGGCAAAGGCCCCAAGAGGAATGAGGTATCTTCAACTGAATTTCACACGCGTGCTGGCCCCACTGCCACCAGTTCCTCCATCTCACCTCAGCTAGAGCAGATGGCAAACCCATTTGCCTTCATGACCCCCCCCGCCACGCAATCTCTCTCTCCCCTCCCCTCACCCCCTGCTATGGAGCAAGTGGCCTTTCTGCTCACCTCTCAAAAAAACACTCAGAGCTTCTCCATCCCAGAGACACCTCATGGTTAACTGTCAAGGCTGCTTACAGTGAAAGGCAAGTTTACATATCATATTTTAAACATTTACACCATTTTAAAATAAATACAGGCCTGAGGCTGGCTCCGGTCCCCTCCCTCACTTCACCTGCCAGGGAAGCACGTTCTCTTCAGTTCTTCAAAAAGCCAGACTGGGACTGAAGAACCCGCACGTGGTCTGATTGGAATCTCAAGGTTGTCTCGTCCGCACCTGTGTTCCATGGATCTCGGGGAACCTCCAGGATAAGATGTGCACGGGCTTCGGGCACAAGCGAAAGCAGACAAAACAAACCTGGAGCCTTGGTGTGCTCTGCTCAGTCCCAGCATGACTCCCGAAAGCTGCCGAAATGATATTTCACTTTTGATGAAAGGTGGAAAAAAAAATGCATACAGATCTATGAGACCCGAAAGAGCTAAACATTTGGAAACAGCTAAATGGTTCGTATTTTATCAGAATCTGTAACGATACTTCAAGGTCTGGGCCTCCATCAGTGGCCTGCTAATTCCAGATGCTGCATTTGCAACCTTGACTTTGCTCCCAAGGGCAGATCCTTAGAGCCACATGACTGTCCACAGCACTTCAAACGTCACGCATTTAAAGTTACACAGTGCAGAGCCCCCTGAGCATGGGCTCCTCTCCCTCGTGCCCCTCACTGACCAAAGGCCCCCGCCCACCCAGTTGTGCAAGCCCAAGCTCTCCTATCCCTCAGCTCCCGCATTCATTTAATCAACAAGACCCTCAGTGCAACCTCAAACCCTTGGCGGAAGACAGCTGGCTGTAATATACCCACGTATATAAATAAAGGCCCCACTTATAGTGGAAATTTCCCTGACACTCCTTCCCCCCATCCCACTCAGCAGCCCCACCCGCGTTGTCTCAGTTTGCCTCCACCACGACAAGGACCCCCTAACCTGCTCTGCACCCCTGTAGCTGCTGCCCCACCCCCCCAGCCCCCAGTGCATCCTTCAGATCCGAGTTCTCCTCCTGAAACACAAATCTGATGCTACCACTCCCTTCCAGGCAAGCCCACTGTGGCTTCCCCCGGCTGGGGAATAAAGCTGCAATTTTGATTGGCTCATGAGGACATGGTAGTTTTGGGGAATTTTCCAGGCTCATCTCCCACAGTGTCCAAACTCTGAGCATTTTTTTTTTTGTTATTTTTAAACATATTTTATTGATATTTCACAGAGAGGAAGGGAGAGGGATAGAGAGCTAGAAACATCGATGAGAGAGAAACATCGATCAGCTGCCTCCTGCACATCCCCCACTGGGGATGTGCCCGCAACCAATGTACATGCCCTTGACCGGAATCGAACCCGGGACCTTTCAGTCCGCAGGCCGACGCTCTATCCACTGAGCCAAACCGGTTTCGGCTAAACTCTGAGCATTTTGAACGCACTGTGCTCTTTTCCCCTGGGAACACGGTGTCTGACGAGGGGATCCCTGCTCATCCTTCTGGACTCAGCCCCACGGTCCCATTCTCTGTGGGGGCTGCCCTGAGGCCCCACCCGCCGTTGCCCCAAGCCCTGGTACAGCCCCAGTGGCTTTGCTTTTCACGGGGTTTACCTGCCTGTCTCCTCTATCGAACTGGGCGTGATGTGAAGGTGGCGGCTCTGCCCGAGTTACCTCTCTAACTGTGGGACCAGGACATGGCGTAGGCTCTGTCATGTCATCGAGTCAATGGAGGAATGAGTATCAGAACGAGTTCTCTAGTCGTAGCCTAAGGTCCTTAAGCAGATAAATTGCGTAGCATATTAATTTTCCTACCAGTACGTGAAAACCAGAATGAAAATCCACAGGCGAGTTTTTTAAAGTGAAGGTTTTCTGAATAGAAGGACAGAAAACTGTGCTATCCCAGCATTATCGCTGTAAGGACAGTGACATCTGCTCTAGAACTGGAGCATGAGAATACTGACACACGGGCGTGTAGCGGGGACAGCCCAGTGCTGCAGGGTTAAAGCGAGGATGCCGGGAGGAAGCTTTTCCCTTTGCAACGAGAAAGCATAAAAGCATACTTTGCAGAGTTCTCCTTTGCGGATAGAATCGTCATGGAGCCAACAGTCAAGGGTTGAGTTTCAGCTCCAGCACTTACTAGCTCTGTGGTTGTAGACAAGTAATGTAACCTCTCTGTGCCTCAAATTTCCTGTTAGTATGTTAAGAGCACCTGCTTCATAAGTTATTATGAGGACTAACTGAATTAACGCAGATAAGGCACGTAAGACAATTCCTGGCATAACATTAGAGCTCGTTAAGCCTTCTATTTCCCCCCAAATGTTAGGAGGCATTTTCTACATATCAGAGATTGTTAGATACACTTTCACTGGCATTTCTCCTGCATAATCAAGCATTTGTGTATTTCTGTTTCCTCATCATTCATTATGGCCCAATGTTTTACAAAAGCCACACCATGTTCACAGTGTGTATAATAAAGATTCAGAAAAATGGACCCAAGATACAGAACTTAGGAAGTTTGTCCCCACCTTACTGATCCTCCAGCTTCTGTTCAGGGACCATCAAGCCAGGAAGGGTGAGTCCTGGAGGCCCCAGAGCCCACGGTGTGTGTGCCCAATGTCACTGTGCCATCTAGTGGACACAGGGCTCAGCCGCCGCCTGAAGCCCTCCCACAGGGCTGGATTCCTGGGAAGGATTTAGCATAGCTGTCCTGGTCCGATGGCCGATGGCCGGCTCCCAGGCGATGTCACAACACCACCCTCTGTGAGTCCCTCTTAAGAGCCGACAGCTCTGCGGATGAGCTCCACCTGCCCAGCGCCATCACAGCCATCTTTGCAGAAGCAGGCAGAGAGGAAAGGAATGAAAATGGACACGCCAGTATTTAGAAAAGCGGGAAAGAAGCTAGCCAACATTCACCTGTGCTGTAGTAACAATACACCAACAAGCCAGCCAGCGAGACGTGCCGACGCTTACTAACCTTTTGACCTCCACTCTGGCTCAGTGCATCTTGGCTGAGGGAGCCTGGTGCTGACGAGGGCTGAGCCGACTGAGCTGAACCCTGCTTTACTGAAGCGTTTTTAGGGGAGGCCAATCGCTCTTTGTAGCTGATTAAGAGCTTATCCCCACAAGGCGAGTAAACATTCGCCCCGCCAATAACTCAGCTCTGGCATGCAGGGCAAGGGGTACCAAACAGCGTAAGGGGGTGGGTGGGGGGAGTATCCATGTAAAACCCAATCAAAGGCAAGGTTTGCCTTGGAGGCCAATAAGCCCCCTCATCTTTATTTCTATTCAAAGTTCTTGGCCACAGTGACCAGGCGGACCAATATTAAACTTGAAAGATAATAAGTTTGGAATCAACAACTAACTGAAATCACTTGCTTGGGTCTCAGTCCAACACATTCTGGCAACAGACTTTCACCAATAAGATGGCAATGAGCTTAGCTGTGTCGTGTCCAAAACACAGGTTCTTTGGGTAATACATTTGTTTCACGGTCCTTCCAAAGTTTTATACTATTTATTACCAGAAAGAGTAAAGTCCCTGGAACCCCGTTTGTCCCAGAACACTTAATTTTTGATGAAAAGAAAAATTCAAAATCAAGAAGAGGATTCAAGTAGAAAAGATATAAAAATGTTTAAAAGCAAACATTTCCTTAAAAAATAATTCAAGTAGAAAAGGTATAAAAATGTTTAAAAGCAAACATTTCCTTAAAAATAATAAAAATAATAAACATTTCTTTAAAAAGGAGTGGGGAGGAAGTCTAGACATGCAGGCAGAATCATATTTATTTCTCTTTTTGCGAGTCCCTAAATCATGGAGTTCAAGCCTTATTCTTTTTTTTTTTTTTTTTTTAATATTTTACTGATTTCAGAGAGGAAGGGAGAGGGAGAGAAAGATAGAAACATCAATGATGAGAGAGAACCATCGATCGGCTGCCTCCTGCAAGCTCCTTACTAGGGATCAAACTCACAACCCGGGCATGTGCCCTTGACCAGAATCAAACCCAGGACCCTTCAGTCCCCAGGCCGACACTCTATCCACCAAGCCAAACCGTCTAGGGCAGTGGTCGGCAAACTGTGGCTTGCAAGCCACATGCGGCTCGTGAGCCGCTGTTTGCCGCTCTGTTGAGTAATGAGTTTGCCGACCACTGGTCTAGGGCAAGCCTTATTCTTTTTAACGGCTAGAATTAGAGAAAGTACACTGAGTCAATGTACCATTTTATTAAAAAAAGGGGAGAAAAAAGAACCCCAGCCCGGCAGGTGTAGCTTAGTGGTTGAGCATCCACCTATGAACCAGCAGATCATGGTTTGATTCCTGGTCAGGACACATGCCCAGGTTTCGAGCTCGACTCCCAGTGGAGGGCCTGCAGGAGGCAACCAATCAATGATTCTCTCTTATTATTGATGTTTCTCTCTCTTCCTCTCTGAAATCAATAAAAAATATATTTTTTAAATGGAGCTAAAGACATACTCGCTTTTCCCTAAGTTAAAATTGTAAACTGCCACCAGGTAATTTAAGAAATCAGATCCATCGCCCTGACGGGACAGAGCTAGAAGTGCTCAAAAAGTATTTCTAAACACACTGGCACCACCTCCCCATCTGAACATTAGCAATTATGAAAGGCTCCCAGCCCCGTGTCCCTGAGTGCTCCGGTGTGGTCCCTTCAGAGTTCTCCAGATGATCAGAGATGGTGCGGACACACCGCTGTGCCTGGGAGCTGGCAAGCCTCCTTCCATCTTATTAAAATGATACCCTTTCTGCTAAGATTGAAAAGAAACCCAGGAACTGGTCACTGTGTCCTGCTCACCCTCCACACAGGGGGACGGTGGCTGATCAGCCTTCTCGGGTTCATCTGTCCCTGTAGTACTGCGTTTCCTACACCACCCGACACTCCATGGCTTTTGTGGAGAGGTGGGGACCATCCTGAAGGATTAAAATAACAGAATTAAGCACCTTGTGGCAGACACATTATTTTGCTTACCTCTCCCACACCTCCCAGGAAGTAGGTGAGGTTATTAATTTGGATTTTTACATCTCCATTTCCCAGATGACACTTGGGAGAGGCAAAGAAATCTGACTACAGGAAAACAGCTCTCAAGGTTCGGAGTGGGGATTTGACCCCAGCAGCCTGGCATCAGAGCCTGTATTCTAACACCAACTCCATCCGGCCAGGTAAAGCTAGTGACCACGGTGCTGGGA
Source organism: Plecotus auritus (assembly GCF_963455305.1). Classification (NCBI taxonomy): domain Eukaryota; kingdom Metazoa; phylum Chordata; class Mammalia; order Chiroptera; family Vespertilionidae; genus Plecotus; species Plecotus auritus. The sequence continues at coordinate 42,416,737 of NC_137777.1, forward strand.
GGTCCACGATACTCATCCATAACTGCTCTGGAAGCAACAGATGTGGGGCTCAGCAATCAGCCAACCATGTGGGGCTTCACTGTGGACCCCAAGGCCACCTTCCTGACCCTGAATTGGTCCTTAGCCCATGGCCACACCCATTTATCTTCCCAGGCCATAGACAAGCTGGACTGTGATAAACTTGCCAAGAAATAGGATGGAGCATCTGAGTTCAACTGTAGGGTTGGTGAATGTTCTCAGCAACTTTGAAGACTGCAGGTGTTTCCATCTCAGAATATGCCTAGGATTCTGTCTGCTTTTAGCCCCATCCCGTCCAGATACACAATGTCAGAACCCCTACATTTCCCTGGGAGCTTGCAACTCCTTCTCTAAGACCAGTTTGCACCAGGGGGGAAGTCATGGTAGCTCTCCTCTTTCCTGGAGCTGTGGGGTTGAAATGGATGGATCCTTGGGTCCAACCACTCTTTCTAGCCACATGGTGGACACAAGTGTCCACCAGCCCCAAATGTCTTGGGCCCTGTGCCAGCTCTCAGACTGGTCTGAAGTTGGAGCTCGAGCATCGGAGCCTCAGGATACAGAGACCCTTTTTTCCTCTCTTCCCAGATGTTTGGATCAGAGTCCTCCAACACAAAAGAGCTTGCTTCTCCCCTCTTCTGCCACCACACAACCAGAGGGCCCATCTAGGGTTAAGGAAGACCGGACCTTTGAAACAGGAAAACTTTCCACTTCTTCCTGGGAAGTTAACACCTTCCCTCCTCCCCACTGCCCAGCCTCCACCCCACCCCAGCCCAGATGAGGGGCCCCTTGCCACAGCAGTGGAACCCAGAACAGTGAGGCCTCAGCACTGACGTTTTTGATGAGATCTCCTACCGCAGGTGCCACGTGGATCATTCTTTTTTCCTTCAGAATCTTTTGCATTGGTGTTGGGATGGCAGAAGTCAAGAAAAGTGAAATAGGAGAGAAGGAACACAACAAAACACCAAGAGAACTCAAGGTTGTCAATGAGAATGTACTTAATGCCACAGAATTGTACAATTAAAAATGGTGACGAACCCTGTTCTGTTTGGCTCAGTGGATAGAATGTTGGCCCTTGGACTGAAAGGTCCTGGGTTCGATTCCAGTCAAGGGCACATTACCTCGGTTGCAGGCTCGATCCCCAGCCCCGGTCAGGGCATGTGTGCGAGGCAACCAAACGAAGTGTCTCTCTCACATTGATGTGTTTTGTTTTTTTTCTCTTTCTCCCCCTCCCTTTCTCTCTCTCTAAAAAAAAAAAAAAAAAAAAAAAAAAAAAAAAAAAAAAAAAAAAAAAGGAAAAATATCCTCAGGTGAGGATTTAAAAAAAAAAGGTGAAGATAGCAAGTTTTATGTTATGTGTATTTTACCACACAAACAAAAAGATTGTACAAACAAATCTGTAGCTTGGGGAAGGGATAGTTATTAGAAATTGTTTCAACTGTATGTGCCTAATCTTCTAAGGTGTCAATCAACTTGTGAATATTTTTAATCTACTAAAATACATTTACATGAAATGAAATGGACTTGTCATGAGCCAGAGCTGTCTTTTCTTCTGTCCTTTTTCCCTTTGTGGCCAAAACAAACAAACAAACAAAAAAACACTCTATACACATAGACAGTAAGTGTGTCGGCTCCTCCAGAAATCATCAGCTTTTGGATAAGGTACCTGGTGGCATTATTTCACCAGATCCAGTTTCTGGAAGACAGATTTTTGGTCTCTTCATGTTCACAGGATCTCAGATTAGACTCAGGTTTGTAGAGTTGTAGAAAATCAAACCGACATCTCTTTAGTTCCAGATAAAAACATGGCACAAGCAAAACTCTGAATGAATGAAAAACATTCCTCCCTTCACAAATCCATTATATGTAGGTACCAACTTTCATTCCCAGGTCAATTGTGCCCACAGCCGGGAACTCACACGTTTTCTGTGTTTAGCTGAGCCTGTGGGTGGAGTCACGAGGCCCTGGTGGCCAGTCCTCTGCTTCTTTAAACATAAGCATCCATCAGGCTGCAGGCCGTAAGCATTTTGCAAAAGCCAGACATTAAGAGGCAAGAGCTGTTCAAGGAATCACAAATATTTATTCTAAAGCAGGTCTTAGTTCAGCTTTCTTCTGACTCGGGCTGCCCGCTGACATCAGTCATTTATTCAACACCCCAACCTCGTTCAAATAGGAGCCAGCTCTTCATAATTCCGGGGGCAGCCCTCCCTTGTTTGCAAGGGAGAACAATCCAGATAGAAAAACCAAATAAACGTTAAGTACTTGAAACCATGTGGCTGATTATGAGTCTATGATGGCCCTCGAGGAGGGATGGGCGCTGTGGGGAGCTGCCTCTCAGTAACCATGTGGCGCCCAGGGGCCCACTTGCCTTGGGAACCCTCCGTTGTGCTCACTGGTGAAATAAATCACCATATGGAACATCTCTGGGTAACCTCGTCTTCCAAGGCTCAAATGAAATTGTGTCAGTGGAAGGGCTTGGTAAATCACTTTATAGATGTCAGTTATTATGAAAAATTGAAGCTATTACTGAGGGTTCCATAATGTTTCTATTTATTTCCTGAGGTGGTTATGCTAGACTTTTCCTCCCCTGAAGCTTCAGGCCCTAAATAGGTTGAAGAAGGAAGAATTAATGACAACTGACTTTGTATCCACAGCCCTAATCTGCAGCCTACACGATGGCCCATCGATTAAATGTTGCTGATGGACAAGTCCAAGGGGGGCAAGCAGGGACCTGCTCATGAGCCAGGAATGCAGAAGGCACTTTTGGAACTGGATGACATGGTGCTGTGATGGGAGCGCAGGGACTTGCGGTTTAGGCAAGCCCAGGTTCAAATCCCAAGTTCTTTGTCTGTAACATGGGAAAATACTACCCTCACCTTCCAATCCTCCCATCACGGTGAGAACTGGAAATGCTGCGTGTAGAGCATTTGTTTAGACTCCTAGGGCCACGAAGGGGATGGTTTAAAACAACAGGGATTTCCGGTTTGGTTGCAGGCTCCTCCACAGCCCAGGCCCTGGTCGGGGCCCATACAGGAGGCATCCAATCGATGTGTTTCTCTCACATCGATATTTCTGTCTTTCCCTCTCTCTTCCACTCTCTCTAAAAATCAATGGGAAAATATCGAGTAAGGATTTAAAAAAAAAAAAAAAATCTCTCCAGATAAGAAGAAACCAGAAAAGACACACACACACACCACCACCACCACCACCACCACCACCACCACCACCACCACCACCACCGGGATTTCTATTTTCACAGCCCCAGCGTCCAGAAGACTGAATGGAGGTGTCGGCAGGGCTGCCCTCCCTCCAGGGCTCCAGGGGAGCATCTCTCCTGGGCTTCCCTGGCTTCCGGTGGCTCCATCTTGGCTTGTGGCTGCATCACTCCAATCCCTGTTCCTGTCTTTCTCTTCATAATCTCCTCTTCTCTGTGTCACAGTGTGTCTGTTATAAGGACACTTGTCATTGGATGTAGGGCCCACTTGGGGATAATCAAGGATGATCTCATCTTCCGATCCTTAAATTAATGACACCTACAAAGACCCTTTTGCCAAATAAGGTCACTTTCACAGGTTCTAGGGATTAGGGCATGGGCATACCTTTGGGGAGGGGGATGGCCATCATTACAGCACCTAATATGTATCTGGCACAGAGCAGCCACTCAGTATATGAGCCACTAGAAAAATTGTTGTTACTATTTCCAGCGTGGAAGGACAGGGTTTTCCACCTCCCTTTCCCCTTCCTTCCTGGCCTGGTTCCTGGTGCGAAGGATCTTTACCTGAATGACTCAGCAAAGCAGCTTGTCATTCAGGTAAAGTCCCTTGTCATTCAGTTTTACCCAGAGGGCTGCGTGTGCTCCTGTGAGAAAACTAAAGGCCTGTCTATTCTGCAGAGGAGGCCTGTTTACCAGCCACCACCTTCTCCTCTTCTCGGGTAAAATACTCTCAGAGCCTTACCCTCCCACTCCCAGGAGCAAGCCAAGGCAGGGGTGGGGTAGGCTACAGGGATTAAAAACAGGTAGAGGAGATGAAAGGAGGAGACAGGCATTCCCAGATGCCCGACTCAAGCTGACTGGGTGGGAAAAGGAACAAATATTTGCCACCATCACTTGGACTTGGTGTGTGTTCATCATCAGACGCTGGTGATTTTAGGTGATGGGTTATGACATATCCTTGCACCAGCTCCCTCACTTCAAGGTTTCCTGTTCCCTCCTGCCCCCTCCCGACGTCTCACAGGTGTTTCAGGCTGCATGGCACATTCGAGCTGCCCTCCTCAAGTCCACCTGTCCAAATGCCACTGGAAGAAGGTCTGGTCTTTCATCTGACCCCGGCATCGGACACCTCAGTGGTAACCAAACCAAAACAGCAGGGCTTGATGGGGATTTAGTGGATTTCTTGCCTTCTTGGGCTTTAAGTTGCTCTCCATGCCCCCTTTCCCCTCGGCCCCTCCAGTCTTCCCACCTGGGACCATCTGGCCCATCTTTTGTTCACTTTGCCCCTGCACTTTGGGTCCACACCTCACATCAGAGACCCACCCCAAATTCAGTTCCATCCCAGGCTCTAGGTCAGCCTCAGTTTTGGTCAGCAGAGAAGTCTGGAAGGCAGGGCAGAGCAGCGTCTCACTCTTTGCCACAAGTTCTAATCCCTGGACAGTTTTTAACTTGTGCTTTTTGCTGGTTGTTCTCATTTGCGTACCCCAAATCCATTCTCCATTCATCCTGCTCTGAGCCCAGAGCCAACTCCTATGGAATGCCTCAGCCAGGCTGTTAGGGACTGACTTCCAGCTGGTGTTGGCCATGCGGGGTACTGTACGGAGGGGGAGAGTAGTGGTAAAGAGGTTGGGGACTTATCCACTCCCACGGTGCACCTTCGGGCGTCCCTCGTGACTACAGCTCCTGTCCCCACTGGGCTCAGTGGCATGATTTTCCTCCCTAGGCCCTTCTGCGTGGTAACAGCGTTCCGCTAGCGGTGGTCTGGGGATTGTCTGCTTCCTTACCTGCCCATGAACCTCTTCCCTTGAACCACTTCCCAGCAGGAGCCTTACCAGCACGTGGCCAAGCCCCCTTCTTCCTCCACTCCTGGGTGCCCAGCTTCATTCCCTACATGATGCATTGGTTCCCTGGGGAGAGGGGTGGTGGGCACTGGGGTGTGCCACCCAGATCTCCCTGTTGGACCACAGCACCCGTCCCTCAGCTCCGGGGTGCTTGTGGTGACAGTGCTCTCAGCAGAAGAGAGCACCTTGCCAGGGTCACAGCCCTGCCCAAACGGAGTTCACGTCCAGTGACTGACTTGTCAGCGGGAAGAGGTTGGAGTTGATGATGGTGAGATCTCCTTGCTTCGGGGTCTGATAAGGCTGAGGGGCTTGTCCACTGCTGTTTGGCTCCTCCGCCTATTCCTTCTGGGGGCGCTCCCTCCTCGGAGCTGCTCCTGACAGCATGGCCAGCAAACTCCCTGTGCGCGTCTCCATCTGAGGGTCTGTCTCCCAGGCATTTGTCCTGAGACAATGGGCTCCTCACTACTGACCAGGCAGTGGCCATTCGACTCTGGGCTTCTAGCCTTTGAAGACAGTGCCTGCCGGCCTGGACCCCCTTTCCTTCTCTGAAGTGCTAACCAAAGTTTGCCCCATACCCGTCAGGATCTCCTACCTGTTCCCACTCTGTAGAAATTCCGTTAGTCACCCTGTCTCCCTCTTGTGGACTGGAAAGTCCAGTGTCTCTGCTCTGAACTGTCTCATCACCAACTGACCTCTAACTCTGCATTCTTTCTCACAAAATAATCCAGTGCTTCTCAGTTCACGCTACGTCCCAGGCACAGAGTCCAGAACGAGGGACATAGAAATGGGTCAGCAGTTCTGCCTTTGAAGGTTCAAATCCCAGACATGCCACTTCACCAGTGTGACCTGTATAACCTCATCAAGGAGACGGAGGGGAAGTGGCTAGCACGGCTGTAAAGGGAAACACGTGGAGGGCAGATCATAGAGGTCAAATGTTGGGTTAAGACAGGAGACTCTGCAGCAAGTTTTACTCGGCGCAATGACCGTGTCAAGAGGGGAAATGCTGATGGTATCTGTGCACGAGTGAGGGGCTGCTCTCAGGAGCACGGCCCGTGAGTGCAGGAGCCCAGAAACAGGTAGGTTCACAGAGCAGTGAGTGGACGTTCTCTTCTGATGGCTCCTATGTTCTCAGGGAAATAAGAAGGAAGGAGTCAGAGGCTGGGGAAAGGCACTCGTGAGCTGAAGAGAGAAGAGGGGGTAACAGGCATCCAGGGGAATGGAGTGAGAACGAGTTGACTAGGGGTTGTCAAGTTGGGTTGTTGGGATGATTAAATAAGATATTAGATGAAACGCGTTTCCCACAATGTCCTGTGCACAGTGAACATGTAAAAGCTTTAGTTATCATTGTCATCCAGAGAAGGCATCTGGTTTTTGGTGAGTATATTTACTCAGGAGTCCAAATTACATATTATAGGGCTGTTTGATAAGTTTAGGATTAGAGAGAAGGCAGTGAATCTTAGGAAATTTCTTTGAAACTATCACTGTCTAATGATTTATCTGTCACTGAGTTAACTATTCTTTGTAAAGAACTGTTTTCTCATCCTTAAATCAGGACTCAGTCTTGCCATCCTAAATATTTATCAAAAGGTACAGTTTCTCAAGATTATGATTGATATGGCTTACACAGGTGCACTTTCCAAATTACAGACACAAAAAGATCATTTCTGGCAAGACTGTCTTCAACCCCAAACATAAATTTAATATCCATGCCAGCAACAATACCAGAACTTAGCATTTCCCCCTTCTCTCTTCATCGTGGGTTTATCTTACTTGGGGGTGATTTGAGCCTTCTCTGTACTAACTACATGCTGTTTTGTTTTGTGTTGTTTTTTTTCCTAAAAAATTCATGAGGAACAAAAAGAGTGAATGCAATGTGAGGACGTGGAGCCTGTGGGTTTAAAAAACACACACAGATTTAATGAAAAGCATAAGTTAAATTCAACCCAAGGCTAAAAAGGTGATTAATTATCGTCAGCATATCTCATTTATTAAAAAGAAATAAACATTCCACTCCTTTCTCCAATTGACTTGAGTTGAACTTTTCATGAGGGACGTGGGGGCAGGGGTCTTTCTATTCTACTGGTATAAATGCTCCAAGATGTGTTGGCGTCGTAAGTCGGGAACTCAACTCAACATTATGAGATATTTTCCTCTCTGCAAGTACTATCTTTCCCTACATTTTAAGTAATTAAACCATGATGTATCAACTAAGTTCAAGTTTTTAAATAATTATTATTCCATTAAGTTTATGTACTAGTATATGGACTTTGGAGCTTAGTAGGTGAGAAAACAGTTCTCCTATTTATTTTTTTATTTTTATTTTTTAATCCTTACCTGAGGATATTTTTCCATTGATTTTTAGAGAGAGTGGAAGACAGAGAGAAATATCAATGTGAAAGAAACACATCGATTACTTGCCTCCTGCATGCACCTCAACCAGGGCCAAGGCCGGGGAGAAACTTGCAACTGAGGTATGTGCCCTTGACTGGAATCGAACCCGGGACCCTTTGGTCTGCAGTCCAACTAGGGCTCAGTTCTCCTATTTTCTAACTTGAGAGCCAGTATAAAATAAAGACCCTTTGTTTACCTCATTTATAGAACAGGAATAATATCACCTACTTACTTTTTAGGGTGTTCATAAGGTTTACAAATGAGATTAAATGTTTAGAGTACACAATAGGAGCTCACTAGATGAAACTCATTTGGCAATTAAAGGTATTGAGACATACTCATCCAAAAAAAGAGTTCACGAAATTTTTGAGAGGACCTTTTCTCCTGTTTCCCATTTCTTAAATCATTGACCACACTTGGAATGGATTACTAGAAGAAAGAAAAGGTACAGGTAATATCTAAATCATTCTCAATCAAAATTCAAATGTCAGCACAAACATCTCCAGGTAAGTTTAGTTATCCCCTGAGGAACTAATGCATTGTGACAATGCCTATAAGCACATACATATTAATAGTGTATTTTATACATTAACATAAAGCATGCAAGAACATGAAATATGTTCTTTCTCCTATATCTGTGATGCTTTATTTCTTTTATTTTTGTCTTCTTCCTGTTCACTCCCATCCCTTATGAATCTGGCCTCTCTTCTCTCTCTACATTTTTAGCAGTAAAACTCAGCCTTGGCAATGCACATTTTCCCAAGTTCTAACTCTAGTCAAGCATCTTTTTCCGGAACTACACACCTGCTTTCAACGACCTGTTTGGCACCTCTGGATGGATGTCCCGGTGGCATCTTAAACGGAATATACTCCAAGTTGCATTCATCCTGTTATTCCCCCAAACTAGCATCTCCTCTTGAGAATCTATGTCTAAAACTAGAAATGAGCTGGTTTTGCTTCTTCTTGTCTTGATACCCTTATGTCCAATCAGTTGACCTTGGGTGCTTTGCCTTGATGTCCTGTCTCTACCTTTCTATTGAGAGATTCTTACCTCAATTTTTATAAACAGCCTCTCACTGGTTCCCTACTCCTAGCCTCCTCCCATCACAATCTAGCCTGGATGAATCTTCCTAAGTCACAAAAGCAATCATCTACTTTCATACTCAAAATCTCCCATTGAGAAAGCGAGGAAATAGAAACTCATGCTTGGGTCTGAGGCTCTCTACCAGATATCAACCGCTCATCTCCAGCCCTACTGCCCTCTAATCCTTTGACCCCGAGGTTGCAGGAAAGAATGGCCCCTCAAAGCCAGCGCTAGGTGGTACATGTAACTTTCTTTGGCCTACACAATGGCTTCATAAACTTCTAATCAGTTGCTAACATTGACACATTAGAAGGCTTCGCATGAAAACCTGGAGTCTGGCTTCTAATGAAAAGTTGGAATATCTGGCGACTTTGGGCCTACATTCCCAGGTGGCAAAGCTGAAGCCGGGCGGTGAGTGCCCGGTTCACCAAAGCCTTCATCTCATGGTGTCACTCAGCGTGGCACTTGGCTTGGTGCCTGTAGGCGTGTGAATTCTGCCGCTTGCCCTCTGCTCCCCAGTGTTCCACCCACAGTGTCACTCCCAGATGCACAGTGCACCTCTGCTATGTTATTCATCTTCCCTGGCTTTAAGGTCCACTTCGAACACTGCATCTTCCAGGAAGCGTTCCTGCTGGAATACCGCCCTGTTCTTGACCTCCCATAACACCCTCCATAACCCCTATCATAGGGGTTCTGCTGTGCCCGTATCCCACTCTCACTGGGTCGCAGGCTCTGGTGCGCTGGATTTCTCCTCTCTCATCCCTCAGGCTTTCTAGAAGAGCAGTGTCCTTCTGATCTAGACCTTCCCCTGCTCCCCACAGAGGGGCAAGTCTCCCCACCCTCTTCCCTCTCAGGGACCTGCCTGTCTACAGTGGAGGAGCCTTGTTCTGCTTGGCCGTCAAGGCCCTGACTCGGCAGGTGAGCCCGAGCTTGTCAGCACTTACCTGGGTGTGCATGTTGGCCCAGTTCTGAAGTTCAGTGTTAGGAGGTTGCCACACGTCTAAGCCAGGATCTCCCGTCCAGGTTTTATCAGCAAGCAAAGCTAATACTCTCGTCATCATCTGCTTGAATATGTACCTCACAACTGTTTCACACTCAAGCAGGGAAATGGAGGGGTTTATATTGGTGCTTTCGAACCCCAACAAGAGCTCACTTTTTCTTGAATCTTCTGCAGCTCTTAGCAAATACCATTTTACAGAGAGGCACTCAAAACATTTCTCAAGTTGAGTAAAAAAAACACATAATCAATGTGCATAAAATTCATGCAATATAAATTTAAAAAAAAATCCTCACCTGAGGACATGCTTAGAGAGAGGAAGAGGGAGAAAGGGGGGGGGGAGAGAGAGAGAAAGAGAGAGAGGGAGAGGTATCGGTTGCCTTCTGTATATTCCCTGAACCAGGAATCAAACTGGCAACCTTTTGGTGCACAGGACAACGCTCAACCAACTGAGCCACTCTGGCTGGGCAGCTATATACTTTTTCTTATGCTTATGTCTACACAAACTGTAACTTAATGTCTCTTTGTATAGTTAACAAGGCACAAATTATTCTGAATGTAACATAAAATATTTATTTCCTATTTACATTTCCATTGTTACATATATCATTCCATATCATATCACACATCAAAAAGAAAGAAAAAGAAAAAGGAAGGGAAGAAGTATAAGCCTTAACGGTGAGTGAAGAAGCGTCGCGCTGCGCATTACCAGCAGTCTCGCAGCTCTCGTCTCTTACCCTTTTTGGACTTCGTGGCCGTTTCTTGACGAATGGTGTCATACTCCAGTATGGACATTCTGGAAAGCCTCTGTAAGTACTGAGGTGGTGCTCCAGCGAGGGGATCGCTGAAGCCAGAACCTGTCAGGAAAAAAGATCAGCTGCTAAAATTCAAATAATCACACATTAATGATAGTCTCTCAAATATAGTGCAAGCAAAATGTCTATGTCCCTTGTTGAGTGTGTTGAAATCTGGTGTCATCTCACACTTTCTAAAGTGACTGTGATAAGTCATCTCAAAAATATCTCACTGAAAACACCTGCAATGTGTGCATTTAATTATATAAACCTAAATCTGTGTCTGTAACATGGGATGGCTATGGAATTTATTATCTAGAAATAATTATAAAAATGTATTCTCCATAAAAAATTATGGTCAATTCCTCCCAGTGTACCAACAGCAATCAAGGCTTAACTACACAAATTATCTCTATAAATAATTAGCTCATTTAATGCTTTAAGTGCTTATCAAGTTATTTTTTTGCAAATAAAACCATTTCTCATAAATACTAAGTGAAGTAACAGTAAAATTATAAAGTGAAATGGGCCCTTCTCTAACTGAGCATCTCTTATAGGGTAGTAGGAATAGTAATAATACTAGTAGGTTCACACTTAGTGAGTGATCTCTTTATGTAAAGTACTCTTTTCATCTGTTTCATCCACACAACGCAATGAAGTAGGTAACTAGTACTATCTTGGATTACATATTTTAAAACGACTTAATGAGGCTTAAATTCTAGCCATTGTTAGGGACAGGATTTGAACCTAAATCCACCAAATTCATAGTTCCCATGTAAATCGCTTCTTATTACCTAAATATGTAACTGTGTGTAAATACTTCTATTTAGAAACACACAAGTGTTTGAAAATAAAATATGAATCCATTTATTATTTTGTAAATACCGTTATTTCACACCCAAGTTTCAAGTATCAAGAAAGCTGTCTTCAAATCTCCAGGGCGGTTGGGTTTGCTTGTTTTGTTTTTATTTGAATGTGTAACATGAGTGAGAAGTTCAGAGAGAGTGGAGGGCAAGAATATGATCAGCATTCTTGTGCTTATGCAAGGGACTTGATCTTAGAGCCTCTGGCTACAAAATAACCGGATGCTATGTATTAAGCAATATTCAAAAAACTTCAAAGAATTGTTATCATACAGACCAATAAAATTAAGTTGAAGTTGTCAACAATAAGATAAATATAAAAATTCTCAAATATTTAGAAATTTACCCACACATTCTAAATTATGCATCAATAAAAAATAAATCATAATAAACATTTAAGTAGATGACAAAAAATATTACAAAACTTGTGTGGTGAAACGAAAGAAAAATTTTAGGGTATAAACCTCTCTATGGTTTAGGGTATAATTTTCTAAATTTCCTTTGTTAGAAAAGAAGGCTGAAAATTAATAAGTGAGATGTAAGATATACATTAGGAAAAGAATAAACCCACAGAACATGGGGGAAAAACGATAATTCAGAAAAGAGGAGAAATAGAAAACAAACAATAAGAAACTTTAAAAAGATGATAGTTCTTCACTGAAAAGACTAATAACAAAGGAAAGCCCCTGTGAGATTAATCAAGAAAACAAGGCAGAAGGAACAAATCCTATGTAATAAAAGGGTAATATGCAAATCAACCGAATGGCGGAACAACCGGTCGCTATGACGCACACTGACCACCAGGGGGCAGACGCTCAATGCAGGAGCAGCCCCCTGGTGGTCAGTGTGCTCCCACAGGGGGAGCGCCGCTCAGCCAGAAGCCCTGAGCCAGGCTCACAGCTGGCGAACACAGCGGCGGTGGTGGAGCCTCTCCTGCCTCCACGGCAGCGCTAAGGATGTCCGACTGCAAGCGTAAGCAGTTAGTCGGACATCCCCCAAGGGTTCCCAGACTACAAGAGGGCGCAGGCTGGACTGAGGGACCCCCCGAGTGCACGAATTTCATGCACCGGGCCTCTAGTAAGTAATACTAGAAGAGGAACAGAAGTACAGATAGAGCAAAGATTAAATTTTAGGCCAATAAATTTGAAAACTTAGACAAAATGGAAAAATTCTAGAACATATAACTTATCAAAACTGATTGACAAATTAGAATGCTTTAAGAATCCTAAAGTTAAAATGACTGGATCAATATTAAAAGACTCCTCCAAAGAAAACAAATGGCCCAAGTGATTTACCTGCAAGACTCTGTCACCTCATGTTTTCCAGAGAGATTTCATTTTCTTCTGGCAGCTGTCACTTTAATCCGGCCAACGATGGGCTGTAGGCTGTTTTAAAGCTCATCTCTTCTTGGGATGCCTTTATTGTTGCAGCCCTCTGGGAGTTTTAACCGAGAGCCTGGGAGTTCACTAAGGGCTCTCCTAGGTAGGCCTTAACCTCCCCCTCTGTCTCCCTGGCAAATGCTAACTTACTGAAACCTCTGCTCAGTTCTTTCACCTCAGAGAGGCTGTTTTCTGCTTAAGGTCCTGACATATGACCTGGCAGACATGCCCCTCAGGAACAGGCAAACACCTGGGGGAAAACTGCTCACAGAATTTGGGGCTCACTTCTCTGCAATTATTTCTCCATAATCTCAGCTCTGAAGTCCTATTGGAAATGAGAGCTCTTGGCACCTTAAAGTAGTTGCTTTTTAATTATTTTATATTAATAATAAATATGCAACTTTTATATTATTTATTTATTATAAAATATATTTTTATGATCTTTTATAATTAGCTCTTATGCTAATTCTCAGTGGTTAAAGTCATCTAATAGAAGCTATTCCAGCACAGCCGGAGGTGGAAATTCTATGGGTATTTATTTACTATAATGAAATTACAGGATTTATTTCTTTATTTTGAATTTAAAAAGTATTTTTATTGATTTTGAGAGAGAGGAAGGGAGAGGGGGAGACAGAAACATCAATGCAAGAGCAAAACATGGATTAGCTGCCTGACAACCGGAATCGAACCAGCAACCTTTAGGTGCATGGGCCTTGCAACGCCCAACCAACTGAACCACACCACCAGGACTGGGCCATTTTTTTAAAAGGAGTAACTACTGAAATAGATGACAGTTGCCAAATGATCCTTTAAAAACTTAAATCGGATGACATGAAAATCATTCTTTTATTTTTTTAAATAAATCTTTATTGTTCAGATTATTACAGGTGTTCCTTTTTTTTTCCTCCCATAGCTCCCCTCCACCTGATTCCCCACCCCACCCCATGCCCTTACCCCCCGCCACTGTCTTCATCCATAGGTGTAAAATTTTTGTCCAGTCTCTTCCCACACCCCTCACACCCTCACCCCCCTGAGAATTGTCAGTCCACTCCCTTTCTATGTCCCTGATTCTATTATATTCATCAGTCTATTCTGTTCATCAGATTTTTTATTCACTTGATTTTTAGATTCACTTGTTGGTAGGTATGTATTTGTTGTCATTTTGTTGTTCATAATTTTTATCTTTACCTTTTTCTTCTTCCTTTTCTTAAAGACTACCCTTCAGCATTTCATATAATCCTGGTTTGGTGGTGATGAACTCCTTTAGCTTTTTCTTGTCTGTGAAGCTCTTTATCTGACCTTCAATTCTGAATGATAGCTTTGCTGGGTAGAGTAATCTTGGTTGTAGGTTCTTGCTGTTTATCACATTGAATATTTCTTGCCACTCCCTTCTGGCCTGCATAGTTTCTGTTGAGAAATCAGCTGACAGTCGTATGGGTACTCCCTTGTAGGTAACTAACGGTTTTTCTCTTGCTGCTTTCAAGATTCTCTCTTTGTCTTTTGCCCTTGGCATTTTAATTATGATGTGTCTTGGTGTGGTCTTCTTTGGATTCCTCTTGTTTGGGGTTCTCTGTGCTTCCTGGACTTGTAAGTCTATTTCTTTCACCAGGTAGGGAAAGTTTTCTGTCATTATTTCTTCTACTAGGTTTTCAGTATCTTGCTCTCTCTCTTCTTCTGGCACCCCAATAATTCGGATGTTGGTACGCTTAAAGTTGTCCCAGAGGCTCCTTACACTATTTTCATATTTTTGGATTTTTTCTTTTTGTTTTTCTGGTTGGGTGTTTTTTGTTTCCTCATATTTCAGATCTTTGGTTTGATTCTTGGGGTCCTTTGATCTACAGTTGAATTTCTGTATATTCTTTATTTCAGACAGTGTATGCTTAATTTCTGACTGGTCCTTTTCCATTTTTTTTTTTGGCATTCTCATTAAGGTCCTTGAAGGTCTCACTAAGCTCCTCGGAGGTCTCATCAAATTTCTCGGCAGTTTTTAGAAGATTCTTGAGTAACCTTATAAATGTGGTTTTGAACTCTATGTCCAGTAGTTTGCTTTCCTCCATTTCTTTCATTCGTGACATGTTTCTTTGTCTCCGCATTTTGCTGCTTCCTTGTGTTGATGGAGTGGTTTTCTGTGGTAGGTGACCAGTGGTTCAGCCTATCACCTGAGGTGGACACTCTTGGTGCACCCCTTTGTGGGCTGAGTGCAAAGTCTTGGTGTAGTTAAGCCTTGACTGCTGTTGGTACACTGGGAGGAATTGACCTCCAGGCCAATTGGCTGTGAGGACCCGCTGTGTCTATAATGGAAGAACTGCTGTGCTGGAGACATGCTTATGGGGCAGGACTTGCTTCAGTGGGGCTTTGGTGCTGAGTCTGCCTCTTGAATGTGTCACTTATGGATGTGAGTAGTTGAAATTTGGTGTCGTCTCACACTGACAACTAGATACACTGGCTTCTGGATCTCCAATGGGGTGAAGATCAGCTACTGTCTGAGGCCACCCAGCAGGAGGTACAGAGAGAACTACAGTTTTCTCCTCTTTGCTTGGGGTTTGGAGGTTTTGGAGCTGTCTGACCAGAGCTGCAGTTTGTTAGGTTAAGCTGAGATAGGGCAGACCATTTATATGCAAAAGCCGCTGCATGGAGCTTTGGTGGGTTTGTAGATTGTCCGGGGCGGGGTCTCAGGGAGTCACTAGGCTAAGGCGTGGCAAACAGCGATGGCTGCCAGTCAGCCGTCTCTGCATTTCTGCGTTTCCAAGTCACGCCGTCCTGCGCCCCAGCGCAGTAAACAATGATTGCTGCATGCACCTCTGCAAGAAAGCCACCCTCATTTTCCAACCCAATGGCAGACAGTCCAGCTTCTCCCCATAGGAGTTTGGGTCCTCAGTGTCTCCCCAGAAACTGGAGTTCAGAGTAATCGGGAGCTTGTCTCCCTTCAGGTTGAAAAAAGCAGCGCACCCAGTCACCCGCCGCCAGCCCAATTCACGCGCCCCCGTACCTCAGCTTTTCACGCTTGTGCACGTCTCAATGCTCTTTTCTCTTTCCTTCTAGTTGTAGAACTTCCACTCAGCCAGCTTTCCCGTGGTTCTGGGTGATAGATGTTTTGTCTTTTAGTTGTAGTTTTGAAGTTGTTGTGCGAGGCAGCAGTTTAGGTGTTTACCTATGCCGCCATCTTGGTTCCGGAAATCATTCTTTTGTTAAAATTATTCAGTGACTCCTCATTTCAATCAGAGTTAGATGCAGTGACCCTTCCAGGGCCCTGCAGAGTCAGATGTCACCTCTTCTACCTGGTCTTCCACACTCTGAGATTAGCCACACTTGACTCCTGAATTCTTCCAACCGGTCAGGTACCATCCTGCCCTGGGATCTTTCCTGGCTCCAAGAGAGTAACTGTTTTCCAGGAGTTTAATCCCTCACTTCTTTTAAGTCCTGGCTCAAATATTACCCTCACCAGTAAACCTGTTCTGATCCTAGACCTCCTGATCTCCCTTCCCTTATTCTATTTTGTTTCTGTTATACTTACACCTTCTGATATGCTAGGCAATGGACCTTCTTTATTATATTTAACTAGAGGCCCAGGGCTCGGCCCTCACAGCCCCTCGCAGCCTCGGCTGGACCCCACAATGACCTTCCGGATGGTCGTTTTGCTGTTCGGACTAATTAGCATGTTAGCTCTTTATTATATAGGTTGTTTGTCAGCGGTAGTCTCTCACTAGAATGTAAATTCCACAAGGCCTGGGACCTTGGTTTTGTGGAGGGATGTAACTGAGGCCTAAGCATGTAGAACAAGGCCTGGCACAGAGTAGATACTCAATTCACATTCTTGCATGACTCAAGGAAAATCAACAAGTATTTACTGAACACTCTTTGTATTGCAGAAACTGGTGTTGGCACTGCAGGTTATAAAGGTGAAGAAGATATAGCATCCGGCCCAAAAGAACCATAAACTTGGCCTGTTAGAACATAGGCAGGCAAATGTTCATTTGGGCCAAGATGTCTTTTGCTTAAATTACCATGTATATTTTTATTTTATGCTGCCTGTTGATCACAAAAGTTGTTTATAATATTTGGAAATTCAGAGAAAGGACATATCCAAGGAGAAATTCATGAGCATTTAACCTTATGAACGTCCAGAGACTGAACTTGCAAAGCTCCTAAGTCAATTCTGACTGCTACCAACAATGTCGAGAAAGCATTATATATTATATATTATTTACTCTACAATTTTAGTGTTTGTGGTTTCTTTGGAGGTGCTCTATTAGCTCCATTAGTCTATAAGTACAAAGTCATGGAAGTGATGGAGATAACTGTGATTATTATAAAAATAAGTAAGGTTGAAAAAATCTTAAGCTGGTAAAGAAATAATTATTATACACAGATAAAGAAGGAAACACTTGATAGTTTGAAGGACAAATCTATATATATAAAAGCCTAAGCGACCATCGCAACTGAACGGATGACACCAAACAGGCTGCATGGGGCAACCAGGCTGGCAGGGGTGGGCGTGAGGGGCGACCAGGCTGGCAGAGGGGGGCAGAGAGGGGCGACCAGGCTGGAGGAGGGGGCAGTTGAGGGCGACCAGGCCGGCGGGGGGGGCAGTTAGGGGTGACCAGGCCAGTTGGGGGGGGCAGTTGGGGGCGACTAGGTCAGCAGGGGAGATAGTTGGGGGTGACCAGGCCAGCAGGGGGGCAATTAGGGGCGATCAGGCAGGCAGGCAGGTGAGTGGTTAGGAGCCAGTGGTCCTGGATTGTGAGAGGGATGTCTGACTGCCGGGATCAGGCCTAAACCGGCAGTTGGACATCCCCTGAGGGGTCCCAGATTGGAGAGGGTGCAGGCTGGGCTGAGGGGACCCCACCTCCCCATGCACGAATTTCATGCACTGGGCCTCTAGTAGTAAATAATATATAATGCTAGACATGTTATACTTAATCCTGTGGTTCTCACCTGGAAGTGATTTTGCCACCCTAAGGTCCTTTGGCAATGTCTGGAGACCTTTTTGATGACCACATAGTGGCATCTAGTGACCACACAGTGGCATTTAGGGATGCTGCTAAACGTCTCCAATGCATAGGACAGAGCCCCACAACAAAGAATTATCTGGTCCAAAATGTTAATACTGCCATTGTTGAAAAACCCTGGCTTACATAATAATCGACAAAAGACAAGAAAGTGGAAAACTTTTGACTTCAAGAATCTTTCAAAAAAAAAAAAAAGGAATCTCTCCCATTTAACTTTGGATAAAATTCCTTCAGGAAATGAGCACGAATTTATTGGAGAACTTAAATGCTAGACATATGCATGTCGCATGCCATATATGGTTCCCTTAGTGTAAGGCCCAGGAATCGGTAACACACGAAAGTTAGGGATGAGACAGTCTAGATACCAGAGCTGCCAAGAAATTCCCATCATCTTGTAGACCTCATCAAAAGGGCAATTACCTGGCTCAACTGATTTTTCAGAGTCTATTTTTGAAAAACAAAATTCTGATCAAACACATCAGAAATGTGGAGGTGAGAATGCCTGATTTTATCACTTCAAAGAACAAATTCATACTCCAAATAAGTGAAAATACAGCTTAGTGCTATAAACCCTCCTAGTCACCAAAGGCTTAGGAATAAATCAATGTTAAGACTAGTTCTTTTGAACTCAAACTATTGGCATAGGGATAAGTTTCTGCAGTTGGATGTGATAAGATGCACAGGATTCAGGAAAATAATTAATTAGAAGATCAGGCCACAAAGGCAAGTTAGTGCAAGATGGTAAAGGGTTCAGTGCCAAGCTAGGGAGGTCATACTTCAGTCTGAGGGTATTGCAGAGGAATTGTTTTTGAAGAAGGGAGTGATGCGATTAGAGGCCAAGGTCTTCAGCTTGTTGTAGTATTGAAGGATTTCAAAGGCCAGAAACTCCAAGCCAGACTAGTTTGCAGGCAACTGCAATGGCCCACCTGCAATAAGGAGGGCCCATGCCAGGGTCCTGGGATAATAAAGATATACGATATACCGAACACAACATCTACTACATTTACACACCAAAGCTTCAAAGAAGCAGTAACAAACCAAAGACAATTAAATCAATGGAAAGAAAGGACGTTTAAAACAAAAGATAAGTATTCCCAGCACAATAAGACATGTGGTCAGGAAAAAAGAGGAGCCTGCTTGCCTTTGGGTCTCTCCAGAAGTGGTATCACAATGCAGGGCTCCTTGGTCTTCCTTATCCTGAAATTACATGTTATCATAAAGTCACTTCTCTACAAATCCAGGCACATCCGTCTTTCACGATGCAATAAGAGACAAGAAGCCTGCTTCCAGTGAAACTCACCTGTTGAAGGACATCACATAGAAACTAAATAAACATTAAAGAAACGAAACTCCTTCCATCATAGCTAATCTAATCAGAAACAGATATGAACCAACTTAATGTCTCAATTTTTGCTAATAAATTTTACCCATGGAGGAGTGTTATGTGTAACTTTTCCCATCTTTATCTCAATTTTATTTTTATCTTAATTCTCAGTAACCATGATTCAGGGAATGCTATGAGGAAGGGAATCAAGATTAGATCAACAGGGTATCTGGATATGCCAGCTAACCAACTCAGTTATTTGTACACTTATCACCTATTCATCACCACAATCTAAATTTTGACATAATTAACTCTCGTTCCTTCTGGAATAGATCTAGATAATATGTAGGAAATATGTCATGGTTGAATCTGCTGTGGGTAAGAGGATACCTAAGAATTCCAAATTTCTTGTAGCTACATTAAACTTTAGAAGTCAGCCAAAACTTTTAAATACTCGTCACCTCTAGGATTCGTATTATCAGTTTTATTACCAGACTATGCCTTCAGAGTCACTGAAAATTTCTGATTAGCATTAAAGAAATTTGAAAACACATTAGTCTTTTAGAATCAAAGAGGGGTTTGTACACAAAATGAACAAAAATGAGGACTTCCCTGCTTTACCAAGATTATTCCTTCACAGGGCGCTGGGCAATGCAAAGAGGAGAATAAAATTATAGCCCTGGCTGGCGTGTCTCAATGCATAGAGTGTCAGCCTGAGCACCTACGGGTCTCGAGTTCAATTCCCGGTCAAGGGCACCTTAGAGGCAGAACAGGCTGACTCAGGGGGTGCTTTCTGGGCTCCAGTTCTTTAGGGGATCATACACACGGAAGGAAGGGTCAGAAGACTGGTCTGGACTGAGACAAGTCCATCACCACAGGCAGCCCTCTACACTCTTACTCCCTTCCCCATCAAGGCCTGTGACCCCTGGGACAAGACAGGGATGGGCTAAGTAACAGTGTTGGTGATGGAAACACAGTGTCCTTGAAGAGGTGTTATACTCAGGTTTCCGGGGGGCCCGCTTCTTTCCACAATCTTACCATCCTGTCTCTTTAACTCCCACCATCTACTCTACTGCAACTCACTCTCTCCCACCGTCCCTGGCTCTGCCTTGTCTCACTGTAATCTCACTTCAGAAAGAGCAGTTTTGCTTTGTATATTTTTAGAGCTTGGCAATCTGTCCTCAGATAATATTTAAAATGTGGGGAAAGATTTTATGTGTACTATTGCTCACAAAAGTGAAAAAGTCAAGGTAATGTGAAAGTGCAATGATAGGAACTTTTAAATAAACTATGTTGTTTTATTAAACACAGTTTAATAACATCAATGAAATAAAACGTGGACAGTAACTGAAGATTATGTGAGATAAATACGTGTGTGTGTTTGTGTGTGTGTGTAAAAAAGGCAGAGTAAAACATTGTAAGTACACTAATATTACAACTAAAATAAAAATATATAAAAATGAAAAAGGCTAGAACTCCCAACAATAAAAATGGATATGTTAAGATGGGTAAATTTTCTGCAAAGCTCTTATTTTCACAATTTAGATCTAAACTAACTACAACTTTTCATTTTTAGTATGTTCTAGTTTTCTATTTATATTATCAGGATTTATTTTGAGTAATTAGCAAGAGCAATAATACTGGTAGAAAACTCAAGAAATAGACTCTGAAATTCTGATACTTGTGCGCTATATACAATTGGATGACTTTAAAGCTCATGACATGAAAATATACATATACGTGAAGACATAAATCCTCCCCTAAAAAGAGCTGCAAATCAGACTGCTTTCAATGCTTGGTCTTTTTTTAAGGTTGGCCTTTCAGTAAATACCAAATGAATAAATAAATAAACCAAAGTAGAAACCAAATAGAAGCCTGTCTTACTAATGAATACATACATACATCCCTTTAAAGAAAGGGGATTTCTTTTAAGGGTATGTCAGTCTGATTTACAGTGGGAAAGGTATTTATAATAATGTTTTTAAATGCCAGGATTCCAGCTGACAAACTCATTTCTGATCATCATTGCAGGGTCTTCATTAGGCTGATGTCTCATTCAGAATCACCCCTCACACCACTGCAAACAGGCAGTGAAATGCAAGGCTCTGTATGCAGGGGAGTGAGACCTGTTCATATTGCAGTTCATTTATTTTTATTGCTAAAAATTCCAACATTCTCATGAGCAATTTACACTAGGGCAATAGAGAGTCTTTAAAAAAAAGACCTCGTACCCTTTCTGACAATGTCACTTAACCGTGGGAAGCTCCTACTTGTCAAACTGAATAAAATCACAAAATTAAATCCTTTATGGAAAAAAATTAGTAAGCAGGAAAGAACTGGATTCACGGGCCAGAAACCTCTCCAAGCAGAAGTTTTACTCCAGCTAAGTATGCAACAGGAGAGAACGGAATAGGCAGGGCCTACCTGACGGGAGGCATCTGGGTGTCAGTGCGCCGCCGTCTGCTAGGGACCTCAGGTGGAGATGAACTCACACTTTTCTGGCAGGTTTGCAATCCTGGTAAATATGGCATTCTGACACGTTCTCTGAGCTCTTCTAGACCAAATGCTTGTGTGTATTCTAATAAAAAATAGTATCATAACCACCTTCATTATTTCCTGATTCAATGTATGTAACTTCTTTTCCTATACCACAATGCATAATAAAATATACTAAATGGGTCATTAAGAAAGAAAATTAAGCTACTGTACTTTACCTAGCATCTTTTCTGAGAGAATACCTGAATTCCTAACATAGGGACTGCAGGGGACAGGGGGTAAGGGTCTGCTTAAGATTCGAACCAGGAAAAAGGACAGCTTCCCGGCGCCTCAGTCTTCACTGTCCTCTGTCTTCATGATTCTAGAATCCTCAGAATATTAGATAGATTCACATTGAAAAGAGCCAAAAGCACTTTCAGGAGTCTTACATTATCTGCTACTTTAAGTCTTTCCTCCTTTCTGCTTTTATGTAGAAAATCAAGGTATGTAAATACATGATCATCTGAGCTAGCCGTATGAGATAAAGGAATTCTATTTTTTAAAAAATATATTTTATTGATTTTTTACAGAGAGGAAGGGAGAGGGATAGAGAGTTAGAAACATCGATCAGCTGCCTCCTGTATACTCCCTACTGGGTATGTGTCTGCAACCAACGTACATGCCCTTGATCGGAATCGAACCTGGGACCCTTGAGTCCACAGGCCGACGCTCTATCCACTGAGCCAAACCGGTTAGGGCTTCAGGCACTGATTTTATTTTATTTTTCCAGGCACTGATTTTAATGATTTTGCTGCAAATTTTCAAATTTGTAAATAACAACATTGAAACACCAAGATTTCTTCTACTGACCTCACATATCATTAAACAAAGAGATTATAAAATTATTAAAAATTTTCAAAACGAAGGAAAAAAGATTAAGAGATTAAAGGTTTGGGTGGTCATTAAACTAAACATAGAGAATTGTTTTTAAAGCTTTCTCTCCTGAGCAAGTCTAGCCTAGTAATAAAAAAGGTATTTAATGAGGCTAGAATTATATTAAATACTCAAAATGCTATTTTGCAACCTTTGATTGCTTTTCTTTTTTGGGAAAAAAAAAATGTTTCTCTTGCCAAAACCGGTTTGGCTCAGTGGATAGAGCGTCGGCCTGCGGACTGAAAGGTCCCAGGTTCGATTCTGGTCAAGGGCATGTAACTTGGTTGCGGGCACATCCCCAGTAGGAGGTGTGCAGGAGGCAGCTGATCGATGTTTCTCTCTCATCGATATTTCTGACTATCTATCCCTCTTCCTTCCTCTCTGTAAAAAAATCAATAAAATATATTTTAAAAAAATGTTTCTCTTGATCAAAATATATATAGATTCTCTTTTAAGCAATTAAACCTGGGGGTGGGGGACAGATAAACGGGTGTCTTCTGAGTACCTTTAATGGGAATCTAGTGGAAAAATTGAAAAACTATAGCAACACGTTCAAAACGAGAAGTGATGAAATGGTGAGGGAGTTCAGATTTTACTATTTTCAAGCATTATATCTCCGTCAATAAAGCTAATGGCAGAATTCGGGATAAATAAAAAATGTAATTTATAATTTGAAATTAAGGAGGGAAAGTTATACATACTCACTTACGTGTCAAAAGTCCTCAAACTAGTCTTTATTGAGCAACTATAGGATATAAAATACTTTTTACAGGAAAGGAAAGAAGACATAATTTTGATTAGAATTATTAACACAAAAAGGTTCTGTAAAAGATTTGGGTTTCTTAAAATATGAAAACCAGCTTGAGGTATTTAGTTTTGTTTTTTATTTGTTTTTCTCTTTTTGTTAATTTGTACCCAAGGACATCCTTTCCATTGATTTCCAGACAGAGTGGAAGGGAGGGGGAGAGCCAGAGAGAAACATCAATGTGAGAGACACACATTGATTGGTTGCCTCCCACACACGCCCCAACTGGGGCCTGAATTCGAGCCTGCAACTGAGGTTTGTGCCCTTGACTAGAATCGAACCTGGGACCCTTCAGTCCACAGGCAAACTCTCCAACTGCTGAGCCAGACCAGCGAGGGCGACTTGAGGTATTTAAAAACAAACACTATTCATGAAAAGGAGCATGATCCAACAGAGGGAGAACTGCACTGATATCAAGGGAAGTAGTTCTTTAAATTTGTTCTCTCATGAGTCACAGAATTACATTAAGGAAATTAATTTTAATTTGCTTCCATTCGTCTTTTCCTAAGTTTAAGATAGTATTCTTACTTAAATGTTACAAAAATTATAAAATGTCTCTTATTACTTTAAAAATATACATGTAAATTCAAACTCACTATTTCTATATTTTCTTAAGTTAAATAAGAATAAAATTGATGTTACCATTCTTCAACTTTCGTGTTTCGAAAACCGCTTTCCTCCAACTACTCTCAAAAAGCAAATATCTGTCCATGGAATTTCTGGTGACATTAGAAGTCTCAAATTTGATTTCAGGAGATAGTGCTGGCATTTTTTCTTCTTTCAACAGTGCTGATGAAAGTGACATGCTGATCCGAATTTGGGACACAAAATACCAAAATACAAAAAAAAAAAAAAAAAGAAAGGTATTTCAAAGATAAATATTTTTCCCAATCTGTTTTCCATCATACAGATTAAATACTAACATACACTTAAATGAAAATTTTACTTATATTGTATGTTAAATACATATTCTTGGTATTTTAAAGCAAGAGGCCTTTAAGAATATAGCTAAAATATGTAGTAAGAATTTTTTCTTTTATAAAGATTAATGAATTATTTCAAACTGTAGGTTATAGGTAATTGGCAATATAAAAACAATTTAAGTCCAACAGCAAGTTATCGTGTACAAGAAAATGTTTAGGATTCTCTCAAAAATATTACCATTATACACCATTATCAAGTAGACTTTACCTCTGGGATGCAAGAATGGTTCAACATACAAAAATCAGTTAATGTGATACACCACTTAACAGAATGAAGGGTTAAATAGCCACATGATCATCTCAACAGATATAGAAAAAACATTTGATAAAATTCAAAACACTTTCATGATAAAATAAATACTTTGAACAAACTAGAAATAGAGAGAAATTATCTCAACACAATAAAAGCTACTAGTAAAAAGCCCATAGTTAATATCATACTCAATGGCAAAAAATTAAAAGCTCCTCCTCTAAAATCAGGAATAAGGCAATGATGCCCACTCTAGCCACTTCTGTGCAATGTAGTACTGCAAGTCCTAGATAGAGAAATTACAAAAAAAGGAATAATAGGCATCCAGATTGGATAGGAAGGAGCAAAATTGTTTCTGTTTATAGAAGAAACAATCTTATGTGCAAGAATGCCCTAAGACTCCATTAAAACAAAAAAGTTAGAACTAATAAAGGAATTCAGTAAAGTTGCAGGATACAAAGTCAACAAACAAAAATCACTTGTATTTCTATACATTAACAACAAACTATCTAAAAAGAAAATTAGGAAAACAATAGCATTATTTTTTAAAAAATATATTTTTATTGATTTCTGAGAGAAAGGGAGAGGGAGCGATAGAAACATCAATGATAAGAGAAAATCATTGATTGGCTGCCTCCTGCATGCCCCTTACTGGGGATCAAGCCACACCCCAGCATGTACCATTGACCGGAATCAAACCCAGGATCCGTCAGTCCGCAAGCCGATGCTCTATCCACAGAGCCAAACCGGCTAAGGCCAATAGCATCATTTTAATAAAATACTTAGAAATAAGCCTAACTAAGGAAGTGAAAGAGTTATACACTGAAAAACTACAAAACACTGATGAAAGAGATTAAGGAAAAAAAAAATGGAAAGATATTCCATGGTGATAGACTGAAAAACTTAATATTGTCAAAATATCCATACTACCCAAATGACCTACAAATTCACTGCAATCTTTACCAAAATCCCTGTGGTATGTTTTTAAATAGTAAAAACAATTTAAAAATTCATATGGAACCACAAAGGACCCCAGATAGCCAAAACAATCCTGAAAAAGAAGATCAAAGCTGGAGGCAATGGAACAGCACACAGGCCAGAAATAAATCCACACATATGTAATCAGCTGATCTTTGACAAGGGTGCCAAGAATACACAATAGGGAGAGGATGGTCTCTTCAACAATTTGTGCTGAGAAAACTGGATATCCACATGCAAAATAATGAAATTGAGCCCCTTTCTTACACCATACACAAAAATAAACTCAAAGTGGATTGAAGACTGAAGCCTGAGACCTGAAACTATAAAACTCCCAGAAGTAGACACAGGAGAAAAGCGTCATGACATTGGTTTTGGCGATGATTTTATGATTATGACACCAAAAAGCACAGGAAACAAAAGCAACGACAGACAAGTGGACTACATCACACTAAAGGCTTTTGCACAGCAAAGGAAACAGAGAGTGAAAAGGCAACCTACAGAATGGGAGGAAATACTTGCAAATCATACATCTGATAAGGGGTTAATGACAGAAATATGTCAGGAACTCCTACAACTCCCTAGTAAACAAAACGAACTAATAACCAATTTTAAAAATGGGCTAAAGGCTTGAATAGACATTTCTCCAAAGAATATATAAAATGGCCAATGAGCATAGGAAAAGACACTCAACATCACTAACAACCAGAGAAATGCAAATAAAAACCACAGTGTGGTATCACCTCACACCTGTTAAAATGGCTACTATAGAAAAAAGAATTTTTTAAGATAACAGCGATGGTGAGGATGTAGAAACATTGGAACCCTGAGCATTACTGGTGGAAATACAAAATGGAAAACAGTATGGTGGTTCCTCAAAACATTAAAAATAGAACTGCCATAGGCTCTAGCAATCCTGCTGCTGGGGATTTAGCCTGAAGAATTGAAATCAGTGTCTCAAAGAGGTATTAGCACTCCCACGTTCACTGCAGCACTGTTCACAACAGCCAACATGTGGAGAAAACCTCTCTCTCCTCTCCCTGCCTCTCTCTGAAATCAATAAAAAAATATTATTGAAAAACAGATGAAGGGATTAAAAGAAAGAGGTAGAGATCAACAATGGAATATTATTCAGCCATAAAAAAGAAGGCAATCCTGACATACACAATACAGATGGGCCTTAAGGATATTATGCTAAGTGAGATAAGATGGTCATGGAAGGACAAATACTGCATGATCCCTCTTATATGAGGTACCTAAAATAGTCAAACGTATAAAAGCATGGGCTGGTGGTTGCCAGAGGCTGGGCAGGGGACTGGGGCTCGGGGTGGGGAGCTGCTAATTGGTGGGTATGAAGTTTCAGTGCTGCCAGATGAGTAAGTTCTAGAGATCTGTCCTGCAACATTGGGCCTACAGATAGCAATACTGTATTGCACACTTAAAAATCTCATGTTGTGTTACCACAATAAAATTTAAAAATCTTAAATTATGACCGTTATAAAATGCATTTCTGCCTAAAAAAAAATAATAATTCCTATGCTCCATGGAAAATAAACATGTCCTCAAGATAGCTACTTTTATTCTAAACATGGACACAGAAGAACAACTAATCATGCATCCAGCTTATGTACTATATACTCAACTCAATCATAGCTGTGAAGTGTCTGCTTTGTGCAAGGCATTATTAAACTCTGAAGCGGGTACACCACAAGCAAGGCGCGGCCCCGACTCAGGACAATGACAAGCACGCAGCAACAATTCACTGGATGCCTATTATCCCATGTTCCCTGCCCCGCCTTTTAAGTTCGTTTTCTCCAGTCTTCACAACAAAAGGATTACAGGTACCTAGGTTCAGCTGTGCTCATTCATTCATACAAAATATTTCCCAAGGGTTGGTTCTGCACCAGGAATTGAGCAAGGCATTGGAGAAACATGATAAACAGAGCAATCCCTGCCCCCGAGGAGCTCAGAGTCCAGCAAACAGACACGGAGCGGGTGACACAGTGCAGAACGTGCTACAAGGGAAAACAATACAGGGTCCTAGCAGAGGAAACATGTGGAAAGATATGAAATGAGAGACAACATGGCGTGTGTGCATCCCCACAAGTGGGTGGGCAGCAAGAAGCAGGGAAAGGGGAGAATGTGGGAGGAGAGAGGGAAGAAAGTGAGAGAAGAGGAAAGGAGGAGGAAGAGGGAAAAAGAAGAGAAGAAAGGAGGGGAGGCACAAAGGTTGCCTTGGAGTGGTGAACATCTCCTATTAAGCAGCTGTGTCAAATCCTGGAGAGGTTAGCCTGGCCATTGTGGCTCAGTGCTGAGCATCGATATATGAACCAGGAGGTCATGGTTCAAATCCTGGTCAGGGCATATGCTCGGGTGTGGGCTCCATCCCCAGTAGGGGGCATGCAGGAGGCAGCCGATAAATGATTCTCTCTCATCACTGATGTTTCTATCTCTCCCTCTCCCTTCCTCTCTGAAATCAATAAAAAAAAATTTTTTTTTAATTAAAAAGAAAGCCAGGAGATATTACTTATCAGGAAGTGAGAAATGAGATGAAAATAAAGAGGGGGGGGGGGGGGGGGGCGGAGTCTGGACTTGGTGAGATCTTGGGCCCTTTGAAGTGGCAGTGCTGGAATTGAAGGTGAGGGTAGAAACCAGATCTTAGGGGATGGGGGGGCGGGGAGGGGGCGCATGAAGAGCATTAGGAAATGCAAGGACAGCCATGAGAGAAAAGCGTCACAACCTCAGCACCATGCCACAGGCCCACATGGGCATCCCCAAGGGGACCTGGCCCGTCCTCTCCTCGGAGCCACTGTCCTCTGCTCGGAGCCACCGGCTTTCTCTGCAGTGGCTCGGCGGCTCACACTGCTTCCCACATTCTCCAGGGCAGCCACCACCCTCTCTACATTGGGTCTGTCCTCCCTCCCAGCAGCAGTGGAAGAAGAGGGGCTCCTTCTTTCTTTGATGCTCTTGAACTCTCTTGATTTCATAGAGTTTATCACCAAAGATGAGCAAACAAGACAACCAGAAGATCAACAACAATGATGAAAATGACAACAAGTCTGAACTGAAATAGGAAGCAATTAAATTTCCAAAGTCTTAACAGCTTACTAGAGTCACAATCCAGACTCCCTGCTAAGAACTTGCTTTTCATTTTCCTTTAAAGGTGATGGTGACCTGCCCGCTTTGGTTTTGCTCCAAGGTAGGCCCTCCTCTCCTCGGAAGCCTCCCTCCAGGACAGAAGAAACGGTTGGGGACTAGCAATAAATGCCTCTCAGGGCATCACAGCCAATAAGTTCAAGAGAAACATTTCTTAAAATCGAATATTTTTTAAAAGTTCACACAATAAATACACGAGGGGTCATTACACACTATTCTCTGCATTTTTGTGTATGTTTGAAATTTTCCATAATAAAAAGTTAGGGGGGAAAAGCCCACAGCTGCAAGAATG
This sequence comes from Plecotus auritus, assembly GCF_963455305.1. Classification (NCBI taxonomy): domain Eukaryota; kingdom Metazoa; phylum Chordata; class Mammalia; order Chiroptera; family Vespertilionidae; genus Plecotus; species Plecotus auritus. The sequence continues at coordinate 42,445,517 of NC_137777.1, forward strand.
TACAACTTAAGGAATGTGCTGAAATAATAAAAATTTAAAAACACATAAATGTTTTTGATCTGATGTTTCCTGAAAACATGGTCCCCAACTAATTCTGGTGGAAAAAGAAAAATTAAGGATACTTTATAGTACCAAAAAAGGACTGTTTAAAAAAAACACATGTAGAAAGAGATAATAAAAAGAACAAAGTACTTATGTTCTAGGGCAGGCCATAAAAAAACTCACTCAAAACAAATGCTTTCTCAAGCCCTAGCTGGTTTGTCTCAGTGGACAGAGCGTCAGCCTGCAGACTAAAGGGTACCAGGTTTGATTCCGGCCAAGGGCATATGCCCGGGTTGCAGGCTCAATCTCCCCAGTAGGGGACATGCAGGAGGCAGCCAATCAATGGATTCTCTCTCATTATTGATGTTTCTATTTGTCTCTCTCCCTTCCTCTCTGAAATCAATAAAATATATTTAAAAAAAAGAAAAAATGCTTTCTCAAATTAAAGTCAGGGATTGAGATAACCTAACTGTTTAAAACAAAGAGCTATAAAATAATTACTATATTTTCAAAGGCACCCCAAAATAAGGGTGCATTTAAATATTTTTGAATTAAAATATTCCAAATATTTTAAATTTTGTTATTTTTTTTCATCTAGTTTAGAAATAGAAGAAAATGTTAAATGTTTTCTATTCATTATTTATCTATCCATTCATTTATTCACTTAACAAAAATGTGTTGAATGACAATCATATGTCACACAACAAGAATGTAAAAATGAACCAAACCAGATGGGGTCCCTGTTCTCCTGAAACTTAGGTGAGAGAGATAGACTAAATAAACAAATAAATGAACAAAGTTTATTACAGATAACATACAATAAAAGTAAAGTCAATTCTCATTATTCAAGATCGGTACAGTCTATGAAGTCGACGTTAACACTGAATTAGTGAATACTGAACTATTGGTCCCCCAAACTTTAATCCACAGGTCAGCAAACCATGTTCCCCGGGACAAATCCAGCCTGCCATGTGTTTTAGATTGAACTACTGATTTAGAGGACATATAGGAGACAAAGGAACCTACTATCTGACATCACAGAATGTGATCAGCAAAATCAGAACATGCAACCCTAGACACCGCCTATTTTTTTCCATACTGCCCTGTTCTTGCCTTACGGTTTCCACAACTTCATCTCCTTGAATATTATAAATTTAATTTTTTCCCATTGTGTCCATCATTTTTTAGTTTAGGGATACAAATCTCCCATTTGCTAAATCTGCCAAGTCTCCTTCCTTGTGGTTCTTTTCCTTATATAGTTTGTATGAAGTAAACGTTGTGAGCTCATCTTTAGAAAGACTGCTATCTACAGGACTCCATGTTCCCTGAGCCACAGAAACTTTGCTGCAGAGAGGTTTTCCATTCGTCTCTGCCTGGACCTGGGTGTCAGAGGTGCCAGATTGGTTAATATGTCCATTTCTTGGATTGTGATCCCTTAACCATGAAGTAATATGGATTCAGGCCTCAGACGTGTGCTGTACAGGATCTGAAGCTCCGCCTAGTAGCTGACTCTTTTCCATCTAGTAGCTGACTCTAGTTCAAGTGGATGGCCAGCTTCCTTGCAGCCTCCTCAGACCAATGGAGGGCATTTTTCTGGTTATCATCTCAACGTCAAGGTTCTTATGGCCGGTTGTATTTTTCAAAGAAGAATGCACTAATACATATCCATCCCCACATGTTCTTCCTTCAGTGTAATGTCGACACTCCTCCTTCAACAGGTGAAGTCTGTTTCTCTCTCTGAAACTAACGCCCTCAGTCAATACGATGTGGTCGAAGTGCCTGTGTGATTGCCAAGGCGAGTTCATAAAACGTGGCTCTCTCTTGGAATACTCACCTTTGAAACCCAGCCACCATATTGTGAGGAAGCCAGGTGGCAGGAAGAGGCCCCAGCGAAGGTCTCAGTCCACAGCCAGCACCAGCCACAGACACGGGAGTGAACAAGCCCCAAGTCTTCAGGTCCTCCACTGGAGGCCCCAGACGTGGGGAGGCAGGGCCATGCTGACCATGCTGTGCGCTGTCCGAATTCCTGACGCACAGAATCCATGAGCACAGGCAGTGGTTGTTGTCCACCACTACATTTTGGAGGAATTTGTGATGCAGTCATAGTAATGGGAACAGTATTCCTTTGTGATTTCCGGCTTTTGGCAGATGCTCAACAGTGGCTTCCTAGGTGAACATGCCTGCATCTATGGTACCTGGGCAATTCTTTCTCTTGCTTCCTAGCCCAGCCACAAATCCATAAATTACCTTATTACATTTACCCCACATTGGAGATATAAGAAGGCAGGATGGAGTCCTCTTCAAGTCAGCTCACTCTGCCCAGAAGCTCCCATAATAATTTTTCAAATGAAGACATAAAGAACTGAAGAATTTATTTTATGTACAAGGATACTTAGGAATAAAAATTAAAATGAACCCTATAGAGTATATTTATTAAAGAACAGATAACTTCCTACAGAAAAAAAAAATAGAATGGGTCAATAAAGTTCATCCTCACTAGCACTCCAATAAAAGCAATATAATGAGCTATAACTTTTGCCAAATGAATGGCAAGAATTTTTTTCTTTACTACTCAACAGTGTAAGACGGGTTTCAGGGAACTAGGCACTCTCATAGGTTTCAGTATATGCATTTTTTTAATCTTCGCCCAAGGAATGAGAATACTTTTTCCATTGATTTTTAGAGAGTGGAAGGGAGGGGGGAAGAAGAGGGGAGAGAAACATCAATGCGAGAGACACATTGATTGGTTGCCTCCCACACGTGCCCCCACTGGAGGTGGGGATCAAACCTGCAACCCAGATATGTCCCCTTGAATGGGAATCAACCCTGCACAGAACAACACTCTAACCACTGAGCATGCCAGCCAGGGCTAGTATATGCATTTTATAGCGTTTCCAGATAGCAATAGGTATGCCCTTAAAAAAATTTTTTTTAAAATATATTTTATTGATTTTTTGCAGAGAGGAAGGGAGAGGGATAGAGAGCCAGAAACATGGATGAGAGAGAAACATCGATCAGCTGCCTCCTGCACACTCCCTACTGGGGATGTGCCCGCAACCAAGGTACATGCCCTTGACCGGAATCGAACCCGGGACCCTTCAGTCCGCAGGCCGACGCTCTATCCACTGAGCCAAACCGGTTTTGGCTGCCCTTAAAATTTTATGCACGTTTGACGCAGCAACTCACTCCCAGGAATTTATCCTAAAGGAATAATCACTGATACACACAAATATTTATCTTCAAGAATGTCGAATTCTGTATTTTTATAATAAAAAAAAAGTCAGTCATTGTGCTAGAAGCTGAAATACAAAAATGATGAAGATGGAAAAGCCTACAGTGTATTGAGGGGAACAAAGTAAATGATTACAGTTCATTGTGGTAACTAATCATGAGAAAGCTGTGGTACTGCAGAGCCTTTGCTAACCTAACCGAGTGTGCAAGTAGGAGAGTTTTGCTTCTGATTTTGAGCAAGGATGTCAAGCTAAGTCCCACAGGTTTTGATAAGAGGAAATGAACTGTGGCAGAGCAGGCTGCATGCCTACCAGAATTCTTGCTCCTCCGGAGAACAGAACTGTTCCTGGGAAGGGCTGCCTCCCTGAGAAGGGAATGTGAGAGAATGCAGGCTTCCTTTGTGCAGGAAGCTATCTGCTTTCTCCATGCTTTTTCCTTCCCTTTCTGCTGGCTGCAACTGGACAAGAGCAGAGTGCTCGTGAATGGCAGAGCCTGGATCCTGTTACCTATCGGAAGAAAGCAGCCTACTGATCAGTAACGCCAGGCCCTCTAGTAGCATCATTTTGTTTCAAGTCATTTGTGTGCTCGCGTCAGCAGCATATATACTAAAATTGGAATGATACAGAGAAGATTAGCATGGTCCCTGCACAAGGATGACACCCAAATTTGTGAAGCGTTCTGTATTTTTTTGGGGGGGAAAATGTTGCTTTGTTATAACATAGATGAAAAAAACAACTCAATTCTGGCTGGGTCCACTGTCTGTGTGGGGTTTGCATGTTCTCCCCATGTATGCGTGGGTTTTCTCTAGGTCTTCCATGTTCCTCCCACACCCCAAAGATGTGCACATGAGATAAATTATGTTAAATCACTAAAATGTTGAGGTCTATTTGTTACTATAGCTAACAATACACTAATACATGCAAACTTTTATTCCCAAGTGAATGTATTAGCTCACCTACCCAAATATATTCACTAAGCATGTACTATCCTATCTAATAAAAGAGCAATATGCAAATTGACCGTACCTCCGCTACAAAAACAAGCCACGCCCACCAGCCAATCAGGAGCGGATATGCAAATAAACCCAACCAAGATGGCTGTGGCCACGGAGAGCAGGAGGGAGGCTTGGGTTTCCCTGGCAATGGAGAAAGCCAAGCTTTCCGCCTGCCCTTGCCGGCCTTGGCCGGGGGCAGAGCCGGGCGATCAGAGTGAGCTGGGGGTCCCCTGCCCAGGGCCCGAGCCTTGGCCAGAGGCTTGCGGCCTTGGCCAGGAGCGGAGCTGGGCGATCGGAGGGAGCTGGGGGTCCCCCGCCCAGGGCCGGAGGCTTTAGGCCTTGGCAGGGACGGAGCTGGCAATTGGAGGGAACTGGGGGGCCCCTGCCCAGTTCCCGAGGCTTTAGGCCTTGGCAGGGGTAGAGCCGGAGATAGGATGATATAGGTGTGAACTACAGAGCAAACACCTTTTCTGACCGCTCATTGGCTAAGCTCCCTGTATGCCACTGGTAATATTCTTAGTAACTTGGGTAATAAGAATCCAAAAAGGTGATCTAGGGCTTTTCCACCTCACTCCTGGAGAAAAAAACGAAGGTCTGCTGCTGGAGGGCTAAGAAATGTCATATCCTGCCCTAGCCTGTTTGGCTCAGTGGATAATGCCTAGGTTTGCCAACCACAGGGTCTGGGTTAGATTCTGATCAAGGGCATGTACCTAGGTTATAGGCTCCTCCCTGGCTGGGGCCCAGGTCAGGGCTCATGCAGGAGGCAACCAATCAAAGTGTTCCTCTCACTTTGATGTTTCTGTCTTTCCCTTTCTCTTCTGTGCCGCGCCAGCACAGCCAAGGGTTCAGCGAGCCTGAGGGAGGGCGGTGAAGGATGAAGAATAAGACAGAACAAGAGAATAAGCTGGGTCTAGGTGGATCTTCTGTGCCTTGCTGAGGCCACAGAACAGATCCTGACTGCAAAGCTGATGCTTTATTTATAGTCAGGGACAAACAAGGTAATCTACAATGTTCTTGTAAGTTTCACTTGTTTTGGCAGCACTTGCTGCCCCTCCCACAGCCCATTAGCTACCCAGGAAAGATCTAGGGAGCAGTCACAAGATCAAGCTTTATGCTTAGAGGAGTGTGCCCTCCAAGCTGGGACTTGTTTGCGACTTTGCCAGCAGGTCAGTCCGAGGCTTAACCCTATAACCGCTCCCTACACTCTTCCACATTCTCTAAAAATCAATGGAAACATATCCTCAGGTGAGGATAAAAGGAAGGAAGGAAGGAAGGAAGGAAGGAAGGAAGGAAGGAAGGAAGGAAGGAAGGAAGGAAGGGAGAGAGAGAGAGAGGAGAGAGAGAGAGAAAGAAAGGAAGAAAGGAAGGAAGAAAGGAAGAAAGAAAGAAAGAAAGAAAGAAAGAAAGAAAGAAAGGTCATAACCTATGAAAGACACATCTTGAAAATGCCTAAAGAAAGTTGTCATTTTTTCATGGTGAAGGGATCGGAGTCCGTGTTGATGAAAACACCTTGGTGGCTGCGGTGACTGGCAGTGGCTGCAGCAGTGGGGTGATGGGCTGGTGCCTTCCCCTGATCAGCCCGGTCACCTCCCACAAAGGGAGGCCAGACTGCGGCTTAGGCACGCTCCCTATAGGGAACGGGCCTAAGCCGTCAGTAGGACATCCCCTGAGGGCTCCCAGTATGTGAGAGGGGGCAGGCTGGGCTGAGCAGGCCCCCCCCCCCCAGTGCACGAATTTCGTGCACCGGGCCCCTAGTGTGATATATTCACTAAACATGTACTATGTGCACATGAGTGTGCCATGTGTTTGACAAATACAAAGATAAACTAAATAGAGTTCCTGCCTTCACAGAATTTCCTGTCCTAAAGGAAAAACAATAGCCATTCATATAGCTACAACATGAGGCGAAGTGTGAAATCACAGCCAGAGGGATGATATATATATGTGTAACTCCTCATATTAGAGGAGTTAAAAGACAGGAGATATGACCTTCACAAGGAGGTTCAAGAAAGACTTAGGAGACACTAGAAAATGACATTTATATAAAATTCAGACAGGCAGAAATGTGGGTAGTGACATTCCTGGAAAGATACAGGTGTGAAAAGATGCCATGGAAAACGGTGGTTTAGGTCAGTGGTCGGCAAACCGCGGCTCACGAGCCACATGAGGCTCGCGAGCCGCGGTTTGCCGCTCTGTTGACTAATGAGTTTGCCGACCACTGTCATATACTACCCTTTACCTCTTTGCACACAATATGCCACAATTGCCTAATCCTCACAACTTCCAACTACACGGTAACATTTAGTCTAGTCCAGTGGTCGGCAAACTCATTAGTCAACAGAGTGGCGAACCGCGGCTCGCCGACCACCGATTTAGGTAAAGGCATCCTGACAAACAATGAAATGATAGACAGGGAGATCACAGACACATCCAAATGCAAATGTGCTTTCTTCCTGGAGCAATGGGAGGGCACAGAAGGGTCTTGCGCTGAGCTGTGGCAGAGGCCGAGACAGTTAATACAATAGCCCAGGTGCTTACATTAGAGTAGCAGCAGTGAGAGTGCACAATTAAGTCACTGACTGAGTTTAGGAGGTTCAGCAAAGAAAAGGGATTTAAGGTGATGGAGGCTCTGAACTAGGCTGACTAAGAATTATGGAACCATGAATTAAATTCAAAGAGGAAGAGCTGGCCCGGGGGTGGAGATCAAGGAACTGTTTTAGATACCACGAGTCTAGAACCTCCAGGTAAACCTATAACCGGGGTTTAAGCTACAGGAGTTGAAGACTATAGGTTTGGCTGGGAGATAAGTTATCTATTTACAGGTGAGAATTGAGGCCAGAGACTGGATTAAAGTTGCCAAAGGAGATTTGAGAGAGAGAAGCCAGATTCCCTCAAAATATATGCAAGGCAGGAAGATAAAGAACAGGCAGAGAAGTGACTGGAGAGGCAGAGGACACAGAGGAATCAGAATCGCAGGAAGCTGTGGACCATGTCCAATTTGAGAGAAGTAGAGAAAAGAACTATCAGTAATACTGTAACATCAAATACACAATCACATTTAATCCTCCAACAACTCAATGAAACAATTCCGTTACTGACCCAACAAAGAACACAGCATTGGAATAAAATGAACTTGGATTCTAATCTTTTTTTTTTTTTAATAGGGGAGAGTGCGAACGCAGTCCCCCACTACCACAAATTATGCAGTCGAGTTTCCCACATTTGGGGAAATCGCAGGGGTCAGCACATCCGGAGTGCAATGGATAAGCCTCGCCCTGGGAAAACCACCTTCGTGATCATGGTATCTCCCTGCCAGGTTAGTATTGGATTCTAATCTTGACTCTGCCCTTTAATAGCTGCGTAACTATAGGATCATGAAGAAAATAATAGTGCCTGTGGCCTGTGATTCTCATTGTATTAGTGAGGATTAATCTCCCCCCGCCGCCCCCCACCCCCCGCCAGTTCCACCCTGCCTCGTGCACCCCCGCCGGCCAGGATTAATTTTAAAATGTGTGTAAAGTGTTCAAAGCCGCACTGGACATGTAATAAACACTCAGCAAGTGAAAGCTATTGTTTTGCTTTTAAATAATGATAAACAGGTTTTTCTGAACACAGCCTGCTGATGGAAATGTCAACCCGTAAAGACTTAAGAAGGCAAGATTCCACCAACTTTTTCCACCAACATTTTTTAATGTACATATACCTGACCCAGCAATTCTGCTTCAAGAAATTAACTTTGTAGAACTATTCCAAGTGTAAGAATGTTGATTGTAATAAGGAAAAGTTGGAACCAACCTTAAAGCAAGGTAGTTATATAGATTATAATACATCTATACCACATGATCACACATCTATCTATATGATACATCTACGAAATATTCAATGCAGACCTATATAAATGATATGATAGGCATTTGCCATATCCTCTTAAGTGAAAAAGGTAATTTCTCAAAGGAATCCATACATGATTCCATTGATGATCAAAAAACAAATGGAAAAAAAGTATGGCTAAACACCAAATTAACTCTAAGAAGTGTTAGAAAGTAGAAAGAGCTTTCACCTCAAACTCTATATACTTCTGTGCTGTTCAAATTAGCAACACTGATATATTATGATGCAATTTCAAAAATGTAGGAACTTAAAATAGGAAATGTCAGAAGTATTTTTGAAGGAAAGCCATTGTAACTGGAGATTTAACTCACCATTAGCAATGTGGGTAGAAAGTCAGTCAGATAAAGAGCAGGGGTTCCGGGGGGTAAAAGTCAGAAAGATGAAGGGACACACAACGCCCAGGAATGGGTGCAAAACTGCATTTGTCTAGAGAGAGGCTCCACAGTTTTCATGTCTCATCCCAAAAAGGTTGTAGGGGAAATGACGGGTACAGAACAGACGCCGTGCATCACACAAATCTTTTCTAGTATTTTCAACCCCTCATGAAAACAGTCATCAGCTCAAATTATAGGTAAATCAGAAATGGTACCAAGCAAAATCCGCAATGAAAACGGGGCCAGAGCTATCTAATGAACACAATCAGCGTCCCAAACCTGCTCCATCCACGTGGCCCCGTGCACGTGCGGTGGTCGACAGTCAACACCCCCCGCCCCCTGCACCGCGCGTGCGTCTGCTGGCAGGATGGCTGAGGGTGCTGGTCTGTTCCAGAAACGGGGGTGGGGGGGACGCAAAGGTTCAGATCAGGTGGTGGTCCGCCCTGGTTTCACTCCCACCTCAGCCCCGGCCTCCCTGGCCTCCCCGCCGCCAGGTCCCCAGGAAAAGAACACGGGGAGTGACCCGCGTGCCTCGCCAGGCTGATTCTCCCTTCCCGGGAGGAGGCCCGGCAAGGTCCCTGAGCCCTCAGGCCGCCCACACTCACTGTCCCAGCAGCTCCGTGGTGGAGTGAAGGGGCTTCCTCGCCTGCTGGGCCCAGGGTGGTGGCACCCAGATCTGAGTCTCGGGCATTGGGGTCAGCGGGGGCAGCGGGCAGCTCGGGAGCCGGCGGCGGGACACTGCGGGACTGGGCGGGCCGGGCCGCCGCAAGCTAGCTGGATCGCCGGTCTCGGGGCGAACATGCTGGGCTGCCGGCAGCCCGACGACGCTCAGGAGAGGGGAGCGTCCAGCCCAGCCCGCAGCGGCCCCGAGGCTGAGGCTGCAGCCCTGCCCGCCAGGCGTGCCCCGGTTGCCAGGCGCCTGGAGCTTCCGGCTGCCCTCCCTGCTGTCGCCTGCCGCCGTCCCCACCGCCTCTCCGGAAACCGAGCCAGGAGGGTGCTTGGGCAGCTAGGAGAAACCCTACCCCCACCCCCGGGGTCCCAGATAAAGGGGTCGGAGTGGGGGGACGGCGGCGAAACAAGGCTGGTGAACGAATCAGTCCTGAAACAAGGTCATAGGGGCAGGAAAAGTGCACCCGGCTACAGGGTGGGTGGTGGGCAGCTGGACAAGGCTGGCGGTGTGCAGTCCTAAGTTGCATTTTTAAGATTCAAACTACCAGGGTCCCAGAGTACTGATGAGTCTGGACCTTTCAAACACCCCAGTAATACCTGACTAGTCCAGTCTTAGAAAGTGACAGAATCACCCCGAATTCCCTCCCCCCTCCGCCGGAATTCCGTGTTCTATGCTTCCTTTGTCTGGGTTCTTTGGTGAAGGCTTAGATGTGTGTCCTCTCCCTAGCAAGGAAGCCTGCCCAGCACCCTCACCTGCACAGGGTCTTAGCTATACTCTTGACCCCACAATAGGGCTGCACATTTAGCCCTGGTAATATGGTTTCAGGTCCCACAAAATTCCCGACACTGCTCTCAAACCTACTTTTCCGTTTTCATTAAGCTTGACACGAACCTCTCCTAGTTCCTCTGGTTAAGAAAACCAACTCAAATTAGACCTGGAACCTAATACTAGCCCCAGCACTCAATGTAGTTGTGTGATGGGGGCGGGGTGTAGTTAACTCATCCAGAAAATAGGGATAGTGGTATATTTACCTAGAGGAATAGGCTGCACATGGAGAACTTCCACAGAAAAGTCTGGGGCCAAAACCAATTAGGAACTCAGTTCTGGGGCTGCACTCCGAAGTGGAGAACCATGGACTTATGTTAGGTGCATTAATTGGACACTACACTCAACGCGTGATCAAATGTTTAACTGGCTGCTTCTGAGTCTTGCTCTCACATCCTCTTGGCTATCACCACCCCTCCCCCCAGCTCTGTGCCAACTCCAGGCCTGGCTCCTATTGTTTTATAAGCAGGTACTCAAATCCTACCAACCTTTGTGAAACTTCCCAATCCTCACAGTGGAACCATCTCTATATTCTCCTAACATGTTCTATTTTCACATACTATTATCCCTAGACAATAAAACTCATACATCCACAATCCAGCCCCCTCTTTTCACCATTCCTATCCCAACACCCGAGGACTGCATGTGCCAACTGGAGATACATCATTGTAAATGGCTATTGCCCTTTAAGAGGGTTGAGTAACTCAAAGCAGCAACTGGCATGGGATGCACCAGGCATTGTTTTAAGTACTAGAACAGAGAAGGTGATGACTCAAAGACAAGTTAACCAAGCAAGTTTTATCAGATAGTAAGAGATGCTCTGAAGAAAAAAATTATATGAAGAGGTGTGTCAGAGAAGACCTTTTACCCAAATGAAAAAAGCCAAGTACACAGGTCTGAGGGCAGTGTTCCAGACACAGGATTACAAGCGCCGAGACTCTACATTAGAAGCTTCTCATTTATGAGAAACAAGAAAAAATATAGCTGGGAGCCATGTGTTAAGATTAAAGATCGCCCTTCTGAAGATTTCTGTCCTAGTTCCCAGGACCTGAGGACATGCTACCTTATGCAGGGACTTTGCAGATATACCAGAATTAAGGTATTTAAGACGGAAGGACTACCCTGGATTACCTGGGTGGCCCAATGTAATAACCAGGGTCCTTGTAAGAGGGAGGCAGGAGGAGCAGAGCCAGAGATGATGGGAAGATGGAAACCGAGATGGCACTCTGAAGATAAAGGAAGGGGTGACAAACCAAGAAATGCAAGCAGCTTCTTGAGTCTCCCCTGAGCCTCCAGAAGGCAGGCCTGCTGACAATTTGTTTTAGCCTAGTGAACCGGATTTTGGACTTCTGACTTCCAAAACTGTTAAGACAATAAATCTATGGTTTAAGTAACTTAAGTTTGTGATTTGTTACTGCAGCAATAGTAAACATACATAGTGCCTACATGGAGACATGCAGGTTCAGTTCTATACCGCCGCAATAAAGCCAGTCATAATCGTTTTTTTTTTTTAAATGTTTTATTGATATTTCACAGAGAGGAAGGGAGAGGGATAGAGAGCTAGAAACATCGATGAGAAACATCGATCAGCTGCCTCCTCCTGCACACCTCCCACTGGGGATGTGCCCGCAACCAAGGCACATGCCCTTGACCGGAATCGAACCCGGGACCCTTCAGTCTGCAGGCCGACGCTCTATCCACTGAGCCAAACCGGTTTCGGCGCAGTCATAATCTTTGCTAAAGGGTCTTGCCACATCTGTGAAACGCAGTTAAAATGAGGTATGCTGTGTATGTTACATGTACGACAAAAAGACTAGCCTTAAAGAGGGATGCCTCCCAAGAGAAGGGAGGCACTGGTATGAGAACAATGTTTTGTCCAGTTTGGCACCAAATCTGTAAAGGAAAACAGTGGGGGGCAGAAAGTTGTCAACCATCCCCTGGAAATAGTCCTCAAAGACCCCAAGAAACTGTCACTTTCTAGCAGTCCCTATAGCGCGTACATCTCCGTATCTGTTTCATCTATCTTGCCCATTTCATTCACACGGGAACAGAGGCTTATTTTCATTTGTACGCCCCTAATAAGCACTCCAATTTTACAATAAATGTTTACTTAGCACTTTGAGCCAGGCACTGCTCTGAGCATTTTACTTGACCCAACACATTTAATCCTTAAAATCCTATGAAAACAGGTACCACTATTTTCCCCATTTTGCTGATAAGGAAAGGTTAAGTAATTAAGCTAGTAAGCAGTTTGGCTCCAAAGCCAGCACTCTTGATCCAGCCATCCTACCAGAGGAACCTTCTAAGCAACTCGAGGTAACTTCGGCTAAAGGCCAATGAGTGCAACAGATGACACTTTCTGAAGACAGGGGTAGTTAGAGACCTAATAAAGCCGGACCTTCAAAGGGTACAAATGGAAATGCACATGGGAGTTTGTAGAAGTAGCACCTAATGAGTGGCCGCCTTTCCTTTTAGGAGGTGGGCTAAAATAAGGTATTAACCTGCATTTAAATAGGTTTTAATAGTTCACAAAACATTTCCCTATCCATTAGTCTTCACAATTCTGTGATGAAGGTAGACCCACTGTCCGATTTCTACTCACCAGGAGACTGACAGCTTAAGTTGTCACCTGGCAGCATGTGACAATTTAAGCTGTCAGTTTCCTGGTGAGTGAAAATGGGACAGTAGGTCTACCTTCTCTCTATATCCCCCCTGAAACTCCTACTGGACTTAATTCTGAAGCAATCCTAATCCAGATGTCTCCAACTCCTTCCCACTCCCAAACAGGTCCCTATTCTTTGGCCACACTTGGGAAATAATTTACAGGATTAAAAGCGGGAATGTATCTACAAAGGACAGATACAGCCCAGTCCATTTCTTTATCCTAGATATTCTTGGAGAATTTCCTAGCCCTCACCAGCTTCAAAAGCTGTGCTACTTTGGGTGGTGATGCATCAGTGTTTAGGGATCCTAACAAACCTATGGCTGTCAATCGCAGGCAAGATTGTTGAGCGCTTGGGGACAGGGGCGTAAGGTAGTGCCCCTTTATCCTCGGTTTTGCTCTCTATGGTTTAAGTCCAAAACTGTATGAAAATCCCAGAATTAAACATGTTTCAAATTGCACAGCATCCTGAGTAGTGATGAAATTCCTTGCCCACGCCTGGTGGTGACAATCCCTTTGTCTAGCATCTCCATGCTGTACACACTCCTTGCCTGTTAAGTCATTTAATAGCTTTCTCAGTGATCAGATTGACTGCCCCAGTATTGCAGTGCTTGTGTTCAAGTAACCATTATTTTACTTTAAAGCCACATTCACATAACTTACTACAATATGGTTATAATTACTCTATTTTACTATTGTTAACCTCTCATTGTGTCTAATTTATAAGTTAAGCTTTATCAAAGGTATGTATGTGTAAGAAAAAATAGTATATGTGGGGCTTGGTACTATCCAGTTTTAGGCATCTACTGGGAGTCTTATCCCCTGTGGATAAGGGAACTACCATATCTAACCAATTTTACCATAAAAATAATAAGCTGTGTTAAATGCCATCACCCATATATAGAGTGCCACGTCTATTTATTACTATCCCAATTCCGCCAACATTTACTTTCCCATGCCTAGGTAGTTAGCAATATGCCATCTGTACTTTATTACAATAATGCGGTTTTTTTTTTCAGAGCCACTTTCTACCTTTCAGGATACTGGATGAGCCAAGGCTGGGGGACTGGGACTCTATCTACTTAAGCAGCAAAACAAAATGGTAATTTCAAAACTCAGACTCTTAGGCGCCACCCACCACCTAAAGATTAATTTGGTTTATTTTTTTGTACAGTGATCCAACTGTGAAACAGCTTCCAAGACCAAAGAATTTAAAGAAATTCTTAAATGTATTTATGTAGCGACTTTCGCATACTAGTAAGTAACGATTCTGGTGCAAAAGTGTCAGGAGAGCAGGGCGTTTCATATACATCATACCCTTGGCACATCAATGAGGATTACAAAAACTGTAACTTTTATTATACCTATTTCATGTTACACTCTACACTTAAAACTGTCAGTTCATTAACCAGGTAAGATGATACATAAACCATAGAGGAATGTTTCTTATAAAATACCAAAACTGCCCAGCTGGTGTGGCTCAGTGGTTGAGCTTCGATATGACCCAGGTCACCATTCAATTCCTGGTCAGGGCACATGCCCAGATTGTAGGCTTGATCCCCAGTATGAGACCTTCAGGAAGCAGCCAGGCAATGATTCTCTCATCATTGATATTTCTCTCTCAAATATTTTGGAGAAAAATAAATAAATAAAATACCAACACTTATTTAAAGTTATATTCACTAGTTTCATTAGGAGTGCTTTAGGTGCTCCAAAATAACTATTATCAATAGACACTAATTTCATTTCTTCCTTCATAATATATACGCTGTATTATTTTTTTAATGTTAATCCTCACCAGAGGATATTTTCCCATTGATTTTAGAGAGAGTGGAAGAGAGAGGGAAAGACAAACATCGATGTGAGAGAAGCACACCAACTGGTTGCCTCCGGCATGAGCCCAGACCATGGCCAGGGTTGGGGAGGAGCCTGCAACCAAGGTACGTGTCCTTACCAGAATCGAACCCGAGACCCTTTGGTCTGAAGGCCGACGCTCTATCCACTGACTAAACTGGCTAGAGCCATAACATATGTAATGAAAAACGTACTGACATATGGACAAAAGATACAAAACAAGGAAACAAAGGAAAACACATTTACATAATACTTTATAGGTAAGCCAAAGCCCGAGAAAACGGAATTTCAGCAATACTTCAATATACAAACTGCTTTTATCACACCTTACCTATAAATCATGCACAAAGGCCTGCGAAGTAAACTTTCTTAGTAGTTTTGGCAAACTCAAAAGTAAAAAATAAGATGCCTCTTTCGTACAGAAAAGTCCTTACTAAACCCAAGAAGTGTTTTTCATAAGATACAAACTGAACCCTAGTTTTGGATGCAATGGCTGTTGATTTGGCTTAACTTTATCACATAACTAAAATTTGCTGATAGTTAAGGGAGACAGCGGAGGTGAGGCAGGCTAACAAAAAAAACTCACCAAGACAACAATATGCTTCAATTTTGAAGAACTCAGTTTATTAACTGACCAGATTACAAAAATAACCATGGTAGATACCTGAAAGGGAAAAAAAAACAAAAAACCATTAAAGAAACCACCTCAATAGCTAGGAATTAACATAAATCAGGAAGTTATGAAAGTACCAATTCAGTTTCTATTTTTAAGTAGAAAAAAACAGATCTTCCCCCCTCCAGAAATAGCCTCAAAAAGAGTAACCAAACCAACTGTAACCCCACTAAAATATATTAGAACTCAAACCAAACCCTCATCAACATTTAGTGAGAAAAGTATTTGAGACTGCATCCCATTTACTCGAGTATTAAGTAAATGCCTCTCGAGTAGATGCTCACCTTAGTTCATCCTTCTAATAAGCCTGTTAATCTGGTCTTCCCTGTTCCCAGCATCTCCACCTTCTACAAAATGGGTGGTCTTCTTCTTCATCCCACCCCGAGGAGAAGATAATTTGAAGGGCCACAGGAAGTTGTTGACTTCTTTGAAGCGCTTTCCAACAGTGTAGATCTCATGAATCAGATCTTCCATGCAGATGATGCCATATTTACCTGAACATTTTAAGGTTAAGATAACAATTGTTACTTTTTAAAAAGATTACTAAATTTTAAGGCACTGAACAAACACAATTATAGGCTGTACTATATAGTTAAATAAAGAGTAAACAGAGAAAAATGCAGGGCCACAAGGCGCCAGAAAATACTAACTCTGTCTAATATCAAACTTTTCCCCAAAGAGGCAGAACCTACCAAGAGATCGAGCAATCAATGAGTTATCTGTCAGGGCAATTCGTTTTTTGTTGATTTTGCCATAACCACGCTTGTAGATCAATTCATTTACCGACTTCAGGTTTGGGTACCTGAAATATGAAAGCAGACGTAAATGACCAAAGAATAAGGTTACTGCTGTCAAAAAACCTAAAATTCATCTTGCTAACATAACCAACTTACCCAACAGAAATCAAAGGAGAGGCAGACTTACCCCCAAGCAATGTATGGCTCCACAATCCTCAGCATGTTAATGGAAGCCTTGTTGAGCTTCACAAAGGTGCCGTTGAAGATCTGGCGAAGGCGAAGAAGCTGTAGCACCTTTCGGACCTTTGGGCTCACACCATTGATACTGCAGTGAAAAAAGACCAACAATTTCACTTGGCTTTTTATAGGAATTTGTATTCATGAAGGACAGGAAGCCATTACAATTTTGGACAACACAAGTCCACCGAAATAGACAGGAATCCTCTCCAGTTACAAAGACCACTGGTGTTTTTTCTTATTTAGCTAAATTTTTCTATCACCTCTCCCTACTTGCCCCCTCCCCAAGTAAACTGCCTTTGGACACATACCTATGACATTTAAACTTCCTCCCCAACCCTTCTCCCACTTCCCAGTTTTGTACACATCTGTGTTATAACACTTAGGAGGCTACATTTAACTACTTTTCATCTCCAGGAACCTGAACTCAAGTCCAGTGCTCAATTAGAGAATGCATAAGGACATTGGGGCACAGGCCTCACAGCTAAACCACTAAAATAATCCCTTGTTCAAGCTATCCCCTAAGTAATTTTTTAAAATATATTTTATTGATTTCTTAGAGAGGAAGGGAGAGGGATAGAGAGTTAGAAACATTGATGAGAGAGAAACATCCATCAGCTGCCTCTTGCACACCCCCCACCGGGGATGTGCCAGCAACAAAGGTACATGCCCTTGACTGGAATCGAACCTGGGACCCTTCAGTCCACAGGCCAATGCTCTATCCACTGAGGCAAACCAATTAGGACCAAAAAAATTTTATTCCAGAACCAAGGCCTCCAGAAGTAATGTCCCGTTTTGCTGAGATTGCAGTTTTCCCCTTCAAAACCAGACTGCAGCAAAAATCCCCCAAACAAACAAACAAACAAACGCCATGAACTTACCCTCTGATCCTGATGACAAATGCCAATTTGGGTTCAGCAGGTACGTAGAAGTTGCCAGCTTTTCTTGCCATCCTAGCCATTCGAATCTCTGTTCTGTACATCTGCCTGTATTCCTTGTGATAGTGCTTAGCTTTTTCGTAGATGAGCTTCCTTCTTGCCTTTCGAAGCTGAAAAACAAGAATTATTCATCTGATTTTTTAGCTCCAAACACAATGACCAAGACCAGTTCTTAAGAAATCGAATCCTCCCTTGAAACTTTTTTTTCTTTCTTGCCAGTTTGCATTAACATTCCCAAAAGCAGATGCCACCTTCATTTGCGATGTCACTTTGAGGCGCTAACTAAGCTCACCGGTAGGGCAGGTGAAGTAAACAAATCTTGCTTGCCACCCCAAAGCCTCTTCTTACATGGTGCCTAAGAAAAAAAAAAAGTTTACTTACCATCTTTTGGGCAAACTTCTTTCTCAGGCGCTTGATCTTCAGCTCTGCGAAATTCCTTCGCTTTTTCTTGAGGGTTTCTGGCACAGCAGGGACCTTCTTCTTCTTCTTCTCTCTGGCATTAGCAAGCATTAACAGTTCTTAAAGCTCACGGCCCCGCAGCACGCCCATTCTGACCGAGCGCTTAACAGAACTACCGTCACTGGCTCTAACATTTGTACCTTCAGCTGCTCTCAGCTGCGATGGGATGAGACGAAGATTTTAGGCAACTTCTATGCTATTACCTTTAACACGGAAATTCACGTCTAATACACGCCCGGTCCCAGCCTCGCACAATAAAAATATCCACAGCAAAGTTAACAAAAGACAAGGATCCCTAGACTGTTAACGAGGGCTTAGGCTCCTCAACAAATAACCCCAGAAAAAAAAATCCCATCACCCCTGCTCAGGCCTCAAGCGCCACATGCTGAAAGCAAAGGACTGACGGCAGGGACGCCTAGATCAAGTACCAGACAAGGACGAACCCAATTCAGAGGTTCTGTGCCTCCCTCACAAAACTGAGGGGTGGAAAACCGGCCGATTCCGCACATATTCAGTTGTCACACTTCACCTGGTTCCCAACAACTCCAAAACCTCCGCCCCAAGGCTGCCTGCATCCTCTGCTAGCCGGCGGCCTCCGCCAATGTCACAAAACGTCACAAACACACAGGTAAGTAGGCAAAGGTAGAGGGTACAGTTGGACCGGGGGAAAGTGGGACAAAAGATCTCTGGTTTCGGGGATGGAAGAGGATTCTTGAGGAGAGGAAGAGCCACTTACTCTACGCCCTCCATGGTTCCAGCCGGAAAAGAGGAAGGTAGCGCATGCGCACTGTTCACTTAAAGACGACGCGTGAAGCCCCAGGACTCATAGGTGACCCAGGATAAGCCAGAAAAGAACTCAGAACTGAGAACACGCCCTGCAAACGCAAAATTAAGAAATTCCTGATTCAGTCTCTTAGGGTCAAGTTTAGGATAAAATTTGTATGGGGAAATATGTATTGATTAAACTCTTTAATCAATATGAGAGCAAGGAGTGCTGACACCTTAGCTAGTCCTTAGGGTGCGTTAACCCGGTGCGGGTTGAATTCCACCCAGTAAAGAATGCAAATGACACGCCACGGGTGCGAACTACAAATCCCAGCATGCATCAGTCCTACTGCCTGCCCGGCGGGCGGGAGACGTTTGGCAGGGACTGCAGGCAGCCACCACGGTGGTGGTTCCAGTCAGGGAAAATGAAATTCTTTTGGCCCACGATGCAAAGGGCTAGCTGAGATTCCAAGTCGCTCCCGAGAACCGGCTTTAAGCACCTTTTCGGCTCTCTGCCAACCCCAGTCACAGCCTCCAGCGCCCCAGTTGCCGCGCGGCCGAGGTCCTTCCGTTCCGCCAGCCTGAAGGGCTGTCTTCCGCAACGCCTGATTGCAGGCGGAGCCGTCCAGAATGACCTGCTTAATGAAAGTGGCGAGAGGGGCGCAGCGAGGATCGGACGCCCGGAGGAGGATGGCCGGGGCGCTGCCGACTGCCGGGCTTGGCAGGCGGAGGCCCGGACACCCCACGGCAGGGGGCGTGAGCCGCGAAGGGAGGTGCGAGGAGGGCTGGAGGCTGCGGCCACGGCCATGTGAGAGGGGCTGCCCCGCCGTGGTTCAGCGGACTGCGGGCGGGCGGGCGGGGGGCTGGGCCGGGGGCGGGGTGCGCCCGGGGGCGGGGTGGGCCGAGCGGAGGGAGGGCCGATGCCGCCTCTGGCTCTTCCCGGTCGCGGGTTATATAGCGCGGAGCGTGGATCCCGCTCAGAGGCGGTCGGGAGCGCTCCGACTTGCGAGTGGCGTTTCGCTGCGGAGCCCGGTGCCGGAGTGACAGCCTCGGAGAGTGCAGGGGGCCCGAGACGGCGGGAGCAGCTGCAAGCGGCTGGGCAGCGCTCGCCTGCGCCGGGCGAGTCGCCCCTTCCCGGCGCTCCCGCTGCCCCGCACCCCACCCTGCCACCCTCTCGCAACTTGGGTCAAGTTGACAAGTCCCGCGGCGGCCCGCCGGCCCGAGCAATCTCCGCCGCGCGCCCCTCCCCCGGGGTGAGAGGGAGCCGCCGCGGCGGCTCCGGAGACGCTCGGGCGGCGGCGGCTTGGCCATGAGGGCAGCGCGCGCCGCCTAACTCGCGGCTGTCACCGCCGCTGCAGCGGGACCGGCCGGCCAGGCGGGCGCTCCGGGGCAGGCGGGCGGCCGCCGGCAGGAGGCGCCGAGCCGGGCAGCCGCCGCATCAGGCACCGCTTGGGCCCCCGCGCCGAGCCTAGGCGGGAGTGGCCCCGCGCACCCCAGCCCGGCAGCCACCTCGCGGGTGGGCGCGGGGCGCAGCCTTCTAGTCCCGGCCGCTCTGACAAACGCCCCGGGCGGGGAGCCGGGTTGCCGGCGCGGGGTGGGCGCGGACGCGGACGCGGGCGCTGGGCTCGTGCGGGCCCCCGGCGTCGCGATGAACATCGTGGTGGAGTTCTTCGTGGTCACTTTCAAAGTGCTCTGGGCGTTCGTGCTGGCCGCGGCGCGCTGGCTGGTGCGGCCCAAGGAGAAGAGCGTGGCGGGCCAGGTGTGCCTGATCACCGGCGCGGGCAGCGGCCTGGGCCGCCTCTTCGCGCTCGAGTTCGCCCGGCGCCGGGCGCTGCTGGTGCTCTGGGACATCAACACGCAGAGCAACGAGGAGACGGCGGGCATGGTGCGCCACATCTACCGCGACCTGGAGGCGGCGGATGCCGCGGCGCTGCAAGGTAACTCGGACCTGCGCCCGCCCTAGCATTGTTGAGTCAAGCCCCTCCCCGCCCCAGCGCCCACCTGTGCGCCCCCCGCCCCCCCGCCCCGAACCCCATTGCCACGGTCAGCCTGTCTGTCCTGGAAGAGACACCCCCTCCCACCCACAGGCTCCCCCTCCCATAAAGGAGCACTATCCCCTCTGTTTTAAAGGGGGACGTGTGCCAAACCCTTGTCTTAGCCGAGGTCCGGTGTCTTTGAGGACTAAGCCCTCCGAGGACAGGGAAGGCAGAGGGAACTTGGGTCTACAGGTTTGAATCGTAAAGAAATGCCTCCATCGCCTTTGCGATGGGAAACTTGTCTGGGAAGTTGATCTCGGAGTGGACAGAAGCACATATGGTTCATGTGGTCTGAACCTCTTAGACTAGGGCAGCACTGATTTCACTGTAACTTTAATCACTAGAAAATAATTACATTGTGTCACCAGAGATAACTAAGTACTTTAGTTACACACTTAGCCTGATTGAAAAACGCGCTGCACTGCTTCTTAAGACAGAGATTGAATGACTTAAGCCTCTTTGTAAATTTTTTCCATGTTTTCGGTAACCTCAGGAAATCTGCATTTTTGTATATTTATCAACTGACCTGAATCTGAGACTTTAAAAAAAAAGTGTGGAGACCACCACCAAACATAAGTATTGGTCCAGGAAATTTGACAATCACTTTTGCTTTTTAACAGAATTTTTCGTTTTCCAGGGAAAACATTGAACTATACAGAGAAGATTAACTTGAGCACCACCCCTCCCCCATATTGATCATTTGTTGCCAAAATGATTGGCACCTGCTTGTTTAGGTCAGAAAAATCAAAGGTTAAAAATGTTACATTTTCAGCGATGGTTTGGAGGGCAGCAAATACAGATTTTTGTGCTCCCTGCCAAAACCTAAGCGATAAAGCTATTCGTATTCCAGGGAAGAGATTGCGGTTTTTAAATTGAGTTCTTGTGTGATAAAATGGCATAGTTACCTGTGAACTTGATTTATGTAAGGGTGCTATGCCAGTTAGAACACACTAGTGTGCACTTTTCATGAGAAACTCTAGGATCATCTATTGGCTTTGGATGAATTCAGATTATTAGTTACAGTTTTGATATGTGAGCCTTGAGGTGAGTTTCCATTTTGAGGGTGCTCATACTAAAGAGTAAAAGCCACTTCTGGCCACTGTCCCCCAAAAGAGGAGTGTGTACTGTGTGTGTTTGGGAGGAGGGGTGTTGGTCCCTGGGCGGAGATCAGTTCTCACCAGGTGTCTTTCGCTCCAGGAAGCTGATCCCAGGAGGTCTGACTTGCACTGGGCTTGTCACAGTTACATGATTTTCCCCTAAGCGAAGTTCTCCAACAAATTGCTGTAATTCCCCAAGACTTTTAGGGGAGGGAAGCAGCTGTAAGCTCAGTCATTGGCAAGCCTCACAGTGTTAGAAATCTGAAGCTCACTGTAGAATTTTTGTTTTGTGTGATCTTTGTCCTACTGATTGCCATGTGACTCACGTTTTGCAAACCCCCTCCCTTCTCTGTTCCATTTCCCCCCCTCATCTGGACTTCTGAGGACAGCTGGGAATGGTGAGGAAGAAATCCTGCCGCACTGTAACCTGCAGGTTTTTACCTACACCTGTGATGTGGGGAAGAGGGAGAATGTCTACCTGACGGCAGAAAGGGTCCGCAAGGAGGTTGGCGAGGTCTCGGTCCTGGTCAATAATGCCGGTGTGGTCTCCGGGCATCACCTCCTGGAATGTCCTGATGAGCTCATTGAGAGAACCATGATGGTCAATTGCCACGCACACTTCTGGGTAAATATAAACACCCTCTGTTCATTTCTGGGCCCTCTTCAATGAGAAGGGGGGTTGGAGAGAAACTTCAGTACCAGCCTGAAAGCCACCTGCACACTCCCACCACAGAGCTTCCTCCTAAGCACGCTTCCCCGTGGTGAATTACATCGCGCACCGGTTACTATTAAATAGCTGTTTGCTTCCCGCCCCCACCCCCAATTCAGCATTTCTTGAGAGGGTAGAGGACTGAACATTTTGAACTAGTTTGAAAGACTGCCATAAAAATAACAAGAGGAAGCATAAAATCCTGGGTTTGTTTATTTTACTTTCCGTAGAGTTTGTAAAACATCGGCTGTTCTTATGAATTCCTAAAGTCAGAGTTTAGGCTTCCAAATTACCGCTGGGCCGCATTTTGGGAAGTGCCAGAGATTCTGAGATCAGCATTTGTGGTCCCCTGGGCGCAGTCAGGCCACCCTGGCAGGCACTTCGCAACGTGCACCATCGCAGGGTCGGGGCACTGTCCTGTTGGAGTCCATCTCAGCTTAGAGGAGGCCTCTCAGGAGACAGAAGTCACCCCTATTGGACCACAGGGTCCCTACGTAGGGGCAGGAAGGTTGTGAGGTCTGGTGGATCAGGGACTTAAACCAACCAGGACGTCAGCTCCTGGATGATAGATAGAACATCGGCGCTCCTACCGCACCTGAGGAGGAGAGCGAGGGCTTTCTGCTGCTCGAGGGACAAAACTAACCCAGTTTTTCAGCCGAACTGATTCAGCAATGGGAGGTGTGAAACCCTCCCCTATAACTGTACATGGTTGACCCACTTTCTGCTTTTCCTCCTCCATAGTATTCCCCCTTTACTTCTGTAGAGAAGTGGGATCTGATAAAAAAGGGTAAGGAGAAAGGACTGTGTGTGTGTGTGTGGGTGGGTGGGTGGGGGGGGTTGTTGCTGTGTGTGTTTTCCATAGGCAGATCAGCCTTCTAATCGAACACAATGAAGAACTGTTTCTCCTAAATAGGTCACCTTAAACCTCATTAGTTTTTTAGCAACTGCTTAAAAACTTAATCTGGCTTTGGAAGTACTTAAGTCAAATGTTGCTCTTTTAACAGCAAACCATTTCTCCTGGAAGAAGCTTACACATTTTATTTTCAAACATGAACTTTATTTAATTCATTTCCAAACCTCTAGAATGAACATATAAACGTTGTGAGTTAACTCATGTCATGTTTTAAAGGAGGAAGGAGAAGACCAGATACAGTCTGGGGGGATTAAGTGTGCTTGTGTGTGTGCGAGCGTGTGCTGTGCGCAGTGGGGGTCGGGGGATGGATAGTCCTTGCTGCCGGGGTCCATAAGAGCAGTGGCAGGTGACAGAGGGGTGGGGCCGACGAGTGAAGGCAGTGCAACTGGGCAACAGCTTATCCAGCATCTCGTGTGTTTATCATTCTGAGTGAAACAATCTCATTAGCAATAAAATGTACATACAATGCGGGTGGACTCTAGTTTTCCTGTTTGAAGAATGGTAAGGGTGAAGCTGCCATAGAAACTTGAGTTCAGTCAGCTATTCATCCTTAAGCAGGTATTCAGCCCTTGGGTTATGAACCCCGGCACCGGGGCTGGCTTTTCCCGATAGCCTTTGACGGAGCTGATGCTCGGTTTCTGAACTCTAAACGTTTACCTACACAAAATACTCTAAAGTCTAACCACCTACTTTCTCTGCATGCTCATTTTGCTAAATTCTAAAATTTCAAATGCAACCAGATTTTTCAAGAAATCCCCTATGATCTGCAGTTAAATTCTTGTAAGAAGAAAGCGGCTCTTCTTCTCTAAACGTCCTATGAAATGAGAGCTAATTTAGTGGGTGTTAAGCACAGAAAAGCCGTAGCTTCAGCTTTGAAAATACACATCAATTAATGTACTGTACCTTAAACATCAGGCTACTTTCTAACCTAAGAAAATCCAGTCACATCTCCAGTAGCAAGGTTATTGTGGAGCGGAATCGACACAGCACGCAGGAACAGATCACCTTCCCAGAGGCCTTTTGAGATGTTGCCTAACTCCACAATTAAGGGAGTTCTTGGAAGCCTTGACAGTATGACGTCACTTCATATTAAAATATGGGAGGCTCCTGAGTTCTCCAGCTGTTTTTCCCCCAAGCATCTAAACTTAAAAATTTATTTTCAATATTGAATCAGAAAATTCGCTTTCTAGTTAGAATTTTTAACTTATTGCCAAGAAACCTTTTAAGAAGTTGAGATCTAGCAACTAAAATGTAAAAGAAGACTTAATATCCTATTAATTTTTACAGTGATTCTTGTGGTGGGGGGGAGGGTCTACATGAATTCAGAGCCACCTGAATTCAGCTCCCCTTCCAGTGGTCCCTCTTAGGGGAAGATGTTCGTGGTAGCTGTTCAGAGATGTCCGGTGTTGGCATGTGCTATTCCCTTCCAGAGGAAATCAGCAGTGTGTCTTTTGACTGTATCTGGGTGGGGAAAAGAAGTTGCCCCAAACATTTTTAAAAAGTAGATCAGCTGAGCAAAGACTTGCCCAGTCATTTGAACAGATCATCTTGAGCTAGACTTTTAAGTAGCAGTTGTTGTTGGTTTTCATAATATAATCAATAGCATGCAGTCCTGACCCCGAGTTAAAGTCATATGCAGTTAAGTAGAAAACCACGGGGGTGTCATGTGGGCGTCCACCAAAAAGCTGTGGATGCTGCTACTTGCAAACCATTCCTCACACTCTTCCCCGGCCTGGAAGGCCCTCCGCCCCTCCTCCATCTGCCTTTGAAGGCCTCGCTCAAGTTCCTGCTGTAACCTTTTCTGGCGTTTTTGCATATTAGAGCTGCAAGGGTCCTCAGAGATCATCTTGTCCAGCCTCTTATTTTCTGATGAAGCTGCAGTGAAAGGACTTGGCTGGGCTTTCTCTCTTCCTGCAGCCTCCTTGTCAGGTCCATCCTGGGGTGCACAGTCTGTGTTCTTTGGTGCAACTTTTTCTACCTTGTGCTCTGAACCCCCGAAGTAGATGGCACACAGTCTGAAGGCAGCTTATTTATGCATCTATTTGCTTTCCCCTTCCTGGCACAGAATTCTGCTCCTAAGCCACTCGATAAATGTTTGATAATCAAGGCCAGGCTTCTGCTTAAATATTTAGATCAACTATTCAGAGGATGCTCACATGGGTCTGTCTGCTGCAGTTTCCAAAGGTGAGCGTGATGCTGGACTAATTGAAGCTGGGAACCATCGATGAGATTTCATAGTGGGGCTGGCTCCCGTTCGTTATCGTTCGCACCTCTCTGTTTTCCTGCATCGTTTTTCCGTTCTCCCTGCCCCCCTGTATGCTCGTCTTTACTGTAGTGCATTAAGTCTGCTCGGTGGCGCGAGGCTGGCGACTTTGCGAGGGCTGGTGTGAACATGCAAATTGGAATCGAGCTCAAGTGGAATGCCTGGTATCCATTCCTATTTCCCAGTGACCAGGCCTTGAGGAGAGGACTCCTTCTCCAACTGCTTCCTTGCTTCTTGCTATTCCCATGCACGATGGTGGTTTTTACCGGACGTGGCACTGTTCTGCACAGCCCTCCCTCCCATCTGCTGTGATACTTCACCCTCCAGTACTCTTCCATCACCAGGAACCTTCCTAGGAACCTTCTCTTGGTCGCCAGTCAAGAAGTGATAGATTTGGGGCAGGCTCTAGTCAGCATAATCTGTTGTGCACCAATCCCAGTGGGGACGAGACCGTGCACAGTGTATACAATACAGTGCCCTTTGTTTGCCATAATCGTAGGAACCATCTCGGGTTCTCTGTATTTTGGTGAGAAATACGGAAAGTTGGCCTCCATACAGGAACTGCAAACCCATGTTTCCCCCCAAAACATTAGCATGGCTTCACTTGTTATTTTTAAAGCACAGAGTCCTAGCTTGCTGTTTCTAAAAGCGAGTTTGTCTGTAGATCCTTCTTGACCAGAGAGCTGCATCTCGCCTTTCCACGTGAGCAGCACATTGATCCCTGATTAACCAAAAGGGGGAGCAGAAGCATTTAGCTGCAGGCTTTTTATGTGCAGGAGAAATTTTGCATCGCAAAGGACTCAATCTGTCACATAGCAAGTTGGTAATTTACTTCTATTGATACGGTAGTCAGACAAGATAATTGGTAGTTAATTAATAGACCACTTAACTTAAAAGGTTTCACAGTTTTAAAATACTAATTACTGAATTAGGCATTTATCTATATCCAAATGTCTAAAGTCTATTTAGTTAAAATCCATCCAGGAAAAGTAAAAGCCCACCAGTAGACCTGAGTAATGTAGCACTTAAAGACATTAGTACCTAATATCTCATGAATGGTCCCTAATCATTAATGTTCAAGTTTTTGTGTGATTTACTAGTTTTTAATCTCAAAGACTGTAATCCTCTGTTCTCTGGTTAGAGAAACCTAGTTTTCTTTAAGGCTTCTTAGATTAAAAAATATTTCTAAAGTATTCACATAAAACTACATAGTCAATGCTTCCTCCTCCAACCATAATATTGAGAATTATTAGACTACTAGAGGCCCGGTGCACGAAATTCGTGCACGGGTGTGGTCCCTAGGCCTGGCCAGCGATCGAAGCATGAGCCTCTGGCGTAGAAGGGCAGGTCCCAGCTGACCTCTGGGCCCTGGGCGGCCCCTGGGCCCCGCGTGCCCCCCTCCACCTGAGTCACAGCGCCCGAGTCCCCACGCGGAGATGCGGTGAGCCGGGCCGGACGCCGCAGGCCAGGGAGCAGTGGGCCTCTGGGCCGCCCAGCAGACGGAAGCCGGGGGCAGCGCGCTGTCTCTTGGCCAGCCTTGAAGACTGGCTCCTGCGTGAACCCAGGGGGAGCCCGAGCGGCGGCTGCGGCCCGGCTCACCCGGAAGAGGCCACGCGGGTGCGGGGTGGGCTCCTCGCAGGTGCCCGGTACCTGAGCGTGGGGGCTTCCCGGTGCACAAGCCCTGGCGTCCCGGGGGAGGGTGGCAGGGGAGTCAGAGACCCCACATTCTCAACCCACCTCCATTCCCATCACCCCCGCCCCCAGGTAGCCAGCGAGAGGTCACAGCCCCCCGCCCGGGGGCCAGGTCGCCGCCCCCTGGTGGTCAGCACACATCATAGTGAGCGGTCGGTCTCCTGGTCAAAGAACCACTTGAGGGGACAATTTGCATATTAGGCTTTTATTATATAGGGCCGTGGTCGGCAAACTGTGGCTCTTTGGCCCCTTGAGTGTGGCTCTTCCACAAAATACCAAGGCCTGGGCGAGTCTATTTTGAAGAAGTGGCATTAGAAGAAGTTTAAGTTTAAAAAATTTGGCTCTCAAAAGAAATTTCAATTGTTGTACTGTTGATATTTGGCTCTGTTAACTAATGAGTTTGCCGACCACTGATATAGGGTATATTTTCTAGACGTTGTTTTTCTTTCTAAGGATAGCTCCTAAAAACTTGCCCTAGCTAGTTTGGCTCAGTAGATAGAGCATCAGTCTGTGAACTGAAGGGTCCCAGGTTCGATGCCAGTCAAGAGATATGTACCTTGGTTGCAGGCTCCTCCCCAGCCCGGGCCCTGGTCAAGGCATGTGCAGGAGGCAACCAATCGATGTATTTCTCTCACATTGATATTTCTCTCTGTCTTTCCCTCTCTTCCACTCTCTCTAAAAAAATCAGTGGAAAAAATATCCCTGGGTGAGGGTTAAAAAAAACACACACAACCTCCCCTCCCCGCCCCCCCAAAAAACACCCTTGTAATTCAAGGCCTCTTTTAAAGTCTGTACTAGAACTAGCTGCTTTCTGTTATTAAATAAATATATGCATAAAAACCAAATGTTTTAGCTGTAGAGATAAAGACTTCTTATATCTTGAACTGAACTAAAAATTGACATGGGGTAAGCATACTTTGCCTTAGTAATTTTTGTGGTCACACTAAAAGTTCTTAGATAGCAACTACTTGGATACCTGAGTCATTTCATAGTCATTTCATAGCCCTCTTTCCTAAAACAAAATAAGATCACATGCTCATTGAACTTTCAGTGTCTATATTTGATACATTACATGCTGGGCCCATGTCTATTGCTACTAGAAATCAACATTTATGATATGATAAAATGTCACTTTACATAACTGGTCTGAGTGAGCAGGGAGCCATCCTATAAAAATCTTCCCAGCATCTTTGGCATATGTTCCCATATGTGTCTGGTTAACTCGATCATTTAGAAGGTCTTACCAAGTAACCAGTGCCAGAGGAGGAAGAGCTGTGCTCCCCCAGTGCCAAATCCAGAATGTGACCCTGTTGACGGTCTCCCTGAAACTAGGTGCTTTAGCTTCCATGATAAGCCCCGTTTCTCCTGCTTCTCTTCCTGTCAATCCTCTTAGCCTCCCTGCCTCTGAAATGTAATGACTGGTATTAGGTGCTCAGACTTCTTCCCGCTGGGCACTGCTGGCTGGGTAATCTGTCTATCTCAGTAGCTTCCACTGTGATTTCTGTGGCAGGTCCCAAGTTCACACAACTGCCTCGTCTGTTCCATGCATTCCCTAACATCAGCAAGTCTCAAAATTGAACTCCCTCCTTTTTGCCCCTTCTTGAATTCCCAGGCATGGCGTGCTGGCGACATCAGCAATGTCTTTCTTTGTTGGTGCTGCATGCATGCACGGGGCACCCAGCCCTGACCGCTCTGTTGCTTCCATGTGCTGTGATCCCTCCTTTCCACTCTGCCTCCACCTGTGTGCTTCCACCACTCTTGCCTGGTTTCTGGAAAGAGTCTCCCAATGTCTTTCCCTGTTTCCAGCCATTGCTCCCCACCCTGGGGTTTTCTAAGCAGACTTAAGTTTGTGATGTGTCTGCTTAAGGGTACACTGACTGGAACAGACCCCAAACCCTTGCGTGACCATTTTGTTCACAGCACAAAGTCCAGGCTCATTAACACCACAGCTCAGACCTCCCCAAGCTGAATTCTACTTGCCTTCAAGCTCATCACTTAGCCCCTAAGCGAGGTCAAACGGGGCTGTGCCCTGAAGGAGCCCTGGCCACTCAGCTGCTCTGCCATTTGAGTCCTGTCTTACTGGGAGACAGAGCTAAATAGTTCAGACAATGGATCACTACTCCAGGGAAAGAAAATACAAACACAATCAAGATGTTTTCATGTTGACTAACTAGTATCTTTATATATTAAGGGGCAGTCCTTGTAGAATCAACTCCAATTCCTGGTTCAGGGAATGGCCCTCTTGTTGGATTATGTGCTATTTATCTCATTTCTGGAAGCAAAGTTGGTATTTGTTCTTTTTCCCATGCAAGGCTTTAGCCATCATCCAACCCTGTAGAATGTATCTAGAGGACACGTCAGAGTGGATGCATTCTTTGACCTGTGCTAATGCTAACACGGATTGAATAGCTTTTCCCGAAAGACTGAATGGACATTGCCTGGCGGAGTCCCTACCCACTTGCTGCAGGATTGGGTCCCTGGGGCCAGCAGAAGAGCTACAAACTCAATGGCCAATGCTTAACTGCCCACATTTTCTCATTTTATTCTCTTTAAATTTGTGTTTACCTTAATCATTCTTCAGATTGTCTAGTGAATTTACTTTAGTATCTTGACTATATCTCTTAAGATGTGGCAATCAGAAAATCCCTTTCAGTAGTCTTAACCTCACTTGGGAGTTAGAATGCATTTTTAAAGTAGGAAACCCCTTTTTATTTCAGTTTGTCTTGAGTTAAAGGGTGTTAATAGCAGGTGCATCTATAATTTCTGTCTCTTGGAAACTACAATTAAGCCTGTTTCAGTTCCGGTAAGTCGTCAATTTGCCTCTGTCTAGCCCAGAGAGCTGCTATGTGGATAGATGTGTAGGTGGTCCTGAGTGTTTGCTCGGCTTGGAATGCTCAGTGAGTGACATATGCAGAAGGCTTGTGACCAGGTGCAGTTACACCCCTGGACTTGCAATAGTCCTTCCGCGCCTGTGTTAAGTCCTCAATACCCAGGATATTTGGGGACCCCCAAATTGTACTATGCTGAAATTCCACTAGGGGGCGTACTGGCAGGGGGGATTTGTATCTTATTTCCTTCTACACACAACCAGTTATTTTCCCAAGATAAAGGGCCTTTTGTAGCTAATCTTTGAAGTATGACAAACTCTGATAGATTTTTTAAAAATGGAAACTATTCCCTGCCTCCACTGAATGGGTTAATAAATCCAATGTTTTGAGCCTGATAAAATAAAAATGTGTTAAATCTCTCAGTTTAATTAGTGATTTCTTATCTCAGAAGTTACTGTCAAAGTTAGCTATTCAAAGAATAAATCCCTCTTATAGTTTCCATTAACTGACGAAAAAACTCCTTCTAGGCTTAGACCCCTTGTAAGCATAACTGAAAAATAACTTGGAGGAAGGGAGCTCATTCTCTCGTTGAGAATACATATAGACAAAGCATGCAGCTGGTCCCCGCAGTGGGGAGCCTGAGCGGGCCTGCCTGTGCTGTGACCTACACTCTATAAGATACCCCTGTATCTTGTTGTCAGAGCATGGCCTTAGGATTTCATCTCCCTCGCCCTGACAGTGGGCCAGCTAGTTCCAGTCACCTGGGTCTCTGGGTT
This sequence comes from Plecotus auritus, assembly GCF_963455305.1. Classification (NCBI taxonomy): domain Eukaryota; kingdom Metazoa; phylum Chordata; class Mammalia; order Chiroptera; family Vespertilionidae; genus Plecotus; species Plecotus auritus. The sequence continues at coordinate 42,476,183 of NC_137777.1, forward strand.
TACAAGGCTTGAGCCATCTCAGCCCGGAGGGGATGCTTTCAACAGCAGGAATGCGAACACCTTTTACTTGATCTCACCCAGCATGGCCCATTCCTGAATTCCTTTTTCTTTTTTTCCCTTTATTTGTCAATTCTCTTAAAACTTAAGTTCACACCTGTCAGAGACCATTTTCCAAAATGCTCTGAAAGTAAAATGAAGTGAACCAAGGGGGGTGAAAATGGAATATCCTCTCATAATGATTATAAAACTTTCAACACTTCAGCAAATGCTGCTAGAACATTTAACAAGGGAGGGCAATTACTGCGGCAACCTTGAGTGCTGTCAAATTAGCCCAACTGACAAGCCACTTTCAGTGACTTCACATTTGGAGACAAAACACGACTTGGTCTGTGAGACTCTCAAAGTTCACACAAAGCTGTGAACAGTGGCACCGTGTTAACATTGCGTGATCCTGGCGATTTTTGGTTTGGGGAAACCAGTGTTTCTCATTTGCTGCTTGCATAAAGTTTGCATTTCTTGCTTTTCCTTCAAATAGCTCAGTACTGGAATTTTTAAATATTAACGTGGTTCAGCTTCTTAGTGTCATTCTAAGCAATGGAGCTCAAAGTGACACTCCCCAAATCCGTGTAACTGGGAAAATACTTGGTGGTGTAACTTGTGTAGCACATGGGGATTTTGAGGACAAGTGAAACTTAAAATTCAAAGTCTGAATTTTCCCACCTGCAAATTGTAACTAACATACTGCCCCCTACTGATTTCTCAAGGATTTTTAAAAACAAGATCTACAATCTCTTGGGAAAGAGGAAATAGCAGATATAAAAAGTAGCTCTGTGCTATTAGTATTTTTACATTTGCTGGACTTCTCTCCGTCAAGCATTGTAATTGATATTTTAAAACAGTTGTTTTCTGGTCCTAGTAAAACAGGGCTAAAGAAAAGGATTAGAAAGGGGTGTTATGGGAAAGTGTTTGGGTGTTTCCCAGCACCGTCTAGGACTCCGGAGGAAAAGGTGTCTGAACAATTACTCAGCAATGTGTTTTTGAGGCTGCTTCAGGGGTCAGGACGGGTTTTTGCAGGAAGTGTGGTCTGGTGCTGCGTGGAGGGCAGGGAGGCCTGGGAGCCATACATAGTAAGAACCAGGAGTTGCAGGAACTTGAATAAAACAACATAACCCAAAATAGATAGCATTTATAACCAAACTAGCCTATAAATAAATATATGCTTAATGAGCCTTGTGTGTACTTACTGTACTTTTATATAGCACTTAAGTTTTATAAAGCCCTTTCATGCACACTCTTCTGAATTAAGTAGACTTATCCCCATTTTTATGGATGAGGAAACAAACTGTGACAGGTTATGGGACTTGCCTAAGGTCAGTCACCCCTGGGGAAGGAAGAAGCAAGGACCCAGGCCCTCATCCTAGGGCTTTAGTTTGGAGCCTCTACAAAGTACAGTGTCAGTAAGGTCTGCAACTTTAAGCAGAATGGCGCATGATGTGACCAACTTCGTCACAGGCTAATTGATATAATCAAGAGTTAAGTTCCTAAGGCATCTCATCAATATTAACGAATCGACATTGAATGAATCAATGTTATTCCAGGACCTGCTGTACTTCTCTGGACTACATGTTCAAAGCATCTGGACTTGCCTGTGAGTCACTTCTGCTTTTGTCCTGTGGTAGAATGTAAGAATCCACCTTCAAACATTGATTTTTTTTTTTTTTTTTAACTACCATGGTTAGTTTAGCAATGGTGGTAATTAACTCTAGCTTAATGTCCCCAGAAAGATAGCTCCATAAATTAGACAAGCATGCAAAAATTGTAGACTAAAGAATGAATACCACAATAGAATTTTATTACCAAAGCCCAATTCATATGTTTTTCTGCCTTTTCTGTAATTTTCATTGAGAATAGAATAGTGCATCCCTGTTCACCCAGCCTCTTTCCCCCTCCTCCCTCCCTCCCTCCCTCCCACCCTCTCTCCCTCTCCTCCTCCTCCTCCTCCTCCTCCTCCTCCTCCTCCTCCTCTTTCTCATCTTCCTCCTCCTCCTCCTCCTCCTCCTCCTCATGCATGTGTCAACATTGACAAACTGGATGGGAAAAGTAGTGAATAAAAAGGCTCTTCTACAAGGACTGGCTGAACAAAGTCCTATAAGTACTTGGGACCAAAATGTCACTAACAGCATGATTTTAGTGCAGTTTCATTGTTAAGCTTATTATCTCCTGAAAAATGTAAAACCTTTATTCTGTTACATAATAATCTTATGGGATCAGAATTCCAGATAACTCTGTAAGCTTTGCCTTAGAAAATGCTAATCATGGTTTTTCAAAATTGTGCAGTTTTGACTGGCTGATTGTGTCCAAACTTAGCCCTTTATTGAAGGGGTCACTTTTTCCTAGGTCAGGTTTTCTCCCAGGCTTATCAAAGCATGACAGCTTTAGAAAGGTAAATGTGAAAAAGGAAAAGGAATGCTGAGGCCTAAAGGTCTGAATTTCCTGTCTGGAAGGCTGAACCTTCCAAGCCTCTGGATGATTTTGAAGTCTTCTCCGCCTCGTTTTGAGAGCTTGTTCTAATGTGGACAGGGAGTCTGTTCGGGCTGCTCTAACAGAATATTACAGACTGGGTGGCTTACCAACGAAATAAATGGATTTCTCACAAATCTGGAGGTTTGTCCAAGATCAAGGCTCCGGCAGATTGGGTGTCTGGTGAGGACCCACTTGCTGGTGTGTAGACAGCTGTCTTTGCTGTTACCTCCTGTGGCAGAGTGGGGGAGGGAGCTCTCTGGGTTTCTTTTATAAGGGCACTCATCACATTCATGAGAGCTCCACCCTTGTGGCCTAATCACCTCCTAATACCATCACCTTGAGGTTTAGGTTTCAACATGAATCTTGAGGGCGACACAAACATTCGCAGACCACAGCCGAGGAGCCTGCTAACTACTAAAATGGACCCAGGCAGTGTGCATACAGTGAGTCTGTAAACGGACTCGGAGTCCCCCCAGAGCTCTATAGCTCTTCTTTGACTTGAACCGGCCTTTATCTAATAAACGTTGTTGGGAGAAGGGTGTGGGGAGTGGAGAATGGGACTTCCCAACCCCTAAAATCCTGGTTCGATAGAGAGCAGAGAAATTAGTCTGCCCATGTTGCTGCATTGCTAGCAGAGACTGCTCTGAAGCCGCAGGAGGTGTGGCATGGACAGAGCCTCTGGCTCGCAGAATTCGGTGCTCAGCCCGGGGTCCACCCAGAGGGCCACATGTTGGAAAAGCAGATCCAGGCCCTTCCCAGACCTACTGGGTCGAAATTGGCGTTTGATTCAGGTCCCAGGTGATCCGTGCACGTCAGAGTTTGAGAAGGAACTTTTCTTGAAGGGAACCACTGATTTATAGAAAAGGTGGTTTCTACAATCCTTAAATTTACTCAACATGCCCAATACAATATAGATACTTGACAGACCCTCACACATAGCAAATTCTAAGTTGTGATAATGCAGGCTTGAGAATACATTAAGTTTTCAGGGATAACCTTTTGATTATATTTCTTTCATTTAGGTTAAGATTTAAAGTTTTTAAAAAGACTCCAGTAAAAAACTAGAAATCGGAGAAGAATTTGAACTGTTTCCACATATGAAACACAAGGGGTGATGGAAGGTGATCCTGGGGACATTGCTGGGGTGGGGTGGGGTGGGGTGGGGTGGGGTGGGGTGGGAGGGCCCTGCACTCCAGGCCTGAGCGTGGCCGGGCCTGCTGCACGTGGCCATGCCTCGTGGAAGTGGTTACAGTCACCAGAGCAGAACGGAGGCTCTGCCCTTGGGAAGATCGGTCTTTATTATAATTTCTGAGATGTGATTCAAGTTCGGGGCAAAGCAAAGGGATTAATGACAACCTGTTGTTCAGCCAACGGTTTGGCTGCAATTTTGTGGATTATTTTCATTATTCTGTAAAGAGTTATTAAATGAGGGGAGGGCCCTGAGCTTGAGGGAGCTGCCGGAGCATTCCTTTGATCATCTAGGACTCGGCCAGGGGGAGGGTCAGAGAAAACAGCCTTTCAGAAACAGGGCTCAGCATTCATGGTTTCTTTTAACACACCAAGCTTCCATGGGCTGGAGTGAAATACAGAAAAGCGATGATTGTTTTGCAGATAACTTGTTATTTTTTTAGCATAGAAGAGGCATGGATTCGAGTTGGATTATTTTAAGGCACAGGCATGACCAGTTATTCGTGTGTGATGACTAGATATTCTTACTGCTCACCAGATGCTGGCACTAATGGAGAGATACCTACTGAGTCATTTACGAGACTTATGCAAGTAAGACCTCAGTGTTACAACTTGTATTTTGAAAGCGTGGCAGGAATCGAAGAAAGAATTATTGGCTATAAGTCCTCATAACATTTTTGAGCTAAGAAACTTGGAGATCTCCTTTTCATCTCACAAATGAGTTAAGTCGAGAGAGGTCAGGTAACGAGGAAGGCTAAGTGATTGGCAGTGGGGACCACGTGGTTTCTGGGCTCCAGAGGCAGGTTTGAGTTTTCAGTCACCTCCTCGCCGGTGTTTCCGTGTTTCCGGGTAGCACACGCTCAACTGTAAGGGGATGTGGACGCCTGAGTCTCCGCCTTGGGGAGGGTTCTCTCCAGGCCTCTCAGTGGGAAGGCAAGTTAATGAACGCACTTAGTTTTGCTGAATAACTCGCGGTGTCATCATCTAGGTGTTCGTTTGAAAGGCCTCGCTCTTTTATTGGCTTCTTGGCTGCAGGGTAGCTGTAGGGATGGGCTTGTGTGTGTGTGTTCAGGATTAACTGCCGATGCCTGCAGATGTGAGCTAATCCTGCGGCCTCATCCCAGCCATAAAAAGGACGGTAGATGGTACAAGTCGACGATGACGACACGTTAAGACGGAACATTTTGTGTCAGTCTGAGATTTTGATGAACATTTTGTTAAGACTCAGAGAGTAGATCCAGGCTTTGGTATCTTGGGGCTCTGTTGCACAATGTGTCCCTTTCTGTCTGCAAACACACCCAACTCGGAAAGAAAAAAAAAGCCAGGATCCAGTTACATAAATTTCAGAATGTGTGCTGTCAACTGCATCCAGAATACTTCAAGTCGGTATATTGGTATCGAACATAGATCTGGGTTTTACTTCCTAACTGAAGGTAACTTTGTAATGAAAATTTTCAAGTAGCATTTTCTACGTCAAAGTGCAATGTCTGAGGTGTGGTCAGTATAGTATTTATTTAGTCCTGTGCTCCTCTCCCAGGTTAGGTGGGAGGGATGCCACCATCTTTCAGTCTCTGAACACACTAATGATTTATCCTGTTAACCTTTGTAGTACAGTTCACTGTATCTTCAGTGCTTCAGTCGTCTGTGCTGTTGAACCATAGTTTTCCAGGAGCGGGGACTGAGTTTCCAGAGCAGAGTGCCCCCAGCTGGGCCTTGTCAGCAGCCGTGTGGTCCCTGGGAGTCTCTGGGAGCTACGTAGACAGGAGAAGCAAGACCCTGGGAGCGGTGTTGAGCCACTGGAGGGGGGCACCTTAAGGGTTCCAGTTACATGTTCTTTGTTCAGTGAGTCTTGATTGTTATTTTTAATTGTATATATTGCTGTTCTTTGTAGATTCTGAAAACTGTCAACATACAGCGGAAAACTACTCTAAGTGCTGATGGTGGTACCCTTCCCCGTAGTACGATTCATGGGTCTCATTAGAAAGTTCACTCTTTCTTGGACATTCAAATGAGAGATAAACACTACAAAGTGATTCTTTGGAAATACTCCTTTTCTTGAATTGACCACAGGACAGTTGTAAAATGTATAAAAATACACCATGAGGCCTTCTCCTGCTGTGGGAAACTCCCGCACTTTCCCCTTCGTGCCCATTCACTTGGACTTGCTTGCAAGTACGGCGGGCATGTTCTGGGCGTCTCACCCACACGTCAGTCCCGGAGTTTCCAAGCCGGGCTTTGCGGGATCCACATTTCTCCTGGTGCTCTTTGTTAGCTTTGGGCTGATTGGGCCTGACAGGGCCGCCGCGGGCTCTGCTGCAGTCTGTCATTAAGAGCACGGGAATGATCTGGGCGGTTGGAACTGTAGGAGGTTAATTTGGCGTAAACCTAACATTCAAAGATTTCTCAAGATAGGACATGTCATGTCTGTGTCCAGTCATACTTCTGTTCAAGTTCTTGTTTATATTGTAAATATGACCTTTACAGTTATCTTTCAAAGTGCCTGGTGCTTTGAAGAGGACCCCTGAGGAGCCAGGGAGATCTTAGACTTGTTAAGGAGGTTCCATAGGAATGCCAGTGTCCATAGGAATGTCTGGGGTGTGTGTGTGTGTGTGTGTGTGTGTGTGTTTTGTTACTCCTCACCCAAGGATATTTCTTCCTTTGATTTTTAGAGCGGAAAGGAGGGGGAGAGACAGACACACCGATGTGAGTGAGAGAGACACATCGATTGGTTGCCTCCCACCCCAACAGGGCTGGGAAGCAAACCTGCCACCGAAGTAAATGCCCTTGATTGGAATTGAACCCTCAACCCTTCAGTCCCAGGGTCAATGCTCTAGCCAGACCGGCTAGGCTCCTTCTGTATAAAGGCACGTAGCAACCCTGTCAGCTGGTGGCCGACGGCGGTATTGGAGTCTTGTGCGGAAAGTTAATCATGGGTAATCAAAGGTGTATCTCCACACTTGTTAGCCAGGCACCATTATTAAGAGTTTTCTCTTTTGCAGTTAAGATAATCCACAGGTCCATTCTGCCTCTAAATTCTCTCATGGAACAGACCAATTAGTGTACGTTGCTTACTGATTTTAAGTGCCTCCCCACCAGAAATCAAAAGCCAACCCTGTTTTCCTGACGAGAAGCTGGGTATCTTCCTGTTTTGTAGACATTTGAGTAAGAGGACATAGCAATGGAGTGTAATTCTCTGGCTTAGGTTAACCGTTTAGCCAACCTTGCCAACTGCCATTGGCACCAACCAACGCTGTGCTTCCCTCAGAGGCCCCTTTACCAGGCCCCAGCTCCTGCCCCAGGGAACCCGTCCTTCCAGTGGAGAACAGCAGCCCTGGTGTCGAGGGGCTGGCCGAGCCGCCCGCCAGGTGCACCGATGGCGGCACAGCCACGAGTTTATACTTAAGCCGTTGGGTGTGCACTTCAGGTTTGTCCTTTCTGTTCTGCTAACGACTCTGAGACAAAGGGAAAGATCGCGAACCTTAGCTTGAACTGACTGGTGTCATGGCAACTAGCACTTCACCTTTCGCTGGTCCCCATCTCATACATGCTGCAGTATTTGCGCGCATTAATAATTCATTGCCAAGTGCCAGCTTTCTGTGCGCTGTCAGACGGTGTCAGGGACGGAACATGCTGTGCTATCTCAGATGTCATCTCCCAGGCTGGGGAGGGCAAGAGTCATTAGGAAAGAAGACTAGTCAGGGGCTTCGGGAAATTCCTGAAAGTGAGGTGCCTTCTAGCCACTGATTTATCGCATTTTTCTTGTAAAGTCGGGGGTAGAATCCGTGCTGATCAAAGTTTATTTGGTAATGTGCTCCAGACATAAGGCAGGAGTTTGGTTGTGGAAATATCGCACAAGCAGTAATTGCTCACCTCCATTCAGGCAGCAGAGAAAATGATTAACAGCCTTGGTGCTCAGTCACGTGGATCAGGCTCCAGCCTGAGCCCTGCAAACTCAGGGTTAGACAGAAACCTGCGTGGTCCCTACGCGCATGCTCCCGTCCCAGGCTGGCCTTGGCCTGGCGCACAGTAGGGGCTGAGCATTTGACGCCAGCCCTGGAGGATGGCAGTGTGGGCTCCGAGGCCCACAGGGCCTCCCACTTCCCTCAGCACCTCGCTTTCCTGGCATTTTGTAGTTGTCGTGGTAACTGTAGCATTAGACCTATAATCGGTAAACTTTTCTAAGCAAAGAATATAGGCCTTGGTCTTGGGAGTGCGAAGTACCACAACACATTGGGTTTCATTGACAGAGGCCAGACCTGTCCCTGACTAGGCAAGAAATCATACATTTTAAACAAAACATTGATCTGACCCTTCCCTCTCAAAAGAAAGCTTCAGATGAAAACAAACCTAGGTCACACTCTAGTAGCTACTTAAAGTGAAGCATACTTCCCTGAAAAATAGTGGTTTACAGCCACAATTAACTGGAAAAAATTTGTCACTTAGGCATGTTTGGGTTCTTTTGTTTCTCTTTTTCTTTTTCCTTTTTTCTTTTAAATACAAACCAGCAGCTTCGACCTCCCTCCAAACTACTTTGCAGAGGGTGCAGGGGAAGAAGCCCAAACATTTTTTTTTTTTTTTTTTTTAAGAATATGCAGCCATAAGATCCTGCTTTTGTGAAGGATAGGCTAGAACTGCTTTCTATTTGGTGTTCTGACTTAACACAGTGAGGCGCTGGCGAGTGTGAATTCTGCACAGACAGGAAGGGACCCGCTGTCATTTCCCATCCCTGGCCAGGGCGGGACACAGAACCTGCATGGAGTAGGCATTCAAGAAACGCTTGTTGAATAAGTTAATGCCACCAGACTGATTTCAGGGGAGGGGACATTCATCAGTTTCAGAAACTTAGAGCAAATTAAACTTTGAAAACCATTAGGAATTGTTAATCTTCTATCCCCTACTTTTATATGGGGCTGGGACCTGGATTAGTCATTTAACACCTGCAAGCAACAGTGTGGCGCGTGAACAAGGGGTGTCGTGAGAGCCGACCCACTCAGTGTCTGTGTGTTTGTAGTCACGGCCAACCACCGAGAGTCAGTGGGGACACTGGCCACGTGGCGGTCACAGTCAGTGTTCAGATTTGTCAGGCCACCAAGTAGCATATCTTAGTGGTATTTTATACTGTGTTTAATTTCTTGGGATTTAACATTGAGTTCTTAAGAACTTAAAATAGGGCCCTTCATACTAAATCTACCCGCGTCTTTCAAGACGAAGAAAACTTTTAATACTTAAAAATGATTTCTGGATAACATCAAGAATAAATTTTATAATTTTTGGAGTATAAATCTGGAGACAATTAATTATAACCAGATACTTATAAGAACACTTATAGACTTGCTTATTTAAGGATAGGCTTTCTGTTGGAATATAGAAGCCTCTTTGTGATGTTACTTTATTGCAGTTCTGTGATATAATAGCCATATGTCAGCTATAGAGCCTAAAGGTGAACCTATAATGACCTAAAGTACCACAGCTTGCCCTTTTTAGCTATCAGACCAAAATCATAGCTATTATCACCATTGCCTTAATCATTCCCGCTTACTACTACAAAGAAATAAAGTCAGGCTGAAGCACGGGCCTGTCATACGCCCAGCCCTGCGGCGGGTCTGTAAGCACGCAAGGAGTCCTGTCACTTGCTTCCACAGTGCTTGTCACAGCGTAGGGATCTCCCTTCATCGCTGACAGAATCTGTATCTTCCCGCTTAGTCTGGGCTAGCTAGACATACCAATCAAAACCAGAATACCATAAAACATATGTTACGGTGAATGGTACCTACTATGTGTCTTAAAGAAATATGGACAAAGTCAAGGTAAACAGAATAATATCTTAACACCCCAACTACTTTCGATAGAGAGGTCTTGGGAAGCTCCAGTGACATGAGCACTCTGAAGCGGAAGGGGCTGTGATGCATATTATGCTCTGAAGTACGTAGGCGGCCATGGGAGGTAGAGCGTCAGAGAAGAGGTGGTGGGTGAAACCTGACAGGTGAGAATAAGCATGACATAGGTAACAACAGCAATGAGGCCCAGACAAATGGGGTCTGAGTTGGGGGGCAAGGGGTGTCACATGCTGGTCCAGAGTCAGGCTAGAGAAAACCTTAGGACATGTCACCAAGATTCATTTGGCCAACTGCATGTAACATGGTTTGGAACATGAAAAATCTTCAAAATTGATGGAATGACTGTTTTTGATCTTGTACGTGCAAAAGCTTTGATAACACATTAGCTATTTATGCAGAAATTCAGTGATCACTTAGCCAGAAACTCCTCTGAGAAGGGAATGAAGCTCTTCTTAAAGTCCATTGTGTGCAGCGTTTGGGTTTTTAACTTCATAAATCATGGGGAGCTGTGTTGGCAATGGGCTATAACTCAACAGTAGACAGATTGCTCTTTGCTGCTTTCTTTTAAGAAGCAGGTTATAAAACTGTTGGGAGCCTGGTAGAGTAGTTCATAGATCATCTTAAGCAATTTGAAGTAATGTAAAAAAAAAAAAAAAATACAGCCTTGCATCTCAAAGGCACTAGAGCCTGAGGGAGCAGAGACTATTGAGGCCCCTTCCTGGAAGGGGCGCCGCGTGCTCTGCTACCTGAGTGGCCAGTCACCTGCCTCCCTGGGAAAGCCACTCCCCTGCACACCCCCCAGCGCAGTGCGGTCAGTGCGAAGTTTTGTCAATGCAGAGTTAGCATTATGACAGTTTTCATTAAAATGACTCTGTACTTTTACCCGGTTCTTCTTAACATATGAAAACACTTTACCTCCTGTTAGCACCCTTCGGCAATAAAGCTTTGCATGCTGGAAGAGAATGCTGGGACAGCCCTTCATTCATGGGTTTGTCACTGCTTAGATGTGTCCACTAGGTAAACATTAACTCAAGGCATCTGTTTGTGGGGAGGGTGGAGGCCCTCCCAGACCATGAGAGCTGCACTCAAGTGTGAGCATAAGAAGACTCTGACCTGGGAGTCGTTTAGATCAGCAGACAACACTCACTTGAAAGTGATAGAGAGCCTTATAGGAACGGCTTTCTTTTCATCTGGACATTGTCCCCAAAGGGACTTGTGTCTCGATCTTGTTGGTCACGGCTTATAACAGGCCTGCCACGCCAATGACACGGTGCGAGGTTAACCCAACTCTGAAGGGGTCTTCTCCTTAGTGGTCAGTGTAAACTCTGTTCCATGCTGCTGGGTTGGTGTTTTTTTTTTTTTTGGGGGGGGGTGGGTTTTAGATGAAACTGCTCGTGTCAGTTCTGAAGCCTGTGTCTCTCTTTTCTTTCAGACCACGAAGGCTTTTCTTCCTACGATGCTGGAGATTAATCACGGTCATATCGTGACAGTTGCGAGTTCCTTGGGATTGTTCAGTACCGCCGGAGTCGAGGTTTGTCAGAAGGGAAGCGTTTCCTTCATTCAGTTGCATTCTCCGGTGACGAGTCCCCCCAAATCCTGAAAAGAGTACCTACTGCCCTCCACCTGGGTGTGCCAGGCCGGCTAGTGTGACGGGAGAGAAGGCGCTGGGCCAGTCCTCTGTGCCCCGTGCCGCTAGCGGTTTTGCTTGGTGATGGTGGAAGGCACAGGTTCAAGAACAAAGCCATGGAGGGCAGGGCCAGGGTCATGGGGAGCAGATAGTGAGGCCAAAGGTCGACCTTCTGTGTTGGTCAACTTGCCCAAAGTGAGCTAGCTATCTGTATCAGCTCGTCAGATGAGATGGTTCTGGCAGATGTGAGGGGTCCTGCCTTGTCAGTGTATGGAACTGACCTTCTTCACCACATTCAAGTCATGAAGCGTGTGCATGTATCTTACCCCGTGCTGTTCTCCTGTGGGTGCCTGTGGTGTGAACACGGAAAGCATTGCCCCACGCAAATGGGCACAGACTAGACGACTTCTGCATTGCCATCCCTAAGTTTAACGTTGGGTAATGGAGAACTTGCTTCTTACACCGTGTTTCCTTAGGCTGAGTTCTAGTTTAAGTTCACAGGTATAGTTACCATTTTTACTTGTACTTCACCCAGAAAAGAAAATCAGGTCATAACAACTTATAACCTAAGCTAAACTCACCTTTGTTCTCCCAGCATTAATTTAACTGTTTTTCAGTTTCCTTTGGGGAACAAGAGACCATTTGTAAATTTTCCAGACACTTCAAAGTGAACCTCTCTCCATTTTTAACTCCAGTTCGCTGGCTCTCATAGACTCCTTTGTGGTAACTTCCCCCAAGTAATCTGATACTTCATTGATGTGGCAAAAAGTGTTCATGTGTTTTTGCTGTTGCTTTGAAAATATTATTTCTGCACTGAACCACATCAGATATCTGTCTTTTAAAAAGCTTTCCTTTTCTTTGCTTAGTCACCTGTAACCTTTCGTAGCAAACATGTAACCAGAGTAACAGGCCCTGGAGAAGGTTGGGTTTGGTCTGGGGCCTGCGGTGTTCTCAGCTCTTGCCCTCTTCTCTCCCTCTAACAGGATTACTGTGCCAGTAAATTCGGAGTCGTGGGTTTCCACGAATCCCTGAGCCACGAGTTAAAGGCTGCTGAAAAGGACGGAATTAAGACAACACTGGTGTGCCCGTACCTGGTAGATACTGGCATGTTCCGAGGCTGCCGGATCAGGTCCGTGAGAACCTATCTTACCGCTGATAAAAAGCTGTTTTAAAAATCACCTTTCCATATCGGGAAAATGTGAAATTGGATCCTAGAAGTCAGCTTGCACTTGGACTCTCATTTGACAGTTAACCTGTAATTTCCACTGGTCAGAGGCTTTGTAAAATTGAGGAGAATGAGACGAACAGGCGGGGTCTCGTGCCACACTGTGTCACCCTGCAGATGTTCGTCTAGAAGCGTCAGACAGAACATGGCTTCTCCAGGCCTTCATGGAGGAGACGCAGTGCCCAGGATTGCCCTGGAGGCCCCCTCTTTAGGAGGTGTTTTACTTCCTTAGTACCAGTGTGGGAATGTCAGCGTCAGGGGAGTTACTCTCCGGGCTTGGGAGCATCCTTTCTGCAGAGAGTGTATGTAGCCAGATTCACTGCAGAATGAGAAGCAACGACTCGGTTTACTAGGAATGAGAGGAGGCATGTGGGAGTCTAAATGTGAAGTCTCATCTTACTTTGCTAAGCAGAATAAACATGCGAATCATTCAGAGGGTACTTGTGATGACGTGCTTGAGACCTCTGTTGGATGCATTTGAAAAGCAAAGGAAGATAACCGAACACGTTCCCTGTTGGTCACATCCTGAACCTGACCAAGCAGGGAGGCAGGTGGAAGGTGTCTTCAGTCCTTGCAGTCTCAGGCTGACCCTTTCCCTGTGTGTGTGGGGGGGGGGGCGGGGGGGGGGGGGAGGTTGTCCCTCCTTATATGTTAGGAATCAGTTGCTCAGAGTCTGAGGAGCTCTGCTTCCTGTTTAGCATCATGGCAGGTGTCCAGAGCTGTGGTGGGACAAAGAAAAGTGAAAGGAGTAACGCATTTCAGTAGGCTATTTCAACATGCGCCGTGCTGAATTCAGCTGAAGGTCAAAGTCAATGCGCGTCACGTCAGAGCCCTGGAGAACGTACCTGGCTTCCCAGCCAGCGCCCGGGAAGGCTCTGCTGCCTCCGGACGGCTGTGCAGGGCTCACACTCCGCTACCTGAACTGCCTGAACATCTTGTTTGGGCTTAGTGTTTGTTATGCCAAACACCCTCTCCTCTTTATGTTGAAAGAAAAAAGAAAAATAATTTAAGGTATTTAAACTTGACTCACTTGAGAGAAAAGCAGGCCAATTTTGCCCTCTTTTTTAAACTTGTTTTCCAGACTCTGCCTATTCATAGTAGGAAAGTTTAGAAAATACAGAAAAGCGAAATGAAGCGAAAAGTGAGGCAAAATCTTGTCGCTCAGATAACATCGCTGTCCATGTTGTGAAGTGCAGTGCAGTCTTGCCCATTGTGTGCTCACCTTCACTGCATTTTACTTACATAACTTTCAGGAAGGAGATCGAGCCTTTCCTGCCCCCTCTGAAGCCCGACTACTGTGTGCAGCAGGCCATGAGGGCCATCCTCACCGACCAGCCCATGATCTGCACGCCCCGCCTCATGTACATCGTGACGTTCATGAAGAGGTAACTGAGGGGTCTCCCCCCGCGCCCCCCCCGCCCGGCACTGCCCTTCTGGACCCGCCCCTGCCTGGGCTCACGCCTCGCATTTGCTAACCGCTGTGGCTTTCCCTTGCAGCATCCTCCCTTTCGAAGCCGTCGTGTGCATGTATCGGTTCCTAGGAGCGGACAAGTGTATGTACCCCTTTATCGCTCAGAGAAAACAAGCCACAAACAACAATGAGGCGAAAAACGGCATCTGAGAATCTTTTTTGGGTGGAGTGCCATTTCTCTCGGAAGACGATCAAGATGTTTCCGTTCACCCACATCAGCATTACGGACATTCTCGGGATTCTAAATTCGTGTGGACCTTTTTTTTTTTTAATTATTAATCAACTTTTTAAAAAATAAAGTGTAAATTAACCGACTAGAGTACTTGGAAAAACGCAATCAGCAAAGGTGAGGTCGAGTGTTGCCAGTGGGGTCCTTTTGAGGCAGAACCCTAAAACCAGTCAGTTCTTTCGGACAAGCACTGTGGCGTCTCCAGGCTCCCGTGACTTTTTAAATGAGCAGAAAGTCTAGAGATGACAACTACAGTGTGTTTCATGTGTGTGGCTTTTCCTTATTCCCATAGAGTTTATTAATTCTTGTCATTAAACTCGAGTCAGCTGACACCCTTGCAACTCCAAGGACCGATAGTGCGATGTGTTCTCCTGTTTCCTCAGTTTTCGTTTGCACAGCCTGTGCGGCCTCCCGTGGTGTTTATAGAGCTCTTTTAAAAAGGAATTTTGAAATCCCCATCAGTTTGAATCAAGTGATGTTTGATTGTTTCGGTAAGATAATCGGTCTCTTTCTTAAAGTCACATGACTGAAGTGTTAGCTGAATTTTTGAACTTTCTCTCTGAAACCTTTCCTTTAAGTATCTATCACTGGGGACCGAATTATCCAAAAAAGATCGTGCGTTTCCCACCTATGAATTCTGCTGCATACAGAACGTGCCCTTTGCTCAGGAAGTCGCTGTGTTTCATTTCTTTGGGTGGACTTTTATCTGGAATACCTAGCAGATCAGCAAAGAGAACATTTCTAAAAATGGGGACTTCTAAATTTTAAAAAATCCCCATTTTTGTGCCAACTATGATGAGTGAGGGGGGGAAATCTTACACTATGGAGTACATATGGAAGGCTGTAAAGATTCTTTTGAAATTTTTATTCACCTTGTACAACAGCAAATGACATTTTTACAGTATTTTTTTGTAAAGCAAACTATTTTGTGCCTTGAATTTGGTAAATGTGTATTCGTGAGACGTTGTAAAAGTGAACTTCTACCTCTGTATCTAAATGTATACCATCCACTTGTAAATGACTATAAACTATTATGTGATTGCCTTTTTTTTTTAGAATGTCTTGTTTAAATAGCAACCAATGTTTAAGGCTATTAAAATAAGCCATCTTTTACTAATTAATTGGGAAGTTTTATAAAGGACTGATTAAATTTAAAGAATTAACTTACATACAACTGAGTGTGTGGTTTATTAGTTATCAGCATTGTCGTAGGGAAAACCATGTTCTTTTTTTCTCTGCCATATCATGCCTTAAAAAAAATGTTTGAATGGGATGGTGTCGGGAACAGACATGAACAGCTTAGGGTGCCATTCACTCCAATCTCCACTGTTACCATTTGCTTAGATTAGATCCCTTATCAGGGGCTTGTTTATACTAAAAGTGGGAAAAGAAGAAGAAGCCCATTTGCTATGAGTCGGCCTGCCCCACACAGATCAAATCTGCTCTGTGTCCACACAGGACAGTCCTGGCTTGGGCGCCTGTCCCATCTCTGGTCTTTATAAGGAGTAGCTTCATGTTATGTTGGGAGTTCTCTTTATTAATGACTAGAGGCCCAGTGCACATGAAATTCGTGCACAGGGCGGGGGCGGGGTGTCGCTCAGCCCAACCTGCACCCTCTCCAATCTGGGACATCCCTCTCACAATCCAGGACTGCTGGCTCCTAACCACTTGCCTGCCTGCCTGATTGCCCCTAACCACTCTGCCTGCCAGCCTGATTGACACCTAACTGCTCCCCTGCTGGCATGATTGTCCCCAACTGCCCTCCCCTGCTGGCCTGATCACCCCCAACTTCCTTCCCTTGCGGGGCTGAGGGGACTGGGGGACTGAGGCTGGATGAGGCGGGGCTGAGGGGACTGGGCGCCGCCATCTTGTGGCTGTGGGTGCCGCCATCTTGTGAGGGCATGACAGTCAATTAGCATATTTCCTCTTTATTGGCTGTGGGCACCACCATCTTGTGAGGGCATGATGGTCAATTAGCATATCCCCTCTTTATTAGGATAACCAAGCCCCAGGACATTGAAACAACTGAAGCACCAGGCTGCCTCTTCATTTCCATTTTGAGTTTAAAGAAGTACTTTAAAGTAGCCTCATAACAGTGTGAGCAGAGACGTGTCCAAAGCAACTCAGGTTTGCCTGCATCAGCCAGCACCCGCCAACCACCCTGGAGAAATCCATTCTACTCAAACGACCTATTTCTCCATCGCAGGACTAAGGAAACTTCCCTACGTTTAATTTTATTCTCCTGTGTTGTCATTTAAACTATTGCTATTTTTGTTTGTTGCTGCCCTTGTAAGGTTGTCCATCTCTGAGTTCAATAAACCTAATTCATTTCCCTTTTGTGTAGAATTCAATTCCCACGTCCCAGCCTAGTTTAATTACATCCGTGGCTCTCCTTTGAACGTTGTCCAACTCCCCTAGCCGTGCAGTTGGAAGGGGATACGGTGAATGCACAGTTAGGGTCCCAAGCCCCCGCCTCACTGCAGTTCTTTCCCTCAGCATCACGGTCTTGGTCTAAGGCTGGGTGCGTGGTCATTGTTCTCCCCGAATGATGTGAGCTCTCTTTCCGTCAAGCCTGCGTACTGCTGTTGCTCACTCAAGTAATGGCCAAGGTGACTGTTCTTGCTGATTATTCCTCTACACCCCCACCTTGACATTACTGCTGACTTTGAATACGTTCTCTTTGCTGTCATCTGGCCTAGTCAGGCCACTGTTCAGGGCCACTGCACTCAAGGCTGACCCCCTAGGGAGACCACTTCTGTCTCCCAGCTGTGTGAGTTCTCTCTCTCTCTTTCTCTCTCTCTCTCTCTCTCTCTCATACACACACACACACACACACACACACACACACACACTCCTTTCAATCGGTTTAATGATAATCACACTGAGTGGGACCCAGGAATTATGAAGCCGGTGGAGATAAATTCCAGCCATTGTTCCCCCTGCTCTGCTGGGTCTGCTGCTGTGTCACAGGAGATTAGCTGAGCTTGACAGAGCTCAACTGCGTGCAGCCAGGCTGAGTTTTTTTTGTTCTTTCTTTCTTTTTTTTCCCTTTAAGTATCCTGTTTCCTTGAAAGGCTATACCTTTCAAATTTTCCCCAAGTTAAAAAAAAAAAAGTCAAATGTCTTTTTCAAAGTTTTCTTTTCCAACTGGCAGAAATACTTTCAAATTGGCGTTGACCTGAACCTTGGATATTTGCTTTTGCCTCCGACAAAATTTAAAATCAGTGGGGGTTGGGAAAGCAGGGTAGATCTTTCTGTGCCAAATCTATTGCCTGTGTCTGATTTAAAAAGAGGAACCAAGAAAGCAAGGCTGGGATGGGCCCGCCAGGCTGGGACCCTGGGCCACTTGAGCAGACAGTCAGCCTTGGCCCCCAGGCAGCTTAGGAAAGCACACCAGGCATCCCCCGGGCCCAGGGCCCGTCCCAGGGGCTCCGGGAGCTTACAGTGAAGACACAAGGTCGCATCCGAGCATCTCTCTGTGCTAATGCTACAAACGAAGCCTCAGAGTGCGACGAGGTCTCAGCAAGGGGCAGGCAGGAGGTGGCTATTGCAATAAGCCTTGAAGGTTGCGGTACAACAGGTGGCGATGAGGAGGAGAGCCGGCCCAGGAACGGGGTCTCCGGAAAGGCCGGAGAGTGAACAGCAAGATCACGCTCATTAGACCTCAAACGGGACGTGGGCAGAGAACGCCACGCACTCCCTAAGGAAGCCCCATCTGTCTCGACAACAGCCTTCATTCCAGGGGAAGGAGCGGTGCGCTTCATCCGACAGAGAAGAGGGAAGCTGCCTGGGGAATTTTCTGGCAGCGACATGAGCAGTTATGAGGTTAACAGAATCAGTTCAGTGGCTATGAAGAATCTGGGGACATGGAAGCCAGGGGACCAGTTGGGAGGGAAGCTGAGGCGGAAGTCCTGCAGGGAGGTGGTGAGAGGGGAAAGGAGATGGCCAGAGAGTGTGTGGACCAATGACAACGGCTGTGCAGGGGACTTAACTTTTCTCTCTCTTTTTAAAATATATTTTTTTATTGATTTCAGAGAGGAAAGGAGGGGGAGCGAGAGAAATCAAAATATCAATGATGAGAGAGAATCATTGATCAGCTGCCTCCTGCACACCCCATCCTGGGGATCGAGCCTGAAACCTGGGCATGTGCCCTGACCAGGAATTGAACCTGACCTCCTGGTTCATAGGTCGATGCTCAACCACTGAGCACGGCAGCTGGGCGGGACTTAACTTTCCTGACAAGCACACTCATCAGGAGCCTAAGCAAGTGGGAGCAGCAGAACGGACCATGCTCAGATATCAGAAATTCTGCATGGAGATGACAGGAACAGGCAGGCAGGCGGCCTCTCGTCCCTGTGCCCGACAAAGAAGCTGGTGCTAAGATTCTGGAGTCCCCTGCAGAGAAGCTCTGAAGTGAGCCTGGGAGGGGGAAACTCAGAATGAGAAGGTCCAGGGACCCAAACTTGGGGAATGGGAGAGAGCCATCAAAAAGACAAGTCATGAAGTTGACGTCGGAACAAAGTTAGGAGGGGAACTTCCTCCTCCCGAGGAGAAACCAGACTAGATAGAAACAATTATCTCCTCTGCCTGGACCTAATCTCCAGTCTGAGTCACACTTAAGAAACCTCAGTCTGACCCAAGAAAAAGAGTCTGCGTGGCCAGCCCCGGGGCCGCGGCCCCAAGGTGAAGGACAGTGCTAACAGATAGCACGGAGCTTTCACCGGAGGGCACGAGGGCACGCGGGGCCCAGTCACTGGATCCATTGTTCCAGTGACCAGAGGGAAATCGCCTCCTCGGGGAACCCGCTGCTCGTTGGCAATTTTGTCAGCTTGGCTGAGGAAGCAGGCCGCGCTTAGACGGGCGGGCAATGAATGGTCCATGGGAACCTCGGGAAAAACAAAGCAAGGTTCAGGGTCGCCAGATGGATACTTGTTACTTCAAGTGCGCCATTTCCATGAGCCAAAAAGATGGGACACCACCACTTCTTATCAGTCTGTGCAGCGGGACAGGCTCCTATCTGGTTCCCTGGAGTGCTGACCTCACCGCTGGCCAGGAACGGCGAGGACCGGCTCCGGGCTGGTCCCGGGTCATGATGGGCATCACTCCTCTCCCAGGCAGAGCGTGGGACCACAGTCCTAGGTACTTTTTTTTCAAGCTTACTATCATTATTGATGTCAGAGAAGAAGGGAGAGGCAGACGGAGATAGAAACATCATGATGAGAGAGAATCCTCGATTGACTGCCTCCTGCACACACCCTGTTGTGGATTGAGCCCATAACCTCGACCTCCTGGTTCATAGGTCAACTCTCAACCACTGAGCCACACCAGCTGGGCAGTCCTAGGTACTTTTAATTATGGCCCTTCCCGGGCTCACTGTTCCTACACTACCATGGCCATCCCACAACGCTAACCCATTTCTACGACTCTCGCTCTGGGAAAGCCCCGAGAATGTGCCATCACGAGTCTAGACTCTTCCTCATTGAGTAATTATTTCTCCTTTAACTTGCTCTGCTTCTGTAGACATCTTGCACTGTCTTACAGGAGCTTCTCACAGGCTTTTTAGCTGTAATTGTTGCAACCTTTCTAACCACTAGCCAAGAGCAAGGGAATCGATTTGCAAGAAAAACAAAGCATCTTCAGCCCCGATCTGAGTTGGGGGTTTTCCTGTCAGGGTGATTTAAACCATGCTGTAGGCCTACTGTGTAGGGAGAGATGTGTGTGCACAGCAGCCACGAGAAATGCCCCCTCGCCTTGCCCACACCTCCTGGGTGGTCCACCTGGACACTACCCGCAGGCCTCCCCTCCCCCACAGCGACGGACGGACGGAGCCTGGCTCCTCCATCCCGGCCTCTGCCCACAGGTGTGTGTCTCCCCATCCAGCTGTCTCTGTGCAGGAGGCCAGTGGGCAGGTGGGGGCCCTGCCCCCCAGGCACACAGCGTCCTACAGCTGTAGAGCTCCCATTTAAAAGCGCAGCATTGCAGGTTGACTCATGTCCCCCAAAAGATAATGCTGTCCTAATCCTCAGCTCCTGTAAATAGGACCATTTTGCAAAAAGGGTCTTTGTAGATGCAATCATAATTAGGTCTATTACCCCCGGTGGGCCCTCAACCCAATTACTGGCATCCTTTAAGAGACGAGACAGAGGCAGAGGCAGAGCCCTCAGCAGTGCCCACCCCACCCCCATCGGTCTTTCCTTCAACAGACCCAGTGATGCCCCTTCTTGCAGCCTCCGACCATCCTCCAACATCTTTC
Source organism: Plecotus auritus (assembly GCF_963455305.1). Taxonomy (NCBI): domain Eukaryota; kingdom Metazoa; phylum Chordata; class Mammalia; order Chiroptera; family Vespertilionidae; genus Plecotus; species Plecotus auritus. The sequence continues at coordinate 42,496,536 of NC_137777.1, forward strand.
TAGTCACCACCCACGGGATAATCTCAGCCATCCTCCACCCAAGAGCAGCCAACACCGTTTTTTGAGCTTAACCCCTTATTGCCGAGGAATTTGTCAGAGTTCCCAAATTCATCAGTCATTCCACCGTGGAGGCCCCATCAACCGCCCAGCCAGCCTGCATCTGCAGGCCTCCCACACATACCTCTCTCTGGGCTTCTATTTCCACGGTGACCATGTGGCCCTGGAGGGCGGGGGCCACTTCTTCCTGGAGTTGGCTGAGGAGAATTGAGAGGGCTCCCAGCGGCTCTTGAGGATACAGAACCAGCATGGAGGCCACACCCTCTTTCGGGACGGGCTGAAGCCTCCCCAAGATGAGTGGGGTGAAGCTCAGGACACCATGGAAGCCGCCGTGGCCTTGGAGAGGCCCTGGGTTCTGACCCCACAGACCCTTGTCTCTGTGACTTCCTGGAGAACCACTTCCTGGGTGAGCAGGTGAAACTCATCAAGAAGATGGGCTACACCTGACTCACCTCCGCAGGCCGCCCCCTGGCTGGGCTGGGCCAGTGCTTCCTCCAAAGGGTCACCTTCAAGCACCACCAGGAGCCTGTGGAGCCCCAAGGCCTGTCAGGGGCTCCTCCCTGTCCCCCTGGTGTCTGGCTTTTACCCGAGCCTCTCCCTGCAACCACTAGGCAGCCTTTTAACCCCCTGGAGCCCTCTCCATGCCTGGGGCCAAGTGGTAACAGTAAAGTTTTCTGCAGAAAAAAAAAAAAAAAAAGACAGAGACAGCCAGGGAGAATGCATGTGACGACAGAGGCAGAGACTGGAGTGAGGAGGCCACGAGCCAAGGACTGTCTGCGAGGACGGAGCTAGGAAGAGGCAAGGAGCTCTCCCTCAGAGCCTCCAAAGAGGAATCAGCCCCGTGCTCACCTTGGTTTGGGATTTCGAGCCTCTAGAACTTCGAGGGAAACGATTGCTGCCGTTTCAGCCACTCGGTTTGCGATGCCATTTTCGGCGGCCCTGGGGATCCAGCACGTTCAGGGTCACGGCCGAGCGCGAAGCCAGCCCTGGCCCTCACTAGCCGTCGATGTCTGTATGTGTAAGGGGAAGTAACAGTATCTGCCCCGAGACTATGGTGAGGGATGTATGAGAGGTGTGGACGAGAAAGGGGCCACAGACTCCACCTGACCAGCTCAGAGGAAGCCTGCGCAGGCCTTACAAACTCCGAGACCTGAAGTGACCACCCAAGGTGGTCTGAACATAAAAATCCCCAACTAAAAGTGAGTCGTGGGGGGAAGTCCTGGCCTAGGCCTGCAGCTTCCTTGACACAGGTCAGTTTTACCTTAGCTGACCCCTGTCCACTGCTCCGACCCAAGGAAGATAACATATCTTTGAAATGTCAGGGTCCTCTCCTGCCCCCGGCCCCTCAGGGCACAACCTCTGCACCAGAGCCAAGACCAGAACCCGCCCTGTTACCTGGTTCCCCATCACCATCTCTGTGTGCTGGAAATGTGCATTCCTAACTAGCCTGTACCCGCCAATGTGAAAAAATGTATGTGTCGCTCCATTTAATTTTTGATCCAATCCAAGAGATTTCCCGTTTGACTTTCTCCCACCCCCTTACCAATGGATTTCATGCACCCCACCCCTTCCTATCTTCTCCGTTGATCCTGCTGTATAAAATCACTGCCATTCTCCGCAGCATTTTTAAAAAAATAATTCTTTATTGTTGAAAGTATTACATATGTCCCCCACTGACCCCCTCCAGTCTGCCCCCGTCCCCCACTGCAGGCCTTCACCACCTTATTGTCTGTGGGTGGCCATGGGCCATGCATATATGCACACAAGGTCTTTGGCTGATTCCCTCCCTCCCACCCACCCTCCCCCGCCTTTCCTCCCAGATTCCACACTCGGTTCCATGCTTCCATGTCTCTGGCTCCTCTCTGTTCATTAGTTATTTTGTTAATTAGATTCCACATATGAGTGAGATCATGTGATACTTGTCTTTCTCTGACTGACTTTTTTCACTTAGCATGATACTCTCCAGGTCCCTTCATGCTGTCTCAAAGGGTAAGAGATTCTTCTTCCTTTTTTTTTTTTTACTGCTGCATAGTATTCCATGGTATAAATTCCATTTTCTCAACCCGTTGAGATTTTGCTTCCTAGCAATCGTCATCGATCTGGCTCAAATAAACTCATAAAAATTCTCTACAAGGTTGGACATTTCTTAGGTCGACAACCTCTGCTAGTCTTGTGTCCTTGTGTGTAAACTGGGAGCAATAGTGCCTGTCTCAGGAGTATAGCAAGGAATGTGAGAGGACGCACACAGAGCACTTGGTGCTGCATCCATTCCTAACGGAACATGGCGAACATGGTGAAGTGATTGCTTTTGTTGTTCCACTCGTTTACACATTCATTGGTTGATCCTTGTATGTGCCCTGACCAGGGATCGAACCTGCAGCCTTGGCGTATTAGGATAACGCTCCAACCAACTGAGCTCCCCGGCCAGGGCTCCACTGGTTTTGACCCACAATCACGTGGTTCAGCCTGACGGTAAAGAGGGAGGTGATGGTGGTGGCAGCACCAATATCAGAGCCCCCGTTTATAATACTATTTGGTTTTTGCAACAACGGTTCTCAATTCTCTGACACCAGCCAGGTGTCCTACCAGGCCCTTCGGTTCTGACACCTCTCAGCGTTAGCGCAGACCCGGCAGCCTAAGGGCTCGGTCCTGCCAGCCTACCCCCAATTCCCCTGCCAGCTGCCAGGGAGGACACCAGGCTGCCCACACATCCGCCCGGCTGGCTACCAAGTTGGAGGCTCCCACACCCTCCTCCTCAGCTTTGATAATTGACTAGAACGACTCAGAACTCAGGTAGACACTACACTTACAGTTGGTTAGAAAGGATACAAATGAACGGCCAGATGCATAGGGACTAAGGGCAGGAGCGGGAGGGGAGGTGGCAGCCAGCTTCCATGCCCTTTCCAGACACACCGCCTCCCAGCATCTCCATGTGTTCGCCAACCCAGAGGGGTGTTACTACAGAAGCATGATTGGCTCAGTCACTGACCACAGGTGATTGAGCCCCATCTCCAGCCCTGCTTCCCGCTCTGGAGGCTGGAAAAGGGGTGCCAATCCTCGCAGACCCACAGATAGAGAGCAGGCCCATAGCTGCTGGCGGGGAGGGGTGGGGGGAGGGGGTGGAGTGTTGGGGGATGGAGGGACTGAGCAAACAAAAAAAAAGAGAGAAAAACTCATAGACAATAGTATGGTGACTGCAGGGGTGGGGGGCGGTAGACGAGGGTAAAGGGGATAAATGGTGATGGACGGAGACTTGACTTGGGGTGGTGAACACACAATGCAGTGTACAGATGATGTGTTGAGGAATTGTGCGCCTGAAGCCTGTATACTTTTGTTAACCATTGTCACCCCAATAAATCCAATAAAATGGAAAACAAATTCAATCCTCTGAGTGGCTAGCTCTCCCTCCAAAGGAAGTGCCCACCAGGGTCACCTCATTAGCATAAACACAGGTGTGGTGGAAAGAGGCTCCTATGAATACAGAAGACACTCCCATCACTCCAGAAATTCCCCGGGTTTTTGGGAGCTTTGTGCTGGAAAGGAGGTCAAAACTGAATACGTACACACACACACACACACACATACACACACTTATACCATAAATACCTCCTGTCTGCAGTCAGCTTTTATACATCTGAGGACAAGTGTCCTTAGTCATCTCAGCAGCACCTCACATAGAGCTAAGCACACGGTAGACACTTAATAAATGTGGACCTGAACACTCTCTGTGCTCTTCAGATATCACCTGTGACCGGCTCCCCTGGGAAACCTAAACATACTTTGCCAAGTTTTTTGTGCACTAAAGGATTCCCCCCTCCTCTGTTGCTTCTAAAGGAACTTTAGGGGACAATAGAATTTTCCTTGGCCTAGCAGAGTGGCTCAGTTGACTGAGTGTCATCCTGTGTACCAAAAGGTTGCCGGTTCGATTCCTGGTCAGGACACATTCCTGAGTTTCTGGCTTGATCCTTAGTCGGGGAGTGTACAGAGGGAGGCTTCTCTCTCTCTCAATTCCTCTCTCTAAGCATGACCTTGGGTGAGTATTAAAACAATAAAAAATTTAAAAAGAATTGTCTATTCACACACCCTTAGGGCTTTGCTCTCAGCAACCTCACCTGTGCTGGAAAGTTACTGATGACCAGAAAAGTGTGTGAGGCACCCCACCCCACAGGTGCTGGTCCTCCTGACCCCTCAGAATCTGGCCGGTCTTGGAGAGTCACGAGAGAAATTCAACAGTTGGCCCTAGGATTTCCTGCAGGACGCTGGGGCCTTCGCACCAGCCCTGGCAGCGGACCTGGGACACTGCTCTCACCGTGGCCTCCGGAGCCCCATGCTGCCCTCGCATTCCTGCGGGGGACCGCGGGCTGGGAACGGCAGACCCTGGCCGGGGAGGGAGGAAAGGAACGCGGCTGTCTCGGAAGGAACTGGAGCAAAAGCTGCGGCCCCGGGGACGTCCGACCACAGCTCCTCCAGCTGCCCGACTTCCTGTTCCAGCACTGGAGTGTGTCCCTGAGGACGCCCCAGCTGACAGGCAGGAACCCTTCAGCATTACCTGCTGCAGACGGACTGCTGACTCAGCCCATTCGGGAGGAGAGGGCTTGGCGGGGCTCCCTCTCTGGGACCCAGCTTTGGGGAGCGAGTTTCATTCATGCCTCGAGGTTTTAGCTCAGTGAGCCCCAGAATAAGAAGCGGGTGTAATCGGGGCACTGCTGGTCTATTCCCAGTGTGGAATGATTTATCTTAGGAGCACAGAAGTAATATTTTATGTACGGCGGGCTGTGGAGGTGGTGGAAGTCATGTAACTTCAAAGATCAGTGAAATGTCACCAAAGAGGAAAAGGTGAGGTTATATGCATGAGGGAAACATGCGAAGCGTTGCAGACTTCCCCAGGCCAGTCTACTTTGCTCTCTCCGGCAGTGGAGGCTAGTAGGCTGAAATAGAATTTTTTATTTTTATTATTTTTTAAAAAATATTTGCATTGATTTCAGAGAGGAAGGGAGAGGGAGGGAGAGATAGAAACATCAACGATGAGCGAGAATCATTGATTGGCTGCCTCCTGCACGCCCCCAACTTGGGATCGAGCCCGCAACCTGGGCATTGCCCTCGACCAGAATCGAACCCAGGACCTTTCAGTCCGCAGACTGACACTCTATCCACTGAGCCAAACCAGCTAGGGCTGAAATAGATTTTTTTTAAAGAATAGTTCATTGATTTTTTTAGAGAGAGAGGAAGGGAGAGAGAGAGAAAGAGAGAGAGAGAGAGAGAGAAACATCGATGTGAGAGGGCAGCATCAATTGGCTGCCTCCTGCACACCAGGCATATGCCCTTGACCGGAAATCGAGCTGCCAGAGAAATGCAGACTCCAGCGGGGTGGCATTTACAGCTATTTGGGCCGCAGACCTGACAGACAGGAAGAACACACGGGGCTGGGGAATCTATATAGCTTTGGGCGATAAAGAAATGACATAACCTGACTATAAGGATGTACACACGCCGGGCAGATGAGACTCGCGTGAGGGGACACCCTGAGCCCCGAGATTCCAGCCCCCTGCAGGCCTGCATGGGTGATGCGACGTGTCTGTGAGTAGCCGTGTCCGCAGGGAAATCTGTGGCTGTCACCTCGGCCGCTGAGGGGAAACAACTTGCTGACCCAACTTTACTGCTTCCTCCCTGAGTAAGCGTCTTTTGACCTTGGGAAGGATTCCAATAAAATATTAATATGTTTGCATTAGGTTTTGCAACAATTTGTGTATATTGGGCCTCCTGGGTGCTTGTAATGTTTAAGAGGAGCTGGCATGAAAGAATCATATATCAGTCCCGTGAGTCCAATGTGAAGTGTGTAATTGAGTAATTGTCTACATTTGTGATTTACTAGGTTTGTAAACAATACTGGAATGTTTATGAGAACTCAAGATGCACTATATTTTTGTTTAATTTTTTAGACTTATTAAAATATGCTTTAGTGTTTGGGAATGTTCTGATTGTTAGGTATTTGAAATGCTTATAAATAAAACCAAATATATTCCATGTATAAATTTGTTGAAGATATAGAAGGGGATTTAACTAACAAGTGAAAAACCCCTTTAAGAGTGATTGTTAAAATTGTCTAGATATATAAATAAAATAAATGAGAGCTGTCAGTTGAACTTAAAAGCTTAAGCAAAACTGGGGAGGTTTCTAACATATTAATTGAGTATAATTTTTTAAAATATGTTTTTATTGATTTCAGAGAGGAAGGGAGAGAGAGAGAGAAACATCAATGACGAGAGAGAATCATTGCTTGGCTGCCTCCTGCACGCCCTCCACTGGAGATTGAGCCCACAACCTGGGCATGTGCCCTGACCGGAAATTGAACCTTGACCTCCTGGTTCATAGGTGGACACTCAACCACTGAGCCACACCGGCCGGGTATTTTTTTTTAAAGTAACCAAAGGTAGTGTCTCTTCTAGGTCATTACAAAATCACTCACTTTGCTGACGTGGCAGAAGAGATGGGTGGGAAGAACAAGGACCAGGTGTACCTGCCCCCAGGCCCTGCCACTGCATGAGCTCCAAGGACTCTCCCCCCACCTTTTTATTACAAAAAATTTCAAACATACGAGAAAGTGAAAACGTATAGTGCAATGAACACCCACATACCCACCTCCTAGACTCCATGGTCCTAAACTTTTTGTCATACTGGCTTAATTTACACCTACCTGTCTATCTACAGAGCCATTTCAAAGTAATTTGCTGATGTCATAATACTTTATCTCAAATTGCTTCAGTATAAACCTCCAAAAGTAGGAATGCTCACTTCTACTTTTTTACAAAGAATGTTTTCTCTGTAACCACATCACATCATACCTGCTGATGTTAACAAGGACTTCCTAATGCCATCTGAATCCAAGTCCAGAGTCAGATGTTCTCAAAGCTATGTTCAAACAAATTTTTTCTTCTGAGTCTAGTTTAATTCCTGCGATATTTTCACTATACATTTATGTCATGTGATGCAGTAATACGTTATGTATCATATTTTATTATAGCCATTCATCTGGTTATATGAGTTGTCATTTCCGGGTTTTGCCTGTCCAAATGATATTTTTTAAAAAACTACATTCCACCCTGGCTGGGTGGCTCAGTTGGTTGGAGCATCATCCCATACACCAAAATGTTGGGGGTTCAATCCCTGGTCAGGTCAAGTACCAGAGCCAACCAATTGGTGTTTCTCTCTCACATCAATGTCTCTCTCTTCTCTCTCTCCCCTCCCGCTCTCTCTAATCTTTTTAATTTATTGATTGATTTTAGAGAGAGGCAGAGAGAGAGAAACATTGATTTACTATCCATTTATTTATGCATTCATTGTTTGCTCTTATATGTGCCCTGACCTAGGATCCTACCTGTAACCTTGGCTATGGGGCCAATGCTCTAACCAACTGAGCTACCTGGCCAGGGTCTTCACAGGACCTTTCTGTGTGTGCACACTCACGCAGAGAGAAAGATTTTTTTAAAGACTTACCATGTGGGTGTGAGAGAACCGAGGGTGCTTAAGGAACCCCCGATGTGACAGTGGAAGCCATCCTTAGGGAAAGTTTGAGATGGGTTTCCCTGGAAGGACTTCTTGGAGTGTTGGGGCTGGGTTGGCCAATCCTGGTGCCAACAGGACTGAAGTTCACCGTGGGTCAGGGCAGGACTCCCAGGCAGCATGGGGAGGCCGAGGCAGGAGGAGAAGCGGGTTTTTCTTTCTGCCTGCAGTGACCAGGTAGCTGTGGTCTGGGGGACTCAACCAGCCTTTCAACGTCTACTTCTTCCCCTCTGTGTTCCCGGCCCCACATCTGATGATCAGAGATGCGCAGTTTTTAACGAGTTTCATTGAAGTTTTGCTTAGACACAAGAGGAGGCCTTCACGGAATCCACACTCCTTTTGCTTTAAAGACGGGTGCAGACAACAGATGAGAGTGCGTATGTCGTTCAAACGGAAGGTGGTTAATAAAGACCTCTGAGGAGGCTGGCGCCCAGGAGAACAAACAGGAGTGACCCCATGTCCCACTGAAGCCAGAACACAGATGCCTCCTGAGCACTGGCGTTCAGATACTAACGCATCCAATCTTGGCAACTACCCTGGTGAGGCCATCACTATTATTACACTGAGTGGCTAGATTATTATGATCTCTGAACGCATAATAATCTGGCCACTCAGTGTGTGTGTGTGTGTGTGTGTGTGTGTGTGTGTGTGTGTGTATGTGTATGTGTGTATATATATATATATATACACACACATATATATATATATATATATGAGGCCCGGTGCATGAATTCATGCATGGGTGGGGTCCGGCCAGCCTGGCCAGGGGGAGGGGACATGGGTGGTTGGCCGTCCTGCCTGCTGGTCGAACTCCTGGTCGAGGGGACAATTTGCATATTAGCCTTTTATTATATAGGATATACACTGAGTGGCCAGATTATTATGCATTCAGAGATCATAATAATCTGGCCACTCAGTGTAAACTCAGTTACAGACAAGCAGCGGAGGCGTGGAGACATCGACTCATGTAGCCCAAGGTCACGTAGACGGTGTCTGAGCCAGGGTCGGAACCCCATCATCTGGCTTCAGAGTCTACACTCTCAGCTTCTCCCCCTTCTCACGTGCCTTCCCTCTGCATCGGGGACGAATGTCCCTGTGTAACAGAGGAAGGGGGGCCCCAACCCCCTGCCGCGCGTGGAAGTGAAGCAGGACCCTAGGAGCCGAGCCCACACGCTGGGACAGCGCGGGGAGGAATCACACTGTCCAGATGCCTTTTCCGGTGACGCACAGCCTCAGACGGGCAGTCACACCAGGTGCTGCCTCCGGTTCAGCCGACACAGGAGTGAGAAGACGTTCAGTGGCATTAGTCGATCAGGAAATGCAAATCAAAACCACAAAGAGACACCACTCCACACCCAGCAGGGTGGCTGTCATAGAAATTAAGAAAGGAATGGCACGTTTTTAAAAGGGACAGAAATTCTGTGTTGGTGAGGAAGTGGGGACGTTGGAACCCCCTCGTACATTGCTCGTGGGAATGGAACGTGGCGCAGCCACATTGAAAAAGAGTCTAGCGGTCCCCAAGAAGAGAAATGTAGAGTGACCCTATGATAACTCTAGACACAGACCTCAAGAAACTGAAAACAGGGACTCAAACAGATGCTTGTGCACGAATGTTCTCTTCATGAGAGCCAGAAGGTGGAAACAACCCAAACATCCAACAACGAATGGATAAGCAAACTGTGGCCTAGCCTCCCAGTGGATAACTCCGCGTGATTCGAGCTCGGTGGGATCCCTGGCCCCATTTGCCAGGGAGGAAAACTGAGGCAGATGGTTCTGTAGGTTGCCACAGGTCCTAGGGGGCCAGGCGGTGAAGCGGGAATTTGGACCCAGACAGCCTCAGGCCAGAGCCGAGGTGTTTCCCCACAGGCCCACGTCAGTTTCATGGAGCGTCCTGCCAGCATTAGACTCATGAGGTTAGAATGCCATCTCCTCTCCCCGACCCCTCTCACCCGGTGGAAGAGGCGAGGCTGCCCCCTCCCAGTCACCCTGCTTCTCCCGCACCTTTGCTGGATCAGAGGTCTTCCCTCTTCCCAGGCAGGCTCAACTCTCAGAGCGTTCTCCCTCCCCTGCTTTCGGCCCATCGCCTGTTGCCAAATCCTGCCGGGCTGCCTCAAACCCTTTCCACACCCAGTGCCCCATTGTCTCTTTCCCTCTCTGCCTCACAAACTGAGAATGCGAGGAAACGGACGTGGCCCCACCTCAAGGAGCGTACTGTCAGACAGAAACCAATGAGTAGGCAGTTTGTATACAGGGATTAAGTTCGTGGGAAAGGAGGGACAGGGTCACGCCTACAAGTGAAGGGTAAGGGTGGACCTCTAGGTAGGCTGAGGAAATCTGGGAGGGCTTCCTGAAGGAGGGGGGGGGGCCTGACTTAGACTCAGGACAGTAGGGACTATTGGCACTAGCCAGCTCATTCACAGCTTCCTGTGGTCCAGCCCTGTCTACCAGTCATCCTTCCCCAGCCCCCCAGTAATCCTGTGCTCTGCACACTTTGACCCTACAACGTCTGCACGCAGCAAACATTGACAGACCTGGGTTCAAATCACCATTCTGACACCACCCAGCAGCCTTGTCCTGCCTGTTTAACCTCACCAAGCCTTCCTTTCCCCAGCTGCGAAACGGTGAGAACAGTACCTACCGTGTGCAGCTGGTGGAGGAATTAGCAGGAACATATGTCCACCTGGCACATAGCAGTTATTGAATCAGTGGTTGCTCTTAATATCATACTATTTGTACGATCATACCTTCCCTCTGCCCCCCGCGGCCCCCCCCCCCCCCCCCCGCCGCCCCCAACCTCAGTTTCTTTAAGAAATCGTCTGAGATCCAAGAGTTGAAATGAATGTGCCTCTCAGGGCTGGCCTTGGGTTAGTGACCTATGACATGTAGAAGTTCCTAGATGCTCAGCTGCCGGCAGCAGTGATTGTGTTTTATTCATTGTTAACCGCTCAGCCCAGCTGTTTATAAAATTAAAATATGGACCCAATCCTGTCCTGAGGAATGTCTGGGGCAACTGGGGGAGAGGGTGTCATGCTGGCCACAGGCCAGGGGACTGGACCCAGTGGTTGAATGTGCACTGGGATGGGGTGAGGGGAGACAACAGAGCAATTCAGATGCAGAAAAGGTGGAAAATACAGGAAAGGGAAGGTGGAAATGAATTAAGACGAACATGCTTCAATTGTCTGAACTTGTACATTGGAGTCATTTTGCTTCACATTAAAAAAATCTCCCACAAATAAGCAAACCCCAAAAGACATTTGAAGAGACCTCCCACCCACTGCTGCAGGATGGAAATTGATCTGACATTAAGGTGTGCATGCCCTTTGATTCTATGAATTTATTTCTAAGAACTTCTCTTAAGGAAATTATCAACTAAGAATGTGATAGTGTATTCAAAAATGTTTTCTTACAGCATCGCCTATCATAATAGCAAAAAATAGCCAACAACTAGATGCCCAATGATAGGAAGCTATTAAATAAATGATGGCACAATATTGTGTAGTTGTAACAATGAATGTAGCAAATCTGTGTTTCTTAGCATTGAAAGATGTTCATGATCGCCCAGCCGGCGTGGCTCAGTGGCTGAGCGTTGACCTATGAACCAGGTGGTCAAGGTTAGCTTCCTGCTCGGGGCACATGCCTGGGTTGCGGGCTTGATTCCCAATGGGGGGCATGCAGGAGGCAGCCAATCAATGATACTCTGTCATCACTGATGTTTCTATTTCTCTCCCCTCTCCCTTCTTCTCTGAAATCAATTTAAAAAAAAGATATTTATGATCTAGTGAAAGTGAAAAAAAGCAGGTTACAAAATAATAACCATCCTATTTTTGTATTTGGGTGCATATCTACAAATACATAGAGAAATTGAACTCTGGGAGCATATCTCCCAGGTACAGTGATGATTTATACCTACTTGCTCTTTTTTTTTTTCAGGATAATAATGTGAATTGTATGTTCCACGTGGGCTGTAAGTGGTGTAGCAGGAGCCGCTTCCCTCTGTGCACGGAACATCTGCTGGCCTGGTGCTCACCGGAGATCCCAGGCACATGGTCCCCATCGGGGCGTGAGTCTAAGGCAGCCGTGGGCAAACTACGGCCCGCGGGCCGGATCTGGCCCGTTCGGCTGTTTTATCCGGCCCGCGGAGCCGAAAGAGTGGAGGGTTCTCTTGCTCTCCCCTCCGCTCCTTTACTTTGAATTTATATTAGTTCACACAAACACTCCATCCATGCTTTTGTTCCGGCCCTCCGGTCCAGTTGAAGAACCCATTGTGGCCCTCGAGTCAAAAAGTTTGCCCACCCCTGGTCTAAGGCCACCAGCGGAGAAACTTCCCAGACAAGAGCCAGCAGACGGAGTAAAAGGGCTTTCCCGCTCTCGCCAGCCCATGAGAGCACAGGAGGGAACATGCTTAGCAGAACAGGTGGTGAGGTCCCTGCTCTGCCCGCAGAGGAGGGGTCACACACTCACACGAGCAGCCCATGGTTGTCTCCACTAAGCGGCGGTGGGCCCTGCGCGAGGAAGAACCGTAAGACCTCGTCCCCGGGAAGTCACCAAGTCAGGATCTCACTGTCATGGCAGCGAGTGTTAGGGTTCCTCCCTGCCCGAGGCACGTGGCTGAGCCCAGGAGTCCCTCGCGAGCCCCTCCAGGCACCAGCACACCGTATTTGAGGTAAATCCTTAGGCTTGAACCTGCTCCAGGCTGCAGGGGAGCAGAGACCTTCCTGGGTGAATGGAGAAGTAAAAAGAACGGAGTTTAGAGGGAAAGGCAGGAGACTGTCCCTAGAGATGGTCTTACTCCCCCAAGGGTCCACCAGAACCTTTTCTTCTTCTATTAATGTCAGGCAGTTCCCACGGGCTGCTTGGTATTGCTACCTATTCCTGTATTTCCAGGCATCTCCCAGCTCACCTCCTCGACTAGGTTGACCACGCCCGGAGGGATGGCCCGTTTCACCAAGTACCAAGCAGGGCACACTGTACAATGATACCGTCCCTTCAGCACACCATTCCTGTGGGCCTACTACGTGCAGCATGGTTCAAGGCCCTGGAGAGTCTGTAGTGAACTGGGCAGTTCCCATCAGAGAAAAATAAGAATTTAAATAAGACAAACCATTGCACCTGACCTTGGACTCAGTAAGCCACATGCAGAGAGCCAGGGCTGGGAGAAGTCTCGCCAGACGGAATGGTGTTCGGATGGGAATGTCGTTTTTCAGAAAGCATCACTCTTCAATAAAAGCCAACCGTTTGCTTCATCTGCTGTCTGACCAGAGAGAACAGTGATCCATTCTGACTCTGAGGAAGAACGGTTCCGTCAAACTTACCGGGAGACAGCGTGTGGTTTCCGACCTGGCGTCTGCCTGGGGAGGTTTCAGGGTTCTAACGTGAACCCCACATACTAGCCGATAAGCAGCCTCCTCAGACGTCCTCAAACTACGGCCCGCGGGCCACATGCGGCCCGCCGAGGACATTTATCCGGCCCGCCGGGGGCCGCTGCCTGTCCTGCTTAGCAGGACTCCTCCTGGGCCCGCAGTGTGCATAGGAATTTGTTCATAGTTTTTTTTAAACTATAGTCCGGCCCTCCAACGGTCTGAGGGACAGTGAACTGGCCCCGTTTAAAAAGTTTGAGGACCCCTGCCGGAAGTCCACACCATGAAAGGAACCCAGAGAAGGACTGCTCTCCGAGTGCAGCGGCAGCTTAGGTTTGGGGGTGTTTTACATCTACAACGTACTTTGCAAAGGTTTTATCGGGACTGGCGCCCTCTTGCACTCCTACGTTCAGGAAATGCTTTCCCCACCCGCAGCCCGGAGTTCTGAATGGGACCTACCGCCTCTTCCAGCGCGGCGCCCTCCTTGCTCCCATGTGATTGGCTGAAGGGGGCCATCCTGAGCCAATCACAGCATCTCATCCGACCCTGTAGACAGCGGGTGGAAGAGAACCCTGCTCCAACCGGGTCAAGTCCCAGGGTTTGTCCAACTGGATCTCAAGCAAGAGATGCAAGCATTTCCGGGGTGAGGAGTGAGGGGTGGGGGTGCGGGGTGGGGGTGGGGGTGGGGGTGGGGGGAAAGCTCTGGGATATGAGATGCAGGAGCAGCATGGCCGTGTGGAGGGAGGCAGCCGGAAGGACTGCACCAGCGCTCCCAAGAGCAGAACTGAGAGATGGAGAGACAGCCTTCCGCAGCAAGCGTCCCCTCCGCCCTGAGACCGCCCCCAACGGGAGATTTCCTACAAAGTCTTCTTTTTGGCCGAGCTTGTTCAAGATGGCGCTCCTCGCCCCGAGGAAGGAGCTGGAGCTGGGAGAGGTTCCGTGAGCCGCCCAACATCCCGCTGCCGCCACCAGAGAAAGCAGCAAGGATGGAAACACCGCCTGGGACCCTGGTGCACGTCTGTGACCCTTAGAAGGGTTTTCCCTGCCTCGGATCTCATCCCCTCTCGCACCCATTGGTGCACTCTGGTGGCTGTCTTTTCCACAGCGCAGAGCCACGCGCCTCACATCCGTGTTCCGATCCTGCGGGGACACAGGGTCACAGCAGAGACGCCTCCGCAGGGCTCCAGCCCACCATTCCCTCCCTCCCTGCGGCTCCCGGAGTGAGCACGCCGTTCCTCCCTCTGCCAGGGCCTGGCCTCCTGCCCGCCCACCTGGGGGGCCTGGCACATCCCTCCAGTCCCTAACCACGCGGGAAGCCTCCTGCTCCCCACCACCCCAGGAGGAGCCATGCTTCCTCCTCTCTGCCCCTTCCTGGATCTGCCTCCAGCAAGGCAGCGCTCGCCTGGTTCTAATCCTCCTCCGCCTTCCGGAAGAGAGAGGTTCCTGGGGCCAGGGCTAGGCATGCCATCTATCTCTAACGCTGGGCACATAGTAGGTACTCAATAAATGTTCGCTGAAGGCCAATGCAAATATCCAGCATTCATACCTCGTTCACAATCAGCATCAGGTTGGGGGTCGACTGACGAGGTGCTTCGAAGCCAGGGAGAGCTGACCGGGAACATCTGAACACCTCTGCAGAGATTCATCACCTTCTGCACCCAATTAATGCGGAGCCATTAGCCCTTTGTGCGGCTGCCAGGATCTATTAAGCCATTTAACTTCTCCGCAGGCACTTCAGCATCAGTCCCAAGGGCATTTTCCTCAGGCCTGGGCAGCCAAAGCCTAAATGGCTTAAGTGGTGAGCGTTCTGTCACTCCCACTGGGAACCAGACGGGGAGGCAACGCTTTAGGATCTAAGACAACTGTGGGACAGGAAAGCTCCTGAAACCCAGACTAGAGTCAGTCTCACCCCTGAAAGGAACACTGGCCTGTGTCTTTCCTAAGGGCTGACCTTCTGAGTAACAGAAAACCGCCTTCTGTGGGGTGATTGGAATGGTCCCAGGAAAGTCCCCAGGCTGATGGATGTCCGTCCCTCGCAATTACTACAGGGCCTGAAATTCCCTCCATTAGTCACTTCACAAATCGTTGAGCACCTACTAAGAGCCAAACACTTGGAGAGTCTGCCTTGCATCATTAGAAGATTGTTCTGCTGGGCTAAGTTAGGCTTTATGCTGAGCTCAAAAGCAAATGTCCCTCTGCCCGGCCGAGGGGCTCAGTGGTTGAGCGTCAACCTATGAACCAGGAGGTCACCGTTCAATTCCCAGTCAGGGCACATGCCCGGGTTGCTGGGAAGGCCCTGTACCCGCTGCTCTCTGCAGTCATTTCCTCACAAAAATGCACAGGGCACATGCCCAGTGGGGGCATGCAGGAGGCAGCCATCAATGATTCTCTCTCATCACTGATGTTTGTATCTCTCTCTTTGTCTCCCTTCCTCTCTGAAATCAATAAAAGCATATTAAAAAAAAACACAAACAACACACCAAAAAACAAATGTCCCTCTAAGATTAAAAAACAAAAAACACACACCACAAAACAAAATGTCCCTGGAAGGGTAATCCAGTAAGCAGTATTAGTCATTAATACCATCCTTCCAAGAAGCCCCAAGGCAGAGGACAGCTGCATGCTGGGTCCTAGGACAGATAGTTGCCGGGGAAGAAGTGTAAGCCTTATGGGATATAGACCAACTCTCTGTGCAATGAGTAGGCACCATGGGTGAGCTTACCGTTTCCAGTTCCCCACCCCTATGGATTTGCCAGATCAGAGACACAAGCCCAGTGGGTGTGTCCAATAGACCTTGTTTATGGGATTAGCCTGTATTCCCCAGCCTGCTTGTAGGGAATGCATTTTTAAGAAACCAAGTCTACACTTGATCTTAGCCAGAAGGCTAAGAGAACTTGGAGGGGAACTAGGTCTGCCCTCTGAGAGCTGATCTGCAATAATGAACAGTTTCTCTAAAGAGACGGAATGGCTCGACCATACCTGGATGAAAGGTATGGAGAGAGGAAGAGGGTTAGATGGTTGGAAGGGATCCCTAAAACAAGAACCATCTGGGCACACTCTTCTATGTTGTCCTCTTAACCCCAAAAAGAAAGTCCCGTGTAGTCGGTGGAGACGACACGGACCAGGAAGTACCACAGCCCCCGAAACCAGCACCACCGTCTTCCAGACGCTTCTTCTCCCACTGGGTGTTGGTTTCCCACAGTGCGCCCGCGGCCACGGAGAGCGGATCCTTGACCGTTACAGCTCACTAAAGATGGACAACTGGAATTGTGATTGGTCACCCCTCCCATGAACTTAGGGCCTGGTGCCTCCTACAGACTGGTCACAGGCCAGAACCTGGACCACGGGGCCCACCTGTGAGTCCTGGCCTGATGCTGAGCTGGCTGGCCCAGGCCGACTCTGGTCCCAGGCCTCCTTTAGACCAGCGGTCGCCAACTGGTGGTCCGTGGACCACGGATGGTCCGTGAGGTCCAAAAGGTTGGCGACCGCTGCTTTAGATGGTTCCAGGCCCTGTCCACCCGCCCTGCCCCCCTCCTTAGGAATCCGTGCCTTTGAGCTGTGGCCCTGGCCCACCTGCGCTCCTCTCCAAAAAGCCCCGGATGATGCTACCCACAGGTGTGGGTGGTTGTCTCATCAGACGTCTCTCCCATTCCCTGGGGCTTTGTCTTCTCAGGTTTCTTGCACTCTCACCTGACAAACCAACTGTGTGCTACCTTCCCAGGCACTGAAAGTAAAAACAGTTTCTAAGGCACTAAAAATCATTATAATCTTTTATTGTTGTTAATCCTCACCCGAGGATATGTTTCCATTGATTTTTGGAGAGAGTGGAAGGGAGGGTGAGAGTCTGACAGACACACAGAGACACATTGATTGGTTGCCTCCCACTCACATCCTGACGCAGGGCCAGGGAATGAGCCTGCAACTTAGGTACCTGCCCTGACCAGAATCGAACCCGGGACCCTTCAGTCCACAGGCCAACGCTCTACCTACTGAGCCAAACCAGCTAGGGCTACAATTGTTTTAAAAAATTATCTTCATTGTTGAAAATATTGCAAATATCCCCCCGTTTTTTCCCCCTCCACCCCACACCCACTTCTCCCAGGCCTTCACCGCACTATTGTCCATGTCCATGGGCTATGCATATATGTGAATCTCTCCCCACATTACAACTTTTTATTATATAATATATGCTCTATTGATAACTATATTATTAAATATAGTATTGTATATTATGTAGAGATATGTTATAAATATTATCTAATAATTAAATTCTAGAACTTTTCAACATATAAAAACAAAGAGAAGAATGTAATGATCTCCCACATCCTCATCACCTAATCTCAACAATAATCAACACTTTGTCCCTCTGGTTTCATCTGTCTCCCACACTTTTTCTATTCTGGGCATTTTTAAAGCAAATACCAGAGAACATATGATTTCACCCACATTTTATTTTACACGTTTCCTCCTTTTTGATTGAATTTATTTGGGGTGACATTGGTTAATAAAATGATATAGGTTTCAGGTGTGCAATTCTCAACTCCATCATCTGTATATTGTATTGTGTGTTCACCACCCCAACTCAAGTTTCCTTCCCAGATAAGCACATTTTAAAAGACATAACCATACTGCCAGTATTACCTCAACAAGATAAACAATAAACCCTTCATATGATCTAATACTCAGTCCCAATGTTCAGCTTTCCCAGGCTGTTTTAAAAATGCCCGATGCCTTATTATAACTGCTGGTTTTTCAGGAAGTAAGCCAGGTTCAGACACCGCATTTGGTTGTCACATGTTTTTATCTAAAACCATCCTTCCTCCTTATTTGTTCTAATTCCATTTATTTGTTGAAGAGAGTAAGCCATTTACCTGGTAGAATTCCCCCACATTCTGGACTTGGCCGAGTGTGTGCTCTTTGTGTGGTTAGTTTCACTATTGCTGGTATTTTGTGTAAACTGCTAAGCACGATTTAGAACAACGATGTGCAATGGAAGTAATACGCAAGCCACAGATGTACTTTATGTGTTCTATCTGCCACATTTACAAAGTTCAAAAGAGGTAGGTAAAATGAGTTTTAATAATATATTAAAGTATTCATTTAAAATGAAACAGCCAAACCATTACCGTTTCAAAATGTTACTAATATAAAAAGTTATAAATGAGCAATGGGGACATCTGTAATAGTATCAGCAATAAAAATGAGCTATTTTGTATTCTTTTGTCCACTACCTCTTCAAAAGTGGGTGTGTGTTGTGAACTGTAAGCACATCTCAATTCAGGATGGCTACATATCAAGTGGCCACGGGCCACACGTAGGCAGGGTGGTTACACGTAGGCAGGTTGTTTAGATTCAGTTTTAAATGTTTTATGTGAGAAGGATACTTCGTACTTGTTTCTGTAGATTTCCTATTTTTCAAATTCCCTGTCAACCTTTCACCGGGTAGTTTTAGCATTCACTGGTGATCATTTCTAAACCCCTTACTTTATTAGGGTTGTAAATTTATGATTTTCTAACTCTATTATTCCTCTGCATTTGTTAGGGAGAAATCTTACGTAAAGATGAGCTTGCCCTCATCAGCTCTTTGGCTACTCTGAAATATAGACCACGTGGGAAAAGTGGCATATGGGCTTCCTCTTTCTATCAATGTTCAGAGAAATGAGTTGGTGCCCAAACTATTTCTAATGGTGACTGAGAAGGGGTCTCTTTTTATTGCTGTGAACATATAGTTTTCAATTTGCTACCTTTCAATGCATTGCAGCCTTTATTCTTTATGATGCGAAAAATTTCCCACTTTGGGCCAGTGAGACCCTCTGGGCGGCTGCTGGGTGCCCTGCTTTCTGACACAACCATGAGGCTCACGGTGGACGTTTCCTGCTCCAATCAGAAACCAGCTGTTCCTTCAGGGAGCGCTGGTTCCTTCGGTGAATGAGATCAGGACATTACAAGCACCAAGAAGAGTCAATAGGACAAAGATTGTCTTCTTGGGTGGAGAGGGTAGGATAAGAGGAGAAAGGGAGATTTCAGAGGGCCTCCCACATCTCTTCCTGCCCTGCCCCTTCCTTTCTCAGAGTTTCTGACTCTCCACGCCATCTACTCCCAGGACTAGAACCTTCTATTGCCCTTAAAGTGCAGGTGAAAGTTCAGCCAACTGGAGCCCGGGGGTCCCCACCTGACCTCCCTTGGCAAAGAGCCCAGAGCCTTTGTCCACAGTTGCATCACTTCCCACCCAGCCCTTCCTGAGCCACCTCCCCGGTGTCTCCGGGACAACACAGTCGGCCTCATCCCAGTGACATCAGGGAAACTCCTGTTTCCAGCAGTTTCTCCTTCAGCTGCAAAAATGTGCAGCGGTAGACAGGGCGTGGGCTTTTGAAGCCTCTGCAGGAAGCGGAGTTGTTTTCTCAGCACCACATCCGAGCGCATCTTCCGTGAGAGCTGTGGTTGCCCAGCTGGTGTGCAGCCCTCCCATCCCCTCGCCTGTCCAGCTCCACCCCAGATGGCCAGCCAGGGAGGTGGGGTGGGGGTGGGGGGCGGGCAGACCCCACACCACGTGGTGGGCGTTAAGGAGATCGCAGGACCAGCACGGAGGAGCAAAAGGTAACGGAGGCTGGTGAGGGGGCGCCTGAGATCTCTGGTGGGTTTCCTGAGTGTTCCTTGTCGCTTCCATCCCCTGCTCAAAAGGTAATAAACATCACTGCAGTGAAACTCGCATCAGACTAGGGGAGCCCCCCAGTACCTGGCACCCCAGCAGTGTGGGCGTGAATATAGAATGCTCATTTCGTGCCCTTGCCACAGCCGCTGGCACTCCGGGCCGGAAGACAAGGAGAGCAGAAGCCGCCTTTCTAACGCAGACACCTGCTCATTCTGGCAGCAGCTCGGAGCACAGTCGCATCGGTCGGGGGCCTACTGTGTGCCTGGGGTGCTTTCCCAGTTCTGTTTGCTCCTGTCAGCAGGCCTGTAGACAGATATTGTGTCCCCACAGTCCAGCAGGAGAAGTTGAGGATCCCTAGAGGTTAAGTCATGGCCCTGGATCTCACGCACGCCAGGTCTCAATGTCTCCAAGACCGGGCTCCGAAGGTCACGCTGGCCGCCAGTGGGTATATGGATACCTTCCCTCAACCAGGTGCTTTGCGTTTATGATCATTTTAATCTCTGCTCCCCTTTATAAAGTGGCTGTCATCATGCCCTCTTTACAAATGTCGCTAAGATTTGTACCGAGGCCTGATTCCAAAGCTTGTGCGTTTTCCAACGAGCTGCCCTGACTCTCACCAGTAGCGTCTCCATTCCTCCCAACCCCCATCTTCTGGCTCTGTGGCACATTCAGCGCACAAAAGTGCAAAGACACGTGGCAATGCCTTCCTGTCTGAATGGCGTTCAGCCTCTGGTATCCTCAGAGGGAACCCCAATAGGAGGCGGACGTCTGGGCTGCAGGGGGTGAGGTGTCTATCAGAGTGTGTCACTGTTCGGGACTCCCAAACCTAATTATATTACTGAAAATATTAATTAGGATGAAGCTATATTTTTATAAGTCTTAAAGCCTTGGCCGGTGTGGCTCAGTTGGTTGAGCATTGTCCCATGCACTGAAGGGCCACAGGTTCAATTCCTGGTCAGGGTACGGACTGGAGGCAGCTGATCGATGTTTCTCTCTCACATCAATAATTCCTCTCTCTCTCTCAAAAAATAATAAAAACATATTTTCAAAAAGTCATTAAAAATAATAAAGAACTAACGGTACAATTGGTCCACAGAGGTGGCAAAAACCAAGACTGTAAATGACAACTTAGCAGACAGCCCCCAGTCCTCTTCATGTCCCAGCCAGGACACTGATGTTTTAGCGAGGGAAGGGTAATGACGGTAAAACAAGACTAGAATCACCTAGTGCCGGCTTTTATCACTAAGAACAAGAGTATGGTTCCCTTTTCTCTGGCACATTAAAGTGAAATAGAAAGCCTGCAATCAAGAACACTCTCCCCCCTCTCTGTAGACATCTCATGAGATTTACTGGAAAACTACCTTTCGTGCTAGGAGCGTTTCTGGGAAACAATATTCCACCCCAAGAATAAACACCGAGTGGAAGGACAATCTTCTAGGAAGTGCAGTGTCTGGTGGAGGCAGCGGCAGCCCTGAGCAGAGAGGACTTTTGGCAGCTCCGAGGGCGCGCAGAGCTGTGATTCAGAAAGCACGCTATCTCCGTGGGATGGGGGAGTGCCTTCTGCGAGGCCAGAGGGTGTCCACTTATCGGGGGATTTCCTTTGGCATTACAGAAAGTGGTGCAGGGGTGTCTCCACGCCCTGGAATGAGAGGTGAGAGGCTGGCGGCCGGGGCAGTGACTCTGTGGGGTCCGAGTCTCACCCTCATTCCTAGTGAGTGATGTGGGCACCAGAACCCTGGCCAAGTGACTCATCCACTGCCCAGCACTGCCCAGAGGGCAGCCCGAAGCCGGGTTTCTCGAGCTGAGCCCCGCTGCCCAGGAGAACTCACTCTTGTTTGGTCCCCTCTTAAGTGAGAGCCATGGTAAGAAGGCATAGCGGTTCATGGAATCTCTGGTAACAGTGGAATTGTTCATCGTAGTGCTGTTGGAAACAGCAAAAAGTTGGAGGCGACTTTGTTCCTGAGTGGGAGACTGGTTTAGAATATTGTATTCTGCCTGGATTGTCGTATGACCAAATACAATGAGATTATTTACAAAAGATTACAGCAATCCACGTGAATTGACAGCGAGAGACCTCCAGCGTGTTTAAATGGGAAAGATGAGCCACAGAATCCTGTTGTAGAGAGCGGTCCAGTTTTTGTGTATAATGCTTACCTATGTGTGTCAATGCATGGAGAAAGGTCTGGGGAAATTTGCCTGTGAAGGGGTGGGGCAGAGCTGCTCCCTGAACTTTGGGGGGAGGGGTTGGTTGGAGAAATGGGTCCAGTGGTGCTGTGATTTGCTGTCCTAGGAGAGGGAGGAGATGTTGACTCAGTAGGAGTAAATGAGTGGGTAAGGAAGCTTGTTCCCAGGACACAGAGATTTTCCCCCTTTTCCGGGACTGAGAAGAACCGGCCTTAAGACATGGCCTCGCCCTAGCCGGTTTGGCTCAGTGGATGGAGGGTTGGCTTGCGGACTCAGGGGTCCCAGGTTCAGTTCTGGCCAGGAGCACATGCCCAGGTGGGGGGGAGAGGGGGCATGCAGGAGGCAGCCAGTCAATGGTTCTCTCTTATCATTGATGTTTCTGTCTCTTTCCCTCTCCCTTCCTCTCTGAAATCAATAAAAATACATTAAAAAAAAAAAAAGATATGGGCTCTCCCACAGGAGGTTGTCAGATGGCACCCCAAGGACCAGCCAGCTCGGGTGAACCTGAAGAGCTGGGCCTGTTCCACCCCTGGGACTGGACCCACTTCCTCCCCCTCCTCCACAGTGTTCAGGCCCCCCAGGCTGCACCCGAATTCCCCAGGACTCACCCTTTGCCCTGGGCATTTCCCTGAACTCAAGGGCTTCCCCTTCCTTTATTCTTTAGTCCTATCAAGTCATCCCTTAAAACGCTGCTCTCTGGGAGGGAATAGAGAAACAAGTTCCAGGCACCTCTGCGCAGCAACACATTTGCATGTTCACTGGTATTTTCTGGGAAAAAGTCCTTCCTAGGAACGAGTCCATCCATTCTTTCAACACGCACTCTGATAGCACCCAGCCCAGGCCAGGTGCTGGGAACACAGTGAGCCCTGCCCGCAGGGACACCCGCAAGGCCGCAGTCTGGCCGAGGCAGCTGGCAGTGGGGATTTCCAACGAGAAGGCAGCGGGTTCGAGAGATGTCTGGGGAGAAGTGAGCTTCATCAATGTGATCAGAGCAGACCATGCAGGCGCCTCCCCAGCATCTGTGGAACCATCAACTTCAGGATGGGAAGCTGGGTTCAAATCCAGTCTCCACCACTTACCTCCTGGGCGACCTCGGGCAAACCAGGTCACCCGAAGCCACGATCTCCTCATGAGAAACATAAGGATACAAACAGAACCTGTGTCCTAGCCCCTGGGGCTCCAGTCAGGTTACCTGAGATGTGTTTAATTTACTTTCCACATCACAACGTGCGAAGACTTCCACTGGCTCTTCCGGGAGGTGCGTATGGGCCTTGTGGCTGGTGCGCCCCTGCCTCAGGGGCCGGCACCGTGACACAGCAGTTCGGCACGGTGGCCAGAACCAGCCAGTAGTGCCAGCGTAGCCAGGGGCACAGACTCTGGGGCAGGATCTGGGTAACACTCTGTGACTTTGAGCAGGTGACTTAACCTCTCCAGACACCAGTTTTCTCATTTTAAAATGAAGACAATAATACAACTCACTGCAGAGGCCTGTTGGGAGGATTAAATCCATGTAAAGCAGCATAGGCGGTAAGCTCCGTGGCATCAGTCTTGGCTGCGATAGTTTTGGGTTTGAAACCAAAAGGAGAGGAAACAAAAGCAAAAATAAACAAGTGGGACGACATCCAACTAACAAGCTGCACAGCAAAAGAAACCATCAAGGAAGTGAGAAGACAACCTATGGAATGGGGGGAAATACCTGTAAACCAGGTATCTGGTAAGGGACTAATATATGAAGAACTCATACAGCTAAATAGCGAAAACACACAAGTGATTTGGTTTAAAAAATAGACAGTGTAGAAAGAATAGATGTTTTTTGAAAGGAAAAAAAATACAGATGGTCAGTAGGCATGTGATAAGGTGCTCAACATCCCTAGCCATCAGGGAAATGCAAATCAAAAGTACCATAAGCTATCACCTCACACCTGTGAGAATGGCTATTTTAGAAAAGACAAGGGGTATTGGTAAAGATGTGGAGAAAGCAAACCTTTGTGCACTGTTGGTGGGAATGTAAACGGGTGCAGCTGCTATAGAAAATGGTATGGCGGTTCCTCAGAAAGGTTTAAGTAGAATTACCATATGATTCAGCAATTCCACTTTGGGGTATTTATCCGAAGGAAACAAAAACACTAATTCAGAAAGACAGCTGCACCCACATGGTTCTTGCAGGATTGTTTATCATCGCTAAGACATGGAAACAACCTAAGTGCCCACTGATGAGTGAATGGATGAATGGATAAAGAAAAAGTCTTATATATATGATGGAATATTATTATATGTAATATACTCGGTGTGACAGGGACTACCAGTCACACATTGCTCCTCCGTGGCTCCCTTCTGCTAGGAAATGAGGCAGAATTCTCTAAAACCAGTGTGCTTAGAGGGGGCAAATATATACATATACATATATATATGATGGAATATTATTCAGGCGTAAAAAAGAAGGAAATACTGTCATTTATGACAACATGGATGGATCTTGAGGGCGTATGCTAAAGGAAACAAGTCAGATAGAGAAAGACAAATATCATATGATCTCACTCATATAAAACACAAACAAAACGAAAACCCTGAACTCATAGACACAGAGAATTGGCTGGTGGTGGCCAGAGGTAGGGGGCAGGGAGGGTGAAATGAGTGAAGGGGTCAAAAGGTACAAACTTCCAACTGAAAATACGTAGGTCCTGGCTCTGCCTCTCTGTCCCGCTGCTTCCCTAACAGACTTTCACTTCAAACTTTACCATAAATGAAATAATAATTAAATTAATAAGTCCTGGGGACATAATGTACAACATGGTGACTAGAGTTAATAATGATGTATTGTATATTTGAAAGTTGCTAAGAGAGTAACTCTCAAAGGTTCTCATAAAAAAAAATTGTAACTGTGTGTGTTGATGGAGGTTAACTAGGCTTATTATGTTGATCATTTTGCAATATCAAGTCAATATGTTGTATACCTGAAACTGACATAAGGTTATATGTCAATCGTATGTCAGTTTTTAAAAGTCTAAGTAAAGCAGATGAACAGAGCCTGGTCAGGTTGGTCCAGTGTGAGCTATTGGCAGGGACCCCTGAGGAAGGGTCAAGCACCCAATTAGCATGAAGGCTGAATTGGGGGTGCTCAGAGCACCCTGGTTTTAGAGAATTCTGCTCCACTTCCCAGCAGAAGGGAGCTATGTAGGAGCAATGCATGACTGGTCACTGACTCTGACATAGCATTAGTCACAGATAAAAATGTGCCATATCCCAGACGTGACGCTTCACTTTCTTTTTTTGAAACAAGAATGGGGTCTAAATAATAAAACTGACAGTTGAATATTTTTGCACTTTTTAAAGTGCAAAGCCACCCAACGGGTGTGGCTCAGTGGCTGAGCATCGGCCTATGATCCAGGAGGTCGCCGGTTCAATTCCCAGGTCAGGGCACATGCCCTGGTTTCAGGTTTGATTCCCAGTAGAGGGTGTGTAGGAGGCAGCCAATCAATGATTCTCTCTCTCAACCATGTTTCTATCTCTCTATCCCTTTCCCTTCCTCTCTCTCTAAAAGCAATAAAAACATATTTTAAAATTAAAAAAAATTAAATAAAAAGCACAAAGCTGGGGATGGCTATCAGTTTGGGGACAAATAAAAATCAATGAAAGACTATTCTAAAATGAATGAAATTTATGAAGCTGTTGCATCCTGAGGAACTGAGTGTCTTTCTGCTGCTCTGGGGGAGGCAGGGGTTCTAGGAACACCAGGGGCTTCAGTGCCATTTGAGCAGTACTGACCTCACACCCAGGGGGGCTGGTCCTGGATCCAGGTGGGAGTTCCAGGGAGGCAAAGCATTGCATCATCTCTTTCCCAGCATCAGGGATGGGGTGTGTGCCAAGTGCTGGTGAGTAGAATAGCAATAGAGCCTTTGGGATTTCAAAGGAAGCCTTGCGTTTTAAGGCCTGGGACGAATGGGGAAGGATTCAAGGAGGGGATGGGCTCTGAGTCACACAGGGGTGATGAGAAAAGAGGCTTCCTCCTAGGGAAAACATTTGGTACCAAAGAAAGGATTCATTTTAAGCCTCATTGAATTTGGTAAGAGATGGACTGGAAAGAAAAGGAGAATTTTAGGGATTAGTATGGCAGGGAAGCAGTGGGCAAGGGTCCCTTAGACCAAGCATGTCAAACTCGTGACCTGCGGCCACATGCCTCATTTATTTGGCCCATGTTAGCCTTTGAGTTGGACATGCTTGCCTTAGACAGATGCCAGGCCTCAGTTCACCATGTCCCTTAGCCAAAGGCACAAATTCAAACAAGGGGATCCAGGCTTAAATGTACCTACTGCACCCAGGCCTCAGTTTATTTTTCAAAAATAATTTATTTGTGGCTCGGTTGGTTGAAGCATCATCCCATACACCAAAAGGTCATGGGTTCAATTCCCAGTCAGGGCACATAGCCAGGTTTCGGGTTCAATTCCCAATCAGCAACCAATCAATGTTTCTCTCGCACATTGATGTTTCTCTCTTTCTCTCCCTCTCCATTCCTCTCTCTCTAAAAAATCAATAAAATCATATCCTCAGGTGAGGATATAAAAAATCCTGAATAATAAAAGGCTAATATGCAAATTGTCCCCTCCACTGGGAGTTTGACCAGGAGGCCTCGGCCCCTCCACCCGACTGGCCCCTCCCACACTCCAATCGGGGGGTGGGCTGGCTGGACCCCACCCATGCACAAATTCGTGCACTGGGCCTCTACTATATAATAATTTATCAAATGTTCCAACCTCATAATACGTCCTATATAAACTTGGGGACAATTCAAAACATTGAGCAAAACTTTGTGTTTGTGTGATGAACAGGTCAGCATTTTATAGACTTGTGACAGCCTGTGGGGTTTGAGTGTTGATGCTTTTTTTCTAGTCAGGAACTAAGTGAGGAATTGCATTTATAGCACCAAAGAAATTCTATCCAACAGCAAAATTCAGGAACGTTGTTGTTGTGGGAATGGCCATGACTCTGGGAGGTGGAACCCAGTTCTCACTGTGGTACCACCAGCAACCACCTGTTACAGATAGGCCTGGAGTTTAATATGTGAGTGACTGTTCTGTCAACCATCATTGATGGGCTCAAAAACACCAAGTCCGGCATTCACCATGAAGCCTATGGGTTGAGTGCTCCCAAAAGGTATGTTGGCCTAGAACCTGTGAAGGTGACTTTATTTGGAAAAAGGGTCTTCACAGATATAATTACATTAAGGACCTTGACATTATCCTGTGTTAAGGTGGGCCCTAAATCCAATAACAACTGTCCTTCTGAGAGAGGAGAGGGCCGTGTGAGTTGGAGGCATCTATGCGCCAAGGAACACCAAGGATCACCGGCAGCCACCAGAAGCCACCAGAAGCTGAAAGATGCAAAGAGATTTTTTTTCCCTGAGCACAGCCTGCCCGAACCTTGACTTTGGCCTCCTGGCCTCCAGAGTGGTGACACAATACATTTTACTGTTTTAAAGCACCCAGTGTGTTACCAGCGGCCTCAGGAAACTAACACAGAGCCCTTGGATTTCCTTTCCATGGCATCTAACAGAAGATGTTCATTCAAAAGGGGTTTCTTCTGGTTGTAAAGGAGGCCCTCCCACCGCCATTAAAGTTGGCCAAGTACCATTGTCCGGATCAGAGAGCACTGGGCTGAGGAGGGAGGAGGGAAGAAAGAGGTTGGTGCTGGAATGTGAGCCCTGGAAATGACTCCCGCCTGTGCCCCTGGTGAGGTTAAATCAGTTATCTCCCTCATCTGTCAAATGGGAATATTATGGAGAAGAGCAAACTAGATAAATAATGGGAACACACCATGTCAGCATAAAGGGTTGGCTGCCCCCTCTACCATCTCTGTCACCCTAAGGCCCCTACTAGAAAGAGCCCCCTTGTTGAAGCTGTAGATCAATGTCTGTTCACCTACAGAGTTAGTGGAGAGGACACTGTGAGCTCTGCAGCCAGACTGCCCCACTCCTCATCTTTCAGCTTCATGACCTTGGGCAAGTCCTTCCCCAAACCTCAGCTCCTTATCCATACAGCAAACATGATCCTAAAACTATCCAGCCAATAGCATTGATCACAGGATGGCTGTAAGGTTGAGGAGCTTAATACATGGAAGGTTGTGATTAGCATAAGCTTAGCCCATAGTCAGCTCTCGGAATGGTTTCCTGTACTCCAATCTATAATAATAAAAACGTAATATGGAAATCGACCAAACGACTGAACAGTAGAATGACCGTCTGGACAACTGTTCGGATGACCATCCGACCATGCTATGACACCCACTGGTGCCAGGCCAGCCAAGGCGGGTGCAATGCAATTGGTCGGGGGCCCAGCCATTGCCCCATGCTTGCCCTGCAGAGGGACGCCCAGGCCACCGGCTGGCGGAGAAATCAATCGGGGGGCTCCATGATCACCCCAAAGAGGGAGGCCCAGGCCACCGGCTGGCAGGGCGATCAATCGGGGGGCTCCATGACCAAAGAGGGAGGCCCAGGCTACCCCATGGCGGCGCTGCGGCGGGTGGGCAGGGCCTCCCTCTGTGGGGGCGATCCATCGCAGAGCCCTGGCCGGGTGGGCAGGGCCTACTGCTTTGAGGTGAATGATTGTGGGGCTCCCAGACTGTGAAAGGGCACAGGCCAGGCTGAGGGACCGCCCCACCTCCCCCGAGTACATGAATTTCGTGCACCAGGCCTCTAGTCTGATAATAAAAGCTCCAGGTGAGTGGCCCCAGTGCCATGAAGCCATGGCCTCCACCTCAGCCTCCTGGGTCCCCTTGCTTTCCCTTCACCCCACCCACCCTGACTTTCCTGTTCTGAATTCAAATGTCATCACCTTGATGAGGTAGAAGGAATGAGCCAGCTAACAACTGGGATTTAGGGCCAGGGCAGAGGGGAAGCAGGAGGCAGAGGAAGTACATGAATTCACCATCACTCATCACAGGGTCTCACTTGCTTCAGCCAAAGTTGAAAACACGATCAATAAATCAGCAGGAGGGAGAAACCAAGATGGCGGCATAGGTAAACACCTAAACTGCTGCCTCGCACAATATCAAAACTACAACTAAAAGACAAAACGGACACCATCCAGAACCACAGGAAAGCTGGATGAGTGGAAATTCTACAACTACAAGGAAAGAGGAAAGCACATTGAGACTCAGAGGAGCTGCAAAAGGCTGAGGTACGGAGACATGCACGCAGAGAGGATGGTCAGCTGAGTGCATGGGTGGCTGAGTGCGTGGCTGGCTTTCTAAAGCGGGAGGGAGACGGAAACTCCCGACTGCGCTGAACTCCAGTTCCGGGCGAGTTTCTGGGAACCCAGACTCATTCGGGGAGAATCTGGACTGTCAGGCAAAGAGAAAGCACACTGAGACTCAGGGGAGCTGTGGAAGGCAGAGTTCTGGAGGCGCACGCGCGCAGAGAGGACTGATTGCTGAGTGCACGGGCAGCTGAGTGTGCGGCTGGCTTTCTAAAGCGGGAGGGAGATGGAAACTCCTGACTGCACTGAACCCCAGTTCCGGGAGAGTTTCTGGGAACCCAGACTCATTTGGGGAGAAACTGGACTGTCTAGCAGCAGGTGAAACTCGAGGGCAGCTTTCTCTCAGAGGTGCTTGCAGTGATTACCGAGGGACACTGAGACCCAGGGGCCTCATAGGGCAGGGCTGATGGGAAGCCAAGGCTGTCTGCTCCACCCTGAGACTCTGCCCTGTCCAAGCTGAGCACAGAGACTTTTGCATATTTGTAAGTCTTGTAAGGGTGTCTCCAGCACAGAAGTTCTCCCAGCATAGTCACAGCTGATCCTCACAGCCAATTGGCCTGGAGGTCAATTCCTCCCAGTGATACCAACAACAATCAAGACTTAACTACAAAAAGGCTGAGCACACAGTCCACAAAGGGGTGCACCAGGAGTGTCCACCTTAGGTAACTGGGGGAGGTTGAGCCACTGGGCCCTATAGGGCACCTACCACACAAAGCTACTCTACCAACTCAGGGAAGCAGCGAAAATGCGGAGACAAAGAAACAGATCACAAATGAAAGAAATGGAGGAAAGCAAACGACTGGATATAGAATTCAAAACCACGGTTATAAGGTTTTTCAAGAATTTCCTAGAAAAGGCTGATAAATTTAGCGAGACCCTTGAGGATATGAAAAAGGACCAACTAGAAATTAAACATACACTGACTGAAATAAAAAATATTATACAGAGATCTAACAGCAGACTAGAAGACCGCAAGAATCAAGTCAAAGATCTGAAATAAAAAGAAGCAAAAAATACTCAACCGGAAAAGCAAAAAGAAATAAGAATCCAAAAATTTGAAGATAGTGTAAGGAGCCTCTGGGACAACCTCAAGCGTACCAATATCAGAATTATGGGGGTGCCAGAAGAAGAGAGAGAGCAAGATACCGAAAACCTATTTGAAGAAATAATGACAGAAAACTTCCTCCACCCGGTGAAAGAAATAGACTTACAAGTCCAGGAAGCACACAGAACCCCAAACAAAAGGAATCCAAAGAGGACCACACCAAGACACATCATCATTAAAATGCCAAGAGCAAAAGACAAAGAGAGAATATTAAAAGCAGCAAGAGAAAAACAGTTAGTTACCTACAAGGGAGCATCCATATGATTGTCAGCTGATTTCTCAATAGAAACTATGCAGGCCAGACGGGAGTGGCAAGAAATATTCAAAGTGATGAATAGCAAGAACCTACAACCAAGATTACTCTAGCCAGCAAAGCTATCATTCAGAATTGAAGGGCAGATAAAGAGCTTCACAGATAAGAAAAAGCTAAAGGAGTTCATCACCACCAAACCAGTATTATATGAAATGCTGAAAAGTATTCTTTAAGAAGAGGAAGAAGAAGAAAAAGGTAAAGATAAAAATTATGAACAACAAATACATGTTTATCAACAAGTGAATCTAAAAATCAAGTGAATAAAAAATCTGATGAACAGAATAAACTGGTGAATATAATAGAATCAGGGGCATAGAAAGGGAGTGGACTGACAATTCTCAGGGGCAAAAGGGGTGACAGGGGTGCGGGAAGAGACTGGATAAAAATCGTACACCTATGGATGAAGACAGTGGGGGGAGGAGGTAAGGGAAGAGGGTTGGGTGGGAACCGGGTGGAGGGGAGCTATGGGGGGGAAAAAGAGGAACAATTGTAATAATCTGAACAATAAAGATTTATTAAAAAAATAAATAAATCAGCAGGAGACCAACTTCTTCATTGTTCTCACTGCCGAAGAGGAATTTTTTTAAGTTGATATTTCTGTTGTGAAGAATCACTTACCTCAAGTTTGGCAATACCTTCAGTTCCTTTTTCTTCTGCTACATTCAAGAAAAATTGAATTTTTAATTTGAAACATTCATGTTTTGAATAACATGTTTATAAAATTTATCTATCTGACCGCATTTTTCTTCCCTCAGTGCTAGAAGTCCATATGCGTACAAAGGTGTCCAGAGGCTGTTCAGCAAATGCTGATGATGGTATGTTAGGATGTAATTTTCCTTTCTGCTCTTTTGTGTTCCTTGAGCATGGATTTTAAAAAATGTATTTGCATAAAAACAACGACGTTATTTTTTTAAGACTTCTCTGTTGGTACCTGGACTAGGCAAATTTACAGAGTCAGAAGGTAAACTCGAGTTTACTAGTACCAGGGGCCAGGGGAGTGGGGAATAGGGAATTATTGTTTAATGAGCTTCTGTTTGGGGTGATGAAAAAGTCATGGAAATGGATAGTGGTGATGGTTGCACAACAGTGTGAATGTACTTAATGCCACTGATTTGTACATTTGAAAATTGTTAAAATGGTAACTTTTATGATACAAATATTATATATATATATATATACCACAATTATTTTTTTAAAAGCTTATTTCTTGTGATTTCCATCCCTGGGCACCAAGACAATAAATTCCTAGGTGGCCAATGTGGCAGATGAGCCTGACCAATGGGCTTGCTTATCCAGCTCAGTATTTGCATAAATGAAGCCTTAATGATTTTTTTTCTTTATTGATAAAGCTATTACATATGTGTCCTTAGCCCTCCATTGCCCTGCCACCCCACCCCCCACTCATGCCCTCACCCCTCTACTGTCTGTGTCCATTGGTTAGGCTTATATGCATGCATACAAGTCCTTTGGTTGATCTCTCACCCTTACCCTTCCCCTCCCCTACCTTCCCTCTGAGGTTTGACAGTCTGTTCGATGTTTCTCTGTCTCTGGATCTGTTTTTGTTCATCAGTTTATGTTGTTCATTATATTCCACAAGTGAGTGAGATCATGTGATATTTATCTTTCTCTGACTGGCTTATTTCGCTTAGCATAATGCTCTCCTGTTCCATCCATGCTGTTGCAAATGGTAAGAATTCCTTCTTTTTTACAGCAGCGTAGTATTCCACTGTATAGATGTACCACAGTTTTTTAATCCACTCATCTGCTGATGGGCACTTAGGCTGTTTCCAAATCTTAGCTACAGTAAATTGTGTGAAGCCTTAATGATTTAACCCCAAGGAGAGACTAAGGTGGGGAATTTCGGGATCTGAGGCAGGGCTTGGGAAGACAAACCTGCTAACCAGCTTTGAGTGGAGGAGAGGGGTGGGTTGAAGAGACTCTTTCCTGTTGCCTTGGCAGCCCAGCAGGTAGGTGGGGGCTTTGTTTTCCTTTTCCTTTGCAAAACTGGCCAAGAAGTTCTCAGCTCTTGGAGCTCGTTGCTCTGTATCCTTCCATGCAGCCGAGTGTCCCCGGGGTTGGCCCAGTGATCCAATAACCAATTCCAAGTTTACGTCTCTTTGGCCCGCCTCATCTTCCAGGGAAGCTCAGGCCTGTCTATGTGCCGTGCGTCTGAGGAAGACAGATGAATCAGCAAGTCGTGGGGGAGACAGGAACTCGGGCCCCACCTCCAGCCTGTCAATTCCAAGCCTCTTAGAATCTCTGTTGTACATTGCTGCCATGGCAACTGCTGGGGAAAACACCTGGCCAGAGAGGGAGCCTGCCAACACCCCCCAACCCCCCCACACCGTAGCAACAGCAAGGGACAAAGAGGGTATTTCCGGGACAGTCAGAGAGCAATTAGAGAGGAAGGGGCCAGATCTGAGCCAGCCAGCCCAGAACAGTCTGGAAGTGTTTGACCCAGAGTTTAAACCACAGAGGCTGAAAATATAAATTTTTTTAAAAATCAGCATAATTGCTTTTATAAGTGCTAAATACTGAAGGACTGTTTGTAAGTCCCTCTCTCATTCTTTATTCTGGGGCATGATGACCAATAAGAACGTTGGCCTCCATTCCTGGCCCTTCCCGGGGTGTGTAATTACAGCAGATCCGCAGAGAGCTCCCAAACACCCGGCCGGCCAGGCGGAGACCAGCTGTGCGCACAGACCTGGAGGACAGCGGTGCCTGCACACAGCAAGCCCTGTTCTGCTGTTCGCGTCTTGCTCGCTGCACTGCTCGCTACCCTGTTAACAGAAGTCACAGGAGGCAGAGTGGCTTCCCTGTGTGTGTTTCTCCTCTCCACTCCCTGAAAAACAGAAAAAGAGTGGAGTTTTAAATTTCACGTTCTGTGATCTAAGTTCCCATTTCCCACTTACAAACAAATGACATCTGGCCACTCTCAACAATAAACTTGGAAAGATGAGACATTTCCTGTTAGTTCTCCATGTAACCCCTGCTTAAACTTTCAAATTCCTTAAAGAATTGCCTGAAAAATAAATGGATCATTAAAAAGTGAAGAAAAGTGGGTTGGGGGGCGGGGAGAGGCGGACCTGTCACAGGAGCCCTTTGACAGTTAATGCTGATAAGTTTTTACCAGTATTTCAGCATTTTTATTATTATATGTTTGACCATGTTTTAGCTCTGAGAGATGGAAACAGATCTGTTATTCCTCCTTGTGGAAATAGCAATTGGAAAAACCTTCCACCGGGCTGCTGGCTCCAACCTCATGACTAATTGCCCGATTCCTTTAAGTGGAGGTAGAAAATATTATTTTAAACTACTCATCTGTTTCTTAGCACCCTGCTTATCTATCCACTTAATTCCTGAGAAATTGCATATGGCTTCCAAACTGAACAGTTACACAATGCTTTTCGCCTCTTGAAGATTTACTCGTATATTTCCAAACGGGAACTTTCTTCCTCATCTTCAGCTGACGTTTTCTGAAACAAGCAACAGACACAAAGTGGGTTACAATTTCCTTGAGCCACACACTTAAAACCCACTCGCACACGCACATTCCCCTCGCACTTTCTTCCTCATCTTCAGCTGGGCCTTTCCTCTCGGTGGCCCTGCCCTTGTCTCACCCTCAGCATGACTAGGACTGCTTACTCCTAACCAACCGCCCGAAGCCAGCTCCCCTTCCCACACGTCCTCCTTCTCTCGATGATTCCTGCTTCCTCCAAGATCCAGGCTCCTGCCCTGGCGTCACAGGGGGGCCTGGACTCCTGCCCGCCCCCTCCCCCCCATAGAGACATGACCTCTGGTATCACATCACACTCGCTCCTTCACCCATCTCTGCAGCCACCATCCTTCTCTGTGTGATCTCCATCTCCTGTTGGACCAGCGGTACCCGTCTGCCACTTCCTGTCCTCACTCATCCACTCTAATCCAGAATTTTCCTGCTCAACGTCTTTCAGTGCATCCTCAACGCTTACACACGGCGTGGGCTTCACGGGTAAACCGGCGGGCAGCCGCCCAGGGCTCCACGCTCGGGAGGGCTCTGCACCGGGGTCAGTGTTCTGCTACTGAGTCTTCAAACTCTTCATCATTTTGAACAAGGGGCTCAGAGCTGTCCTTTTGCGTTGGGCCCTGCAAATGAGGTAACCACTCCTGCTTTTATGCTAAGTCCAGACTCCTTAGCTTGGCATTGAGAACTGCTGGCTCCTCTCTCTGGTGATGAGATCTTGGTGTCCACCCTCCACTCCAGCCATGGATGTTGATGGTCTGTGTAAATGGAGCACGTCACGCTCATTTCTACTTTCACATCTTTCATATACGTCCTCTCTCCCACGACTATACCTGCTCCCCTCCTCCTCCTCTGTCTTCTCTCCCTCTCTCTCATTTCATTCCTCCTCGTATTTCCATATCCTCTCCCTCGGAGTCTCTCCCTACACTCTTCCTCTGGCAAGGATGGTCAGCCTCATCTGGCTCTTATATGATTTTTCTTCTGACTTTATCCTTTTTTAAAAAAAATTTTTTAAATTGATTTCAGAGAGGAAGGGAGAGGGAGAGAAGACAACATCAGTGATGAGAGAGAACCATTGATTGGCTGCCTCCTGCACAGCCCACACTGGGGATCGAGCCCGCAACCAGGGCCTCTGCCCCAACCCAGAATCGATCCAGCCACCTCCTGGTTCATAGGCCAATGCTCAGCCACTGAGCCACACTGAGCCACACTGGCCGCGCCTGACTTTATCCTTGGACTCGCTGATTCTTGCCCTTCCAACCAGTAACTTCGGTTTGGGGAGGGTGTGTGAGGTCAGTGCCATCCCTATGATGCCTCGCAAGGTGTGTGGTCAAACCGATTGCCGAGCTCTCTCTCCCCGGTCTCTAGGGAAGGTGTTAGAACATCTCTGCTTTATAAACGAGCAACAGACACAAAGTGGGTTACAGTTTACTCGAGCCAAGTGCAGAAAACTGGAAATAGTTGTGGAATGCCTCTGCACATTAATTTAATAAATATCCATCGAATGCCTGCTTTGTGCCAGGCGCTGTTCTGCTCTAACCAGTAGGCAGGCCGCCGGTAGAGTGGTTGCCACATTTGTCACATATTTGGGTGTCACAAACAGCGCCAGGGATGTTCTGCCCCTGGGCCCACAGATGCAGGTTGTCCTCTATCCAGCGTTGGCCTCGGCTGGTGGGAACCTTCTTCACCTCCCAGGGAGGCATCGCCATCACAGCCACGTGTGCTCCAGGGTGTTGGTCCCCGACAAAGCCAGGTCTCAGACACACCTGGGTGTCTGCGGCCAGCTCTCCCCTGGAGGTGGTCTATAGGAATGATGGCAGAGAAGGGTAGGAACTCTTCCTGACCCTCCTTGCTTCCCCCTCTGTTCTCCACAAACTCAGAACATCTAACTCGTAAGGAAGTTGTCCAACGCCATGGCTTCTGCTCTGAGTTCCCTCAAAAACCCTGTCTTCCCAAGCGTTCATTCCCTGGGGCAATGAACGCCTCTCCGTGGCTGCCTCTTTGGGGTGGATCAGAGTTATGGGGAGAAGGAAGTACCGGGGAGGCACAGGTTACTATGGAAACATGAGGAGGCATCTCACATTCCGCCATTTAACAAATATGAAGGGAGCGCCCTTCCTTCCACAGGACACGCACTGTGCTGGGCGCCGCACCAACCACAGACCCAGAACACGGTGCAGCCCTGCCCGCGGGGCCGCCCAGGTCGCCACAGTGCCAGGCTGGGGGACACTCACAGGTCCCTCCTGCGCTGAGAAAACGCCTCGCCGCCCTTCCGAACACTGCTGTCCCCAAGGACAATGACTTCTTAGACCCAGAACAGGAACGATCCGACTTCTCATAAATGCGGACAAGAGAGCAGCCAGCTCCTGGTAGGAACTAAAGCACCGTGGGGGCCACACACTTAAAACCCACTCACACGCACACACAAAACCAACCAACAACAAACACACTCACACACACACACAAAACAAACCAACCAACAACAAACACACTCACACACACACACAAAACCAATCAACAACAAAAAACACACTCACACACACACACAAAACAAACCAACCAACAATAAACACACTCACACACACACACAAAAACCAAACCAACAAACACACTCACACGCACACACAAAAACCAAACCAACAAACACACTCACACGCACACACAAAAACCAAACCAACAACAAACACACTCACACACACATAAAACCAATCAACAACAAAAAACCCACTCACACACACACAAAAAACAAACCAACCAACAATAAACACACTCACACACACACAAAACCAATGAACAACAAACACACTCTCACACACACACACAAACCAAACCAACCAACAACAAACAACCCACTCACACACACACAAAACAAACCAACCAACAACGAACACACACACACACAAAACCAATCAACAACAAAAAACACACTCACACACACATAACAACCAAACCAACATACACACTCACACACAAAACCAAACCAACCAACAACAAACACACTCACACACACACACACAAACCAAACCAACAACAAACACACACACACTCACACACACACACAAAACCAATCAACAACAAACACACACACACACACAAACCAATCAACAACAAACACACACACACTCACACACACACACAAAACCAATCAACAACAAAAACACTCACACACACAAACCAAACCAACCAACAACAAACACTCACACACACACACAAACCAAACCAATCAACAACAAACACACTCACACACACACAAACCAAACCAACAACAAACACACACTCACACACACACAAACCAAACTAACCAACAACAAACACACTCACACACACACACACACCAAACCAATCAACAACAAACACACTCACACACACACAAACCAAACCAACAACAAACACACACACACACTCACACACACACACACACACAAACCAAACCAACAACAAACACACACTCACACACACACAAACCAAACCAACCAACAACAAACACACTCACACACACAAAAACCAAACCAACCAACAAAACACACACTCACACTCACACACAAAAACACCAACCAACCAACAACAAACAACACACTCACACACAAATGTATGTTACATAAAGGACCAGGACTTCTTTGTCCAGGGACATTCTTTTTCCTTAAGACCTCCTCCCTTAGAGTGCTCTAGGCCGCAATAGTGGGAACAGCACGTGGGTGCTTTTAGGCCCCGGGTGCCCTTTTTGGCAGGAAAGGGACAGAGGACAGGGGAGCCTGGGGGCCTCTCCCAGGCAGGTGTGCTTCGCGCCCCAGGTGTCCAGGCCTGTGGGCAGCCAGGGAGGTGACAGGTTGTCAGTTCTGAGAGGAAGCACACGCTGAGCCAGAACAGAGAAGGAGCCAAACCCCGCAGCCTGGGGTCAGGACAGGAAGCGGTGGTGAGTGGAAAGTGTCCACTCCCTCCCTCAGATGGTGAGAG
Organism: Plecotus auritus; assembly: GCF_963455305.1. Taxonomy (NCBI): domain Eukaryota; kingdom Metazoa; phylum Chordata; class Mammalia; order Chiroptera; family Vespertilionidae; genus Plecotus; species Plecotus auritus. The sequence continues at coordinate 42,534,470 of NC_137777.1, forward strand.
GAAACCACGCCGGGAGGTCCCCCTGGGGGGCGGGCAGGAGACGCACCCAGGAGGCGGCTGCTCTCTGAGAAGAGCGGAAAGAATTGCGAAACTCCCCGATGACCCAAGACCGAGAAGAGGGATGTACTTTCCGAAGGCCACGGAATCGCCTCCGGAAAACACTAATTTTTTATTCAGATTTATTTATGATCGCAAAGGAAAGGCATGTTGATTTCTGGTTCTCTGGTGAAGTGTTTTTGATGCTGGGATTTTTTTAAAAATAAAAAGATAATATGTCATTTAGGAAGCTGCTCATAGGAAAATAAATATTTGGAGAAGACTGCATTTTTCTCAAGCAGTCCTTCCCGAACCAAACTCAGCATCCAGCCACGGAGGAAGAGAGGAAGACGAAGGCAACTTCACACTCCTGGGCGTTTGCTGAATGCCCTCGGGGCCCCGGGCCTTGGGAGGCACTAAGGGCAAAGGCAGGTGAGACAGCCTGGGTCCCCAAGGCGCTTGCTGCCCTCAGGGGAGGGAGACACGAGCTCAGGCTGAGGGAGAGGAAGGGGGAAGTGACGGCGGATTCCTGGAATGGCTTACCTAATTTGAGCCTCTCACAATCTCCAAGGGCTCCCACTTCATGCTGAATTAAAGCCAAGTCTCTCAATGGCCTTCAAGGCCCACTCCATCTGGCCTGGCCCCTTTGCTCTCAGGCCTCGTCCCCTGCTCTCTGCCCTTCCTCCCTCCACACCAACCTCAGCCATCCCACCAGACACAGGTGCTGGGCTCTCTGCCTGGACCCTCCTCTCAGAGATGCGCTCAGGTGGCTTCCTCCTTCAGGCCTTTACTCAGTCACCGCCTTCTCCACAAGGCTCCCCTCCAGCCCCCAACATACTCCATATTCCTTCCTGCAGCAAAACACCTCCCGAAAGTGCTCAGCGGGTGTGGCTCAGGGGTTGAGCATCGACCCATGAACCAGGAGGTCACAGTTCAATTCCCAGTCAGGGCACATGCCCGAGTTGTGAGCTCGACCCCCAGTAGGGGGTGTGCAGGAGGCAGCCGATCAGATTCTCTTTCATCATTGATGTTTCTATCCCTTTCTCCCTCTCCCTGCCTCTCCCTGGGATCCATAAAAACATATATTTTTTTAAAAACCCTCCCAAAAGTATATGGGGAACTTTGAGAATGGCTACATTCTGATTTCAAGGGAGGCTTGTTAATATCCAGCTCCCCAGCCTGTCCTCCACAGATCTGTCTTATTGGCTCTGAAGAGGACCCTAGAACTCTGCATTTTAAAAAGCAGCTCAATCATGTGGCCCAAGACCACCCTTTGCCAAAAAATGGGAAGCCATTGAGAGATTTCAAATGGCAAGTGACAAGATTAGATCAGGCCTTCAGGGAGATCGTAGGTGTCTAAATTAGGGATCAGCTAACTACATACTGTGGGCAAAATCCAGCCCTCCACCTGCTTTGTAAATAAAGTTTTATTGGAACACAGCCACACTCATTCTTTTACGTAATTGTCTACAGCTGCTTTTGTGCTAGACTAACAGGGCTGAGTGGTTACCTCCAGGCTGGCAAAGCAAAAACTATTTACTCTCTGACTCTTTTTAGAAAAAGTTTGTCAACACCTGATCTAAAGGAAGAGCTAAAAAGCAGAGAAAAAAAACTTGATCACTATTTAGAAATAAGACCAGGTGAGTGGATGGGGGGAGATGAGGGTGGGGAGGGAGGTGCTGAGCCCCTAAGGCTGAGCTCTGGGACTCAAACTCAGACACCAGGTGAAGGTGGTATCACCAAATAAGATGCATGCTGCTGGAAGAAGCCCAGAGTTTGTCCGAGGACAGTAACTCTATTTGTGGACCATGTATTCCATATATTCTTCAGGCTTAATATACAGTCTCATTGAGATTTTCTGTAGTTAGTCCCCATCAGGTTGGTATTTTCCTTTCTGAAATAAGACTAATGACTCTGTCAGAGGAACCCCAGGCACTAATATAAACGCACTGCTTCATTTATTCAATGAAAAGGTACAATTATTTCCACTTTACAGATCAGAAAAATGAGGCTTCCAGGCTAAATAATGTGCCCAAGGACAGATCTGTCTGACGCTGGAGTTCTTAACATTGCTCTTTGCAAACTTGAAGCTCGACTCTGTCTTTGTATGGTTTGCAGCAATGGTTTTTGTGAAGACACTCCCAGCGATAGGTAGTGGAGGATCCCCTTGTCCGTGTGTTTTCGCCCAGAGCTTGTGTTAGTCTTTGCGTCCTGTTTCTAAGCCAGTTTCTGATCCATAACAAAACATTACACTTAATCCCATCTACAGTAACTGAATGTTTGTATCGCCGGTTGTTGTGGAGCCCAGCCAAGGCTGTGGATGAGCTAAGTGAAGTAAATCGCCTCCGTGGGTAATTTGTGCACTGAGTGATACCTTGGACCTGGGGTAGGTGAACCAAGGTGACTCCATGGTGCATGCCTGTAGCCTCGGGGATGGTCCCACTGGCTTTTAGCACAAACTCCGCTTTCATCACCTCGAAGTTTGACTTTATTTTATAACCAAGAGGAAGGAAAATGAAATCCTTACTCACCCGCCCCCACCCCAGCTAACTAGCACAGCAAAGCTGCTACCAGTCAAAAAGTAAGAAAACAGAGTTTATTTACCAGTTTACTTCAAGAAAGACCAATACCATAATCTCCTGCTAACCTCTGATTACTTTCCTACAAAAGATTAACATTGACAGTGTGGAGGGACCTGGAGTGTATTATGCTAAGCAAAGTAAGCCAGTCAGAGAAAGACAAGTATCACATGATCTCACTCATCTGTAGAATCTAATGAACAAAATAAACTGATGAACAAAATAGATCCAGAGACATAGAAGCATGGAAGACTCTCAAATCTCAGAGGGAAGGTGTGGGTGGATGGGTGGGTGGGAAGAGATCAACCAAAGAACTTGTATGCATGTATGCATAACCCATGGACTCAGACAATAGGGTGGTGAAGGCCTGGGGTGGGAGGCAGGGGTGGGCTAGAAGGAGTCAATGCGGGGACAAAGAAGGACATATGTAATACTTTCAACAATAAAGATTTTAAAAAATAAAATAAAAGCAAAAGTAATAGATTGACATTGGAAAGGAAGGAGAGTGTAGCAATGGGGAAAAGAGTAAAATTTTCTAAAAATTCAAAAACACACTAAATGATCGTTCCAGAAGATATCCACTTTCAAATTTGTTACTGTTGACCTATTCCAGCACACAGCTCCTCCCTTATCTCAACCTTCCCTGGCTTCTCACTGCAAATAAAATAAAATCTGAACTCCATATGTGACCCTCAGTCCCCCAGTGGCGTGGGCCTCACCTCCATGCTGGCTTCTGGGATCCTCAAGGCAACAGTCCTTTCCACCTGAAGGCCTTTGACCCACAGACTTCCCCCTGCTCCCCATCCTCCAGCCTTTGGCTTCAATTTGACTCAAAGAGGCAGTCCAGTCACTCTCTCAGCGTCCTGGGTTCACTCCCTTACTGGCACTGTGATGACCAGCAGTAGTCGTGTATGCATTTGTTTAGTTGTCTCTCTTTTGTCTTCTCTACTAGAATGCAAATTCCACCAAGTTAGAAGCGGTGTTGGCTTTTTCAGTGATAAGTCTTGAATGCATAGAAGAACACTGGGCATACCGTACGCACTCAAAACCCAATAGTTAAATGAATGACGGGGCTTTTCTTCTCTACTTTTAAAAATACATACATGTTTTTATTGATTTCAGAGAGGAAAGGAGAAAGAGAGAAAGATCAATGAGAGAGAATCATCGATTGGCTGCCTCCTGCACACCCCACACCGGGGATCAAACCCGCAACCTGGGCATGTGCCCTGACAGGGTATCGAACTGTGACTTCCTGGTTTATCGGTCGACACTCAACCACTGAGCCCCGCTTGCTGAGCTTCTTCTCCACTTTTTAAAAAGTGTATGTAGTCTCTGAAGCTTTTAAAGGTTTTAGAACCAGCCCTTTCCAGCTTAAAATTTTATATCTTTGCATTTGTATTTTTCCTTTGTCTCATTTTCACAAGTTTTTGGAAAATGACTATGTGATGTTCCCCAAATTAATCATAAATTTAAAGTAACTTTAATCAAAATCCCAATATGATTTTTTAGAACACTTGACAAACTGATTGTCTAATTCACACAGAAAAGTAAATGCTTAAGAATTACCAAGGCAATCTGAATAAGTCCCAAAGGGAAGAGGTAAGATTTGCTCCCTGCGAGATCAAGACCTGTTACAAAACTTGAAACAGCCCCTCTTTGCTCCCAGAGGTCAGGGGTGGGACTAAAAGTACCAACCCTCTAATCATTTGCTTGGTTCCCCTGGCAACCAGCTGTCATTCTTAGGTTGCTCCATGGCTTTCCAAAAGTCACCTTATTAACATAGCAGATATCCTTATCATTCTCATCATTTAGGAAATTTCAAGGGTTTTAGCAGCTCCAGGCCAGAACCAAAGACAAGGCCAAGTATATAATGTCTTATCAGAGATCACAATATCACAATACTCAGAGTTTTTGGAAGAATGTGTTCATCTATCTCATGTGTAATTTAATGATTAAAAACTTACTTTGTCATTTAGAAAAATAAACTGATTCTCATTGAATTAGGTACAAAATTTGAGAGTAAGCCATTAAAAATGTTTTATAGCAATCTGGCATTGCCCCACATTCACACTCATGATCAGTGGGCTCGCCTCAATAAAGAGGGTGTAGGCCAGGGGATGAACTGAGTGAATGTTCTCTGGCTGGTGGTAGAACAGGAAGGCAGAGGGATTCCAAGTGAGAGAAAGATTCAAGATGTTGCTGGTGTAAAGATGGAGGCAGCTACCTGAGAAGGAATGTGAGTGGCCTCTCCAAGCTGAGAGAAGGTGCTGGCTGACCTCGAGCAAGAAAATGGGAACGTCAGTCTTACAACCACAAGGAGCTGAGTTCTGCCAATAGCCAGAATGAGCCCAGAAGCAATTCTTTCCATGAGCCTTAAGGCAAGTCCTCCAGTTAAGACATCTGGGTTTCAGCCTGGTGGTACCCTGAGCATAGACCTCAGTGGAGCCCACCTGGCCTTCTGATCTATGGAACTGTGTGCTAATAAATGGGTGTTATTTGAAAAACACCAAAACAACAAAAACATGAATCAAATGCCAGGGTCAAGGTTATATTTTCCTAGAATGCATCTACTGCCCATATATCGGGAGGGTGGTACCCACATATCCCTTTCTTCTTCTCTGTTTTATATGTTTGTTTAAGGCTGTGATTCTTAGCTGGTGTGTGTGTCCATGTGCCTGCTACCTTCCCAGGGGACAGTTAAAAATGTTTACAGGGAGGAAATTCTGCAGGCATTTAAAATGATCACAATGAGTAGGAGTCTCTCTTGTGATTTACTGTGAGCATTGAAAATGCTAAACACTGAACATCCTACAATGCAGGGACCTTGCTGTCCCATGAACTGCCTGTTGAGAAACATTGGCCTCAGACCAAACGGAACCTCACATATGTAAAAAGGTTCAAGATCTACTTATTTGGGGGGTTGAGAAATTTCTTCACATTCTATGTAGGCTACTCTTCTGTGCAGATAGGATTCACCATCATCTAATGAGACTCACTAGATGATGAGTCTCACCCTTGCACATCGCTTGGAATCAACAGGTAGGAAGGAGGGTTAGTGCCATTGGTAGCCAAATTACAGTCTTGTTGACTTGTGCAAATTTATGAGGAAGGCCACAGGCCAGGTATAAAACAATGAGCGGCTGCTTCTGGTGTCATAGATTTGCTGCTGGACGCATGTCATGGGGAATGGAAACTGGAGTTTGGAGAAGGCTCTACAGTAGCCTGGGGTGCAGGGCAGTGCAGGTTGGCAGCCGAAACTCGGCCCCACAAGTACTCAGCCCTCACAGGCAGTCTGGCCAGAGAGATTTATGGACCCCAAGGAACGCGTGGGACCAACGCTGCTCAAAGGAGGCCATACATTGTGAGATTGTGACTGTCAAATAACATGTTGGGGTTTCTCCAGCGGCCCCAAGACTTCAAGATTACATCTTTAACACATCAATAACGTAGCCTCTGGTTAGCAAGGTTCGCTGGGGCGTGACTAATCAGCAGATGAAAGTGTCTTTGCGGGGATTAACTTTAATAAAAAGAAAAGGAATCGTTATTTGGGGAGTTTGAAATCTTCCATAAATCAAAGCGAACACTGACAAAGCAGGTTCATAAGGTAAGAATGAAGCCATTGTGGGGAAAATTAAGGAACAGCTACTTTTTCTATAAATCACAGGTCCGGGCTGCATTGGTTGAGGACTCCATGGGAACTGGGCCATTGAACATCTTCAGGTGTAGAGGAATGATATTTGGGGAATGCTCAGCTCTCCTTAAGGGAAACCAGATGGCCCGTGTCCTTATTAACCCTTTCCCACCAGCTTGTAAAATATCTGGCAATGGGCTTACTGAATCTCTGAAGATGCGACCTCCACTTCTTCCAAATCTAACTTTCAATGTACATCCTGAACCCACCCATCCCTTACCAAACGGTCCTGTAACTCAGTCTATCCAGGAAACCCTGGGGACGGCTCCACATAACCCACCAGTCACATAAGAAAGATGACTTTGTGTCCTACTGGGAGCTTAGGCATTCAACTCGTAAGAATGAGCCCGAGATGGACTCCACCCTGAGCGGTGATTGAAGTTTACTGCACCAGTTACAGGTAAAACTGGCATCACATCCCTCTGGTGGCATTCACTGAGAAAGGAACAACATCACTAAGGTCGTGGTCCTGCCAAAAATGTGTAACCTGAGTCTAATCACACAGAAATTACCAGGTACACCCAAGTTGAAGGAAATTCAACTAAACTGGTTGGTTCTCTTAAAGAAAATCCATTTTGTAAAAGACAAAGAAATTCTGAGGAACCATTCCAGATGAAAGGAGACTAAAGAGATATGACATCTCAATGCAGTGTGTCATCCCGGACCAGATGCTCATCACAACGAAGGCGTTGCTATAAAGCAGCCTGGCATAATGAGTGAGATGTGCATATGACCCATTTTGTTTTAGTACCAATACTGTATCAATGTTACATTTCCTAATTATATAGTTGTTATGTAAGAGACTATCCTAGTTTCTAAGGGACACACATAGAAATATTTTGAGGTTAAAGTTCATGATGTCTGCAACTTACTATCAAAGGGCTCAGAAAAATATTACATAACTTACACTTTGCTGGTGAAACAGATGCCTTGGCAAATATAGTAAATATTATTAATGGTAAGAGTTGAAAGGAAAGAGTAACTAAAGACATGAATGACATCACAAAGGAAAATTGCCACTAGCTCAGATAGTTAGGATTCTCGTGATATTAATCATGCTTTAGATATAAGAAAGATGAGTGTGTGTGTGTTTGTGGGAGGAAGGATATCATCCTTTTTAATCTGAGATTTTAAAAAAATAAAATTCCTACATGTACTCACATTTCACAGAAGGTTATTTCTCTCAAATAAAAAGTTAAGTGTTGGTTTCAGCCGACACGTGGTCCTCTAAGAATTCTTCCAACACAGAAACTCATTTTCCCCTTTGCATTAGATGTTCTCCATCCAGTTCCACTGGCCACCGTTAATAGTGAAAAGGGAGAGACTCCTTAGGCTGAGTTATTAATGAGTTAACATATAAGACTTACTTCATGCCAGACACTAAGTGCTTTACCTACATCACTCATTTGTGTCACGTTATGGTGCAGAGTGAGGAAACTGGGCTACAAAAGATTAAAGAACTTACTCAAGGTCACAGATCCAGCAATGATAAAGATGGGACTCAAAAAAAGCAGACCTGGCTTCAGAGTCAACTGCTCATAACCACTAGCCTGTGGGGCCTCTCACTGTGGCCTTACGGTGACAGGAACAGACCTCGAGACAGAATAGGTTTCAGTCGTATTCTCTGTTGATCACTTAATCCATTGATACAACATCTTGTGTCCAGTAGGTATGAAGGAACAATTCAGGTTATTCATAAAACGTTATGAGTCAAGAGATATCACAAAGGAAATAGAAATTAGCAAATATTTTGAACTGAACCAAATTGGAAAAAGCCACCATATCAACATTTTGGCAGCAGCTAAAGCATGCTGAATGGGTCATGTATAGCTTTGAACACTTATATTGAAAAGGAAGAAAGTCTAAAATTAGTAGTTTAATCTTCCATGTCAAAAAGCTGGGGAAAAAAGACTGATTCAAACCCAAAGTATGAGGTAGAAAATAATAAAGGTCAGAGTGGAAATTAACAAATAGGACAGAGAGAAATAATAGAAGAGGTCAAGGAAACCAAAAGCTGGTTTTTCAGAAAGCCCTATGAAGTTGATAAACCTTTCGTGGAACTGACCAAGAAAAGAAAAGAGAGAGGAAGCACAAAATACCCAAATCGGAAATAAAAATGGTGTCATACCTAGAGACCCCACAGAAATTAAAAGTCTTTTAAGGGAATCTTTTAAAGGAATATTCTGAATAACTTTATGCAAACAAATTAGAGATTTAGATAAAGTGATCAAATTTCTAGAATAGCACAAATTACTAAAACAGATTCAAGAAGAATTGAGGTGCTCTCTCTCCAGGGAGCACGCCCATGCCTTTCCCTTTACGCGCGCCCCCCCCCCCCCCCCCGCCCCGCCACGTTATCATTAGCTTCAAGCTCCCCCTCCTCTCTGTCCCCTGCCTCTCCTCTCCCCCGCCACGACCCCCTCCCCCATCCCAGGCACTCCCAAGCGCCAAGAGCCCTTCCTTTACCTAGATCACTTGTTTGCTAAGCCCATTCCTTCTGGGAGTTACTTCTTCTACCTCTGTAATTGACCCAATAAACGTTCTCTTATAAAAATAAAAGAGAGAAATTGAAAAAATCTTAATGGTCTTATTAGTAAACTTCATCAAACTTCATTTGAAAAGAAATAATATTAGTCCTACAGAAAATTCTTCACAAAATATAGGAAGAGGAAGCAATTACTAATTAATTCATTGAGGGCAGTATTAACTTGATACCAAAACCAGATAAAGACATCACACACACACACACACACACACACACACACACACACTAAAAAAATAAATAAAATAAAAAACAGCTACAGACCAATATCTCTTATGAATAGATATAAAAATATTTAACATAATATCAGCTAACTGAATCCAGAAACATATTAAAAGAATTATGCACCATGAGCAAATGGGATTTATCCCAGGAATGTAAGATAGGTTTAACATCCCAAAATCTAATTATCAAATTACGTAATACATATATAAGTAGAAAACAGGACAAAAAACACTCAACAGATGCAGAAAGAGCATTTGGCACAATCCAATTCTCATTTATGATTAGAACTCTCAAAAAACCAGGTATAGAAAGGAATTTCCTCAACCTGATAAAGGACACTAACAGCTAACTTCATATTTAGTGCCAAAAAAGCTGAATGTTTCCCCCTTAACATTGGAATTAATGCCAGAATGTCTGCTCTCACCACTTCTATTCAACTGAATGTTCTAGCCAGTGCAAGGAGACATGACAAATAAATTAAACGTATCCAGACTGGAAGGGAAGGGATAAATTCTTCTTTGTTTGTAGACATTCATATGAAAATGCAAAGGTCCTAAAGCAGACAAAGTAAATTTGAAATTTTCAAAGCTTGAATGTAAACATCTGTAATTCTGCTCTAACCAGCAATTCTACTCTTGTGCATATGCATAGTGACAAAAGAATGGATAAATGAATTACAGCATAGTCAGGCAATGGAATATTATACATCCATGAACATGACTAAACTACATGTTCGTGGATGTATAATTGATGAATCTTAAAGAGATTGGATGAAAATTAACCCAGAAGACTACATACATAGCATGATATCATTTTTCTAAAACTCAAAAATAAGCAAAAGTAAACAATAAGTTGTGCAAGCACACATACAAATATAATTATATATATACTAGAGGCCTGATGCACAGATTCATGCACATTGAAAGGAAATTAATTAGAAGGTAGCCGGCGGGGAGGGACTAGGCAAGACAGGCCGGGCCAAAACCGGCTCTCTGACATCCCCCGAGGGGTCCCAGATTGCGAGAGGGCAGTTCTCAGGTGACACACCCTGGAATCGGGCTCCCTCCTCTCTGGTTCTGGGTTTGTTACCTGAGAACCGCAGCTGCCAAGTCACCGGAGATCGGCAGCTCCTGCATTGAGCATCTGCCCCCTGGTGGTCAGTGCATGTCATAGCTACCAGTCAGATGGTCGGATGGTTGGACAGTCGCTTAGGCTTTTATATATATAGATATCAGTGATAAACCCCCAAATTCAGGATAATGATTCCTCTTGGGAGGAGACCTGGCGCCCCCAGTGTGGAAAGAACTTTAGGTATATGAATTATTGGCAATGTTCTAGTTCTTTAGTTGGGTGTTGGGGTCACAGGTTTTCATTACATTATTAAGCTTTATAGTATAAATATGTGCTATAATGTTTATATTAAAATAAAAATGTTAAGACAAATTTTGTTAATAAAGGAAAAATTCTATGATGCCATAACTTGTCACTCCTTAAGGGATTGCCTTCTCTCTGTGGAACTGCATTTCATCTCTTAGAAATCAGAGGGTTAACTGTGTGTGGCTCCGAATTCCTGCCATTATTCTGTGGGGTTGAAACCAAGCAGGTTTTACCAGGCCACAAGCTCACCTCCTGGCACCTCTGAGAGCTCTTTCTTGCTCTTCATCTTCCTCGGTTGCTATTGTTTCCCTTCTGTATTTAGAGGCTTTATAATATTCCAAAATTCTCCATGAAGATAATTTCCAGAAAATTAGCTACTGGGTTTGGAGAGCAAGCTCACTGGTTCACCCACTGCAGGACTAGCAGGGAACAGCTGGCTGACATTGCCACTTAGGTGACCTACCCAGGTCTTGGGATCCCACCAACCACCCCACCCAAAGTCTCTGTAAGGATGAGAAGCCAGAAAAGCTATCTCCATCTCCATCACCTCCATCATCTCCATCACTTCCATCCTCTCCATCTCCATCTCCATCCCTCCAGTTGGGTTTTAGTCCTCACCACTTCCCAGCCTTGAGCAACCACACAGCAGGGTCCCCTGGGCTCTGGGAACAATGCCTGAGGGTGGGTACTCAACTGAGGCCTGGCCATGTCAGCATCCTAGCCTGAACCTTACTCCAGAGAAGGATCCTAGTCCCAAACCCAAATCCAACCTCCTATCTACATTTGTAAATAAAGTTTTATTGGCACACAGCCACACTGACTCATTCACATATTGTCTATGGTCTCATTCATGCCAAAATGTCATTGTTGGTTGGTTTTGACAAAAACAGTGTGGCCCACAGAGCTACTTACTATCTGCCCTTTACAGTACAAGTTTGATGGACTTCTTCCCCCCGACTCAACCCCCAGTGCCCAGGACTCTGTGTCTACCTCCTGAGGGCAAGGCCCCAGTGTCAGACCTGTTAGCTGACGGGGAGGCAGCATCGGGGGGAGAGGTCATTGCAAACGCCATTTCTGTTCTGCCTTCAGAAGACCTGGGTTTGGGTCTCTAGCCTGCCACTGACTGTCAAGTCACTGAGTTTCTCTGTCTCCATCTGCACAGCTGGCAGATGGAAAAGACAACATCTGTCCTATCTACCTCTCTAGATGAGGGTCAGATAAAATATTGGATGTCTGAGCCTCTCAAAATTAAAAGCACGGAGTCCAGAGGAGTGAATCTCAAACTTCAGCAGGCATCTGAGTCGCTTGGAGGGCTTGTTAAAACATAGCTTGCTGGGTCTCACCGGCAGAATTTTGGATTCAGTACCTTTCGTGGTGGGTGGAGGGAATTGCATTTCTTTTAAGTGTCTAGATTGTTCTGTTGCTGCTGATCTGGGATCCATGCCTTGGGGATGTCTGCCCTAGATTAGCGAGCGGTTCTCCACCATGTCTGCACATTAGGGTCAACAGGAAGCTTTAAAAATCTGGATGCCCAGGTCCCATCCCAGAACAACAAGTCATAACTGGGGACACTGGGAGGAATATTTTCCTGTTTGTTTAATGCTATGTCATTTACAACTTTCACCAATCAGATCAAATGCAGTTACACTGCAGATTAGAATGCAAAATCTATGCGACTTTCCAAAGACGTTTTCTGCTTGCAATGAACTGTTTACTGCTTTGGCTTACTTCCTGCTACCAAGGGAAGTCATAATTTATGTGCAAGTAGCTTGCATTTTGGAAGAAGCCAAGATGGAGCTGTATGATCACAGGCGATCCTTGTCTAAATCTCTGCACAAATTTGCATCTGATGCAGCCATTGATATTTTTTCCAGGGCTGCCTCTTCCTGCAACCAGCTAGGCACTTACTTACTCCAAAATTCACTTGGATCTATTTCTTTCCTCCACCAGCCAAGCCGCCACCATGGCTCACCTGCCCATTGCCATGGCCTCCTAATGAAACATCTGGCTGCCTTCCCCTGCATTCCTTACCAATAACAGGATCCACTTTATAAAGTGTAAATCTGATGGTGTCTCTCTCTTGCCCCAAACCTTCCATGGCTCCCCATTGCACCCAGAATGAAATTTACACTCTGTACTTGGTTGACAAGTCCCACCCACTGCCCACCTCTCCAACCTCATCTCGTTCCCTTCTCATCCCAACAGCTTTGACACCAGGCCTCTCTCAGCTCCTGAAAGAACCCAAGCTCTTCCCCATTTAAGGCCTTTTGTCCAACAATCTTCCCTAAATCTCCTCATCCTTCAGGACTTAGCTTAAAAACATCACCCCAGCCTGGCCAGGTTGGCTCAGTGGTTGAGTGTCGACCTATGAACCAGGAGGTCACGGTTCGATTCCTGGTCAGGGCACTTGCCCGGGTTGTGGACTCAATCCCCAGTAGGGGGAGTGCAGGAGGCAGCCAAACAATCATCATTGATGTCTCTCTCTCTCTCTCTCTCTCTCTCTCTCTTTTTCCTTCCTCTATGAAATCAATAAAAATATATTTTTAAAAAAAGTCACCCCAGGCCACCCTTCCCCACCCTCTTATACCAGGAACCGCCCACCCCAAGTTAGCACTCCAGCACCTCCTCTCCCATATTGTCGCTTTCTGACAATTATCACAGTTAGGAATTCTGTTCTTTCTTTCTTTCTTTCTTTCTTTCTTTCTTTCTTTCTTTCTTTTTTTTTTTTTTTTTGTCCATCTATTCTCTAGAATCTAAGTTCCTTTAGGAAAGTGACTGAGTCATTTTGTTCCCCATGGTGTCCCCAACACCAAACACACTTAGTATGTGCTCGGTAAATATTTATCGCATCCTGTTCGTTTAGTGTCACTATCAGCCAACCTTGACTTCTCTTTCTTGCCCACACAAGAGACATGACACGCAGGTGTTGGAACACCCATGCTCACAGGGTGATCTGGGGACAGGAGTGAAGAGTGGAAGAGGGGGTGGCTGCCACTCATTCCTGCCAACGGTCACCATATTGCTGGATCTTTCAGTGTTTCAAGAGGCAGACAATTCAGATCCTACGTGATTTTAAGATCTTGGCAATCAAACTAAACTAAACTTAAAAAAAAAAAAAAAAAAAAAGCCAACCTTCTGGGAGGCCAAACAAAATACGTAACACATGTGCGGGCTGGGTCCAGCCCGGGGGCTGCCAGTTTGCAACCTCTGCTAAAATCCAGATGGACGACATCTATGGCTCTTTGGTCCACCAGCCCAGCTACCCTATCAACAGAAGGAATGAGCTTAGATGTGGTTTGGCTTATCAATGTTTCCTAAGAAAAGATAGTCCTTTGAACTATGAATTCCACTCTGTCACTTCAAGGGCTGGAGGCCCAGCGACAGAGCGAGCTCAGCCAGCCTGCCACTCACTAAGCATTCCTTCCTACCTGGTATGTGCCAAGGATGGGGGCAGCCCTTTGGGCAGTGGCCAGAGATCAAAGCCTTAAGCCACGCTGCTCCAGGCCAGTCCCCAGGCTGGCCCCTGCCTCACTCTGCCCTGCCCCACGGAGTCAATCTCCACTTCTGCCCACCTCACCAGCCCCTTTGTCTCCCTAGAAACCTGCTCACTCCAAGGATACCACCTTTCCCCCTGCAGCCCTGTCAGAGGGGGTGCTCAGCCCCAGCCCCTCCTCCCCAGCAGTGTCAGTGCTAAATGTGGTGCAGTGGTTTGCGCGGTGTCCAGCACCGGCTCTTGAGCTTTGTTACCCTTTACTTTACCATGATTGTTTCATCACGTGTCTATCCATCCAGCCCTCTCACCATCCATCGATAATGCGTTTTCTTTTCTGATTGCCGGCATCAGTGTTCTTCTCTGCAGCGTGCACATGGTTACTATTCAATATTTGCTAACGTTGTTTGAGACCAAAGTTTCCCTTCAGTGAGATACACCGACCTCAAGAATATTGCTTTGAGGTTTGACAAATGCAGACACCTGGGCAACCCAAACCCTTGTCCAGAGACAGAGCATGACCATCACCCCAGAGAGTTCCCTGGGGCTGCTTTCCCAGTCAGCCCCCCACCCGACCCCCAGAAGCTGTCATCGATCTGACAGTTTTCACCATAGATGAGGTTACCTGATCTAGAGCTCCACATAAATGAAGCCATGCGGGGGGGGACTTTTTGATGCATTTGAGGTTCATCCCAATGATGAACCTGAATAATCCATTGTGTGCTTATCTAAGGTCCTGTCGATGGGCCCATTCCCAGAGGGGGGCTGTCAGGGGTAAAGCTGCTGTGAGCGTCCTCATACAGGCATCATAGGGTCCATTTCTCAGGGGTGAGTGGCTGGGCCGCGGAGCAGATGCACGTGTCACTGCTTTTGATCAGAGTTTCCATTTGCTGAAAAGACATCAGCTGAGTTTCCCCTGTGGGCCAGACCTGCTGGAGAGATCCAGAGAACAAAAGATAGGGCTCGCCCTCACAGAGCTTGCAGTCCAGACGAGGGGACAGAATGAGGCTCAGCGTCCACTAAGGAGAGAATGAATGAGGCAGCCCAGGGTGCTGTGTGTTTGGACAGACAGAGGCTGGGCATCCAGGCAGGCTTCATGCAGGAGGCGGGCTTGAGCTGCACCTGGAAGGGCAAGTGAGGAGGGAAGGGAGGGGAAGGACGTGTTAGACAAAAGAACGTGAGGAAAATATGGAGGCAGGACAGGGCCGGGCATGTTCAGAGGAGATGAGTCGGCCTGGCCAGCGGGGCCTGGGCAAAGGAGCAGCAGAGAATCCGGCCGCAGGGAGCCTGGGGCTCAGATCACTGACTATCAGGCTAGAGTTTCACCTTTCGAAGAGTTCTCCTTCCTCCTCTGGGGCTCAGTGAGCTGGGGTATCGGCCATTTTAACCCCAAACAATACTCTAACAGTCCAGCACTCTGTGGCCTGGGCAAGTCCCTTAGACTTTCTGGGTGCGGAACACTGAGCAGGTCACGTCCACGGCCCTAGTGACACTCAGTCCCACTGTTCAGCTTTCCGGGGGAGCTGCACAGAGCAGGGCACCTCGTCCTAAGACCCAGTGGTCACTCTTACTGCCCCCTAAGGGCCCCCGTTTGTGACCTTGGGGTCTGGGGCCGGGACCGGACACCTGCGATGCTCATGTCCGTCCTCACAGCCGGTCCCTGAAACACGGCCTCCTCAGGGGCCGCAGCCCTGGGGCTCCCAGGCGGCAAGGAGGAGCTTGCGCTCCCGGCGTTTTGCGTTCTTCCCTGGCGGACGAGCCATCTCCTGACCAGAACCAAAGGCTCCTCTCCTTATCAGCTGTGTGTCTCCAGACGGAGCGAGGGCACCACCCTTGACGGAGCTGAGGGCTCTGACTCAGGATCATAGGCACTCAGACGGCTGGGGCAGAACACCTGCTGACCGGCTCCTGAAGGCCTCACAACAGGCTTGCGGGGCCCAGGGTGGGAAGGCTAGCTCCCCTGGGCCTGTGCACACAGTTCCTTTCTCTCCTCATTTCATCTCTCTCTCCTCTCCTCCTCCTCTCTCTCCCCTCTCCCCTCTAATCTCTCTCTCTCTCCTACCTCTGTCTCTCACACTTCTCTCTCTCTCTCTCTCTTTCTCTCCCCCCCCCCCCCCCCCCCCCGGCATTAAGAGGCAAAGCTTGCTGAAAGGGCTCAGGGAGTGTCCGGTCCAGGTCTCAGATGCCTCCTGCTGAAGGTGGAGAGAGCCCTGCCGGGAGCCCACCGCCAGTGGCAGCTTCGGGAAGCGCAGAGCCTCCTGGGCCTCCCATCTGCTCCCACAGGGTGCACCCTGGAGGGAAGGGACCAGCTGCTCAGTTCTGGTTTCAGCTTCTGTCCCAGGAAACCCGGGCCCGGGCAAACCGAGACCGTGGGTGACCCTGTGCCCGGCAGCGGTCCTGCGGAGCACTTTCTCTGGATGAAGTCTGGGTTTTTACATGCGGGTCCAAAGAACCCTCAGAGCCTGTGCTGACAGCTCCCAGCCCGAACCCAGAGCCGCCTCAGCCCCGCCGGGCCGGCGCGGGGAGCCCAGCGAGGCCCTCTTGCAGCCTGGCTGCGCTGAGCTGCAGGTGCGCCCGCGGGCCTCGAGGCTGGGGCTGCTGGTCACAGGAGAGGAGTCAAGGCCGTGGGTTTCAGCTGCAATGATGGCTTCTGGACCAGCTCCCACAGCCACTGATAAAGCAGCAGACCTCAGGAGGCTGCTCCATCTGCAATTAGAGAGGAAGCCAATGATGCACGCTTAGCGGTCAGGTCATTGCCAGTGTTCGGAGGGCGTGGTTCTGGGCCAGGCTGGTAGACTGTCACCTCTCCCACTAGAAGGGACACCGCTCCGGAGGGGGCTTTGCTGCACCCCCCAGGATCCAAAGGAGACCCCTCGGCTATGCACACAGGGTTTTTTGTGTTGTTTTGTTTTCTGGAAGTACATTCTCTTGCATGTCTGTTCCCCTCTACTAGATTTGAGGGATCTGGAAGCCTTGTGCCATGGAAGCCACGTTTGTCCCCCAAATATGTGAGGGCTGCTCCCCGAAAGACACCACCTAAACCATGGCTCTGTGGATAGGGCTCCGCGTGGCTGGTCTCTTGAGCCACGTCTTCCTGAGATGCCTCTGGAGTTTGGGGCGTTGCATTGTTCTACGGGGTTGGGTCACGTTGTCTGACACAGAACTCAGCGTAAAAACCCTCATGTCAGAGGCCAGGTTCCAGGGCTCCCCTCCCATCTCTGTCGGTCCCACCCTCACCCCCCACCGATATTGCAACAACGCACTGTTGACAATATCACCAATTGTCCCTTGAGGATGTGTGGCTGAGCTCAGCGCTGATGGCTCTCAGACAACTGTGGGCATCTGTCCTCTACCACCCGCGCTCGCCAAGACACACAATGTGTTCTTCGTTAGGGACTACCCAGGGGGTCTGACTTACGAGGAAATAACTCAATCTAGCCGACTGGGGTGAAACTGCCAACCAAAAGAACAATTTATGAGATCATCCCAACCTGGATGTGAAATTAATTCCATACACGATAACTCACCACAGACCACCTTGTTTAATTCTATTTTTTTCCCCTAGTAACAGGATCTTTCTGCTATCATTTATGTTCCAGACAAATGGAAAACAATACAACTGCAAGATATTAAAAGTATGTACATTTAAGTTATTTGAATCTGACATACAAAGAGCTATAACTGTGGTATGAGCTCTAAGCAAATGTTGCCTGTTATAAATGAGTTCATTTCAATGAATAAATATGCTTATTGACGACGATCACAGCCGAGTAAGAGAAGTGGGATTGGCCACTAAGCTGACCCAGAACCTTCCAAGGCACCTCTTGTTTCAAGCTCAAAGCCCTGGCCCACAGGGCCACACTCTCCCATGAACGGGCGTTGACTCTGGGTTCCCACAAGACAAAAAGGAGTGCGCTTCAGGCTTTTGCCATCCCTTCCACACCTGCCTAGCAGGGTCCACAACCCAAAACAGGCCATGGCCTCTGCCCTCCAGGAGCTGACAACTGAGATTTGTATGAAAAGTTAATACAGATGAAGCTACAGTACAGAACTTAAGTCCGGCCAGCATGGCTCAGTGGTTGAGCGTCAACCTACGAACCAGGAGGTCAGGGTTCGATTCCTGGTCAGGGCACATGCCTGGGTTGCGGGCTTGATCCCCAGTGTGAGGGCGTGCAGGAGGCAGCCGATCAATGATTCTCTCTCATCATTGATGTTTCTATCTTTCTCTCCCTCTCTGAAATATATATATATATTAAGAAGAAACGGTTGCCCTGGTGCTTGGGCTGAATGCCAGCCAGAGGGTAGGAGTAGGCTGCGGGCTGAGCCAGGCTCACTGTGGACCGAGGCCTGGGAGACTTGAATCGGTGGTGCTGAATAAAGCCACAACCAGACAGTTATTGTGATCAAGTGTCATATCGTGTAACTGAAATTAGCCCTCAATGGGAGAAAGAATGGGAACTTAGCCATCTGGGCCCACCCGGTCTTGGCGTCTGGCCCTCTCCTATGGAGACTGACTAGGAAAAAATGGAATGTTGAATCCAGCCGCCTGTGCAAAAACGGCCCCAGCCTCATGAGGCTCTGCTCACTGGTTTGGATGTTCCAGCCCCTCTGAGCCTGGACCCCACACCCGAGACATTCACTACACTGTCTGCACCGACAGGGAGACAGGGAGAGGCAGAGAGGACGTCAACCTGCTGTGCCACTCGGAAGGAACTGTGGCGAGCATTCTGCACAGCAGGGATGGGAGCTCGTGGGTAAGGTTTACCTTTGCCAGTTCACTCCAGCCACTGGGTCCAACTCTCTGGAAAATATGAATGAAAACTGTCCAGTTATCTGCTGCTTCACAACAAACCACCCCACAACGGAGTGACAGAAAACAGCCATTCTTGCACCGTTTCTCACCACTCTTTGGGGTGACTGGGCTCAGCTGGATGGTACTTCTGCCCAGCATGATGGTGGTGAGGGCCGTGGTCACCTGAGCTTTTACCGGCTGGAGCATCCCAGATGGCCCGTTCACATGGCTGGCAGCCGATGCCGCCTGTCGGTGTGGAGCTCAGCCAAGGCTGTTGACCAAAGCGCCCACATGTGGCGTCTCCATGTGGCTTGGGCTTCTCAGGGCGTGGTGGCTGGTTCCAAGAGTGAGAGTCAGAGAGGCCGTGGCCTAGTAGGGAGGAGGCAGCAGGCTGCACCAGAAGGCTAGTCCCGGGACTGGCGCCATGTCGCTTCCACAGGTTCTATGGATTTAGCAATGACAAGGGCAGCTGGGATTCGAGAGGAGGGGGAATAAACTCCACTCTTCAAGGGCAGGAGAAATAATCACAGCCCTCTTGAATCCATCACTGAAACCTAGTTACAGCCTTTCCATGTAAGTCAACATATCTCAGTGTGTGCCCACACATGCCCCATCCTCACCACCTCGGTCCCTACACAGCCCTTGCCAAGGCCCCACTCCAGGCTGCCTTTGAGTGGAGTTTCAACCTCGAGTGGACTTAAACCTTCTGCTTCATCGTCCTTCTCTTGAAGCAGAAGCTCTATCCTCAGGGAATAAAAACAGGCAGAGAGCTAAGCCCACAAGCCCACCAGGACAAGCGTCAGCTTACTGCCAAGGTGGGGAGCAC
The DNA here is from genome assembly GCF_963455305.1 of Plecotus auritus. NCBI lineage: Eukaryota > Metazoa > Chordata > Mammalia > Chiroptera > Vespertilionidae > Plecotus > Plecotus auritus. The sequence continues at coordinate 42,554,028 of NC_137777.1, forward strand.
GGCTGTGGGGCAGCACCTACAGGCCAGGCACCCAATGGTCACCTGTAATTTCTCCGTCTTCAGAGGCAGCCAACACACACCCCAGTCACAGGTCACTGGGGCGCATGCTGACCCGAATGAGACTCACTGGTCTGCAAGGTCCCTTGGCACTGTCTCCTGCACTGACAGCACCTGAGCAGCCACCATCTCTGTGTGGGGAGTGGGCACAGATTATTGACATCAGAAGAACCCTTTCATCACTCCATATTTGGATGCACGTTACCAGATTGTTCTCTAGGAAGTTGTAGCCCGTGACAGTCCCTACATCTAGTGAACTAGTATATCAAGTGTCTAGAAGACAATGGACTTAGACGTGGCCTGAGGAGCCTTCCAGTCAGGCTGCCCGTCCTTGCATCCTCCTCGTCCTCCTTCCTGAACAGACTGTCCAAGCTCGTCCATGACCTCTCAGACTTTGCAGGCTCTTTTCCTGTCTGTTCTTCCTTCTCACTGTGGCAACTGCCACCCTTGAGCTTCCCGTCCTCCCCTGGCCGTCCATTCCTTCTCAGCATCAGCTCTTTCTCAGCCTATACCTGCAATGTTGGTGCTTCCCAAGGTTTGGTGAAGAGGAATCTAGTTCCTCCCCCTGCACCCAGACAAGGAAGGACCAGTGGTCAAACACCTTTCAGGAAAATGACTACCCATGTAGAAGATTTAGGGGGAGGCTGAAGAGGAAACACAAGATTTCAACTGCTCATTTAAAGACTTCCCTGCAAGGAACACTGAGTCTTTCTCCACAACGTCCCATTTCCTCATTCTTCTCTAGTGCAGTGTGGCTTCCTCACCCACTTTACTTTTGAATCCAAATTTCAGATTCTTTCTATTGTCTGCCTCCTCCTACCACTTAAATAACTAGGTCTCCTCCCTTCTTTGGGCTCCCTTGAAAACTTAGGAGTAAAGTTTGAAAGAAAATTAGACCAAGATTGTCTCCATCTCTACCTACCTCAGTTGTAAGAACCACAACTGTCCTTACAGTTAAAACCCACTTTGGTCTCTGGTTCTAAAGAAATCGGTGAGGATGGATGGCCACTGTATGGCCTAAAGTTCTCAGCATTTATGCTGAAGTAAAGCAGGCTTTGAACAAGACACTGATTTGGAAAGTGTTTATTTTCCTCCTAGGTAGTTTTATGACTCAGTCAGAATAGCTTTGTGGTCATCAGACCCTTGAAACTAAAGACTAAAAGGATTAAACAAAACCAAACAAGCCAGCACAGTGGTCACAAACCTGAGCCAATCTGTGACATTTGGGAGACTATTACTCCGTCACTTAAGCTTCATTGTTTACAGAAAAGTGACAACTAGCACGTGACTACAATGAGCCTTGCCCCCCTGGGAAGTAGTTGAGGCAGATACCTATTGGGTTGTCTTCCAAAACAGCAGTTCTCTGATGACTATTCTGCCCTATTCCATGGGGGTAGAATTGGGGCCACCATATATGTACAATGTGGGCCAGCAGTGAACACCTGGTCCAAGGTGGCCTATCAGGGATTCCTTTCTATGACTTTGGGAATGAAAGCAAATCAGAGATTCAGCCTGGTGACATGGCTCAGTGGTTGAGCATCAACCTATGAACCAGGAGGTCGAAGGTCAGGGCACATGCCCAGGTTGGGGGCTAGATCCCCAGTAGGTGGCATACAGGAAGCAGCCAATCAATGAGTCTCTCTTATCATTGATGTTTCTCTCTCTCTCTCCCTCTCCCTTCCTCTCTGAAATCAATAAAAACATTAAAAAACAACAACAGAGATTCTGAGTTTCTCCAGGTGGCAGCAAACTTGGGTTCTAGTGGAAGCCCTGTTCTCTGGCATGTGCACTTGTGAAGCAGGAGCTGGTGTGGAGAGAAATGATTCACATGCTCAGAGGCAGGAGGGCGTTGAGAGTAAGGCAGAAAGAGACTTTCCTGGTTTCCCCACAGCCTTGTACTTCCTGGCCACAGTGCATTTCTGCATTTCTGCCCTTGGGTCCTGGGAAACACCCCTGTAGCTTTAGAATAAATTTCCCATTGCTGGTTTGAATAGATTTTTATAACTCTCAACCGAAAGAATCTTAATTGATACAGGTGGTATTTTTCCTTGCAGGTATTTGATTTAAGAAACTTGCATACTAGAGACAAAATTTGAATACAGGCATACCACTAATAATAGAGGTATTAATGGTAATACCACAAATTTGGAGCTGTAATGCTCTTAGGGGCCATTTTATAGATGTGGAAACTGAGGCCAGGAGGGCTAAATCTGCTAAGGTCACATCTATGTCTGAACCAGGTCTCTAGACTTTGAATTCTAAACCATGACTCTTTCCTTAATACCCACTAACTTAGATTAAAATATTGTACTTACTTTCACAACTTATACACTTTGAAAAATAACCATATACTTCTGCATATTTTTTTATTTTCTAATCTCACCCAAGGAGACATATTCATTGATTTTTAGAGAGAGGGGAAAGTGAAGAGAGAGAGAGAGAGAGCAGAAAAAGGAGGAGGAGGAGGAGGAGGAGGAGGAGGAGGAGGAGGAGGAGAAGGAGAAGAAGAAAAGGGATAGAAACATCAATGATAAGAATCATTGATTGGCTGCCTCCTACATGCCCCCTACTGGGGATCCAGCCCCCAACCTGGGGTTGTGCCCTGACCTTTGACCTCCTGGTTCATAGGTCGATGCTCAACCACTGAGCCATGCCGCCAGGCTGAATCTCTGATTTGCTTTCTATATGCACCCTGACTGGAGAATTGTACCCAAAATCTGGGCATGTGTCCCAACCGGGATTCAAACATGAGACCTTTTGCTGTACAGGATGACACTGTAACCAACTGAGCTACACATTCTTATCCTTACAAGGTGAGATGGAACTGAAAAGCTGAAATTTGAAGATGTTAAATGACTTCAACAAGGCTACACGTGAACAGAAGTAGAACTAGAAGTTTGTTTCCAGACAGGTGGCTCCATCCGATCGGCCAGACTTCTCCATCCATGCACCCAGGTCACCACTGAGTACAAGGGTGTCTCCCAGAACCCAAGTTTACAGCCGCCTGGAAAGGTACCACAGTAACTGACCTGGTTAGATTGGCAAATTCATCATCGAAGGGGGTTTAGAGTCATTCATCTATTCAGCAAACATTTATTGAATATTTAGCATTTTAAGGTGGGCACTGCTCCTGGGATGGGAGATACAATGAGGAATCAATCCACTTGAACTGCCTCTTGAGTGTAGGCAAGCTTAAAGGGCTTTACCTTTGCATATTGGGGCTGGGTGTGGGGGGTTGGTCAGTGGACATATGGGGTGTGTGGAGGTAAGATAAGATATCCTACTAGGGTGGAAGTAGATGGTGGCTTCTTGACAGTGTCACTGGAAGACAGAATGGCGCCCAAAGCGCTGTAAGATGAGGGAGGGCACAAACAGTAGTAACACAGAGACCAGCAGGTGAACAAGCTGCGATGCAGTGGTTCTGAGCTCAGAATGTCCCATTCTCCACGCCCATTTCCTTGTCTGTCTTTCCCTCTAGCGAGAATGTGGGTTCTTTGGGGTGAAGTCTTTCATTTGTTTATTTATTTTCTGCATTCCCAGCATACATCAGAGAGTGCTGGGGATTCAGTCAAGAGAGCTTTTAGTTCAGAGGTTAGGACGTAAGAGGAAGGCTTCCCCACCGACGTACGTTTTAAATGGGTCGTGGCAAGGTGAGATGGAACTCGGGTGGCATCTGCCAGAAATGGGCAGTTGGGTTTGACCGAGTCTAAGGAAGTCTTTGCTTTGGACCAGATCTTATCCCTCCTCATGAGGACATGTGTCTGGGATTGTGGAAATACAGGAATGTATCCGGGGGTGGGGGTTGGCATCAAATCTGCTGCCTAGGGAAGGGACGTAAGTGCAGGCTTGGGAAGATGGGGGGCAGGATAGTGGGCCTGCAGGGGTCCAGGGTCCTCTGAAATTAGTTTTTTGGGGGCTTGCCATGTTTTTGATTAAGAAATGCTACAGTCTTCCTGGGGTTAAAGGTACAACAGTAATGCCATATATTATCATGAGCGGCTATCCCTGTGTCATGTAAGCAGTGAGACTTCAAGATTTATTTCTTCCGCAGGTTGATCTATCCCTTTGATAGATCGCTCATTTGTCCATTTAGTCAATGTATCATTTATACATGGATCGGGTACCTACATCATGATGGGATAGGTTAGGGGGACTCAGGGACAAATTCACATATGGTTTTGCCATTAGGGACTGCTCAGTTCCGTGTGCGCTTTTTACCATTCTTGGCCACATGATAACAAGTGGCTTTTGGAAATTAAAAAGCACAGGACATACTGTGGGCAGGTGCAGTGATAACTCCCCTGCAGTAGAATTTAAATACACACCAATTGGTCTGGACCACATTTCCAAGGTCCTGAAAACCTCTGTCTACTAATTTAAGTTTCTCGTTAATCTGTTTATTTTATGGTGCAGGAAATTGGTCGAAGCTGTCACCCCCCTCCCCCCCCCATACACACACACACACACACACACACACACACACACACACACACACACAACCCCACTGTTGAGAATGTGTGCTGGGGAGAAGGAGCAGGACAACTCATTGAGGTCACCCCAGGAAAGGGGAGGGGCGTCCTGTCACAGCCTGTCTGGTGGTGTCTCCCCACTGATCTTTGGCACCTTGTCCTGGAAAGGGAGGGTCAGAGTTCCAAAGTGCAATATTATATTTCCAATTAAAATGTAAAACACAAACCTTTTTCTTCAGACACATTGGCCTCAGCACCGGGAAGGGACTACAAAGCCCAGTGCTGATGGAGAAACGCTGAAAGCTGACACTGTAATTGATAAAGGAGATAAGTCAATCTGTGTCCTGTAAAGAATAATGAGTCCCATCTTTCATCAAAAAGATCTCCCTGTGCCGAAGAAACGCTCTTTCAATAAATCTACCTAATGGTTCCCCTCGAATGATATATGACATCGGCTGTGGAACAGCATCCCAGCAGGTCCACCCGTCATTTGCATTGCTAATTCCACCCGGAGAGGCCAGAGCTCCCGGAAGGGCTGCTGTTCCTGGACCTATGGGAAGGCCTTCCTGGGCTCCTCAAGCAGGTAGATGGGATGGAATCTGGAATAAATATCCTGCCCCTAAACTGGAGATCCTTTGCAAATTGACATTCCCTGTCCCCCACCCCCGCCGTGTTCAGGGATCCATCGGCTCTAGGAACGACTCATGTCACATAGCTCAAGAGTTAAATGCTTCGGATACTTGGGTTGCGAGAGCTGACTGGCGGCTGTTCCCTGCTCTCCTCGCTCTCCCACAGCCCTGTTCAGCCCTGTTGGTGTTTGGATTGTGGGCTGTGGGCTGCGTTTATTGCCTTTGGTAAACAGAAGGTCCCCTTTAATGAGCCCACCTGAAATGTGCTGTCTACAGGCCTGCCCTCTCCCCCGCCCCCGCCCCCAACCCCGAGGGCCCGGCAGAAGGGCCTGTCCCCCAAGGGAATGAGGGCCCCCCTGCGCCCCGTGCAAGGCAGCAGGACTTCCTGCTCCACCTGGCTTACCTTTGCGAACCCCAAATTTATAAACGTTCTGTGATTTTTCCACATGCGCCCCGTGCAAGGCAGCAGGACTTCCTGCTCCACCTGGCTTACCTTTGCGAACCCCAAATTTATAAACGTTCTGTGATTTTTCCACAAGGCCCCAGCTTGATGTAACCCAAGCTATTTCCTCCAAGGGCACCGGCCCTCCCCAAACTGGCGGACTTCCCCACCTGGGAATCGTTAAAAACAACCAGTGATTTCCTTATGTTGCTGTTTGTTTATCCTCCTGTCACGCGTGAGTCAGCCAGATCATGATTTGCGGTGGTTTTGCTTGTGAAATCTTACATAATTATATTCCTATTGTCACGTTGGGCCGAGCAGTTAGATCGGAGAGTGTTTTCTCATTTCACAACGCCTGCAGATCAATACGGAGAAAGCCTGAACAATGAGATGGCGTGAGTCACCGGGAGGTGTTCTGCAGTTTCGCAGATACATGCGGAGGGCGACCAGGGCGTCCTGGGGTGCCCAGGCTGAGCAGGGTGCCTGGGCCGGGTGGTGGCCTTTGGCACGGGTCTCACTGGGGTGATTCTTAAAGAAACGAGAGCCAGGGAACGAAAGAACGACAGTAACCACACTTCACACAGAAACCGACCAAATTTTTACTGCATTTGCTACACGCTGGATCCCGACATGCTGGCCCCGAGCGTGGCTGGCTACAAGCTGGCTAGACTCCGACGGCCCCTCCACAGGCTCTCCCTTCCCCGCCAGGGACAGCATCGATGTGGATCCTCCTCACTGTCCCAAGTCCAGAGGCAGTTATTAAACACACTCTTGATGCAAACAGTGAGTGGCTACAAGACACGAATGGGGGTGGGTGCGATTTCCGCCACAGGACGCGGGACCCAGAGAAATGGTGGGTGGAGGCAAGACGCCCCCTGGGTGGCTAAGAATATTACGGAGCTCAAAACCCACAAGTGAGCTGTTTTTGTTTTTTGTTTTTAAATTCCTGGAGTCTATCGGAACTAGTTGATCCTAACGTGATTTCATAGTTTTAATTAAATATCCGACCCGATTTAAACCACGTTTGTTGGCATACATCTTTGAGTAGTGTGTGCGCCTTAAAGTTACTCACACGGATATAGGATGAAGATTACAAAGACCTGCAGAGAAAGAGAAACTGCGTGACTCTATATGAAGACAACGACCATCACATTCCACAGCACGTCATTGGGAGACTGGTGAATCGTCAAGCATTATTTAAAACGAGAGAGAAGAGAACGGGACACAAGCGCCACGAGAGAACACTGGAACAACGGAACCAAACCCAGTTTCCCTGTCGGTCACGGGAAAGCGTCCCCTCTGTTTCTAACACTGTTCGTTCATTGCTATTGTAAGCCCCGGTAGCAGGATCGGATGTCTGCTGCCTCTGGACACATGAGTTATGATCTGATCTCAGGTTCCAAGGGAAATGCGCACAGTTTTATCCCCCCCCCCCCCCCCCAGTTGAATAAACAGGACTACGTATATTATCTCGTGTGTTAGAATAGCGTTGTCTTCACATAAGACTCAAATAAGGGTATTAGTCATTCATTTCCTTGAACACAGACACCCTCATGCGTGCTGACAGGTTTATAAGGATGCGGTGGCCGCCGTGGTTCTGGGAGCTGCTAGATGACGGACTTTGATTTCTTGCAGTCCTGAGCGATGGGGCCCGGGTGTGTCTGGTTACTGTCCGCCTTCTCTCCCAGATGCTGGCCTTGTCTGGAAGATTAATACATGAACAAGAGCTGAAGGGGCAGGGTTGCACAACTTCAGACATGTTTATTAGCAGATGGCACACGGGATGCAAAGGTCACCACCAAAGTGACATTTTAAAGTGAAACAACAATATTTATGTTCAGATAGTCTCCTGATGAGATCATGTGGAAACGGTTTTGATTAAATTAGCTTATAAATGGTTGCCAATCTATAGACAACTTAAAATGCCACGTCTGTGTACCAAATGTTTTCTTCTCACGCTCTCACCTTCTAAATATGAATGAGTAAAAGCTGCTTTCAGGGGTTTGCTTCCTTAACTGTGGGATCAGCGTATCTGGTTTTTATGTCCCGGGTTACCTATTTTTTTTTTTTTTTTTCCATCCTAGAAACGTTATCTCCTGTGTGTGTTCTGAAACCTCACCTGCTGTGATTACTGCTCTCAAAGAGTTTGGATTCCGCTATGTAAATATAACTGCGTTCAATTTCTTTTCTATAAATTGGGTGTCTAGAAAGACCTAAAATCCAGTCTCAGATAAGAACTTACTATCACTGCATTTCCGCCTTGAAAGCCCTGGGGAGCCACACTTTTGTGGCAACGTGTGCTTGTGTTTCGTACAACAAAGCGAAAGACAAATGCTGCTGAGGGCAGGGTCCCCCTCAACTTCTTTTCCTTTTCTCTCTGTTGTGCCTACAACTTGGCAGGAAGGTGAGTCAAACATTTTCACTCAGAAAATGGCTCAGCCAGACAATGCTCAACAGTGTGAAGTGAACACAATTTTTTGGTTCGTTTTGCCAGTCTCTACAGTCAACAAAACACATGAATATTTTCAACAGAGGCACTAAAATGCAGACATAATAAGCTATTAGCAAGTTAAAACTTTCACAGTCAGAATGTAGGAAATGAATATGACCGTATGTGCGGTTTCTCGCTTATTGACATTTAACCGTATTACGAATAATTTTGTGAGATACAGATACTAGTGTCTGGAGTTTTTTGCCTTATCATGATCTGCGTTTTATTTTTTGTGTACAGTGACAAAATTATACATGTGAGAATACGACAGAAGGTTTACTCACTTTTCAAGGGAGCTTTTGTCAATATTCATTGTCCCTTCCATTGGATCCAGTCCTTGCTCAGAAAATTGTTTCAAGGCACTTAAAGCTGCCTAGAAATGAAAACAAACACACCAACTAACAAGGAGAGCCATTCACTGACTTTAATGTCATAAACAGGCAGTTGTAAAAGAAAGCTGAGATATATAGTAAAGACTATCACTTGCATTCGTCTAAATAAATGGTTTGCGACATCGCTTAGCAATATTACATTTGAAAGGCGGTAACGTGTCTACTGTGAGAGCTTTATTTCTGGCGTGGGGTGGGGGAGGTGGAGAGGGCAACCTCCGCACGCCTCGCGCCTCATCCCTGGTCCATAGTTTTATAAAACCACAACGTTTTATCTGCAAATGTAGAAACACCCCTATAAGCGTAACATACTTCGATGGTGACTCTGTATAATTTCTCCACGCTTTACTGAAACTACACATTCTCTGCCTTCAGATGTGAGAACATCAGACTTTTCCAAACCCGGATCCTCTTTCCGAAATTAGCATTAAAGGTATTGCTCCATTTTACAGACCGTGGGCCCTAAGCAAGTCACAGAATGGGAGCCGAGAGAGGAGGACGCTCGAGCAAACCGAGGGCATGGTGTGATGGTATATCCTGAAGTGCCCCCCTCCTCCTGGGGCCCTGGGGAGGCAGACCCGGCCGTGCTCGGCCTCCCAAGGTGCTGATAGGCCCGAGATGCGTGGGACGCTGACGGGTGCTGACAGGCTGGTGGAGCCTCGCTGGATAGCTGGGAGGCACCAAAAATGCGATGCTGATAAGATCTACATAACTTGTTGACACTCTTGTGCATGTTCCAAACTGTTATTTCTTGGAATAAGAATTTGGTTCTTCTTCCCCTCCTCCGCACCCCCCGCCCCCGCCCCCTTTAAGCCCCACCAGAAGGGCTTTGTTGAGTCTGAGAGAGGTGTGAGCAGCCAGGGGTGCTTGACTCTTGGACATCCTGCTGGGTCACACTTTGGTCATCTGTGTCTTCTCAACTGCCTCAGAAAAAGAGCTAACTCTTGCAATTGCCCAGACTTTTATCTGCCAGGGACCCCTTTTGGGTAGCTGACAAGCGCATGATCCCGTTGACATTTCTTTATGCGTAATATACCCTTTTGGTTTTTAAGTTAATAGACTTTATTTTTTGAGAGCAGTTTTAGGTTTACAGAAAAATGGAGGAGGGAGTACAGAGTTCCCAGACACCCCTCCCCCACCCTAACACAATGTCACCTATTAACAGCCTGCATTGGCACAAGACGGTTGTTACAAGTGATGACACAATACTGATACATTATCATTAACTGAAGCCCACAGTTGACGTTAGGGTTCTCTCTTTGTGCTGTATATTCTATGTGTGTGTGGGTTGTTTTTTTTTTAATATATTTTATTGATATTTCACAGAGAGGAAGGGAGAGGGATAGAGAGCTAGAAACATCGATGAGAGAGAAACATCGATCAGCTGCCTCCTGCACACCTCCCACTGAGGATGTGCCTGCAACCAAGGTACATGCCCTTGACCGGAATCGAACCCGGGACCTCTCAGTCCGCAGGCCGACGCTCTATCCACTGAGCCAAACCGGTTTCGGCGGTTTTTTTAAATATATATATTTTTTATTGATTTCAGAGAGGAAGGGAGAAGGATAGAGAGATAGAAACATCAACAATGAGAAAGACTCATTAATTGGCTACCTCCTGCATGCCCCCTACTGGGGATCGAGCCCACAACCCAGGCATGTGCCCTGACTGAGAATCAAACCATGACCTCCTGGTTCATAGGTCAACGCTCAACCACCAAGCCACACCGTCTGGGCCATTCTATGGGTTTTGACAAATGCATAATGTCATGTGCCCACCATTACAGTGCCATGCAGAACGGTTTCACCACCCTAACAGTTTCCTACATGCCACCTGTTCACCCCTTTTCCTTATCTCCCCAGATCCATGGCAACCACAGATTTTATAACAGTCTCTATGGTTGCCTTTTCGAGAATGTCTACAGTTGGAATCACACAGTACATCATTTCAGATTAGCTTCTCTCCTTAGCTATACGCATTTTAGGTTCTTCCATGTCTTTTCATGGCTGGATACCTCCTCTCTTTTAACCACTGAATAATAGTCCATTGTGTGGACGTACCACAGTTTATCCATTCATCCATTGAGAGACATCTCGGTTGCTTCCAAGTTTTGGGTGTTATGAATGAAGCTGCCTTAAAATATCTGTGTGCGGATTTTTGTGGAATGTACGTAATCTTTTTGTCTCCCTCCTCTCTTGGTCTTCCTTTCTATTTTTAAATCACAACTCCTATATCCAATCCAAAGGTGCTTTTCTTTTCGTTTAGACTGTTCTTCCTTGCAGGTCTCTGCCCCGGTCTCCCCAGCTCAGAGGTGCTGAGCTGAATGCCCAGGCAGGTCCCCAGCCCTGCTGGGCACCCTGGGCAGGGCGGGGCGGGCTCAAGCCCCCTGTTTTCACCATTATCTATCTCTTTGAACCTGGAGTCCTCGGGGATGTCGGCGCCCCACCCCACTACTCCTGACCTTGGTCCAAGCTCTTACTGCACAGCAGCTGGCAAAGGCTGTGGTGGCAGGTAGGCACCAACCTCGGCTGGGTAGGAGCAGGGTGTCCATCTCATCAGGGCACTGGTATTGGTTGAACTGTGTCCGCCCCCAGATTTATATGTTGAAGCCCTAACCCCTAGTACCTCAGAATGAGGCGCTATCTGGAAATAGGGTCATGGCAGATGTAACCAATTAAGATGAAGTCATCCTAGGGTAGGGTGGGCCCCGATCTAATATGACCAATGCCCCTATAAAAAAGGGAATTTGGACACAGACGCACACACAGCGAGAACACTATGTGACGAGGAAGGCAGGGGCTGGAGTGATGTAGCAGAAACCAAGGAACGCCAAGGATAGCCCACAAACCGCCGGAAGCTGGAGGGAGGCAGGAAAGAGATTCCCACTCTCTCAGTCTCAGAAGGAGCCAACCCTGCCGACACGGAGACCTTGGACTTTTGGCCTCCAGAACTGTGAGACAATGCGTGTCTGCTGATGAAGCCACTCCGTGTGCGGTCCTCTGTGATGGCGACTAACAAACCAATACGGGCACATCATAATTCCTCTTTAAGGATAGCAAGGCCCCTTCCCCTCTCTGATGTTTCATTTCATCCATTTACTATGAAAAGGAGTTTTTCATTACAGAAAAAATCATAATATTTGTAAGACAAGCAAAATAAAAAAGTGAAAATAGCCACAATCCCACCCGCCCTTCGCAGCGTGGTGTCTGCCTTCCCATCCCCGCCCATCCCCTCTCCATGGGGACATCCTAAAGGCTGGAGTGCACCTGAGCCTGTTGGGTAACCTGCCCTTTTTTCAGAGAACATGAGCAGCGCTCCAGAGCAACAGAAACATCCATTCCCTACCGCTGGCCCTTCGGGCCACTCCCAAGTTTTAAGCAGTTATTAGCATGACACCAAGCTTCCTAACAGTCAAATCTCCGCGTACCAACTCAATAATTTCCTTATGACAAACTGACGCTCTGCGCCAAGAGCACGCACGTTTTTAAAGACCTGGTCTCTCCGCCCTCAGCCAGGCTGAGGCCACACCAGCAGTGTGAGGGCGCCTGTTCTCCAGGTGCTTCTGGAATCAATCACCTCTCAGAACCACCGCGGATCACTGGAGCAGACCTGTGCTGTCATTACGGCCCTGCCCTCTTTTGAATTTGTCCATCCCGACCATTTACCTTATTGAGTAGACTTTGTTTCCATCTTTATTGTTGAAATTATTACATATGCCCCCCTTCCCCCCATGGACCCCGTCTAGGCCCTCCTCAGGCTTTCACCACCCTATTGTCAGTGTCCATGGGTTATGCATAAATGCATACAAGTCCTTTGGTTGATCTCCTCCCGCCCACCCACCTTCCCACACCTTTCTTGTGAGATTCCTCAGTCTGGTCTATGCTTCTATGTCTTTGGATCTATTTTATTCATCAGTTTATTTTGTCCATTAGAGTCCACATGTGAGTGAGATCATGTGATACTTGTCTTTCTCTGACTGGCTTATTTTGCTTAGCATGATACTCTCCCGGTCCCTCCAGGCTGTTGCAAATGGTAAGAGTTCTTTCTGTAGACTTAGTTTTGAGGGATGTTTCTTTCAAAAATTACATTCACCCTCAAAAGACTTAGATGTGGACAATTCCCCTCCCCAACAAAGGAATCTGCAGAGAGATGTGACTCTCACTTAGACCCAGTCAGCTGGCCTTGGAGTTCCTTTAAGTCCTGAAATGGGGAGGTGGCTGGCGGCTTCCCCAGTCCTCTACGCTGAGGACAGTCCTGCAGGTGTGGGCATTCTTGTGACCTTGTTACACGAACCTCAGCTCTGGAGTCCTGCCTCATGCACACGTGTACGGAGGGCAGAGCCAGCCACTCTGTGCTGAGCTCCAAAGACCAATCCGTGCTTGACCTTTCCAGAGAGCACCACTCCATGGCGCGGCCCAGTGGACGTAGGGCTCCTTCTGCAGTCAACGGCTTTGAACAAAGGAGCAACTACTTTGTTCTGATCCATTAATACGTGAATTGCTGGCAGGAATGCAGATTTTTATCAATTTCTTCCCAGATGGATTATTACAGAAGGCGACTCAGTGCCCGGAAATTGAAATGTGTAGGTGGTACTGCTGAACAAGACCCTTGGGTGCCCCAGGGCTTCTCGGTCCTGCTCTCTTCCCCATAGGGCCCAAGCTGCAACCGAAACCACAGTTTTGAAGACTTGGTTCCCAGGGCTGCCTGAATACCAGGAGCCAAATTTCTTGCTTCACCGAGCCCAAGACCCGGGTCACCTGCTCTCTCCCACCCAAGAAGAGATGCGCATAGGAGATAAAGGCCAGGTCTCAGGCAGGGAGCACGTTCAATGTTTCAGATCTTGCAAAACCTCCTGGATGATTTTATCAGCATGGCAGGCAGGTCCCCGGGCACTGTCAGAATGCCTGTCACCCCGCAAAGAATGTCCTTCAGGCCGGACGGGCGGCGTGCTCTTTCACGCGGTGCCATGGATGGATTTTCCGAATTCCTGCCCAGCTGCTTCCCTCCACAGGTATGCTTCGAGGTTTCCAAATAACATTCTCTTACCTACCCGATGAGATAATGCAACCCACCTCTTATTGATAACCCTGAGGACAATCGCTTATAACTATGAGAAGACTTCTCGTTAGTTTATAAAAGGCCGGGAAGGCCGTTTATCTTCTCTGTAAACAGTCAGTGCTGCCATTTCATGAGCATGACGCTCCGGCGCTGTACCTGGTGAGCTCAGAGGTTAGCACAGCCCAGCCAGGTCGGTCAGCCTACCCATCAGGAATTCAAGGTCACACAGCTAGTCAGGGGCAGAGCAGAGCTTGGAACCCAGCCCACATTCTTGATCATCACCTCACTTTATTCCATCCAAACCGAAGCGCGGCTCACAGTCACCTGCCCAATGTCAGCGCAGCTCCTTTCCCCGTCATGATTGCAAAGTCGCTCGTTCTCCACCTCCTCCACGCTCCGTCTATTAGTCACTCCCCACAACAGCTACTGGAGCTGAGCTCATGCAATTATCTTCCTTTTCTAGAAAGGGATTTATTATTTTGCGGGGTGACATGGTCAGTTCCCAGCCTCCAGCCTTGGTGCAGACCCTGGGTTGACCTCCGGGGCTTAGTTCAGCACTTCGGTAACACTTGCAGTTTGGGCTACAACGAAATTGCTACAGTAATTATTTTGTCACTTAGAATTACCCAAGGACATGATTCACCACTTCTTAACCTCCCGCGGGTACCCAGTGTCTCCACGCTCCCTTGACTAGCCTGCCCCCTCTATTGTTCTAGGAAGAGTTTTCCTCTCTCACGTCCTGGGGTTGCTGGCAGGAGGGAGACGGAGCTCCAGGGTGTGGCGGGTCTGCGGGATGCAGGGTGCACAGTGAGCGCGGGTGCTGGGTGTACGAAGGTGAAATGGACAGTGAACGCGGGCAAGAGTGTGGCTGTGATTTAGAGCGAGCGAGCGAGAAGCCCTGGGTGTCTAAGCGAGGGGAGCGGGGCTGGGGCTGCCCACCAGGTGCCTCCTCTCACAGGGAGCTTCGAACAGACCCCTCCCCTTCTCCCCTTGTCACAGTGCCACCCTCACCCCCAAGTCACCCTCCACCACTGTCCCAGAAAGACCCCTTACAAATGAAGCACTTCCATGGAGAGCTGGGCCACTTTCCAATGCCCACCGTAGGAGTACGCGGCGACACCTGAAATAGCCACTTCCAATTTAGCAGGACCCAGCACCAGCCATTTCAAGGAACCATGTGCAATGGAGTGGCTATGGGAACAAACACCAACGCTTAACAGTCCACAGAAATGTTTCCCTCTGTACTTCCAAATCTGCCCAGAAGACGGTAAAATTAGCAAAATCCCCGAGTTTAAAAGAACCGAATAAACTGTTACCTGCTAGAGGCCAGGTGCTTAAAAAAAAAGAAGACAGACCATATTGCAAGTATGCTACCTAATATTAAAGGGGGACACTCTGCTAGGGGAAAATCACTGCCCTCCTTTGGGGAGACACATGGAGAGGCGGACAGGAACAAGCACACCGTCTCCCATGGGAGGAGAAACAGATAACAAGGCCCTGCCCGCAGCCCCCCTCCGGCAGGGACAGTCTGCGGGGCGGCCAGCGTGAAGGCATCTGGGAGTCGTGGGAAGGAAGTAACAGGGCTCCTTAATGAGGAACATCCTGAGGGATGCTTAAACCCACGTGTGTGACTTCCCACACACTGTGCGTTCGAGAATTTCAAAGATACACTAACACAAGTACCCAGAAACTTCCATTCGGTGGTGGCCATAAACAAATAGACAGCTAATGATTTCATTTCCAAGGCCAGAAAATGTTTTCCTACCAAATCAAAACAAACTCGCTCAGCATCCACTCGTACGCTACCACAGCCTACCCACCGGAATCGTGAACTTTAGCTCTGTGACAATTTACATGTTGTGGGATTTAACCAACCAACCAACCAAAAAAAAAAAAAAAAAAAGGTATCTTTAAATCAACACATGCAGCTTCATTTAAGAGGAGAAAAAGGAACGTATTTTAAAGAAATGGGTATTTCCTTTTTTTCTTCCTTTTCAGCGCAACCCTTGTATATACGTGTGTGTGTGTGTGTGTGTGTGTGTGTGTGTGTGTGTGTGTGTGTGTGTGTGTTTCCCATAGGGGAGAGCGTCTGCATAGATACACAGAAATATTTTTGTCCCCCAAAACATTTTACAACTGTTTTGTGAGTAAAGCCCCACAGGTTCTAGAACAGATGTCGCCACCATTTCATGTATCACTTGTTTTGCGCGTAGTTATAGTAATGCCAGAAATATGACGCCAATGAGATACTTTCCATGCCTGTTGGTTGGTTTGGGTTCCCAAGTGTCCCGGGGTGTGTGTGTGTGAGTGTGTGTGAGTGTGTGTGAGTGTGTGTGTGTGTGTGTGTGTCCACAAAATGGAGGTGAGCCTTTCCAGCCGTTTCTGTAATTTCTAACTTCCCTCTTAAAAATATACTTATATTTTTAAATATTAAAAAATATATTTTTTTAAAAAAGAATGAATCGTTGGTAATGGCAGGGTAGCAGGATTAGGTCATTCTTTGAGAGATGACAATGGTCTTCATTAGCAAAACGAGAATTTAAACTCATCCCCTAATGACACACAGCATTTTGGAGTCTTTGAACACGATGCCCAGTGGATCCTTTTATTTCCTGTTTTTCCATTTCACACTTTCCCCACCGATTTCATAGCCTAAATCCCAGAAACAGGCTGTTCCCATTAAAGTCAATGGTAACACACATGTCTGAATGTGGCCTTCATTCTTCTTTTCTTTTCTTTTTTTTAAGATTTTAAAATTGATTTTTCGAGAGAGAGGAAAGAAGAGGGAGGGAGAGAGAGAAACATCAATGTGAAAATGGAACATCCATCAGCTGCCTCCTGCATGCCCCCTACTGGGGATTGAGCCTGCAACCTGGGCCTGTGCCCTGAAGGGGAATCGTGGGTCAATGCTCAACCACTGAGCCACACCAGCTGGGCAAGAACAGGAATTTTTACTCTAGAATGTGGGGAATTAGTACAACATTGGGCACGTGTGCTACGGATTTAGCCATCACCTCTATTCCTCGGTCAGGCTCTTACGCTGGGTGATCCATGTAGCTGTCAGCCTTGACAATAAAGGAGGTGAATTTACCGCAGGATTAACTGTGGGAAGAAATGTTTCCAGTGTGCTCAGAACAAATTCAAGCAGCGGCCTCCATGCTGCCCTGTCTTCCTCTAACCACAAGCTTTCTGCTTCACCAACGTCTTTCCTTTTTAAGTTCCTGTGTTGCCCTCTAATTACTTTTGATTCAACAGAAATTCCCCTTTGTAATGGCATTTACAACATGGCATTGATACAAAGCAAGCATGTCTGCAATTGGCAAGACAATGCCCCCGGGAATGTCCATGTGCTGTTCCCCAGCATCAAAACAGGCTGCCTCACGGGCAATGGTTTCTCTGCAGATGGGACTGAGGTATGAGCGTTGAGATGGAGAGATTATGCTGGATTATCCGGGTGGGTTCAATCTAATCACACCTGAAAATCAGAGAGGCTTTCCTGGCTTTGGTCAGAAAAATGTGGCAGGGGGGAAAAATGGTCAAAGAAATGCAAAGTGGTTAGTTTTGAAGACGGGGGAAGGGAAAATTAAGCCATGGAATGTCCTTGCCTCTAGGAGCTGGGAAAGGCAAGATCAATTTGCTCCCAGATCCCCCTCCCCTCAAAGAACTGCTGACACCTTGCTTTTAGCCCAGGGAGACTCCTCCCGGTCTGACTTCTGACCTATAGAACTCTGAGGTGATACATTAGTGTTGTGTTATAGCAGCAAGATAAAACTAATACACTCTCCCTGTCATCTGGGCAAGGAAGGGGAAGGGACATGGCATTTGGAGTGTGGTCAGGCCTAGATTGAAGTGCCAGCTGGACTGCAGACCAGCTGCGTGTCTTCATGTAAGTTCCTGTAACTCCCTCCTTCTCATCACCTGTAAACTGGAGACTACACTCGTACTGCACTGCATTGTCCGAGGGGTTAATGCCTGGCTCATACAATGGTGTTTAATACATAAGGACTTAAAAAAAATACATACATACATACATACATATATATATAGTGTGTGTGTGTGTGTTGTTTTTTTCAGAGAAGAAGGGAGAGGGAGAGAGAGATAGAAATATCAATGATGAGAGAGAATCATTGATTGGCTGCTTCCTGCAAGCCCCCTACTGGGGATGGAGCCCGCAACCCGGCATGTGCCCTGACCAGGAATCGAACTGTGACCTCCTGGTTCATAGGTTGATGCTCAACCACTGAGCCAATACATGAGGGCTTTTAGTGCACATCTTTCTCTGTTGCGCCCAACATCCCACTGCAGGCATTGCCAAAGCCTCTCTCCATCGAGGTTCTCTCTCCTCCTCTTATACCCCCACCTGCGGGCTCTGTGGTCACTATGCCATGAGACACACAGGGCTGGGCTGTATGTAGCCATGGAGAGAAGGCTCTCCTGCCCCACGATCTACCTCCCAGGAATACAGGGATAGTTACTGTCTCCTCGAAACATAGATCCTTGGGACTTTGGCTTCTGTCTCCTTTGAGTTTGGCCACCAATGCTTCACCTGCCGGCAGAGGAGGCCTGCTCTGGTCCTCCGTTCTAGGACATGCCACCTTGAAAGTCTTGGGCGAAGCCCCTGTGGTGGGGTCCTCCCAAGGGGGGTTCCCAGGCACCTCCTGTGTAGACCTCACACAGACTCCACTTCTCCCCCGGGAAATGGAACTCTCATTCCATCAGCTGCTCAGGCAAAAATTCCTAGTAATCAACCTCGCTCACTTCTTTTCTCTCTCATCTCCCACGTCAAGCCATTAGTGAGTTCTGTTGTCTCTTCTTTGAAATGCATCCAGAACCGAACTACTCACCACCTGCTCTGCAGCCAGCCTAGCCCAAGTTACCGTCATTTCTCAGCAAGACTCAGGCTGTAGCTTCCCAACTCACCAACCTGTGGCTGCCCCTGCCCCCTTAAAGCCTCCCCTCCGAATACATCCAGAGATGGTGTGGGGGGGAGAGGACAGGCCCCAGCCCTGCTCTAAACCCTCCACTGGCTTCTCATTGGTCTTAGAACAGAACCCCAATTTCTGACTTGGGCCCCAGAGGCCTTTGTGACCCCACCCCGTCTACAGCTCCAGTCTCGCCATCTCCCACACTCCCCCAAGCCTCTTTGCTCTTTGAAGACCCCGACTCATTCCTGTCTCAGGGACTTCCATACGCTTTTTCCTAGAACTGGGACTCTTCTCCGAGTTCTTCATGCAGCTGGCCCTCGCTTCATCCAGATGTCACCCCTCGCCACCCCCACTGGACTTAAACCAACTGCACCACCCACTCTTGGCCTGACATTCTCACAGCTCCTCACACTGCCTAAGTTTTAGTGCTATTTTCTCTAAGATTATATATTTATCCATTTACAAGTTTATTGTCCATGTGGCCCAACAGAATGTGAGTTCTATGAGGGCAGAGCTGTGTTTGCTTTGTTCATTGCTAAATACTCAGCACCCCGAGTAATACAGGCTCAATAAATACTTACTGATGGAATGACTAAAAAAATGTAATGAATGATGAAAATTAGGGAGATCATTTTCCCCATTCATTGAAACCTAGAAGTAATCATTCATTGAACGATTAGAGACTAATTATTGAGCTGGAAAAAGTAACTGATAAATGGTTTTTCAAATGAAGTAAGTTAAATGGCATGGTAGGTTTCCAATGGGGGTGTTCTCATATGTTGTAAACTTAATTCATGTCAATTACAGTATTACAACTTTGGAAGCAATTTTATTGGAATCAACTTTAATTTTTTTCTAGAAAGTCTTAATATTTTCAAACTAACAGAAATGAAAAGTCACTTCAGAATTCAAGTGTAAACTATCTTCTTTTGCTCATTACAATGGAAAGAGAAGCACATCACCAGTAATATATATCACACTTCATTTGGTAATTTTTAGAAACTCCATTGAAAGTAATTTTTTAAATTTATAGTTAACCACCTCAAAACACACACACACACACACACACACACACACACACACACACACACTCAAAACCCTGGTATCCCGATTTCTTAAGAACATCTTCATTAAGACAATATAATCAAAGAAAGACAATTATTTTGTTTAAATAATTATGATCACAAATGGTCCCCTTCTCATATCTTCAGCCCCGAATCAGAAATTATTTAGTATACTTTTGGGGATATGCTTTGGGTCTGCCAAATACTTAAGTAAAAATTTCTCCTAAGTTGTTTCAAGAAATGGCTCATGTTCTAAGACAGTTAACACATTGTAATGTATCCAAACACAGGGTTGTTGTTAGTTTTTTTTTCCCTAATTGCTTGGCTGCAGATGAAGATGGAAATTATAAGAATTCACAGGACAGTCAGTGATGGAACCCTAATCCATCTTAAGCTGTAACATGACAACTGGCAGTTCCCAACATGTATTATGAGACAGAGAATTCTTTTTTTGCCTACGGGTACATTCCCTTTCAAAAGCAGATTTTCTTCTTTTTTCTTTCTGGAGATATCATGTTAAACTCCATTCTTGCTGGTTAATCTTTTAAGGGGCAAGATAGATAGGAGAGAGAATCTGTGATAGCTTTATAAATTTGGGGCAAATTGCAACATGAGGCATTCCAATATGCAATTTCAAATCAAAACCTGAACTGGGGAAAGGGACATTATACCAGCCAGCAGCATTCTTTAGAAATGCCTGACATTCAATTGGATAGAATTATATATTGAAATAGATTGTAGGCATATCGCAAATGTTTTCCCTCTAGCATCTGGTGGTATCAAAGCTGAGGAGGGGGAGTGGGTGACGGTGCCAGAACTAAAAAGCTGCCTTTTGGATAAATATGTGGAAAGGATATGAATTAAGTTATCAAAAGGCCAGAAGGATTTGCTGAAAGAGGGGCAGATGCTAAAAGCAATAAGCTTTTTAGAATTTGATAGCATGTCACTATGGTCCTTTGAATAACTAGTATTGTTAGCCAAATAATGGTAACTAACATTTCAAAAGAGAAAAATTAATGAATGAGTACATGCACAAAAAGTAAGAAGGCAATACCCTGATCAGTAAAAGTAAGTAGTATTTATGGTATCTGAGATGCAATGTGGAATGAGGGACCTCCTCTATGAAGCCTTCCTATATCTGGAATGGAGTAGGGATTTATGATGTCTGTGTGTTAGTCAAGGTAAGTGAATTGCTAAACAAATACCCCAGAATCTCAATGCTCATGGAAAGCTCAACAGCATGTTCCTGGGCAGTGGTCCCTGGTCAATCAAGGACCCAGACCCTTTCCATCTTGTGACTCTGCCCTCCTCTAGGCCAGCATTATGGTTCTCTCCATTCAGCCAGTGGATGGGAAAATAAAATGGAAGATCGTGTGTGGGAGGAGTTTATGAATAAGGACTAGAAGCCTTCATACTCTATTGACATGCCTACACCCAGTGACAAGACTACACCTAACTCCATGACCGCTCCCTACCCCCTTCCCCCAACTCCAGGTTGGGTAACCAAGTCTGGCTGCGAGCTGAGAAAAAGAGGACGCAGGTGGGGGGTGAGTCATTAGTTTCTACCACAAGTGGCACCATGTTATTGCACTCACTTGCTAAGGCATCTGCACATCTGTCTCCCCACACTAAACTGTGAGTCCCCAGAATAGAGCAGGCTGAACCTTATTTGTATTGGTAACTGTAGCGCCTATAGCATTCTCATAGTGTCTTCATGCAAGATGCCTTCACAGGACAGTTCTCATGCCCTTTGCACTCTGGTGGGGGAGAGGCTGGGTTCTTAAAAGACAAAGTGTTGTTCAGTGGTTAGAGTGCTGGCCATGCACTGAAGGATTGCAGGTGCGATCCCTGGCCCCTGTTGGGGCATGTGCAGGAGGCCCGACATCTCACATTGATGTTTCTCTCTTTCTCTCCCTCCATCCCTCCCTTCTATTTTCTTTCTCACTCTAAAAAAAAAAAAAAAAAAAAAAAAAAAAAAAAACCAATGGAAAAAATGTCCTTGGGTGTGGATTGACAAAACAAAACAAAAAAGAACCAAATCTTTATTAAGGACAAACCAACTTCCTATCCACTGAGAACGAAGTCAGAAGTTATAGGGAAATAACTAGGAGTATAGGACTTTATAAAAACCTAGAACCTTATTCTTTCTGTGCCCATTTGGTTTCACTCAAAGCAGGAAGAGCCCGTGAGAATATCAGAGACAACAAAGACAGGGGTTTCTGTGGAGTCTGCACCCCACCTCGCAGTCAGACTGGGGTAAGATTCATCCTAAATCCTAAGTAAGAAACTGAGCCAGTAAACAGTCTTATTCCTTTTCTAAAAAAAATTTTTTTTAAAAAAACCTCATTTTGTTAATGACCGTGTAAGAGAATGAAAAAACAAGTGACAGACTGGGAGAAAATATCTCAGACCTCACATCTGACAGAGCACTAGCACCTACAATATAGAAAGAACTCTCAAAACTCAACAGCAAGAAGAAACAACCCACTAGGAGGATGGGCACAGGGCATAGAAAGACAGTTCACTACAGGGGATTTGCGACGGCAAATAAACTCATAAAAAGATGCTCAACATCACCTGCCTTTCGGGCCGCAATATCACCACAAACCTTTTAAAACAGCTCAAATAAAGAGTGGCAACGCCACCAAACGCTGGGGAAGATTCAGAGAAGCTGGTTCTCTCCTACACTTTTGATGGGAATGTAAAATGTCTCCGCCACTCTGGGAAAGAGCTTGGCAGTTTCATAAAAAAACTACAACGTAAACTTTACAACCCAGCAATCACACTCTTGGTCATTTATCCCAGAGAAAGAGAAAACTGATGTGCACACTCAACCTGCTCAGAAATGTTCACAGCGGCTTTATCTGTAATCCTTAAAAACTGGAAACAACCAAAATATCCCACAACATTAAACCATGATGCACCCATACTACGGGACCAGGGAAGACCACTCAGCAACAGAAAGGGAGGAACTGTGGGTACACACAACTTGATGGACCTCACGGGCTTTAGGCTGAGTGGAGAGAGCCAACTGCAAAAGGTCCCTCACTATACGATTCCGTTTATATCACATTCTCAAAGTGACCAAAGTAAAGAGATGGAGGACAGAGTACTGGTTGCCAAGGGTGAGTGATGGCGGGCAGGGGGGGGGGGGGGACGATGGGGGGGGGAGCAGGAAGAGGTGAGACTAGGAAGCACAGGGCCAACCCACCTTTCTTAACCTCGCTGACTTTTACTTTCAGATCCAGCTTAGACATCTTCGGGAAACCGCAAGCCGCGGTTTGCCGCTCTGTTGACTAATGAGTTTGCCGACCACTGCCTTAGGGAACAACACTTAAAAAACATTTTAATAATGTACTAATGTCTTTAACCTGAAGTCAAAACTTCTGGGTAAGGGTAATGCCTTACAGCAATGGTCGGCAAACTCATTAGTCAACAGAGTGGCAAACTGCGGCGGCTCGCGAACCGCAGTTTGTGGACCACTGACCTAGTACTTTCTTTTTTCTTTAATATATTTTTATTGATTTCAGAGAGGAAGGGAGAGGGAGAGACAGAAACATCAATGATGAGAGAGAATCATTGATCAGCTACCTCCTGCACACCCCCTACTGGGGATCAAGCCTGCAACCCAGGCATGTGCCCTTGACCGGAATGGAACCTGGGACCCTTCAGTCCGCAGGCCGACACTCTATCCACTGAGCCAAGCCAGCGAGGCGACACCTAGTACTTTCTACACGATGCTAACATTATCTGTTTGCCTGGCTACCCCGGTTGAGGTGGAGCTTTACGAAGCTATAGGCCGTTTCTTCTCACTTGTGTTTTTATACCCAGATTCTAGCAGAGCAGGAGCTTACCCTATGTGTGTGCACCGCCACTGAATCCCCCACAACGCACACGAGTTTAACTCGAGTTTGAGTCACTAAGGATTCCCTGTCTCTCTCCACTCGGTATTTGTGGGAATACTGAGAGTGGGCTGACCTTGGCTATGGGCCGTAGATGTGAGTTCTGGAATCCCCGGCCTGTCCCAGCTCTGCCTCTCTTAAAGCATCAGGAACATTGGAAATGGCATTGCTGTTGGTAAAGTAAGCGGTGCTCCAGATCAGGGGCGTGCTTAGAATGATACGGGACCACCTCCCTGACGTTTCTGAAGTGTAAGGCCCGGTAATCCTAGAAGCCTGACACCTCCGCCAGCAGCCCTGGAGGTTTGAAGAGCTGCTGTCCTTTGTCACCCACTTCCCCCAGGGACATGGCCACCTGGAGGTCTGCACGTTGATGGCTCTGTCCTGGTCTGAACCTGTTGGGGCATCTAAGGCCAGAGACGAGTTTCCCTGAACTCACCAGAACAGGCTGTATAAAAAGTTTTGCATCTGTTTATTGAAAGAACATTCCGTGTTTGGCAGAATTGGGTCTAATAATTGCTTTTACGTTAACATGCCCCAGGATGGAATGGTTAACAAGAGAGAGCAAGGATGGCCTCCCCGATCCCTAGTTGCCAGAGGTGACCGATGCGGGCCAAAGGGCCTGCTGCTGTGCCATAATTATTGAACCAGTCCCCTACTAATAGACTATCTATATACAGCCATGTAGACACATGCCCATAAAAGAAATTTAAATTCCTGACATTGCCAACTGCTAACAGTCCCTCCAAGAAGGCCATGCCATGCTGGGTCAGACTCTCGGCCGTTCCTCCCTCTTCCTTGCTCTCACCGTAGACCCATCCCCAACCAATTCTAGTTTGGCTTACACTGCACTAGCCCAGATGCAAAGAGCCAAGCTCTTTCCAAGGCCGACCCTGGGCAAAATTCTGAAACTGTAATTCTACAACAGCGTGGTGCCAGCGTCGTCCTCTCCCTCCCAGTGAGTTTTAAACAAGGGAAGTAAGGGTTGGCAAAATCATCCTGGCTTATGGAATTCCAGGGTCAGGGGTCATTTGCAGGGGAAAGTCCCATAGAGTTTTTCCTTTCGCATTTGCTAAGAGGAGAACACAGGTCCTAATAGAGCTGAGAAACATGGCCCTGGACCTGTGCCCACAGTTGGCTCGGGACCTGGCATCTCAGGAGGTCATGGACTCTGCTTCTGAGGTCACAGACTTGGTAAACGGCCCGTCCTGGCCTTGAACCCAGATTATCTGTTTCCCATGTTGGAGTTGGGCTGTCTGGCTGGAGGGATGGCTACATGTATTTGT
The DNA here is from genome assembly GCF_963455305.1 of Plecotus auritus. Lineage (NCBI taxonomy): Eukaryota > Metazoa > Chordata > Mammalia > Chiroptera > Vespertilionidae > Plecotus > Plecotus auritus. The sequence goes on from NC_137777.1 coordinate 42,578,737, forward strand.
TCATCCGATACCTACGTCATGCCAAATGCCCAGCCCAATGCCCCTCATTCTTCCCTACACCTTCTTTTCATTTCTCTTTTCCTGACACAAAGACCAAGGAGAGACAGTCGTCCTCCCGGAGCGGCCCTGGGCGAGGGGACAGCACAGAGACGTGCACTGTGGCACATGCTGTGCCGGCCTGGAGGGGTGCCTCGGGGAGGGACTTGGGTGAGGTGCTGCCCGAGTTTCGGGAAGGGATGAGCAGAGGTCGCCCCTACCATGTGGGACAAAGGCGCTCAGGCCAGGGTGTGGTGTGGCAGGCACTGGGCTGAGAAGTGTGCATGGGCAACAGCATGTGCCAGAGTTCCTGGAGTGGTCAGGGCAGGCCGGGCCCGTCCTCACAGGAAACTGGGGAGACGGGGAGCGGGCAGCCCCAGAGGCCTGTATCAGTCCGCTCAGGCTGCATAACAAAACACCACAGGCTGGGGGCTTAACCAACAGAAAAGTATTTGCTCCAGTCTGGAGGCTGGAAGTCCCAGATCAAGGTGTCCGGGTTTAGTTTCTGCGGAGGCTTCTCTCCTTGGCTTTTCTCTGTGTGTGCACATCCCTGGAGTCCCTCTCTCTGTGCCCTAAGCTCTTCTTGTAAGAACAGCAGTCAGATTAGTTTAGCGCCCACCGTAACGGCCTCATTTCAACGTAATCAGCCCTTTAAAGGCTCAATCTCTGAAGACAGTCACACTCTGAGGTCCTGGAGGGGGTGAGGGCTTCACCACTCAGATCTGGGGGGACACCCGTCAGCCTATAACAAGGGCCGGGGTGTCATTTCAGAGAGGAAGGACTCTAGCCACACGGGGCCTTTAACCAGGGCAGCAGCTCGCTCAGAGGTGTTTTCTGAGCCGTTTGCAGGCGGCAGGGAGACTGGTCAGGAGACAGTAGAACAGACTTGATCTTCCCCAGCTCTTACCTGACCCAGGCAGACGCCTTCTCTGTCTTTGGCCTATGAGGCCTGGAAGGGCTGACTGGTTAGGGTGCAGAGAGGCTTTCTGGGGCATCCCCCGCGGCTCCCTGCTCTGACCCTGGGCATCCCCTCCCCAACTTCCAAGGAGACGCACCTTCCCAGCAGGGCTCAGGGAGGGCCACAGGTGGGCAGAGGACCAGTCCCTCAGTCTGGCCGAGGTCCCCGCAGGCCAGGGGCTGCCTGGGACGTTCATGGCCCACGGCTGCCGGCTAGATAGGCTCCCTCACAAAGCCAGGGGTGCACTTTGGCTCCGCGATTTAGGGGCTCTGGGAATTTAACAGGGAAGACATTACATTTTTTATGTATATTACACCTAACAGAAACTTAGCACTTTTTAGGCATATTATTAGAAACACTGGAAGTATATTAGAAATATAGTTATTGGACCATCTGCTAGAACTAAGCAGTGTGCTAATAAACACATTTCCTGCTACCGCACAAACTAATTCTTTTTTATTTTATTTTAAAAAGATTTTATTAAAGGTCTTTATAGAGCAACATCCAGACTCCAGATCCAGCTGCCAAGGAGACCCTGTGATGCTGTAGGTACTGGCTGGGGCATGGCAGGCGGCTCTGGCTTTCCACCCTTCTGTTCCAAGACGGGGTGGTGGGCAGTATCTCGTCTTTGGGTTCCACGATGCTCACATGGTCAGGCTGGGGCCTCTTCGGGCCTGTCTTACCACTTGGGTCCCAAGGAAGCGTGATCTTCACTTTGATGCCCGCACACCTTGCCTGAGCAGCCCCGGCGCACGCAGTGTCAAACAGTAGGATCATCAGACCATCGACAACCTTCATGGATTTAGCCCTCTGTCCTCAGAGTTCCCCAGACACCACAACCTCACAGCCTTCGGCCCCACTCTCCATGATGAACCGCAGCGGGCCCTCGGCCCAGCGAGGCCTCCGAGGAGTCTGTAACGCAGAGGCTCTGCCTGGGCAACGGCACACAGACCTCTCGTGGCCACCTTTTCAGCGCAAAGGTCTACGCTGCCCGCAGGGAAGCCAGACCTCTTCTGAACCACAGCAGCCAATTCCCCGATCCGTCGTTGGCCCTTCTCACCAAGAACATTCTGCGTCCTGGTGGCCAAAATAATAATTTGTCCTGTTTGGTGTAACCCGGACCTCAACTCCAGAGTAGCCATCTTCAGCCAGCTCCCGAGTGAGAAACTCGTTCAGTTCAGCTTTGAAGATGCCACCAGCAACAAACTCCCTCTTTTTGGAAATTCGCGCTGCCATCTTGCCGCCATGTGTTGCCCAAAGGAAAGCACAAACTAACTCTTAGAATATTTTGATAATTGATTTCAATATAACTTTTTGAAATCTTACGTATTTTTATTTTATGTAGGTTAAAATATTCTTCTGGGAAGAGGTCCGGAGGTTTCACCAGATTGCCAAAAGGGTCCATGGCTCAAAAAAGGTTGAAAGTCCCTAGCCCAGCCGGTATGGCTCAGGGGTTGAGCATCGACCCAGAAACCAAGAGGTCTGTCGCTCTAGTTCTATTCCAGGTCAGGGCACGTGCCAGGTTGCGGGAGCCAGCCGATCCATGATGTTTCTCTCTCATCATTGATGTTCCTAACTCTCTATCCCTCTCCCTTCTTCTCTAACAATCAATAAAAGCATATTTTAAAAAAGTGGTTAAGAGCCCCTGATAACAAAGGCCATGGATGAGATGAGTTCAAATGCAGGAAGCGAAATGCCCATTTACCCTCCAATAATAAGTCCTTTGGGGACTAGGACGGCAGAGAATCAATCTCAGCCGCTCTAGGAAGTTCAGGGCTTCAAAATATAAGACAGATAAAAGAAACATCGCTATTCCTCTGATGACAACTTTTCTTGTCGTTATCCTTTTGAACAGCAGCCACAAGTCTGAAAACGCAGACACCATTGACATAACGCTGATCCCGGCAAGGACCCCTCTGCCCTCCATCTGGGATGTGTTTCTTTAAAACCTACCAGTGTGTGCAAAGCCGGGAGAGGGCTGCGGAGGGAGGGGTTTTGCTAAAGTCGCACAAGTACTAGTAAGTGTGTGTTCTGTCTCTGCTCCAAGCGGACTGGATGCCTCTATTGTTATGTACTGAGACACGCAGGGTGTGGCGGCCCCCTGGGACTCTCGCACCACCCGAGGGGACGGTGAGGCAAGAAGCTGACGGCATCTGCAGTGACCAACCACCCTCCAGCGCCCCTAAGACGTTTGTGTATTACACGCCCAGATGCCAGCACACGAGGTTGCCCACGAAACCGTCCGTGAAAACACCCCGGTTACCCATGGGTGGGCGCCAGGTGCTGCCACACAAAGCCCGCGGCTGGCAGGCACCTGGGCACCCTGCTCTCCCGAAGCAGCCGAATCAGTGCGATGGTCCTCGAACAGGACGGCCTCCTTCCCAGCAGCCCCTGCAGAACTCCGTGCTTTCTGCTTCTGCGACGCCGTCTTGGCTCATCCCACGAGATCCTACAGCCCTCGCTCCTTTAACCGGGGTGTCTGTAAAGCACTGCCCTGAAACATGCTTTTGCAGTGCACTTAATGTCTTTGCAATTAAATCCAGATGTGGCGAGCCGAAGGAGCAGTTCTCAGGACTGAACAAGCTGACATAAATCTTGCAGCTGACAGAGATCCCACTGAGCTCGGTTGGGGAAACTCACAGAGAACTTGTTTGGGGCCAGGAAAGCGGCTGGGTATAAAGACAGATGTGTACACGCCGATTCAAAAAAACACGTTGAGAGGGAGAAAACGCGACCCCAGCACAGTGCCTGCAAACGGGCCGAGGCCGGGCAGGCCGTCGCTCCACTCCCACACCCACAGCGAGATCAAAGCGGGCGATGGAAAAGGCTTTGCTAGAAAACAGACCCGACCCCGCGATGCTTCCTGGTCTCCTTAATTGCTCTTCTCGGGGAGAGGAAGGTGGGCACCCCTGACAGACCTTCACTGGCCGAGAACAAGGGCTGTTTGTGCAGCTGAGGGCCTGCTTTTTATTTTTTTTATTATCAGGTTTTGTACACGTTCCAGAAAGTTCCTTTTAAAAATAGTGGATTCTTCCTCCTCTTCTCCAGATGCTAGGAAGTGCAGGTTCAACCCAAACCGGGTCTATTTCAAAGGGACACAAAACCCCAGGGCTGGAGTTCAAGGAGCGTGGTGGCGTGCTGCCCAAGGACTGGAGGCTTGGGTTTTCTCTTACCCTCCCAGTAATTTTGTTTTCAAAGCTTGGAAAACAAATTCCTCTGAAGGATCGGCTTCTGCAGGAGGCAGCGTGGGGCTGGGTGCAGGAGTGAGGCCAGACCCAAGGGACGTGGCCGCCCACAGATGGCCTAGAAGTTCTAGGTTCGAGGAAGAGCCGTGTTGCTCTCCCCCTTAAGAGCCCCGTCTCACCCAGCCTCCCGCCCCAGCGTGACGGCAGCTCCCTGGCAGCCCCAGGGGCCGGGCACTGGCCGTGGGCAGCTCACCAGGGCCGTGTGCAGGCTGCTAGGGGCCACGGGGCCAGGCCCTGGTCCCCGGCGGCTGAGGCTTTTCTCTTTCTCCCGCCAGGCATCCCACGGAAAGCCCCGAGAGTGCATTTCACTGACACCTTGACGACCTGACCGTTTCCCTGTAACAATACCTTTAAAATGGGCCCTGGTGTTCAGGTGGGTGAGAGCAGCCTGCGCTCTTCTCTCCACTTCCTGCCCCGGAGGCTCTGCCCCGAACAAAGGGACCCAAGTATGAGAAAGGGGGTTTTCCGCCGTGGACCCGCACGCGCCACGAGGGCCCCTTTTCCGTTCCATCCCGAGACGAGAGCCAAACCACGTTTTTCGGATTGATGTTCTCCATTGTCCGGCTGGGTATTGCTTTGCGGAGTGAATTCAAAGTATTGTAAAGTCGTCTTCAAAGACAGACACCTCTGGCTCGAAAGCAAAGAACGCCAATGACAGCGCACCTCGGTGACGTGGGGATTTATGGCGCCGTAAAGGTGCGGTTCAAAGCTCAAAGGGGCCAGGAGGAAGTGGGTGGATTGATGGCTTGCAGTAAGAAAGGTTGAGAAACAATAAAAAGCAACCAGGATTTCAGCTTGGAAATGAAATGAGGGGTCCATTCGTTCCAAGTTACTGAGTTTTTAATTTAGATCTGCTGTTACAACCTAATGCATTTTGTCTCTGTGGCTAGTAAATGACTCTAACTCGGCGCATTTAAGGAAAGATTGCCAAAGAGCAGGAATAATCCTCAAAGATAAGACTCATCGCTGCAGGTTTCTCAGAAAACATGTAATCTCTATATCTTACCCTTAAAATGTGCTGACAAAGCAGAAAAGTTAGTTTTAAAAAAGACACACCTGTGACCTTTTCAAAACAGAGGCTAGCAATTATTGTAAAAGGGAAACGTGTTTCCAGAGGCAAAATTCACCTATAATGTAGCATGTATATTCATGAACGACTGCTGATAACTATTCATCCCAAACATATAAATCTGAGCAAGCGTGTAAACCAGTGGTTCCCAACCATTTTTGGCCATGCCCCACCTAAGCATCTCTGAAATCCTGATGTCCCCCCCTCATGACATATAATTCTTATTATTCAAAGTGCACTCCTATTTATGTGGAGGAAGTCTAAAAGGCCATTAACTTGGTCTAAACAAGCTTCCAAAGAACATGGCGTCCATGAAAGAGAAAAATAAAAGAACGAAAGGACAGTTGAAATACTGAGGAAGAAATCACTAAGGTATTGTTTAAAAATAATAACAATATGAAGTGATATGAAAAAATAGCAAATAGTTTCAAAACATATAAGAGAACTGAAATGCATAAATATGTCACAATATATATTTATAAAGTGTATATGAGTCCCCTAGAACCGTAAGAAATGCAAAAAATTCACTGTTAATAACTCATTCTAGAATTGGCCCCCTTAAAAGTCAAATTCCCCCCTGTGGGGCGTGTGCCCCACGCTGGGAACCACTGGTGTAAACTCTATCACTCGGCATTTTCCGTGACGCCAGAAGCATGTACCCTCCGTTTTTTGCTCAGGATTCATCTCATTCGCGCTCTGCAGCTCCGTCGAAGGTGCAAACACATTCTCAGAAAGTGCTCTTTAGGTTCTGAGGGCTGCCTGGGAGAAACCCAGAGGCACTTTGCTGCCCAAACCAAGATGATGGACGCTGGCACCGGGGCGTCACGGCCTGCGTGCTTCGAGGCCTGAGTGGATAAACCAGTTTGGAAGTGGATAGCTCTTTTTAGAAATTGGAAGGAGAAACTTTTTTTTCTTCTAAGAGGCAATGAATTCTTAGGGTAGGTGGATTTCCCCCCCATTTTATACCAATAAGAAATTGTTTGGTAACACAAAGTACAGCATCTCCTGAAAGACACAAAGCTATTGATTAGGCATTTATCCTTAAAAAAAAAACAACTTTTTAAAAGAAGGCAAATGTCCCAGGGGTGGGTCAGAGGAGTCAGGCCCCTCTCTCCCTGGTGGATGCCAGTCCCCAGCGGCCACTGTTCCACAGGGCTGAGCTCCCTGCCTTCACGCAGGATGCGTCTCCAGAAAACCAATGGGCGCTTCCATTAAACGTGACCTTCCTTTTACTCAAGACCATCTGATTCTAAATACATTTCCTGAGAGAAAACACCAGAACCTTAGACTATTGAAAAATCTATTATCCTTAATTTATCTATAGAATGGAGGTTGGTAAATTTGTTCCTCAATAGGGTAAGCTATAAAACAGGAATTCTGTTCACCAGTCCAAATTAGCAACTACAAATTCAGCACTTCGGGGCTGCATGCTAGTTTAAAAGATGCCCCACCTTCATGAAGTTGCATTTTACTTCACAGGCCGAAACCTTTAACGGTAACGCTGACATAACACCCACTGGACAAGTTTAAAATTTGCAGAACCCTGAAGAATAACATTTCATCTTAGATTATCTGGTTGCCTACTTCATGTGCAGATATGACCTAATTTTAAAAAAGTGGATCTACTCTTTTAACTCACATATTTATTTATGTTTCTTTTTTTAAAACGTATTTTACCCCCAACCTCCCCCTGTTGCCTCTGATAACCACCAATCTGTTCTCTAAGAGTTCAATTTGGGGTGTTTTTTTTAGATTCCACATATAAGTAATATCATACAGTATTTGTCATTCTCTGTTCAACTTATTTCACTTAGAATAATGCCTTCAAAGTCCATTCCTGTTTTCGCAAATGACAGGATTTCCTTCTTTTTAAGGCTGAATAATATTCCACTGCATATGTATACATTACACATTTTCTTTATCCATTCACCTGTTCACGGGTCTTTAGGTTGTTCCATGTCTTGGCTGTTGTAGCTAACGCTTCAATAAACATGGGATGCAGGTATCTATTAAAGATAGTGTTTTCTATTTCTTCAGATAAATACCCAGAACTGGAATTGCCAAATTATGTGGTAGTTCTGTTTTTAATTTTTTGAGGACTTTCCAATGTTTACCATAGAAGCTGTACCAATTTACATTCCCACTATCAGTGCATAAGGTTTCCCTTTTCTCCTTATATCCCTTAAATTGCCTATTTATGGTTGTTGATAATAGCACCATAAAAATGGAAGTAAAAGGTTCCTTTCTATGATGTTTGGTTTTACCTGAATGGAGAGTTATTTTTCTAAGCCTAACTCAGTGGTGGCGACCGAGAAGGACAGTGGAGATTAGGACCCAAAGGAATGGGGTCCTGCGTCACCTGCACCCACAGCACATGCCGACCATGGGCCCATCCACTCTCTTCTTCAACATAACAAATGCAATAACCGTCTAGGATGCTGTCCTACATTTGAAGAGCATGTCACACTTCTCCTTAAAGACAGAGAGCACATGAGACAGGAAGACGAGCGGGGCAGTCTTTCCCAGGCAATTCGGTATCATCTCCGCTAACGGAGCTGTGGAAGTTCCACATGAGCGGCCTGAAGACGTGCATGGATACACACAGAACGCCACTCAGTGACTTCACAGAGGAGCCAGCAGTGAGACCGTGCTCCCGGGGGGCGATGGCACCCAAGGAGCACGGCAGACTGCACAGGTCTGCGATGGTTAGCGCTGGGAGGTGGGTGGCGTGAAGCCGGCAGAGGAGTGGTTTGGGCGGCTCTTCCAAGCCAGCTCATGCTTCAAGGTAGGATTCAGCCTCAACTGGAGATGGGAATATTTAGCCAGGTCATCCTACACAGTGTCTGCTGCACGGCCCTGGAGTTCTCCCATGTGCAAAGCCACCGAACACATGCCTGCTGCAGGCAGAAGGGCCATCTGGGCCCATCTCCGGGGTCAAAGGTGCAGGTCATGAAGCCCACTGCCTGCTCTGCTTGGGCGGAGGCTGGACTCACCGCTCTCTACTGGTGGGCAAGTTTCCCCGTGGGAAGGTTCAGAGAAAAGAGGCAGCTCGAACTGGAGAACTTAACAGTGTTTGTCTCTAGTCCAACCACTACTCTCGAGGTTGTGTGGCTAGAGTGGAGGGTTCAGGAGCCAGAACCATAGGTCAGAAGTCAAAGCTCAATATGGCCAGGAGGCTCGCTCCAGCCGCATCAGACACTGATGTCTCTTACTAGATCTCCCTCGACCTGTGGAGGGTGTGCAAGTGCTCCCAGTGGGCTATGGGGCAGCCACAGTTTAGGGCAGGCTGACACAGCCCAAACTAGGAAGGGGAGGCGGTCCTCACAGCTCCCAGAGACAGGCCCAGCAGTGTCCTGTGGCTTTGCTTAGGCTGTTCCCTCTGCCTAGAGGGCCCTTCCTGCCTGTCTCCTCCTAAAAATCTACTCACGCTGTGAGATTCAGCTAAGCTGTCATTTCTTCCCTAAAATGCTCCCCAGATTCCATGAGAATGAATCCTTCTGTCTTTTGGACTTTCAGAATGCATTGCCCATAAGCCCATTATAGATTTTTATTGCACTGATGATATGTGAGACTCCGTGTCTCTACACCCCACCAGGCCACGAGCTACTCAAGGGCAAGGGGTGTGTTGTATTCATCTCTCTAGCACCAACACAGAACCCAAAATATAGTGACTAGTCAATAAATATTGGATGGATGGGTGGATGGATGGATGAGAAGCTGAGTCTCAGTATCTGAGGGTGTCACAGTTCACTGGCTATTTTTAGAGTCTACAAATATGGTTTCAATGTCTAGGCCCAAGTCAGGAAGGATCAGGCTCAACAGTGAGACAAATACTCTTACAATATTCAGACCTGTGAGCAGCACGTATTTCAGTCTTGTTGCCATGGGGCTTTGTTGAATTAAAAGTTGAGTAGGGCACCATAACTGCATGAGATTAGGCACAAAGGGGCAATGTAAAATGTAAAGTGTGGTCTACTTAAAGCAGACCCGAGCTGGTGGTTGGAGGCTTTATGCAGGATCCATTTAAAACAGGCGAGCCTAAACTAATCCAGGTAAGAAATGGAACCTCTCATCTTGCATTACACAGAGAAAGAATAACCGAAACCTGCCCAGAGGTATCAATCACTCATTCAGTCAGGTGTCTTCTGAATCATCCCAAGTGCACAGCACTGTCTGTGCTTCGTGGAGGGTGTAAGAACCAGGAAATGTACACATAAAAGCGCAAAATTTTGTCAGGTCGGAGTGAGAGGCAGCAGACGCTCCCCATGGCAGGAAGGGGAGGGGGGGCCAAACAGCCTACCAGAGGCGGGATGAGCGCAGGCCCTGGCCTGGAGGTCCAGGCAGCCGCCACCCCCTGCATCTTATCTGATAATTATTCTCTCCCGATGCCTCACATGTGGCTCCCCTGGGCTAATCCCATTCTGTATTACTAGAGCCACTGACATTTTCTCCATGACAACACTTAGACTTTTCAAATAAGGAAAATTCCTACACAAAATGCAATTGTGCCTCCATTCAAAAACAGAGTTCAAATTTGAGGAGTATTCCCGAAAAAGTGCACTTAGTAGTAAATCACACACGGTGTACTGAATAACCACATTTACCAAACGAAACCTAGGTCCTTTGCCGTTCCCAAATCTTTGCTTCTCTGATTTAATAAACGTGTTGATACTTGAACGTGTTAATGACATCCCTTCAGCCCTGACGGCAATCTTTAATTTGCATTGGCCACTTTTTGAAATGCTATGATTTTTCCTCATGGGCACATTATCCATTAGTTAAGATTTTTTTTCTTAAGGTCCCAAATGATCACTGTGCCATCAGCTGTTTTCCAGTGGAAAAGGCAAGAATATTACAGACCTACTCAAGCTTAGAAATACACAGAAAGAAACCTCAACAACTTCCCTTCTGGTATTAGCATCTAAATGCCAATTGATAATACCACAGACTGTGGTTGGTGTCGAGCACAGGCCCTGGGAGGCTGCAAGCCCTGGGATTCTGAAGGGCCCCCAGCCTGCACCAGGTGCTGGGTGGACCCAGGCACCCCCACCCTGCCAGCCTCGGCTCACACACAGGCGGCTGGGTCTTCATCTCAAATGGCCCATTCATGCTTAGGCACCCTCTCGGATTTCCATTTGTAATGTTGTCATAAGGAACTTCATTTTATACTTTCCAGACTAATGGTTTGGTACAAAAGGAGATATGCTGCCAGAATGAGAGGATGGGGGAGGATGAGAATTTTTACAGATACTGGTGAATCAGCAAAGCAACAGGCCGAGGAAAGCTATGCAGTGACTTTCACGCTCTCCACGTCCCTGCGACTCCAGGCTTTGCTCACAATTTGTCCAATCCGGGCTTTAAATAACACAGGCACGGACCGACTGCCGCCCTGGGGTAGGTGGGCTCTTAGGCACCCCTTGTTGCGCTGGGTGTTGCCCCTTTAGCAGCTGGGGACATAAGGGGGTGGGGGGGTCTCAGAGAGGGGCCTGGGCAGCCATGGGGTGGCGGAAGGCATTCTGGAGGCCGTTGCTATGGGCCAATTGGCCCAAAAGAATTTCCACATGGTAACAACCAGTGTGGGCTCCCTAAGGCAGTGGTCGGCAAACTCATAAGTCAACAGAGCCAAATATCAACAGTACGATTGAAATTTCTTTTGAGAGCCAAATTTTTTAAACTTAAACTTCTTCTAACGCCACTTCTTCAAAATAGACTCGCCCAGGCCGTGGTATTTTGTGGAAGAGCCACACTCAAGGGGCCAAAGAGCCGCATGTGACTCGCGAGCCACGGTTTTCCGACCACTGCCCTAAGGCATACTAACCCCCATCTGATGAAGATCAGCCCCATTAAGCACTATCCCTAAATTTCATTCCTAAATTTGTCTTTTTTATATTTTATTTTAGTGTTAATCCTCACCCAAGGGTATTTTTCCCATTGATTTTTAGAGAGTGGAAGGGAGCGGGAGAGACAGAGAGAAACATCGATGTGAGACACATTGATTGGTTGCCTTCCGCACACGCCCTGACCAGGACCAGGGATTGAGTCTGCAACCTAGGTATGTGCCCTTGACTGGAATTGAACCTGGGACCCTTCAGTCTGCGGGCCAATGCTCTATCCACTGAGCCAAACCAGCTAGGGCCATATTTTAAATTTCCTTCCCAGAAACCTCACAGGAAGAACTATGTAATTAAAATTCGCAGCTTTACTTCCATAAAATAAAGTTGGCCCTAGGACTGACTTGGAATTTTGGTTTTCACAATTAATGGTTTTCCTCATTAGACCCTTCAGCTTCATGATAACGTACTTGAATCTCAGGGTTTCTCCTCTGATCCCACTTCAATATGGCAAGATATTCAGGAATATTACTTTTAATGTGCAAATACCTTTTTACTTTATCAGTTCCTTGGACTTGATCCTGTCTAGTAGGTTTATAGAAACAGAAAGAGAGAGAGAAAGAGAGCGTGTGGTTCCATTAACAGTTGCCAGACATTCTCTCCCAATACTTGTCAAGCAGAGCTCATGGAAAACGCTTGAAAAATTGAGAACAAAAAATACCCCTAAAAAGTAGCTGCAGAACGTTCTCTTTTAAAAAATCTTTACTAACTTGAATGCTACAGGGGCGGGGGAAAGCAGATTTACAGTTGCGAGTACCCGAAACACCGAGTTTATTCTTGTATCATTAATTAAATACTGTACTATTTTCCATATGAACAACTGTGGGCCTATTTTGCCCTCCCCTGTGTCTCCAACTGGAAAAATGTTGGCTCATTCTGAACCCTATCGCCGAGACAGAAGATCACTAGCTCTTGTCGCATGAACCTGATTTTTGTCAGGTGTGCTCTCAGGACAGGAAAGCGGAATTCGATCCTGATATATTCAGAACCAAAGTGGCGTAAACCAAGCTCTGAATACAGGAAGAGCGGGAGGAAGCTGATGCTGGGCAGTGGGTGGATGGCATTGGAGAAGGGCAGTAACACTTGACATTAATTATACATCGTCCTGCCCGGTCCCAGTCGTGTTATTTGCCAAGAAGTGCTTACATTTCTGTGGCCGGGGAACGGGCCACACTAGAGTTTCATGGAAAACAACAGTGCATTATAAAACATTTTAGTCACTCCAGCTCCCTGCAACGGCTAAAGATTCCAACAACATTTTTTACTGAATGGAAGCCTACTTTTTTGAAAGCCATCACATTTTGACTTAGAGGAGGTTTTTTTGAAAGGGTTTCTATATTCATTCTTTTCTAGTGACTAATGACTGCTTGTTTAACGTTAACTTGCCAAGGTTTTTAGACTACAAAGATAGATGCAGAGATAAAATTTGCCAAAAAAGAAAACATTTAAAGGATGCTCTTTTTAAAAAATATATATTTTTATTGACTTCAGAGAGGAAGGGAGATGGGGAGAGAGAAACATCAATGATGAGTGAGAATCATTGATAGGCTGCCTCCTGGACACCCCCCACTGGGGAGTGAGCCCATAACCTAGGCATGTGCCCTGACCGGGAGCTGAACCGTGTGACCTCTTGGTTCATAGGTCGACGCTCAACCACTGAGCCATGCCGGCCAGGCAAGGATGCTCTTACTTGGAGCGTGTAGTCCCAGGACAGAAGCTGAGCTTTCTCACCGGGCATGAAGAAATTAACTCCCAGCAAATACATGGCGCCTGAGCCCTTTCCGATAGGCTGTGCTCTTTTATTTGTACAAAAGGAGCCAAAATTTTCCAGTCCGAAGAAATAGCCCAGAGAACACATTTTCCAACATAGAAACTGGAAATCCCTACATCCATTCGGAGAGCCATGTGAAGGTCCAGGCTTTTTAAAGGGGCGACTTTACATAGTTTGCAGGCGCTCTGGTTTCTGGAGCCACTTCTGTCCCCTGTCCCTGTCAGGAATTGAGGCCTCCTCCGGGCAATCTGCTTCATGAAGATGATCCCCTCTGCAGAGACTTAGACAGCGGCCCTACTGTGTGCCCAGCTCCCACTGAAATCAAAACCCACCCTCAGATTCACGCAGCTCAGCCCCCAGATAGCGCGGTGGCCCACACAGGCTGCTGTCATCACACCCACGCTGTTGTCACAACACCCGACGGGCTCTTACTAAGGGCCCTGCTATGCTGCTGACTGTACGCATTAAAGAGGAAGTTCAAAACATATTTCAGGAATACTTGTCCCTGGCTCAATGTGGCCACTGTCCGGAGGAGCACCTGCTCTCAGGCCTCGCTCCCTGTGCCTCTGCAGGTCCCCGGGTTCCGCCCCGGCTGTGAACACGCCAGGGGCTGTGGGGCGGGATCTCCTATGTCATATAGGACCTGTGAGATCGACCCTTCCACTCACCCTCACCCACCACTGGGAAGTGGCTGCCAACAGGCTAAAGCTCACTCCAGTTTTGGATCTTTACCTTCTTAAGCTCCGCAGCCCCTTGCCTGAGGGGCCTGACCACCTATGTGTCTGACAGTCTTTTTTTTTTTTTTTTTAATCCTCACCCGAGGATATTTTTTCCATTGATCTTTAGAGAGAGTGGAAGAGAGGGAGGAGGGGGAGAGAGAAACATCAATGTGAGAGAGACACATCAACTGTTTACCTCCTGCACGCTCCCCGACAGGGACCGGGGATCAAACCTGCAACCGAGGTTCATGCCCTTGACCAGGAATCGAACCCACGACCTTACGGTCCATGGGCTGACACTCAACCACTGAGCAAAACCAGCCAAGGCTCTGGCAGTCATTCCACTCACCCCCCTCCTTGATGTGGTGGTGTAGCTGTTGTCTCTAGAGCAGTGGTTCTCAACCTTTCTAAAGCCGCGACCCTTTAATACAGTTCCTCATGTTGTGGTGACCCCCAACCACAAAATTATTTTCGTTTCTACTTCATAACTGTAACTTTGCTACTGTTAATGTTGCCTAAGACCATCGGAAAACACAGATATTTACATTACAATTCGTAACAGTAGCAAAATTACAGTTATGAAGTAGCAACGAAAATAATTTTGTGGTTGGGGGTCACCACAACATGAGGAACTGTATTAAAGGGTCGCGGCTTTAGAAAGGTTGAGAACCACTGCTCTAGACCAGAGCGAACAAGAACTCAAAGAAAGTGGGCATTAGAAAAGAGACATGATTTGGTAGACAGCACAAATGACTAAATCAACACTGGGGGCTCTTAATTCATGTATGCTAAATTACCACGGGGGAGGAGAGACATTCTGGACAAGTTTAAACACATTTGACGATACTGAGCTTTGAAACTCTCCACCGTTTCTGAAAATTGACATCAGTAAACCAGCAGAAGTGAAGGGCGCCTAAATGGTTATGACGAAGTAGGGCTTTGGAAGAAAACGCTCATGTGAGTGGGCTGATTTCTGTCCTTGCTCAGGCTCTGAGTCCTCTCAGATCCATGGTCTTCTAAACTTGGGGTGTCTTGTGGTATTCCCAAGTTGCTCTGGAGGTCTCAGCTTTGGTGACAACAGACATCAATTGTTTCCAGAATGAGAGCCACGATTATTCAGTGCCAGACTCTGTCCATGGCTTTGCTTTCATATTCTTCACACTAACGTCACAGGGAGCTCCGAGACCGCCCTCACACTCAGGACATGCTGATTTCCAGCAGGCTGTGCGACTCACTTTCCACCGTCTAGCTGTTGACACTGGAATCGGCTTTGGATCAGGGGTCCGAGCAACAGCTCTGAGATCTAGTTTGGGGTGCACCTTCTCCTCTACTCTCCCCCCAATTCTTTTCCTTCTTTCAGTTGAGTTCAACAAACATTCACTGAATAGCTGTGTGTGCCAGGTTCTTTGGGTGCAGCAGGTGATTCTATGGGCTATGGAGTCAGGGCCACCTGGCATCAGATCTGGCTGGGGGGCTTTGGGGAAATTGCCTCACTTCTCTGAGTCTCAATTTCTTCAATGAGTATCTTCAAACGGAACAATACACACAAAGTACATGCCACAGCGTCTGGCTCATGGGAGATGTGTGATGCATGGCAGCTCTCACCATTTTTTACACTGATGTATGTGACAGACCACAAACGGCTAATGGGCTAGTGGGCGAAGAAAAGGCTAACCAGGCCATTTCGATACTTCTGGAAAGGGCTAGTTTCAAAGGAGGAACACTGATAAGTAATTAAGTGACCGGCAAAGCTCAGAGGAGGAATACAAGAGTTAATAGCTGAGCTGTATCTTATTGAATAAGCAGGGGAAGACATCCTTTCTCTTTGGTTTGGGAGAAAACACAGAAACCTTGTAGAATCATAACTAATTTGGCAACTATGAGGACTTTGAGGGCTACACACAACTTCCACGTATTTGCACAAACGCATCCTATGCTAAGGAAGGGATACCAGTTACATCATGTCATGCTGTGGCAGCCAAAGAGGTCAACAGATATGGAAGGCATGGGGACAAGTGGGAGGACGAAGACTGTGTGTGTGGGAGGGAGAATGATGTGGGTGAAGCAGGAGTCAGGTAGGGACCCAGCCGCAGGCTTTCACCCAGCTGTGGAACGCAGGGCAAGTCTTAAACTCGGAGCCCGCAGGGATGGACTGGACCCACCCCTGGAACTCCATGCCTGGGTCCCGCCCAGCCCTGGTGCTGGAATGTTCCCACCCCTGCTCCCGCCCTTGTCCTTGGTCAATCCCCGCTTCTTCATCTGGCTTGATTACCCAACCCAGCCTGTCACATCAACTCCTCTGTCAATATTTTCAGCTACTACCCCCATTTAGAATAATTTTTTTTGGGGGGGTTCACATCTACCAATAAATAGCAAAAAATTTTAAACCTAAAAAACTATGTAAGCGATTTCCCTTATTTCTGCTGCATCTGTGAACTTCAGGCGCCACCTCCATTGTGTTATGCTAAAATGTAAACGGTTGTAGTCAATTAAATGTCTTTATACTTAGTATTTAAAAATATGCACCTAGCCCTGGCCAGTGTGGCTCAGTTGGTTGGGCCTTGACCACGCACCAAAAGGTGGCCAGTTCGATTCTCAGACAGGGCACATGCCTGAGTGGTGGCTTGATCCTCTGTAGGGGACGTGCAGGAGGCAGCTGATCGATGTTTCACTCTCACATCGATGTTTCTCTCTCTCCCCCACTCCCTTACTCTCTAAAAAAAATAAACTATCAAAAAAATTACTCACCTTATTTGAGTGCCTTTGGGATGTATGCAATTGTACAGACAATCAAGACTATGGGATTCCAGAGTGTGTAGCCAATGACGGTGAGGGAACTTCTCTGAAAATTGTTTGCACAATAGACACTTAAAGGCAGTCACGTCAGGAGGCAATGGGAAGGTTCCCTTTCCTTCCTTCTGGTCTGCCTATCTGCCTGCTGACCTACCTTCCCACCAGCATTTTATGAGCCAAATGGAGAAGTGAGGTCTGACAGAGGGTGGAGACCTGGGTTCAACTCCGGCTGTGTGATCACAGACAAGTTCATTAGTCATCAGACACTTGCAGAGCGTGATAAGACTAAGACTGTCTAGTTTTATCTCACGGTAAACCTTATCAAAGCAATATGCTGGCCTTTGACAATGGAAGTGGCCCATAGATCTTTCTGTGTGGCAATGAACACGTGCTGGATTTTATTGGTGCATTTGTACTTTCTTGACCTGCTTTGAACCAGTGAGATACAAATTAAAAACGGCCTTTATAACAATGGTGTCCAGAAAAACAGTATTCCTCATGCCTGTTTCATTTCATGTGTGCTGGTTCTGAAGACTAGACATGCTTCTGGCATGAATTTCTGAGGACCTGATCGGAAAGGGTATGGCTTCTTAAGGAAAATAGGTCACAGTAATTATTCTGTAAGTGATGACACAATACAAATGTCCACAGTTCAAGTTGCTAAGTGTTTCTAAGTGGCTGAGGCCTGGGTCTGCTACTCTTCTCATCACTTTGCTAAAAGTTGATTTATTGATGTGCAAGCCAGGACTCAGAATCCTCACTTTCCTGGGAAGCACCCTCAGGAAGGCAGGGAGCCATTCGGGAAGGAGACTTTCAGGAAGGTAACTTCCTTGGGTTCTGATATATCCCATATCTGGGGACGAAGAAAAGTTCAACTTTAGCAAAATGATTTAGCAGCGGCAGGGAATGTTTGTGAGCTGTAGGATGCAGGACGAGATAAGGGAAGTGCCTCCTGTCACATGGAATCGACCGAGTGTTTTTCATGTTAACCTTCCAAGCAGCTTCGTGAACCTGGTATGTGTACTGTGGACAAAGTAGATTTCAAAGTCGGTGCCTATGAAATCAAGACTTTAAAATGGTGCCGCGTGATTCTCCCACTGAAGGCCAGGTTGGTTAGGAAGCATCTCCACCAGTTTTTTCCTTTCAATAGAGTTGGGATTTTTGTTGTTGTTAATCCTCACCGGAGGACATTTTTTCCATTGATTGTTAGAGAGTGAAAGGGAGGGAGGGAGAGAAAAACATCAATGTGAAGAGAGACACATCCATTGTTTGCCTCCCGCACGAGCCTATAACGCATTGGGCACCTGATGGCCCTTCGGTGAGGGCCTGATGCTCTAACCACTGAGCTACCGGCCAGGGTTAGAGTCAGGATTTTTGAGCAAACACTTTACAAGTTGCCTGAAAATTTGTAGCTGTTTCTAGCTTTTGAATGACACCTTTCTGGGCTGTTCCCTGAAGCAGACGCCCTGACTGGGTTTGGTTCTCACACAAGAGACGGGCTGGCAGAGAGGGTGGGCAAACCCCATTTCGAGAGACTACTCGTTCCTCTGAGCTCACGCCGAGCTCGAACGTCGGTTCTCAGACGTCTCCGTTTTCTCCCTGAATCCCTTCTGAATGAGGGTTCTTGGGGCGGCTTGCCGTTCTTTTGGAGGGTGACACCTATTCTCTATTCTCCTGCACGTTGAGTATCGTTTTTCAAGCTTTCTGGGAAGCGCTGTTACACTTCTATGAAGAGACTCCAACTGCCAATCTTGAAATACGCTTTGAAACCAGTAACACCAGGTGCTCTATTCAAGGAGGAGAGAGGCAGCTCCGTATCACATACAATACAACACTTGTTCAAGGGCCACACTGAGCGCACACACACACACACACACACACACACATACATGCACACGCACACGCACAGAAACTGCAGCCTGAACAGCTCAATGCTCCTCTTGAAACACTAAGGATTTCAGGAAAAGCCAGGAAACTTTCAAAAACAAAGCATCAAAAAAAAAAAAAAAAAAAAAAAAAAAAAAAAAAAAAAGGAAAAAGAATCCAAGGAAACACCAGGCAAGGAATCCAAGTCGGACGCGGCCTGGGTTCGCATGCTTCATGGCACGGAAGTCAGGAAGTTAGACGGCGTTTTATCACCAACCTGCAAATACGCACGATCTCTTTCGGAATCAGGACACATTTCGGAGGGGGTGGATCTGTGTGCGAGACAGCATCTTAGGAAGATACCGCGCACGTGACGTCACTGCCCAGAGGGATGTCACTATTTGCTCAGCGTCATTCATCTATGATTTAGGAACCGAAGTTAAGTGGGAAAATAAACGTTAACGTGATGTTTTCTTCTCCGGCCAAGAAACTACTTGCTTTCCTTTAGAATTTTTATACAGCCTTGCTCATCGAAGAGCAGAGGCCTGCACAGGAGGAGACTCAGGTGGCAGAGATGGCCCGTCCCCAGCCACACACTGACAGCTGGTCTGGCCCTCCATGTCCCGGTCACTCAGGTCTTCTGGCCAAACAGTGTTTGGGTACCTCCACTGCTCCATATTTTATTTTTTATTATTATTATTATTTTAAATATTTTATTGACATTTTACAGAGAGGAAGGGAGAGGGATAGAGAGCTAGAAACATTGATGAGAGAGAAACATCGATCAGCTGCCTCCTGCACACCTCCCACTGGGGATGTGCCTGCAACCAAGGTACATGCCCTTGACCGGAATCGAACCCAGGACCCTTCAGTCCACAGGCTGACGCTCTATCCACTGAGCCAAACCAGTTTCGGCTACTGCTCCACATTTTAAAGGCACCATGCACACTTCACATCTTTTTGAATGCATATTTTATATTTTCCAGCACATGTGATATTTCAGTAAGTATTTAATGGCATTTGTTAAAACCACAGTTCCTTTCTGCTATCCTAGAATCTAGCCCATCCTCCTTATTTGGTGTCTCTATTTAGCAGGAATGTATTTTGTGTCTACATTTAACAGGAATTTTTTTTAAGTTTTTATTTTATTACTAGAGGCCCGGTGCACGGATTCGTGCACCAGTGGGGTCCCTTGGCCTGGCCTGCGGGGATCAGGCCAAAACCAGCTCTCCAACATCCCCCAAGGGGTCCTGGATTGCAAGGGGGCAGTTCTCAAGTGACACACCCCAGAATTGGGCTCCCTCCTCTCTGGTTCCAGGTGCGTTACCCGAGAACTGCAGCTGCCAAGTCACTGCAGCTCAGCAGCTCCTGTGTTGAACATCTGCCCCCTGGTGGTCAGTGCACGTCATAGCTACGGGTTGGACAGTCAAACGGTCACTTAGGCTTTTATATATATAATTTGTTGTTATTGTTGTTGCTAATCCTCACCCAAGGATATTTTCCCATTGACTTTTAGGGAGAGTGAAAGAGAGAGAGAAAGACAGAGAGAAACATCAATGTGAGAGAAACACATCAATTGGTTGCCTCCTGCACAAGCCCTGACCAGGGCCTAGGCCAGGGAGGAGCCTGCAACCAAAGTATGTGCCCTTGACCAGAATCAAACCCAGGACTCGGGTCTGCAGGCTGACACTCTATCCACTGAGCCAAACTGGCTGGGCAGGAATGTATTTTCTGACTAAAAAATGTGTTAGACCCATGTTCTTCATTATCAGGAGGTGTTTGTATTTATTTATTTTAAGTGATCTCTTAAAGCAAGCTTGGGTGGCCACATATATTTTTTGAGGGGAGTGATTAACTTCCTTCTCTGCTTTCATAGGACAATGTTTTAAAACTCTTCCTCCTCCTAACCTTTCCCAGGTATGGCCCCTTTGGATTTGTTGGGATTGACACTGAACACCAATAGTGCTGTATGTCCATCGCGGTCTTCTTTAGTTATAATCCTGAAAACGTGTATGTGCACACACGTGTGTATGTCTGTTCCTGAAATGCTTAATTATACCCCAACGGACTTAATCTCCCTTTTGTCATTGTTGCGGCCTATTTTCTCACCGCTGCATTTAAAGGCAGCACGTGCTGCTGGAGCGTTACGCCCACATGCTCTCGTCTTAATCTCTTGACATCCAGCATTAGGGAAGCATCTTGCATTTTCAAATAGCAGATCTGCAGGTCCCACAAACCTGAATGGCAGTCCATAAATGACATTGCTTTAAACCAAAACGCCATGGTGTAATCTTGTAACTGTTTTTCCTGGGTTTCAGATTCATAAACTTATTCAGATTCATCCAATGATCTTTACCATTTGCATGTTCCATTCATTGTCATGTGGCTAAAAGAATGTGAATTCTTCCTCCTTTACACTGGAGTTCTGGGTCTTTAAAAAAATAATTTTGCCAGCTATTATATGCCTTGTCTTTGTAATAAAATTCCTCTTGAGCAGAGGTGAAAGGGCTTGAGCAACGCCTTCTACCCTCCGGCTTATTAGAGAGGATGAAGGCTTTCTAAGCAGGATGAAAGAAATAATCCAGGAAGGAAGCCAGGAAGAAAAGGGGGTGGAGGGAAATCTAAGCCAGCGTCAAAGGTTGGTGAATGGAAGAATGTGACACAGAAGAGAAAAAAAAGGAGCCACTCTGATAAATCTCACCATTTACCCTTGAAGGCTTATTTCAAAGGCTTCTTCTCTGGGGAGCCATACTCTCTCTCTCTCTCTCTCTCTCTCTCTCTCTCTCTCTCTCTCTCTCTCTCTCTCTCTCTCTCCCCTCTTCCCCCTCATCTTTCCCTCCACTGGAGTCCCAGAGCATTTGATCTGTATCTCCCTTACTGTCCTCACCAATTTCTACTGTGTATTTCAGGTATGTGTGTGGACCCCTATAAGCCCTCCACTCATTCAACGTTTCATAAATAATTATTGAGCACCTCGCTTGACACCAGGATACAAACATGATTGAGACATGATCCCTGTCCTCAAGACAAATGCAGTCTTGACCTAGCCCTTGCCTATCACACCAGGCGCACTCTCTGTCATCCCATTTCATATATATATATATATATATATATATATATATATATATATATATATATTTTTTTTTAAATTGATTTCAGAAAGGAAAGGAGAGGGAGAGATAGAAACATCAATGATGAGAGAGAATCATTGATTAGCTGCCTCCTGCACACCCCCTACTGGGGATTGAGCCCCAAATCTGGGTATGTGCCCTGACCAGGAATAGAACCATGTCCTCCTAATTCATAGGTCGAGGCTCAATTGCTGAGCCACACCTGTGTCATTTCTGAACTGCCAGCTGAGCTCCCACAGCACACTCACACACACACTTCCCTTTCAGCACTTAACCATCAATTGAAACTTTCTGTTTATAAGTCTTATCTCCTCCAGTGGATTCAGGGCATGACCCTTGACTTCTAAACTTCAACTTTTCAAGCTCAAGCACTATGCCTGTTTCATGGTAGATACTCCTTAAATATTAGCTGAATTAGTAATTGGTTAGCTGTCCTCATAATGTCTCTCTAAGGTAAGGTGGGAAGGACATCATTTATCCCTTTTTACTGGTAGGAAAACAAAGGGATGGTGTTATGGGCTGAATGTTCCTGTTTTCCCCCACAACCACCAGCACATCCAATTCATATGCTAAAGCCTGGTCTCCAATATGATGGTATTGCAGATGAGGCCTTCTGGAGATGATTAGGACATGAAGGTGGGGCCCTCACAAATGGGATTAGCGCCCTTATAAGGAGAGACACGAGAGGATTTCTCCCTCTGCCAAGACAAGACAGACCAAGAAGACTACTGTCTACAATCAGGAAGAGCGCTCTCGCCAGAAAGAGACCACGCTGATACCCTGATCTTGGACTTCTCAGCCTCCAGAACTATGAGAAGTCAATGTATGTTACTTAAGCCATATGGTTTGTGATATTTTGTGAAAATAGCCCAAACTGACTAGGACAAATGAAAAGGATAAATGATCTGACCCCACATTTAAACGATGGTAAGGCTGGGCGAGAACCTACATCTTCTATCCACCAACCACACTGCATAGACTTGCTGTTAGGAAAAGGTATACCTGTTCCCTCTGTGTCGTCCTAGAAAGAGTGTTTGTCTGGGAAACTGAGTAGAAGGACTGGGAGGGGAAAGGATGGAGGGAAAGATATGGTAGAATGTCGAGTTGGAAAAACAGAGAAATAACTAAAACAACTATTTGTTGTAGTCTCTAGAGAAGACAGGTTGCGGGTTATTGCAGTTGCATGGATTCTATCCCTGGTCTACTCAAGAAAGGAAAAGAATGTGGGCCAAAGGAAACAGGGCGAAAAGCAGGTCAGAGAGTGAATGCTTCTATGGGGCAAGAACACACATGCAAAAACATGCAGGCAGAGAACACCTGGGAAGAACCCAACGCAAGTCAGAGTTAAAGCAAAGCTGCTTGGAACGGGGGAAAAGGAACAGAGAAACAGCTGGACGGGGTTATGGGTGAATTTCTAGTTGATGTGACTTTGCATTCAGAAGCCCTGGTTCTAGGTCTCTCTTCAAACTTATAGGCTCTGTCACGTTGGGCAGGTTACCTAGCTTCTCAGATCCTTGGTTTCTTCTTAAGGTGACATGTTATATTTTTATGGGGCTGTAAGGATTGACTCTCCTTTTCATTAAGTTGTCAGATTTTCTTTTCAAATTATTACAACACGGCTGGATTAGGTTGTTGGCCAGTTTTCCCAAAAGCTTTTAGGCTGATATCTTTTTTGGTCTCACTGGCGAGGTTTTGGTTCGGTGGCTACCCCTAGCTGCAAGGGAGTCTGGGAAAATGACTACCAGTTTTGCTTTTCTGTTTGTTTGGCCTCTAGAAAGAGAAGACTGAAGGCAGAAGGGACTTGGGAGAGGCTTCTGGATTAGTCAACGTGTGCACAGCACCCCATCGCCAGTAGCAACAGCACATGTCCAAGTGTTCAGAAGAAAGGGATCACGGGACTAACAAAACGAAGCGGTGGGCTTGGGAGGATGAATCCAAGGGAACAGCAAATTAAAGGTAATGGAGACAGTGGCATGGAAAGGCCCACGAAGAGAGACCGCTGAGGCGGCACCACCACTCGCTTGCAGGAATCACACACAGGCATGCTTCCAAGAAATGTGAGGAGGAAACGGGGTTTCCTTTTTGTAGGGTCCCCCTTGTTCATTATCTGATGTCACCATTTGTTTTTCACTTCTTTGCCCCCACACTCCAATGCTTTTTAGTTCCCTGTGTCAGCACCCCAGGATGCCAGTATAGGGTGAGCTCCATTTTGCAGGGTGCTCTGTTTCTCTCTCTTTTCCCCAACAATTCAACCATCTTACATTTAATTTCCTCCGATTCCAATTTTTGGTATTCCTTCTGTAATGAGAGAGAGACAGAGAGAGAGAGAGAGAGAGAGAGAGAGAGAGAGAGAGAACCCTCCCCTATAATATTTATATAATTTAATAGCAGCCATTAATGCCTGAATGCAAAGTACAGAAACAAGTAATACAGGTATACTTGGGGTCATTGTGGGGTAGGACCAGTGGAAGAGAGATTTCCAGGTTGGGGGACCTCCCTGCGCTGGTTAAGCTGAAGGCTAGCCCTGTTAAAATCTGGAGTAGAGATACAGAAGGGAATATGGGGAGGGCCCGCCTTTAATCAGTATGCTGTGTGATAGGACAGGGTGGTGTGTGCCAGGATTGGGTGGAGAAGGACAAATCTGTCCAAACATGAGAAGAAAAATGGATGTGCTAAGAAGAGATGACGCTGAGTTTAAATAAAGCTTCATAGAAAGCTACACAGTTGGGTAACACCCAATCAAAATAGTACTGCTAATGGACGAAGTATTAGCATGAAGATATAACTGAATTATACATGGTAGCCGGGGTGGGTGTGGGGGGCATAGGGAGAACAGAATTGGGGGAGGGTATATTGAAAGTAAATAAAAGTTGGCCTCACATTAAAATATATACCAGGCAAAAGTAAAGAAAATGTCTTTGCTTTGCTTATTCTTTAGAAAACTATATTCTTTTCTTTTGTTCTGTGTGTTTAACTGTGCATTATAGTATTAGAAAATCACCAAAAAAAAAGATTATATAAAGAGAAATTAGGGAATAATTACTCACAAATAAAATGAAGAAGAAGAAAAAACAAACAAACATACACAGCTAAATGATAAAGGAAACAGAAAAAAAATGCAACCCCCTTCCGCTGTAACAGAGGTCGCTTTCTGTGCTGTGCCAGGGAGCGCCTGTTTCACCAAGAAGAATTCATTAAGAAAGTTAATAAAAACGAGCTTTATTAAAAAGATCTGATATAATTAAAGGTATTGGTGAAAACTACCTCAGTTATGAAGGGAAATGACTTGGCAGCACATTTAAGAAATGAGACAATATATCATGGAACCTTCTCCCAATTTAAGTCATTGTGGGGAAACACAATAGTCGCGTAATTTGAAATAGCCGAGGTGAATGCCAGCACAGTGGAGGAAGCGGTGCCTCCATAAAGCCTCCCTTCTTCAAAGAGCAGTGAGGTGGCGGTGCCATGCAGGAAACCTGCTCGCGAGGCCAGTAGGCGGCCCCCGCTCACGCTCACCCAGCCCCCCCCCCCCGCCCCAGCGGGACCAGCAGGGGCGACGGTCAGCAGTACCGCTCTGTGTGCTCAACTCAATGGCACTGTCTGGTCTCGCAACACCTCACGGTAGGAAATAGGTTTGAGACTCCCTGAGGATCCCAGCTCAAATGGTACTTGTGTGGAAAAAAAGTGGGGAGGCCAGTCAAATGACAGAACAACCCCACATCAAAGGGCAGAGGAGTGGTTTTTATAAAGAATCATCCCGGCCAAGTTTATGTGGTCTTAAGTCACAAGGTCTGAATACAGAGCAAAAAGCCGCGTACCTCAGGACCCAGCCAAGTGCATGCTGGGCATCGCTGCAGCACTCAGGTGCAAGGCCAGGCAAGGAGGCCAGGGGCCTTGTGGGCCACCAGCGGCCTGTCCCCTGCGGAGCCCATGGCCTAGTGCTGGCTCCTGACCTCAACACTGGCCTGGGAGACAGAGACACTGGGGGCCTGGGCTTGCCAGTGATGTCAGAGGACAAGCCGCTGCCTCATCGAACACCTTCTAATAGAATACGTCAGGAGGATGAAGTGCTTCCTGGCTAGAAAACCCAATAAAAAGGTGGACCCGAAGATGCCCTAGAAAGCTTAGTGCAGCCTTCCACTAGCTGCCTCCCGCCCATGCTGGCGGGGAAATAAAGGAAAGTATTGTGAGAAGAAGGGAGATGGAAGCAGTCTGGGAATGTCCAGTTACAAAAATAATAAGTAACCCACAATAAGATCAGTTTACAAGGGGACGGCACTGTCCAAATTAGAACATACATTTCTATACTCTGTGATCCATGTCGCCTTTCCTGCCTACCTCGGAGAGTGGCTAAGACTATCAAATGAGATATTGTCCGCAAAAATGACTTAGGAACTTAAATCATTTTATAACTTACTAGAGGCCCAGTGCATGAATTCGGCCGGTGGGAGGGACCCCGGGAGGTTGGCCGGCTGGGTCCCCCAACTGGACCTATCGGTGGCCTGGCTGGCCGGCAGCGGGGAGGGACCCCGGGAAGTTGGCCAGCCGGGGGCGTGGGAGGTTGGCCGCCCCCTCATCAAGCCAATGCGGGGCGTGGGGGGCGGCCAGGTGGAGGGGCTATAGGAGGTTGGCTTTTGGGAGCGCACTGACCACCAGGGGGCAGCTCCTGTGTTGAACGCCTGCCCCCTGGTGGTCAGTGCACGTCATAGCGACTGGCCAACCAGTCGTTCGGTCATTCCAGTCGTAAAGGTGGCTTAGGTTTTATATA
Organism: Plecotus auritus; assembly: GCF_963455305.1. Classification (NCBI taxonomy): domain Eukaryota; kingdom Metazoa; phylum Chordata; class Mammalia; order Chiroptera; family Vespertilionidae; genus Plecotus; species Plecotus auritus. Next base: position 42,604,984 of record NC_137777.1, read on the forward strand.
TATAGATTGTGGCATGTGATCTAAATAGTTAAAAAAAAAAAAAAAAGTTAGGCCTTCATGTCCCTGGAGTCTACAGGCATTTTCCTCCGGAAATGTCTGCCAACTCACCTCAGAACTGCAGGAGGGGCGGGGAGGGAGCAGTGAAAGGGAGACTGTCTTACAAAGTGTGAATAAAGCTGGGTGACCAAGCTTGGGTTATGGGTTATTTCATGAACTAGTGATTGTCAACTCACCCTGATATGGAAGGAAAAACATTACAAAAAGTTTTTGTGAATCTGAAACTTTAAGTTTACCTTACCTAAAGCTCTTTCTACCCACAAACTGCTGCTCTATTACCAACAAAAAAGCAAAAACGAAAACCACCACTTCCTATCTCTAAGTGTTGATTAAGATCGGGTATTTCACAACTCTGCTCTACCTGTCACTCCTCACATGGAGGAGGTGCGTTCTCTTCACCTCCCATCTTAATGGGTGTGTTTGTTGGGGGGAGAAGAAAAAAAACTGGGCTTGTTTAAACCAGAATGAATCCATACTGATAAAGCTGATTTTCACCCAGTCTTCCAACAGATACACAAGCTGTATGCCAAAGGCTCACAAAAGGCTGCATTTGTCAAAATGTATCAGCCTTCCCAATAAAAATGGGTACATATGTTCACCAAAAGATATAAATGAATGTACATGACCTTATTCATAATAGCCCCAAACAGGAAAGGATGAATTATGGGATAGTCCCATAATGGAATATTATACAGCAATGACCTGAAACTACACTCAACACTATATACGAATGTAATATTGAATAACAGAAATCACAGGAGTAGCTACAGGCAGATTCCACTTATGAAGGCACAACTACATTATGTTGCTGGGCGCTGAGACAGTGGGGGCCTCCTGGGCAGGGGTGTGGCTGGAAGGAAGCATGGCGCGGGCTTCTGGGGTGCTGGGTGCTTCTTAATCAGGACACAGGGACACAGGTGTGTTCCGTTTGTGACCAAACATCCAGTGTACACTGCATCCTTTTTTTCTGTGGTATGTTTTACTCTAATGAGAAGTGTTTTACAAAGTGGACAGGATTCAATTAGATTAACTCTGACGCGTGCTCCGATACCACCCACTTTCAAACTTCTTCGTTCCCATGGATCAGGAGGCAACTGATCAACAGAGACTCCACGGCTTCTGAGGCTTAAGGCTGAGACACAGAACATAGCCACACGCAGCTGAACGGCGAGGCACGTTCTGAGAAATGCACCGTGAGGCGATTCCGTCACCGGGCAAACATCGTAGAGTGCACGTCCACGAGCCTCGATGGCACAGTCTACTACACACCGAGGCTGCCCGGGGGAGCCTACTGCTCCCGGGGGACAGGCCTGCATAGCACGTCCCTGGACAAAAGGACACAAGATTCCATCTACCACAGAGACAATGGTGCAATGAAGAGACGCGTGAACGGGAGATGTACGTGGCCGCTGTTTCACAGCAAACGTTTTTTTAATAAATAGAAAGAGTACACTCTAAAATAACAATAAAAAGTATAGTCTAGTAAATACCCAAACCAGTAACAGAGCGGTTCATTACTATTAGCAATGAGCATGTACTATCCACAATTGTATGTGCTGTACAGTGCAGTAGGTTTGTTTTCACCAGCATCACCACAAACACGTATCGTGTTGTGCTATGATGCCACAAACCACTGGGGCATAAGTATTTTTCAGCTCTGTGATAATTTTATGGGACCAAAGCCACATACACTGTGCCACGTACACTGTCACTGACCGAAACATTGTTATTCAGCACGTGACTGTATGTAAGTACCTTAACTCTTTGCTATAAATCATGAATTCAATAAATGGAGTGGTAAATTCAATGGATTATGTTTTGGCACATCCACAGACACTGTGAATTCAATCGATAATATTTTGGTTATTTGGATTTTGTTCCATGTTTGAGATCTCTTAAAAACCTCGGAGATGCCACATCCCCTATATGAAAGAAATCTGGGGAAAAAAATCAAAACCATTTATTAAATGTATTAAAATTGACAAAGGTTTTTCCACTGATACATAATCAGCGTCTCCTTTAATGTTAATTTAAACTCAAAGAAGATCCCTTTGGAAATAATCACACTGTGATTTTTTTTGTTTTGTTAATCCCCACCCGAGGATATTTTTTCCATTGATTTTTAGAGAGAAAGGAAAGGAGGCGGGAGAGAAAGAAACATCGATGTGAGAGAGACACACATCCTGCACACGCCCTGACCAGGGCCAGGGATCGAACCTGCAACCCAGGTACAGGCCCTTGACCAGGAACTGAACCCGCAACCCCTCAGGTCGATGATCTAACCTCCAAGCAAAACCAGCCAGGGTGACCACGCTGTGATTTTAACCCCCACGTTTTATAAATCAAGAACCTGAGGCTCAAAGAGGTTATACGACACGCCTACGGCCTTACAGACATACTAAAGCAGAATATGGACTAGAATTCAGGTTCCCAAACTACTAAAACACTTCGTTTTCGTTCTAGCTGTTCTGGCTTCCACTTCATTATTTGGTCACAAAATCACAAACAATTGAAAAAAAGGTGAAATGAAGTTACAATGTGACAACACTGAATTTTTAATTCATTGTGAAATCCATACATTCTAAAGAGCAGGGTCAAGGAATTATGTGTCCCTAAGTGAGTGCTGATTTTTGAAAACTGGCTTATTATCGGGTTAGGAACTCATGTTAATAGTGTCTTTTTTTAAAAAATGCTATATTCTTATTTTGGAAATCATTGTTACCAATGAGAGCTGTGTGGGCTGCATTGTTTTGCTATTCAAGAGCACACTCTCTCAGAACAGCACTAACTGACCTCAGACCAGCCAGAGGTGGAATTCTTTAGCCCTTCGATGTACATATGAAGACATATATCTGAGACAGATTTGATGCTATTATAGATCTCCTCGGCTTGAGAACACTTGGGCTATTTTTACCTGACAATGGCCTTTCAAGGACTGTTTACCAGCTGTGGGTCATTACTATTAATGAATAGTAATAATTACCTGAAGTTGAAACTATGTACCGTGTCCATTCCATTTCCCAGAACTCATATGGCTCTGACTCACTCACTGCAGAGCAAAGTAGATTCATTATTTTTCAAACGATTTACCTTCTGGCTTTGTATTTTGGGTAATGTACTGTGACTTGGTATGGTGGCCCTTATTCAGATGGAAAATATAAGTTTCCTTGATCATGGCTGCATAACATTTATAGTCCGATTCAGTACACTTCTAATAATAGGAATCGAAAGATTCAACTAGACTTTAAAACCAACCATCAAAGAAAATGCATTGACAGCATAAAACACGGAGGTAGATGTGAAGAACTTACTGCATTCTCATCGGACTCTCAGATGACTACATGTAGGCTGTACTTTCCCCTCAAGCCTGACGAAATGGTCATAACCCCCTATGGCTCTTGTACCCACGAATGACGTGCTGGCCATAGGTACAGTGGCCAAATGGAGACATATGGTCAAAGAGCAGCCACCTAAGAAGTGGATTCTAAGGGCTGTAGAAATTCTAGCACGGGGAATATTCTGATACCATTCCTAAACAACCACTGCAGGCATCAAGTGAAATGGATTCATTCAACAAGGACTTATTGAGCACCTGTCATGGCGAGTGCAGCTTGAAGGAGGTAACCCATGCGAAGGGTTAGCACAGTGACATGTATATCTATGGCACACTTCATAAATACTATCAGGGTAACAGGAGGAAGTGACATCGAAGCCCACACAGGAAGGACCTGAAGAATCAACCAGGCAGAATGGGGTGGGGGAGGTAGGGATAGAACAGTTAAAGGCAAAAGAGGGCAGCAAGCGTTCTGGGCCAGTCATCAGGGGTTCAGAAAAGCTGGGACATCAAGTGACAAGGGCAAGGGTTGAGGCTCCAGAGATGGGCAGATGGCATAGGACGGAGAGCCACCATTCTCATTACAGAGGTTGGTTGGTTATCCTCGCTGCAGTGAAAATCCTAAAAGGCAGAGCTTTTCACACCACAGGGTCTCATAACCTCTTGAAATCACTTTCATGGGTTTCAACCAGCATTACTTTTTCAATGAAAGAGATAAAAATAGAATAGGATAGGACAGAATCTAAAACATAAAACTTGTTGACATATATTTATGTGTCCACTGGGTCATAGTGTAAAAATTGTTTCTTATTGGAAATAATCAAAAAGTTAGAGGGCCACGTCATTGAAGTATTTAAGTGGAGGAATGAAGCTTAAATACGCTGCTGTGCACTCTGCAAGATCAGTTTGGCTGCTGCATAGAAAGGACTGGGGTGGTGGGGGGGAGAAACCAAGATGGCGGCATAGGTAAACACCTGAACTGCTGCCTCGCACAATTTCAAAACTACAACGAAAAGACAAAAGGGACATCATCCTGAACCACAGGAAGGCTGGCTGAGCGGAAATTCTACAACTAGAAGGGAAGAGAAAAGCACACTGAGACTCACAGGAACTGCGGAAGTAGAGCCAGAGGTACGGAGGCGCGCGCACGGAGAGGGCTGATAACTGAGTACGTGGCTGTCTTTTTCAATCAGGAGGAAGACACAAGCTCCTGACTGCTCTGAACTCCAGATCCGGGCGAGACTCTGGGGACTCAGACTCTTACGGGGAGAAACTAGACTGTCTGGCAGCAGGCAAAACTCGAGGGCGGCTTTCTCGCAGAGGTGCTTGCAGTGATTACCATGGGACACTGAGACCCAGGGGCCTCTTAGAGCAGGGCTGACGGGAAGCCATTGCTGTTTGCTCTGCCCTGAGATCCCGTCCCACGAAGCCATTGCTGTTTGCTCCGCCCTGAGACTCCGCCCCATGCAAGCTGAGTGCAGAGGCTTTTGCATATAAATGGCCTGGTCCTTTGATTTCTAAACTTACCTAACAAACTGCAGCTGAGTCAGAGAGACCCAGAACATCCAAAAGAAGGCCCAAGGCTCCGCAGCAGCTTGCATTGCTTCACAGCTGGGCCTCACCTGGGCACCTCCAAACAAAGAAGAGGAATCTGCAGATCTCTCCGTAGCTCCTGCTGGGTGACCTCAGGCAGAGGCTAAATTAGCACCTCCTTGGAGATCCAAGAGCCAGTGTACCCAGGGGTCAGAGTAGGACCATCCAGATTACAACTCCTCAGATCCATAAGGGACACACTCAGGGGGCAGACTCAGTGAGCACCAAAGCCCAAATGAAGCAAGTCTTGTCTCATAAGGGTGTCTCCAGCACAGAAGTTCTCCCATTGTAGACACAGCTGATTCTCACAGCCAATTGGCCTGGAGGTCAATTCCTCCCAGTGATACCAACAACAATCAAGGCTTAACTACAAGACTGTGCACACAGCCCACAAAGGGGTGCACCACGAGTGTCCACCTCAGGTAACTGGGGAGGCTGAGCCACTGGGTCCTATAGGATACCTAGCACACAAAGCCACTCTGTCAACTCAGGGAAGCAGCCAAAATGTGGAGACAAAGAAACAGGTCACAAATGAAAGAAATGGAGGAAAGCAAACTACTGGATATAGAGTTCAAAACCACGGTTATAAGGTTTTTCAAGAATTTCCTAGAAAGGCCGATAAATTTAGCGAGACCCTCGGGGATATAAAAAAGGACCAACTAGAAATTAAACATACACTGACTGAAATAAAAAATATTATACAGAGATCCAACAGCAGACTAGAGGATCGCAAGAATCAAGTCAAAGACTTGAAATACAAAGAAGCAAAAAACACTCAACTGGAAAAGCAAAAAGAAAAAAGAATCCAAAAATATGAAGATAGTGTAAGGAGCCTCTGGGACAACTTCAAGTGTACCAACATCCGAATTATGGGGGTGCCAGAAGAAGAAAGAGAGCAAGATACTGAAAACCTATTTGAAGAAATAATGACAGAAAACTTCCCCCACCTGGTGAAAGAAATAGACTTTCAAGTCCAGGAAGCGCACAGAACACCAAACAAAAGGAATCCAAAGAGGACCACACCAAGACACATCATAATTAAAATGCCAAGAGCAAAAGACAAAAGAGAGAATATTAAAAGCAGCAAGAGAAAAACAGTTAGTTACCTATAAGGGAGCACCCATACGACTGTCAGCTGATTTCTCAACAGAAACTATGCAGGCCAGACGGGAGTGGCAAGAAATATTCAAAGTGATAAATAGCAAGAACCTACAACCAAGATTACCCAGTAAAGCTATCATTCAGAATTGAAGGGCAGATAAAGAGCTTCACAGATAAGAAAAAGCTAAAGGAGTTCATCACCACCAAACCAGTATTATATGAAATGCTGAAAAGTATTCTTTAAGAAGAGGAAGAAGAAGAAAAAGGTAAAGATAAAAATTATGAACAACAATACATATCTATCAACAAGTGAATCTAAAAATCAAGGAAATAAAAAATCTGATGAACAGAATAAACTGATGAATATAATAGAATCAGGGGCATAGAAAGGGAGTGAACTGACAATTCTTGGGGGGAAAGGGCTGTGGGGGGTGTGGGAAGAGACTGGACAAAAAGCATACACCTATGGATGAGGACCGTGAGGGGGGGTAAGGGCAGAGGGTGGGGTGGGGAATCAGGTGGAGGGGAGCTATGGGGGAAAAAGAGGAACAATTGTAATAATCTGAACAATAAAGATTTATTAAACAATATCAATATACATATTTACAGTCGTCCCCCCCCCCCCCCAAAAAAAAAGAGTGAGCTCGGGCCCAGTGGTTGAACTTAGACCTATGAACCAGAAGATCAGGGTTCGATCCTGGGTTGTGGGCTCGATCCCCAGTAAGGGGCATGCAAGAGGCAGCACATCAATCATTCTCATCATTGATGTTTTCATACCTCTCTCCCTCTCCCTTCCTCTCTGAAATCAATAAAATATATACGTATATATATTTTTAAATGTGGTAACTGGCCAATATTTTTTGGGGGGGGGGAGAGTGAGCTTAGTAATTGGATTTTGTCAAGTAACTTAATTGCTTAAGAAGAAAATAAAATATATTAAATTTATAAATGTACTTTTGTACGGGAATTTAAACAACAACAACAAAAAACACACCTTTAGGCCTAGCTGGTTTGTCTCGGTGGACAGAGCATCGCCTGCGGACTGAAGGATCTGGGTTCGATTCCGGTCAAGGAAACATGCTGGGGTTGTGAGCTCCATCCCCAGTAGGGAGGGTGTAGGAGGGAAAAAAGAAAAAGAAAGGACTGGAGGGGGACAGGCCCAAATATAGGAGCAACAGTTTCAAGAGTCAGGTTAGAGATGGCAGTCACCGGAGGGCGGGGCTAGTGAAGACAGACGGAAGTGGACACCAGAACGATTTAATGAGGAAGAGGACAGAAACGCAACCTGGGTTGCCAAGGTTTCTACCTCGGGCAACGGATGGGCCTTGCTGCCCTTCTCTGAGGCCAGAAGCACCAGGCAAAGGCAGTTTTGGAGGCAGAAAAAAATGATGAGGTCGGGACATGTTGAGGGTAAAAATATGAAGAATAAGCATCATTTGGATAACTTTTTCTAGAGAACATTTTCATCTACAAACCAATCATTATGCAGTGTTTGACTGATGCAAAAAGTTAGCACTAAAATTTGGTACTATTGTTAGAAATACATACACACACATACTTTTTTATAGCAAGGAAATAGAGCAAGTTCATAAGGGATTGGCAACTTTGGGGACAAGCTAAAAAAAGGCATCTTCTAAAGCAAATGCAAATAAGAATTATCATTAAAGGAATAAGCGTTGCAATGATGGCAAACAGTATATGAACATCGAGCAGATACCTGACCTGCAGTAGATGCTCTACAGGTGGTAGTTTTTCTTTCCACCTACTTTTCTACACCTTCTCAGTAGGTCTCAAGATGCAGCAATATGAACTATTCACACGAGTACTTGTCACCTGACAGCTAGATTTGCCAGGTGATGCTATGATTCACAAAACTGATCATGCTCTTTGTTTTACAAGGGCTGCCATGAAGTTAATGGTAAAACCCACAACGCATCTCTAGTCAATGTATAAACTCATTGCATGCACTTTGTTTATCTTATGTGTCTTATTTTTTAAGACTTTTCCTTATTCCTATACTTTAAAAAAGTCATTCAGAATTTTTAAAAGTCACCTTAAGTCTTTTTTTTTTATTTTTGAAATAAGTCAAAGCTTACAGATAGATGGATGGATAAGTACATTAGAAAGATGCTTGAAATTGATAGATGGTGGCATATTGATGATTAATCAAAGACTTATGAGTTTGGGTAGCTGAATCAGTTCCATGAACCTTGTTTCTTTTTCTCAAAGTGCTCATTATGGCAACAATCAAACATACACAAAAGTAGAGAGAATAGTCTAATGAACCCCATGAACCCATGCTCCAGCTTCAACAATAGTTAGCTTGTGGCCAATCTTGTTTCATCTATACCCTCACCCACTTCCCAACTCCTGGATTAACTTAAAGCAAGTCCCAACCACTACATTTTAACATTTTAGTTTGACTCTCCAAAAGATAAGGACTCTCAAAAACATAACCATAACCACATTGTCATCCCTAAAAAGGGTTCACAGTAATTCTTTAACACCATCAAAACATCAGCCAGTGATCAAATTTCTCCCGACTGTTTCTTAATTTAATAGTTTGAATTTTAGACACTGATGATTTCTGGGTCAACTTCTCAAGCAGGTCCTCAGTAAGTTAAATTTAAGATCAGAATAGGAACCTTACCCAGAAACTCTCACTTCACTGTCTGAAGCTGAGAGCCCTCCAGCTCTTTACCTTCTCTCTTCTACATTCCTCCCATTCTGCCTTATCTCCTCTAACTACAGCTCACCTTCACACACACTCACACACTGGGGAAATGCTTTAAAACTTGCTCATTGTGTGAAAATAAATGCTTGATATAAAAAATGAAAATTGGGATACAGCAGAGAAATGGGCTAAAGAAGCACTAAAGAAAATGAGTCTTAAAAACTATCAAATCTGCCCAGCTGGTCAGTGTGGCTCAGTGGTTGAATGTCGCCCCATAAACTGGTTCAATTCCCGGGTTGCAGGCTCGATCCCCAGTAGCAGGCATGCAGGAGTCAGCCAATCAATGATTCTCTCTTAATGATATTTCTGTCTCTCCCTCTCCTTTTCTCTCTAAAATAAATTTAAAAAAACATATTTTAAAAAATGATCAAATTTGTGATATTTGTGCTGTATGACAACTATCAAAACTTTGAATAGGATAGCTTCTAATACAGATATAGTTAAAACTACAGGCACATATATAAACCTATACGTATAGTATATATAGGTATATGTGACTGTAGGCCTAAAAGGAACACTTTACTGTGCATATTTGAAATAAAAAGTCCTGCTCCAAAGTTTCTGAAATATTTTATATCTATCACATCTCTCAAAACACCTTTAGGAACGTAGTCATATTCACGTGACTAGTTTCAGGGAAAAAGAAAGGAGGCAGCCCACACAGAGCCAGTGTGCTTTTCTTCCACTGCTTTAGGCAGCCTCCTAGCTGGTTTCTGTCTCCAATCTCTCCCGATTTCGTCTACCATGCAGATGCTAACAGTTTTCTAAAACACAGATCCAACACGTGATGCCTTCCTTAAACACGGTCCATTGTTAACCTCTGTCTACAGAATCAAGCTTGGATTTCTAAAAGTGACAGTCAGGATCATTACAATCTACCCCAACCTACACTTTCAGCCAGTAGCCTGCCGCTCTTCCCACCCTGGTCCCCTCAGCGCCCTTATTCTGTTAGAATAGCTCCACCCCCTGAACAGGTCTTCTTCCTGCCTCTGTGGTTTCCTTCATGTGTCCTCTCTGCCTAAATACATGATTTCTTATTTATTCAACACATAATAAATGCAATCTTGCAATGAAGAGATAAAGATAAGGAATGAGGCATGATCTTTGTTCTGAAGGAGCTCACAGCCTAATGGGACCCAGAGAAGTAAATAAATTTCAACAGAAGTACAATCAATGCAGACATATTAATATGTCCCAGGCATCGTAATGGCACAGAAGAGGGAGTACTTACTTTTATGTTGGATATGTGACTATTAGTCAGCATTCAGAAATACAACGAGCAAAATACATGGAGAAAGGAGGGTCCAACCTATGACTGAAGAACCCCCCCAGATTAAACATCTATATATATATATATAAACGCCTAAGTGACCGTTGCAACCGAAACAACCAAACGGACAACCGAACAGGCTGTGTGGGGCGACCAGCAGGGGGGTTAGTGAGGGCCAACCAAACAAATGAGCAGCAGGCTGTGTGGGGCAACCAGGCTGGCGGCAGGGGGGGGGGCAGTTAGGGGTGATAGGCTGGTGGGGGGGGCAGGGGGGCAGTGAGGGGCGAGCAGGCCGGCAGAGGGGGGCAGTGAGGGGCAACCAGGCCAACAGAGGGAGCAATAAGGGGCGACCAGGCCAGCAGGGGGGGGCAGTTGGGGGTGACCAGGCCATCGGGGTGGGGGGGCAGTTAGGGGTGATCAGGCATGCAGGCAGGTGAGCAGTTAGGAGCCAGTGGTCCCGGATTGTGAGAGGGATGTCCGACTGCCAGTTTAAACATCTCCTGGGGTCCCAGACTGGAGAGGGTATAGGCTGGGCTGAGGGGATCCCCCCTCATGTATGAATTTCATGCACCAGGCTTCTAGTATAGAATGAGTACATAGCCATGGGGTGGCTATGTTCATGAGCTCAATCTAAGAGCACTTACAGTTTATTACAGGTAATGCTTATGACAGGCTGTAATCACAAACGCAAACATTAACTGGTTTACTTTAAGAAAGCTCTTTGTTGCCAAACAAACACAGAGCCTGTGGGAACCCCAGTCGAAGTATGAGGTAGCAAAGGGAGGCTGAGCCTTTGACTTGCACGCGGAGAGACGGAAGCAATGAATTCTAATGAATTATGAAGCACACTCAGCACAGACTCATAAAAGGAAGAAGTTCAATGTGACATGAGAGGTCAAGCGATCATCATAGATTTAAGAGTAAGCCAGACCTGCTGCTGCACCCGCTCTGATGCCATGTAAATAACTAAACTATTTTTGAAGTTCTCGTTATGAAAACTATAATGCAAAGAGCACACATACACCATTTTATATTTTTAAAAGCCAACAACAAACACCCATGTACCCACTCCCAAATTAAGAAATAGAACGGGACTAGTATCTTGAAAGCCTCTAGAATCCCCTACCCCAATCTTCCCATTCCCTTCCTCTGAGTGGCGACCACTACCTTGTTTTGGGGCAGTGGTCGGCAAACTCATTAGTCAACAGAGCCAAATATCAACAGTACAACGATTGAAATTTCTTTTGAGAGCCAAATTTTTTAAGCTTAAACTTCTTCTAACGCCACTTCTTCAAAATAGACTCGCCCAGGCCGTGGTATTTTGTGGAAGAGCCACACTCAAGGGGCCAAAGAGCCGCATGTGGCTCGCGAGCCGCAGTTTGCCGACCGCGGTTTTGGGGGATAACCATTCCTTTGATTTTCTTTATAACTTTACCATCTACATTCTACCACCTAACCAACTCTAGGGGTTAGTTTTGGAAAACAGCATGGCAAGCACGAACCTGGGAGGCTGAGGAAAGCGCGATGCTGCTGTTGCTGATGGAGGCCAGGAGAAGAAAGGCTCAGCAGGGCCACTCTCACCACCTCTGGCCGTTGTCACAGCCCTCGTGTTGACCGAGAACTGGACATCCGGCAGGATTGTGGTCAGGTGTGGGCTGCTCTCTATGTTCTGTTTTTTGTTCTTTATTGTGGCAAAATATACATAACATATAATTTACCATTTTAACATGTATACCTCAGTGTCATTAAGAAAATTCACAATGTTGTGCAGCCATCACCACCATCCATCTCGAGCTTTTCATCCTCCCCAACTGAAAGCCTGTACCCACAACCCCTGGTAACCACCCCTCTACTTTCTGTCTTTATGAAGACAGGTATCTTATTATTTAAGTGCCATAATACAGTATTTATCTTTTTTGTGACTTATTTCACTTAGTATAATGTCCTCAAGATTCGTCCATATTGTAGCATTTCCTTCCTTTTTAAGTTAGGACCATATCCCATTATATGTACATACCACATTTTGTTTATCAGTTCACCTGTTGATGGACACTTGAGTTGCTTCCACATTCTGATTATTGTAAATGCAGCAGCTATGAAACCGGGTGTATAAATAGCTCATTGAGTCCCTGCTTTCAATTCTTTGGGGTATACACCCAGAACTGGAACTGCTAGGTCAAATGGAAATGCTGCTTAATTTTTTGAGGAACCGCTATACTATTTTCCCTAGCAGCTGTACCATTCATTTTATATTCCTAACAACAGTGCACAAGGGTTCCAATGTCTCATCTTTGCCAACACTTATGAGTTTCTGTATTTTTTATAATAGCCATCCTAATGAGTGTGAAGTGGTATTGCACTGTAGTTGTTTAGTTTACATATATTGTGAAATGATTACCACAGGTCTAGTCAACATCCACCATCTCTTACAGATACAATGAAAAGAAAAAAAAAATCTACTTGCAAGGAGAACTCTTAGGATCTACTCTCTTAATCATTTTCATGGAGTCACCATGCTGTCATTACATCCCCACGCTTTACTTCTTTTAGAACTGGACGTTTGTACCTCTTGATTCTCTTTACCCATTTCTCCCACATTCCAAACTCCCTACTCTCTCCAACTACCAGTATGTTCGCTGTATATATGAGTTTATTGTCTTGTTGTTGTTTTTTAGATTCCACATATAAGTGAAATCATATGGCACTGGTCTTTCTCTGATTTATTTTACTTGGCATTTCACATAAATTGTTGGATTTAGGGCATGCAGCTGTTCATAATATTCAATATTATCCCTTTAATGTTTGTAGAATCTTCAGTGCTGCTACCTCTCATTCCTGATAGTGGAAATTTGTGTCTTTATTCCTTTTGTCCTGACCTCTAGTCTGCTGCAGTTTATTCATTTTACTACCTGGAAGGACCAGGTTTTGGTTTCATTGATTTTCTTTATTCTTTCTCTGTTTACTATTTCACTGACTTCTGTTCTTCGTTATTTCCTTTCTCCTGCTTACTTTAGGTGTATTTGCTGTCTTCTGTTTTTAGTTTATTGAGGTGGAAGCTGAGGCCATTGACCTGAGACCTTTATTCTTCTCTAATATAATTATTTAGTGCTATGAATTTCCCTATAATACTGCTTTGGCTATGCTCACAAATTTTAACAAGTTGTATTTTCATTCAATTCAAAATGTGATCGAATTTCCCTTGTAATTTCTTCTTTAACCAATCCATTGTTTAGAAGTGTGTTTTTTAGCTTCTAAATATTAGAGATTTTCCATATGTCATTGATTTTAATTTTACCCCATTGTGGTAGAGGACATAATCTCTATGACTTGAATCCCTTTAAATTTATTGAGGCTTCTGTTATGGCCCAGAATACAGTCTGTATAGGTGAATGTTCCATGTGTACTTGAAAAGAAAGTGAATAATGTTTGGTGGGGAGTTCTATAAACGTGCATTGGGTCAGGTTGGTTGATAGTGTTCAAGTCTTCTATATCCTTACTGATTTTCTGTCTAGTTATTCTCCTAATTATTGAGTGAGAGGTGTTGAAATCTCTGACTATATTCAGAGATTTGTCTATTTCTCCTTGCAGGTCTATCAGTTTTTGCTTTATATATTTTGAAGTTCTGTTAATAAGTGTGTACACACGTAGGATTGTGTTCTCTTGATGAATTAGTCTCTTTATCATTATGAAATGATCTTTTAAAAAATATTTTTATTTATTTTTAGAGAGAGAGGAAGAGAAAGGGAGAGAAACATTGATGTGAGAGAAAAACATCAATCAGTTGCCTTCTGCACATGCCCAGACTGGGGTTTGAACCTGCAATCTGGGCATGTACAACCCTTCGGAGCACGGACACCACCCAACTAAGCCAGGGCATGAAATGATCTTCTTAATCCTTGAAAATATTATTTGCTCTGAAATCTACTCTGTGATAGAGCCCCCTTTGGATTTTCTTTGAATATCTTTGCATGCAAAGGACAGACAGCCATGGATAGAAAACAATCATCACTATAAAATATCTAACATTAGAACTTAACAAGTGCTGGGTGGTTAAAAATATGATCTCTAGAGCAGTGCAGTGTGAATCCTCAGACTTTGGGAACCTGCTAGAAATGCACATTTTCAGGCTCCACTCCAGACCTACTGAATCACAATTTCCAGGACGGGACCCAGAAATCTGTGTTCTCACACGTGCACCTGGGAATTTCGAGGCATGCCAAAGTTTGAGAGTCCCAGCTTGGAGTCCCTTCTAGTTTCTAATTCTGGGAATAAGTATTTGTATCAAAATATGCCAAAAAATATGTGTGTGTGTGTGTTTTCAGGATGAACCAAACTAAAATTTTCTCTAGCTAGAAGAGCATTTTTGCAACCCTATATTTATTTATTGCCCCACCAAAGGCCCATGTTCATCTAAGTTGGTTATCTAACAATCCTCCTGATTACAGTGTACTAATGATTAAACAACTATACAAAGACCTACAATGTGCTTTAAATCGAATCCTATTTCAGGAATATGGGGCAACAGTCATTGCTCTGAGATCTTACTGTGACTTTTAAAGGTAGGCAACACTGCTTGTGGAAACATTATAATGAATGTTCACTGCATGTGACGACTCGGGCTTGGGGATGAATCAAAGTGGAGTATGATTCAAAAATTCTCTCCTAAAACAACTCGATAGGGCAGAGCTTTTGTTTTCTTTTGGGTCCAGTGCAGTAGGTGGGCCATCTTCTGAGTGCAGTCTCCCTACTGTGCAGGTAGTCCATGTGTATCTAATCTTGTGAGTGCTCTACCCAACAGGCACGGTTCCTTCTCCCTTTATTTAAGTGCACTTATATACCTGGAGAACTCTTTTTGCTGATGCTGCTAGCAAAATCGTGTATACCATTTAAAAAATATATTTTTATTGATTTCAGAGAGGAAGGGAGAGGGAGAGATAAAAGCATCAATGATGAGAGAGAACCATTGATTGGCTGCCTCCTGCATGTCCCACACTGGGGATCAAGCCTGCAATCCAGGCATGTGCCCTGACTGGGAATCGAACGGTGACCTCAACCACTGAGCCACTCTGGCCAGGCATCGTGTATATCATTTTTCAAGCTCCCCTCAGGTGTAAGGCTGCACTCAGCTCTTTACACATATGATCTCATCTAATCCTCATGAAAACCCTGCCAGGCAGGTATTACACTCCTCCTTATAGGCAGGTAGAGGGGAGTTGCTGCATGAGTTGGCTGATTACTCCTCAACTCTAAATCCTGGAGAATTCCCACTGCAGCCACCAGAACTACTAGTTAGAACTTCAAAACATAAAGAACAAAGGAAGAAAAGGACTCCTGATCTTTAAAAAGCCCTTCTTTTTAGTTCAAAGATTAAATAGACCTTTGAACAGTAAACAAGTTGGCTGATTTCAGCACACCCAACGTATTTCTAGGTGGGAAGGAATGCGAAGGAAGGAGATGGAGAAGTCCTTGCCTTGGCATTCTGTAAATCGCCAGCAGCCGTGGGCAAACTACGGCCCGCGGGCCGGATCCGGCTGTTCTATCCGGTTCTCTTGCTCTCCCCTCCGCTCCTTTACTTTGAATTTATATTAGTTCACACAAACACTCCATCCATGCTTTTGTTCCGGCCCTCCGGTCCAGTTTAAGAACCCATTGTGGCCCTCGAGTCAAAAAGTTTGCCCACCCCTGGTCTACAGGCATACATACACCCTCACCCGAACACCCTGAGCCAGCAAAGTGCTTTTAGGAAACAGTAACAGAAGTCATTTCAGTATGTTGCCTTTCATTTAATATGGACTGGTCTACATGTTTGTATTAAATGCACTTAGGTTTTATGTTTAACAGAAGTCTTTTATTTGGGTTACAAATGATAAGTCCTACTTAAGAAAAAATTTCAGCCAGAAAAATCAAGAATCACTACTTGTGTTATAGAAATTTTATCATGTAGCAATAATTGGGGATTGCCATATTTTTATGTATAATTTACTGATTGGAACCACTCCCTAAATAGAACTTAAGAACATCATTTTTGAGATCACATGAAGAAATTAGATTCAATTAAAGCCTGGATGCTATTTAGCCTAGAGCGATGGCTTAATTGGTGGTTTTCTCCACAAAGAATGGCAAACAGGGCTCCATACCTCTTCTAATTTCCTTGTGTCAGAACCAAAAATAATATTGAATATTTACTTTGTACCTGACACAACGAAATGTTTTAAAAGCCCCACACATAGTGTAATCAGTGGTCACCAAAAGAATTTGAAAGTCTAAAACAAGAGACACTTTGGAGGGTGGAGTGGTTGGTCTTTCCTCTCTGGTCTCTACTTCTATAGCATAAAAATGAAGTTATAGAAAACGTGTTTTCAACATGCTGACAAAAGAGTAAAAAGAATCACTTGGCTTGAAGGAATTTTAATAACATCACATTAAGGAGAGAGAGGCTGTAAAATAAAACCAAAAAGCATGTCCACAGAACTTGAAGAAATCCAGGAAAAAGCAAAAATTTAAAAAAAACAACACATGAGCAATCATTGACTTTGTTGTAATTTCAAATGAACTCCTCTTAAAATAGGTGGTTTGTATGTGACCATTTACATGGCTCTTCTCTATGAGTTCCAAGGTGATCAGTTCAAAGCTTAATGAATTTTCCTGAGATTGAGCTTTCAAACCTTTGAAATCTTATATGTCGGTAATGTACTATTAACTTAACATTTAAGCAAAGCTGCCTGATCTAGAGAAAATCCAATCTCTTCTGATGATTACATCTCAGTAATTGAACATGAAAACATTTGGAAGGAGAAGGGCTGTATAAATGAACTGTCAGCGTATATTACAATGTTGCTTAGGTAAGAAAAGGCTCCTTGAAGAAGTTGGCACAGTGAACAGCCAACTGGAAGTACAGAGGAAGCCAGCTATCACTGACATAATGAGGAGGAGTCCCATTAAGGCTCCAGGCCAGGTATGTGAAGGAGGTGTGATTGATGTGCAGGACTTGGGGATGAGCGTGTGGGACACTCGGAGGCCAGGCCAACATGCATCCAACATGCTGCTATCTTTGGTATCAGGCTTTGACTGAAGTGGTGTTTACAGAGCCGTGGCTCTCGCTCGCTCTTTTCTTTTCAATGCCTAGGATTTGGTTTCAGCCATGGCGTCAGCAGGGCAGCATCTTCATGAGAAGAAAAATACAGCCATGCCCACAGTTCGTCTCATATTAAGATGTGATTAGTGTTCACTTTTAGTGTCAAGAACAATTTTAAAAGCTACATCTCATACAGAGACAAGGATGCCAATGACTGTGAGCTCATCGAGTCCCTATGTTCCTATCGGTGGGTCCCTTTGGATGTTGCTAATAAAGGGTAAGATTTTTCTAAGCCAGCGTCATGACATGATATAAACAATTTTAAAAATCTGACATTTATGAGTATGGGAGCATGGAAGAAGTCATTGTTTTTAAGCTGTGTCTAGAATTGCTACAGAGCATTGGAATCTAGTTCAAGTTAACATAACATCCTTGAAATGTTCAAAGACAAGGGTTAGTCCTGAATATATAGTTCTAGTGTGAGTGCTTATATAGTGGAGAAAGTCAGTTGGATGTATTTGGATATTCCCAGTCTTTAAAACATTCTTTCTGGAATAAACAGGAAGCCCTGGCGATCCAGGACAGCAGAACCTTAGTAATGGCTGGCTTCTTATTCACAAGAGTGACGTTTAAATGGTGTTTAACCAAACCCATCTGCCACTTACAATGACAGTGTGTCATTTGTTGCCCTGGCCTATGTGCTCAGTGGTAAGAGTGTCGGCCTCCGTACCGAAGGGTCACAGGTTCAATACCTAGTCAGTCAAGGGCATGTACCTGAGTTGCAGGTTCGATCCCTAGCCTCGTCAAGGTGTGTGCGAGAGGCAACCAACTGATGTGTCTCTCTCATGTCAATGTTTCTCTCTCTCTACCGCCTGCCCTTCTATTCTCTCTAAAAAAATCAATGAAAAAATATCCTCAGGTGGGGATTAACAACAACAACAAAAAAACAACACTCTGCCTGAAGGAGTTCACACCCCAATTACCAAGTGGGCTTCTCTCTAAGCCAGGGGTGGGCAAACTTTCTGACTCGAGGGCCACATGGGTTCTTAAACTGGACCGGAGGGCTGGAACAAAAGCATGGATGGAGTGTTTGTGTGAACTAATATAAATTCAAAGTAAAGGAGCGGAGGGGAGAGCAAGAGAACCCTCCGCTCTTTCGGCTCATCGAGGAGAGAGCTGAACCAGCCCAGAGAACAAAACACACGGCTCTGCAATGGGATTTCAAGAACCAATATAACTATGACAGAAAAAGACAGGGAGAAGGCTATCCAAAATGAGGAAAAAACAAGAACAAACAAACAGGAATGGTCAAGGAAGACAAGGTGGTTTGGCCAAAGCCACAGCCGGGGTGTGGGCCAGCGGGGAAGAGGCTGACAAGGAAGTCTGGGTATGCTGCTGAGGATCTTGGATTCCTCTCTAAAGGAGTCCAGGTGGAGCCCTCACCGGTTTGACTCAGTGGATAGAGCGTCGGCCTGCGGACTGAGGGGTCCCAGGTTCAATTCCGGTCAAGGGCATGTACCTTGGTTGCGGGCACATCCCCAGTGGGGGGTGTGCAGGAGGCAGCTGATCGATGTTTCTCTCTCATCGATGTTTCTGGCTCTCTATCCCTCTCCCTTCCTCTGTGTAAAAATCAATAAAATATATTTTAAAAAAAATAAAAAAAAATAAAGGAGTCCAGGTGGAGGGGGAAATGGAGGCCAGGCCTCTCTGTCCAGGTAACTAACCTGAAACTGTCAGTTGGTACAGGATAGCCTGCCTTCTCTTGTTGTTGAGCTGGGCTCAGGAAGCGAGAGCTCTGGCTACTGAAGGTCCAGGGCCGCCATTAGCAAACACACTTTTATAAATAAATAAGTAAATGAATAAATAGCAAAATTGATTCATTGACGGTAACTGAAATTTTCAATTTTACTATTAGTGTATCTCTTCATGCAAGTAAGTTCCTAAGTGACTTACTTCAAATAAATGAGCACAATCTAATGCAGTTTTCTTTACTCCACATTACTTCCGTTTTAGGTTACTCAGAGTGCCATATAAACAGAGAAATATTAGCATGTTTTATATTCAAGGAATTTATGTCACAATGCCATACTAGAGACTGGTTTTGCCTATCATCAACTGGCTGTATAAACAGAAAGTTATTTTACCAAACACAGTATCTAAATTTAGAAACTCCTTTTTCTATCAGGTTTTTTTTTTCCCCCTAAAAAAATATGTATTCTTTGTATCTGCTCTTGAAAGGGTTGTTTTAGCCTGGCAATATAAGAAAGCCTCTTATAATGGCCACAGAAAATCCTAGCTAATATGTCAGAGTTTTTCTTTCTCACTGGTCATGTACTCCTGAAATTGGTGGAGGTAGTTAAGTGCAACCAACTTTTTTTAAAGACTGATTTTAGAGAGAGAGAGAAAAACAACAACAACACATCGATTTGTTTTCCACTTATTAATGCCATTCATTGGTTGACTCTTGTACGTGCCCTGATGCAGGGACTGAACTCACAACCTTGGCATTCGGAGACAACACTCTAACCAACTGAGCTATCCACCCAGGGCAAGTCAGCCAACTCTACTGCCTGTTTCGGCATCATTCAGCGAGGCGGCCTCTAACGGAGCCATGACCTGAGAGCACCCTTGTTCATCAGGCTCCCAAGGCCACCTGAGGTCAGTGAGGAAAACGATGCAAAGACCTTCTTTTTGAAAGGATGCTCCAGAACTTATTTCTGGGAAGGACTTGGGGACTCGGTGCCTGTTATGAACTCTGGTAGGTGGTAGGAGAGAAGGCTGGTAAATGTGTCCTGACCCGTCTGGAAGAGAAGGAGTCTGGTGTTCCCCCACAAACCAACAACCTCTGGGGGTCCCTGGGAGCTACCAGCGAGGTGAAGAGAAGCCTTGTGACTTTTCTGCAATAGAGGGGGCTCCCCAACACAGCAGACTACGGATGAAGCATTTGCTTGTCTCCCCTTTCACATAAACACGCGGGAGGCCCCTCTCTTTGAGGAAGAGGGTGACGGGAGATGATTTGCTTGTTTGATGTCCAACTCTTGCCAGACCTTGCTGCTCTCAGCAGCTTGAAAAAGAACACTTTTCTCGCAAACTGCCCACACAGCACCTTGGCACATCCTAAGAGATTTACATATATCTGTGCAAGACAACGTGAGGCGCTAACATCCATGCTGAACGATGATCCAAATAATCCCGGAACAAATTATCTTCATTCAAATTAACAACTGATACTGCAAAAGAAAACCAAAATTTGGGATCCGAGAAAGGAGAGGTAATAAACATCATTGAAAAACCAGAATATAAATTTTCCTTAGGTACAACTTATAAAAGTTAGTTCTTGTTTCATAATGAATTATAACTTATATTAACTGATTATGATAAACTATTTGAGAGAATAGTATTCTGAAATATAAATGTTATTAGATAATTTGTTTAGAAAATAATTAGTGTACTAGAAACAAAACAAAAAAATCTGCGTGGTTCAAATATTTAACCCAGGCAAAACAGTTTTAGTTTTGTGACATGCAGTTTGTACTCAGTAAATGTTAGGAAATACATATGAATGAGTAAAAAATTGGCCATAGATACTTCTTTGTCCCTGGAAAGCACAACAGGATAAGTGTATTCTTCTACAGAGGATAATTAAATTATCTTAATTTGTAAACATAATTTCAAATCCCCCCAAATAACGGGACTAGCATTTATCTTTTCTGCATTTTTACAGTGTTTCTGACGTCATGTTTGCATCCAGTTGTGAATGTGCAAAGAGAAAAATATGTTCAAGTTTCCTGTTTAAGAAGCCCCGATTCACCATAAAATAGCTTTGGATTACAGAGAATCCAGCATTTATGCCTCTGTTAGTCTGAGGAAATAAAGCTGTAATAAAGGAAATAAAGCTGTGATAAAGGAAATAAAGCTGTAATAAAGGAAATAAAGCTGTAATAAATTGCCCTGAAGCAAAGGTAAAATGACCACCCAATTAAGCCGTAACTTTAAAAATCACCTTGAGGTTAAATTGGAAAGAAATATGAGCAAAAGGGCAATTAACGATCAGGCTTAAATTTGATGTCTCCTCATTGACAACGAAATATTCAGGTACTTAACCTGTTTTTTTACTATTTCATTTATGACTTGCTTTTAACAGTATTTCATCCCTCAACAGAGGAAATAAGCAATCCTCTTAAAAACGAGAGAGAGACAGAGAGAGAGAGAGAGAGAGAGAGAGAGAGAGAGAGGAGAAAAAGAAAGAGAAGGAAAAAGCTATACCAGCCTATCAAAATCTTTGCTAAGAAAAATAAACTAATCAAGATGGATCTCCTGGGTTTCTCAGAAGCTCGACCAATTCCAAATGTTCACCTAAGTTTCAAACGGGAAGCAAACTATAAAGCTTTTCTAAGACAACACTCAACAACTCATTCCAGGGACAGGGGTGAATAACAGCAGCATTCTGTAAAATGCATTTAACTGTCATTAAAACATGTACTCATTGATTTCCTTTTCTGGAAAAAAAAATCTAAGTTTCTATTCTACTGAGAAGGAGCGGGGGTCGACTTTGTCTAGCCATGCTTCAGGGATTTTCTAGAATAATTTTAAAGAGAAGATCGAATGTGCTCTTAGTAATACTTTTAGCAGAAGAGACTATTTTCAAACTTGTTATTTAAAAGCAACAACAGCAGCGTGACTAATAAATAGGTCTACAGAGCAAATGCGAGGGAGAGAGACGTCCTTTACATTTAAGGGCACTGGTCAGTGATCCGTCCTCACGTGGTCGGAGCTATTAGTTAATGACAGAGCAAGCGAAAATGACAAAAAATACTCATCACACTACTGAAAAAAAGACTGGTTCTTTCCCCTGGCCTGAAAATTCTCTGCCTGCTTCTTTTAAAGTCCAGCAAAAAGAGAGAGCTTGCTATAAACGTTGCACAAATGGGATGGATAGCTAGTCAAGCACAACCGAAGGGGGCCTTAATCTAATGCACCCTTGTCTATTGGCTAATCTCTCCTGGTTTAACAATCTGAGTTTAACGACTTCATGATGAATGAGACAGGGTGCAAATGACCTGGGTGTTTCAGCCCATAAAACCGGCTTAGAGAAAGAAAGCCTGCAAATCTGACCACCAGCCTTGGATTGGCCGCCATCGGCAATATAGCTAGGGCTTTAGCAGAGACGTGCGGTTTGAAGGAATTGTCTAAGCCTAATCATGAAATGCTAATAACTTACATTTAAAGTACCATTTACCCTAAAGCAGCCTCGTTTGTGCAAAATTTGCCGTTCCATAACTGAAAGCCAGCTAGCGCTGAGTTGAAAGGTGGCGCGCTAATTGTCAGAAGACCCACGGAGGCTGAGTTTTATATAGACTCCTGTTGTTTTTTTTCCAGAAAGTTTCTTGGGAGCATTAACAGGGAGTCACATTAAGCAAAAAAGACTCCAGCTGTTAACAGCAGGAGGTCTATTGTTCAAGAAGAAATGCATTTCATGAGCTTCGTTAAGAAAGGGAGGGGGGGGAATCCTTTTTGGCATTCTGCATATAAAATCATCTCAAAAAAAGACATCTGCAGTTTAAGACAATTCCACCCACTTTTACTACGACGACGAGCTTTGTTAATTTTCTACAGCTCTCTGCTCTGACTTAAAAGTCATTTCCTTAAGAAAACAGATGACAGACAAGTTGAGTGACTGATGATATTGTGCCATCACTTTGTTTTTCTCCGAGGCCTTGCTTTAAGAGGATGGATGTTAGTGTAACTGACAGGAAGGGGAGCTTCGCATAAGATTTCACTTCTGTTCAAAGACAAGCTAATGCAACCTCACTGCGGTACAATCAACTTGACAAATGGACACGGTGCAGCCCTCTGCCTCCCACTGAAACCCGAGAGCCTGATGTACACAGCCTTCCCCCTGGACATGGGAAACAGACTTCACGCTGCTAGGCTGTAGAATGGGTTGATCTGATAATTCCCTGCATGCCGTGAAATCTGATAACATGCGGGTGAAATGCATCTCAGAGAATGAAGCAAGTTAATGAACTTATAAAACTACACTTAGGTCTTTTAAAACCTGAATAAACAGGAAAAGGGGCTCTGCTCAAACCCAGTTGAGAAAAAAGAAGCAGTTCTCATGTTTAAGTCTGCAATCAAAGCTGCACTGCTTTCACGGACAGTGACTAAAAACTCGGAGCTCTAAAGGAGTGTAAATCCCTACAGACTCAATGTAACCCCTTGGTGTGCCTGATCGTGACCATCAGATTTTTGCAGGCCCTCAGTCTGTTCCTCAAGAATTTCACATTACCTTCTCTTGTTAAATTATTTTCCTGGAAGCTTAATAGTTTTCCTTTTAAAGTGGGAAATTTCTTAAAGAATTTGTAAACACCACCGCGAGGCCTTAACAAATACTTCATGTGGAGAGAAACGTATACTAAACCGGCTCTCTGCACCAGAATCACCAAAATCGGGGCTTCCTAAGAAATAGAAACTTGTGCTTTGAAGTCATAGTATCAAGTCTTACCTATTTAAAGTATAAATGTTTGGATACACTACTTTAAAAGTGTATCCAAACGTTTAAAAAGAAAGACATGGCAGGGTATGTTTTGCAAGCATGGCTGATTTCAAATCCTGTGTCGGCAAACTATCGGTATTAATGCTTGCAAATGAGTACCACGGACACAGACTGCGATCAGAAGCCGTTTTCACACATGTAAATGTTGAATGAGGTAGAATTTTAGTCTTCTGTTTGCTTTGCTGTTGTCACAAATAAAAAAAGCACTTATGAAAACATTTCACACTGGAGTGAATGGATTTCAACAGCTGCTGATTTGGTGACATGGGGAACCCCAGCGGAGACATCCTGCTGAATTAACGTTTTGGAAATGTTAAAAAGAAACTTCAAACAGACCTCGTTTAGCAGGCGGTCGAAGATTTTGCTCAGTGGGGATCATGTGAAGGCTAGCAGAGCAGTCACTCAGCCATGAATCAGGCTTGTCAATAGTTGCCCATTCTCTCAACAGGTGACTCAAAAGGCACACCAGCCATTTCCCCTAACATTTCTGATGTGCTTGCCCTGAAAAACTCTCCCAGCCTTCTGTCCTGCCATTATTTAGAAAGCCACAGCTTGTATGGTGGGGGAAACAGTTGTTTAAAGGGTTTAGATATATTTTTAAATTTGTATTTTTGCTTTTTTCTAACCAAAAAAAAAAAAAATTAATTAATAAACTAAGCTATATTTGAAACCTACTGATTTTCAAACGCTTTTTTTATCCCAAGCTAGAAATCTGGAACAGATTCAGTCAAAGAATTATAGACTAGCAAGGAATCTTGGAATTGAACAAAGATCAAACCCCTCACCTCACAGATGAGAAAACTGAGACCTGCAAAGATTCAGGAGAAATTTAAGTAATTCGCCAACGATCACATATTTATTTATTGATGTGTCAGGACTAGAATGTCCATCTCCTGACCCCTCCGTTCGATATTCATGACACTCAGCCTTAAGAAATAAGTTATAATCAGGCTTCATTTAGCAATGGAGGAGACTTAAGGAAAGAAGCCATTAAACTGGGCAACATCTCCTGGCTCAGTCTGGCATGTCTTTGTTTTCTTTAAACTGGCCTCGGAGAGATAGAGCTAATGGAAAATTCCTTCCCACATTACCAAGTGGGGGTGGCGCGGGGGTGTGTGTGAAGAGGTCCAGTACCAAGCTTTGTTTTCAACTCAACATTTAAGAGTTTAGGACAAACATGGAGTACAAAAATAACACAGCATTTCACTGTCACTGATTCAGACTGGCATTGCAGACTGTGCAGTCCACGCTGCTATTATGTCAGAAAATTACCAGGTATCCATGAAATGAGCCCAGACAGTATTTTCTATTGTTCGAGGGTTTCTTCGCTGTTTTGGAAAGCCTCGGTGCCGAGTTCAGGGAGAGTTCTCAGAGGTGACTGCGACCACAGGCGTGCGCAGTAGCCCAGTCAGGCTCCCCGACTGCTCCCCTCCGTAGCAGCCATGCCCACCGATGCTCACTGGGACCTGGGCTTCCTAAGCCACTTCAGATGGGCAAAGATGCTTCACAGAGAGGTGACCTGTTGACAGGACTTTCTAAATGAAGATGAAACTTCAGTAAATGCCTATCTCACACACACACACATACACACACACACACACACACACACACACACACACCCCTCTCAGGGCCCAAGTTCACCAATACTTACTACTTTTTAGTAGTTCAGTTCCTGGTGCCGTAAGAAGAAACAGGTACAGTACTCTAATGTCAAGGTTGATGGGAGTGTAAAAAAACAGACTGGGCCCAGCTGGTGTTGCTCAATGGTTAAGTGTCGACCTATGAACCAGAAGGTCATGGTTCAATTCCCACTCAGGACACATGCCCGGGTTGCAGGCTCAATCCCCAGTGCGGGGTGTGCAGGAGCAGCCAATCAATGAGTCTCATTATTGTTTTTTCTATCACTCTCTCCCTTTCCCTTCCTCTCTGAAAGCAATTAAAATATATTACATACGTATTTGTAAAAAAACAGACTGGGTCCATACACCAAAATGAAAAATGCCCTCATCTTTAACTCAGAATTCCCAAATATAGAAATTGCCCTGAGTAGATCATTCAACAAGTGGGGAGAGATATAGAGGCAAGGATTTTCATGGTAGTATTTTTATGGTAGTACACAGTTGGAAATTAAGTTAAAATTAAATTGAATTAAGTTAAAAGTTGGCAAGAAAATGAAGGTACATACATACATACACTGGCATATATGCAGCTGTTAAAAAAATGGTCATTCCCTTATTATAAAGCTATAATAAAGCTGTAAAAAGCACCCTTCACTTAATACAATGCCACAGTAATATTAGCATAAAGACTGGCAAATAGGTTAATGGAACAGCAAAGAGAGCCCAGAAATAGAGCCACACTTATTTGATCATTTGATTTTCCAATAAAACTCCCAAGTATTCCCACCGTGTTAGGATTCCTAACTGAATACCACGTGTAAAACAAACAAACAAACATGACTCCTTCCTCTCACCACACACAAGAATTAACTTTAGGTCTGTCTTTGACCTAAATGTAGTATCTAAAACTATGAAGCTTTTAGATGAAGACAAAGAAGAATATGTTCACAAATTGGGAATAGGCAAAGGTTTCAAATAGAGATAACTGTGAAATAAAAAGCATAAATTGGACTACATGAAAATTAAAAACTTCTGCTCATGAAAACACATTGATAAGAAGATGAATAAGCAAGCCAGACTAAGAAAAAAAAAACTTGCAAAGCATA
This sequence comes from Plecotus auritus, assembly GCF_963455305.1. Classification (NCBI taxonomy): domain Eukaryota; kingdom Metazoa; phylum Chordata; class Mammalia; order Chiroptera; family Vespertilionidae; genus Plecotus; species Plecotus auritus. The sequence goes on from NC_137777.1 coordinate 42,631,429, forward strand.
TATGACAAAGGATTGGTATCTGGGACACATAAACAACTCCTATAACTTCATAAAAAGACAACCTATTTAACAATGGCCAAAAATGTGAACAGACTCTTCACAAAAAAAGATATATGAATGACCAATAAACACATGAACAAGTACGAAACATCACTAGTCATCAGGAAACAACAAATTAAAACCATGATGTGTATGACTACACACCCATCAGAATGGCTAACATTAAAAGGACAGCACCAAATGCTGGCAAGGAGGTGGAGCAACTGTAACTTTCATACATCATTAGTGGAAGTGTCAAATCGTGTCTTACATAAAAATACACCTACCCCGTGTGTGTGTGTGTGTGTGTGTGTGTGTGTGTGTGTGTGTGAGAGAGAGAGAGAGAGAGAGAGAGAGAGAGAGAGAGAGAGAGAGAGAGAGAAAGAGAGAGAGATGAATGAGTGACATCCACAGGTCCTGACCTCAGCAGCCCTAGTCAGCTCCTGTAGACTCAGCCTATGGCTTCTTTTATGGAGTCAATCCATCTCATATTTGGTCTTCCTCTTTTCCTGCTGCCTTCTCTTTTTCCCAGCATTATTATCTTTTTCAAACAAACCTGCCTTCTCATGATGTGCCCAAAGTAGGACGGCTTCAATTTTGTCATTTTTGCCTCCAGTGATATTTCAGGCTTAATTTGCACTAGGATCACTTGTTCATCTTTCTGGTGGTCCAGGGTATCCACAGACCATATTTCAAATGAATCAAATGTTTTCTCCTATCGGCCATCTCCGCTGTCCAATTTTGTCATCTGTATAAACAAATGGGGAATAGGAACTGGATTATCTTAGCCTTTGTCTCTAATGACACACCTTTGCTCTTGGCAATCTTTCCTAGTTCTTCCATTGCCGCCCTTCTGCGCTTCAGACTTCCATGACTTCTTGATTGCAGTCTCGATTTAAACCGAGTGAACCAAGGTGAGCAATCTTTAACAATTTCCATGTCTTCACTGTCTATGTTACAGTTGTGTATTTCTTCTGTAGACATGTTCTTTTGTCTCCTTGATGGTCAAATGCAGTCCAGCTTTGGCATTTTCTTCTTTCACTTTCGTCAGAAGCCATTTCATATCATTGCAACATTGGGCCCATCTGTATCTCTTAAATTACTGATAGTTCTTCCACCAGTCTTCACTCCTTCCTCTGAGCCTAGCCAAGTTTTTCATATGATACAAGAGGCCCAATGCACGAAGATTCGAGCAAGAATAGGCCTTCCTTCTCCTGGCTGCCCGCACTGCCTTCGCTCCAGCCCGGAGCCGCCTTTCCACCTTTGCTCCGGCCAGAGCCGCCTTCCGCCTCTCACCTTGTCGTGTCAATTTGCATATTCCCTCCTTATTGGCTGTGGGCACCCCCATCTTTGTCATGGAGTTACGGTCAATTTGCATATTCTGTCTTTATTAGATAGGATGCTCTGCATACAGATTGAACAAATAGGGAGGTAAAATGCTGTGTCTGACCCCTTTCCCCTTAGGAAGCCATTCTGTCTCTCGATATTCTATCCTGACAGTGGCTTCCTGTCCACAATACAAGCCACGCATCAGGACAATCAAGTGCTGGGGCACGCTCATCTCCTTCGGAGCAACCCATAGCTTTTCAAAGGCTTTACTGTGGTCTATAAAACAGACTAACCTTCTGAAATTCTCCAGAGCACTCCAGTATCCAGTGAATGCTCACAATTAGATCTGGGTGCCTCTTCCTTTTCTGATTCCAGCTTGAACATCTGGCATTTCTTGCTCCAAATAAGGTAGAAGCCCTGTTGCATCACCTTGAGCATCACTACCTGCGTGGGAAATTAGAGCAATGGTCCCAGAGTGACTGCACTCCCATGGTGCCCCGCTTCTTAAAGACTGGGATGTATACTGACCATTTCCGATCTGTAGGCCATTGTTTCGTTTTCCAAATTCGTTGACAAATTATTATTAGGCTTTTGACAGACTCAGTCACTTGAAGTAACAGGCTTGAAGTAATTCTGTTGGTACCTCTGGTGAATTATTTCTTCCCAATAGTTCCAGGGAAGCTTTTACTTCACTTTCTAGAATGACAGTTCTTTCTCATAGGAGCCCTCTTTAAATATACCTGTCATCCCATTGTCTCTTAGGCATAGATTTTTCGGCACATACACTATTTCCACCTTCCCTTTATTTCCTCCTGGTCTGATAATACGCTTCCTTGTTTTGAATTTCCCTTTTATTTCTTGACTCTTCTGGTAGAGGTGTCTTGCTTTTCCTTCTTTGTTTTTCTCTTCTAGCTGCCTACATTCACTAGTGCAATAGTTTTTTTTGTTTGTTTGTTTTTTTCTTATTTCTACATGGTAGTCATTGAAAAACTGTGTTCAGGATTCAAACCCTGCTTTTGCCACCTTTTGCTTTTGCCTCTCACCCATTTCTAACCATTTTTAGTGTTTCTGCTGTAATCCATCTGGATTTTTCTTTCATTGTCTTTTCGCATTCTTTCCCAATATCTCTAGTTTTAGTCCACAGTTCTTCTGGTTCCCAGTCAATTAAGTTTAACAGTGCAAATCTGTTTTTTATGTGGCCTTTAAATCCATCAGGAATGTTCTTTACATTACGTTTTGGCACTCCGGTTCTTGTAGTGCTCCTCTTCAGCCTGACTCCAGTGTTTGATGTTAACAGTTCATGGTCAGTACCACAGTCTGCTCCTGGTCTTGTTTTGGCAGAGAGAACACAGTTTCTCCATCTCCTGCTTCCAATTACATAGTCTACTTGATTTCTATATTAGCCGCCTACCCTATGACCCAGCATTCCACTCTTAGGGACTGATCCAAGAGAAATGAAAACATGTCCACAAATGATTGTACAAGAATGTTCATAGCAGCTGTATTCGTGGTGGTTAAAAACTTGAAACAGCTCAGGTGTCTATCAAAAAGAGAATGCATAAACAAACTGGCATATTCATACCATGAAATACTATTCAGCAATAAAAAGAAGCAAGCTACGGATACAATTATATTACTTAGCCGACATCTCCAAATGACTTGTAGTTATTTCTAAAAATCAAAGCCACCACAAAAAGTGATAAAGCTGCAACCAAAAGAATGTTTGGAAAATTCTGAAGATATTTCTGAGGGAAACTTAAAGGTATCACTAAAATAAACAAACACTGCCTCCCAAGACACTAAGATGACCAGGTCGGAGGAAGCAGCCCACGCTGAGATGTGCACGCTCCGGAATGTGTGTGCCTGGGTGGCTTCCCAGGGCCACATCTGATGGAGATGTGCTCGAATGGAAAGAACTGTGTCAGGTATGGGGTGGCCTGGTTTGTGCTTCAGCTTTGCCATTTATTAGCTGTGCAAGTTTGGGTAAGTTCCTTCACTTCTTTGGGTTTCAATTTTCTCATCTTTAAATAAAAGAGTTGTTTTTTGTGTGTTTTTTTAAAATATATTTTATTGATTTTTTACAGAGAGGAAGGGAGAGGGATAAAGAGTTAGAAACATCGATGAGAGAGAAACATCGATCTGCCTCCTGCGCACCCGCCACCGGGGATGTGCCCGCAACCAAGGTACATGCCCTTGACCGGAATCGAACCTGGGACCCTTCAGTCCGCAGGCCGACGCTCTATCCACTGAGCCAAACCGGTCAGGGCCAAAATAAAAGAGTTTTTATCTAGACCGTCATAGTCCAACAGAAATATAACGAGGGCTACATATGTCATTTTTATAGCCACATCAGGAAACAGATGAGATTAATTTTAACATATTTTCTATAATCCAATATATCCAAAATATTGTCATTTCAACATTTACTCAATAAAAAATTACTACTGAGATCTTATAAATTCTCTGGTGTGTGTATTTGTTTTTGTTTTTTTTTATAGTATGTCTTTGAAATCTCGTGTGTAACTTATGATTACAGCACGCATCCCAATTTGGACTAGCCACGTTTCATATGCTCAATAGCCACATATGGCTAATGGTCAACATATTGGACAGCACAGATCTAGACAATTCCTAACAGTTCTTTCCATTTAAAAACTCTATTATTACTTTATTGTCAACATTTATATATTAATAGAGTTCATATAAAATTCAGCACAAGCACAGGAAAACCATACATTAAGTGCACCCACGGAACATCCGCTTTCATTAGGAAAGGTTCATTAATTTCCTATCTCATCTGGCATTTTTAAAACCTGGATGATTTTTCCTAACATTGAACAATCATTAAAAAGTAAAGAACTGGCAATTATCCTCTGAACTCACCCCACAGAGAGTGGATTACTGATTCTATTAAATTGGCTGAAGTCCGTTAACTAACTGCCAAGGCCCCATTTCATATTATATGATGCAGATTTGGCCTTAATCTGAAGCTTAGGTCTTTATGTAATCGTAAGAATTATGACTGTCTTTCAAATGAATAAACATCCAAAATTACTATAGTGATAAAGCCAGTTTAATTCTGCTTTGTTTCATTTAGTCTAAATTATTAAGGCTATTAAAGCTTTTTATATTAGTGAACCACAGCACAAGCAAATCAATGTTCAATAAGCGATGTCGTTATCAATTAGTGGCAGCTTATTACTGGGAAAGGCCAGACTCATTAAAACAGGTGATGCTATTCAGGTTCTAATTGAGAAAAAATGTATAATTTAAAGACTTGAGTAGAACCTACTTGCATCTCAGGACAACTTTTCAATTATCGATTAGTCTTGCACCAGCAACAGACCCCTGCAAGGCATTTATCTCTGGGTACAATCATACATCATCTCAATTAGCTGTGAGTCTGTTATACCAAACTGTACAAGAATTATATAAATGTGCTTTCTGACATTACTATAATCTTTTGAGCCTTCTCTTTCCCCCTCAAACTTATAATAGAATAATTATAGCACACTCAAGTGTTTCTGTATCATTATAAACCATTATATAACAGAATTCCTATTTTTTAAAAGAAGTTAATAAAACATCCCACAAGCTTTGTCAAAATACAAACGGTGTTTCTACAAATCTCTAAAATTTATCTCAACATTATATACAGTGAAAGCTGGTGGTATTAATTCACGTTTATAGGTAGCAACACCACTTGGGTGACATCAAAACTAAAGTCATTTTTTAAGCAGTTTTTTTTTAAAAAAAGAAATGTTTTTATTGATTTGAGAGAGATGGAGGGAAAGGGAGAAGGGAGGGAGGAAGGGAGAGAGAGAGAGAGAGGGAGAGGAAGAGAGAGGGGGAGAGAGAGAAACATCAATCAGCTGCCTCCTGTATGCCTCCTACTGGAGATTGAGCCTGCAACCCGGGCATGTGCCCTAACCGGGAATCAAACCAGTGACCTCTTGGTACACAGAAAGATGCTCAACCAACTGAGCCACACCAACCAAGGCACAACTGAAGTCTTTTTCCTGCTTTCATTCATTATACACTCCATTGATTCATCAAGTATATATATGTAACTGGCACTATAATAGGCATGGGGTGGTATAAAAAGACTAAGTATATCATGAAGACAAGCCCATAGACCAAAAATAATTGTAAACAAAGGTATTGCTATTTAGAGAAATTAAAAAAACTTGCCCATGGTAACCCAGCCTGTGAATACAAGAACCAAGAGTCAAACTTCAATCTATATGTCTTCCAACTATCCCACAAAACACAAACCTGGAGCTGGGGAGGGAGTGTGATGCTTAATTTTATGTATCGACATGGCTGGGCTGTGGTGCCCAGTTGTCTGGTCAAACACTAGTTTAGATGTTACTGTGAAGGTATTTTGTGGCTGTAATTAACATTTATAATAAATTGACTTTAAGTAAAGGAGACTATTGTCAGAAATGGGGGTGAACCTCATCCAATCATGGTTGACCATAACAGCAAAATCAGGTTTCCCAGAGAAGAAGGAATTCATCCTAAAGACATAAAACAGAAATCCCACCTGCATTTCCATCCTGTCACCCTGCTCTATAGGTTTCAGAATCATGATTGCAAGGTCAGCTCTGCCTGGGTTGCCAGCCTGCTGACCTGCTGACTACAGGTTTTGGACTTGCCAGCCCCCACAGTTACATGAGCCAATTATTTTAATCTCTCTCTCTCTCTCTCTCTCTCTCTCTCTCTCTCTCTCTCTCTCTCTATATATATATATATATATATATATATATATGTATATATATATATGTGTGTGTGTGTGTGTGTGTGTGTGTGTATATACACACACACATATATATGTGTGTGTGTGTGTGTGTGCATATATATATCTCCAACTGGAGAACCCTTGCTGATATAGTCAGTTAAATATGGAGATTGAGAAGGCATCAAAATGTAAACAATAATGCAATTCATGGGAGGAAGTGCACAGGACCCAAAAGAAACCAGGGGCCACCGAAGACAAGGGGTAAGAGAAGGAAATACGTCAAGGCCAAAGATGTTTTGCAGAGGAGCAGTAATCGTGCAGAGAGATGGAGCAGATGAGGACTGAGTTCAGGCCCTGGAGTTAGGCCATCAGTAGGACAGTGGTGACTCTGGCGGCAACATGGTGGTTGGGATGGAAGTCATACTGCATTCATTGACTGTCTACCAGTGAATAAGAGGTGAGAAAGTGGGGAAAGTTTGGCACTTGGAGAAAGGAAGAAAATCATGTAATAGCTCAAAAAGAAAGGTTAAGTGGAGGGGAGGACTTTTTTTAGAATGAGGGAGATATTTGTAAGTTGAGGGAAAGAAGCCATTGGAGAAGGTAGAGGTAGATGACAAGTCCCAGAAGAATAACATCCCAGAAGATGGGCTCTGGACCACGGGGTGGGAATAACTCTGATCAAAGTGATTGCCTCCTTGTCTAAGGCCAGCAGTGTGCAGGTAAGACATGGGCACTTCCACAGATTGCTCTGTGGCTGGGGCTTGTGCCTTTATCTTTATTTTCTCAGGGAACTCAGAGGTGAGTTTATCACTGGAAGTCTTTATTAAATAGTATCTATGAGCCTAGTACTTTAAGGGATCCAAAAAAGCATGAGCCCCATTCTCTGCCCGTCTACCTGTCCAGCTAATCTGGCCTAGTATATATTTAGTCACTAAACAAACAATTTTAACCATTCCTGGAGTTAAATTATTACTAGTATCAGATTGCACAGTAAATTGTAGGGAACTTTTAGCCAAATAGACTCATTTCTGTCAGAGATTAACAAAAAACATTATTGGTCTTCTGCTTTTCATCATTTGTACAGATTTTTTAAATAGAAGCTTGAAAACAGGATTTCCAATGCATATGATTATCTAATGCAGCAATTTTCAACCAGTGTGCTCCAAGAATTTGTAAAACATGCAATACCTAGTCAGGGACACTGGCCTCTTTTCCCTTAGATTGTCAAATAAAAAAATAAATAACAGCCAACACAACAATAGCTATCTGGCATGAATGAATGAAATATTATAACTATTTTTTTGTCAGATCAGCAAGAAATATATTTTTGGTGTGCCACGGAATTTTAGTAGTTTATGTGTGCCATGAAATGAAAAGGTTGAAAACTGCTGGTTTAATTATGCGTACACCTGAAGCTATTATGAAATAACACTGAATATAAAATGTAATGGAAAAATAAAATAAAAAGATCAAATACAAGTAAAAAAGATTACATTAAAAAGATTTCCAATGCATGGTTTTGTTGTAATTTAATCTTAGAGGCCCAGTGCACAGGGGAGGGGAGGGGCGGGGGGGGTGGTCCCTCAGCCCAGCCTGCACCCTATCCAACCTGGGACCCCTCGAGGGATGTCCGGCTGCCCGTTTAGGCAACGGGCAGCCGGACATCCCTCTCACAATCCAGGACTGCCGGCTCCCAACTGCTTTCCTGATTGCCCCTAACCGCTTCTGCCTGCCAGCCTGATCACCCCCTAACTACTCCCCTGCCAGCCTGATTGATGCCTAACTGCTCCCTGCCAGCCTGTTTGCCCCTAACTGCCCTCCCCTGCAGGCCTGGTCCCCCCCAACTGCCCTCCTCTGCAGGCCTGGGTACCCCCCAACTGCCCTTCCCTGCAGGCTTGATCACCCACAACTGCCCTCCCCTGCAGGCCTGGTCCCTCCCAACTACCCTCCCCTGCTGGCCATCTTGTGTCCACATGGGGGCAGGATCTTTGACCACATGGGGGCAGCCATCTTGTGTGTTGGAGTGATGGTCAATTTGCATATTACTCTTTTATTAGATAGGATAAGCCTAAGCAACCAGCCAACCGCTATGACATGCACTGACCATCAGGGGGCAGACACTCAATGCAGGAGTGGAAACCTCAGGCATGGAAACATGGAACAGACTGATTAATCTCATATAGGGAAGTGGGGAGTGGGGAGTGGGGAGGGCGGGAAGAGATTAACCAAAGATCTTATATGCATACTAGAGGCCCAGTGCATGGATTCGTGCATCAGTGGGGTCTCTCGGCCTGGCCTGCAGGATTGGGCCGAAATCGGCTCTCCGATATCCCTCAAAAGATCCTGGATTGTGAGAGGGTGCAGGCCAGGCTGAGGAACCCCACTGGTGCACAAATCCGTGCACCGGGCCTCTAGTTATAAAAATAACTATCTGATCTTAGTGGCCACAAGAGGAAACCACTATTATAGCAGATGAACATGATAGAATAACTATATTTTTAGCAGTATGTTTTAATCTTAATATGTTCAAGTGTTCAGAAGACTGGGAAACTACTGATGCAATCAGTCCTCTCTATTTTCTTAGCCATGAATATAAAGTGATTATACAAATAATATGAAACAACTTATTCCTTCAAATGCCAAGTAATTTACACAATTTTCTCACATCCTACTAAACTATGAGAAGGGGGTTAGAGGCTAAAATATGAAGGTTCTCCAGTGATGCATCAACTAAGCCAAAGGGACAACTGTACTCGTTTCAAAATGTTTTATTGTAACAGCAATCTTTGAAGGCAAACACAAAAGATTCTACTCTGCTTAGATTTTAAAACATAAATAACCAATTTAATGCATCACTAATGATGCACAATAGATGTCTTCTTGTAGCACCAATTCAAATAAGAGGCTGATGTGATCTGCCAGGTACTTCAAAGTAACGAATTAATTTGGTAATCAGAAGACACCTCTTTTGTGCAAACTTCCTACTAAAAAACATCTGCGCAAACCTTCTGAGTTGGATATTTATTAAATGAAAGTGTTGAACTCTCATTAAAATGTTATTTAATAAGAAAAAGAGAACTAAGTACTTTAGATCTTAAAAAGTTATCTTAAATAACATTAGGCTTGATTCAGATGGAATCTCTCTCTATACAAAGAAAATAGTTATCAATGGCCAAGTATGACCTATGTTAGAATTGTGTATTTGTATTCCATGTATTTATATTTAATGTCTTAAAATTTAAATATCTATTACACTTGTTGCTATTATTTTATACACCCCTATACATATACCCCAGATGCCTCATGTACGAAAAAGTACATCAGTACACTTCACTTCTCTATAAATCTTCCCCAGCAAATGTAACTAAAACATTTCCCAGATTCTAAACTTCTCAAGGTCAAGCCTTGGGTCAGTTTCCTGAGGGTATTCTACTATAATGCTTAAAATATTTTTCCAGGGAAAGAACCTGAAACTTCTCTCTGTCTCTGTTCTCCCTCACCTAACCTGAAATCCACAATTCCAGCCATAATTACGGGGGGAGGGGTGTATAAAATTCAACAAATATTTCCAAAAATATGTTTAATAAGATCATTGTTCTTTGTCAAATGTCAACCAAACTACAAATGTAAATTAAGACATTTTCCATTATCTGTTGTTCCTTCTCCAGGAGCAGCTATTCCTGAGAAAGTACCTATTATTCCACAAAGAAGCAAGGAAGGGGTTTCCATTTCTATCGACACTTGGGGGAAGGCAGGTCCAGAATTGGTACCCAAGGGATGGGTTCTTAGGGTTCCTTCCAATGCTATTCAAAAGACCCAGGATCCAATCACCTAATTTGTAAAATATATTTTCTTAACATTGGAATTTTTTATGGCTAATTGAGAGGCAGAACTAACGCCCATGATGTTACAGTAGAATTTTCATTTGCTGTGTATTACTGTAGGATATACATTCCCAATGTAATAGTAAACTATATCACTGATGGGGCAGCATATTATTTATGAATTTTAGAACTAGAAAAAGATATTCCTCAAATTACTTTGCTACATTATTTCTCACTTAATATAAATGTTGTATATGTCCTATGCCAGGACATTGGTCCTAACTGCTTTGCATGTTTGCAAATTTTCATGGCTTCTCATGACCCACTAGATGGAATCTAAAGTTTTTATCCTGGCATCCAAGACACTCGGGCCTGATTTCGATTCTCATTCAGCCTGTTCCCACTGATATGTAAAAACACCAATGCCATGCCCAATCACAGGGTCTGTCCGCTCTCCCCACCCAGTGCCCAGGTCACGCTCACATGACCAGACCAAACACCGTTTTCTCTGCTCCCCAGAGGCCACTTGGTTCATTCCTCTCCCATAGAGAGGGCCACCTTCTGCACTAAATTTTCTTAATCAAAATTATCCCTGTCCCCCAAATCCCTTCAATATTTTGCTTATATTTCTCAGAGGCCAGTTATCTTTCATTCGCAGTCTAGATTTTCTTCTGTTCCTGGTGATCAGCCCTTGGGGCAGCATCCATTTTTCATTCACCCCCGGAGACCCATATACCACACTGCCTTGTAAGCAGCAGGCATTCGATAAAGGTTTATTGAATGAATTAACTTTTATGTAGCTGCAATCTTCTATTCTGGATTTATTCTCATTTGAGCCATCAACTGTGGCAAAAACTGTTACTGCCTGTAATCCCCAACAGCAAACAATAGAAATGATTAATCTCTCAATTACACATTCAACTGAAGGTGAGACCAGAGATCAGCCTCGTTCATAAAGTGAGACAGCAGAGCCCATAAACCTGATGACAAGGACTAAGCAATGGGCCCTGAATGATAGGTTTCCTTATAACTCTGAACAAGATATACCGCACCTCAAAGCGTACCCGGGAGACGTCATTTGGCATGAGACAGAAATGAGGGCACGGCACGCTGAAGTGCTTTATAATCAAGTTTTGCTGAATAGCTTCTTCTTTACTACCCAACTGAGGTGGTCAAATTTTAAAACCTCCAAATCAATGAGCTTTAAAGCAATTGCGAGGCTCATTTCCTGGGATGACACTTGATTCCCTGCTCAGAGTTCTAGCATCTACATAAACTGAGGAGCCTGTTGGGAGAATCAGTAGTAAAATAGGGTTTCCTTTCATGGAACTGACCGAAGGAGTGAATCACAATTTGAAAATTACTCATCTAAAACAACAAAACATCCAAGCACCTTGCCTCTATGGTTTAAAAAGCAATAGTCTTTTTTTTTTTTTTTTTTTTTTTTTTTGCACAGAGAGATACTGAATAAATATTTGTTGAATGGATGAATCAACAACTGGCCACTCTTTGATTAAATATTAAGTAAGAACACTTTGACAAGAGATGCAATGTTACTATCTGAGCAAGGACTTGAGGGGGAGCGATTAAACCTGTGCCTCTTGGCCAAGATTTAAGAGATGTTCACCCAACCACATACTGTTTCTGGTTCGTAGGACTAAGCTCCAAGGGAGGCCCACTGCTCTGAGATGTTCAGGGTGGGCTTACAAGCCTCAGGGAGGGAGTCCGTTTCTCTTAGAATAAAAGCAATACTCTGCTGCCTTTCCAAAGATATCTCCAGACCAAAGGACAGAGTAAAACATATAGGAAAAGAAAGAAAAAACACTCCTATGAGAAGGGAAATCGCTACTAATGTTAATATTAAAAATAAAAGCAGACCTTTATTTGGTGACCCTAATAAAGAAAGTCTCTAACACTCGTTGAACATGCTCTTTTATCTCAGGCTATTTTGAAGCTTATTCTACGTCCCAGGTAATAAATGAGACGAGCAACCTACAGCCAAAGATAATGGTTTAAAGAGGACTTCTGATGGCCTCCTATCACCAGAGAGTGGCTTACTTAAAACAGGGGTGACGATTTAGCTCAGGGTTCTTCAACAGTTAGCATTTCCCAAGAACTCTTAGACAAAACTGTGAATGACCAAGGTAAATTCCTCTTCAGGATTTTATGTAAATATTTCAGTATTTTACGTTGAGTCCCAAAACATTCATGATTGTTTGCTATCAAAAAATCAACACCAGGTATGTATCTTCACCCCTCCTTCCTCTATTTCACAGGAAACTTTAAGTATTACACAGACTACATACTTCAAATGCATAGGTTTGAGCTTCTCAAAATGACAGTTTAAGGACACATTACATAGCAGTGACCAGGCGGGGCGGAAGGTGATCCTCTCTCCCACAGCTCACTTCTGCCACCTAGTGGGGGAGGCAGTTGCATAGTTAAGTTCGTGTTTTGTAGAGGGAAGGTCTCCTTCCCTTGAGACCTAAGACCGGTCAGCTTCTTACCAGAATATGATCAGACATCCTTTTCTTTCATATTGGGGATTTCAGTAACCTTAAGTAATTTCTTCAAACTGGTCTTATTCCATACCTACTGGCTTCCTTTCGAGCAGTTAGTTTTCATGACAATGACAAACCTAGAGAATTCAAGGTAAAATAAAACCACCTTTATAAATTTATAATTTGTAACTCTGGGGGGAAAAACACCTGACCTTTTCCTGGTTTCCAATCATCCTTTACATCCTTACCTTGGTCTTCCCAAGGTCTGTGTTTTGGCTCATTCCTGTCTTCAAATCTGCATCTTTACCCCTAATTTCTCAGTGGTTCCAATCTCAAATCTTCAGTTATCTACTGAATCCCATCCCTCGAACTAACCATTACTATGTTAAACACCTGAGTCTTCCTCCTCCAAGAGAATCAAAGAGTGGGCTCTCCAGTGTGGCAGGATGACTTGGAGCTGGAGTTATGTCTGGGGTTAAAAATGCCAGAGATATTTTTTAAAATATGTGAAAAGTAATGAAACAAGTTAAGCCCAGGGAACAATCAGAAGCCAGGATCAGTGTACTGGGCCGGGCAGGAGGAAACGAGGACCAGGAGCTGGGGTGGAGCAGTAACAATTACAGGAACTGAGGTCAGGAACACTGGAAATTTGAGGCAGGTCACAGAGCTAAAGCTAAGAAAACTGGAAATGAGAGGCAACAGAGGCTTGAGGTGCATGCAAGGGTTCAGAGGGCTGAAGCCTAGCAGAGACGTGAAATCTTGGGCCTGGAAATGCAGAGTGGTATCGTTTTCCAAAGAGTGAACCCCACTTTCCGCAGTCCCCACAGGGTCTGCCGCAGTTTCCTGGCCCAAACCAATGACCGCTTACCAAAATCTCCAAGGTCATGAACGCCCCTGTAATCATCTGCAGCTCTAAGGATTGGAAATTTATAAAGTTATTAACACCTTTATTGGGGTGTAATGTATATACCACGAGGTTCATCTACTGTGAGTAGTTTCAGGAAATTTAAAAAGTTGTACAAACATCACTACCATCGAGTCCTAGGACATTTCTATCACACAAAAACTTTCTCTGGGCCCACATACAGTCAATCCCTGCTCCCAGGCCCAAGGCAACCGCTGATCTACTTTCTGTCTCTGTAGATTATTTGCCTTTTCTGGAAATTTCATATAAATGGAATCATACACTATATGGTCTCTTGTGTTTGGTGTATTTCACAGAGGAGGTTTTTGAGGTTTATCTTCGCTGTAGCATGTATCAGTTCATTACTCTTGATCACTATACATTTCTGAATAGCCTGTTGGTCCATGGTTGACTACAATCAAGACTATGACCTTAGGATCTCTAAGAGGCTAGCTAGCTTTTCCTGTGCGTTTGCCACCAAGATGTGTACTGTTATTCACACTGCCACTTGGCCTGGGGTTTTTCCACATTCCAATTCAGATCAAGCAAGGTCTCTCCCCCAGTGAAACTGCTGGTTTTCACGGTTTTCCTTGACCCTGTAGAACTACTGTGCTGGCTGAGCCTGGGGGAAGGGGATGGGAGTGGCTCTGGTAGGGACACTAGAGAATCCTACTTGTCTTTCCTGAAGGTCAGTGATTTTATTATGAATAAACACTTCTTGATTTGATCAATGCCTTTGCTCAGTTTCCAGAGTCCTAAAGTTGCTGTTCTGACCATTTAGCCCAGCGTGATGGCTGCTTTTAGGAAAGAATATTTGCCCAGCTCTCATTCTGCCTTGAAAGATATTTTTAATTGCTCTGCTTCTCTCTACCAAACTCAGCTGGTCACCAAGGACTGCTGATTCTTTCTCTACAATGTCCCGCGTTTCTGTTTTCCTTGAGTCACGCCCATCGAGATAACCAGCACCCATTCATTCCCAAGTTACTATGATAGAAGCTTTCCTTCCCATCATCGGTCAGTTCTGCATCTGGCTCCCAGGTTGATCTTACAGACACTAGCATAATCATATCCCGTGCTCTTGACTGAAGAACGGTTCTTTGCTGCAAAGAACATAAAATTCATGCTGCTCAACCCAGCTGTCAAGAATGTACTCACCTGCCTTGATCTTATGCAACATCATTTATTCCTGGAGCTCCCACCAAGTTGAGTTTTTGTTCTCCCACAGGTTTCCTGCAACTTCCACGTTTCCATTTCTTTCTCATGTTGTTCCCCACATGGAAAGCCCTTCCAATTTGTCTTTCAGTAAACAGTCCTTCAAACCTAAAGAAGCTTAACCAGGTGGATTCTGCCACTCCTGGTCATTTCTATGTGCCACAGCCTTTCCGTACTCTGACATTTCTGACACTAGTCATGCTGTTCTGCAGTTGGTCCTCAGCTGTTTCTGTATGTTTTGTTGTCTCTACAACCTTTTTTCCTTTTAAGTAGACTTCACTTTTTAGAACAGTTTTAGATTCACAGTAAAATTGAGCAGGAAGTACAAAGAGTTCCCATATACCCTGTCTCCTGTAACTTGTAATTACACTCAATTTTAGGGCTTCCTTATTTACAAAATAGAAAACACTTCTCAGTATCTAGTACAGTGGTAGACATACAGCTTGTGCCGAATAAACTAAAGTGCTTCTTGATTTCCTATGGAAATTTTCAAAAATCTTTTAAGAAAAATGATCACTTTAGGATGTCTTTCAGTCCCTCCACTTGAAGAACTTAACTCTTACATACACGTCTGAAGCAGAGGCGATACTAAAGTATTTAATAACTAGTGTGACGTGAACACCAACACCCAAAAATAAATCAGACAACAAAACAGAGTCCTGAAAACGCTGCTGGCCCAAAACATAATCCACGAGTTCCCAGCTCAGGGGGAGGTCCCAGAGGTCCTGGACACAAGGCCTTGTTCACAGGGAGTGAAACATGGGCCATCAGCTATTTGCCAAGTGGTATGGAAGTATTTCAACAATTGGTACAACCCCATCAGGGCATAGACTGAATATCATCAGTTCTGCCAACAATTCAATTGATATTTCCTGGACTTTATAAAGACTGTAGAATACAGTATCTACAAAATGGACTTCTGTCGATCATGAGTAGTTTTTAATTTGGAGGGCAATGCGTCGCTGACATGCAAGGTGCAGACAAGAACAGAAAACAAGCCAGAAGCCAATGTCAAGGGTCAGTTAGGCAGGACAAGATCAGAGAGAGCAAAAGTACTGGCAGGCGACACAAACCCACAGGGCAGACCCTAGGTAAGTAACCACGAGCCCAACAGAATTCAAGGTAAGGCAGTAGGATCAGCTAAGCAGACAGTAAGGAGATGCTGGGTAAGGATCCCAGCAAACAGCTGTCTAGGAAACAGACATGGATCAGCAATAAGACTCTGACAAACAGGGAACTTTGACCCTAAGCTGAACATTTTCTTATTATGCTTCCCACTACGGCAAGAAGGCAAAACCTCTCTTTGCATATGAGGTTGGGTAAGCCAGGCAGGAAAACAGTTAGCATATGAGTCTCTTAGAGTGAGACATTCAAGTGTGGGTCTTGGTAGAGTGGTGACATGCCTTACAAAAAGGTCCCAGGTTTGCTGTACTGCCTACAAAGAGTGAGAGAGAGATTTTAAATCACTGCATTAGCCCTTATTATTTAATTTCACATATGTCAAATATTTTGGGGCTTGACAATGTCTTCGAAGGCCTTCAACCAGAGGATACAAAAGAGAGGCCAATTATCTGAAAAGGCATTAGCTGCCAACTTAGAATCAGAGAAGGCAGGCCAAGTATCTATTAGTGATGAAAGAATAAAACTGAAAATGCACCAGTAACTGGTTTGTCTAAAAAGGAATTTTGGGGGTGGGGAGAGGCATGGCTTCACGGAAAGTGTATTGCTGAGAGAGAGAAGGTTACTGGTTTTTTGGTTTAAATGGAGTAATAAATCGTACGAACACCATAATTTGAGTTTACGAGGAAGGTAACGCTCTTTAGGCTGTAAAAGTGACCCCCAGTGGGCAATAGTGCTCTTGACGCTGTGGCCGAGGGAACTATAGTCCACTGATCGTCACTTTAAAAAAGTCTATATAGGCAACAGTTTTCCAATATAACTTCCACATCCATTTAGCCAATTATATGCATATGGTATTTACTGGTTTCATAATGTATGCGGTTGATTCATTAGTGTGAACTGTTAACAGAAAGATTTTTAGAGTATTTCCCCAACAACCTTCAAATCAACATCAAACATATACATCCAGAGAACTGTAGGAATATTAAATTCCTACTAAATAATTTGAAATTAGAATACTGAATTAAAAATTAAAAACTAATATGGAAAATGTATGCAGGTCCAAAACTGAACAAAACTTATTAGGGGAAAAATCGAGAAAACACTTTTAGATGCTAATTTGTCTCCTGTCATACCATGAGTGTGAAATTATTTTCAAGGACAGAATCTGTGGTGCAACACTGAGCTAGCAAACCGAGTACAGATCAAAGTACCACACTTGGTAGTGGGAAAAGTCGGGTTTTTTTAAACCTAAAATTTCCCACTTTCTGTTGGTTAAAATAGCTATTCTTCCTCACTTCAGGAAAAGTGGGAGGAAGAAAGCAATAAGTTAAGTTCGTGGGTTTTGAATACCGTCCAAAATTATTTTATAGGCCAAGTTAATAAGGCACTTGTGTGCACAATATCACTGGATATATGCAACCTCTTAACAATGTGGTCATGCTGTCCTAAGCATAAATGAAATTATGAGTCGGTTATAAAATGCATAATATTCAATCTTCCCACTACCTTCCCCTGCTGGTTCTAGAAACTGCTTATATATCTGAAGTGAAAGAAGTGAAAAATCACCATGGAAACAAAAGAATATTCCTTATTGCTTAAAAAAGGAAAGAAAAGAAAAAGTCCAGCTATGAAGTGTTTCCAAACGGGATTTCAGAAAGGAGACGAAAGTAACCTTTGCTAGCTTTCTTTCAATGCTCTGATGAATACTGATGAAGACACACTTATTATTTCCTTAGAGAATAAAATTGGTTTCTAGGGTAGAGTAAATAAATCCACCATTCACAGTCCGGGTTAACTGTGCTGTCATATGGACAGTATTTCCAGAAAGCTGACTCCTTTCTGAAAGAGAATGTACTCTGAACAACCATGTTTATATTACAACATACGACACAAAATGTGAAAGGTAAGTGCCTAATGTTTCTTCCTTCTAGTCCAGGGATTGGATCTCTGGACAGGGGCAGACAGTAAATATGTTAGGCTCTGCAGGCTACAAGGTCTCTGTCGTAACTAAAGGGCCACAGATAATCCCAGAACCAAAGGGTGTGGCCGTGTTCCAATAAAACTACATTTATGGCACTAACATTTGAATTCCATATAATTTTCACAAGTCATGAAATATTACCCTGTGATATTGTTTAACCATTTCAAAATCTAAAATCACTCGTAATTCAGGTAGTAGGCTGGAGTTGGCCCATGGGCTGTATTTTGCTGACTCCTGGTCTAGTCCATCAATGGGTAATAACTATCCAGTGATAAGAACTGGTTCACTGGTGACTTTTCCTGCTGAAATACATATATAATTGAAGATATGATTGAATTTATAATTATAGAAGGTGATGGATATTAACTAAACTTATTGAGGTAACCACTTAATAATACATCCATAATTCACTATGCTGTACACCTGAAACAAATACAATGTTCTTGGTCAATTATATCTCAATTTTAAAAAAAACCACTATGTGAACTACTGGGGTAATTACTGAAATATAAAATGTAAAGAAGAAAGATATTCTTGAATTCCTTACCTATAAGATATATTTGTGTAAAGAGGGATTTTATATATTAAAAGTCAGCAGAAGAAATAATTGATGTGCTTTTTCAATATCTCTCTTGTCACCCTATTTCATAAACAGGAAACAAAAATCAGGTTATGTTTTGAATTTTGGCAGCTCCAGGCCCTCCCAGAAGGGCCAGTGGCAATGATCAGACCCTCTCCTTCAAACACCCACTGGCACTCGGCACTGGGGCTTGACATGTGGAGCAATCGAACAACTGAAGTTCAAAACGTATACTAAGCGTGCCAGAACCCAATCGCAGGTACCTCTACGATGATGACCTATGGTGTGTATCATGCAATGTCACTTAAGTGTGTCCTTCATATTAATAAAAAGCTCCATTTGTCTTGGGTAATTATTGCTCAAACCTGTGATGCTCGTGCCTCTTTAGACTCTGAGGAATGTAGTCCCAACCGGCATGACTTCTGCACTACACTGCAAATGCTAGAATCGGAAGCAGCCCCGGACTGGAGAAAGCAATTTAGGACAGGGAGAAGGATGTCACCACATGCCTGATAGGTTGGAAAAGTAAAAGTGACGAATAGATCAGTAAAAGAATTAATGGAGGGACCTGATAGATTCCTAGTGATGGTGACGTGTATTTAGGGTATGTAGTAAATACTTGGAGGTCAACATCTGGAATTACCTGGGTGCTTTTACAAAAATGTCCCTATAAGGCCACCATAAGAGAAAGCATACCGAGCCAAACATTCAATTATTCTCACTACCTCTACCTAATGATTCTACTAAACCCAAGTCCTTCTAACTTTCTTAGAAATGCAATTCAATCCCACCTATAGACATCTACCAGATGCCTCCTGAGGACCAGAGCAAGGACACGGAGAATACTAAGATGCCTGGCACTGCCCTGCCCTCACTGAGGTCACTGCCCAGTGGGATAAACCAATAAAAAAATCAATAAAATAAGAGGAAAAGAGTGTGATGCGTTACACAGTGGATAATATAAAACGTAGGTTTGGGAAGGCTTGTTGACTGGAGTGCCATCTTGGCTGGATATGATGGGTGCAACAACTGACGTTTCTCTTAGAGCAAGAGGAGTGTGGCCCCGCAGAAGCAGAGCAAACAGGCCCAGATAAAATAAGGAATGAGACGCGGTGGTTCCTTCCAGCGCTTACCGTGTGGTTACTGTACGTTAGGTACGGGGGCGGGGTGAAGGATGAGACGGGAGACATGGCAGGGCCCAATCAGAACGCCCTCGGATTTCATCCTATAGACCTGCAATGTCTGAAACACACGTGGCTACTGAGCACTTGAAATGTGGCTAGTCCAAAATGAGAAGCGTGAAATATCTCAATAATTTAAAGAGTCAATTACAAGTTGAAATGATACTTTAGACGTACTGGGTTAAATAAAATACATTAAGATTAAACTGACCTTTTTTTAATGGGTCTCCTAGAAAACTTTTATCTATATCCATAGCATTTAATCCCTTGTGATTCCTCCACAACCATTTCACCCCAAGCATTTAAACTAGTAGTGACCTCATTCCTCTCACCAGTGCCTCGTTTAGAGATGGGCACGTGACCAGCCTCACTGAGGCCTGAGCTAGGAAGAACGACGGCAGGAGGGGTTCCTGCTACACATGTCTTTGCCCCTATAAGGAGACACAAGAGCAGATCTCTCATTTTCTTTTGGATGTGGCTACACTGCCAGTGACACAGAACTCCTGTGGCCATTTTTCCATAAGCAGAGGATGGCAGCGCTAAGAAATGGAATAACCTGAGGGTTTGCTGACATCATTGAGCTGCTTTATTGACCAACCCTAGAGTTCACCCTTCCTCTGAACTTCCGGTTATGTGAGACAAGAAGGCTCCTTATTATTTAAGCCAGTATGAGTCAGCTTTTCTGTTACTTGTAGCCAAAAACATCTTTGCTGCTACACTCCAATAAACTACAATTACCTCAAGGGCAAGGGAGAATATTCACTACCATTTGAGACCATCTCGTAACTACAAGTCTACAATCAACCAACATGTTATTGTTGTGATAGTACATATACGACATGTATGCTTTTTTCTTTATCATATAACTTATGGAATGATTACTCAGGCAAAGAGACTTTTTATTAATTAGAGAAAAAAACTATGAGCAACATTTAATTAATCAAAAGTAGAACAGAGTATCCACTAGATTTGTAAATAGTTACACTTACTAGTTGTCCTTTCATTGAGGGTCTGTCTTGAATTCTGGTCAAAGCATACACGTGGGGAACAACTCAGCTTGATTGGACTAATCTGGACATAAGCCCTTAGAGGTGATGTAGCAAATATATAATTTATACCTCATAGAGTTACCATGAGAATTTAGCAAAATACTGTAAGCAGAGCCTAGCACAACATCTAGTACTAGATAAATATATATAATCTGGTTCTTGTTACTTTTCTCTTGTAGAACAGTTGGTTGTAAAAATTTTAAGTAATATGTTCAATATGCATTTCATTTACTCTACACTTACTAAATATGATAATCTCATTTTGTGTTGCTAGAAGTCAGATTATGGTAAATACTAATATACATATGTTATACTTCACTGGCTAGTTGGTGCTTGGGTACATGATTGATTTCTTAGTTCACTCTTTTATTTATATGAAGCAAGTCCCAGAAACCACTTGAACAAAGTAAGGGAGGCAGTGACAAAACTATTAACTAGAAATTGAGCTCTAGTGTTTTGACTAACCTCCTCCTGCTTCCCAGTATTTGTGAGATTGGTGGGACTGACAATGCAGTTGGAAAGATGAATAAAAAGAAAATATAAAGGAGGAAAGCAAGATTATGATTTTGAGGATGTAACTAGAAGGCAACTACTGTAATAAAAGAGACAGAGAGGAAGAGGTACTAAGTAACAACTAAGAATGATGAAGAAAGATAGAGAACAGATATCAGGCCAGAGGAGAGAATAGAGGACATTTAATGAATTATACCAAGCTAGAAGATTACAAAACCCTTTCTGCTCTATTACAAAGGATTTTGCTTTTCATAACATACACTAGTATAAATTTAATTTCCAAATAATATATACTGAAAAATACTGAAAAAAAGCCCTTACCAGCTCAAGCTTAACAAATAAATGTGTTTTTTTTTCTCAACTTGTGAATAAGGATGATGGTTCTTCATTGAAAACACCACGTGACCGACAAATGTCAAAGTTCACAAGATTGCCGACTTGGTGACACCGTTAGTTACCTTGGCTTATCACGAGAACCGTGAGTTCCTTAGCTCTGGGCGCTTTGGTGTGGCCACTGCAGTACTCCCACAGAGCTGTTCAGTTAACAAGTGTTTACTGAACAAAGTCAGTATCTGGGAATTTAAACTGTGTTTATTCTGGACAATTAAACATGCTAAACTAATGTGAACTTACAATGTAACACTTGTTGTGATGAATAAGGAAAACACAGAGAAGGTTCTCATGGGGGGAGGGGCAGGGAAGCCCTCCAGGCAAACACCAGCCGAATGACTAGCAGGTGCCTGGACGAGCATTCAGAGTCCCTGATGGGGAACCCTTGTCTTGAGGCCCCTCTCCTGAAGTCAGACAGGGGCAGGCGAGACCACTTTCTGGACACTGGTCATTAGCCTTCGCTAACACTGGTATTTGGAGGGGCTCTTGGTTCAAGTTTGCATGTCCAAGGTGGACCCAACATATGCACAGAACCCAGGAATTTCCTAGGGCTCAATACCACATGAGTAACTGGTAGAAGGATGAATCTGGCATTTTTTAAAGTTCTATTTGTTGTATAATCTACATACAATAAAATGTACCCTTTTTAATGCAAATGCTATGAGTTTGATAAATGCATACGGTGGGTTTCCACCGCCACAATCAGGACAGCACATTTCCATCAACCCAAAAAATTCCCTTGTGACAACTTATGGCCAATCCCTCCCCGGCCCCTGGCCACCACCAATCTGTTCTCCATCCCTGGAGTTTAGCTTTGCCAGAACGTCACACAAATCAAATGTCCAGGGCGAAGCCTTTGCCTAAGCGTCTGGTTTCTTTCATCTGCCATGCAGTCACTGGCAATGAGCGACCGGTGAGTGAAAAGGACCGCGTAGGAACTGGAACTGGAGAGGCGGCAGGGCCAGGTCACGCAGGGCCTTGTCCGCCACAACAGCAAACCTGGACTGATACGGGTGATGGGAAGCCACTGGAAGATGGTGAGCGGCTGAGTAATGTGATTTGATTCACTTAAAAATAATGTGACTACTACTGTGTGGAAGATGGACCACCGTGGAGCGAAAGGAGAAAAAAGGAAGTCGTTTAGAGACAACTGCTGTTGTCAGGGTCAAAAATAGAACAGCAACAGCGGAGGGGGCCCAGAGTGGTCCGATCAGAGATGTACTTTGGAGGACGAGATGCTGGGACTGGATAGAGCACATGAAGAGGAGAGAGGAGGCCAGAATGCTCCACGATTTGGGTGTCAGAAACAAGGGAGGTGGTGGTGTCATTTACCAGGATGGATAAAAGGAAAAGACAGGGAAGTTGGAAAGAGGAAGGATAGGGAGGGGGAGGAAGGGAGAATGAAGGGTTCCATACATTTGGACAGCATCGCATACAGATGATATGGCATCTCACCGCTGACCATTCTGCATATCTGATTGACCTTTGATAGAGAAAGTTCACTCAAAAATCCCTGTCCCCAACTCTTTTATTTAATACAGTGAGTGAAGACACTGAATACATTCAGTCTCCACATCACAGGGTTCCCAGGGTTAAATTTTTAAAAATAAGGTAAGTTGTAAAGGTTCAAGGCTAAAGAGCTCTTCCATTTCTCACCTTTATTTTCTACATGGACAAGAACAACCCGAGTCTCATAAGAAGGCTCTAAATGTTACATAGACTTTTTCTCAGAATACTTATTCCATTTGTTCAACTGCTCTGGCTCAACTGAGTTAAGAACAGAAAACATTTTTAAATGATGGTGACTTTTCTTGCTTCCGAATGTTTCCCATTAACAGGTGAAAACGCATTTAATGGTTCATCTTCTCCACCTTAGGAGACCGGGCTGATGCTCTCGGGAGGGTGAAGGAGTACGTCTTGCTTAGACGCTCAGTACGGGGAAAGCAATGTAGCGGCAACACGCGGCAGAGAAGCCAGAGGGTGTGGCGTGCAGGTTTACCTCGTGTCTGCTTTCCTCAGGGAGCCCACCCGGCAAGTACAGGGAGCAGCACCGACCACACCACTACCTGCATTGGCACCTCTGAGACCACCCAAGTAGAATATTTGATATGCCAAATGATCATTCCTGTCAAAGCTCCATCCATCCATCCATCCATCGATCTGACCACTATCAACACATTTCCTGAAAGTCTTCTTTGGTCTTAAAATTTCATGCAAATTTGTCATCTATAAGGCATATAAAATGTATTTGTTTACTTACCATTGATTACAATGGACATTCCAGCTAGATGTAGTATAAGATCACTATGTACAGTTGTGTAGTAAGTAGACTAGATCAGTCTACTAGAACAATTTTCTGTTGGATAGCATTAAAATGCCTTGAGGATGAGGCCCCTTTTTTTCGAATATGTAAAGTAGCCCTGGACTTGGAGTAACTTTAGCACAAGACTGAGCCAGCCAAGTTCATGAAGAAGTCAAATTCTAGGGAAAAAACTAGGCCTCACGGGTATTTCAGGGCAATTCTGGGTTTGATCCCCGTCTCCTTTCCCAGTTCAGGGCTGTTCTACAAGTAGCGTGTTGCTACCTCTGTGAACAAAGGCTGTTCTTCTCAGGTGTGTGGCTTTCTAAGGCACTCTTGCATTTCTTTGCTCAGGCTAAAGAGAGACCTTTGCAGGATGGTTTTCTCATGCTACTCAAGCCATTTGTTTCTGCCATGAATGATACAGAGATGTGGAGGTGGAGGTGAAGGGAGAGACAGAGATGACAGAGACAGAGATAGAGACAGACACAGACATAGAGATAGACACAGACAATAAAGACAGACATAGAGATAGAGATAGAGACAGAGACAGATAGAGATAGCTTCTTAGCAAATACTCAAAAGGATCAAGTTGCGAGTCTATAAGCTCCATGAAAGCAGGAACATGTCTAATACTCTTACCATGTATCCTGGCACCTTGCTAAAGCTAAGTCACAGTTTTATACAGGGAAACGTAACACTTTCTATCCGCCAGTTGAGACCATGTTCCTCAGATGCCTGCTGCACTCCCTTCTGCAGCCGGGGCAAAGTCTGTGCAAATCCCTGAGCCGCACTGCAGTGATCCTGTAAGTCATCTGACCCAACTCCCCCGTGAACAGTCCAGGAAACAAGTCCCAAAGGGATGACAGAACCCACCCAGGGAGTGTCTTATCCACGTTTAGTGCCCCAAAACTCAGATTTTCTGACCAACTAGTTACTCTTTCCTAAACACTGCAATACCTCCCCACCAATCAGTAAGTGATGACTGGAAACCCACAATATCAGAGACATCATGAACTGGAGAGCTGTGCCCTTAAGAACATTTTCCCAGGTCTGGTTTGAGTTGGACAGTTAATCATGTGTTTGAGAAGATAACACTTCACGCTCTGTTATTTGCTCTGTGCAAGGGCTCTAAGCAGATAAAAGGAAATTTACTGAGAAATTAATATGACAGTGGGTTATGGTTATTCTGTATGTGAATGGTTAATTTAGAAAGCACAGCTGGTGAGTCATACTATAAACTGTATACCTATTTATTTAGACTACAAAGAGAAATGGTATGACCTAGATCAGTGGTCGGCAAACTCATTAGTCAACAGAGCCAAATATCAACAGTACGACGATTGAAATTTCTTTTGAGAGCCAAATTTTTTAAACATAAACTTCTTCTAACACCACTTCTTCAAAATAGACTCGCCCAGGCCGTGGTATTTTGTGGAAGAGCCACACTCAAGGGGCCAAAGAGCCACGGTTTGCCGACCACTGGTTTAGTCTAATCTGATGATTAATTGAAAATATGTATTCAAGCTGTTATCTAAACAAAGGAATTTGTTTATTAAAAAATAATATACTTTTCAGATTTTTAGCCTTATTTCACAAATAAGACATTAAAAATAACACTGAAACTTCATTTTAATAATATCCCAAATTATGGGAGTAGTTTGACAGTTCTGAAAGTTCACATGCTTATCCTTTATATTCTATAATACTAACTCTCCTCCACAGAACTGAGCACATTATAGTGAAAGCCCAGTGTTACTGACACTTTTCCCCTATATAATTATTAAAAAGAACTTCTATTATTTCTTCCTTGTAAGAGGACTCTATATTTAAATTAATAATAAACTGCAAACTAGATGTCTAAAATAATTAAAATCTCCTAAGATATCAGTTTCCCAATATAAAATTTTCGATTTTTCAAAAGTCTAGGAAATAATGCCAGTGGATAATGCATGGAGTGGGGCAAAAGTAAGTTTATAGTTGTAAGTATGGGAAACATGGAGTTTATTCTTATATTATTATTTATTAACTATTGCATTACCATGGAACCTCAGTTCTCAAACTCAATTTGCTCTGGAAGGCTGTTCAAGAAGTGATTTGTTCAAAAACTGAATCATTTTTTCCCATTAGAAACAATGTAAATTGAATTAATCCGTTCCAGACGCGCAAATGATTCCCTGCTTTAACCTTTCTTGTTTATGTACAGTACATGTCTCATGTACTGTTTAATCTGTAAACAAACACTTCTTTTCTTAAACTGATCAAACCTCCCCCCACTCCCCCGCCCTAGCCTTAAAGGAATCACTTTCAGCTCTCCTTCAAGGTGTCTTTTTGGAAGTCTGCATGCAGCATCTTCACTTTGTCACATATCACTCACATATCACTGCCTCTGAAATGCTGTCACCAGCTGCTTTTTGTTTATCCAATTCAACAACAATTTTTCTACCTCTTCAAATTCCCTGTGATCATTATCTCTTTCACACCCTTAGCAACATTAGCACTCTTGATGGGTTTTTTTTGTGTTAAAATTGTGCTAATGGTGGATTTCACCAACAGCAAAAGCATTCTTTCTTTTGTTTGTTGCCTGAAAGACTTTTTTATTTTATTTGACCTACACTTTTTTTTTTTTTTTTTAATGCTGAGGTATCGCCATGAAATGGGTTCTCAGATGGAAAACCGAAGTTTGGTTCGACAACTGAGACATTTTTTCCATGGACGACTAGGTGGAGAACTGAACTGTTTGAGATGGGAGACATTTGAGAACTGAGGCTTGACTGTACTTATTTGTATCACAACTGTAAGCCTACTTTTGCCCACCCCTGTATTAGGGAAAGCAAAGCTGTGTGTGCCCACATAGCTTCCGTTTTGATGGTCTCTGACTTCTTTGCTGGGCCAGCACACAGCACAATGTCAGTGGCACAGGATACCTGGTCATGGCTGGCTTCAACGGAGCTTCCACCAGCATGGAAAGTCATCTGCACAGGGGCTAAGGTCAGGCAGGTCACACACTCTCTGCCACTCTGTCTATCACAGTAGTGCACCTATAACAGAACACACGCAGTCTGCTGAGCACCGCAGGGGAGAGGGAGCCAGGGGCAAAGGCCCTTTCAAAGGGTCTAGATTTCAAGGAAAATTCAAGTAAGTTATGCAGCACACACTTCAAACATTTAAAACGTTATCGGGACCTTCCAGTATCTATATGAGAAGGCTATTAACTCTACTTTAGGTATATTTTTCAAGTTTTAAGAGTTTAGGAATCAAGGATACGCATAAGTCCAAGTTTATTTGATGCTAATGGAACTTTGTCAACCTGACTTTTCTCTCATCTTTGACTCTATATGTGTGTGTGACTGCCACTTAATTGGTAGTGACATTCTTCTACTTATACATGATAGTTCTTCTAAAACCACTGTGAAATATATATATTACTACATCATGTTCTGCTTGAAATGTTGACATTGCAGTCAAAGTGAATTAAACTAAGGTGATTTGTAATGTGCAGACCAAAATAAAGTTACCATAATATTATTTTTCTTTTAGTGAAATACAGCCAAGCATTATTAAAAGCACATGTCAGAAGACACTCCCTATCAGAGGTAGGGGACGGGGGTGAGGGTGGTAGGGGAACTGTGAGTCCATCTCCCCACTGGGAAAATCCCCATTCTCCTCTCACTCATCTACAGTCACAAGAGTTCTTTCAAGCAGTATTTATTTTCACTCGAAGCTAATAAAGTAAAAATAGCATTGCTTTTGTGATAAATTACTAACTATACCATAGGAAGAAATGATTTTATTAGCTAGAACATGCTCAATTTGTTAAATTTGTGTAGATTTAGGGTAAAAATTTAGATGAAAATCTTGAATTTGTGAGGAAGAAAATTTAAACACATACTAGTTCCCTATCTGAGGTTTAATTCTACTTGCTGTATAATACCCATATATCTTCATTACAGATCATGGTCCACAAATATTTTGTCATGTTTAATATAGATCTAACTGAAAATGACAACAATATGAATCCTAGCCTAATGGTTGAATAATTCCACTTTTTTAAACAAATAGGGTTGTTAAGATTGCCTGTCAGTTTCTCTAAAGGTAAGAAACTCCCTCGAGTTCAAAGCAAGTCAATAAATAAAACCTTGTCTCCAAAGCACTTTAAAGATTTTATTATAAAAATATTTTTCCTAGTTAACTTGGGGGAAAAGATTTGACCGCAGTTCTAATTCATGGTGTTATACCTTCTGAGCAAATTAAAAGGTCGCTCAGTGTAAATGAATTCATGACTGTGGAAGTGTTGTTTACTATGCATCAGCTAAATATGGTGGGGGAACTGAAACTTACCACATAGCAGGTTTACGCAAAAGCCAATATGCTGACACTGTCATAACTATAGTTCGCAGCCATTTAGGATCCAGTTAAAATATTCTTATCGCATATAGGGCTGTTATAAAACATACTTTTAAAAGTAAAATCTAATCACCTTTGATATCAATTGGAAGTCCATGTGAAAGATATGACACTTTCCGAAATATCCAAATTGATAGTGAAAATGCTTGTATGTTGGCCAAGATGCATCATTATTAAGAATAATATTATATTAGGATAATATCTGTCACTGACTTGTCCTAAAGCTTTTTTCTCAATCATTTTCATAACTAAAATCAACTCCTTTATAACTAAAATGTAAACATATATTTAACATGCTCAGTCATGTACCAGTGTTCTAGCTGTATGAGTAATCTGTTCCACTTTGCATGCAATATGCTTATCACACTAATGCCTCAAAAGGGGTAAGTAAATGAATGAAATCACATTATACAGACTTGTAATTACTTCCTCTCTCTTTTAGAATTCTCCACGTGGTATAAACTTTGAAAATTACATGCCTATGTTTGGTGTACAAAAATCTACCAGTAATGCACTTCTAATACAAGTCTATAGACAAAAACTGTCTAACAATTGCAACAACATATGTGTGGCAAATATTGTTAAAGGAGATAATGCATTCTTACACTATGTGATGAGTATGTACACGGCAAAAAACCCTAAATTTTGTTCTTTGCTTTTCAGTTTTCAGTGACTATACCATTGGAGATGTAAGGAGGCAACTCATTAAGGCGTAAATTATATACACACATAAACATATACAGTTATTTTTGTTTTACATGTACATGAAAGAAAGCACCAAGTGACTTTTAACAATTTCTTATCTACTAGAAAAGGAGCTTCCTTTTTTTGTAATACGTACTCATGTTTTAAAAGAATCACATATATCCATTTACATATGTAAAAGAAGCTGCATTAAAATCTATAGAGCTTTGCAAAGAAATAACTTCTTAACAAGGAAAACTAGTGTAAGGTCAAAGAAAAAGTATAGTCCTATAGGTAGTCAGCATGCCACCAAAGTTAAACTAATCCAAAATCTTCTCCCAAGAGGGCAAACCAACTCGACTACTTTTGATGGATTAGAACTCTAATGTACTGTCTATCTCTTTTTAAAAAATGGATATCAAAAATAAGACCTTATCAATCTTTCCATTATATATTGGTTGCATTCATAAAAGTATTTAATTATTTTTATACAAATATTGAAATATATTGCTTTCTACTCAGTAATTACAGATTCTAGAACACACTATATTTAATATTTAAAAAATAATTACATTCATGATAAAAAAAAAGACCATTTGTAACTTCTGCTTCCAGACAAGATGTAATAGATTTACTTTTCTGCATTCTTCCTTTTTAGTATAAGTAACAGCCCTGGATGTTATCCATAAAACAAATATAAGAGGACTCAGGAGAAAGGAGAGGAGAAAGACCAGCTTAGGGATTTCAAGACCCAAGAAGTAACACAGTGCTGAATTCCTGGGTTTTCTTTTATATATCCTGGATTGGGCACTAGAGAAGCCAGCAACCTGGAAATGTCACTGGTTATAGGCGGAAAGAACAAAACAAGGAAGTCTGATCTCTATAACCAAAGGGCCAGAAAAAGAATAATTTATCCAGACAGAAAATGTTTAAGTAAAAGTGCCCTACTCCAGCCAAACACCGTGGAAAAAATGGCAGACCCCCACGAGCAAAGGCCAAATGGGGAACCTAGACTTCCACCCTTGCCAGACTGGAATGCAGCGACCCAATTCCCTTACAGGGGTGATAACAGGAAAGGCTGAATGGGGAGTCATGACTTTCACCCCTGATGGACAATGAGGCACCCTCCCCCTTCTCACTGGAGTGGTGTTGGGAGAAGCATAGTGGAGGGTCAGGACTTTCACCACCATCTAGCTATTACAAACCCTCTCCCTTCCACCAGAGTGTCAAAAAAGGCTAAGTGGAGAAAGTTACTATGATATCTGATGGTAACAAGGTGGCACTCCTATACCCTCCTAAGCTGGGGCCATGTCAGAGGAGGCTTACTAAAACAAAAGATTTAAGTAAGATAGACAGACTTATACCCCAAATGTCCAGTATTCAATAGAAACCCATTTATTATTCCAAAAACTAGGATAATCTCAACTTGAATGAGAAGAGATAATCTTAAAATGCCAACAAGAAGATAACATAGATTTCAGACTTACCAAGTAAGTGTTTTAAATAGCTATCATAAATATGTTTTAAAAGACAATGAAACACACACTTGAAACAAAAAAATATAGTTTCAGTAGGCAGATGCAGAGTGGAGGGAGTCAATGAGAGGGCGAAAA
The DNA here is from genome assembly GCF_963455305.1 of Plecotus auritus. Taxonomy (NCBI): domain Eukaryota; kingdom Metazoa; phylum Chordata; class Mammalia; order Chiroptera; family Vespertilionidae; genus Plecotus; species Plecotus auritus. The sequence goes on from NC_137777.1 coordinate 42,661,798, forward strand.
AGGGAACATCTATAATACTTTCAATAAAGATAAATTTTTTAAAAGTCTCAACAAAGAAATAGAACATATAATAAGAACCAAATCTAACATTATTAAAAATTAAATTTATTGGGGTGACACTGGTTACCATATCAAATCGAACTTGTAAAACTGAAAAATACATGAAACAAAATAAAAAACTCAATGGGTAGGCTTAATAGCAGAATGGACAGAATAGAGGAAAGAACCAGTAGACTTGAAGATAAAAAAATAAAAATTCCCTAATCTGGGCAACCAAAAAAAAAAGACTGAGAAAAAATGAATGATGGAGGCAAACATTTAACAGGAACTTCTCAACAGAACCCATGAAGGCCAGAAAGAATTGGCACAAGGTATTTCAAGAGCTAAAAAACAACAACAAAGAAAAAACCATCAATAACAACAAAAACAAAACAGTAAACCCAGAATTTTATATCCAGTAAAAATATCCTTAAGGACTGACGAAAAACCCAAACATTCTCAAATGAATGTAAACTGAGAATACGTTGCTGGCATACCTACCTTAAAAGAATGACTAAAGTAACAAAGAAAATGATAAAAGCAGGACTCTTAGAACTCCACCAGGAAGGAAAAAACACAGAAAGGAGTAAAAATGTTAGTAAATACAACAGATTTTCCTTTTCTTCTAAAATTCTCTAAGTTATGTTTGACATTAGAAGCAAAAATATAACCCTGTCTGATATGGTTCTAAACATATGGAGAGAAAATATTCAAGACAATTATAAACAGAGTGGTGTATAGGTCATTGAGAAGGGCACATCACTTCTGTGATTTTCTTACCAAAAATGCACAATCTCAATCAAATAATGAGAAAATATCAGAAAAAAACACACAAATTATTAACATTCTACAAAATAAGTATTCAATATTATGCAAAAGTGTCAAGATCATAAAAGGCTAAAGAGCTGCTACTTGATTGGAAGACACTTAAGTGACATCGCAATTAAATGCAATGTGGGATCCTAGACTGGGTCTGAGACCTGAAAAAGAACATTAGTAGAGGGAGAAACGGCATAGGTAAACACCTGAACTGCTGCCTTGAACAACAATTTCGAAACTACAACTAAAAGACAAAACGGACATCATCCAGAACCACAGGAACACTGGGTGAGTGGAAATTCTACAACTAGAAGGAAAGAGAAAAGCACACTGAGACTCAGAGGAACTGCAGAAGGCAGAGGTACGGAGGCGCGCACGTGGAGAGGACTGCAAGCTGAGTACGCGGCAGGCTTTCTCAATTGGGAGGGAGACAAAAACTCCCTACTGCTCTGAACTCCAGTTCCAGGTGAGACTCTGGACTCATACGGGGAGAAACTCATACAGAGAGAAACTGGACTGTCTGGCAGCAGGCAAAACTCGAGGGCAGCTTTCTCTCAGAGATGCTTGCAGCGATTACCGCAGGACACTGAGACCCAAGGGCCTCTTAGGCAGGCTGACGGGAAGCCATTGCTGTTTGCTCCGCCCTGAGATCCTGCCCCATGAAGCCATTGCTGTGTGCTCTGCCCTGAGACTCCGCCCCATCCAAGCTGAGCACAGAGGCTTAGCATATGAATGGCCTGGTCCTTTGAAATCTAAACTTACCTAATAAACTGCAGCTGAGTCAGTGAGACCCAGAATATCCAAAAGAGGGCCCAAGGCCCCGCAGCAGCTTGCATTGCTTCACAGCTGAACCTCATCTGGGCACAAACAAAGAAGAGTAATCTGCAGATCTCTCCATAGCTCCTGCTGGGTGGCCTCAGGCAGAGGCTAAATTAGCACCTCCTTGGAGATCCAAAAGCCAGTGTCTCAGGGGTCAGAGTAGGACCATCCAGATTACAACTCCTCAGATCCATAAGGGACACACTCAGGGGGCAGACTCAGTGAGCTCCAAAGCCCCACTGAAGCAAGTCCTGCCTCATAAGGGTGTCTCCAGCATAGAAGTTCTCCCAGCGAAGACAAAGCTGATCCTCACAGCCAATTGGCCTGGAGGTCAATTCCTCCCAGTGATACCAACAACAATCAAGGCTTAACTACAACAAGACTGTGCACACAGCCCACAAAGGGGTGCACCAAGAGTGTCCACCTCAGGTAACTGGGGAGGCTGAGCCACTGGGCCCTAGAGGACACCTAGCACACAAAGCCACTCTATCAACTCAGGGAAGCAGCAAAATGCGGAGACAAAGAAACAGGTCACAAATGAAAGAAATGGAGGAAAGCAAATGACTGGATATAGAGTTCAAAACCACGGTTATAAGGTTTTTCAAGAACTTCCTAGAAAAGGCCGATAAATTTAGTGAGACCCTTGAGGATATAAAAAAGGACCAACTAGAAATTAAACATACACTGACTGAAATAAAAAATAATATACAGAGATCCAACAGCAGACTAGAGGATTGCAAGAATCAAGTCAAAGATTTGAAATACAAAGAAGCAAAAAACACCCAACCGAAAAAGCAAAAAGAAAAAAGAATCCAAAAATATGAAGATAGTGTAAGGAGCCTCTGGGACAACTTCAAGCGTACCAACATCAGAAGAAGAGAGAGAGCAAGATACTGAAAACCTATTTGAAGAAATAATGACAGAAAACTTCCCCCACCTGGTGAAAGAAATAGACTTACAAGTCCAGGAAGCCCACAGAACCCCAAACAAAAGGAATCCAAAGAGGACCACACCAAGACACGTCATAATTAAAATGCCAAGAGCAAAAGACAAAGAGAGAATATTAAAAGCAGCAAGAGAAAAACAGTTAGTTACCTACAAGGGAGCACCCATATGATTGTCAGTTGATTTCTCAACAGAAACTATGCAGGCCAGATGGGAGTGGCAAGAAATAGTCAAAGTGATGAATAGCAAGAACCTACAACCAAGATTACTCTACCCAGCAAAGTTATCATTCAGAATTGAAGGGCAGATAAAGAGCTTCACAGATAAGAAAAAGCTAAAGGAGTTCATCGCCACCAAACCAGTATTATATGAAATGCTGAAAGGTATTCTTTAAGAAGAGGAGGAAGAAGAAAAAGGTAAAGATAAAAACTATGAACAACAAATACATATCTATCAACAAGTGAATCTAAAAATCAAGTGAATAAAAAAATCTGATGAACAGAATAAACTGGTGAATATAATAGTATCAGGGGCATAGAAAGGGAGTGGACGGACAGTTCTCGGGGGAAAAGGGGTATGGAGGGTGCAGGAAGAGACTGCACAAAAATCGTACACCTATGGATGAGGACAGTGAGGGGGAGGTAAGGGCAGAGGGTGGGGTGGGAACTGGGTGGAGGGGAGCTATGGGGGGAAAAAAGAACAATTGTAATAATCTGAACAATAAAGATTTATTTTAAAAAAAGAAAAAAAAGAACATTAGTAGAAAAACTGGCAAAATTTGATTAAGATCTGTAGATTAATTATTGTATCATCATTAATGTCCTGGTACTGACAATTATACTATAATTATATAATTGTTAACAGTATAGTCTATACTATTTTTCTCCTTTTCTCTAAGTATAAAAATAAACACACTTTAAAGGAGATTTATAAGAAAGAAAACCTTTCTTAAGTGCTTCAGAATAAATGAGACTTGAAAGAAGCTGAGAGTCTATTAGAATAAATAACAGATAAATTTAAGTTTTTCTATGCACGTCAGAATTTTATACTAAAAGAATCTTTCAAAAACAAGAGAAGAGAATCAGTGGAGGCTAAATTTTCTTTTAATTAGAAAAATAAAGTTACTAGACAATGTGAGTATTTTCTACCTCTGATATAGGAAGGAAAGAGGATGCAGGAAAACAATTTCCTGGCATAAAAGCCTGGAAAATCACAATATCCAAACAATCATGAAAAAGAGGAGTTAAGAGAGAAACCAAGATGGCGGCATAGGTAAACACCTAAACTGCTGCCTCGCACAACAATTTCAAAACTACAACTAAAAGACAGAACGGACACCATCCAGAACCACAGGAAAGCTGGCTGAGTGAAAATTCTACAACTAGAAGGAAAGAGGAAAGCTCACAGAGAATTGGAGGTACGGCAAAGGGGCTTTGTGCGTGCAGAGAGGAAGGGCGGCTGAGAGCCTGGCTGACTTTCTCTGGCGGAAGGGGGAAGGAAGCTTCCGACCGCACTGAACCCCAGTTCTGACAGCACTGAACCCCAGTTCCGGGCAAATCCCTGGGGACCCACGCTCTTATGGGGGGAGTCTGGACTCTCGGGCGGAGACTCGGGAGCCAGGGAAGGCGGAGGACTGAAAGTGCCCGCGCGCGCGCGTGCCAGTGAGCACAAAGGCTGCGGAAGTTGCCACAGGCTTTCCCTAGTGAAAGGGAGTCAGAGGCTCCTGACGGCACTGAGCCCCAGTTCTGACTGCAGTGAACCCCAGTTCCAGGCGAGCCCCTGGGGACCCACGCTCTTGTGGGGGGAGTCTGGACTCTCGGGCGGAGACTCGGGAGCCAGGGAAGGCGGAGGACTGAAAGTGCCCGCGCGCGCGCTCGCCAGTGAGCACAAAGGCTGCGGAGGTTGTCACAGGCTTTCCCTAGTGGAAGGGAGTCAGAGGATTCTGACTGCACTGAGCCCCAGTTCTGACTGCAGTGAACCCCAGTTCCAGGCGAGCCCCTGGGGACCCACGCTCTTGTGGGGGAGTCTGGACTCTCGGGCGGAGACTCGAGCTGGGGAAGGCGGAGGACTGAAAGCGCACATGCACGCAAGGGCAAGGCTGACAGGAAGCCAAAACTGAGACTCCACCCCATCCAAGCTGAGCACAGAGGCTATTGCAATTTGGCAAGTCTAATCCTATAAGGCTGTCTCCAGCACCGAACTTCTCCCAGCATAGACACAGCTGATCCTTACAGCCAACTGGCCTGGAGGTCAATTCTTCCCAGTGATACCAACAACAATAAAGACTTAATTACAACAAGGCTGTACACACAGTCCACAAAGGGGTGCACCAAGAGTGTCCACCTCAGGTTAACTGGGGAAGCAGACCCACTGGGCCATATTGGAAACCTAGCACAAATATCTACCTTACCAACTCAGGGAATCAGTGAAAATGCGGGGTCAAAGAATCAGATCACAAACGAAAGAAATGGAGGAAAACAAACGACTGGATATAGAATTCAAAACCACCGTTATAAGACTTTTTAAGAATATCCTAGAAAAGGCCGATAAATATAACGAGACCCTCGAAGATATGAAAAAGGACCAACTAGAAATTAAACATACACTGACTGAAATAAAAAATATTATACAGAGACCCAGAAACAGAATAGAGGAACACAAGAATCAAGTCAAAGAATTGAAATACAAAGAAGCAAAAAACACTCAACCGAAAAAGCAAAAAGCAAAAAAAAAAATCCAAAAAGTTGAAGATAATGTAAGAAGACTCTGGGACAACTTCAAGCGTACCAACATCAGAATTATGGGGGTGCCAGAAGAAGAGAGAGAGCAAGATACTGAAAACCTATTGGAAGAAAGAATGACCGAAAACTTCCCCCACCTGGTGAAAGAAATAGACTTACAAGTCCAGGAAGCCCACAGAACCCCAAACAAAAGGAATCCAAAGAGGACCACACCAAGACACATCATAATTAAAATGCCAAGAGCAAAAGACAAAGAGAGAATATTAAAAGCAGCAAGAGAAAAACAGTTAATTACCTACAAGGGAGCACCCATACGACTGTCAGCTGACTTCTCAACAGAAACTATGCAGGCCAGACGGGAGTGGCAAGAAATTTTCAATGTGATGAATAGCAAGAACCTACAACCAAGATTACTCTACCCAGCAAAGCTATCATTCAGAATTGAAGGGCAGATAAAGAGCTTCACAGATAAGAAAAAGCTAAAGGAGTTCATCACCACCAAACCAGTATTATATGAAATGCTGAAAGGTATTCTTAAAGAAGAGGAAGAAGAAAAAAGTAAAGAGAAAAATTATGAACAACAAATACATATCTATCAACAAGCGAACCTAAAAATCAAGTGAATTAAAAACCTGAGGAACAGAATAATCTGGTGAATATAATAGAATCAGGGGCATAGAAAGGGAGTGGACTGATAATTCTCAGGGGGAAAGGGGTATGGGGGGTTCATGAAGAGAATGGACAAAAATCATACACCTATGGATGAGGACAGTGGGGGGGAGGTAAGGGCAGAAGGTGGGGTGGGAAATGGGTGGAGGGGAGCTATGGGGGGAAAAAGGAGAAATAATTGTAATAATCTGAATAAAGATTTATTTAAAAAAAAATAAAAATAAAATGAATAACTAAAAAAAAAAAAGAGGAGTTAAAGGTTCCTCTATAAGTTAGAGTTTTAGAGACAAAAATGACAATATAGGTCTATGCATGGGAAGGATAGCAATAGGGACTAAATAACATCCATAAATGTTACTTGATTTGCAAAAGCTGAGAGGTAAGTTGCTGCTTAAACTGCAGATCCAATTTGGTAGTAACACCACCTATCAGATTTTCAGCTATTTCTATTTGTTTAAAATATATTTTTATTGATTTTAGAGAGGAAGAGAGAGAAATATCAATGATGAGACAGAATCACTGATCGGCTGCCTCCTGCATGCTCCCCACTGGGGACCGAGCCCTGTACCTGGGCATTTGCCCTGACCAGGAATCAAACCTGTGACCTCCTGGTTCATAGGTCGACACTCAACCACTGAGCCACACCAGCTGGGCACAGTTATTTCTATTTTTAATCTAGGAAAATATTACTATCTTTATCCTCAATTTTCTCCCCTATCATTACACAATGTTTCCACTGAAACTACTCTAAACAGGAAGCAATAACCACCTCAATGCAAGTTCTTCTTTGCAGCATTCGACAGAGAAGTATATGCAGAACCCAGAGAGACTACTATTCCAGAAGCCAAGAGAAAAGGAAGTTCAAGATGAGGTTAAAAGTTTGGAATTTGAATCCAGACAGGTTAACTGCCTCTAAAAACAAAATTCAAAACTATGCAGAGAAATGTAACAGAATCCAGTCTCTATAATGTATCATTCATAATAGTCAGAATGCAATCCAAAATGACTTGACCTAAAATAAACAGGAAAAAGTGACTCATTCTCAAGTGAAAAAGGCAATCTATAGAGGCCACATCCAATGCTGAAATAAGCAGAAAAGCATCGATTATACTTACTCACAAGGATATAAAGAAAAATATGTCTGTAAGGAATGAACGAATAGAGAAAGTCACCAGAGAAACAGAATTTTTAAGAAGAACCATACAAAAATTCTGAAAATGAAAATATCCAAAAGAAAACAAAAAAAAATCACTGGATAAAGGAGATACAGGAAAGAGTGAACTTACAGGTCAATGGAAATAGTATAATCTGAGGTTCAGGGAAAATTTTTTATTTAAAAATAGATAAAGCCTCAGGAATCTGTGGGACAATATTTAAAAATGCATGTAAATGAAGGCCCAAAAGGAGAGGAGATAGAAAAGTGGGCAAAAATATATTTGAAGGAAATATGGCCAAAAATCCCCCAAATTTGATGAAAGCAATAAATATACCAATTTAAGAAATCTGTAAGTATACAGTGAGTTCAGTATTGGCACCCAAAAGCTATGTCCAGCAGCTTTGAATGTGATCGTTTTTTGGAAATACGGTCTTTGCAGATGGGATTAAGTTAAGGATCTCGGGATAAGATAATCCTAGGTTTAGAGTGGGCCCTAAATCCAACAACTAGTGTCCTTATGGCTTTTCCAATATTTTGAATTACTTTTTATGACAGATGTCAAGATTGCCAGTAATTAATGAATGAATGAATTGGTCAATTCAGCGGTATTCAAACACAAGTGGTAGAATTCCAGCTTCAGGCAATAAATTCATTGGACAAAGACTCTTGCAGATAACAATATAAAATGTAGACAAAATGAAAGAAAAATATCTGAAGACACTGGAATGTGATCAAGAGTAGGCAGACACCAGGGCACAGTTTTCCCTTAACCTTAAAGGACCAAAACTATAAGGAATAAAAATTTGACTGCGTGGCTTTTTTTTTTTTTTTTTTTTTTTTTTTTTTTTTTTTTTGCCTGAGAGTATTCTCGCTTTCTATAGTTCTATTGGTGGAAAACTGCAGTCTTACCGCAGGAGGTGGCAGAGGAAAGAACTCAGGGGTGGCAGACGAGCTGGACACTGAGGGAACAAATCCCAGAAGTAAGGTGGCTGCAGAGTGGTACAACTCTCAATCTGCATATAAACTGCACCCCAATTCCTGCCTGATTATAGACTCTGCATGTCCAGGGAAGATCACAGAGGGCCGGGAATAAAAGTGGGCAGAGAGAAGTAAGAAATCCATTAAGATCTGAAAGTTTGGGGTTGTTGTTCTTTTACTTTCTTATTGAATTTACTGGGGTGACATATAGGTTAATAAAATCATATAGGTTTCAGATGTTGAATGTTATAATACATCACCTGTATATTATATTGTGTGTGTTCAAGTCAAGTCTCCTTCCATCACCACTGCTATGTTTTTAATAGAGTGCGGTCTGTAAAGTATATACAGCTTGAGTACTAGAAAGCTAAACGCTTCACTGGACTAAAGTATCCGTAGACATGGGCTGGTTGATAAGTTGAAAATTTAAGGGGAGGGCAGAAATGCTGAAAGCTAGGAAATGCAAAGAGGATGGGCTCCAAAGTATGAGATAAACTCAGCCCAAATAATTATGAAGACACTGGGAAGACACTGCAAGAGAAAAGGCCACAGCTGGAAGCCGAGAGAACTAAGTGGGGTATCAGCTGAGGGATGTCGCTATGGGAGAGGCAAAGCTTACACTTTCAGTCCAGACTGCTTAACTGAGTACTGGGCCAAAAACAAAAACAATGATCTGCAAAAGAAAAAATGATAGAGTTGCTCTAACATATTATCCACAGTGTCCATTTTTCAAACAAAAGTTACAGATATGCAAAAAACAAACAAAACAACAACCAGGAAAGGGTGACCCACATTCACACATAAGGCAGTCGAAAGAAACAGACTCCTGCCTTAGGTGGTTTGGCTCAGTGGATAGAGCACTGGCATGTGGACTGAAGGGTACCGGGTTCAATTCCAGTCAAGGGCACATGCCCGGGTTGTGGGCTCAGTCCCCAGTAGGGGGCATGCAGAAAGCAGCCGATCAATGATTCTCTCTCATCACTGATATTGATGTTTCTCTCTCTCTCTCTCTCTCTCTCTCTCTCTCTCCATCTCTTCCTCTCTCCCCCTTCATCTCTGGAATAAAAATATATATTAAAACAAAAACATAAAAGCAAACCCATAAAATGTCTAGGAAAAAAGTAAGAGAAAATCTTTGCAACCTTGTAGTCAAAGATTTCTTAGATAAGATAAAAAAGGCACAAACTATATGGAAAATTGAACTTCATCAACACTGAAAACTTCTTTTCAACTTTTCAAAAGATGCCATTAAAATAATGAAAAAAAAAAGTCACAGGCAGTGAGATATTTGTAACACAAAAATTGTATCCAGAATATATTTTTTAAAAACTGTTATAACTCCTAAGAAACCAGAAACACCAATCAGAAAGGATATATGCACCCCTATGTTCATAGCAGCACAATTTACAATAGCTAAGATTTGGAAACAGCCTAGGTGCCCGTCAGCAGATGACTGGATCAGAAAACTATGGTACATCTACACAATGGAATACTATGCTGCCATAAAAAAGAAGGAATTACTACCATTTGTAGACACCTGGATGGAATTAGAGAACATTATGCTAAGTGAAATAAGCCAGTCAGTGAAAGAAAAATACCACATGATCTCACTCATTTAGGGATAATGAAAAACATTATAAACTGATGAACCAAAAGATAGTTACAGAGGCAGTAAAGCATCAAACAGAGTGTCTAATTACAGCAGTAAGGTTAGGGAGAGGTGGGGGAAATAAGAGATCAACTGAAGGACTTGTATGCATGCATATAAGAGTAACCAACGGATGCAAAACATTGGGGGGTGAGGGCAGGTATGGGAGTGGGGTGGGGGGGGGGGGGCAATGGTAAGATATGTACACATATAATACCTTAATAAAAATTTGGAAAAAAAAAAAAAAAGGAAGAAATTTCTAAAAATCAAATTAATAAAAAAAAAAAAAAACTGTTATAACTCCATAAAAAGAAAATGCTCCAATTAAAAACTGGGCAAAAGAGGTGGACATTTCACAAAGATATATAATTTGGCCAATAAACACAATGTAAAGAAGCTCATATTGCCCTAGTTCAGTGGTTGGCAAACCATTAGTCAACAGAGCCAAATATCAACAGTACAACGATTGAAATTTCTTTTGAGAGCCAAATTTTTTAAACTTAAACTTCTTCTAACGCCACTTCTTCAAAATAGACTCGCCCAGGCCATGGTATTTTGTGGAAGAGCCACACTCAAGGGGCCAAAGAGCCGCATGTGGCTCGCGAGCCGCAGTTTGCCGACCACTGCCCTAGCTGGTTTGGCTCAGCCGATAGAGTCTCAGCCTGTGGACTGAAAGGTCCTGAGTTTGATTCCGGTCAAGGGCACATGCCCAGGTTTCGGGCTCAATCCCCACAGGGGGCGAGCAGAAGGCAGCCAATCAGTGATTCTCTCTCATCATTGATGTTTCTATATCTCTCTTCCTCTCTGAAATCAATAAAAATATATATATTTTTTAAAAAGCAGCTCATATTGTTGGTCACCAGTGAAATACAAATTAAAATATAAATGAAATACTACTGTACCAATTCATAAAATAAGACTGATCACTGTATGCAGCCCTCATACATTGCTGGCAGGAATGTAATGATACAACACAATGAAAAAGAATCTGATAGTTTCTTATAAATTTCTATGTACACTTACCATGTGACCCAGCAATTCCACTCTAAGGTATTTTTCCAAGAGAATTAGAAACATGTCTGCACAAAATCTTGTACATGAATATTCATAAAAAGCTTTATTCATAATAGCCCCAAACTGAAAACAACTCAGATGTCCATCAATAGATAACCTGATCATTGTGGTATATATCCATGTAATCAACTAGTACTTAGCAATAAAAAGGAACAAACTAGTGATATATACAACATAAACAAATCTTAAAACATTATATTGAGTCAAAGAAATCAGACGCAAAACTGTGCATGCCATATGGTTCCATTTTTATGAAATTCCTGAAAAGGTAAAACTAATCTTTAGTGACAAAAGGATATCCTGGTTGCCCGAGCCATGGGGAGGTGAGGGAACAGGCTGCTGAGAGGACCAGGAAATTGGTCACAGTAATGGCAATATTCCCATCTTGATTGTGGTGGTAGTTACATGTTGGTCTACATTTTTCAAAACTCATCAAAGTGTACAATTAAAATGGGTGTGTTTTATTATATGTAAATGATACCTCAATAAGGTTGATTAAAACATTGAAAAGTGTAGTTACCTGTCAGAATGACTACCATCAACAAATCAACAAATGACAAGTGCTGGCGAGGATGTGGAGAAATGGGAACCTTAGTGCACTACTTGTGGGAATGTAGACTGTGCAGCCACTGTGGAAAACAGTATGGAGTTTCCTAAAAACATTAAAAATGGAACTGCCATTTGACCCAGTGATCCCACTTCTAGGAATATATCCTGAGAATCCTGAAACACCAAATCAGGAAGAATATATGCACCCCTATGTTCACAGCAGCAATATTTACAATACTTGAGATCTGGAAACAGCCCAAGTTCCCATCAGTAGAGGAGTGGATAAAAAAGCTGTGTTACATTTACACCATGGAATACTATGCAACAGTAAAAAAGAAGGATCTCTTACCCTTTGAGACAGCATGGAGGGACCTGGAGAGTATTATGCTAAGCGAAATAAGCCAGTCAGAGAAAGATAAGTATCAAATGATCTCACTCATATGTGGAATCTAATGAATAAAATAAACAGATGAACAAAATAGATCCAGAGACATAGAAGCATGGAACAGACTGACAAATTGCAGAGGGAAGGTGGGGATGGGGGGCATGGAGGGAGGGATAACCATTAGCCAAAGAACTTATATGCATATATGCATAATCCATGGACACAGACAATAATGTGGTGAAGGCCTGAACATGAGGGGGGTTGGGGGGAGCAGGTCAATGGGGGGAAATGGGGGACATCTGTAATACTTTGAATAAAGATAAATTTAAAAATAAATAGGGAAAAAGTGTAGTTATCTTTGACACAACAGTTAAAGACACTAAGTCATTGTTTATACATCTCATAAATAAACTTAACTCATCTCACAATTCCCAAGCAGCTGTTACCTTAGGATATTACCACCGTTCGAATTTATCCTATGTGCTCATGTGACTATCTGCCCTTCCGCCTGTTCCCCCTACAACACATCCCACTCTAATGTTAGCTCCATGAGGGCGGAAACCTTGACTGAATTTATGCTGCACCCTCAGTGACAAGTGTACCTGGCCCATGGCAGGTGCTCAATGCATTTTGCTTGAATGAATGAATGAATGAATGAATCCCTTACATGTTGGTACTCATTGGGATGAATACTCACTGATCTCTCCTAGGCCTTTGCCCGGTTTTCCTGGTCAATCTTCTATCTATGGTTTCAATTACATCTATATACCAATGACTGTGTCCGACACTCTCTTGCTGATCACTGGACCCATTACAACTGCCCACTGGACATCTCCATTTGAAATTCCCTCGGGCAACTCAAATTCCACGTGTCTAAAGTGGAACTTAGTAACTTCCTCTAAGTTTATTCATCTCATGTATACTAAAAATAAAACCTTGTCTCAAACATATCATTCACATTACCTTCCTTTCAAATCCTTTCTTTTCTCACAAACTCACATTTACCCTCTCAAATTCCCCACAGAATACTCTATTTATCCTCACACAGTCTCCATTTACTCAATACATTAAATCCAGCGTCCACCCTGCCCAGGCCAGTCAAAGCAGCTTCACAGAAGTCAGCAACAGCCCTGACTGGTTTGGCTCAGTGGATAGAGCATCAGCCTGCAGACTCAAGGGTCCCAGGTTCAATTCCGGTCAAGGGCATGTACCTTGGTTGCAGGCACATCCCCAGTGGGGAGTGTGCAGGAGGCAGCTAATCAATGTTTCTCTCTCATCAATGTTTCTAACTCTCTCTCCCTCTCCCTTCCTCTCTGTAAAAAAAGCAATAATATATATATATATGAAGTCAGCAACAGACATCATGTAATGTTCTCAATTAAATGAATTCTCTCTTAGACGACTGTACTTTTAGCCCCTTCCTCTATGCCCTCTGGCTCTGCCCTAATTCGATCTTTGTTATTTCTGTTAGATTTGTTCAAAACCACTCTAATTAGTCTCTCCACCTCCAGTCTCTTGTTTGTCTAGTTCATCCTTCTCAATGCCTACGGAATTATTTTTCTGAAATACAAAAACCACGCCTCTACCCTTTCAAAAATAAGTCAGTGGTCTCTCCCTAACAGCTAAACTTCAAACTACCAGCAACACACATGTGTTCAGCATCCCTGACAGCCACTTCCACTTTGACCTCCAAGCATTTTCTAAAACACCATGCCCTTTGTCTTCGGTGCTTAGCTGCTTCTGCCTGCAATTCTTTTTCTTCTTATCCACCTTAAAATTCTGTGTGCTCTTTACTACTTAATTCGAATGTCTCCTCTGTTATGGATTCTTCCCTAATTCCTTCAGTCAGAGCTGTTCGTTCCCATTTATGATTAACGTGTGTAGCCATACCTCTAGTGAACACCTGTCAGGTTACACTGACTATGACACTTACTGTAGGGGCAGGCATTACAGACATTATTCCATGCAGTATGCTAGGAATCTTTCGTACTTTTTATCCAACACTGACCCCTGGAGACAGGGCTAGTTTGTGGTAGCGGGCAATCTTCGGCATTTCTACCTGTCTGTGTCCAACTTGACCATAACTCCCCTGTGCCCACTGGCCCAGTGCTGGGCATACTACCAGCAGCTGCAGGTACTTAAGTACTTTTCCAGAGTGAATTAACACATGGCCCATTTCCTGTTCGTCAGCTAGATCAACTCCCCTATTCACTGGGATGATGTCCTGGAGCCAGATTAACTTCATATCCGTGTAATTCTTCACACAGACACTGAAATTACTGAAAACTACCCTTTTCTCTTAATAAGAGCTTTTCAAGCTGTGAACTTTGTATCATTTTCCAACAGTAGTCCTCGTTTTCTCAGATGTTCCCTTTCAGGACTTGATTCTGGACTTACACACACTTTTTATGTAAAAGAGGACTGTACTCCAGATAAACACATTTCAAACGTTTTCAACTGTCCCTTATCTCTGACAGCTAAATCTGCTTTTTGATGAGACTGTGTTAAGATGGTGGAACTTTCCAGAACCTAAACTCAGTCAAGGTTTAAATGAATAATTTCACATAGGAAAATGAGTAAACAGATTACTAATAGGATGTTTTGCTTGGGTTGTCCCTCAGGTGTGTATTTACATAATAAAATTTTATCTTAGAATAAAATCCAAAGTTCCCAGAAGATTAAAAGAGCCAGAATTTTTAAATGACTCAGACTCAGTTGTGTATATAGTTGGGGGCAGAAATAAATGTATTAATGAAATTTAAGAAAACCATTGTCCACCATCACACACTAGCCCTACCTACAGGATCAGTCTTCAAACACTGGTCAGCCACTGTGCTACAGTTTGATTTAAAATAAGGATCTGTTGCCCTGCCAGTGCGGGTCAGTTGGCTGAGCGTCGTCCCGTGCACCAGGAAGTTGCACATTCAATTCCTGGTCAGGGCACAAGCCTGGGTTGCAGGTTGAATGAATGAATGGCCCAGCAGGGGGCATGCAGGAGGCAGCCGATTGATGTTGATATTTCTTTCTCACCAATGTTTCTCTCTCCCTCCCACTTCTCCCCCTTCCTCTCTTTGGAAACAATAAAAACATATTTTTAAAAATAAAATAAGGATTTGTTAGCAAAAATGTACCAGGCACTTCTCCTTGCTCACAAAATAATGTATGTAATGCCTACTTCACTCTCTGCTGGGTCGTAAGTCAGTCCGTGAATGTCAGTTCCGTTCCCTCGTTTCCCCATCAGCTCCTAAATGAAGCATGCCCTGGAATGCCAGAGCAGTTCCTTTCCATGTGCACAAATCCCACGTATTCCGCATACGGTTCTCTTTCTCAAGAGCTGTCCTGGGTGAGAAGAGAACAATCATGAAATTTAAGCCAGGTTATTCATGGGGAAAAAAAAGTGAGACATAGCCAAATGCTGGAAAGAGGCAAACATCATCTCAACACGACCTAAAATGAGCACAGGTATGTCAGCACCTGCCTGATGGTACCATTAATCTCCCGTCGCTGAGAAAAAGTCACCTCGCTGCCAGCCTTTCCTAGCAAAAGAAATGCAGTTCACCTTAAGATGAAACAGAATTTATGTTTTCTTCAAAAACTTGATTTTCAAATAACTCCAACCAGAATCCTCGTGTTGGGATGGAATCTCTTCTGATGCAAACTGAAAAGGCTGCTGACACGTCTACCCGGGGGAGGGCACGCAAGGATGGCTGTTTCCCAGCCACAGTCACTGCGGCAGGAACGGCTCTCTGGGTTTGCCTATGACTTTTTCTTTGAAATGTCTCATGTGTCTTACTTTGTATGTGCCGGGGCCAAGGCTCAGGGGAGTGTCTTTGTCCTTCTGAGTTCCACCATGACGTTCTGCAGTGATTTGGGGTGGAGTGAGTCCTGAGCAGTTTATGCGGTGAGAATGGACTGTTTGCTCAGGCCTGCTCCACTCTTTCCAGTATTTGTTACTCGTTACAGCATATTTTTATGTGTATCAGGACTTCCATCTTCAAGTGTAATGTTTTCTCTTTAGAGCTGGAAATTTTAGCACAATGAGTTGATCTAGTGTAACTCCTCTGGTTTTGGTGGAAGCACAGCTACTACGGGGTTTAGAGCCAGCTATGAAAGACGCCTGCTGCAATCACATTAAACTTCAAAAAAGGGAGACAGATCAGCTGAAACTATTGTTTGAAAAGAGAGTTTTCAAGTAGATGTCTCAAAGCATCTGAAACTCACCGTAATGGAAAGCCTCTCTATAAAATACTCCTTAAATATGTAAAATAAACTAACTATGGCTTAGCTGAGACACCAACTTCTTGATATTCTTTATGTGAGAAAAACAAACCTAGTTAACCCCACTTTACTCTGCAGCGTGCAATAACAACACTGCTCAAAGGATGAGGGAAACCAGCAGGAGCACAGAACGGCAAACCGAAATTAACCCACCTAGGAAGAATAACTTCTTAAAATACAGCCTGCTCTCCATATCCGCGGTTCCACGTCTGCGGATTCAACCAACTGCTGGTCACAAATATTCAGAAAAAGGGTTATGTTGTTGCTGACGTGAGCTAGGTAGTCAGGTCTGTGATGGCGCATATGTACTGAACA
This sequence comes from Plecotus auritus, assembly GCF_963455305.1. NCBI lineage: Eukaryota > Metazoa > Chordata > Mammalia > Chiroptera > Vespertilionidae > Plecotus > Plecotus auritus. The sequence goes on from NC_137777.1 coordinate 42,678,213, forward strand.
CGTACAGGCTGTTTTCTTGTCATTATTCCCTAAACAATACCATGTAACAACTATGTATATAGCATTTACATTGCATTAGGTATTATAAGTAGTCTAGAGATGGTCTAAAGTCTACGGGAGGATGTGTGTAGGTTACAGGCAAATACTGTGCCATTTTGCATAAGAGACTTGAGCATCCGCGCGTGTTTTAATGTTGCGGGGGGCCTGGAACCAATCTTCTGCAGATACCGACGGGCAAATGGAATTCATTTTCAACCTAATCATTTTCTAATGACTCATTTAAACAAACAAAAAAAACTGCTTATATTTAATTATACAAAGGTATTTCTAATATAATTAGTATGGAAAATCAAAAAATTTAGGATAGTATAAATTAAAACGTAACAAAAAAGTATTCAAATATTTAGCTCAAATGTACAGCATTTCAAGAATGTCTTTCCCATAATAATTATCTTTAAAAAGCCCCATGATTTTGAAACATTTTGGCATTATAATGAAAAAGTATCAAATTATACAACAAAAAGCCCTAGGACACTAGGACTGTAATTTTAAGCGAGCTTTTATGAAATGCATGGAAGTTATGGAAGCATACTGACTGAAGCATAAAGTCTGAGGTTCACAGAACTAATGACATAAAACTTTTTGCTAAAAAACAATAAAACATTCAAGTTTTAAAAGATAATTGAAATGCACTCAATGAAACTGCAAAGAAACAAACACTCATTTATGACACAGATCCAAAAGCTTGCTTCTAAAATGTGATTAAAAACTTTAGGTGAGCCCAAGCAAGAATAAAAGCATTACCAAGAATGTGCAAGTGTTCAGTCAGTCACATTCTGCTCTGTGAAGTCAGCTTTATTAATAATAACTTTAATTGCATAATAATTTAAATTACTTAATAGATTTAAGCAAAAGAATGTGAGCTTAATACCTACATTCTGGTGAGCAAATGAACTTTTAGTAATTTATAAGTTTTAATTAAAGGCTGGATAATGAAAAAAAATTAAAAGTTAAAGCAACTTAGTTTTCAGTACACTAATATAATTTCACTTTGTAATACAATATTAACTGTCACATCAAATTTCAATAGGCAAAGAAAGCCAAGGAAGGATTTATACAATATTCAATAAGCAGTAATTACCTAGTCAGCATACAATAACAAAATAAAAAATACTAACCTAGAAACACAGCAAAAGGATTTGTTTTTAAGTTCCAGAAATAAAAATAACAGAATAGCATGTAAGCCATAACACCCCAGCCCTATAATTTCTAAACTACAGCCCAATTAAAACATTTAAGAAACAGGAGCAATCTATGTGTTTTTCCACCAGGTAAACAGACCTGAGAAAGTTACCTATAGAGAAATAGGCTTTAAAACTCTTAACCACCAAGAACCTTCTACTGTGACACGAAGATGTGGATACACCTCTCAGGACACTAAGCCATTTCCCACAATCCTGTCCACCGCTCAGCGGCAGGTTGCGATGCACCAGAGAGACAATATTTCACATCAACACCCAGCTCGTTTGACCAAAGAAGCCTGTTTATACTCATTAGTATGTTGAAGTCATAATACACAAAGTTGGAAATGTTCAGCTTGTCCATAAATAATGAATATTATCTCTGCTGTAAGCTTTAATAAAAGGTCTGAGCAGTCAATCCAATAATGCGGAAAACAGACTACAGTCTGACTAAGGTAAAGATATATTCAAATTATTACTGTTTTCATTACCAAGAATTAACAAATAAATACAAATAAAAAATTGAAGCAGCAAAATTACATCTACCACATCTCTAAGCAAAAAATCAATTCAGAGCTTGAATGCAATTTTTGCTTCATTTCTAAAAAAAAATGCAGCATTACTTGGAGACATTTCTAAACGACTAGATTTGTAAATAAGCAGTGACTTTCTTTTCATGGCAGTCTATGTCTAGTTCATTCTACGCAGATTATACACAAAACTAAAAATTACTTCGGCGTTTTCCAGTATGTGGTATGAATCAAGGTCTTTTTATTTTGAACAGTGATTTATTGTCATTCTTATAATAAACAAAACCAAGTTCTAAAATTTTAACTTTAAGCACTTAAAATTTCAGATGAAGAACCAATAATTGGTAACAGTTTCTGTAATTTCATATTAATAGTCTAATGACTACCTGGCAATCAATTTGAATGAATCCATTTCCGGTGAGAAAAAAAAGAAAACATGCAAAAATCCCTCCCACACCAACAAAACACATGTTCTTCTTATTTTGTATCTAACCTTGTAAAATTTGTAGAAATACATGACCATTCTACATAATACAGATCTCCTAGAGTGTTCCTAAAGAAAATTACAGTTTTTGGTCATAAGGAAGAAGACTAAGATGGAAAAGAGGTGGAAACAGGGGACCCTGCAGGAGCCAGACTCCCACGCACAAGCTCACTGCAGTTCAGCGGTCACGTTAGTGGTTACAGGTCAGCACATGATGTTCAAGGCAACTAAGAAATCAGAACACAGGTATTTCCTCTTCCTAGCGTTAACCATTCTTTCAAAAATTCTATCCACAAAGGACTGTTGGTGGTTTTTTCAAAGGAGAACAAAAAATAAACAGGAAAGAAATGCTTCTATCCCCAAATTCATATAGACAATCAGTTAAGTGGACTAGAGCTGGTTTCAGACCGCCCAGTGACACCGAATTATTGGTACCATCTGAGGTAGGTGCCACCCCCACACGGTTCAAAACATGATCCAGTAAAACAAATATGTGGTGTTATGCCCCAAACAACTAGAAAGCATTTCATTATTGTTCTAATACCATGTTTAATGAATCCCTTTGATAACAGACCTCTAGGATGCTGTATCTTAATGATATACCTGAGTTATTACTGGCAATAGAATTCAAAACTTCAATGAGCGTAAAAGCATCATTAGAAAAACAGCCTTATGTAAAAGGAGGGAGAACTTAGAGCTCAATACTACTGCCAAATATATGAAGGCAGAAATTTTGTTTGTGGAAGACAGAGTAGAGCTAGCTGTACCCACCTAATCAAGACCAACCAAAATACAGAATAGAGAACTGGGGGTGGGGGTGGGGGTGGGGGAGAGTTTAAAAAAAATAAAAGGAAGAGGAAGAAGAAGAATGGAGGAGAGCCAGGCAGCAAAAGAATCACTAAGGAGAATGAAAATAAAAGACAATGAGGCATGTGCATATGGCCCTCTTTTCTCCGCCATTTGTGTGCCTAGTAATTTACAATGTAAGTGGCATATGGGTCACACTAGCAGGCAAAAGATGAGCTTTCTGATGGACAGAGATGAAGGATTTGGAACTAATTAGTTGTTTTGTTTTCTTGGTTTTGTTTTCGCTTTTAATTCATACCTGGAAGCCTTGAATCCTTGCTAAATATTCCAGCTGTTTTGAAGGTTGTACTGCAGAACAAGGGGGAGTAGGAGAACTTCCTTTTAACCCTATGGCTTCCGCCGTAGGAGATGTTCCATTCATAAGGAGTTCCCTGGCAATTGTGGCTGAACTATTCGAGGTGGGAGATATACTGAAGAAAGAGCTGGAGGGTTGGTTCATATCTTTGGGTGACAAATAGCCTAGGGTATTGCCAGAGATTACTTTGTGGCGGCTGGCTTCCATCTCTTGATAAACATCAGGAGACAAATGAAGAATTCCTTTTGGAGCTATAAATAAAATGAATGAACATTGTTATTACACTTACAAATAATGGAAATAGAAACATGTTATAGCATTATTAACTCAATGATTTCCATTGGTATGGTAATGAAATAAGAAACACTGTCCATTAAGCATCTTCCTCATATTTGCAGAGGCAAGTGCAGTCTCCATTTAGAGGTAAATAATGTATGTTTCAATATTCCTAAAATCATTAGTTTAAAAAGATCCAACAGCCCTGGCCAGCGTGGCTCAGTTGGTTGAGTGTCAATCCATGCACTAAAAGGTTGCTGGTTCAATTCCCATTCAAGGCACATGCCCAGGTTGTATGCTCAATTCCCAGTAGGGGGCATGCAGGAGGAAACATCTTACATCAATGTTTCTCTCTCTTTTCCTTTCCCTTCCTCTAAAAATCAATAAAAAAAATTTATTTTATTTAAGAAAAAGATCTAGCCCTGGCTGGTTTGGCTCAGTGGATAGAGCACTGGCCTGTGGACTGAAAGGTCCCAGGTTCGATTTCAGTCAAGGGTACATGCCTGGGTTGCAGGCTCGATCCCCAGTAGGGGGTATGCAGGAGGCAGCCAATCAATGATTCTCTCTCATCATTGATGTTTATCTCTCTCTCCCTCTCCCTTCCTCTCTGAAATCAATAAAAAATAATAATCTATACATATAAAAGCCTAAGCAATCATTCAACCATTCGACCATTTGACCGGTAGCTATGATGCGCACTGACCACCAGGGGGCAGACGCTCAACGCACAGGCATGGAAACATGCAACAGACTGATGAATCTCAGATTCATGCACCAGTGGGGTCCCTCGGGCTGGCCTGCAGGGATCAGGTCAAAACTGGCCCGGTGCACAGATTCGTGCACTGGTGGGGTCCCTCCACCTGGTCTGCAGGGATCGGGCCAAAACCAGCAGTCTGACATCCCCCGAGGTGTCCCGGATTGGAGAGGATGCAGGCCGGTCTGAGGGACCCGCCCCCCACATGCACAAATTTTGTGCACCGGGCCTCTAGTAAATAAATAAAAGATCCAACAAAATGATTTCAATGAAACGTGTATATGGAAGGGAAGCTGTGGCAGAACAAGGATAAATAATGTGTGGACATGCAATGGGAGATCAGATTAGGAATATGCAGTGTCTTCACCCTGCAATTTAATATTTTATGAGCTCATAAAAGAGACACAAACACCCTAATCTACACAGCAACTGAGACACAGCAGGTAAAATGAAGGCTGGGTCACTCCAAAGCTACGGTACCATCTCCGATATCCAATGGCCTACTGGTGCTCTCCTCTTCACAGACAACTCTAGCTCATGAACATGTCAAAAAGAGACAGGATCGTCTTCCCCCAATGGGCACTGTCTCCTATCTTGGTTATCTCATCATGATACCACCATCTATCTGCTCAGTTGCCCAACCTAGACTCCTGGCAACCATCTTTGATTTACCCACAAACAAGCAGTTATCATATCTATTCTAGAATTTGCCCCTTCATCCTTAAGCTCATCATAGTTCAAGCCAGGTCATGGATAGGCTGTGATAGAAAAAGGAGAGAGCGTGGGCTATGCTATCAGGTGGTGGGGTTGTAGATGCATAAAAAAAAGCACTTTCCTTTGACTACCATTTGTCTCGGAGATGTTTCAAACCACATTTCACACGACTTGTTCTAATGTCTCTGGGTCAAATAACAACTCGCAAATCACATTATCTTTCAAAATTATGGATAAATCACCATAATTTGGAGAATGTGTTCTCTTGAGAGATACCGCTTAATTCCCTTGTGCTTGCCCTTCCCTCTCCTGCTATTAACCTTCTGATTCAAGACCTCAATATTGATTTTTTTCCCAATAATTTTTTTTATTTATCAATTATAGTTGTCATACAACTATAGTTTTAGGGGTACAATACAGTGATTAGACATTATATAACTTACAAAGTGATCACCTCGATAAGTCTAGTACCCATCTGACACCGTACATAGTTATTACAATATTATTGACTATATTCCCCATGATGGATTTTATGTCCCTCTGACTATTTTTATAAGTGGTAATTTGTATATCTTAATTCCTTCCCCTTTTTCACCCATCCCCCAATCCACTTCCCCTTTGGCAACCATCAAAATGTTCTCTGTATCTATGCATTTATTTCTGTTTTGTTTATTTTTTAAGATTCCACAAAGTGAAATCATATGGTATTTGTCTTTCCCTGTCTTATTTAAATTAACATAATACCCTCTAGGTCCATCCATGCTATCTCAAAAGGTAAGATTTCATTCTTTTTTATGACAAAGAAATATTCCATTGTATTATATATGTACCATATCTCTTTTATCCAATTGTCTACTGATGGACACTTAGGTTGTTTCCATATCTTGGCTATCCTATATAATAAAACCCTAATATGCAAATCAGAATGACCAGTTGCTATGATGCACACTAACCACCAAGGGGCAGACGCTCGAGAGGGAGGCAACCAGTGGCGGCAATCGGGGGGCGGGGCCAGCCAGCAGGCAGTACCAGGCCACCAGCCAAGGCAGGTGCCAGCAGGGGCCCTCCGATCGCCCCGCCCACTGGTCACCCCACAGATGGCCCTGATTGCCGGCCAGGCCTAGGGACCCTACCCTATATATTGGGAATAGTCTCATAGATTTAAAAATTAAAACCTGGCAAGGCTACTTTAACACTGAAAAAACAGGATGATGCAGCGATGACATGCATGGACTCTGGCTTGCACATTTTGTGGTCAGCCTTTATTCTGACCCTTATAACTGTGTGACAAAGCCAATTACGTAACTTCTCTCTGCTTCAGTTTTTTCACCCATAAGATGGAGAAAATGGCACTACTGCCTCAGAAGGATCATGTTATGTACTACTTTTCATAATCAGGGCAAAACAATGTAGCTGCCCATACAACAGCAAGATGCCTTTCACCTGTATGAAAAGTATGGTCACTGGCGCATGCAGCGTCCTGGATGGCAAGAGGGATGTCTGACTGCTCGTTTAGGCCCTACATCCCATCCCTCGAGAGGTCCCAGATTGCAAGAGGATGTAGGCTGGGCTGAGGGACACTACCACCACCCACCCACCCCACCCTCCCAACCCGTGCACAAAGTTCATGCACCGGGCCTCTAGTTGTAAATAATGCTGCAATGAATATAAGGATGCATGTCTTTTCAAATCAGTATTTTGGGTTTCTTCAAATAAATACCCAGAAGTAGAACTGTTGGGTCTATCTTTAATTATTTGAAGAACTCCATACCGTTTTCCATACTGGATGCATCAATTTACAACCCCATCAATAGTGCACAAGGGTTCCCTTTTTTCCACAGCCTCATTAGCACTTGTTTGCCAATTTACTGATGATAGCAATGCTGACAGCTGTGAGATAGTACCTCATTGTGGTTTAATTTGCATTTCCCTGATGATTAGTGATGTTTGATATATCTGTTGGCATCTCTATGTCCTCTTTGGAGAAATGTCTATTCACATCCTCTGCCTTTTTTAATTGATTTGTTTGGTTTTTCTGTGTTAAGTTGTAGGAATTTCTTATATATTTTGGATACCAACCCCTTATCGGATGTATCATTGGCAAACATCTTCTCCCATTCACTAGGTTGTCTTTTTGTTTTGTTGATAGTTTTGCTTTGCAAAAACTCTATAGTTTGATGTAGTGCCATTTGTTTATTTTTTTCTTTTGTTTCCCTTGCCCAATGAGACAAATCCAAAAAATATTACTAGGAGTGAAGTCAAAGAGTTTACTGCCTAGGTTTTCTTCTAAGAGTTTTATGGCTTTGGGTCTTATATTTACATCTTTACTCCATTTTGAGTTTATTCTTGTTTATGGTGTAAGAAAGTGATTCACTCTCATTCTTTTGCATGTATCTGTCCAGTTTACCCAGCACCATTTACTGAAGAGACTATCTTTACCCTATTGTATATTCTTGCCTCCTTTGTCATAAATTACACACCATATAGTCACTGGTTTATTTTTGCATTGTTTATTCAGTTCCATTGATCTATATGTCTCTTCTTATGCCAGTACCATACTGCTTTGATTAGTATAGCCTTATAGTATAGTTTGATATCAGGTAACATGATATTTCCAATTTTTTTTCTTCTTTCTCAAGATTGCTTTTGATATTCAGGGGTTTCTGTGGTTCCATATAAATTTTAGGATTATTTGTTCTAGTTCTGTGAAAAATGCCATTGGAATTTTGATAGGATTGCACTAAATATGTAGCTTGCTTTGGGTAGTATAGACATTTTAACAATGCTAATTCTTCCTATTCATGAGCACAGAATATGCTTCTATTTATCTGTATCGTCTTCAATTTCTCTTTTCAATGTATTATGGTTTTCAAGTACGGGTTTCTTTACATCCTCAGTTAAATTAATTCTAAGGTGTTTTATTCCTATTGATGCAATTGTAAATGGAATTTTTTTCTTAAATTCCCTTTCTCATGGTTTGTTACTGGCCTATAGCAACACAACCAATCCCTTTCTCCAGGTGCCGATAAGGTGCTCCATCCTTCTCAGGAAGCTTAAGGCCGTGTTGGGATGAGGCCTTCACTTCATCCGGCAACAGCAGGGATGGCAGATGCGTATCCCAGGAAACCTCAGGCAGTTCCTTACCAGCAGAGCATGAAGAGGGAGTTGGGAATGGGGGGAGGCAGGGGCCAAGCTCCATGGGGCTTTATCTTGATGACATTAAAATATATGATTTGTTATTTCTTTCATTTATATGCCTTAAACTAATATATCAATCCTATTTTATGGATTTAGATTATGCCTTTTTGTTAGTTTTATAATCAGGAATAAATTTCAATAAAAAAGTTTTAAAGGAAACACATGCACTGGAAAAAAATAAGAGAAATTTCCCTAGCCTGAGGAAATAACTTTTAATATTTTGTTCTGAGATATACTGTATTTTTTATGCATTTTTTGTTAACTCGAAAAAATAAGTTAAAACATAGACGTACCATATGATCCTGTCGTTGTTTACAAAACAATATACTTTTAGTACTAATTTTCAAAGTAAAATATTTCATTATATGAATTGTTCTCTTAAATAATTCCATTTTGTTGGACATCTCATTTGTCTCTGATTTTTCGCAATTATAAACAGTGATGAACGTTTTTGTAATTAAATCCTTGTTCACAAAAAAAATCATTTTGTTTAGTTAGAAGCAGAATTGCTAGTTCAAAGAATATGTATTTTAGGGTTTTTGACACTAATAAATTACTCCAAATTGGTACAACTCCAAAAAAATTTGTACCATTTTCACATTTCCCTATTAACATATGAAAGTGCCTTTTCCCCAATTTTTCGGTATTAGATTTTTTTTGAGGGAGGCCACTGTTCTCTGTTACTGTAGATAAGTGGCAAAAACTTTTTAATAATAATATCCAAACCAAAATAGGAACAAAGGTACCTTCTGCCCCACCCCCTGGCCTCGGGAGGTGATCGGGCCTAAAGGCAAGTGCCAAAGGCCAATGATCTCATCAGTCATGCCTATGTAATGGAACCTCCATAAACACCCCTGAATGATGGGGTCTGGAAAGTTCCTACCGTTCTAACACATCCACGTGCTGGGAGGACAGTGTACCCCGACACAGGAACAGACATTTCTATGCTCCTGACTTTGCCAGATCTGGCCCTTTGCAGTATCTCTTTATCTGGCTGTTCATTTTATATCCTTAATAATAAACCGACTGATAGTCAGTCAAGTATCTTCCTGAGCTCTGTGAGCCATTCTAGCAATTATCAAACCGGGGGCGGGGGGGGGGGGGGATGTTGTAAGAACCCCCGGGATTTATAGAGGGTTGGTCAGAAGAACAGGTGGCAACGTGAGACCTATGACTGATAACGAACCTGGGCAGTCTTGTGGGACTAAGCCCTTAATCTGTGGCAGTGTCAGAATTTACCTGAAATGTGCAGTTTATTATATTTCAATTCTATCTCAATAAAGCTATAAAATATTTGCCAATTTGGTCAGTGAAATGCCATGGTATTGATTTTTGTTTTTTACTAGCTGCATAAACACAATATGTTCATCTTAGTTAAAGAATAACTTAAATGTTATGACTCTAAATTCTATACTCAACTGAAGAAATCAAGAAACTAACAGCATTACTGCAGTATTATTATACAGCAGTAATGGGCTTGCCAATAGCAATATTACAAAGCAACAATCATGCTCTCTCCACACTCAAGGGAGGTATTACCTCACAGTGTAGGAACTCATGCAGAGCGCCAGCTCCATATCCTACAGTAAAGCCTGAGTTGATATTCCCTCGTGAATAAAGAAGATTCCTTTCTACAGAGCTCAACTAACACAACAGTCATTAAAAGAGTGTAAAGATACGCATGGATTCCGCAGTCAACTACTGAATGAGTTTCAACCTGAATATCAGTAACAGAGCATACGGTTAGGTCTCAATTCATTTAGGTTCTTACTGTTGTAGATTTAGGTTGCCTTTCAATAGGGTAAAGAACTAAAAGTAGAATCAGAGAGTAACCTAGGGCTTGCATTTTTAATGACTTTTAACTTGTTTTGCCATTAGGTCCCCTGAAAAACGATACCAACTTATACTTCTAGGAGCAGTGTGCGACCCATCTTGTTTTCCCCTACTCCTGTTAAAACAGATTTAGCTATCCTAAATCACTACTGCAGCGCTATACTACTTCACTGTTATATTCATTCCCATGTATTTGATTATTACACAGGATAAACTCTTCTCGTGTGATCAACATAAGCCTGTGCCTTCATTACTGCTGGCTTTGACATCAGTTTTGCTCATGGACTTCAAAGGTATTCCCTTGGCTCAGGCTTGTAACATTTATCACATTCACCCTTTATCTCAAGATGTCCTGAACCTATTCTCCCATCATCTATTTTTCATCCCTGATTTTGCCTTTAGTACTCCCATCAATTGTCACCCTGGTACACGGCTACACTGAACATACAACTTTGGGACTAGTCTACACTTTACATGCATGATCTCATTTAATCCCCATAACAAACATACAAAATGGGCATTCTTATTGCTTTACATTAGAGATGCAAAGCTAAAGCCCAGAGAAGTCACGAAAGTGAGCCAACGTCATACGGACAGTAAGCAGCAATGCCAGAATTTGATTCCAGGCAGTCTGTCTCTAGAGCCTGGATACGTAACATGACATTAAATGGCCCCGGAAAGAACAAGTAGAAAGCTAAGTGTCATGTCCGGCCAGCTCCAAACACCTGGGGTTTGATCCAGGAAGTAATCAATGTTTCTGTCTGTCTCTCCCCTTCCCTTCCCCTCTCTCCAAAAATCCATGGAAAAAGATAATCCTCCTGTGAGGATTGACAGTGAACAAAACCCAATGACATGAAGGCACTGGTAAGCTGCGGGGACCTCTCCCTGGGCAGCAGAGGCCCTAGAACATGGCAGTGCTGAGACAGGCAGGTGGCAAGGACGATGGCACTAGTCCTGGGCGGCCCTGAGGATGAGCAGGGCCAGAATGGCAGTGCCTGCTCCTTGAGGTCTGCAGCTGTGACCACGGATGGCCTGGTGCTTGACCTCTGGCCACCTGAGAGCGAAGGAGGCCTTTACAGCAGTGTGGACCTCATGGCCAGGACGCTTTCTTTCCCAGGGAAGCTTGAAGCCCTTTATCAGGTGTCAGCACATGCGACCCAAGAAAGCGCCCACTGGGCCACCATGGCCACCCCCCTGCAGCACAGGAATAGACCACCCATCCTCTCCACGACACGCAGCTGCTAAGCTGACTGGCTCTCAGGAATCCCCCTTCCAAATGCCCTGTTGTTGAAATGCAATGGAGAAGGGTATATCATTGGATGCCCCCTCTCCTTCCCCACACAGCTCATATCCACCTGGTCTTCCAGTCACAGCCCTTGAGTCCCTAGTTCTGCTCAATTTTTAAGCAAAATACACACTGACACTATTTAAATAAAATCAACATGCAAATTTTGAAGGAAACTTCTGAAAATTAAACTAAAAAGGGGGAATATATGGGGACAGGGGGTAAATGGGAAATCTCTGAATCTCCCTCTCAATTTGTTATAAACCTAAAAGTTCTCTAAAAATTTAAATTAAAAAAATATCAAATTTTAAAAAGGCTGACATTTGTCTTAGCACAGAAAGTAACAAAGAAAAGACCACCATAATAGCAAAGCGGTACATGTACTAGACTGGAATCGCGCTATCAGTTCGAGTTGCAGTGGCCAGTAGCCTCTTAACCCACTTTCCTCGTCTGTATAACAAATTAGACAAGAGGAACTTGAAAATCTCCTGCAGCTCTAAAAGTCTATAAATCATCTTAACACAAACCAGAAAGCCTGGAATAAAACAATACACTTGAATAACATCACCCCAAAAGCCTGTTGAGTGTTTTTTAAAATGAGCTATTACTAAAGTTTTTTACGTCTTAAGAAAAAATCATGTCATACAGATGGCTGCTCCATTGTTAAAACAAACATCTTACAGGCTTGCTCAGCCATGTTAGTGTTTTTACATGACCCACCCAAATATCAAACTGGTATCTGAAACAATCGTTTGGACATTTTCCATGTTATGAAATATTCTTAAAAAATAATTCTGGTGCGTGATCTATAAAACAATCAAGAAAATACATAATTTTGGTGGAATTTCCTTCAAAATATTATTCATTTTTTCTTAATTGTCAGTAAAGTGATGGATCCACAAATAAGTATGTTGTCTACCGGGGAAATGCAGGCCTTTGAGTCGGAAGATTTGCTCCCTCTAGCCCACGCTCTGTGATCAGGCATGTTGTAAAATCACCCGAGCCTCAATTCTCCAGTCTATAAATGAGAGGTTGGACATTCTCCAACCTTTTCACACTTATGACTTTGGGCCTGTTTTTCCTCTTCTATGCGTATCATGTTTCGAGGGTCGGTCTTTTAGACAGACCACACTTATTTAGTAATGATAAGTAATCTTCCTGTTTCTTCCCCAAAGACTGCCAATCTGAGATGCAGAACAGTGTGAGATATAAATTCAGATACAGGTCTACCCCAAAGCCAAGATGTCTACTAAGAATGAATGCACTACTTCTATGAGGTTGAAATACCAATAATGACACCTATTATGACATCAAATCCAGCAATAGTGAGCTGAGAGCCAGAGGCCCATGCTATCTATGGCCATTAAGGCAGTGGGGGAAGTGAAAACACTGTATTTTTTTCATTTGTTCAAATATTGAGCCCCGGCAATGTCAGGCACTGTGTGTGCTATATGATTTTTTTTTTAAATAAGAAACAACTGATTTTTTTTTTCAAATGACACTTGTTCCATTTTTTAAGTTTCCCCTCCTTTTTTTACTGGGTGATGTTTAATCATGTTTCAGATTGACCAGCTTTTTAAGATGCAGCTTCAACTTTAAAAAGCCTACTTAAAATCACCAATAATACCAAAATAGAGAACGCAGTCAATACTTTCTTAATAAATTAAGGAATGAATGCTACATCCATTCTACACACAAGTTTCAGGGAGACTTGCCCCTGCCTTCCTGGTCCTTAGCCTCCAACCACACAGTTCCTAGCGCCTTCTTTTAGTCGATGCTTTGACTACCCTCATGCCTCTTATTTCCCATGTCACTGGGACTTTCATCTTTTCAATTACTTGTACTCTATGTAATAAGGGCAAAAAGATCAAGGACCAAGCACTTCCTCAACTGTTTTAAACAAAACTTTAAATTGGTTTATGTTAAAACACAATAAAGACAATGATTAAAGTTGGTGCATGAATAAATAGATAAACAGAAGAGAAAAAGTCCAGAATAAAACCAAATATATACAGATTTTTAGTATGTGATAACAGTAAAGTCTCAATCAATGCAGTGGGAATAAAACGGGATCCATACTTTCAGTATAAATCCCAGATGGATCACAGATTGAAAGATAAAAAATATAAAATTATAAAAGTTCTAGAAGGCAACTTAAAAGAATTTTTTATAATCTCAGAGTGGGGGAGGCGTTATTAAGATTACAAATGCTAGACGAGAAGAAACCAAGATGGCAGCATAGGTAAACACCTAAACTGCTGCCTCGCACAACAATTTCAAAACTACAACTAAAAGACAAAACGGACATCACCCAGAACCATAGGAAGGCTGGCTGAGTGGAAATTCTACAACTAGAAGGAAAGAGAAAAGCACAAGGAGACTCAGAGGAGCTGCAGGAGGCAGAGGTACTGAGACACGTGCGCACTCGTGCGAAGAGGACTGGCAACTAAGTATGCGGCTGGCTTTCTCAAACAGGAGGGAGACAAAAGCTCCTGACTGCGCTAAACTCCAGTTCCGGGCGAGACTCTGGGGACCCAGAATCATTCGGGAGAAATTGGACTGTCTGGCAGCAGGTGGAACTCGAGGGCAGCTTTCTCTCAGAGGTGCTTGCAGCGATTACCACGGGACACTGAGACACAAGGGCCTATTAGGGCAGGGCTGACGGAAAACCAATGCTATCTGCTCTGCCCTGAGACTCCGCCCCATCCAAGCTGAGCACAGAGGCTTTTGCAAGTCTTGTCTCATAAGGGTGTCTCCAGCACAGAAGTTCTCCCAGCGTAGACACCGCTGATCCTCACAGCCAATTGGCCTGGAGGTCAATTCCTCCCAGTGATACCAACAACAATCAAGGCTTAACTACAACAAGACTGTGCACACAGCCCACAAAGGGGTGCACCAAGAGTGTCCACCTCAGGTAACTGGGGAAGCTGAGCCACTGGGCCCTATAGGACACCTAGCACACAAAGCCACTCTATCAACTCAGGGAAGCAGCCAAAATGCGGCGACAAAGAAACAGATCACAAATGAAAGAAATGGAGGAAAGCAAACTACTGGATATAGAGTTCAAAACCACGCTATAAGGTTTTTCAAGAATTTTCTAGAAAAGGCCGATAAATTTAGTGAGACCCTCGAGGATATGAAAAAGGACCAACTAGATATTAAGCATACACTGACTGAAATAAAAAATATTATACAGAGATCTAACAGCAGACTAGATGATCGCAAGAATCAAGTCAAAGATCTGAAATACAAAGAAGCAAAAAAAAACACTCAACCAGAAAAGCAAAAAGAAAAAAGAATCCAAAAATACAAAGATAGTGTAAGGAGCCTCTGGGACAACTTCAAGCATACCAACATCCGAATTATGGGGGTACCAGAAGAAGAGAGAGAGCAAGATACTGAAAACCTATTTGAAGAAATAATGACAGAAAACTTCCCCCACCTGGAGAAAGAAATAGACTTACAAGTCCAGGAAGCACAGAGAACCCTAAACAAAAGGAATCCAAAGAGGACCATACCAAGACACATCATAATTAAAATGCCAAGAGCAAAAGACAGAGAATATTAAAAGCAGCAAGAGAAAAACAGTTAGTTACCTACAAGGGAGCACCCATATGACTATCAGCTGATTTCTCAACAGAAACTATGCAAGCCAGACAGGAGTGGCAAGAAATATTCAAAGTGATGAATACCAAGAACCTACAACCAAGGTTACTCTACCCAGCAAAGCTATCATTCAGAATTGAAGGGCAGATAAAGAGCTTCACAGATAAGAAAAAGCTAAAGGAGTTCATCACCACCAAACAAGTATTATATGAAATGCTGAACGGTATTCTTTAAAAAGAGGAAGAAAAAGAAAAAGGGAAAGATAAAAATTGAACAACAAATACATATCTATCAACAAGTGAATCTAAAAATCAAGTGAATAAAAAAATCTGATGAACAGAATAAACTGGTAAATATAATAGAATCAGGGGCATAGAAAGGGAGTGGAATGACAATTCTCGAGGGGAAAAGGGTATGGGGGTGCAGGAAAAGACTGGACCAAAATTGTACACCTATGGATGAGGACAGTGGCGGGGGGCGGGGGTAAGGGCAGAGGGTGGTGTGGGAACCGGGTGTGACGCAGCACCGTGCCTAGGACCAAACCAGAGAGGGTTGGACCTGCATTGCCACCATGTGCCCACCATCCAGATATCATTGCTGACATGTACACATAAGGAACTGTTTGACATTGAAACGGGGAATCAGAACTGTTGGACATTGAAATTGGGACTCAAACATTTTTTGTTATTATGTTTATTTCTAGTCTGCAGAGGCAAGATTTTTTAAAGGAAAGAAAAGGGGAAAAAATAGATACAGAAGCAAAGAAGCATTGAACAGACTGTCAAACTACAGCAGGAAGGCAGAGGAGGTTTTGGGGTGGGGGGCTGTAAGAGATCAACTGAAGGACTTATACGCATGCATATAAGCATAACCAATGGATAAAAGACACTGTGGGGGGCAGGTAAAGGCATGTACTGGGGGGAAGGGGAGGGTGGGGGGAGGTCAATGGGGGAAAAAAAGAGACATATGTACTACTATTTTTAATACTTCAAACAATTAAAAAAATAAAAATAATAAAAATAATTAAAAAAAAATAAAACCAAACTTTGGAAGAAAATTCCACCACAAACAAAGAAAACAAGAAAAATATTGGCAAGGCATATCTTTTTTTTTTTTTTTTAATACATTTTTATTGATTTTTCACAGAGAGGAAGGAAGAGGGACAGAGAGTTAGAAACATCGATGAGAGAGAAACATCGATCAGCTGCCTCTTGCACACCTCCCATTGGGGATGTGCCCGCAACCAAGTCACGTGCCCTTGACCGGAATCGAACCTGGGACCCCTCAGTCCGCAGGCCGACGCTCTATCCACTGAGCCAAACCGGTTTTGGCGGCAAGGCATATCTTAAAGGACATCCACACACTCGTATCAAATAATAAAAAAGACCATCTAATTTTATATAATTTTAAAATGAGCAATAGCTATGACTGTATTGTTGACATAAAAAGTAAAGAAACGACTCAAATGTACAAAGAAATATTCAATCTCATTCCAAATAGGAGAAATACAAAATAAAACTACACTGAATACCATATTTCAACTATCAGATTGGCAAAGATCCAGAAGTCTGAGAGCACAGTGTTATGATGTTGAGGGGAAACGTAACCTGGCTGACTGCTGGCAGGAATGGAAATTGGTCAGTTTCCACTGACGTAATCTGGCAACAGTCATCAAAATCCTAAGTGCACATATTCTTTGACTCAGTAACTCCACTTGTAGGAATTTATCCAACAAGCATACGAACACAAGTGCAATATGATATATGTTTGAGGCTTTACCCTGTAGCATTCTTTAGAATAGAAAAATACTGTAAACACCCATCAGTTAGAAACTGGTTAAATAATAATAAAGTCCTACACATATTAACATAGAAGGATCTTCAGGACATATTGTACGTGAAAAGAGAAAACTGCAGAGCAGTGTGTCTGATGCTAAGCAACAAAATACTGTAAGTCTGAATTTGCTTGTATCTGTATAAAGAGATTCGGGAACAGTACCAAAGAAACTAGCCAACCATAAGTTACTTGCTTGGGGGACAGGGTGGAAAGCATGCGAATGGGCACAAATGTGGGAGGAGATTTTTTTTTTTTTTTTGCTTTTTTTTATTCATTCAAAAAAAAAAGAATGAAATATAAAAGAAAAATAAAGAAGACTGATACAGTGGAATCTGAACTAAATTCATCATTGAAAATGAGATCAAAGGTACAAAAGTGATTTTAAAGATTTCTATTTCTGGCAGTGTGGAGGCCCAGACGTTCTGAAGGGCTCTCCACCTCTCACACTACAAAGCAACTAGTACTTCTTGTAAATCTAAATGTATACACACTCTGTCACCCATAAAGTCCACTCCTGGGTGTGCTCCCATAAACTCTTAGGCAGGTACACCAGAAGGCGTGTTCAAAATGTTCATAGTACTATTTTGTGATAACAAAATCCTGAAAATATCCCAAATGTGGACCGAAAGGAGAACAGACAAACAAATTGTAGGATATTCACATTATGGATGAAATACTACATGTAACAAAATAAATTAACAGTGTTAAAGTCAGTGGAGAAGTTCAAGAAAATACACAGTATATTACCATTTTCCTGAGGTTTAAAAAATAAAAAAACAAAACTAAACTACACAAATACTGTTAAGGACTCCAACTTGTTTGCTAAAACTATAAGAACTAAAGGGTGGGGTGACTACATATAAAACCCAGAGAGGGTGGTTTCCTCTGCTGGGGGAGGCATGGTGGGCCAATGGATATCGAACAGGAGGATACTGGGAAGTTTGGTCATATTCTAGTGCTTATTTTGTTACCATGCTTCATCACTTCTGTGTGTTAAATACATTATACATCAGGTATTACCTATATTTTTCTCTTTAAAAATGGTAACACAAGTTTAATGTTTCCTGACCAACTGTAAGACTAGAGTCATAAAACGCCATCTCTCTAGACAAGCTGATGAATAATTATCTATTAATCTATTCTCTTTAAAGCACAATCCTTACCCAACAAGAATAAAATATGTACAGGCTCTACATACTGTGCACGGCATGTGGGGAGCACGCACATGACCTATGTCATGTCAGGTCACTGGGACGGTGCAGCCGCTGGCGTCGGGATGCACAGAGTTTAATAACATACAGATATGACACAAGTGACAAAAGTGCTGTTAAGTCAACTACAGTACTAAAAAGGCCAGTAAGAACTCTACTCCATCCCAAAAGCATTTGTCTTGGGTCATCTCTAATGAACCTAGAAGAGTCAGCATATTTCACGGGGGCTAAATAAAACTTTTTAAAAGGTTAACGGAAAAATATTTATGTGAAAAATGCCTCCAAATAATCTTTTAGTGGGTGGATTCGGCACATACCAGTGAATACCTTTGAGCTCAGTCCAATTTTGAATTAAGTTAGAGTTCACCTTTGAGAAACAATGAACCTGTTTTTAAGTAAAACTCGGAATTAATAAGAAACAGGGAATGTGAATACAAAAAAAAAAAGATTATCAACTGAACTATATCTAAGCATTTTACAAAGTTTTCCACGAGCAGTCAGTAGATCTTTAAAACGCGTAATCTTTTCTAAAAAGTTGTTCGTCATTCATCTGTAAAAACCTAGCTTTTTATGCGTATGCCAAGCATTAAATTGCCCCGTGCTGAATTTAACACGAACCTCACATTACAGAGCTATGTGCTCTTGCCCTTCAACACGACTATGACAGTGAGTCACAAGGGGAAAAACACACTGAGAACAGTCTACCTCCAACAGCAATCCGGGCCGTGAAGAAAGCTGGGGAGCAGGCAAAAATTAGGTCCATGCTTTAAATCTGCAGGCAATCAAGGCAGGAACCAGGCTATGTAATCACAATCACTTGCAAAACCATTTCAACTATTTTTTAGCTGTAATTGTTAGCAGTTTCTTCGGACTGTAATCTTTAAAATAATATCTTCCACCAAAAAATAATAATGTCTCCCACTTCAAAAATTAAATGCACATGGACTATGAACTTGGTCTACTTGTAGTTAGATACTATGCCACGTTCAAACTCTCTTCTTTCCCCTTTCTAATTCTGTCTCCCTTTCTTTTTTTAACTTTTGTACACGATGGTTCCACATGCATTTCATATTTATCCAAATAATGGCTGGCTAAACATTTGATCTCATCAACTATAATCTGTGAAGGAAGGTAGAGTTTCACAAAGAAAACAAAGTGAAGAGTCTCTTTATGATGACGTTCTGTGTTTTATTAAGTAGTATGTTACCTTTTCAGATGTTATTCAAGGAAAGCTAATCATTTTACAAAGATTAAAGAGTCTCAACATTTAAACTGGTATGCAAACCTCTTAACAGAGCACACTGAATAACAAGATGCACAGTGAGATACTGAGGGTCAGACACTGGGTCAGCGAGGCAGCCAGCCCTGGCAATCTCAAGTTCCTGTCCCCCGCCCCTCACACCCCAGCCCCCACCACGTGCCATCCTGAGAGGTTCCTGCTGCAAAACAGGAGCACATGTGTTCTTCACAGAAACCACTGAGGCAAAATGTCCAACTCCGGGAACTAAGTAGAAGAGAATTTACCCTAAATGTTACCATCATACATGAATTTAAACTGAATTTAGGTAATGGATTCATCACTTGAGTGATCAGTTCCTAAGAAGAGACCGACCTTTTCCTAGTGTTATCTTTAAGTAGCTGCGAGCTGGCTCCAGAGGACAGGGGGTGGGGGCGCATCCTGAATGGCAACCTGAGGTGGGGACCACTCAGTGCTCACAGGGAAGGACCCTGAGGTCAGCTTTCCCACCCTCACAGTTGGGAAAGGGTGAGGGATAGTCCTCCTTTCAAATTCTCAGTGTGAACCGCTGTAGTCCAGAGGAAGTCCTGAAGTGTGTACAGTACGATTAAGCTGTAAGCTGACTTCAACTAGCTTTATCACATCTAAGGCTATATCGAAAGCAAATCTTTTATGCACTCTTACACATTTCTGATCTCTGAACCTCACTGCCTCTTTGATCCCTCTCCTCCCACTTGCAAAGGAGTTCCCAGATCTGTTAGCAAGATAAAAATCAACAAACAGCCCTAGCCAGTTTGGCTCAGTGGATAGAGCATGGGCCTGGGGACTGAAGAGTCCCAGGTTTGATTCTGGTCAAGGGCACATGCCTGGGTTGTGGGCTCAATCCCAAGTGGGGGGAGAGGGGGTGCAAGAGGCAGCCGGCCAATGATTCTCTCTCACCATTGATGTATCTATCTCTCTTTCCCACTCCCTTCCTCTCTGAAATCAATAAAAAATATATTTTTTAAAGTAAAAGCAATTTAATGCTTCTTACATTGCCTTACCAAGTAATTATAAACCTATATATTCAAACATCAAAAGAATTAAACTCTCTGAGAATCCTGAACTCATTCCATTTTTTCTTTGGGGTACATGCTAAGCTATCACATCCATCATCCTTATACATATAGATCAAAGGCTCAGAGTCCTACTAAATTATTTCAAGTATTCCCAGAAAATAACTCATGAATACCATTACGTCACTGAAATATTCTTTTCAAGAAGCTAGTTTTGATGACCCAAAAATTCAGTTCTTATAAGCATGCTTTATAAGAGTTTGTTATTAATTTCATTATAAATCAAGAGATGAGCTGCTAACATCAAAGAATAAACTATGACAATTTACACATTGTCATTTATAACCTTATCCAGAGGTTATAAGGAAGAAAACTACAGTTGGAAATGAGATGGTTTGACTCCACTGGCTCTTCCCTTCAATAGGGTCTTCATTGGCTGGTGTTTTGTTTTACTGATTTATAGTAAAACTAGAGGCCCAGTGCACGAAATTCGTGCATGGGGGGGGGGCAATCCCTCAGCCCAGCCTGCACCCTCTCCAATCTGGGACCCCTCGAGGGATGTCCAATGCCCGTTTAGGCCCTATCCTACCGGGATCCTAAACGGGCAGTCGGACATCCCTCTCACAATCCAGAACTGCTGGCTCCCAACTGCTCGCCTGCCTGCCTTCCTGATTGCCCCTAACCGCTTCTGCCTGCCAGCCTGATCACCCCATAACCACTCCCCTGCCAGCCTGATTGATGCCTAACTGCTCCCCTGCCAGCCTGTTTGCCCCTAACTGCCCTCCCCTGCAGGCCTGGTCCCCCCCAACTACTCTCCCCTGCAGGCCTGGTCCCCCCCAACTACTCTCCCCTGCAGGCCTGGGTCCCCCCCAACTGCCCTTCCCTGCAGGCCGGGTCGCCCCCAACTTCCCTCCTCAGCCAGCCTGGTCACCCCTAACTGCCCTCCCCTGCAGGCTTGATTGCCCCCAACTGCCCTCCCTTGCAGGCCTGGTCCCTCCCAACTGCCCTCCCTTGCTGGCCATCTTGTGGCGGCCATCTTGTGTCCACTTGGGGGCAGTCATCTTTGACCACATGGGGGAAGCCATCTTGTGTGTTGGAGTCATGGTCAATTTGCAAATTACTGTTGTATTAGATAGGATAGTGGCCTGGTGCATGGGTGAGGGCCAGCTGGTTTGCCCTGAAGCGTGTCCTGGATCAGGGTGGGGGTTCCCTTGGGGCGTGGGGCGGCCTGGGTGAGGGGCCTGTGGTGGTTTGCAGGCCAGACACGCCCCCGGCGACCCAAGTGGAGGCCCCAGTATCTGGGATTTATTTATCTTCTATAATTAAAACTTCGTAGCCTTGAGCGGAGCCAAGCCTCCTGCTTGCTCCCTGGCCACAGCCATTTTTGTTGGGATTTATTTATCTTCTATAATTTAAACTTTGTAGCCTTGAGGGAGGCCTGGGCCTGCCAGGGTGTGCGGAAAGCTTGGCTTCCTCCATTGCCGGGGAAACCCAAGCCTCCTGCTCTCTCTGTGACTGCAGCCATCTTGGTTGGGTTAATTTGCATACTTGCTCCTGATTGGCTGGTGGGCGTGGCTTGTTGGTGTAGTGTAGGTACGGTCAATTTGCATATTGCTCTTTTATTAGATAGGATGGTCACTTCAGTGGAAATAGATGCTCTTTAGGAGAGGTAGGGAGGAAGTTAAAGATAAATGCCTCTGTTTGCAATGCATAATAGCCTGATCATATAAATAAACTGAAGTGGATTTTTATGCATATGATAATACTATAATTAGAAGGCAATTATAAGTAATTGTATTCTTATATTTCTGATAGTTCAATCAGTCACTTTACTCAAATATTAAAAATTCTAATGACCAAGCACAACGTGAAAAATGCTTATTGCAATATTAAATGAAAACAACACAGTACAAACTTTGGCTTATGTCATAGACAAAATCTATCATGCATATCTACTTTCCCACAATGCATGAGAAAAATCTAAATGGAGATATGGTTGTGGATGACTTAGAATGTAGTCACCACGAAGTGAGTGTTTAGGGCATCATTCTTCCCATTAAAGTAAGACAGAAACATTCTGAATTTTAATTACTAAATAGTCTTAACAATTGTTCTTTAATTGTTCACAACTGTTCTTAAATTAAAATCCTGATGTATCTCCAAAATAGCAATACAGAAACCATAAATACTATTTGATGTGATGGAAATAAAGAACTCTTCACAGAGATCTAAGAATAAGTAGAGCAAACTCTTCCTTAAAAGGATGTAAAATTATTGTACATTAATTTTACTAAATAATTATCCTCAGTCTTGAAAACCATGGACAGCACAGCCCTCAGGTCATTATATCAGAACAGGAACACTCTAAATCAGCGGTCACCAACCGGTGGTCCGTGAGGTCTGAAGCGTTGGCAACCGCTGTTCTAAATGCTTGTAATCTGTATTTTGAACAAGGATGATACAGTGGATTTTGCCATGTGTGGACTTAATCTATTTTAATTAATAAAAGTGAATAATTTTTCACGTAAAAAATGACAATTATGTAAAAATTTGTGTTTACCTAAAAAGAATTACAACTGTGAAAACAGATGATTTTAGAGTATAATGAGCTTGTAGATGATTGCTTTTTTTAAATTCTTTCATACTATAATTATGCTGCAATAAAACAACTTAAAATGTCATCACTATGAGAGTTAAAGGGTACACTGTCTGCAATGCTTAACCACGTTAAGAATACGAGCGCCTGTGTCTTCTAGCAATTCCACAAAAGCAAACAGCACGACTTCCTCGTATCCCCCCTGCAACACTAAATATGGCATCGTGAGCCCAGACAGACCCAATAAATACCCAGTGACTGACGAGTCACCGAACCAGCGATGAACACGCAGCGTAGTTAACATAAAAGTGAAAACTTACTGTTATTGGTTGGTTCGGGAAAACCAGCCTTTGGACCACTCCATCCTTTGTTTTCCCCTGTCTGAAAGATTAAATCAATTGTTAATATTCAGAGAGACGGACTTATTCAAAAAGAAAAACGTGAAGTAATCAATGAAGCAAGGGCAAAGGTCTCTCACACAGTCATTCTGCTGATTCTCTCCATCTCTGACCCCAGGACTGTGGACCCAAGAGGAACTAACTGGAACAGCATTATCCACCCCTTTTCTACATTCAAGTCTGTTTCTTATGTCTGGTTCTGCCTTTATCTTCACCCACACGTACAATTTAAGTCATCAAGAAAGCCCATGTTCAGTGCATTATATACAATAGCAGCTCTATCTAGGTGGCTAAAAAGTAAACCAATCCCTATCAAATAATAAACAATAATCATCATGACAAGTGCTAAAGACACTAAAGGAGCTTCTTTATCTCTCCTGAGGTCAAATCACAATAGAAATATTACTGTCTGTTCCGGACAGTCCTAGGACAAGGATCACCAAAATACTGCCAATGACATACACACAAGACATTGAAAACTAAGCCCTAACTTGGAGTAAAACTTGTAATATCCTGACTGTCACCAGACGATGTGACATATATTTGGTGTAAACTCAGAGAGTCTGAAGTAGTATTTAATCAAATTAATTAGTGACCTGAACAGATTATGTTCTTGTCTGTGGAGCGGTTGTTGTTGGTACCAGGTACTCCGGGAGAGAAAAGGCACATTTGCTATTCTAATCAGCATTTTGTATTTGCTGTCAGACGTCAAAGATCAAATGGCTACATTAAATCCAGATATAAATAAAAATACAATCTTAGCATATAGCTTGCCACTGTAAGAGGATGGAGGAGTAAATGTTAGTAAAAATGTGGTGTATGCTGGTGGGGAGGCCGGGAGACTCCCACTTCTCTGCTCTCTGTGAAGTGCAAGCCGAGGTCGCAGAATGAGGGCCGCTGATGGAGGGGAGCAGTAAGTTGGAGGAAAGTGTACACAGTATGGAATAAGTCACTTCAGGAAGGAAGGAACCGGCTGATTGGAAGAATGTAGACTCTCAGACATTTGAGGGCCTGGTTAAAGTTGGTTATAATAAATTTAGCACTTCATGCAACTTTTCTTGCTTTTTTTTTTAACTTGATCTCAGAAAGGGAGAGAAGAAGGGAGAGAGAGGAAAAAAACATCGATGTGAGAGAGAGATACATCAACCGGTTGTCTCCAATACGTGCCCAGATTGGAGCTGGAACCCACAACCTAGGTATGTGCCCTGACCGGGAATCAAACCAGCAACTTCTAGGGCACAGACAATGCTCCAACCCAGCGGTCGCCAACCTTCTGGACCTCATGGACCACCAGTGGTCCGCGGACCACCAGTTGGCGACAACTGCCAACCGACTGAGCTACCTGGCCAGGGCCATGCAACCTTTTTTAATTCCTCTCCTTCTACTAATAACAAACGTTATTTAAATATTAGATTATATTCCCTATGCCTACTTTTTCACCTTCAACTGAATACCAAGTCTACTGTTGTCTCATTTCTACTCCAACACTCTAATGAAACTGTTTTTGTAAGGTTTAGGCTTAAACACAACAGTGACCACAGTGCCCTCAGCGGTCCCGGATCTGTCTCTTGCTTCAACAGTGTTTGGACAGAACACACCCAGGGACACCCCTTCCTACAGCCTCGACCACTTTCCTGCGTCACATCCAGTCACCACCTCAGAACCCCCTCCAAGATCAGCCAACACACTGTGTGTCTTTCTACCTTAACTCCTTATTGATGAACAACCACGAGCTCCCAGATTCATCAGCATTAGTCCACCCAGGTGGAGGCAGCCGCCTGCTGCCTGGCCAGCCTGCATCTGTGGCCGCCCACACCTACCTCTCTCTGGGCTTCTATTTCCACCCCGACGATGTGGCTCTCAAGGGTGTGGGCCACTTCTTCTGTGAGTTGGCAGAGAAGAAGCGCATGGGTGCTGAGCATCTCTTAAAGATGCAAAACTGTTCTGGCTCGTTTTGCTCAGTGGATAGAGCATCGGCCTGTGGGCTGAAGGATCCCAGGCTCTATTCCAGTCAAGGGCACATGCCCGGGTTACGGGCTCAATTCTGAGTAGAGGGTGTGCAGGAAGCAGCCAATCAATGATTTTCTCTCATCATTGATGTTTCTAGCTCTCTCTCCCTCTCCCTTCCTCTCTGAAATCAATAAAAATATATTTAAAGATGCAAACCAGCGCGGTGGCTGCATTCTCTTCCAGAAGGTGCAGAAGCCTCCCCAAGGTGAGTGGGCAAAACTCAGGACACCCTGGAAGCCACCATGGCCTTGGAGGGGACCCTGACCCAGGCCCTTTGGAGCTGCAGACCTACTTCTCCCCACGCAGACCCTCAGCTCTGTGACTTCCTGCAGAGCCACTTCCGGGGTGAGCAGGTGAAACTCATCAAGAAGATGGGCGACACCTGGCTCACCTCGGCAGGCTGGCCAGCTCCCAGGCTGGGCTGGGCGAGTAGCTCTTCAAAAGGTTCACGCTCAAGCACCACTAGGAGCCTTTGGAGCCCAGAGGCCTTTGAGGGGCCCCTCTGCATTCCCCTGGTGTCTGGCTTTTGCCTGAGCCTCTCCCCGAAACCCATAGCCATTCTTTTAACCACCCTGGAGCCCTCTCCCATGCATTGAACCAAACAGAAACAATAGAGCTTCTTGCAGCAAAAAAACAAACCAAACAAAACACAACATAGTGAACATAGGAAGAATCTCCCTCAAAACATCCCTAAATCAATAATCCAATAACCTATAATTCTCCCTCCCTCTCTTCTCTCCACTCCCTGCCCCAAGACTATGAAAGGAGGCGACAGCGGAAGAGATAACTCAAAGTCTGGAACCTGGAAGGCAGGTGATCAGGTAGCAGATGTCAGGAGGCTGACGGCAAACCTGCAGAGGGAGGAGCCAGCAAAGAGCTACCAGAAAGGACACTGATGGGTAACGCGGGACCCCAAAAAGCCTTTAGAATTAGGAACAAACCTGCTACCTCTTTTTAAAAATATTTTTAATTTCTTTTCAGAGAGAGAGGAAGGGAGAGGGAGAAAGAGAAGCATCAATGTGAGAGGTGAACATCAGTCGGCTGCCTCCTGCATCCCCCCTACCGGGATCCAACCTGGGACCTTTCGGTGCACGGGGAAGACACCCAACTGGCCTGAAAACGGAAGGGTTGTTGGAAGTCTTTCAAGGCACTATGAAATCTCCAGGTCACCTCACTAACCCCAAGCAGATTTCCTTCGAGGTTTCTCTTAGGCTACAACAGAGACACGGATGAGGGTGAAACGGATACCCCAACAGGGCAGATAAAGGGATGGAGGCTGAGGTTACATCCTGGAAAGTAAGATCACCAGCTCCCTTCTTCATCTGGGCCTCAGAAGACAGCAGCCAGGCTTCTAATCCAAAAGAAATGGCAAAAACAACACAGAGAAGAGACTAAAACTTAAAAAAAAGGTTTAAGAAACCCTCAGAGACATGAAAAGTTATTATACCCATTAAACAAGAAGAGGAGGCTATAAAAAGAAATATTCTAGAAATGAGGAAGAGCTCTGGGACATCAAAAATATAAGAGCCAAAGTAAAAAATGTCAAAGGAGTGCAGAAGACAAAATCGATGAAATCTCCTAGAAAAATAGAACAAGCGATATAGAAATAGAAAAGAGGAAGGGAGGGAGGGAAGGAGTGAGGGAGAGAAGGAGGAAGGGGGAGGGAAGGAGAGAGAGAGAGAAATAGGGAGGGAAGGAGAAAGGGAAGGAGGGAGGGATCAGAAGGTCATCCATAAGACTAACAGATATCACAGAAGGAAATAATAGCAAAAATGGAAAGAAATTATCAGACATAATATGAGAAACTTCCCAGTTTAAAATTATATGCATTGCTAGACTGAAACCCAACCACCCAAAATACTTTATCAAAGAATACACACATATCATCCATAAAATTTCAGAGCCCCTGGGAGAAGAAAAATTGGAAAAACATCGAGAGAGGAGAAGAAATGTGGAAGTTTCATATACAGGCTGCAGAATCAGAAGGCAGTGGGGTTTCAAGAGTGATGCTGGGAGGTAGAAAACATTGGTGCAATGCCTTCAAAACCCTGTGAAAAAACCATTTCCATTTTAGAACTGTATCTCAGAAAAACTGTAAACCAAGCATGTAGGGAATGTAAAGGTATTTCAGACCTATGAGATCTCAAAATCTCTCTCATTTATTCCATCAGAAGGCTACTGAAAGTATGTGCTCCATCTAAAAAGGGAAGTAAATAAAGACCAAAGAAAACTGCCCAGAAAACAGGCAACACGGGAGGAAGGCAAAAGGGAATTTCTGGGTAATGGTGCCAACTCTTTCCTAGTCATTCTCTACTCCTCCCTTTTCCCATGTCCCCCAGGCATGTTACCTGCCACTGAAGTCTACCTCAGACACTTCAGAAATACCTCTAGTGCCACCCTAACCGGTTTGGCTCAGTGGATAGAGCATCAGCCTGCGGACTAAAGGGTCCCAGGTTCGATTCCGGTCAAGGGCATGTACTTTGGTTGCAGGCACATCCCCAATTGGGGGTGTGCAGAAGGCAGCTGATCGATGTTTCTCTCTCATCGATGTTTTTAACTCTCTATCCCTCTCCCTTCCTCTCTGTAAAATATCAATAAAATATATTTTTTTAAAAAAGAAAACAGTGGTTTCAGCTATTCCTGACTTTCCAGATTCATCTTCGTGTTCTCTAGGTTCCAGGACACTGTAAGGTTTGTTCCATGACTACAGCTCCTCACCCCTACACGTACTGATCAGGTCCCTGAGTGCAGGGACCAAGTTTCAGGCATCGAATCTTCAGTTGAAGTATCTGGCATTTAGTGGGTGTGATGGTTAATTTTATGTGTCAACTTGTCTGGGCTACGGGACCCGGGTATTTGGTCCAACATTATTCTGGGTGCGTCTGGGCGGGTGTTCGGGAGAGACTTACATTTAAAATAACTGAACTTGGAGCGAAGCAGATTGCTCCTCATCCTGTGGGTGGGCCTCGTCGGAAGAAAGGCTGGCCTCCTGGAACAGGTGGGAACTCCCCAGCAGGCGCCTCTGCATTGGAATTGCAACACCTTCCGAGTCTCCAGCAGAACCAGCCTCCCCATCAGACCTTGTACTCGCCAAGACCTTGTACTCCAACAAGGCATGGCAACTCCTTACAACAGGTCTCCATGTGTGATGCATATCTACATATATGTATATACGTGTGTGTGCCTACACGTATATACACAAGTATATTCATGCACATATCCTGTTGGCTCTATGTCTCTGGAGAACCTGACTAATACTAAAGTGGGTATGCAAAAAATGTTTCTTAAATTAATGACATTAATGCTGGGTTTTGTTCCGTTTTGTTTTTACTTAACTTCCAAATAAATGTCTAAGATTTATTTTGACATATTTTTATAAATCACTCACCAGGTTTAAGTAAATATAAATGTGTTAAGTTAAAACAACATATACACAACATAAGAACTATAGAAACCTGAACACATGTTAGGTTTCATATTACAAATATTTTTAAAGGAAGAAAAAGCATTGACTACCCAGGTTATAAAAACAGAATTAAAATCTCTAGCGATACCACACAGACAAATAATTTTTTAATCGCTCAAAATAATTGCCTACATATTCATAGTTGCCTTAAAAAGACAAGTATACCTAAATGTTTTTTAATAAGACGATTTTGTTTCTATTCCAGTCTTCAGACATGTGTTCCTGCAGAAACTGAAATATCTCTGAAACAGAATCCTTATGCAAGAAAATGGTGTGGGAAAAAGTATGCTGTTTTTGATAGAAGTAATTATTAAGCCTGCTTTGTGAATTTTTATATAAATAAAGTGTCCATAATAATTTCTACACATGCACAGATAAAATGAAATCAAGCCAGTTCTTGCCAAGTTATCTGCCAAGTCCTGAATTCGGGGTCCCCTACCTCCCTTGCAACAGGGGCAGGTGTTAATGATGTCATTCACTGCGCAGAAGAAATAGGGGACCATGAACACAAGTCTTGGCAGAAAATAAACACCCTCTGAGTTTACCTTTACATTTAAAGTAAATAGAAAAACTAGTTTATAGAGTGTCTGTCCAATATAGTTCCTGCCCTAAAGGGATAACTCAGGATCTTTATTTCCAGTGTTTTCAGCTGCATTTCAGAAATAAAAGCCAACAACCTCGGTTTTAAAAATGGAGCACAAATTAAAACTGTCTATCTGGCAAAACCCATGAGTCAATAAGCTAATAATGACTCAGTTGGTATTAAACAAACACACAGAGCTACACAACAGATTTTCAGTATGTGCTAACTGTAAGATTCGAATTAATATTTCATGCTGACACCATAAACAGATGTGATATTGTAACTGGGAATCTATCTTTTAAGTGAGAGAGTACACTGGATGTCTACTTTAACACCACTTACGACATTACTTAGAGTCAAGGAACATTGGTACGGAATTTGTTCATCACTTTGATATTCTGACAGAATAGGACTGTACATGTGAACTTAGCGCTCACCTTGTCAAGTTGATCTTGAAGACTAGTGGATGCTTTATAACCGAGCTGTAACAGCATTGCTTCCGCGGCATTCTTTTTGGCTATCTTTTTATTCGGTCCTGTTCCAGTAGCAACTTCATTGCCTACCTTGACCTGATAAGATTAACGTAAGAAATTAGTAGGAGTTGCTTTGATAAACAAGCTCGACTTAACACCACAAAGCGCTGTATTCTGCTCTCTAGCATTAAAAAATAAAAAGTTTAGTCAACAATAAAAACAACTAAGTTAAGGTCCCATTTATGTGTTATACAGATAAGCGAAAATAAACATGGAGAAAAATATGGTTCTCAAAGTATCAGTGGAGGTTATCTTAGGATAACAGAATCTTAGAAGATTTTTACTTCCTTACATATTTCTGTATTATTTTGTTTTTTTAAACAATAAACCTGTATTATTTATATAAGTAGAAAAATAAAATTCACATAGTAACAGAGTATATGTTGGCTCTCAGTACAGTTAGTATTATTTTTTTTTTAATATATTTTATTGATTTTTTTACAGAGAGGAAGGGAGAGGGATAGAGAGTTAGAAACATCGATGTGAGAGAAACATCAATCAGCAGCTTCCTGCACACCTCTCACTGGGGATGTGCCCACAACCAAGGTACATGCCCTTGACCGGAATCGAACCTGGGACCTTTTAGTCCACAGGCTGATGCTGTATCCACTGAGCCAAACCGGTTAGGGACAGTTAATATTCTTTATATAAATTAATAAACTAGGGCTAAAATTCACGTTGGAGTGCTTGCTAGCTACAACATAGGCCAGCTACATAAGGAGCTTCCAGAGACTGGCCAACGTAAATGGAAGCAAAAGATCAATGGGCAGCAAGGCATGCTCCGCCTGTCTTCACATGCCGTGTACACGTCCCCTCACTCTGATTCAGTTCTTCTGCGGTTCATCCCTGCTTCTCACTTATCTACCCAGGCCTGCCCTCCGGCTCCAGGCCCTGCTCTGGGACGTGCTGCTCCCTCCTTGGCATTCACCTTGGGTCTCTGTCTCTCATCTTTGTATCCGACCTATTCTGATGCCTTCAACAGTTCCTTCTAGAACAGATGCTTCCAGAATCATTTTGCCCATTCACCCACCCCCTGTCTCACACAAGTTCTTGTAGAGGCACGGTTCAATAGTTTGTGAGCAGCTACCCTAAATTATTTGTTAGTATTAAATAAGATAGCTGTAAAAAAATCAATTAATAAAAGAATAAAAGTAAAAAAGACTGCTGTGCTAAAGGATTTTAATTCCTTAACAACTGTCACTCAAAAAAAAAATCACTTCAATATAAAAGTCAAGCAAATATATAATAAACTTCATAAGTCATCTTCCTAGAAAGCTAGCAAATTTTTATAACTATTATAAATAAGATTTTTATATTAAAATTTTACTTTTTCTGCAAAGAAGTTCAGTTTTGTTATGCAATAAAATTAACACTGCAGACTGCTTTAAAAATAATTTAAATAAATCAAGTCCTCAAAACCTAACAAAAAAGTTCTAAAATAGGCCCTAGCTGGTTTGGCTCAGTGGATAGAGCATCAGCCTGCGGACTGAAGGGTCCTGGGTTCGATTCTGGTCAAGGGCACATGCCCGGGTTGCAGTTCAAACCCAGTAGGGGGCGTGAAGGAGGCAGCCAATCAATGATTCTCCCTCATCATTGATGTTTCTCTCTCTCCCTCTCCCTGCCTCTCTGAAATCAATAAAAATATTTTTTTAAAGTTCTAAAATAGCATTTACCGCGGAGAAACCAAGATGGCGGCATAGGTAAGCACCTGAACTGCTGCCTCACACAACAATTTCAAAACTACAACTAAAAGACAAAACGGACATCATCCAGAACCACAGGAAAGCTGGCTGAGTGAAAATTCTACAACTAGAAGGAAAGAGAAAAGCACACTGAGACTCACAGGAGCTGCGGAAGACAGAGGTATGGAGGCGCACACGCAGAGAGGGCTGGCAACTGAGTACGCAGCTATCTTTTTCAAGCAGGCGGGGGGGCGGGGGAACAAAAGCTCCCGACTGCTCTGAACTCCAGTTCTGGGCGAGACTCTGGGGACCCAGAATCATTCGGGGAGAAACTGGACTGTCTGGCAGCAGGTGGAACTCGAGGGCGGCTTTCTCTCAGAGGTGCTTGCAGCGATCACCACGGGACACTGAGACACAGGGGCCTATTAGGGCAGGGCTGATGGGAAACCAATGCTGTCTGCTCCACCCTGAGACTCCGCCCCATACAAACTGAGCACAGAGGCTTTTGCAAGTTTTGTCTCATAAGGGTGTCTCCAGCACAGAAGTTCTCCCAGCGAAGACAAAGCTGATCCTCACAGCCAATTGGCCTGGAGGTCAATTCCAACAACAATCAAGGCTTAACTACAACAAGACTGTGAACACAGCCCACAAAGGGGTGCACCAAGAGTGTCCACCTCAGGTAACTGGGGAGGCTGAGCCACTGGGCCCGATAGGACACCTACCACACAAAGCCACTCTATCAACTCAGGGAAGCAACCAAAATGCAGAGACAAAGAAACAGGTCACAAATGAAAGAAATGGAGGAAAGCAAACGACTGGATATAGAGTTCAAAACCATGGTTATAAGGTTTTCCAAGAATTTTCTAGAAAAGGCTGATAAATTTAGTGAGACCCTCAAGGATATGAAAAAGGACCAACTAGAAATTAAGCATACACTGACTGAAATAAAAAATAATATACAGAGATCCAACAGCAGACTAGAGGATCGCAAGAATCAAGTCAAAGATCTGAAATACAAAGAAGCAAAAAACACCCAACCAGGAAAGCAAAAAGAAAAAAGAATCCAAAAATATGAAGATAGTGTAAGGAGCCTCTGGGACAATTTCAAGCATACCAACATCCAAATTATGGGGGTGCCAGAGGAAGACAGAGAGCAAGATATTGAAAACCTAT
Organism: Plecotus auritus; assembly: GCF_963455305.1. Taxonomy (NCBI): domain Eukaryota; kingdom Metazoa; phylum Chordata; class Mammalia; order Chiroptera; family Vespertilionidae; genus Plecotus; species Plecotus auritus. Next base: position 42,711,076 of record NC_137777.1, read on the forward strand.
TTGAAGAAATAATGACCGAAAACTTCCCCCACCTGGTGAAAGAAATAGACTTACAAGTCCAGGAAGCGCACAGAACCCCAAACAAGAGGAATCCAAAGAGGACCACACCAAGACACATCATAAGTAAAATGCCAAGGGCAAAAGACAAAGAGAGAATATTAAAAGCAGCAAGAGAAAAATAGTTACCTACAAGGGAGCACCCACACGACTGTCAGCTGATTTCTCAACAGAAACTATGCAGGCCAGACGGGAGTGGCAAGAAATATTCAAAGTGATGAATAGCAAGAACCTACAACCAAGATTACTCTACCCAGCAAAGTTATCATTCAGAATTGATGGGCAGATAAAGAGCTTCACAGATAAGAAAATGCTAAAGGAGTTCATCACCGCCAAACCAGTATTATATGAAATGCTGAAAGGTATTCTTTAAGAAGAGGAAGAGGAAGAAAAAAGATAAAAATTATGAACAGCAAATACATATCTATCAACAAGTGAATCTAAAAATCAAGTGAATAAAAAAATCTGATGAACAGAATAAACTGGTGAATATAATAGAATCAGGGGCATAGAAAGGGAGTGGACTGACAATTCTCAGGGTGAAGGGGATGTGGGGGATGCGGGAAGAGACTGGACAAAAATCGTACACCTATGGATGAGGACAGTGTGGGGGGTCAGGGCTAGGGGGGTGGGAACCGGGTGGAGGGGAGCTATGGGGGGAAAAAAGAGGAACAACTGTAATAATCTGAACAATAAAGATTTATTTTAAATGAATAAAGAGATAAATAAATAAACAAAATAGCATTTGCCCAAAACTTAACTCATTTTCTCTCACTGAATCACAAATAGAATTGATGAAATTTGCTTTATATATTTTTTAAAACCTGGAGATCTTAATCACAAATAGGAAAATTAACATTATGTGATATATCAAAATACCATGTGCTGATAAGCAATTTAGTTTCGTTATCATTATTTTTCTCTTTGAAAAATTAAAGTATCTCTGTACAAAAAAATAAAAAGCTTTCAGAAATATGCTCAGGAACTAACACCCAAATAATGTCGTCAGAGATTTTCTTTTGTCTAACAATCAATAAAGTCACTGTACACATTTTACAACACACAGATTTACTTTTCGTGGTGATAAATATAAGCATATTATCTCTAGATATTTTACTTCCACCTTCCATTTTAACAAATGATAATGTCATTTAAGTTGTTTATACAAAAGTCTTTACTTTGATAAAGTTGCTGCAATCGAGTAATGAATCCACTGGGGCTTCCAGAGGGGAAAAGCAATATGAATTCAGTGTGGGAACATGTAAAAGCACAGCCAAATGCTCCCATTTGACTAGAATGTTTATGAAGACCCATAAAAAGGAAGCTGGCGTAAGGTACTCTAAATTCCTCTTTCCAAAGGGGTACTGCATATACTCCATAGAAAATGAATTGTTTGATAGAGCCAACGCCAGTTTTTATTCCTGATACAGGTCTAAAATTTAGGTGATTTTTTTTTTTCCTTCAAGCTTTGCAGTTCAAAGAATACATTCTAGAATTCTTCAGAGCTAAGAATGTAAAAAGAAAAAAATGGTGCATATATTTTACGAAGAGGATACTAGAACAACACTGTTCTGGGTCCTAATGACATCTAGACCAGCGGTCACCAACCTTTCGGACCTCACGGACCACCAGTGTTCCGCGGACCACCGGTTGGCGACCGCTGATCTAGACCATAATGGCTTACTAACCACTGATGAATTCCCCTCTGTGTCTATCGGGGCTCCCACAGTGGTTTATCTGTGACTACATCACAAGTTTAGGTCTCCAGCAACAGCCAAATACACTAGCTCTCACGCAGGCAGGCAGCAAGTATGTATCAAAGGTTTATGAAGGTCCTACGGTATACAGACCACTGCATTGAGTACTGTGAGATAAAGACTATTAATTAGGAAGGAAGGTAAAATTTAGATATGCATGCAAAGTGCATCAACACAAGAGACTGTGCTTGAGTATCAAAAATTTTCCCATATGGTCGGCACTTCATAAATATCTGTTCATTTTAACAGGATTATACTGAAGATGAGGTCCATGGGTTTGATTGGAAAAGGTTTCTTTGATAAGCCAATTACAACAAAAACAGTTTGGGGACAATAAGGATAATTTAAATATAGATTAATCATTAGAAGAGTCTTATGAATCAGGCCTAATGAAAGAAAAACTTACATTTTTTTGTTTGTTAGAGATACACACTAAATATGTAGGCTTCCCGGCTGGTGTTGGAGTCAACCTATGAACCAGGTGGTCACAGTTCGATTCCCGGTCAGGGCACATGCCTGGGTTGTGGGCTCGATAGCCAGTGTGGGGTGTGTGGGAGGCAGCCAATCAACGATTCTCTCTCATCATTGATGTTTCTATCTCTCTCCCCCTCTCCCTTCTCTGAAATCAATAATGATATATTTAAAAAAATAAATATGTAGGCTGAAAGGACATACAGATAGAAAACAGCTTTGAAATTCTTCAGGAAGTGAAGGAAGGGCGGGAGGAAGGAAAGAAAAATGAACAGCTGAAGCAAGTGTGGTAAGAATCTGAACTGCTGTGTCTGCATGATGGGCATATTCCCCAGCACGCCATCACACTATTCTTCATAGCGCGCTATTAAATATATCCAACCTTGGATAGGTTTGAAACTTTCATAATAAAAAATTAAAGGTTTCTTCAACACTGGGGCTTGAGCGGACAAGTGAAGAAGCGCAGATGAGATCTGAAAGGAGGCGGGCATTTTGCTAGTCCCCGCCCGTCTGAAAATCCACCAGCAGCCAGGCTCCAGTTGTCTGGGCTGCACAACCCGCAGTTCAGACTCCCAGCAATTCTGAGTCCCTCAGTCCTCACCGTGATTAGGGAGACAGCCAGCTCTCTCTTTCCCTAATTTTCCTGGAAACCCAAAGTTCATGCTCTTGGCCCTGTTCCATCTCCATCCATCCTTCTCAATTTTGTTTCTAATTCCGTCTGTCTCCTAGTCCCAGTAGTTAACAGACTCTGGCTGCACACTGTAACACAGTAAGACAGAGATGAGCCTTCTGTTTGATACACTCTGGGCCAAATAACCTGTGTGAACTCAGTCCCTTCAAAACTCTTCTGTCTGGTCCTGGCCGGCTTGGCTCAGTGGCTAGAGCATCAGCCTGCGGACTGAGAGGTCCCGGGTTTGATTCCAGCCAAGGGCACATGCCTGGGTTGCAGGCTTGATCCCCGGGGGGGAGGGAAGGGGGGCGTGCAGGAGGCAGCTGATCGGTGATTCTCTCTCATCATTGATGTTTCTCTCTCTCCTTCTCCCTTCCTCTCTGGAATCAATAAAGAAATATATTTATAAAAAAAAAAAACCACAACACTCTTCTGTCTGTTCTATCATTGACACTTGAATGTTTCAACCACGTTGAGGGAATCAAAGCTGTAAGGGTAAACAGTGCCATTAATTAATAGTGCTATTAATTCCTAGTCGACCTTTCCCCGTATCTCTATTCTGACCTGAGGATTTCTAGATTTTTTTCAATAGTTAAAAAAAACTCTTCTCGTATAAAAGTTAGAAATACCTGCATCACAAACTCCCGACGTCGCGGCATCCCTCTCTCTGAAAGCAAAACATAGTCCGGCTCCTTTTCCTTCTTGGCCTGTTGAATTTGAGCCAGGCGGCTAATGGGGTTCATTCCTTGACCGTATTCTGGTCCAGCCTAAAAAACAATGTAAGAAAAATGTCAAAACATGCTTGTAAAACTCGTTATTGGATCCTTAAAGTGGTTCTCCTCTCCTCCCCTACACCCCAAAACCGTGACTGGAGAAGATAAATGAGAGTCATCTATAAAGATTTATGAAGGAAAAGCATAAAACGGATCTGAGACTAAGGCGGGTATGGGATTTAGGGCTCAGGGGTATTACTAATAAATTGGGTCAACTATTCTGCTTTTAAATTCTTCAGTACAGCTTCTGTTCATCAAAAGACCAAAAGAATAGAAGATCACAAGACATGAACTGGGAAGAGATATTTGCAATACCTGTAACTAAAAAAGATAAATCTGGTAGCCAAAATATATATTTTAAAACTCAGAAAAAGTATTAAGAAAAATACAATCTAAAAGAAAAATGGGCAAGAGACATGAACAGATATTTCCATCTGTTAAAAGCAGTCCCATGTACCGCTGATCTAGACCATAGTGGCTTACTAATCATAGATGAATTCCCCTCATGAATTTTATCAACTTATAAAAATATAATCAACCTCATTAGGACTCAGAAAATGCGTATTAAAATCACAGTGAGATGCTATTTCACACCCATTAATTTAGAAAAAATTCAGAAGCCTGATAGCCCAAATGGTGAGGATGAGGAGTAACAGAAGCTTATACTGTGCGAACGGCAATATAAAATGGAAAACAATTGGGCGATGTGTAGTAAAGCCGAAGACGGCCCCTGCACTCCCTAGCAGCATCTTCATCATCATGTACCATATACCCTAGAAAACAGCTGCCCATATGTGCTAGCTCCAATGTTCAGGAATATCCATGGCTGCATTATGTGAAATAGCAAAACAAAACAAACAAACAAAACAAACCTGAAAATAACCTAGATATTCATCAAAAGAACTATGTGAATTATGGCATGTTCATACAATGGTTTGACGCAGGGCAGTGAAAATGAACTAAGTATTGCTACATGCATCAAGATAAATGAATTTCAGGAGAAAAAATAAGTTAAGGGAGAAAAGCAAACACAGAATACATATAGTATGATGTAATTTATGTAAAACCCACTAAAACTACAAAACACTGCTGAAATTAAGTAAGATTTTAATAAATGGACAGACATGCTCATGGGTCACAAGACTCAATATTGTTAAAAATGTTAATCTTCCTCAAACTGATCTCTCAAGTTATTGCATTCCCAATCAAAATCCCAGCAGGCTTTTTTTTGGTAACAATTAATAAGCCAATGCTAAAGTTCATATGGAAATGGAAAAGACAAATAACCAAAACAACTCTGAAAAAAAGAACAAAGTTGGAGGACTCAAACTCTCTGATTTCAAATTCACGACAAAGCTATAGCAACAAAGACAGTATGTGTACAATCAGCATAAAGACAGACAGAGACCAATGAAACAGTGTCCAGAAACAGATCCACACATATATAGTCAACTGGTTTTCCACAAAAGTGCAAAAGCAATTCAGTGGATAAAGGATAGTCTTTTCAACCAATGGTCCTAGAACAAGTGGATATTCATATGCAAAAAAAAATTTCAACCCGTACTTCATAACATTTTTTTTAGCTTTTAAAATGATTTTTAGAGAGAGAGGAAGAGGGAGAAAAACATCAATGTGAAAGAAAACTATTGATCGGCTGCCTCCCACCACCCCCCAAATCCCCTCGCCCCCCACCAAGACCAGGGATCGAGCTCACAACCCAAGGAATGTGCCCCGACTGGGAATTGAACCGGCAACCCCTCAGTGCACAAGACAATGCCCAACCAACTGAGCCACACTGGTCAGGTTTTTAAAAATTAACTTAAAATATCTAAAACTGTAAAACTTCCAGAAGAAAATACAAGGGGAATTTTTGTGACTTGAGTTGCATGACAATTTCTTAGATACAACACCAAAAATCACATTCCATAAAAATAATAACAATGACAATACATTGGATTTCTTTGAAATTATTAACTTCTGTTCTTTGGAAATATTTGCAAACTATATATTTGATAAAGAACTTATCAAATATCCAGAATATATAAAGACTTCTCAAAATTCAATATTAAATGTATTCTTTTCAACGGGCAACCAGGCCCTGGCCAGGTAGCTCAGTTGGTTAGAGAATCGTCCTGATGCAACAAGGTTGTGGGTTAGATCCCGTCAGGGCACATACAACAATCAACCAATGAATGCATAAATAAGTGGAACAACAAATGGATGTTCCTCTCTCTCCCTCTCCCTCTCCCTCTCTCTCTCTCTCTCTCTCTCTCTTTCTCTCTCTCTCTCATCCCTTTTTCCTTCCCTCCTGTCTATAAACATCAATTTTTAAAAGTTTTTGAATGGGCAATCACATTTTTCCAGGTGGGCAAAAGATTTGAACAACACTTCACAAGCCTCATGTGCCACTGAACTCAGACAATAGTGTGGTGACTGCTGGGGGAGGGGGTGGAATTGGTGGAGGAGGGCCTAGGGGGTATAAATGATGATGGACAGACTTGACTTGGAGTAGTGAACATAAAATACAGTGTATAGATAATGTGTTGTAGAATTTCACACCTGAAACCTATATAATTTTGTTAACCAGTGTCACCCTCATAAATTCAACAAAAATAAATAAATAAAAGATAACACTTTTTAAAAAGACCATTGACGTCCGGAGTACTTGCACAAAGGCCAATTTCAAACCAACTGTACTAGTCCAGGTGAGAGTTGATTGTGACTTAGACCAAAGGGGAGCAGAGGGGTGGAAAGAAACGGACACCTTAAGAACTGTGTAAGGCATGGCCCCAACAGGGCGTGACGGACTGGACGGGAGGCTGAGGGAGAAGTAAGAAATGAGCCAGGTGCCTGTTCAGCAGCTGCACAGTGGTGCCAGGCCCTGGTAAGGAATGTTGGAGGGGAACACCATTTAGAAGGGAACATGAGTTTGGGGCACGGAGCTTGAGGGGCCCGTGAAATACTAAGTGAAGATGTCCAGGCAGCAGGGTAGAGCACAAAAGAGTATCTAAGAATCATCCACATAAAGATGGAACTGAAGCCTGGGGAGTATGAAGTACGACGCCCAGGGCGAGGGTAAGGGAAAGAATGAGAGCGACAATACGGCAACAGTTAGGGGGAAAGGGAGGAGAGAGAAAAAGACATTTTTTAGTTTGGGTAAAATCCTGGTTTCCCCTTTTATTTACATACCAAACAATAACGATTATGTAAATCAGAAAGACTGATGGGAAAAGACAACGTAGACAATAATTTGTGAGTCTAAGACTGAATACCAATGAAACGGTAAAGAGAAGCTTTAAGTCTGGTGTTAGCAGAGGTTGCCTAGTTCGTGAAGATGTTCAAATAACTTTCCTTCGATGGCACCTTGCCTCTCTTCTCGATTAACCTGCCTCTTCCATCAGAATGTCTTACGTGCCAGAGGTGCTGCTGTTGACTGATTCCAAAGACAGAGGACCAGACGCACAAATGCACTCAGGTAGTAATGGCGCTGAGAAAGCTAGCATGACTGGTTTCTCCCTCACAGGAAGGAACGACCAGCACCCTTGATAATGAAGTGATCCCTTGGGTATCAGCTCTCAGTGTCCCTCTACAAACCAGTAGGGGCAGAAACTTTTATCAGAAAGCCTTCTTTGCAGTCTCATAGAAGAAAATATTAAAAACAGGATATAAGCCCAAAGACATCATCAGGGAGTCTTACGTTTTTAACTCTACAGCGTAAATCCGAAAGGCTTTCCCAAGCAACCAGTTTCAAATGGGCTCTGCAGTCACGTGACTAGAGCCGACCCCTGACTCTGCTACGGAATCTTGGGTGAGCTTCTCAAACACCAAGGACCTCACTGCAAAACGGGTGTAACACCTACACCACGGATTGACTGAGAGGATCCAATCAGACAGACAATGTAACAGTTTTATCATATTTCTTAAAAATCAAGGGAACTCATCCACAGATATTTTCTCTACTTCTATTGCCTATAAAGAACTGTAGACCCTAGATGTGTAAGACATGTAAGGAAGCGACAAAAATGCTAAAAATCAAGGTACTATGTGAACAGACAGAATCAGACATAAAATAACAACATGTAATACTTATTGGGTGCTTATTATTTGTATTATTAATAAACACCTGCACACAGAGTGCTTCCCATTCACCAGCTACTGCTCCTGTCACAGGGTCAGCATTATTCATACCCCTCCCCCATATCCTTAACCTTTCAGGTGTCCTAAGGAGAAACTATATAGAGCAGTGTGGTGTGCAGAAAGAACACTGGTTAGAGATCAGAGCAGTTCAGATTACTCCGCAGGTGAATAAAAGTGAACAGATGCTTTGGATGTGTTAGGGGTAATATCCTCTACCTTACACAGTCATGCTGAGAGTTACACTAAAGGTGATCATGGATGGGAAAGTGTTTTATACTGAAGTATTCTACACTAAAGGTGATCGTGAACAAGAAAGACTCTGTAAGCCATAAAAAACTATACGTATGTAAGGTATTATTTGATGAACGAACACATGTATGCAAGTGTCTGAAAAGCAAAACAGAATTGTTACTGACTTACCGTCACAGGCCCAACCCTGATTTTGGGACTGTTTATAATCCAAAGGTTGAGACGCCTGCCCTCTGGGGAAACTTTTATCTATAGTTACCGGAATATTTACACAGTAAAACTGACTCATGTTCGTAAGCACACACTTACTTTGACTATGGTTTTAGGGCGTTTTTTAAAAAATAGTTTTGGCTTTTCAACCACAGGAAGAGGTGGGAGTTTCTTAAGCTCCTGTAAGACAGTGGTCGCAGCGCGCTTCTTGGAGAGCTTTTTGCTATTCCCCTCTCCTTCTGCAGAGAACTCTCCCACGGACACCCGCGTAACAAAGCTCTTCATATGTGGTGGTCCACTCTCTTTAATAACCTATAAAGTACAAATACAATAGTAAGTAACATACGGGCACACTCAGAATGTGTCTTTACAGCATGGATCTTTCTTAATGTTCCTATCATAATCAAAATAGAAATGAAGAATGATGCCAAAATTATAGATTTCTTTAATAAACCTATTAGGTATTATATAAGAACTATTCCGTTACAATATTTACAATGCTTAAGAGACTGAAGTTGGGCGAACAGAAATCAAAGTCAACACATTCAATTCACACTCAAAATTATTTTTTACCCATTTAAAACAGGCAATTCTAATTATGGTTATCATTTCTTTTCTTTTTTAAAACAAATTTTAGCCCAACCAGCATGGCTTGTGGTTGAGCGATGACCTATGAACCAGGAGGTCAGGGTTCAATTTGGGTTAGGGCACATGCCTGGGTCGCAAGCTCGATATCCAATAGGAGGTGTGCAGGAGGCAGCCGATCAATGATTCTCTCTCATTGTTGATGCTTCTATCTCTCTCTCTTTCTCCTTTCCTCTCTGATATCAATAAAAATATGTTATTTTTTAAATCTTATTTTATTGTTGATAGTAGTATAGACATCTCCTATTTTCTTCCAATGATTACTCATTTCTTATAGAACAGAAAATTAAGAATGTAAAACACATCACATTATATTAGGTACACAGGGCACCGAGAATGATAATGGGTACGTATTGCATTTTCTCTGGAAGAGTACATTCCTGGAGGGGACCACGTCCTAAGGGAGTTCTACCAGCCTTCCCGCATCCTGCATGGGGAAGCCACTCAAAAATAACCTACTTTTGACATAAACCTCAAAGGCTGTTTTATAGAAAGGAATGTGTACTCTCTGTGACAGGATCTTTAAAAGGTTAGCCGATAGGCCATAAAAACTCCTCGCTTTCTAGGGTTATGGATTGTGAATCTGTCAGCTATGAATGCTCCCAAACCCGGGACCAATGTGCTCATTTCAAGTAAGACAGCTTTCGAGGAAAGATGCCTCCCCAAACCTGAGTGCTCAAAACTTCCGTCTCCTTCACATTTTAAGCTATAAAAGGTACCCTACTGAGTTAAACAGCTTACTATTTAACAGCATATTAAAAGTTTGTCTTTTAATAATGGATACCAATGAGGAAAAGAAAGCAAACAACACAATAGTTCAGTAATTCAACAAGGCTAGGGATAAGGAACTTAAGATCAGCATGCTTTCCAAGTAATTTAAGTTTACTATTTGAAATGCCAAAACTGCTTATTTTATTTTAACCACTTTGCTGGCCATCCTCCTGAATTTAAAAAAATAACCACATACAAAATAGGTCCGGAGGTATGGATGCATGGAACAAAATAACAGATCTCAGTGGGAAAGGGGGAGGGGTGTTGGGAGGAAGGGGACAAGTAGAGATTAACCGAAGAGCATATATGCATAACCCATGGACACAGACGATTGCATGGGGAAGGCGGGGGTGGCGGGGGTGGGTGAAGTGGGGCCAAAAGGGAGAAAAATGGGAGACAACTGTACTGTAATACTGTCAACAATAAAATAAAATGTAAAAAATAAACAAAAAACACCTATACGCTGTACTGACTTAATAGAGACAACCAAATAGTTAACCTTTTATTGCTGGCAGGAGGTTACCATTTGAACATCAAATATTCTGTAATGTATACTGATGCCGCCAAGAGCTTCTAAGACTGATAGAACTGTCCCTATTCACTGTAGCCTTGAAGGCCCAAATCCAATAGTTTTCGAGTCCATGCAATTACTTTGATCGGTTTTCCATCTGTCCCTATCGTTTCTTGCTGGGCCTAATAAGCCCTCCAGTGCATTCTGCCCCTGCCTTCCCCAGGATGCTGCTTTCCATCTGCTGCAGGCTGACATCAGGAAGCCCCATTTGTAGGAATTGTGTCTGAGAAGAAAGCAAACAGGTTCTCAGCCGAGGTCAGTCGATCCTGCTAGTGAGTTAAATGTGGGAGCTTTCTAGTGCTGAACGTCACCCCAATTGGAAGGAGGACACTCCACGACCGTGTCAGCTTATTTCCTGGGTTTTGCCTATTTTCTAGGTATTTGAGTTGCAAAATTAGTACCCTCTTAATATGGAAGGAATTATAATCTTGAAAATGACTTTTCCTATTTTTAATGTCACACAATTTTATAAATATTTCTCTGACATATTTATCTAGATGTAAAGAAGACAGCTGCTTACTTAGTGGCTTAGTAAAATGTAAACATATTTTGGCAAGTACAGAAGAAACTGGGTATTAATACGTGTGTCACTAAATACTAACTTGGATATTTTCAATTTGATCCTATTAAAAACACCGAACTCTCTAGAGCACTACAAATGAACTTACAATGAGAAAATAAATTTTACGATGAAAATTGAGATATCATATATTCAGATGGCTCAACACGGAAAAGCGAGAGAGCTGAGCAGGAGCCCAGCCAGTGTGGCTCAGCAGCTGAGCATCAAACCAGGAACCAAGAGGTCACTGGTTTGATTCCTGGTCCAGCGCATGCAGAAAACCATGACATTCTATACGTTCTTCTCTCCCAGGGCCTACCTCATTGCCTGACAGAGTGTGAACCTAAGGAAACACACTCACTCTTTCAGGACACGAGGGTACCAGCTAACTTCACTTAGTGGGTTGCTTATTTGAGTTAGTGAGGAGCAGGGGTGAGGGTGGGAAGCTCTCCTCTGAGTACATACCTCAAAACTGACGGGCATATTTCGCTTCAGAGCAATTTCAAACACTAAGCTGATCTCAGATTTATTGGCGTCTTTGTCATCATCCATTTCTTTTCCGGATTCGCCATTCTAAATCACAAAAAATAGGATGGTACTGAGTCTTCACTTTGGAACACACTTCGCACAGTCTACAGTCAGGAGGGCCCATCTAACAGAAAATACAGAAGGAAACAGAAATCCCCAGACTGATCCTGTGGGGTCCCTGTAAGCACAGCAGGCAAGAGCTGCTCTGAGGCTCTGTGTTGTTTGACTTTTCATTTTCCCCCCTCAAAGTAGAATAAATGCTCAGCGTGAAAGTCTTTTACTCAACCATACACCAATTTGAGTTTATCCAGTTCTCTAAAAATCTCTATCCAGCCCGACCGGCATGGCTCAGTGGTTGAAAAGCAACCTATAAACCAGGAGGTCACAGTTCAATTCCCAGTCAGGGCACATACCTGGGTTGCGGGCTCGATCCCCAGTGTGGGGTGTGCAGGAGGCAGCTGATTGGTGATTCTCTCTCATCAGTGATGTTTCTATCTCTCTCTCCCTCACCCTTCCTCTCTAAAATCAATAAAAATATGTTTTTTTTAAATCTCTATACATACACACACACACACACACACACACACACACACACATACACACACAGTACCTCCACTGGTGTTATAACACGATACTGCATCTTCTATGAAAACTAAGCTGTAGAAAGAATAAGGGATGCAAACCAGGATTCTGGAGCTCTGGGTCTGGCCCTGGCACCAATTCACTTACTTATTTTTAGCACATACTTCTGGAGGGAGGACCCCAGATATGCTGGACGTAGTGTAAGGAACAGAGATAAAGGGAGGGTATTCCTTCGTCAGGAGGCTTGTGATGTAGTGGGAAAACAGATTAAGTGTCCTAATGAACATGTCCAGGAGAAAAACACCTGTGTCTGCCATTAACCAGATCAGCCTCCGGGAGGAGGAACCACAGGCGTGGGGAACTGTAGAGGTGGAATTGCATGGTTTGAAATAACTAAGAGGAGAGCTCAGTAAGAAGAGGACTCATACACATGCCTGAGCTGCAGGTACTCTTCTGAAGTCAATAGAGGAGGCAGTTAAAGCCATGAGAAAGGGTCAACAAAAGCCTTGATAGCCTCAATAGTAAAAATTAAGTAGGACTGGAAATATCCATAATGATCTCCTCCACTTTAAATTCTTCGATTCCAAATCAACACAACACAATTCATGCTCAATAAATGTAGCATTAAACTCAAAGTAAGTGAATGTTATTTCTCATCCTTGTACACATTCCAAGATCCTGAGCTGCCTGGGAAGTGCACTCCATTGGTGAACCCAAGTTCTCAAAGGCAAGGTCATCTTGGCAAGGACAAGTCTAGGACAGTAGACAGGTAATCAATCTGAGAAGCAAATTAACAGTGATCACCACTCTCCTCTTCCTTCCTATCAGAAGAGGTTATATCTTCTGTTTGTGTTTTCGATCACCTCCCGGGGACCTGGAGAGAGAGACCGTCCCCGCAACAGCAGCACACCTGAGAGGACTTTTCGGGAATGGGCTCGTTTTGCAGCGCCTGGAGGGCCTTCATGGCGGCGTTGTGTCTAGCAGCTTGTCGAGTCTTCCCTTCCCCAAAAAACTCATTGTTTCCTACAGTCAGCTGGACATAAAAGATCTTAGGCATCGGGCAATGATACCTAAAGAAAAGAAAATAGGAATGTTAGTCCGATAAAAAAAATCACTCTATAATCGGATTTGTTTTGTTTAAAGTGATACCAACCATATAATGTGCTATGCCCTCTATGAACCCTAATCAAATTTTAACTTCAAGTTTTCAGACCGATTTTGACGGGAATGGGCCAATGGTCTGGTGCTGAAGGCCGGGGGCCACCAGAGGACGGCGACGGGCAAGGCCATTCCGGTGACAACACGCAAACTCTTGTGCCGTTAGCAGATCGTTATGGTGAGAAATGAGGCCAGAGAGGTGGAGTTACTCCTCCGAAGTGATAATAAGTACTTTGCAAAGAAATAAGATCAACATCAAAAAGAATAGGGAGTTTAACCCAATTTGTAGGTAGAAAGTATAATAATAAAATGTGTTTAAGGTAAAGATTTTGGCAGGTTTGAGTTGAATGAGCCTGAGGTAGAGAAGAGCTACTGAAGAGCTGCAGTGATGTGGACTTGAGACGATACAAGAGGGTGTCAGAAGAGAGAACAAACCTAGGAGACATCAAGAAGGAAAAAATTAAGGTGATATGCAATAAAATCCATTAATGCAGCAATTATTTGACAGGGGAACGTGACAATGACACACATTAAAGTGCAGCAGACAAGAAATAAGGTAAATATGCAGAACATAGTATGTTAGAGACACCTGTTAAACAGTAAAAGAGGCCAAGGTTCAGAAGTGTCAGGGAGGTGGGTGTTAGAGGGGTTGGCCAGGGAGGGCCTCACTGAGATGACGACTGTGTAAAGACCTAAAATATGTGAGGGAGGAAACCGTGCAGATCCCCTGGGACAGTGCAGCGGAAGCAGACAATGTCAAGTGCAAAGGCCCTGAGGCAGCAGCATGCCATGCACATTCAAGTAACTCAGAGGATGTCCATCTTCTTGGAGTCGAGGGAGAGAGGAAAGGAAAGCCACGAGATAAGAGGAGGTGGCCAAGGTCGCTTAGGGATGTCCTTAGAAATCACTGTAAGGACTTGACTTCTACTCATGGAGTGAAATGGCACCCACCAGAGAAGTGACATGATGTGGCTCATTCTTGAAGGATCATCTAACTACTATGTAGAGAACAGACTACAGGGAAGGATGGCAGAAGCCAGGAGATCTATTGGGAAACTAGCGCAGTAAGTAACACAGGAAAGGTGACCGAGGCCTGAACGAACGTGACAGCAGAAGAAGTGACGAGAAGCAGTGGATTCCAAGTGAATTTCTAAAGTAGAGAGACAGGGTTTGCCCAAGAACTGGCTACCGAATAGGAGAGCGGAGTCAAGGAAGGGGATTGTTGGTGGGCAGATAGCAGCTCTGGTTTGAAGGTGTGAAGTTATTAGGCCTCTTAAACATCCACATGGAGATGTCAAATGGACAGTTGGATTTGAGTCTGGACTCTAGAAAAGAGGTCCAAGGTGGGAATAAAATTTGGGAATCTTCAATATATCGATGGACTTGAAAGCCAGACAGGAAATCCAGGCAGGCAGGGTGTCCTCCTTTCTGGAAGCCAAGTGGGAAAGTCTATCATGGAAGAGCGAGGGGTTGAGTGTCAAATGCTACTCACAGGTCAAGTCAAATGAATGAACAAACCCACAGGACTGATTTGGATGGAATGGTGCGTTATAACAACTGAAAAAATAAGTGCAAAATCACTCCAGTGCTGGGAAATGTCTGTATCCCAAAGTCCAATCGACGCCCTAGTCGTTTTAGATGACAAGTGGACATCCATGGAGCAGTGCTCTATATTCAACCTGAGATCAACTGCACAGTGGCCATCCCGTAAGAATCTGGGGGCAGATGGGACTAATGGTGAAGGTTTCCTGAAGGTGCCGGACAAGCGTGTGGGTCAGCTCTGCCCCTGCAGCTGTGGGAGGCAGGCACTAACGGAACCCACTGAGGGGAAGAGCACCTGGAAAAAGAAAGCAGAAAGGAACCGAGAAGGAGAGCTTGAGGCTGGGCTCAGATTCATGCCGGTGATCAAAAGGCAGGGGAAATAGTAGACGGCAGTGAAGGAGATGAAAGCAGGCCGTGATCAGAAAAGAAACACCACACGTCAGGGAGGCAATTAGCAGTAGAGAAAGTGAGTCTGAGAAGGAGGGAGAAAGTCACTGTTTTAAATTCTTAGAGTCAATTTTCTTGGCCCACAGTTTTCCCATTAATTTCTTTTAAGATAAAGTATTTTTAAATGTGTTTTATTATGTCATACATTCTCATTTTTAATTGGCAAAGATGAAAAAGTTAAAGGAAGAAAAAAAATTACCTGTCGTAACAGACTATTTTTTTTAAACATGCGAAGACTCAAAAGCATTAAAAAAAAACCACACTTTTTTTTCCCTTTTTGATTCCAATAACTAGTGTACTAAAGTGCAATCTCCTGTTACCTGTTTCATTTTAAATTATTTTAATGCAGAAATTTGGACAGACTAATAGGATGGATGCAGGTGATTTCTGTGTCCCACAAAATTCATTTTCCCACCTCTACAGAACTCGATGCATGTTTTGTTTGTTTTAAATTAGAGCACTTCACTAATGGGAAAATTAACTAAGTTAACACTTAGAAAGTTTTAAGAACAGGTGAGACAGAAGCAGAAAGATTTTAAGGGTCTTCAAGTTTTTTTGTTTTTTTTTGTTTTTTTTTTTAAATATATTTTATTGATTTGTTACAGAGAGGAAGGAAGAGGGATAGAGAGTCAGAAACATTGATGGGAGAGAAACATCGGTCAGCTGCCTCTTGCACACCTCCTACTGGGGATGTGCCCGCAACCAAGGTACGTGCCCCTGACTGGAACCGAACCCGGGACCCTCCAGTCCGCAGGCCAACGCTCTATCCACTGAGCCAAACCGGTTAGGGCTCAAGTTTTTTTAAATATGTTTTTATCAATTTGGGAGGGAGAGGGAGAGGGATAGAGAGATGGAAACATCGACGATAAAAGAGAGACATAGATCGGCTTGCCTCCTGCACGCCCCCAACTGGGGATCAAGCCTGCAACCTGGGTATGTGCCCTGACCAGGAATCAAACCAGGGACCTCTTGGTTCACGGGTTGAAGCTAAACCACTGAACCACACCGCCTAGGCTCGATGCATGTTTTAAACTGGTTCCACTACCGACCAAGCCTTTTAAAACAGACAACCTGAAATCAGAAATGGACTCCTGAGATCTTACACGGCCAGCTTTCCCCATGGAGCGAATGTTTACAGTCAATTACACACTTCTGAAAGCAGAGGTCCGCGAGTGGAATGCGAGCAGACCTTTAACTACAGGAGAGGGAGTGGGCGCCACAGTAATCACTCTGGCCTGCTGACAATTACAAAACTCATTTCAGTTTGCCACAGAGACAAACAAAATTTCTGTTCATTATAACTTTACTGGAATATGATGTCATAACACATAACCATACTGAAACAATCTGCTGATTTTCTAACCAAAATATTAATTGTACACTAAAGAGCCCTTGGGGCCTCTTCCTTTTTGGCCATCAAGCATGGCTCTGTGTGTGCGTAGTATGTGCGTGCATGTGGATACATATGTATATATAAATTACACCACAGAAGTATCACAGGGAAAATTAGGTACGTTGTGTTCTGAAACATTCTAGCGCTAACAACAGGAAATAGCGAAACCGGACGCCTGACTAGTTGCAGTCCCTCTCACTCCATCCCCTGACTTAACAACGGTTCCTAATAACCTACCCCCCATGGTCTGAATCACTTGTAGATCACATCTCCTCATATCATCATGACAATTAAGATTAACCAGAACACTCTCCTAATGGCCCTCAGATTGGACAATGTGGAATGCTGTGAGTGTGTGTGTGCGTGCGTGCGTGCGTGCGTGTGTGTGTGTGTGTGTGTGTGTGTGTTACATCCTGGTCTCTAAATATTTCCTTTGGTAAAGACACACTCTAACATTATTAACTTTAAATCGATGTGCTAATTAATGGAGTTCCTGTTTCTACTTTTATTTACTTCAAACATTAAGCTCGTTTTTTGGTAAAGTACTTATGGTAAGTGATAAACATCTTTCCACACATTAGTTTTTATTTACCTAAGCTTACACTGCTCTTCCTGAATGGTTTTTCTTAATTAGAACGTTGTGGTCAATGCTTAGGTCCCCAGAGTGATTACTGTGAAAAGATGAGCCGGGAAAACGGACCCATCCAAGCTATTAAAGTTTCAGGGTCAAATAGTCTACCCACCAACCTCCAAAGCAGCCGTGGGCAAACTACGGCCCGCGGGCCGGATCCGGCTGTTCTATCTGGTTCTCTTGCTCTCCCCTCCGCTCCTTTACTTTGAATTTATATTAGTTCACACAAACACTCCATCCATGCTTTTGTTCCGGCCCTCCGGTCCAGTTTAAGAACCCATTGTGGCCCTCGAGTCAAAAAGTTTGCCCACCCCTGCTCCAAAGTGTATTTTGCGAAGTGTGACTCCACTTCCATCCGTATCTGTAGTGCTGGTTGAAAGTGCAGGTTCCTGTGCTCCACCCCTGGTCTGCTGACTCAGTTCCTGGGGACGAGACCCCGTCCTCACTCAGGGAACCGATGCCCCACAACCGCACACATCCTGCAACACAGCTCCTGTGACCTGACTGCAAAATCCATGCACGCGAAGGGCCACGCAGCCCTGCCTCAGAGCACCAGGCTCGGGTGCCCGTATCTCCTTCTCCTTAATCCCCACGGCAGCCTGGTGAGACAGATCCCCGTGGTCACCTGGACAGGTAACAGAGTTGCTGGGAGTCAACCTCAAGTCTGCCTAACTTCTGAGCTCAGGGAACGCTTAGAGATCTGTCACCATCTCTCCCTGTGTCCGTATTTCTCTTTTAAAGTTGGCTGTGTCCTTGGCAGGCCAGGGCACCTAAGGCTTCTTCTCACATCTCAGGTCCACTAACAGAACTCAGGAGCGTTTGACTGAACAGCTGCTGCAACCAAAAACTACGTGATGAAACTCCAGGTGTTTACAGTATGTCCAGCCAACCAGGTTCACACAGGTCCCAGTGAGGGGCCCAGCAAGTCAGAATAATGGGCACCACGGGCCACACAGCCTGACCGTCCAAATTTGATTAAGGCTGCTGGTCAGGCCATTTTGTCCAAGCCTCTTTGTCCTCGGTCTGCTCCAAGTCTTACAAAAACTAAACAAATAAATTTTCAAATAAAGTAAAAGCTTTCTTTTCTGTAGATCCCCAAAAAAGTCTTTAGATTTGGCCTATCTTCAAGATATCACAAGTTGACACCAAAATAAAGAAACGGAGAACACTCGGTTCCTATCAGACATTCCTTATACAGTTCTGCTTTGTTATTTAAGCAGAGGGAAGATGTTACGTTCTTCTATAAGTATTATTATAAGAATATAAGTGTTCTTATTCTTGTATTTATTTCATTGTCAGTTACAACTTTCTATACCACATCTTTGCCGTCTTCTCTAAAGTTACCTCATTAATGCCCTTTTTATTTTTAAACTATTTTTTTCTTATTGATTTCAGAGAGAAAGGGAGGAGAGATAAAAACATCAATGATGAGAGAGAATCATTGATTGGCTGCCTCTTGCACGCCCCCCACTAGGGATTGAGCCCAAAATCCCAGGCACATGCCCTGACCGGGAATCGAACTGTGACCTCCTGGTTCATAGGTCAATGCTCAACCACTGAGCCATACAAGCGGGGCAATGCCCTTTTCATAGACTCCTTCTATATCATCTTTCTAAACTAAAATCTGTGTATCCTCCCTCCCGTTCTCAACATCTCCACTTTCCTAAGTATCACTTTTACAAGGTGAGAAAGACATATTCCAAATAACATCAGAACTTTTAAAAACTGAAAAATAATTGCCTCGTTTTACTTGATAGCACCCTTCATACATCTCAGCACAGCTTAAGTGTTCATATCTCTTCCACAGGTTTATGTCTTAGAATATAGGAAGATGCTATCTTATGATCTAAATAGGAGAGGCTTTGGGTTTCTGTGTTTATTTCCAACGCTGACTGAAAACAGAACTGTCACTTAGTCTTTCTATCTCAGTTTACTTATCTGCAAAATATTTGCAGAATCTATGTTTAAAGAACCCTAAATGCCAAAACTTAGAATTCGAATGACATGTTGATTATTTTGACTCTTTGTACACTTTTTTGGCACTGCTAAGCATTCTTTTTCTTGCTGTAGAAAAATAATAGGTTTTATCAGAAAGCTATAAAACAGTCCTTGGCATCTTTTCAAGATTATATGTATATAAAATGTCTAGATAGGAGAGGGTTCTTTCTCCATTCACATCTATAAATTTTGAAAATATATCTTTTATGGGATCTAGATGTTAAGTCTCGAGGAATTTCAAAAATTAGGACCTATTAGAAAAGATTCGCAGGGCAGCTGAAAACAAGCTCTCAAAGACTCGTCCGGATCTTCTGTTCTGTTTGTAGAATGATTATAATTATGCTTGAAATGCCTCAGGGAAAATACAGGAAGATGTGCGCTCAGAGCTGGGACAGGGTGTTTCAAAGTGATGCAATTGTAAGTGATGTTTTCTTTCACAATTCCACATTTTTTAAAAATAATACAATTGTACTACAGTAATAACAGAAAAAAAATGTTAAATCGAAGCAAGTCTAGTCCCTGTCCAAACAAATAAAGGTAAATCTGTGTCTAAAATGTAATTGGATTAAGTGACATGACTTGTGAAATACAGCCTATGAGCCACAAGAGTAAATAATTTACACTGTGTTGCTGACACCAGCACCACAATAGGACCATGGAAAGCAGAGCATGCTATCAAAGAGCCCATTGAGCAAACACACAATCACCACCCTCAGTCCCACACTCGGATCCAGCATAAACCTCTTCTTGCCCCTTCCCTAAATGAATACCTAGATAAACTGTCATCATCACCACCATGATTACAGCACAAACGCACAAGGCACTCACTATGTGCCAGGCATTATTCCGAGCGCTTTACACACTCATCGCATTCAGTCACCAGGACAGCCCAACGTCATTTTCCGCATGAGGACTGAGGAACAGAGATGCTAACTAAGTTGCCCACTGGAGTCAGCATCTGAACCCAGGCAGTGAACACGCTTTTACCCTCCGCACTCTGCTGCCTCTGAATGAACTGGGTGAGCACTTTACGATGCAGAGCTATCCATGTTAACTTTGGAAGTCATGCCACACTTGGAACACAAAGGCAATTTGAGTCAAACTAGACATAGGAGCCCGGCCGGCATGGCTCAGTGGTTTAGCATCAACCTATGAATCAGGAGGTCATGGTTCGATTCCCAGTCAGGGGGTGTGCAGGAGGTCAACGACTCTCTCTCATCACTGATGTTTCTGTCTCTCTCTCCCTTTCCCTTCCTCTCTGAAATCAATGAAAATATATATTTTTTAAAAACCACAACTAGACATAAGAGATCCGGCGGATATTGACGAGCTCTGTGGGCTAATGGTCATGTCCGTAACCAAGGAGAGCACCGGGGGCCCAGTAAGTCCAAGAGACAGATTTGACGGCAGTCCTACCATTCTCTAGCTTTCTGTCCCATCTCCTGACTGGAGCCTGTGCTTAGACGTTGATGTTCCCATGAGGGAAATGTAAATCAAAACCACAATGCGATACCACTTCACATCCACTAGGTTGGCCATAGTCAAACAAAAACAAGTGTTGGCAAGGATGTTGAAAAAACTGGAATGATCATTCATTCTGGCGGGAAAATGGTGCAGCCACCATGGAAAACATTTTGGCAGGTCCTCAAAGTTAAATAATGAATTACCATTTGACCCAGCAATTCTACTGCCAGCTATATAAACCCAAGAGAAATTAAAACAGGTGTTGAAATGTATACACAAATGTTCATAGCAGCATTATTCATAACAGCCAAAAAAAATATGCAAGTAACCCAAGGTCCATCAACTGATGAATCAATAACAAAATGTAGTGTATCCATACAATGGAGTATTACACAGCCTTACCCAGAAATGAAGTACTGACACATGCTACAATGTGGATGAACTTTGAAAACATGCTAAGTGAAAGCCAGACATAAAAGGCTACATATGGAATGATTCCATGTAGATGAAATGTCCAGAACAGGTAAACCCATAAAGACAAAAAGTAGATTAGTGGTTGCCAGGAGTTGGGAAGAGGGGAAATGGGGAGACATGGGGATGGAGGTGATGAAATGTTCTGAAATTAGACCCTGGTAATGGTTGCACATCACTGTGGATGAAGTAAAGAACACTTTTAAATGGATAAAATTGGGGAGGAAACCAAGATGGTGGCATAGGTAAGCACCTAAACTGCTGCCTCGCACAACAATTTCAAAACTACAACTAAAAGACAGAACGGACACCATCCAGAACCACAGGAAAGCTGGCTGAGTGAAAATTCTACAACTAGAAGGAAAGAGAAAAGCTCACAGAGAATTGGAGGTACAGCAAAGGGTCTTTTTGCGCGCAGAGAGGAAGGGAGGCTGAGAGCCGGGCTGACTTTCTCTGGTGGAAGGGGGAAGGAAGCCCCCGACCGCACTGAACCCCAGTTCTGACTGCACTGAACCCCAGTTCCGGGCGAGCCCCTGGGGACCCATGCTCTTACGGGGGGAGTCTGGACTCTCGGGCGGAGACTCGGGAGCTGGGGAAGGCAGAAGTCTGAAGGCGCGCGAGTGCCAGTGCGCACAAAGGCTGCAGAGGTTGCCACAGGCTTTCCCTAGTGGAAGGGAGTTGGAGGCTCCTGACTGCACTGAGCCCCAGTTCTGACTGCACCGGACCCCAGTTCCAGGCGAGCCCCTAGGGACCCACGCTCTTGTGGGGGGAATCTGGACTCTCGGGTGGAGACTCGGGAGCCGGGGAAGGCGGAGGACTGAAGGCGCGCGCGTGCCAGTGCGCACAAAGGCTGCGGAGATTGCCACAGGCTTTCCCTGGTGGAAGGGAGTCGGAGGCTCCTGACTGCACTGGGCCCCAGTTCTGACTGCACTGAACCCCGGTTCCAGGCGAGCCCCTGGGGACCCACGCTCTTGTGGGGGGAGTCTGGACTCTCAGGCGGAGACTCGGGAGCCGGGGAAGGCAGAAGTCTGAGGGCACGCACGTGCGCGCAAGGGCAAGGCTGACTGGAAGCCAAGACTGAGACTCCACCCCATCCAAGCTGAGCACAGAGGCTATTGCAATTTGGCAAGTCTAATCCTATAAGGCTGTCTCCAGCACCGAACTTCTCCCAGCATAGACACAGCTGATCCTTACAGCCAACTGGCCTGGAGGTCAATTCTTCCCAGTGATACCAACAACAATCAAGACTTAATTACAAGGCTGTACACACAGTCCACAAAGGGATGCACCAAGAGTGTCCACCTCAGGTTAACTGGGGAGGCAGACCCACTGGGCCATATTGGAAACCTAGCACACAAACGTACCTTACCAACTCAGGGAAGCAGTGAAAATGCGGCGTCAAAGAATCAGATCACAAACGAAAGAAATGGAGGAAAACAAACGACTGGATATAGAATTCAAAACCACGGTTATAAGGCTTTTCAAGAATATCCTAGAAAAGGCCGATAAATATAACGAGACCCTCGAAGATATGAAAAAGGACCAACTAGAAATTAAACATACACTGACTGAAATAAAAAACATTATACAGAGACCCAAAAACAGACTAGAGGAACACAAAAATCAAGTCAAAGAATTGAAATACAAGGAAGCAAAAAACACACAACCGAAAAAGCAAAAAGCAAAAAAAACCAACAAAAAGTTGAAGATAGTGTAAGAAGACTCTGGGACAACTTCAAGCGTACCAACATCAGAATTATGGGGGTGCCAGAAGAAGAGAGAGAGCAAGATACTGAAAACCTATTTGAAGAAATAATGACCGAAAACTTCCCCCAACTGGTGAAAGAAATAGACTTACAAGTCCAGGAAGCGCACAGAACCCCAAACAAAAGGAATCCAAAGAGGACCACACCAAGACACATCATAATTAAAATGCCAAGAGCAAAAGACAAAGAGAGAATATTAAAAGCAGCAAGAGAAAAACAGTTAGTTACCTACAAGGGAGCACCCATATGACTGTCAGCTAATTTCTCAACAGAAACTATGCAGGCCAGACGGGAGTGGCAAGAAATATTCAAAGTGATGAATAGCAAGAACCTACAACCTAGATTACTCTACCCAGCAAAGCTATAATTCAGAATTGAAGGGCAGATAAAGAGCTTCACAGATAGGAAAAAGCTAAAGGAGTTCATCACCACCAAACCAGTATTATATGAAATGCTGAAAAGTATTCTTAAAGAAGAGGAAGAAGAAAAAAAGTAAAGATAAAAATTATGAACAACAAATACATACCTATCAACAAGTGAACCTAAAAATCAAGTGAATTAAAAACCTGAGGAACAGAATAATCTGGTGAATATAATAGAATCAGGGGCATAGAAAGGGAGTGGACTGATAATTCTCAGGGGGAAAGGGGTATGGGGGGTTCATGAAGAGACTGGACAAAAATCATACACCTATGGATGAGGACAGTAGGGGGGAGGTAAGGGCAGAAGGTGGGGTGGGAACCGGGTGGAGGGGAGCTATGGGGGGGAAAAGGAGAAACAATTGTAATAATCTGAATAAAGATTAAAAAAGAAAAAAATAAAATGGATAAAATTGTGAATTTTGTTATGTTAATTTTACTGCAATAAAAAAGAATTTTTTTAATGCTGCTGCTCCCTGGGGTTCAATCATCTGTTTCTCAAAGACAAGACTGTCTTCGTAGGTGATCTCAATTCTCCCTATTTACAATCTTGGCAGACTCCCAGAAATTAGCCTCCCAAACTGGGGGGCAGAGCCAGGGACTAAGAGCATCCCTCCCTCATCCACTCTTGGAAATTAATAAGCTTGTCTTCTTCCTGCCCTTGATTGATTGCCTGGGGGAGTATATGAATTCAATTATTAAATCAACAAATATTTATTAAAGGTTTAATTCCTACCTGGAAAACGTGTTCCACGCAAATGGGACAGCAAACGCAAAGGGCCTGGGGAGGTAGCATATTGGGCATTTTGGGGAGAAACAGCAGGTGTTTGTATACTGGAAAGCCGTGAGTCAGGGGCTGAGTGCTAGGAAACGAGGTCTGAGAAGCATCCAGGCTGCAAATTAGAACTTAGGGCCACATTCGGTGGGAGCCACTGAAGGGTTTAAAGGAGGGAAGCAATACGATCTAATACAGATCTCTCACTGCTGTCTGCCCAACATGGAGGCCAGAGAGAGCAGCTGGCAGGCCACTGCAAGTCACCTCTGGAAACAGGAGACTGGGTGACTAGACGACAGCGGACTGCGGCAGCACTCCACGTCCACTGAAGGGCAGCCGTTGCTTCACGATGGAAGCCGTCAGCACGGCTGTTTCTCTGCAGCTTCCTGGGTACAAGTGCAGAGTCGGAGGTGCTGGACTTAACCAGTTCCAGTTCTGCCCAGCACCAGTGGCCGTTCAGGCTGAGTGACACTAGAAAACACAGGAGTTAAGTGACCAGAGGACTGGTGGGAAATGAGCGATCAACTCCAGCGGAACAGCCCCGAGGAGCCTGGCAGGTTAGGAGAGGCTGCAAGGATCCCGGAGGCTCTGCTCAATGTCTTCCTGCAGCACAGGCCCGAGGACACCACTCTGCCCTCCCCTGCCCTGCCCCGCCCCGGACAGACGGCAGGTGGTAGGAGCGGCAACACATGCCTCCCGGGCGGTGGCTGACCTGCGGGGCAGTTTCCACTTGGTGACTGGCAGAGCAACATGGAGGGCTCCCCTTCCAGAACGTGCGGCCAGCATCCCTCTGGCACAGGCACGCATCTGAGACAGGTAAACAGCACTGCGGACTGCGCTGTGGAAGCTGGTGCAGCGTGACAGGGGATGGCATAGGAAGGTGAGTGGGTTCCGCGGGCAGCAATTCTGTAGATTCCTGGACTCCACCCGAAGAGTCCAGGTCCACTGCCTTGAGCCTGCATTTTGAGAGGTCCTGGGCCCCGCCCAGACACCAGCACAGTCCTCTCGGCAGGGCCCAGGAACACCTCTCAAAATGCAGGCTCAAGGCAGTGGACTGGACTCTTCGGGTGGAGTCCAGGAATCTACAGAATTAGCACACAGCCTGGGTGATTTTGGTGCATGCTAAAGACTGAGAAACACGTCCTTACAGGGGTCTTCTCCCCTTCCCTTGCTTGTGAACCTGAAGGCTTTGGAGTCCTGAATATTCACTTTGTACCTTGTTGCCTCTAATAGGTTTTTTCTTGTGTTTTTTTTTAAATATATTTTATTGATTTTTTTACAGAGACGAAGGGAGTGGGATAGAGAGTTAGAAACATTGATCAGCTGCCTCCTGCACACCCACCACTGGGGATGTGCCCGCAACCAAGGTACATGCCCTTGACCGGAATCGAACCTGGGACCCTTCAGTCCGCAGGCCGACACTCTATCCACTGAGCCAAACCGGTCAGGGCACCTCTAATAGGTTTTTAGTTGATTCTCTGCAATGTTCCAATCATATCTGATTTGCAAAAATGATCATTTTTCTACTTCTTTCCACATTTTAATCCTTTTATTTTCACTAATTGTGTTGGTCCATACCTTCAAAAGAATACTAAGTAGCAGTTGAGAATGGACATTTTGCCTTGTTTCTTAGTTCAATGGCAAGCTAGTACATCCTCATTAAACACAATGCTGGCTATTGGGTTAGGTTGGATTAAGTTGGCTTGGGTAGAGTTGAGTTGGGTTAGAGTTGGTTGATTGGGTTGTGATGGGATGTGAAGGGGTTGAGGAAAGAATATATGTGTGTGCATCTATAGAGTATGTAGTTTACAATGTTAAAGAAGTATTCAATTATTTATAACGTATTGTTTTCAAAGTCATAAATGGGTTTTTAAATGTCTTTTCAGCATCTGTGCAGATAGTTAACAATTTTTACTTTTTATTTCTTAAGGTGAGTTTCATTAATATATTTTCTAATAGTAAAACAAATTTACATTCCTGGAATAAATCCCATTTGGTTATGGTGGTTCATCTTTCAATGTATTGCCAAAGTCTGATTAGAATTTCAATTAGAATTTTTCCTTTGATCTTCTATAAATAATATTGACCTGAAGCTCTATCCTTTCTTGTTTTTTAAACTGGCGTTGTTTTAAAAAATAAAAATAAACTGGCATTGTTGCGCTACATATGAAATTATTGATTGCCCAAAATAATTTGTTTTCTGCTTTTCAAAAGCTCAATAAAATTTTCTGTGAATCCCTCCAGGCCAAAGACTTTCCTTCAGGATGGAGTGGAGGTAGAGATAGAGGGTGGAGGTGGGGAGGGAGCAAGTTCTGTGTCCCCATACTTACTTATCCTTTTCTATAGCAATCAGGGCTTTTTTTCTCCTTTTGAGGTCAGTTTTGGTCATTTATGCTTTCCTACAAAATCACCCAGTTCATCCAGGTCCTGAAATAGTTTTCCATGAGTTGAACAAAGTAGTCCTTTGTGAGACATTTCATTTCCTGTGCATGTAGAGTTTCCCCTACCCCCTTTATCAGACCATATATTTTGCATAGTTGTGCTTTAAAATCACACTTACCTTGATTAGAGTACATATTTACATATTCTATTGGTTCTTCCTAAGATCAAGATGTTGGATTCCACATGATTTTTTCATTATTCTTCTGTTTTCTAATTAGTCTAGTTATGCATTATTTTCGTCATAAAGAAATACAATGTTAAGGTTTTAATATAGATTTACTAAATACTGTGTGCTAGTAGTCTAACAGCAGATTCCTAAGTTTAAGAAAATTATTGAAAATATAGCTTATTTTTTCCTTGAGTTGTAAGAAGATTCTCATTATTCAATTCCATCAACAGACTGTGATTGTCTAGAAGGTTCTTTGAAAACCACTAAGTATTCAGAATCTCTCAAGTCCTTTCCAGCAACAAAATGGGTCTGAAATTGGTTCCAGAAAATACTTAAAATGCTTCTGTTTCCTCATTATCTTGAACGCAAAAATACGTGTTTTCGAGAAGTTTACATTTAAAAGAAATACAAATATCAGATTATATTTTTAGAAGAGGCTTCTCATCTTTTTTGGATAAATTAACTTTATAACGTCTAAAATATGAGAATCAAATGGATGATTGTGTTTTAAAATCTTCCAAAAGCTTTATAAATTGTTTGCTTTGTTACAATGTCCAACTCAGACATCTACTCCAGTGCCTTTGCTGATCAGAATTAACTATCAACTTTGGATGCTTGCCCACTTCAAATATTCCCCAAAGTAACATGGAGACATTACATCAGTGGGATTACAGGAAGATTAATGTGCTTTGTTTGGAGATGCAAACAGTAATCATACTTATTGCATACTTCTAGTTTTGGGGTTCTCTTTTACCTGAATCTAAGTGAATCTAGCTGAACATTTGCATATGGTTTAATGATAACAATCATGTGTAGTTAACTGATATTCATTGGAATATAAAAAATTTACTTGGCATTCTCCCAGCCAATTGTTTTTACAGCTTGCCGTCACTTATGCATTAGCTACTTTCATAAAAAGAGTTACATAAAGCAAATATTTTCATACTAAATCCCATTTTCCCACTGTTGCCCAATATTAACTCTTGAGTTGTGCTTCTATAGGAAAATGTTGGCGTCAACACATCATAAAAATTAAAATTAAACATGTATGCCCAGGAATTGGTACATTTAATCAATTATTTTACAAACTACATTTTATCCTCTCGCCTGCAATAACAATCAAATGGATAATCATTTTGTTTCACATTCCCACAATCATTAGAAGGACATGTATCTTTTTAAAATGCAGTTTTGGGTGAGTTCCTTGGCACTAAACCAGAAATATAATTTTTTAGTAGGACTGCCACAGGGAGGAGATATGTGGTCAGATTCAGGCAATGCAAGTAGTCTCAAATGATTGATAATAATCATGTAAGGGTCTCAGAAATGTCTTCTATTAGTATACACTTTATCATAATCCACACCAGAGGATTTATTGGAGTTATACAGAGCCTTTGGAGCCAACACCATCCTCTGACTCAAATGGGACAAAGGACTTGCTCAGCTACCTGGATACTTTCCCACTATAAAAAGGGTAAAAAGACCTTTTTGCTAAAACAGAAGACTACCACCCTGGCCAGGGTGGCTCAGTTGGTTGGGCGTCGTCTCATGCAGCAAGAGGCCACAGGTTCAATTCCCAATCAGGGCACATGCCTAGGTTAAGGGCTCAATCCCCGGTAAGGGGGGTGCAGGAGGCAGCCGATCCATGTTACACTCTCACATCAATGTTTCTCTCTCTCCCTCTCCCTTCCTCTTTCTGAAGTCAATAAAAATACGTATTTTTTTAAGAAAGACAAAAAATAAAACATAAGAGTACCTGAAACTTTTAGAAAACTCTCCTACTTTGAACGATAGCTCCTTTGAGGTAATGCTAAGCTGTTTAAATTAACGTTTTATTTTCCCAGCATAAATCCTGTGGGAATGCCACAGGGGGTGCATGGCCTATGCTGTCCTCTTCCCGTGCTGCTGCAGGTAGCCCGGGTGTGCTCTCATCAGGGAGTCAGTGTGTTGTTCCAGGACATGCACTACACGGAGCATCACCAAATCCTCTTAACCTCTGCCATGTCCCCTAAGGCAAAGACAGGACTCTGACACGGGAACAAGTTGAGTGACGCATAGAGCTTGAAGGTTAATAGGTCTGACCTCTGATTACGCTGCTTTACTCCTTACTCACCACAAAGATAAGAGATTGCATTTTTGTCACACTGCAAACACCTTTTTTATGAGCAAAATAGCTTTTGAAGATATCCTTTTTTTTTTTAAATTTCAGAGAGGAAGGGAGAGAGAGATAGAAACATCAATGATGAAAGAGAATCATTGAACAGCTGCCTCTTGCACGCCCCCTACTGGGTATTGAGCCTGAAACCCAGGCATGTGCCCTGACCAGGAATGGAAACCTTCAGTCCACGGGCCGACGCACTATTCACTGAGCCAAACCAGTTAGGGCTAAAGAGATTCTTAAATAAGTCTGTCACGATAGCCTAATATTCCCAAAGAGCAGATGTTTCTATGAGTTGGCAGAAAAAAACATGAGCTTTGAAGACACAGAATCCTGGGCTGGAGAGCAGCTCAGTCCTTCAGGGCCATGTCAGCTTGCACAAATTACACACGGGGCCAGCTCAGAGCAGGAAACCACAGTGGTTTGCCTTCTTTCTTTCTTGCCAACTAACCCATCCTCCTTCTGAGACATTCCACAATGTTTCTATGATGTTTCGAGCACCTCTCGTACTTTGTTATTCACCATAAATAACTGAGGGGCTGGGCCACCAGCTCCTCAAATCTAGGACCCCGCCACCACTGCACAGTGCTAGGTCTGTGGGGAGGTCCAGGGCAGGGCTGCAGGCTTGCTAGCTGGTCTCCAGTCTCTATTTCACACAAGAAACTTGGCATTGGGTTCATCGGTCACTCAGGAATGCCAATGCACTTCAAACTAGCAGGCAGCACTCAGAATATACACCCATTAGTCCAGATATTGTGAAAACCAACTAAATAAACCATCAGAAGAATTTAATGTAACATAATAAATGTTTTAGCCCTGGCCGAGTAGCTCGATTGAAGTGCCGTTCCATACACCAGTAGGTGCAACCAATCGGTCTTGGTCTCTTTCTTTTCCTTTCTCTAAAATCAATAAACATATTCTCGGGTGAGGATAAAGTTTTAAAATAATAAAATTTATTAAATGTTACTTTTACTATCATTTTGCTTTGTCTTAGGACTTAAAGGGCATTTATTTCCATGTTTGGGGTTATGTTCCATCTATACAGACTACTCTGTGACCTGTTAGTCAACCACAGTGTAGGAGTCTGGTAACTCATTTATCTTTGAAGAAATGCATCTTGACCAGAGAATGTCAACAAATAACAAGGACATTAGGAAAGCAAGTGGGTCAAGGTTCTGATGACTGAAGCCAAGAAAAGGCCTGGGAAATCAGTGAATGATAAGCTCCCAGGAAATTTGAACCGAGCCTTGATGAGGATAATACCTTAGATAATTAAACATACAGTTCAAACGTTACTGCCTAAGAGAGAAGAGCTAAAGAGTCAAAGTTGCTTGCCTTCATCTCAATGAGAGAGAGAGAAGAGCTGAGCAAGAGAGAGAGAAAAGGCATGCAAGCAACAAGGGTAAGAAATAGCTGATGATATTATGTGTGCTATTCAGATTGTTTTATTACACGAGTGGCCTGGTGCACAAATTTGTGCACAATGAAAGGAAATTAATTAGAAGAAATATTTTACTATCGCTATTCGCCCTTTCTCTAGAATAGAAGTGTCAACCAAATTCACGATCAACAATGACAGATCAAAACACACGTGTGCTATTGGCACCAGCAAGAACTTTATATCTATTGCGCATGTGCAAGTCAAACTTAACCTTTTATATTGCTTAACTAGAGGCCCGGTGCACGAAATTCGTGCACGGGGGGAAGGGGGCTGTCCCTCAGCCCAGCCTGCACCCTCTCCAATCTGAGACCCCTCTAGGGATGTCCGGCTGCCCATTTATGGGCAGTCGGACATCCATCTCACAATCCAGGACTGCTGGCTCCCAACTGCTCGCCTGCCTGCCTTCCTGATTGCCCCTAACTGCTTCTGCCTGCCAGCCTGATCACCCCATAACCACTCCCCTGCCAGCCTGATTAATGCCTAACTGCTCCCCTGCCAGCCTGTCTGCCCCTAACTGCCTTCCTCTGCAGGCCTGGTCACCCCTAACTGCCCTCCCCTGCAGGTCTGGTCCCCCCCCCCAACTGCTCTCCCCTGCAGGCCTGGGTCCCCCCCAACTGCCCTTCCCTACAGGCCCAGTCGCCCCCAACTTCCCTCCTCTGCTGGACTGGTCACCCCTAACTGCCCTCCTCTGAAGGTTTGATTGCCCCCAACTGCCCTCCCTTGTAGGCCTGGTCCCTCCCAACTGTCCTCCCCTGCTGGCCTGATTGCCCACAACTGCCCTCCCTTGCAGGCCTGATCCCTCACAAATGCCCTCCCCTAATGGCCATCTTGTGGTGGCCATCTTGTGTCAACATGGGGGCAGCCATCTTATGTGTTGGAGTGATGGTCAATTTGCATATCATTCATTTATTAGATAGTATAGAGGCCTGGTGCATGGGAGGGGGCCAGCTGGTTTGCCCTGAAGGGTATCCCGGATCAGGGTGGGGGTTCCCTTGGGGCATGGGGTGGCCTGGGCGAGGAGCCTGTGGTGGTTTGCAGGCCGGCCATGCCCCCCGGCCACCAAAGCAGAGGACCTGGTATCTGGGATTTATTTATCTTCTACAATTGAAACTTTGTAGCCTGGAGCGGAGCCAAGCCTTCTGCTCGTTCCATGGCGGCAGCCATTTCTGTTGGGATTTATTTATCTTATATAATTGAAACTTTGTAGCCTTAAGCAGAGGCCAAGGCAGGCCAGGGCTGCAGAAGCTTGGCTTCCTCCATTGCCGGGGGCAACCCTAGCCTCCTGCTCTCTCCAGCTCCATGGCTGCTGCCATTTTTGTTGGGATTTATTTATCTTCTATCATTGAAACTTTGTAGCATTGAGTGGAGGCCTGGGCCGGCAAGGGCAGGCGGAAAGCTTGGCTTCCTCCATTGCTGGGGAAACCCAAGCCTCCCTCCTTCTCTCTCTGTGGCCGCAGCCATCTTGGTTGGGTTTATTTGCATATTTGTTCCTAATTGGCTGGTGGGCATGGCTTGTGGGCATGGCTTATGGGTGTAGCGGAGGTACAGTCAAGTTGCATATTACTCTTTTATTAGATAGGATTACACCTGCCTTCTGATTTAGCTAAAGTTTTTTCAGCCCAATGAAGCATCCCAACTTCTCTTTCAGGAAACTGTCAGCAACACAGAAGTAAATATCAACACGAAGCAGATTATTATTGTAGATCATGCAGGGAGAACAAAGGGTAAAATATTTAACTGCAGCAGTGTTTGACTATATTCTGCACAGTGAGAAAACCTGAAGTCATTTTCAAAGTCCACCATTTACTTCTTTTAAGTCGGGTCAAATTTCTAAGCTTTCTAAATCTCCATTTTCCGGCGAATGAAAAGACATAGGATTCCACCGAGTCTCCTATCTACCTACTCCAGGACTTCTGTGAGGATCAAATGAGATGAGGCATGGGAAAACGCTTCACAGACATTTAGTTAAAGTGTATAATGTTTCCACCTGGCTATAAAAGCAAGTTGTGTTCCTGGGCTGAAGAAACTCCAAGGAGGCTAGTGGCTAGGGAGAAGAAACCAGGCGTTGCTACATGACATCATTACCAGGCGCCCACAGCCACCTTTTCCAGGCTGGGCTGAGCTGTGGGCTGCATTTTGCACCATGGGGTCCCGACATCAACGGCTGCAATTTGGTGGGCTGTCGCCCCAGGGTGGTGGTGGGGCCTGTGTCCCACTTGGTGGAAGCCAAGTGTTGCTTTGTGGGCACCAGGTCCGTGGTGCTGTTTCTCTGTAAATGGCCAGTGCGCGTCACAGCAGCTCCTGCATCTGCCTCCTGGTGGTCAGTACGCATCATAGCAACCGGTCAGACAATCGGACACTTAACGTATTAGCCTTTTATATATAGAGATTAGAAATATAGACTATTGAAACTAAACATAAACAACTTATTTGTATTTAGGAAAGATCGGAACACAAGACAGTTTTATTTTTGTTTCTCAATGAGCTACATAGACAACTACTAAGTTCAGTGCAGCAAAAAATCTCTCACTGCCTTTATTGACTTGGAGATACCCTTCTGTGTGTTCTTAAAAAGACAGGATGTCAAGCAAACTCTATGAGTCTTTCCAACCCAGTGTGGATAAGGTTCCAAGAGGATCTGAGGAAGCAGCATGGACAATTCCACGAAGTTGAGACCCACATGGGACTAAAGTAAGAATGTATTTTGAGCAAATTTTAATTACCCTTTTTGTGATTTTCCTGAAAAATTCACTTAAGAGAACAAAAGAAAGACTATACAATCTTATTTGCAGAGGATGACAATTCCTGCGAGTCAGAGAGAGACCTGCGATGTAATGGGAGATGGAGCGGGGGGGGGGGGGGGGGGGGCGGGGAGGTGGTCTGTGAACAAGGCCAGCGCGGCAGAGTGATCAAGACCTCAGGGCATGACCACAGGATCGATCACTGGGGAAGCTCAATCCCCCGGATACTTCTGAGGAATTCCGCCCAGAAACTCAACACTTCGAAGCTGATGAACTATGACGAAGTCAACTGGATGAAGAGCTAAATCTATAATCTTAGTTGTCACTTGACTCTTGTTTTATCAAAATGTGATTCTAACAAAATCAAAATAAGTATTCTTTGACTTCTCAAATTTAAAGACAGGACTCCCCTGCAAATGCCTGTGAACCTTGTATTAGACCAGTGGTTCTCAACCTTTCTAATGCCGCGACCCTTTAATACAGTTCCTCATGTTGTGGTGACCCCCAACCATAAAATTATTTTCGTTGCTACTTCATAACTGTAATTTTGCTACTGTTAATGAATCGTGATGTAAATATCTGTGTTTTCCGATGGTCTTAGGCTCTACAGCAACGGTTCTCAACCTGTGGGTTGACCCACAGGTTGAGAACCGCTAGCAGGGTTGCCTAAGACCATCGGAAAACACAGATATTTACATCACGATTCATTAACAGTAGCAAAATTACAGTTATGAAGTAGCAACGAAAATAATTTTATGGTTGGGGGTCATCACAACATGAGCAACTGTATTAAAGGGTCTCGGCATTAGAAAGGTTGAGAACCACTGTATTAGACGGTACAATTTCTTGGACACAGTAACAAGTAAAAGATTGCCATGCCATTCTGGGGGCGGAGTTCTCAGAAGGCTATTCGGGACTGATGGCTGCTCAGACACAGGGGGAAGGGGAGTCTTATTCACTGCAGTCCTAGCGTCTTGCATCTGGTGTGATTACCCATCACTCAAAAGGAGTCCAGGAAACATTTGTTAACTGAGGGGGTGATCATAGCTAACTTTACTGAGCAGTTTACCATACGCCAGCATTGTACACACAGCAACGGGGCTCATCCACACAACAGCCCCATGAGGTAAACGCTATTGTTATTTCCATTTAAATCTGAGGAGACTGAAGAGCAGAGGGGTGAAGGAACTGGCCTAAGGAGAGCCAGGTGTAAACAAGGGTCCACTGGCTCCTCCACCCCTCTTGACTGTGACCCGGCACCACTGCAGTCCTCTCACCATGGGAGCGAGTGATGGGAAGGGAGGACTCTGGACTAGCAAGGGCCAGGCTCCAAGCCCCGAGGGAGCAAAGCAGATCAGGCCCACTGCAAGGTGAGTTCAGGATAAAGAGATGCACATGGGATCGGCCTGGGCACGTACTAGGCTGGGATGCACTCAGGTGTGCCGGCGGGCTCTCCAGATACTTCTTCACGTTTGCCTTGATCAATGACCTTGAGGCAGCTGCGTATATACCGATGAGGTCAGGCTAGATCTGTAATTTTCATCCTTAGCTATATGTAAAATCAACGGACTTACAAATCAGTAAGAAATAGAACTTTAATCAACAGCAAAACAAGCAGAGGTTATAAAGTCACAATTCACAGGAAATATAAACGACTTACACTATGAGAAGGAGCTCAACTACATTCATAAAGAAATGCACATTAAAATGCTAAAGACATATCATTTTTCACCTAATTATATCAGAAAAGAAAAAAAAATTGAACACAGGCTTGTCTCTAGTCTGGATTATTATAATAACCTCCCAGACTAAGCTGGGCAAGGTGATCCTGACAAAAGGTAAGTCGGCGCGCGTCACTATTTTGCTAAAAACCCTGCAGTGGTTCTACATTTTGTTCCGAGTAAAAACCAAAGTCCTTAGACTGGCCGACAAGGCCCTACACACGTGTGGCTCCAAACGCTCTCTCTGACGTGGACTCACACCTGCTCCACGCCCACGGCACTGGCCTCCTTCTGCTCAAATGCACCACACAGGTTCCCACCTTAGGGCCCTTTTAATAACAGATCTCCTGCTTCTCCCCCAGACACCCTCAAACCTCACTCCCTCTCCTTCTGAAAGTCCCCGCTCAAATCGCGCCTTCTCAAAAGACCTCCCTATTTAAACTGAAATGGTCATCCCTTTCTTCTGATACATTTCCATCTGTCCATAGCACTTTCACGCCTGATCTACTATAAAACATACTCACTCTCTTTATTTTTATTGTCTGTCTCCCCCAACGAGAATGTAAGCTTCACCTGGACTCCTTTTGAGTGATGGGTAATCACACCAGATGCAAGACGCTAGAAATTTATTTTAATTTTAGTTTAATGTCACTGAATATTTGTCTATTCTATGTATTGATGTACCCTATGAGAAGGTCTCACATGTGGCTAAAATGTAAGAACAAAGGTTTATCCTGAAACATAATTACAGCAAAATATTTAAAACGGGGTGTCCATGAATACAGAACTGGTTAAATAAATTACAGAACAATCACACAGTGGATACTGAACAGTGTAGTCCTGTTCCCAGTCCAGCTCTGATTGGACCAACCCTCCTGCAGGGAACTATATATTCTAAACAAGATGTAAAAACGAAAATAATCTGTGCTGAGGAGTTAAGTAGACCTATATGGATGCAAGTTTCTAAAATCTTCACACTAAAACTAGAAAAATGATGCACCTGCTTATATACCAACATAGAATGACCTTTAAGGTTATTTCAAATTTTAAAAGAGATTCAGATTATTGTTAGTTTAATACAGAATGACACTTTTCTAAGGTAAATATATACAAACAGCAGAGAATATCCTGAAAGAATATACATGAAACTGGCAAGGACAGACATGTGCTGGAATGCAAGGATGGCAAGATGGTTATATTACTATTCAGATTTTTTTAATTTTATAATATATAAAATATCCAAAAAATCAAAAGATAAAATACTCACAAAAGTAAAAAAGTAGAGTTGAGTTATACAGTAGAAAACTTTTAACCTTTCATTAATTCAGCATTTCCCAAGACTGTAGGACTGCAGGAAATAGGTTCCCCTCCTTTTTTCAAATAACAGCTTCTATCCCAAGGGAGACCAGTACTGCAGGTACAGATTCTTTTAAAAATCACTTTTTGATTAACTAAAGCCAACTAAAAAGTAAGATGACTACTTGGGTCATTTGAAACACTATTTTTTAAAAAGATTTAGTTCATCAGAGTAACTTCAAATATAACTGCAATTCTACTGGCAGTTCAACAATGCTGCATCCACCAAAGTCTACAAGTAATATTGTCCAAGATATTCTGATGCACAGGCATCACCCCATGGCTTATGTACTCCAAAGACTTCCATGGGTATCTCTGACATTCCTGGCCAAACTGAATGACGTTAACCATCTCCTAACACACAAACCATTAGTTGAACATACAAATGGGTTCCACAAGAAAATATCACAATATATATTTTTTAATTCCTAAAGGTTGATATGAATTATACCCATTATTTTGACACAAAAACAAGTAGACTTTCAAACTCTTTTTACTTAGTTTAACTGATATTAGTTGATAGTATCCATCCTGGTGTTATACTTTTAATACAGAAAATCTTTCTATATGATGATACATGGATTTTACTGGTTCCTTTGGTATTTGGGTTCCTTTGGGTTTTAAACGCACTTGCCAATCTTCTTTTTTTTTTTTAATTGTTTTTATTGATTTCAGAGAGGAAGGGAGAGGGAGAGATAGAAACATCCATGATAAGAGAGAACCATGGATCGGCTGCCTCCTGCACGCCCCCTCCTGGGGATCGAGCCCGCAACCCGGGCATGTTCCCTGACCGGGAATCGAACCTGTGACCTCCTGGTTCATAGGTCGATGCTCAACCACTGAGCCACGCATGCCGGGCAATCTTTTTTAAAAAAAATATTTTTTTTATTGATTTCAGAGAGGAAGAGAGAGGAAGGGAGAGACAGAAACATCAATGAGAGAGAACCATTGGTCGGCTGCCTCCCGCACGCCCCACACTGGAGATTGAGCCGGCAATCTGGGCATGTGCCCTGACCGGGAATCAAACCATGACCTCCTGGTTCATAGGTCGACACTCAACCACTGAGCCACACAGGCCAGGCTAATAATTTATTTACTCAATTTATCTTTGTACCTGTATCAACAATGGAATAAGACCATGCTTTGTGAATACTCAGAAATTCTTTAATCATGTGGAGTGTGTTCCTACGTTTTAAGGAGGAAATGATCCTGCTTTTATTGATGCTGACAGGAGAATTTATTACTAGGAGACCCGTGAACGGAATGAGATGCCAAAAGGAAAGACACAGATCCCTCGTTACATTCGGCTCGTTTCCTTCTCCATCAATGAAGTGTTAGTAGTGAGGCATTAATGACCCAAATTTGGTACCTGTTCTCTACAACCCTCTCAGATAGCTCAGGATGAAGGTAAGATTCCGTATTACAACTGAAACTAAAAGTTACATATTGAAAAGGAAGTATTTAAGCACCTCAGAAGTGTCTACTGGTACATATTTCAAGCTGCTTCTTCAAAACTTCATCTTTTAGATAACTTTGAACAAGACACCGTAATTCCATTATCCTTGCTGTGGTTTGATATTATTCTTACTTCTCCCAAACCATAAAACGTTCAAAAAGAAATAAAGTCGTCTACAAAAACTACCCTAGCCGATTTGGCTCAATGGATAGAGCATCGGCCTATGGAATAAGGGGCCCCAGGTTTGATTCCGGTCAAGGGTACATACCTGGTTGCAGACTCCTCCCCGCCCTAGACCCTGGTCGGAGCTCATGCAGGAGGCAACCAATCGATGTATTTCACTCACATCAATATTTCTGTCTTTCCTTATCTTCCACTCTCTCGCAAAATCAATAGAAAAATATCCTCAAGTGAGGATTTTTTTTTAAAAGTCATCTACAAAAGCATTTATATATTTGGAGACAAAAATAAAATCACTCCATTAAGAGCCCAGAAGAGAGCTACCAAACAGAATACATAATAAAAACTTAAAATTATATAAAATTAAACTGGCATTTAAATCAAAGAGGTGAAATATTCTAAGAATATCTATTCCAATTGCATTGGGGTGTGGGGGAATCAATTACTAATTCATTGGGCCGACTAAATCCAATCTACTGCTTATGCGATCATTTGGAATAATGATTTTTTTAAAAAGACTTAGTCTAAGCCAGTGGTCGCCAACCTTTCAGACCTCATGCACCACCGGTTGGCGGCCGCTGGTCTAAGCTGTGGGGGAGTAGTGGTGCTGCATGGGGACAGTGGGGGCGGGAGGGTTGAGCAAAAAAGAAAAAAACTCATGGACATAGACAACAGTGTGGTGATTGCCAGGGGGAGAGTGGTGGGAAGAGGTGAAGGAGGGTATAAGGGGGGTAAATGGTGATGGACGGAGACTTCCCTTAGGGTGGGGAACACAAATACAGTGTACAGATGATGTGTCGTGGAATTGTGCACCTAAAACTTGTATAATTTTGTTAACTAGTGTCACCCCAATAAATTCAGTAAAAAGGGGGGGAAATAAAAATAAAAAGACTTAGTCTCAAAGTCAACTTCAAATATAACAGAGTTTTCCCTATACCAGTAAATCAAGCATATTGGGAAAATATAAAATTATTCCAAATTCTTGTATTCTACAAAGAAGTATGTTCCAAATCCAAGGGCTTCCTATCACAATATACAGCATTAGATACTGTTCACTGATCAACAGGCAAAAGGAAGGTAATCAATTGAAGTTAAAATAAAACATATCTTCTGCCAGAAAAAAAGGAATCGAATCAGCAAGGATAAATAAATGAAAATTATTAGAAGACCCTTATTTAAAGATTGGTTACACATAAAACACAGTTCCTTATATTTCATATACTTTGCCTTATAAAATAACACCATAAATTCTATGGCTCATTAATCTAGATCAGGGTCAATATACTTTTTTTTTAAAAGAGCCAGACAATAAATGTTTCCAGCTTAGCAGGCTGCATTCACACCTGTTCAACACACTGCAGTCACAGACGACGATACAGGAATGGGTGTGCCTGTGCTCCAATAAACTTGATTATGGCCACAGAAATCGGAATTTCATGTAATTTTCACACATGGCAAATTAGTGTTCTTCTGTTGGTTTTTTTTATTTTCCAACAATTTTCACAAGTACAACCTGAGGCTGCGGGTCATACAAAAACAGGCAGCGGCTGGATTTGGCCCATCGGCCACAGTTTGCCAAGCCTGATTTAGAAATACACGAAAAGTAGTTACTAGCACTACTTTCCAAACATTCTTTTTTATGATAGAATATGAAGTGTTGCATCTTTATTATAACATTATTTTTCCAATAGATTAAGTTCTAAAGCAGCATTATCTACCAAAATAACAGCTGAACCAAAACTAAGAAAGCTAAAATGAAGTATTCTTAATATTTCAAAGCCACACAAAAAGGGGTAATAAAACAGGAAAATACTATTTCGTTACATGTTCCTAGGTCCATAAATTTCACAAGGAATTAAACTTGTTCTACATAATATTTGCCCATTGAACTAAAATGGGTTTATTAGCAATACTTACACCAAATTTAGAATTTCATTCACACCACATATAAAATAGTGCTAAAATGTGGCCATGAGAATTGTGGCATTTTCATAGTGAAAGCTGTTCTCTATGGTAATACTGAAATGTCTTAGAAAAATCACAGCTCACTGTCATGGGAACTGTACTGTAGCTGCAGCTTACCTTTAACTAGTTACTGAGCAAATCACATAAGCCAGCATTTCGCAAAATTTGTATCCACACGTGATTCATTAACACACCAGGATCCATGGCCAAACAAGTACGGGAAATGCTCTATGTTATATACATTTCTAGATTTATAATGTACATCAGCGTATCGTGA
Organism: Plecotus auritus; assembly: GCF_963455305.1. Lineage (NCBI taxonomy): Eukaryota > Metazoa > Chordata > Mammalia > Chiroptera > Vespertilionidae > Plecotus > Plecotus auritus. Next base: position 42,751,026 of record NC_137777.1, read on the forward strand.
GTTCTGAGAAGTCCTGCAGTAAAGAAATCCTTTGGTTTCATCTAGTACTCTCCAAACTTACTCAATTATTTTTTTTCTACAGTGCTTATTAAACATCCCCCCAAAATGAAAATTCCTTGGAACACTCTTTGGGAAACTTTCTCATCAGAAAGGATTAAATAAATACACCTTCAGGTTCTGAATTTTAAAACTGCGAGGCTATTTCTAAGTAGTAACTTTGTGAAAGCTGCTCAAACATTAAATTCAGGTTTGCCCCAGCCGGTGTGGCTCTGAGCTTGAGCATCGACCTATGAACCAGAAGGTCGCTGGTTCCATTCCTGGTCAGGTCACATGCCCAGGTTGCAGCTCGATTCCCAGTAGGAGGCATGCAGGAGGCAGCCAGTCAATTATTCTCATCATTGATGTTTCTCTCTCTCTCTCCTCCTCTCTAAAACCAAAAAAAAATACTTTTTTTTTTTTAACTCAGGCTTGCAAACTTGACCCATGGACCAAACGCACTCGCCTGTGCTTCCACACGCTCACCTCCCCTCTCAGAACACTTAGCTATGGACTGAAATCATCTCTCTAGACTCAGCTCTTTCAGCGGGTGATAGAATAATGCTCTATCTTCCGTTTTTCTTCAACACCTAGCAGAGAGCCTGGATCATTAAATGGTTGGGTTTTTTGGTTTTGTTTTTATTCTAATCACCTCCTACTTGACTACCCATAACCACGCTTACCCTCTCCTACTGCCTGTCTAGGCAAACGTGGTCACCTGTCCTGCTCCTCCAAAACATTCATCTCCCGCTGCTCCTGAGATGAAAAAATCCCCGGACTGAAGAAAGCTCGTATACTTCACCCAGGAGCACCTTAGGGCCTAATGCAAAGCCTTGTTACTCTTGCTTTGCTCCCAATTCTAACTACAGTATCTACTTTCAACACAAGAGCAGTTTAACCTGGGGACTCAAGCAGACACCCAGGGGAACCTGCATCTCAGAAGGCTTAGAATGATGGCTGTCATTTATAAGGTTGACCCTGAGTCAACATGATAGAGTCTTTAGATTCGTGATTGTGGTGTTTTTAATATGAAAAATGTGTGCCCTGACTTTTAGAAAAATTTCTATCCACAATTACTGGAATAAGAAAAGTTGTAGTTTGCAAAAAAGGGTAAGTCCTTAGCAATTTGAAAAACTTGGCTGCCCAGACACTTGCTTCCCTGAGGACTGTGGTTAACTGCAATTCTTACCTTCTACTTCAACGCTTTCAAAAGATCTATCTGTGACTACTTAAACCAGCATATCATAAAATAATCTTTGATGTTAACAGAGGGTAATGTGTGCCCAACACAGGACATTCGATTCCCCTGGGGAACCTGGTAAAACGCTGGTGTGCAATTCTCCAGCCAGCAATTCCGACTGAATGAGTCTGGAGAGAGCCTGGCATCGGACCTAGTGCTTCAGCAGAGTCTGATGCTCGGCCAGAGCTGGAACCACTTAGACAAACAGCTTTCTGCATGACATCTTTAAGAATCGTTAAGGAGCCCTAGCTGGTTTGGCTCAGTGGAGAGAACGTCGGCCCGCAGACCCAAAGGTCCTAGGTTCGATTCTGGTCAAGGGCACGTGCCTGGGTTGCAGGCTTGGTCCAACGTGCAGGAGGCAGCCAATCAATGATTCCCTCTCATCATTGATGTTTCTATCTCTCTCTTCCTCTCCCTTCCTCTCTGAAATAAATTTAAAAAAAAAAATTTTTTTTAAGAATCGTTAAGGAATCTTTAAGACAGATACAGTATGCAGCATTTCCCAAATTTGTCTTCAAAACCTTTTTTCACAGAGCACCTGAGACTCCTGAGTTCATCATTCTTCAGCTGAAAATCAAGGTATTAGGTTTAAGTAGTAAGAATCAAACTGTGCCACTTTCCAAAATGTATAAAAGCTCCACTATGCTTAGGGACAGGGAGGGGGGGGGGGGGGAAGGGGGGCTTACTTATATGCTATCATGTTTTTTATTACATTACAAAAATGCCAAATGAAAGCTTGACTTTTAACTAAAAAATTTCATAGTTCCTTGATATGATGCTTATGATAAATTAAGCCTGTGACTTAAAAGCATTCGTGTGTTGTGAAAGCTAATTCCAAAAGTAAATTTATGCTGCCCTCTAATGGTTCAAGACAAATATTTTACCTGTGCTACACCAGAAATACTGATGATAAGTTTATTATTTTATAAATGGGAGAATTATATTAGGTAACCTAAAAGGAAAATAAGATTTCACTTTTTGGGTGTGCCTGAGTTCAAAAGATTAATTAAGGCTGCCATATTTATGTTCAAATTTTTTTTAAATTAGCAAGCCACTTTCTTCAAAAGTATCTGCCTATGGGTGTAAAAATCAAGAAAATACACACCACCGCCCTGCCTGCGGACTGAAGGGTCCCAGGTTCGATTCCGGTCAAGGGCATGTACCTTGGTTGCAGGCACATCCCCAGTAGGGGGTGTGCAGAAGGCAGCTGATTGATGTTTCTCTCTCATTGATGTTTCTGACTATCCCTCTCCCTTCCTCTCTGTAAAAAAATCAATAAAATGTTTTTTTTTTTTAAATACACACCACCCTGCGCATTCCACAAATGCCGTCTCCATTCAGCTTCTCTCCACACGTCCATGGCAACACTCTTCAAACTTAATGCTCAGACCCCGCAAAATAATTTTGAAAACTATGTATGCTCTTGCATAATTATTACAGGTAAAATTTTCCATTAGAAAAGGTAAAATAAAATAAGTTTTCATTAGAAGCTTAAATACTTCCGAAGAATGTTATTTTTGGTTTGCTGTGAGTATTGACATTTGAAAACAAAAGTGTGTCACTCCTTTCAATGTAACCAAAGCAATCTAAATATAACAAGTTGACATCTATCCTCATCTACTTCAATAACTAAACTATGTTAAATACATCAGAAATTTTACATCACTGTTTTTTCTCTTGAACTTGCATTTTATTCCACTCTCCATAGAATTGTATCCTAATGTTACACTTTATAACTGAAAGTCTTTCATTGTTCACTCTTCCATAATCCTATGTATCAAGAATATGGATATTAACTAAAATTTCAGAAGTTTTATATCTCTTGTGACCATAAGCATGTATGTTTTTTAAAATGTTGTGGAATAGCCTGGCCAGAGTGGCTCAGTGGCTGAGCATCGACCTATGAACCAGAAGTTCAAGGTTCGATTCCCGGTCAGGAGGCAGCCAATCAATAACGCTCTCATCATTGATGTTTCTATCCCTCTCTACCTCTCCCTTCCTCTCTGAAATCAATAAAAATATGTTTTTTAAATGTTGTAGAATAATCCATTATTACAATTATTATCAGCAAATAATTAATGGAACAACATAAATCACAAATTTTGATAATTTTAAAACAGAAAGTAAATCTTAGTGGGCATGCTTCCTAGTGAGATGGTTAGGGCTTTTTTAAAGGTGTATATTGTTGTATCTACAAAGAATACTTCTTACTGCTAAAATGAGATAGGGCCCTAACTGGTTTGGCTCAGTGGATAGAGCATCGGCCTGCAGACTGAAAGGTCCCAGGTTCAATTCCGGTCAAGGGCATGTACCTTAGTTGTGGGCACATCCCCAGTAGGAGGTGTGCAAGAGGCAGCTGATTGATGTTTCTCTCCCATCAATGTTTCTAACTCGCTATCCCTCTCCCTTCCTCTCTGTAATAAATCAATAAAATATATTTTTTTAAAAAGGTTAAATATACTTATAAAAAAAATAAAATAAAATGAGATAGGATCTCAATGTAATTCTTATTTTGGAGTTTCCTAGGTAGGAATAGTCACTGAAAACCATAATTCACGTTAAGACGTAAATCACCGCTGAGTTTTGTTAAAAGTAAAAGGTTTTTTCTGTGTCACCACTTCCATTGTCATCTACCGTCAGAAGTTATTTTCATGCTGAGGCCACTGACAATTTGATCAGGTCCTCCTGCGATTTGTGAAAGCAAAGAACTAGAAACTACCTGACTTGCAATGCGATGTGTTACACATTTCCTACAATTACTCAGTTTCTCACTTTCTAGGAAGTGGTCTGAAAAGGCATTCCTAAGACTTAGCAAATGACTATTAATTACATCAGTTATCCTTACACTTCTTTAATTTAGTATCCTCAGAAAGGGTAGAAAAAATAAAAATACTAATTCAATGCCTGTCTGCTGACAACAGTATATTTGTTTATAAAATGTTTTTATATTATCATGCATTTCAAATATATCCTCACCATAACTTTGGAGCAGCGGATGGCCAACACCCAACAGTACATACTGGCAACCAATCCCAAATCAGGAATCAAAAAAAGGTCTCACTTTGTTTCTCAAGTCCAATATGTGTTGGGCTTAAAGGAAAAAGATTTTTAATTTGTCTCATAAAGCAAGACCCAACTATATGCTATATATAAGGGACAGACCAAAAACAGAGAATGGCTGAAAATAAAAAGATAAACAAAGGTATATTAGGCTAATGAAAACAAAAAGAAAACGATTCTCATCCTGGTATCACAGAGAATTCCAGCTAAAATGTGTTCATGTCACAGGGCATTTTTAATGCTGAAGTCTCAAATAACATGTAACAGTTAGGCACACCTACGTGCCAGATAACACAGCAACTACTCTTAGGAAGCAACAACTACAGGAGATGCAAGGAGAGACACACACAAATGCTAAGGCATTTTAGGAAACCACTCTCGATACAAGACAGACAACTGGAGGGGTGGGGAAGTAAAGATACAGATTTTGCCACCACTTACCACGATCTTTCTCTGGGAAAATACTTAGTAGTTTCCAGTAACCAACATAAAAACAAATGTCAGAACATGGCCTATTTTGGTGATAACCCAAAGGCTTGCCCAGAATTTATTAGACACAATATTCCATTTCCAAGAAATCCTATATAATAAAAGGCTAATATGCAAATCGACCAAATGGCAGAATGACCAGCTGCTATGATGTGCACGGACCGCCAGGGGGCAGGTGCTCAATGCAGGAGCTGCCCCCTGGTGGTCAGTGCGCTCCCACAGGGGGAGCACTGCTCAGCCAGAAGCCGGGCTCACGGCTGGCGAGCACAGTGGCAGTGGCGGGAGCCTCTCCCACCACCGCAGAAGTGCTAAGGATGTCCGACTGACATCTTAGGCCCACTCCCCGCAGGATCCAGAGCACAGGCCGGGCTGAGGGACATCCCCTGCCCCCAAGTGCATGAATTTCATGCACTGGGCCTCTAGTGTTATTATAAAAACTTCCATAAACATGCAACATAAATACTCATTATAAATAGTCACAGCACTTGCAGTAAAAAGCATACTCAAATTTCTTCCTAAATCCAATTGACATTAAAATTTCAGAAACCCTTCACTAAAAATCAATAATTCAAGAAAATACATAAAAAATGACCAAATATTAAGGAAAAACACCTAGTTTCTAATACTGTTTTTCTACTCAAACCAAATGAGACTCTCCAAATCAAAGGAGAGAAAAAAAGATTCAGAATTTTTCAAATTTCTCAGAGCTACTACCAACCTGTATAAAATTTCCGTTACGCCCTGGCCGGTTTGGCTCAGTGGATAGAGCGTTGGCCTGTAAACTGAAGGGTCCCAGGTTCGATACCGGCCAAGGGCACATACCTGGGTTGCGGGCTTAATCCCCAGTGTGGGGAATGCAGGAGGCAGCTGATCAATGATTCTCTCTCATCACTGATGTTTCTATTTCTCTCTCCCTTTCCCTTCCTCTCTGAAATCAATAAAAATATATTAAGAAAAAAGAAAAGTCAAGATACTTAGCTTTAAAAAAAAATTAAAATAAAATTTCCATTACACAAATCTGAAAGCAGAAAGCCCACTCATCCATATTGTCAGCTGTGTATCGGGCTGATTTTTGCCTATTATATTGAACCATATGAAGCTGACATATTTATAGGTTAAAAAACAGTCAAATATCAGCAGTTTCATGTGGTTTAAACTATCATTTATCATTGAACCACCAGCCTTAGAATATGAACCAAAGTGAATGCACCCAGACTGTATGTTGTTTTATCAGTATACAAGCACCATCTGGTGGCAGAAAGCAAAACTGCAAGTTATACATGTTTATACCACTACTGCTGCAAATATATTCAGTTTCTCAGCTGTTTTACTTTCTTTCCAATATGCTTTTTAAAGGGGTGTTACACTAGTGAAGAACGCTTAGATTGACAGTTTGAACAAGCTTAAAATAAACAGCACATCCTAATAAAAGAGTAATATGCAAATTGACCATACCTCCGCTACACCCACAAGCCACGCTCACCAGCTAATCAGGAGTGAGTATGCAAATCAACCTAACCAAGATGGCTGCAGCCACGGAGATAGCAGGAGGCTTGAGTTGCCCCTGGCAATGGAGGAAGCCAAGTTTCTGCAGCCCTGGTCTGCCTTGGCCTCCGCTTAAGGCTACAAAGTTTCAATTATAGAAGATAAATAAATCGCAGATACCAGGGCCTCCGCTTGGGTGGCCGGGGGGCGTGGCCGGCCTGCAAACCACACAGGCCCCTTGCCCAGGCCGCCTCACGCCCCAAGGGAACCCCCATCCTGATCCAGGACACCCTTCAGGGCAAACCAGCTGGCCCCCACCCGTGCACCAGGCCTCTATCCTATCTAATCCTCCTATCTAATAAAGGAATAATATGCAAATTGACCGTCACTCCAACACACAAGATGGCTGCCCCCATGTGGTCAAAGATGACTGACCCCATGTGGACACAAGATGGCTGCCTCAAGATGGCCAGCAGGGGAGGGCAGTTGGGAGGGATCAGGTCTGCAAGGGAGGGCAGTTGTGGGCGATCAGGCCAGCAGGGGAGGGCAGTTGGGAGGGACCAGGCCTGCAAGGGAGGGCAGTTGGGGGTGATCAAACCTGCAAGGGAAGGCAGTTAGGGGTGACCAGGCTGGCAGAGGAGGGAAGTTGGGGGCAAACAGGCTGGCAGGGGAGCAGTTAGGGGCAAACCAGACTGGCAGGGGAGCAGTTAGGCATCAATCAGGCTGGCAGGGGAGTGGTTAGGGAGTGATCAGGCTGGCAGGCAGAAGCAGTTTAGGGCAATCAGGACGGCATGCAGGCGAGCAGTTGGGAGCCAGCAGTCCTGGATTGTGAGAGGGATGTCCAACTGCCCGTTAAGGCCTGATCCAGGATCGGGCCTAAACAGGCATTCGGACATCCCTCGAGGGGTCCCAGATTGGAGAGGGTGCAGGCTGGGCTGAGGGACACACCCCCCTGTGCATAAATTTTGTGCAACGGGCCTCTAGTCTAACAATAATTAGCAGCTAGTCATTGACCTATGTACCATAAACTTTGAAATGTAGTAAGCTATTTTCATAAACTAAAATCTTAGTTATTTCTACGTTTACTGATATTTAACATAATGACATAAAATCAGGTCAGACAGTTCAAAAAACTCGTCTCACCCTCTCAAATTTCCACTCTGTAAAGTTCTTTGCAAGTCTGATAGGTTAATTTCCCAGGGCAATGGGGGGGGGGGGCGTGGGGAGAAGGAAGAGGAGGAGGGGTACAGGTAGCCTCAAGTAGGCATCTGGCTCTGCCATAGGAACAAGTAACTTTGGGACAAAATAGTCCAATTCCTTTCCTTGTTTCACGTGCTATGATTCCTACCACACATGCTAAGAGAAAGCAGCTTTACTGACCTAGGCACAAGTGATTGGTTTAGGAATTGGATATGCTACTAGACAAAGGCAACCAAATATTACCTTTGACACGAAATATACCAACCACACGTGAGGCCAGGGGTGCTTGGCGTGGATGCAAGCCATGAACTGTTCCAAAATGAAGATGACAAACCAATAGAACCAAACCCCTTCGGGAAGGAAACATAAATCCTAGATGAACAAAGAACACATGGGTCACTCAAACTTAGGTTGCATCCGAAACAATGCCCTTTTCTGCAAGGTACGTTACACATGCTATTCCAGAAGCCCTGGCCCCTGAGCTTCCTCTTCCCACGTGTACCTCCAACCAACACTCAAAGCCAAAGGCTATCTTCACATACCTTCACTGGGGCTTTAAAGAGTGGTAACAGGACTCCTCCTAAATATCTCATAAGTAATGTAAGCTCAACACAGCCAAAACCAAATTCCTCATTTTCCCAAAGACCTGCTCCAGCTCCTCCCACTGTCCAGAGATGTGAAGGTTACCCTTAATGCTCCCCATCCAATCGCTCTCCAGGTGCTACAAAGTCTATCTTCTACATACCTAGACACAATCTCCTCTCCATCTTCACTGTCCCCGGCTCTCATCACGTTAAGCCTGAATTACAACATCCTTGTAATTCATCTGTCTCCCTTGAATTTTAAGCCTCTCCAAACTATTTTCCATATACTATCAAAGCAATATTCCTTTAAAAAATATCCAGCTAGACCTAGCTGGTTTGGCTCAGTGGATAGAGCGTCAGCCTGCAGACTCAAGGGTCCCGGGTTCAATTCCAGTCAAGGGCACATGCCTGGGTTTCAGGCTTAATCCCCACTAGGGGGCTTGCAGCAGGCAGCCAATCAATAATTCCCTCTCATTGATGTTTCTATCTCTCTCCCTCTCCCTTCCTCTCTAAAATCAATAAAAATGTATTTTAAAATAATAATAATGAATAAATAAATATCCAGCTATTTTATCCCTCATCTTACAATCCTTCAGTGGCTCTCAATCACATCCAGGATAAACCCTAACCCTCTTGGCGTGCCACCTTCGGGCATCCAGGTCAGCATCCTACCTGAACCCTTCAGCATTGTCATCCCAGACACACCCATTTGCTTGCAAGGCCAGGAATGAACTAAACTTCTCAGGATTCCTTGCTGTTGTTCTCAAAATCTAGGTTGCTTTCCCTAACCTCCTTCATCTGGCTGTCACCTGGTTAACCTTGAACATTCAGTGTAAGAGTCTATTCCTCAGAGGCTTGATTCCCCAGTCTGAGGGAGGTGTGTTCTCAATATTCCCATGGCCATATGGACACATCTATCATTGTTGTTTCTTTTCATTGTCTTCCTCCTCTACACTCAGAATCCCCTAGCCCAGTGGTCGGCAAACTCATTAGTCAACAGAGCCAAATATCAACAGTACAGCGATTGAAATTTCTTTTGAGAGCCAAATTTTTTAAACGTAAACTTCTTCTAACGCCACTTCTTCAAAATAGACTCGCCCAGGCCGTGGTTATTTTGTGGAAGAGCCACACTCAAGGGGCCAAAGAGCCGCATGTGGCTCGTGAGCCGCAGTTTGCCGACCACGGCCCTAGCCTGTCTTTCATCAAAGTATCTACTGCAACACAACATGTGGCAGAGTCGGCAGGCATTCGAACAACGTCTGCTGAGGGAATGAGGCCTCGAAAAAGCCCTTTCAGGTGGTTTTATCTCCATGTGGGAAATGGGGCAAGTCAGCGAGCCCAGTGCCTTCCCCAAGTCACACAGCTAAAAGCAGCAGGACCGGGATTTGAACCGGATGCCCTCATTGTAATGGAAATGATTTTCTCTCAGAATCTGGCCTTTGGGGAACCACTCCATAAAATGTGTTATTCGGATGGGACTAAATCCTATTTATCCAGGCTGAGCACAAACCCAAACTTGGCCAATTAAAGTCCCCCCGACCCCAAATCCAGTCTGAATGACAAATTCTGGGATGGACAGTCTACACAAAGGGGGGGTGGTGTGTGTGTGTGTGTGTGTGTCTGTGTGTGTCTGTGTGTGTGTGTGTGTGTCTGTGTGTGTGTGTCTGTGTGTGTGTGTGTGTGTGTGTGTCTGTGTCCTTCTCCAGACGGCAAGTTGAGGGCTGGTATCACACGAGGTATAGCTAATGGAAGCAGTTTCGTTGAAACTAAAGTGAAGCAGAAGAACAATGAGATGAGCAACACTAAAGCCCTGCATCCAACCACGCCTACAGATCTCCCCGAGAGACCCCAGTCACACAGGGCAAAATCCCCCGTTTCCACGTGGGCAGCCTGTGTCGGCACACCAGAGACCCTCTGGCTCCAGCCAAGCAATAATCTCATCTTTTCACCTGTGAATATACAAAGTGGACAAATTGTAGGCCTGATTTTAACCATTCTGTTTCTTGAGATAATGTGTATACTTTTCTGTAACAAAGCTGGGAGAACAAAAGCATAAAATGCTCTCCAATCTTTTTATCTTGTACTTTGTCATATAAATCTGTGAATGCTTTCAACTTTATATGTTAGTCAGTCAACAGGGCTCCAAATAAGAAAGGAAAAAAAGCCGAAACCGGTTTGGCTCAGTGGATGGAGCGTCGGCCTGCGGACTGAAGGGTCCCGGGTTCGATTCCGGTCAGGGGCATGTACCTTGGTTGCGGGCACATCCCCAGTGGGAGGTGTGCAGGAGGCAGCTGATCAATGTTTCTCTCTCATCGATGTTTCTAGCTCTCTATCCCTCTCCCTTCCTCTCTGTGAAATATCAATAAAATATATTTAAAAAAAAAAAAAAGATGTAACTGGATGTATTCATTTTCAAACATCTTGGGGGTAGCAAAGGGAGACGGGGACTTCAGAGTCCAGGTGAGAATCATCATCTCTTTTTTCTCCAGCCGTCAGAAATGGGCGGGGGGGGCGGGGGGAGGCTTGTTTATGAGGTCCTCCTTAGGCCTCTGAATGAGTGCAGGTGGAGGAAACTCCTCAGGAAAAAAAACAGACTAAAAAAAAAACAGCCTGGGCAATATCTAATTATTGCTTAGTATAGTTTAAGTAGAAAACGGAAAGACCTTTTCGGAAATCCCTGTAAACCTACCTGTTTCTTAAACTCCTTCACCTTTCATTCCCTGCCTTATTAGGAAGCTGCTGACTCACCTGGAATCTGACAAGAAGCGTCTCCGCGAATCTTTGGCTCCAAATTCCCTGAAACACATTAGGGTGGCGTCCTCTGCAAATTAAACTCCTTTGCGGGATCACAATTCTAACCGAGGAGCAGTGAGGTCTGGACTTCGGGAGCGGAGAGCTTTTGTAACATATGGCCTGGCGGCGTCCCTACTTACTTTTTACCCTTTCAGTGACTCAGACCCTCCAAAAACCTGGAGGGAAAGTCCACTTTATCCACTACAGGGAAATGGCCGAGGCACAACCCTTTGGAGAAGTCTAATAAAATCCTTGCACCTTCATGACAACCACGCAATCAGATCCTGAAACTAGGAATTGCCGACAAAGGGAAAATGTTAGCGTTCTTAGCAGAAGCTCTAAAGCAGAAAAAATAAAATCAAAGGAAACCCCTGACCCGTCACACCCTCATTTCCCACCCCTCTGGCCCCTGATGGAGGCACCTGCACCTGGGACACTGCTGCTGGGCACTCAGCTACCACAGGGCCTTTGCATTTGGCGTTTCTGCTGCCTGGAACGCTCTTCCTCCCCCCAGTGCCATTCCCACTGCTCATTCCCGCTCTTCCTTCAGCTCTTTATTAACACTGTCACCTTCTCAGTGAGAAACCGCCTCTTATTGACAACTGCCTCCCCCACTAGGACATGAGCTCCTAAGGACAGAGATTAATGTCAGATGTCTCACTGCTTTACCACCAGATTTCTTTCATTCGAAAGTAATAAATTATAATGTTATATGTCAAATATAGTACAACAATAAAATAAAAAATAGGCAATAAATTCACTAATCAAAATTCTAGCAAAAGTCCAATACAGGATTATAGACATCAAAATCAATAAACATCCTATATAATAAATAGGTAATATGCAAATGGTTGTTACACCATGACACGTAATGACCAGCAGAGAGCTGCAGGAGGGTGGGGCAGCGAGCTACAAGTGGCGGAGAGCTACAGGGCAGCAAGCTATGAGTGCTGGAGGCACGCGGCAACTCGCACACGGATTCGTGCGCAGACCTACTAGTTTAATATAATGTCCTCGTGAGTCTACTAAGTATAATGTCCTCATGAGTCTATTTGTTATATAGCACATTAAAAGTTAACTATCTTGCCAAAACCGGTTTGGCTCAGTGGATAGAGTGTCAGCCTGCGGACTGAAAAGTCCCAGGTTCGATTCCGGTCAAGGGCATGCACCATGGTTGGGGGCACGTCCCCAGTGGGGGGTGTGCAGGAGGCAGCTGATCGATGTTTCTCTCTCATCGATGTTTCTAACTCTCTATCCCTCTCCCTTCCTCTCTGTAAAAAAAATCAATAAAATATATTTAAAAAAACAACAAACGTTAACTATCTTGCAAACATAAAATAGATGAAGTTCCTAACTCAGGTGGGCAAACAGATCTATGATGCTCAAGTAGGCAAATAGTTTATTTATAGTAGGTAAACGCAGGCTGACAAGAAAGGTAGTGGGTATGTTATACAGAAAAAGAGAAAGTGAGGCAACTATATGACAAATGTGATGTCCCTCTTGCCTTCTACGCGGTGTAGACGCCAAGTGGAGAGCTGACAAGCCTGCCTCAGGATGGTCCATGGTTGGAGAGGACACAGAGGGGATGGAACAGCATCCCCGGGAGCCGAGGAGAGCTAAGGGGAGGGCCAAGGCGGCAGGAAAGAAGGGAGATACTCTGGAGGAGTGCTTAGGAGGAGCCAATGGCCACGATCACCACGCGCAGGTTTCGGCAGGGCAGGCAAGATAGGTGCCAGCTACCCATGGACAAGGGACATCACCACAAAGACCGGAGGAGCCAGAGCACAATGCAGGCCCCAGACAGACATGAGGGCCCTCCCTTCCCACTGGGACAGTACAGTCAATTCCCCAGACACCCCTGGAGGAAAGGGGAGGGGCAGAAGTCTACAAGATTGTCTAAAAGGTTTTCTCAGAGAACCTGAGCAATATTTAAATGAGTTACTTACAATTTAAGTAGAATTAAATAGTAATTTTTCCATTACCAAGCAAGATACCAAAAAAATATCAGATTATGTATAGACCAAATAAATATCTTCTCCTCGCATCTGAGTCTGTGATATCAGTAAATATACGAAATGATCTGAAAAGCATCAGCAGCCCATCCAGAGATGAAACGATAATTATGTGACATACTAGAGGTATTAGCTAACACACAATGGCAATTATAGCGCAATATAAATGTGGCAAATCAATGTCCAACACCCTAAGCTTACACAATGTTACACAACAATTATACCTCAATAAAAAAATTTCAAAGCATCAGCAAATATCTGATCACATGTGAGAATTCCTTAGACATAAAAGTAGTAAAAGATATAACAAAAAAATAATTAACAGATTAGACCATATAACATTTAAAACTGTAGTATATTACACAAAACAAACACAAATCTAGCCAATTTTTTTAAGCAGGAAAACTAAATAAAGAATTAATATAATACCTCCAACACATAAACATTTGAAGATTGGTCAAGCACTACAATACAAGTTAGCAAAGTCAAAAAGACAAGTCAAAAAGAATAAGCAACTAATAAATATTTGAAAAACTGTTCAGTCTCACAAGTAATCAATAAAACCAAAATCTAAAAACATTCCACTTTTTAACTATCAAACAAGACAATGCGTTCAAACCCAATTTGTGTTGTCAGAATGAAATGGAATACACTGTAAGAAATTAGTAAAAACTTTAATGTAATTGGGCAAAATGTTATTCTTTTTAATCCAATACCCCCTTGCAGTAATCTATCAGTGATATAAAGAAATAATCAGTGATATAAACAAAAATTGGTATATAAAGACAGTTTACTGCAGCATTATTTATAACTATCATAAAAAGGGAAACCTAAATGATCAAAAAGAGGTATATTTTGTTTGTATACTTATAAAATATTCCTTGTTTATACCTATTTATATACTTACAAAGTATAACTTGGCCATATAAAGCATTAATACCCATTAAAAAGATTTTTCAAAGATTACTTAAAGATATGAAAAATGATCACTATATTAAGTGAAAAGAAGGCAATGTTACATATATGAGATGAACAAATTATGATATAGTCATACAAAGGAACATTATTCATCAATAAAAAAGAGCAAAACCCAGATATAAGCAACATGGATGAATCTCTAAAAAGAAAAGTAAACAAAGAAAACTATTATGTAAAGTGAAAAAAGTCTGATGCAGAAGAGTAGATGCTGTATGAGTCTAGTAACATGAAGTTCAGTAACGGGCAAAACTAGTCTATGGGACAGAAGAGTGGCTACTTCAGGGACGAGGGAGGAGGGAACACCCAGGGGGGATGGTGACAAATGAGGACTCACACAGGTAAAAAGTCATCAATCAAATAAACTATAATTACATATATACATAAATAAGATAATCAAGTAAAGTCATCAAGATGTACATTTAAGATTTGTACATTTTATCATTCACATATACCTCCATGAGGTACTATAGAAACTGCATATTATGGGTAACTTCAATTTGGTTAAATATGTTTATATGTAAAGTATAAAATATATATAAAGTACATCAAAATATTAAAGGTGGTTAAATCTGGGGTTGCAAATTATTTATAATTTCTTTTTTTATCTTTCTGCATTTTTCACATCCTCTATAATGAGTTAAATTACTTTTACAAATGATCAGAAAAAGATTATAAACCTTTTTAAAAATTCTGCCATGGTTTTAAAATAAAATTCTGTTACACTTATAACTATCATAAAATTATGTAATGTACAGAAAGACTTAGTAAATCCTCCCAACAAACTTTTTATACATTATTAAAGCTCTTACAGGAGAGAATTTAAGTAGGCTCTTACTCCTTTTGACAGTACTAAATTTCATTGATGTGTCCTATAATTTCATAGTTTTTATCCACCATGAAAAACTGTCTTTAAAAAATTATAAACACTCATGCTTGCAATATATTCGGACAAATTAAGGAAAACACTAATTAAGCTAACCACCTGCTTGATGAGGAAATGAGCAAGTCGACTGGGCAGTCAGCACTAGACTGCGGAATGGCTTTAAAACATGGTCCCGCCCAAAACAAACATAGGGGTCTCGTGACTCAATAAAAACTAGTTCCTGAAAACCAGTTATTTTTTAAGTGAAATATTCCTGAGAGTCTGATTTATCTAAGTCCCATGTAATATGCCTGAAGTCAGTATTGTTTACAATGAAAACACTCCGTGAGTTTCAGAAACGTTTACCACATGCATAAACTAATAAATAAGAACAAGACCAAAAGGCAGACGCACCTCTGATTGTACATGCCCCGGAAGTTGTAATTAGCTCTGTAATTTGGGAAAGGCTTTGGATCTAGTGGCCGGTAGATGGCAGGCTCTCCCCTCTTCATGGCGAGCCCATTCAGTTCCACGGTGGGAGTGATACTACCTGTGAAGACACATAGCGAAGGCCACAAGTCAAATATTTCCCTAATGAATCGTGCAAGCTCTATCTATATTACATGTAAACACCATGGAAGTAGGTCTGATTTTCTAAGGGAGTGCATAAACAAACTAAATAAACAGGAAAGTGATTCCAAATGAAATCTGGAATTTGGGGTTTTGCAACATTTTCTATACAGTAATGAATGACCCAAAATTCAACTTTATAGCGATACTATTTCAAAACAAGGCAAACACAAGTTTCACAGATTGCTCAATTCAGTTATAATTAAGAAAGTTTTGAATTTCATCATTACTTATCCCAGAAAACTTCTAATTATCTAATCATTAAACATTATCATCTGCGAATATTTTTACTTATATTTGGCAATCGAGCAACCAAAATTAGCAAGGAACACAGTCATCAGTAATTCTTGGATTTATCTAATGAAAATAAATTTTGAATTTTTTCTATAACTAACAACAGGACAAAGGAATACAAGTAATGCTTTCTGTAGATAATCTTTATAGATACATACGGAAGCATGCATGGATGAACTGATATATCTGAGATTAGTTTCAAAATAACTCAGAGGAGAGAGAGATAAGAAACACAACTGGCCCTGGCTGGTGTTTCTCAGTGGTTAGAGTGTCGGCTTGTGCACTGAAGGGTCTTAGGTTCGATTTCCTATCAATAGCACATACCTTAGTTTCAGGTTCGATCCCCGATGCCCCTTCTGGTCAGGGTGTGTATAGGAGGCCACCAACTGATGTGTGTGTGTCTCTCTCTCATTGGTGTTCTCTCTCTCTCTCTCTCTCTCTCTCTCTCTCTCTCTCTCTTTCTTCCTCCTTCCCTCCCTTCCACTCTCTCTAAAATGCAATGGAAAAAATATCCTTGGGTGAGGATTTAAAAAACATGAAACAAGGTTGGCTATATCATGTGTGGATAACCGCTGAAGCTGGGGATGGGTACAGAGATATTCGCTATTTTACTCTCTCTATTTTATTACAAGTTTGAATAATTATATAATGAATAATACACAATGTAAAATTATGTCAAGTTATTTTAAGTATCAAAAGAAGTTATTTAGCAAAATATATTTACATACATTCCATGTAACAAATCACAAAAATAAATCTAAAGCTTTCTTAGAAAGTAAAATTTATTTGCAATGTAAATTCTGTGCACAGTACGTTTAAGACTTCATTCATCACACACAAAACTGGTTCCAGTTCCTGCCACAGTGAACCCAGGGCCGGCACAGAGCACCAGCAAAGGGGTGGGGGCTGACCCAAATGCACCCCTGGCAGCCAGCCAGGCCATGAGCAACCCACCAAGACTCAAGAACCTGCTCACTGGGTCTCATCTCTAAAGAATTCGTGTGAAACCATGGAAGAGTTTAAAGGAACAAGAATAAACCAAGGTTAAGAAAGGGGGAAAATATGGGGAGTGAAGGACAAAGGAAGAGGTGGGAAAGAATAAGAAAAAAAGCAAAGTAATTTGAATTAGTCCAAATCCCTAATTTAATCCATATGCACAGGGCAGAGGAAGAGAAAGTCAAGCATGAAGGAATTTTCTTTTCTGTCTGTCTTTCGTTTGTTCAGTATTTTACCAAGGGAGTAATAAAATGCACAAACCTTAAGCATTCAGCTCCATGAATGTAGACACTCATTCAGATTAAGATATGAACGTTTCCATCACCCGGAAAGCTCCTCATGCCATTTTCCAGTCAAGACCGACCTCCCCAAGTTACCCATTCTGACCTCTGTCATCATTGATCAGTTTTGTCCTTTGAATCTGAATATGAATCATTCTGTCTTGCTTCTTTCACTCGATATTGATTTTATTGAATATATCAGTATTTCAAACTATATTTCATCACTGAATATTTCAATGAAGGAATATACCAGTTTATCTAATCTGCTGTCGCTGGGACATCTGGGATTGTTTCCAGTTTGGGGCTATTAAGTGAAAAGCCACCTTGACACTCATTTGTTCTGGGTGTGTATACCTAGCAGTGGACCTGCTAGGTCATAGAGTAGGTTTATATTTAACTTTATTATGGACTGCCTAACAGTTTTCCAAAGATTTGTATCAACACCAACAAGCAGTCTATGCCTTTAAAAGCTTACAATTGTCTTCAGGAAGACTTCCGTTTAATAATTAACACCTAAATCAGTTGTAAGACTTATGTCATTTCGAGTTCTCCTTTCCAATCATCGCACAGACACCAGCAGCCTCAAGGTCACACAGGGTCTTTGTGAAGGAGAGAAGGTGAGCAGAAAAGCACAAACCAAGCTGAAAAGGGTCCTCTCTTCTAGAGGAAAGGATCTCCTACTGTTTCACCAAGAACTGGACTGAGGCAGTGATGTTTTCCCACAAAACACTCAAAGAGTAACTTCAAACTCTAAGATACCTCCAGGTAATGCTCAGGACCATTATTTTCAGCATGTGCCAGTTGGGCATGGGCTACATAAAGATAATCATTACACAGGAATCCTCATGTATGATATGGCTATAAACAACACTATAAACACAGGATCCTTTTCAGTGGTTTTTAGCCACATTAAAGGAAATTTCTACAATTATCAGTGATAAATATAAAAAGGCTAATTAATTAGATATACCAATATCTAGAGCTACAATCGTGGATTTCTAGTATGTGGCAGGTGAAAGAAAATTGCCACATATTACTGACACTTGAGGCCACAGCTTTGTAGCAAGTTAGAACAGTCCCTAGAACATAATAGTTACTCAATAAATAACTGTTGAAAGAATGAATGGATTTCAGGGCTCCTTGGGGAACTGGCTGGCACCAGGATCAGGGCCAGGGCCAGGAAAATACAAGTCGGCCTAGAACAGCTATTGTACCAGAAAGGAAGAAATGATCAAAGAATGAGGAGGAAATAGCAGAAGGACTCAGGGATTAACTAGAAGGGGCCATACCACTGACCAAATCTGGGACAAGTTGAGAATTAAAATAAATAATGATAGATTGCAAGCCTCTAAGTTAAATAGGAATGCAGGTATCTGTGGTGATATACATAAATAAACAAATGAAAAAATGAGAGGGAAGAAAAGCTTTTGGTTAGAATGCCAACTATTAAATCTAAAAAGAATACTGTAACTTAAAAATCACCCACTGGGAAAGAATATTTCTGTTGTTTTATTTTTTTTTAAGATATTTTATTGATATTTTACAGAGAGGAAGGGAGAGGGATAAAGAGCTAGAAACATCGATGAGAGAGAAACATCGATCAGCTGCCTCCTGCACACCTCCCACTGGAGATGTGCCCGCAACCAAGGTACATGCCCTTGACCGGAATCGAACCCGGGACCCTTCAGTCCGCAGGCCGACGCTCTATCCACTGAGCCAAACCGGTTTTGGCTATTTCTGTTGTTTTAAATCACAAAAGAAAAAAATCACTGTGGTGCTTGGCCAGTGTGGCTCAGTGGTTGAGCATTTCAACCCCATGCAACAAGAGATCACTGGTTTGATTCCCTGACAGAGCACATGCCCGGGTTGCAGGCTGGATCCCCAGCAGGGAGCATGTAGGAGGCAATCCGTGGTTCTCTCTCATCATTGATGTTTCTATCTCTCTCTCCCTTCCTCTCTGAAATCAATAAAAATATATTTTAAAAAAGAACATGCTTTAATTGTTGCTGCAATTCACTATTCAGTTTGGCTAAAACTCTGTTGGTTTCTTTAGTGTGTCTAGTTGATGCCTAAATAGCTTTCTCATTTTTTCCAACAGATCTAGAAATAGAAGCTTGTGATGCAAGAACACCTGTCTTTTTTGTGGCATTCATCAACTTCTGGCCTTAAGTAATCTTCTGGTGTGATTTAAGCATGAACACGTGCATAACTTATGGCTCAACCATTGCAATCCTAGGTACATCCCCAACAGAGCTGTACTAGTAGTATATGTACAAGAATGATCACAACAGTATTAGTTCTAAATAATAGCCCCAACTGGAAACAACCCAACTGTCCATCAACAGTACAATGACTAAGTAAACTGTGGGATATTCATGCAATGGGATACCACAGAGCAATGGAATATTACCCTGTTAAACACAACACAGATCATTCGCACAAGCATAACATTGAGAAAAACAAGCTATCTAGTGTATGGCTCCACGAGCAGGCACAATGAAGGTAAGACGTCAGAAAGCAGAGCAATGTTCCCTTTGGAGTTGTGTAACCACTGGAAAGGGCGGGGCTCTGGCAGAGCCTGTGGAACTGGTAAAGCGATCAAAGAGCCAAGATCCATCAGGGCTCTCCAACCGGGATGCGTGCACTTGCCGGTACATCCGATTATACTCCATTTTAAAAGTTTACCCCCCAAATCTACTCATTCTCTCAGCTCACTGCCACTTCCAACAGGAAACACATCTCCACTGGCCCTCAGGTTCGGTCCTGCTTCTTTCCTCTGGCTTCCGGGCTGCTGTGCCTCCTGCAATAACCCTCGAGGTGGGCCTAACCCAGAGCTCGGCACACACGCTCTTGCTCCATTCACACCACCTGCCCTGCAGAGCACCGCACTCGCACGGCAGCAGCCACTGGGTCGGCAGCCACTGGGCCGGAGCAGCCACTGGGCCGGAGCAGCCACTGGGCCGGCAGCAGCCACTGGGCCGGCAGCAGCCACTGGGCCGGAGCAGCCACTGGGCCGGCAGCAGCCACTGGGCCGGCAGCCACTGGGTCGGAGCAGCCACTGGGCCGGAGCAGCCACTGGGCCGGCAGCCACTGGGCCGGAGCAGCCACTGGGCCGGCAGCAGCCACTGGGCCGGCAGCAGCCACTGGGCCAGCAGCCACTGGGCCGGAGCAGCCACTGGGCCGGCAGCCACTGGGCCGGAGCAGCCACTGGGCCGGCAGCCACTGGGCCGGCAGCCACTGGGCCGGCAGCAGCCACTGGGCCAGAGCAGCCACTGGGCCGGCAGCAGCCACTGGGCCGGAGCAGCCACTGGGCCGGCAGCAGCCACTGGGCCAGCAGCCACTGGGCCAGCAGCCACTGGGCCGGAGCAGCCACTGGGCCGGCAGCCACTGGGCCGGCAGCCACTGGGCCGGCAGCAGCCACTGGGCCGGAGCAGCCACTGGGCCGGCAGCAGCCACTGGGCCGGAGCAGCCACTGGGCCGGCAGCAGCCACTGGGCCGGCAGCCACTGGGCCAGCAGCCACTGGGCCGGCAGCAGCCACTGGGCCGGAGCAGCCACTGGGCCGGCAGCAGCCACTGGGCCGGCAGCCACTGGGCCGGAGCAGCCACTGGGCCGGCAGCAGCCACTGGGCCGGCAGCAGCCACTGGGTCAGGAACTCCTGTCCTGCTCCATTCTGGCCGCCACTCCCAACACCCCTGCAGCACAGGGGCAGACAGAACTAAATGCACATGACTTTCTTTTCTTCTTTCTTCACCAATAAACTATGGCAGGGGGTTCCTAACTGATCAAGTTTTTAGTATTTTCTACCTTCCATTTACATGTCAAATTGAACTCCCTAAAATGCTTTTTTAAACATACCATCCACCAGCTCGTAAATATTAATCCACCAAACTACCTAAGTCCTCCTTTAACATCGTCCATAGGGTCTTCAACTTTAAGCTAAATGGAAACCTGTATGAGGAAGCCAATTCCCCAGAGGCTAAGTGATATACACAGAGTGAAGTTCCTGCAGCACCTAATGAAACGAGGTAATCAAGGACCTGCTGTGTGGATAAAACTTAATCTCCTAAAGCTGGCACTCAAGTCCATCACAATCCACTCCTTAAATACATCTTCAGTCTTTTATATAATTTCTTTAATTGATTTCAGAGAGAGGAAAGGAGAGGGAGAGAGAGAAACATCAAAGTGAGAAACATCGATCGGCTGCCTCCCCCATGCCCCCTTCTGGGAATTGAGCCTGCCATCTGGACATGTGCCCTGACCAGGAATCAAACTGGGACCTTCTGATGCATGGGACCACACCCAACCTGAGCCACACCAGCCAGACTACATCTTCAATCTTATCTCTTAATGATCACTTACCTGTTCTAACTAAAAACCACCTACAGCTTTTTTTGAAACCAAACCAATTGTCCAGATTCCAATTCCAGTGCCTTTCCTCAGAGTAGAGTCTTCTTTCCTCTACTCCATGCCTGCCCACTCTCCAGTCAAGGCCCCTATCTCACCTCAACTACCTCCCGCCATGTTACCATTACTTACAACACCAATGGCCGTTATCATTCACTTGGTACTTAACCTTTACCATCGAGTTACGTGATTTATGTATACAACCGTGAAATCTTACATTTTACATACTTCTTAGATCTTTGTATACAAGTAAGTTCTTAATAAACAGAAGTAGTGGTGGGGTCCTAATGATCAACCAGTAATCTAAAGAGATTTTAAAAATCAAATAAGTAGGTAGCCCCTTATCAACTTAAAACTGAATAGATGTGGGTTTTTTTGTTTATTTTGTGTTTTTTTTTAAATATATTTTATTGATTTTTTACAGAGAGGAAGGGAGAGGGACAGAGAGTTAGAAACATCGATGAGAGAGAAACATCGATCAGCTGCCTCCTGCACACCCCCCACTGGGGATGTGCCTGCAACCAAGGTACATGCCCTTGACCGGAATCGAACCTGAGACCCCTCAGTCCTCAGGCTGACGCTCTATCCACTGAGCCAAACCAGTTAGGGCAAGATGTGTTTTTTTTTATTATAATTACTAGAGGCCCATTGCACGACATTCGTGCAAAAATAGGCCTTCTTTCCCCTGGCTTCACTCCCAGCCGCCCAGGAGCCAGCAAGTCCCACTCTCCGGGCCCGGCCCTCCCAGAAGCCGGCAAGTCCCCCGGGCCGCCAGGGAGCTGGCATGTCCCCACTCCCAGCCCACCGGAAGCCGGCATGTCCCCACTCCCAGCCCTCCCAGGAGCCAGCATGTCCCCACTCCCAGCCCTCCCAGGAGCCAGCAAGTCCCCACTCCCAGCCCTCCCAGGAGCCAGCAAGTCCCCACTCCCGGCCCACCGGGAGCTGGCAAGTCCGGGGGAGCCAGCAAGTCCTTGCTTCTGTCCGGAGCAGGGCTCCAGTAGTTCCCTCCCCACCCCCCTTCCCCTCATAGCAGGCACCATGCCCCTCCTGGCCGCTCTGCACCTGCATATGCAAATTAACCTCCATCTTTGTTGGGTTAATTTGCATTCTCACTCTGATTGGCTGTGGCCGTAGCAGAGTGATGGTTAATTTGCATGTTTCTCTTTTATTAGGTAAGATAGTTTGGCTTTTTAAACTTACTTAAGAAATACTGGAATCA
This sequence comes from Plecotus auritus, assembly GCF_963455305.1. Taxonomy (NCBI): domain Eukaryota; kingdom Metazoa; phylum Chordata; class Mammalia; order Chiroptera; family Vespertilionidae; genus Plecotus; species Plecotus auritus. The sequence continues at coordinate 42,773,590 of NC_137777.1, forward strand.
GCTGGGCAGAAGCAAAAGGCCTAGTAATAAGAAAGTCATGGAGTTCTGGAAAGAACAGCTCTTGCAAAAGGAGATTGTGTCTATCTAACAGGTGCCACGTGAGCACAAGAAGTGTCTGACTTGATTACAAACATAAGCCTGTGAACTATAATTAAATAGATTATAGGGTCATTGTTGGCAGGCAAAATGTCTTTTTGTACTCCATCACAAAAACACCTAAAGCAATACTGGTCAGAGGTAACTACCTGAATTAATAAGTTAACGAATAAGTAAAAGGATGTAGGGCTGGTACTAAACTTAAGAAATTTTATTAATTTGATGTTGTGAATTCATGCACTATGTCCACACAGGTTTGCCTCTTCCCAATAGATTACTGGACATATAATGTTGTTGGCATTATATGCAGAACAACTTTTTTAAATTACTAGTAGGAGCTTAAAATCAGAGCATTCATTATATTAAACACAGATGGGGTTGCTTTTTTTCTTATTTGTGGGTTCCTTACTAAATTTCATATGAATGTCCTAAACTGAGTATCATTTCTACACCAACAAACAGAGTAAGAAGATGCTTAGGTTAATTTTATAATGTTTTATTAAACTAAAGAAAAGAATAACCATTTTAATTATTAAATTTTATATGACATATTGAAAAATAAAAATTGATCATTTCTATCTTTACTTTAGAAAAAAAATTCAATCTTATTTCTGTTCTTTGTATCCAAATTTCTTTTCGCCCAAGATTGAAAAAATAAGTAATGGCCCTGGCTGGTGTGGCTCCATTGGGCATCAGTCCCATGAACTGAAGGGTCATGGTACATGCCCAGGTTGTGGGCTCAATCCCTGGTGGGGGGCATGCAGGGGACAACCGATAGATTGCATCTCCATCTCCCTTCCTCTGTCTCTCTCTCAAAAAAAAGAATCAACAATAAAAAATATTTTTAAAAAAAGAAAGAAAAAGTCAGTAATGTACCATGATAGTATCCACTAAGGCAACATTTTTAATTAATTACAATTACCTTCTTCATCCTCTCACGCTCAGTTATCATTGACCTGTCTTTCTCATACGTACTATTAATACACCTGCTGACTATACAACTGGCCTGCTATAACGGACAGAGACCAGCACACAGAGAACACACAGCATGACAGAGGAAATGAGTCTGTTCATACCTGGGTTATTGTTAACATTACTTTTGGGCGGTTTCTGAACTGGCTTGGGAAGCGTCGATTCAGTCAAAGCTTTACTAGCAACCGCCTGTTGGGCCTTCTTGATACTGCTCCCTTCCGATTCCCATGTCTGCTCACCGAGGCTCAGCTGCACTGAGAACATCTTAGAAAAACATAGAAAGAAACACATTAAAAGTTTACAGGAAATCAAATGTGCTCTCCGAGAAAAAAATAGATACACCACAGAATCAACATTTTAGAGCTAGAGGTCCCCTATAGATCATTTGCAACAAAATCGTATGATTCTACCTTGTGAACGAATTTCAAGAGCTTGTGCCAAATCTGTTCTGTCTATCCAAAGGCTGAAAGGCATACATGTACATTTGGGGTAGGAAAGTCAAAAGAAATCACTTCCCTAAAAGGGATCATGTTGTTAATGCCATTCAAATAGTCCTCAAAAAAGTAGAGTAAGTACAAAGAGTTAAGAGAAACTGTAAGGGAATCCACAAGGCCCTGTCTCTGTAACACTTTATAAAATTAAATTCCTTAAACTCATACTTAGCATGAACGAGTCAATAAGTCAGGCAATCCTATCAAATATTATGTCACCAAGATTCTCGCAATCCTCCACAATCAACATTTAGGCAGTCACCAAAATCTGTCCATTTTAACCTCATGAGTATTTCTCAAACCTCTCTGTCTGCGTTGCAGTCAGATTTTCATCATCATTAGCTCAGACATAATTATCTCCCACCTGATTGCTGCTAAAACTATCTTCCTAAAACTCAAATCCAATTGCAGCACCCCAACCGTCCTAGCTGGTCCCACCTGTCAGTCTTCACTTCACACCCTAACTTTCCATTCACACCTTATTTCCTTATGAGCCCCAAACCTATTGCTCACCTTGAGAATTTAGAATCAAGTTACAGGGTACGAACACAATCCACTACTTTACTCCACATATAGCTTAGTACTCTCTAGGAATACAAACTATTAACCCCACATACTTTTCAATTAAAAATAAATAATTGCAGGAAGGAGGTCAGACAGAAAATACCTTAGCCAAGTGATTAAGTTAAATCATCAATAATCACACAAACTGACATCATGAACCTCCTGATATGACCCAGTGAGAAGACTGAATATCCTTGACCGAAAATGTTTAACCTGAATCTAACCACAGGGAAACAATCAGACAGATCTAGATGATGGTATATTCTATAAGATAACTGGACTATACGAAAATAACAATGTCATGAAAGGAAAAAACAAAACAATAATAGCTATTATAGATTAAAGGATGCTCAAGAAACATGAATGCATATGATAAAGTACAACAAATGACCCTGATTGGATGTGTACTTGGAAGACAAAAAAGTAGAAAAGGCATTTAGAGAACAACTCAGGAAATGTGACTGTGGACTATACATGCATCAAATAATACTTTCAGTCAAAGTCAAATTTCTTGAGTGATGATACAGTACTGTGGTTATGTAAGACGAATGTCTGATCTTGTATAAGATAGATAAATAAGAACATAACAGGGCCCTGGCCAGAGCGTTGACCCATGCACCAAAAGGTCTCCTGTTAGATTCAAGGTAAGGGCACATGACCATGTTGCAGGCTCAGTCCCCGGTAGGGGGTGTGCAGGAGGCAGCCTATCAATGTTTTACTCTCACATGGATGTTTCTCTCTACCTCTCCCTCTCCCTTCCTCTCTCTCTAATATCAATAAAAACATATTTAAAAGAACAAACAAAAAACTGGTAAAATTTTTAAAAATCTATGAAGCAAAAATAGAACTGTGAAGAGAAACAGAAAACCCACAATTAAAGTCAGAGATTCAATACCCTCTCTCTCAATAACTGATCTTGCCCTGACCGGTTTGGCTCAGTGGATAGAGCGTCGGCCTGCAGACTGAAGGGTCCCGGGTTCGATTCCGGTCAAGGGCATGTACCTTGGTTGCGGGCACCTCCCCAGTGGGGGGTGTGCAGGAGGCAGCTGATCGATGTTTCTCTCTCATCGATGTTTCTAACTCTCTATCCCTCTCCCTTCCTCTCTGTAAAAACCAATAAAATATATTTAAAAAAATAAAAAATAAAAATAAAAAATAACTGATCTAACAATTATCAAGCAGACAATCTCAGAGAATTTATTAGACTTGAACTACACTCAATGAACATAACTTGAATAGTATTTTTAGAACACTCTACCCAAAAAGAACAGAATATACATGAGTTTCAATTTCTCATAAAACATTTACCAATTTCTAGCACTAAATGCCTATACTAGAAAAGAAGCAAGAGATCAAATAAGTTAATTTCAGCTTCCATCTTAAGGAACTGGAGAAAGCAGAACAAATTAAATCTAAAGTAAACAGAAAAAAATTAACAAAGATAAAAGCAAACATTAACAAAATAGTAAAACAATAGAGAAAAAAATCGATAAAACTAAAAGCTATTTTTTTGCGAAGATCAATGAAATTGGTAAACCTGTAGCCAGACCAAATATGAAAAAAAGAGAAGACACAAATTACCAATATCAGGAATAGGAGAAGTAAAATCACTACAGATTCTTTAAAGTATTGAAAGATAACAAGTGAACATTTTCTAATTTAATATGCCAATAAGCTCAACAACCTAAATTCCTTAAAGACACAATTACTAAAGCTCATTCAAGAATAAATAGGTAACCCCAATAGCCCCTATATATGTTAAAGAACATAAATATGTATTTAAAACTCTTTCCACAAAGAAAACTCCAGGCCCAGACGGTTTCAATAACAAATTCCACCAAATATTTAAGGAAGAAATAATACCAATTTACACAAACTCTTCTAAAAATTGAAGGAGGAACACTCCCCAACTTATTCTATGAAGCCAACATTACCTTGATACCAAAACCCAGAGTATGATACTACTGAAGAAAACAAAACTACAGACCTGTCTCTCTCACACAACTAAACGTAAAAAATCCTTAACAAAATATTACCAAACGGAATCCATCAATATAGAACTGAGATAATATATTTTAACCAAGTGTTTTACTCTAGGAATGCAAGGGTGGTTTCTACGTTTGAGAATCAATGTAATTCACAACGTCAAAAGATGACAAACAAAAAAAACATACGACTATCTCAATCTATGTAGAACCATATGACAAAAATCAACATCTATTCAGGTTAAAAACTCTCAGGAAATGATAAATGTAAAAGAATTTCCTCAATCTGTTTAAAGGCAGCTACCAAAAAAGAAGCTATATATAACAGCACAATTAATGGGGGGGGGGGGGGGAGGGTTAAAATGGCTGCCCATAAGATCAAGAACAAGATAGAGATATTGGCTTTATTCACAAATGGCATGTGGAACACCCAACAGCATAAAAAAAAAAAGCTACTAGAACTGATATGTGAGTTTAACAAGACTGCAGGCTACTAGATCCGTATATGAAAACCAGTGTATTTTTATAGGACAGCAATGATAAATAAAAACAAATACAAACTAAAATATAAAAAAATACCATTTACAATAGCATCAAAAATATGAAATACTTAGGATAAACCTAAAGATGTGAAATACCTGCTCAGTGAAAACTACAAAGCATTTCTGAAAGAAATTAAAGAGTAAATAAATGAGAGATACATTTTGAGGATGGATTGGAAGATTCAATGTTTCTAATATCTTCATTTTTGCCAAATTGAGCTATAGATTTATGGCAATTCTATTCAAAATAACATCTGTTTTACAGAATGGAAAGCTGACTTTAAAATTCATATGAAAATGCAAAGGATGTAAAATAGCCAAAACAATCCTGAAAAGGGACCAAATTAGAGGGCTAATACCATGCAATTTCAAGACTTACAAAAGTACAGTAATCAAAACAGCACCCTAACAATAGGAAAACAGATCAACAGAACAGAGTCCAGAATTAAACAAACACATACACGGAAAGCTGATCTGTGACAAAGGGGCCCAGGCAATGCAGTGGAGAAAGAATTACCTCTTCAACAACAATAAAATCAAAAGCTATTGGTTTTATAGAATCTGGATGTTGTTCCCTATCTCACATCACATAAAAAACTAAGTCAGAATGGCAGTTAGACCCAAATGTTAAGCCTTAATGTCAAACCTAAAACTATAAAACATCTAGAAGCTAACATAGAAGAAAATCCTATGATCTCCGATGAGGCAAAGATTTCTTAGATACAATACCAAAAGCACAATCTATCTAAGAACAACAACAACAACAAAAATCCTATGCATGCCCACCAGCATGGCTCAATGGTTGAGCACTGACCTATGACCCAGGAGGTCACGGTTCAATTCCCAATCAGGGCACATGCCCAGGTTGCGAGCTTGATCCCCAGTGTGGGGCATGCAGGAGGCAGCCGATCAATGATTCTCTCTAATCACTGATGTTTCTCTCTCTCTCTCTCTCCCTTCCTCTCTCAAACCAATAAAAATATATAGAAAAAGAAAGGGGTATGAATTAACGGGTATGAAGGTGGATATATGATTAGACAGGTAGACCAAGGCCATAACCTTCTTCTCTACACAAAAGATATTATGTAAATTGTTGCCCAGAACCCTTCATAAAAGCCTCTAATAGAAAACAAAATTGATGGATTTTAATTTCATCTTATTTCCTTCTTTAAAGGAGATGCTAGAAAACAATTTAATAATCCAAGAGCTAGTTGCTTTACAAAAATGAACCAACTTTTACAGAATCAATTGCCTCCACATGCTATACAAAAATTGATGATCATTATCATAATCTCCAATATCCAAGATTTTAAATATACCACGGAAATGTATGCACAACTGAGACTTTTTTAAACAGATGAATAGAATTCAAACACATATGCATTAGCTACAGATTTCTTTGTAACATGTATATATGTAAACATATATGTATAAGGCTTTATGTAGAAATATAAGTTGTTTTTCCATTTAAAGGAACAATATTACAAGTGAATGCACAGACAACAACAATACTGGTTATACAACTTCTATAAATGGTGAGTCTCGGAATTAAACAATGGTAAAGGTATCTCAGTACTAGGTAACTATTGCTGTACTCGCAGTTTTACTGCAGCAGCTATTGATTTCATGGAAAGAGCACTACACTTGGGAGCCAAAGAACACATATTCCATGTTGACATGGGCATTTATGAACTATTAACCAAGTCATGTAACTTTTCTGTGCCAGAGTTTCTTAGTTTACAAAAAGAAAATCAAAAAGCTCTATCTCATGTGACTTTGTGAAGAACTGTATCTAAGTTTTGTAAACCATAAAAAGCTACAAAGCTGTCTAGTTACAGACTTCAGAATACTTTTAATATGGAACTAAGAGCCTTCAGGACATCTGCCGCCCCCTCCCCCCAAAATGAAGCACAATGAAAACCTGAGATGATAAATCTGATAACTTTGAGAAGCGTGTCTCACCGCCTGGCTTCGTAACCTTACCTTCGCGTGAGCAGGCCCTCTTTCTCTCAGAAGTTTATACTGGGGTTGGACTCTATTGAAACGGGCTAACTCATTTACCAGACACATTGGAGTTTTCTCTTTGGGTTTTGCCATTTTATCTTGGAGAGAAGCTGTAAATAAAAAGGCTGTGAAGTTTTTGTCACTCTTGACTTTACACAATGGAAGAAAAGCTCATTTTGACTCTTTTAGCTTGAAGTCAGATTGTATATTTGGATTAAGTTATTTTCACAAATTTTATGTTAAAATTTCAAATCATCTAATGTCTTCCATTACATGCAACAGAAATATGAATCAAATTTTAAACAATACATTAGGGTAACTTTTTCCTAAGTACTGAGGTTGCTCTCTCTACACATATATGATAACAGCATGCTTAAAAGATTTTAAAATAATATAGGATAATAACAATTTCTAACTTATCTTGTAACTTTTCTTTCCTCTTAAAAAATTTTAGCATAAACACATAATTCTCCTGATTCTTATTACTATAAAACTCAGTATCTTCTCATCTTAAGACAGCATATTAATTGAAAATCTCTAGATTTGAGAATCAAGTCCTAAATCTAAGTACTAGTTCCTTCAACTACTATTTTATAATAACTTCTTTTTCTATTTTTAAACAAAATTTTAAAAGTCTGAGTAGAAAGAATAATTTAACAAATGCCTATGTCCTTAGCATCCAGAACTTAAATTAACATTTTCCATGTTTCCTTTAGGTCTTATAAAAAAACAACAGTATTACCTTACAGTTAAGTTTCTTTTATCTAGAAACCAAAATTATATGAATTTAGAATATATCCCTCTGGGATATTTTAAATACATTTATATGCATGCATATCCAGGAAGAAATACAGTCTTGATATATGTGGCTTTATAGCCACATAAATAGTAATAATAAATATATCATTTTCACAACTTTCTTCACTCTTCATTATGTTTTTGCAATTGTAACTTATATATTCAGTACATCACTTTTAACTGCTGTATAATTTCCTTCACAAGATCATATCCATTTCTTAACCCACTCCCCTAACGATAGACATTTAGAATGCTTCAAATTCTTCACTCACACAGGTAAAAATACGCTACCAAGTGGCATTGAGAATGATTGTACCCAATTACCTTCCCCGGCAACATGATAATTACTCTCTCTCTCAACCCTGAAAACACACGGTATTGTCGGGTACTTTAATTTTGATGGGCTAATATCTGACAAATAGTATCCCATTACTGTCCCCCACCCACCCCTCTTTTAATTTGCATCCACAGACTGCAAGTGAGGCTACTCATCCTCTCACGTTGTTGATCATTTGGGTTTCCTCTTCTGGGAATTGCTTCTGTCCTTCTTTCTATTGATCATTTTATGTATTTTATATTTTAAAAAACTACTAATCAATCTTTTATGCTTTTCAGGCCTTAAGAAATCCTTTCCTAACCTGCAAGGTCTTAATGATTTTCACTTAAATATCCTAAGCCTTCTCTTCTTTATCTGCAAAGTAAAGGCCATAAATCTATCCTACTTAACTCACAGGCTGTTATAAGGTTAAGATATTTAAATGTCTGGTATTCTAAATTATATTATTACGCTTCAGAAATTTTCCTAATACTATATTAAATTATTTTCCCCTATGTTTTTCCTTCATCTCACTTACAGACACATCAGTTGCATTTTAGTTTTTCTTTCATCTCCCATGTATCAGTGTTACACCATGCACGTGGATTATTTCCTGCTCAATCAAACTGGAGTCACAATGTATGGAGAACACATTAAATGAATGGAAACAGCTGGTTTTAGGAACTTCATGTTCAAATGTTATATGGCAAGATTTAATGTAGAAAATTGTATTCTTTTAACTTTTTAATGCTCTTTACAGGACCAATAAATTCATACAATAACTCTATCACAATCATTATGATTAAGAAATTACTTTATAAGAAAACTACATAAATACCTAATAGTGTAGAAGTAAAAGGAAAGAGAATCTAAGAAATCAACTATAGGGCCAATACAGATGACAACTGATTCTACAATTAAACCATTCTAAGTGGCTTGCAAGCCAAAAACAAAAACAACCTAGTAATCATTATTGTTTGGAACAACACAAAAAAGACAAGAGTAAGTCAAGGGAGTCTTGAGGAAACCTGCATATTCCTTAGCCCACATGTAGCATTCAGATAAACATTTCACAAATGGTTCCAGAGCCAGTCACTGTATCAAACACAAGGTGACCTGGGCTATAATCAATTTTGGTCTGCGCATACTATGACATTAAATACTCAAGTACAACAGATAACACAGCTACCTGAACATCAAAAAAAGCCAAACGACAAATTTATTAAAAATGAGAAAATATTAAAGTCTGGTAAGAATCAGGCAATTTTGCATAACATTGAACTAGCATTTGTGCTGTTAGTGCACAATGTAGATAACTCAGCAATGCTGCACATTCATCTGTTACAATGGCAACACTTCTAGGAACATGGCAAGCACAAGGTGACAATTTTACAGTGAGAAAGGGTGGCCCTAGCCAGGTTGGCTCAGTGGATAGAGCACTGGCCCTTGGACTGAAGGGTCCTGGGTTCGATTCTGGTCAAGGGCATGTACCTCAGTTGCAGGATTGATCCCAGACCCGGTGAGGGCACATGTGGGAAGGCAACCAATCGATGTCTCTCTCTCAAATCTATGTTTCTCTCTGTCTCTCCCCCTCCCTTTCATTCTTTCTAAAAATCAATGGAAAAATATCCTCGGGTGAGGATTAACCAAAAAAAAAGGTAGTTTTTTTTTCAAATATATTTTTATTGATTTCAGAGAGGGAGAGAGATAGAAACATCAATGATGAGATAATCACTGATTGGCTGCCTCCTATACGCCCCCTACTGGGGATTGAGCCTGCACTCCGGGGCATATGCCCTGACGGGAATCAAACCATGACCTCCAGGTTCAGAGGTCGACGCTCAACCACTGAACCATGCCAGCCGGGCCAATAAGAAAAGTTTTAACAGCACAGGCTTGAAATCTATTAAAGGAAAGTGCTAACTAATAACATGGTATTAAACTTATATTCCACTAATTTTGACTTTCTGCTTCATAAAAATAACATGCACCCAATAAAACATTTTAATGTGTGAATGAAGTTTTGGCATGAAGGGTATGCAAAATACCTGCAAGACCTCACTTTGATCAAACTTTATAGCGAAAACCACTGTTTCAAGTTGGTACATTTGAAAATAATTAATCCTGGTTGAAACTGTTTTACAAAATGATTAAAACTGTAACTAGCTGTTCCTCTATGTAATCAGAAATCTCATTAGTCTTAACTACTTGACAGAGCTCTTTCCAGTGCCATCAAATTTCTTGAAAACAAAAGATGGTGCAGGACCTGTTTCAAAGCAGTTCATAAATCAGTTATAGTCACCGGATGCCAAGTTCAGCCTAGGGAATATAGTCAATCATACTGCAACAACTCTGTGTGGTGTCAGATGGACACTACACTTACTAGTATGGTGGGATCACTTCGTAAACTATGTTATACAATTGAAACTAATATAATACTGTATGTCAACTGTAATTGGAAAAAAAAAAAAAAAGCAGGCCATAAGTGTAATGCCTACAAATCTCTGACTTTTCAAACGAAGCTACTGTGGGATTTCAACACTGCTAGAAGAGTGTGGCCTTGCCAGAATTTGGTATTGTCTGTCTTCTTAACTTCAGCCATTCGAACAGGTGCATTCCCATTGCGGTTTTAATTGGTATTTCCCTAATGACTAATGATGTCGAACATATTTTCATTTTTTATATGCTATCTATATATATCCTGTAGTGAAGTGTCTATCTAAATGTTTTACCCATTTTAATTGGGTTATTTCTTTTCCTTATTGTTTTATTTGAAGTTCTTTATATATTCTAAATACAAGTAGTATTAATCAGGTATATGTCTGGCAAAGATTTTTTTCTTGGTATGTGGCATCTCCTTTTATTCTCTTAGCAGTGTCTTTTGAAAAACAGACTTTAACTTTAATAATGTCTAATTAATCAATTTGTTCAGATACAGATTGTGCTTTGGCTGTTGTATCTAGGAAATAATTGCCTAGTTAAGATCTCAAAGATTTTTCTCCTATGTTTTCTTCTAGCAGCTTTACAATTTGAGGTGCATATTTAGGTCTCTGAGCCATTTTAAATTAATTTTTACATATAGTGCAAGGTATGTATTCAATTTCATTGTTTTGTATTTTGATACGCAATGTTTGAGTACTATTTGTGGAAAAGGCTATATATTTCTTTCACTATATTGTTTTATGGCTGGTCAAAATCAATTACCTATATGTAAGTGGGTGTATTTCTGGACTACCTACTGTTTCATTAGCCTATTTGTCATTTTTATGCCAATGCTACTTTTACTGTAATCTTATAATAATTCTTGAAATTAAGTAGTGTTGCCCCCCCACCCAACATTGTTCTTTTTCATAGATGTTGTGGCTATTCTAGTTCTTGCATTTCAACATGAATTTTTTTTTTAAAGATGGAACTTTTTTTTAAATATATTTTTACTGATTTCAGAGGAAGGGAGAGGGAGAGAGTCAGAAACATCAATGATGAGAGAGAATCATCAATCGGCTGCCTCCTGCACGCCTCCTACTGGGGATAGAGCCTGCAACCCAGACATGTGCCCTTGACCAGAATCAAACCCAGGACCCTTCAGTCCGCAGGCCAATGTTCTATCCACTGAGTCAAATTGGCTAGGGCAACATGAATTTTATTTTAGGCAAAAATGCCTGCAAGGCTCTGGCTGTTGTGGCTCAGTTGGTTGGGCACTGTCCCGGGCACCCAGGGATTGCTGATTCAATTCCTGGTCATGGCACATGCCTGGGTTGTAGGCTTGGTCCCTGGTAGGGTGCGTGCAGGAGGCAGCCTATCAGTGTGCTCTCACACTGATGTTTCTCTCTTCTCCCTCCCTCTCTAAAAGTCCATGAACTAGGGGACTCTTACCCCTCCCTACATGGAAGTCTGTACTTGTTCTTCAATAAATCTCCATCTTTGCTATAAAAAAAAAAAAAAAAAAAAAAAAAAGTCCATGAACTAGCCTTTTAAACAAAATGCCTGCAAGGATTAGAGTAAAATTTTCTTTAATCTGTACATTAATTTGGTAAAAATCAACATTTTAACAAAGTTTAGTCTTCCAACCAATGTACAGAACACAGAGTCAATTCCCATTATTGAAATAATGATATGTCAGTCATAGTTGTGTTCTATCATCACCACAAACAGTGAACTGGTAAATACTGAACTACTGCTTCTAGAGGGAATACCGGGTCAGGTTCCCTGATCGTAACATTTTTGGCAATTAATCAACACACAACCTTGTTTTATGGGTGTTTCTAGTTAAGGACACATTACTTAATGTATGTTGTTGTTTTATTAACACTGAACTCACAGCCAACCAGCACTGTAACTCTTAACTGAAAGGAGCTTATTTAAATACATATATGGAGAAGTCCATAAGGCACTGTGCTTAGGAAATGCAAAAACATGTGGCACTCAATAGACCAAGAAAAGGACACATGTACAGATGAGAGCTGAAACAAGAGAGCGGAGTTCACCATGTTCAACTTCAGTTCACACTGAACACTTCAGGTGATTCAAATTTTTCACCGCTCTGCATGTGTTAGCTCTTTGGTCAGAAGCAGTGTTGTATGAAATACCAAGACTACAACTAACGTGTCCATGGATGGGTGGTCAACGAAGGCAAATCCATGTACAGGGTACACAAACTGCTGCTCCCTCACGATGGAAGAGGTTCATGCCATCAACCTGTCACTGGGTGGCCAGTTCCTATGGGAATGGTGCCACATCAGGAACTCTGCAAGCTGGGCCTCAACCACTGCTAAGCTAAACCAGTCTTGATGAGATGAAATCTATGTTGTCGAGTCTACTTATTACCTCTAGCTCGATAACCAAAGCCATTTTGTACGTGAGCCTGCTGAGCAAGGAAGGATTGGATTGCTGGGGAAAGGAAATGACTGACATCCATAAAACAAGTCATCTGGTCCATCTATTTACTGAGAGCCTCTCTTGAAGTGGTTATCTTTAGGGGAAATATTTGCATAGAATACAAAGGTCCATCCATGTACCTTCTCCCACAGACCTCCTTATTACCAATCCTCCAGTCCTGATCATACAGCCAAACCATCCATCCTACGAATATGTGTAGATCCATATTTCTCAACTTCTATCTCCATCTAGATAGACAACCATATGTACAGTTGTCGCTCATTATTCGTGGGGGATTGGTTCCAGGATGCCCCTTGAATACCAAAATCCACGGATGCTCAAGTCCTTATATAAAATAGCATAGATTTGCATATGACCTACACACATTCTCTTGAATGCTTTAAATCATCTCTAGATACTTGTAACACCTAATACAAGGTAAATGCTAGGTAAATAGTCGTTGTACTGTATTGTTTAGGGAATAATGACAAGAAAAAGTCTACCTGTTCAGCACAGGTGCAACCATCATAGGCCCAATTACACAGTGCACATCAATAACAATGCAACTTTTTTTTCATGTATTTTGGATCCCAGTTGGTTGAACCCATAGGTGTGAAACCTGCAGATATGGAGGGCTGACTATACTGTTCAATGAAAGGATCTGCCTCCTCCAATGTCTTTCAGGGCCTTCCTGTAGTGCTCAGCCAGTTCCCGTTGGTAGCAAGCCGGAGCTTTTTCTTCCTCCACAAACTGATCATAGGGCATTTGCCATGAGGCCTCAGATACTGAGCAAGGAAGAGGTGGCAATGTGGCAGGAAGAGGTGACATGGTCTGAGCGGGTTCACTCTCACTTGATGATAGAATGCTACGGTACATACCTAGCTTTATGGCTTGATGGATCAGATGACACCTAGGTCATGAAGGGCAGCTCAGGTTGCATCCGCTTGGTGTCTCCATGGTCAGGTCTCTACCCGGGCCCAGTAGCAAGCCAGACACTGAGCGGAGTAAGTCCACCGTCACCATGCCTGGCCACCACTGTGGCCGTTAGTAAGTACCCCCTCAGGGCACAGAGTATCCCTCCACACCCTGGGTAGCTTTAGGGTGACAGGGTACCCTCCCTGCTATACCACAGGACAGCACAACACAGCCCAGACTTGCAGGGACGCCTACAACTCCTGGCTTATTACATATCAGTCCACAAGGCCTCAAAAGGCCCCTTTTGGGGTACATGCTCACTAACTGCAAGAAATCTGACAAAAAAAAAAAAAGAAAGAAAGAAATCTGACCAAGTCCCTCATAAAAAGAGGCTAATCTTTTGCAACATGGCCTGGCCCCAGTATAAATTGGGCAATGAAGATGTTTGGACAATTAATGGCACCATTAATTTTAATCCCATCTTACAACTAGACCTATTTTTCAAGTCCCAAAGAAATAGATGGAGGTTCCATATATCCAAGCCTTTATGGCCCTCAGAGATGACCCTAAGTTATGTACTACCTATCAACTAGAAAAAATATACCTTATTTTGATATTTTTTGTCCCATCTGGTTTTTTTCCTTTTTCATCTTTACCTACCTTTTTCTGAACTATTATTTTTTAGTATTCAATTTTATTTCCCTTATGGGCTTATAATTTATTTTTCTTTATTTTGTTTTAGAGCAATGGCTCTAAAATATATACAGCCTACCTTCAGATAAATATTATACCACTGCAGGTATGGTGTAAGCCCTAACAATGTTATATGTCCCTTTCCCATGCCCATTCTTTATGCTACTGACATCAGTCTATTTATGTATGTTATAAGCCTCCAGTTAACTATCTTTATTTTGAATCATCAATTATCTTTTGAAAGGTTAAAAACTAAGAAAATGTCTTTTATATTTCCCACATATTATACAATTTCCTGCACTCTTCATTGCTTTTCAAAGATCCAAATTTCCATCTGTTATTATTTGTCTTTGCCTAAAGAACTTCTTTAAGACCTTGTGCATTGCAAGTCTGCTGAAAATGAAATCCCTCAGATTTTGCTTCTCTCAAAAGTCACTGCCTTTGCCTATCATATATCTGATAAGCGATTAATACACAGAATATATAAAGAACATTTATGTCTCAACAACAAAAATATACCAATCAGCCCGGCTGGTGTTGCTCAATGGTTGAGCATCAACCTATGAACCAGGAGGTCACAGTTTATTTTTTTTTAATATATATTTTATTAATTTTTTACAGAGAGGAAGGGAGAGGGATAGAGAGTCAGAAACATCGATGAGAGAGAAACATCCATCAGCTGCCTCCTGCACACCCCCTACTGGGGATGTGCCCACAACCAAGGTACATGCCCTTGACCGGAATTGAACCTGGGACCCTTCAGTCCGCAGGCCAACGCTCTATCTACTTAGACAAACTGGTTAGGGCTGGGAGGTCACAGTTTAAATCATAGTCAGGGCACATGCCTGCCTGGGTTGCAGGCTCGATCCCCAGTAGGGGACATGCAGGAGGCAGCCGATCAATGATTCTCTCTCATCATTGATATCTCTCTCTCTCTCTCTCTCTCTCTCTCTCTCTCTCTCTCTCTCCCCCTTCCTCTCTGAAATCAATAAAAAGATATTTTAAAAAAAGAAAAATATACCAATCAAAAAATGTGTAATGAACTTGAATAGACATTTCTTCAAAGATGACATACAAGTGACCAACATATGAAAATATACTCACCATCACTAATCATCAGAGAAATGCAAATCAAAATCACAATGAGATGCCACTTCACACCCATTAAAATGACCATTAGCAAAAAACAGAAAATAAGTATTGGTGAGAGTGTGGGAAATTGGAGCCCTTGTTCATTATTAGTGGGAATGTGAAATAGTGCAGCCATTATGAAAAACAGTAATTAATCATAGAACTGCGATAAGATTCAGCAATTTAACTTCTGGGTATATACCCAGAATAACTAAGAGCAGAAACTTGAATAGGTATTTGCACACCCATGTTCACAACAGCCAAAGATGGAAGCAACCCAAGTGTCCTCCCATGGATGAATGGCTAAATAACATGGGTTTGTACATAAAACAGAACATTATTCCGCATTAACAAATAAATTCTAACACAAGCTACACCATGTGAGCCTTGAGGACATTACACAAAGTAAAATAAGCCAGTCTCAAAACACAAATACTATATGATTCCACTTAGACAAAAAATTTTTTCTCATGGTGTCTTTGTTTGGCTTTGGTCCCAGAGAAATGCTGGTCTCAGAGTAAGTTAGTATTCTTTCCTCTCCTGCTTTTCTGAAGAGTTTGAGAAGGATTGGTGTTAACTCTTCTTTAAATGTTCGGTAGAATTCACCAGTGAAGCCATCTGGTCCTGGACTTTTTGTTTGTTTAGGAGGGATTTTTTTCTATTATTGATTCAATCTGTTCATATTTTCTATTTTTTTCTTGAGTCAGTTTCAATAATCGGTATTTCTAGGAATTTGCCCATTTCATGTAGGTTATACAATTTTTTCCTGTATTTATTCATACTATTCTCTTAGAATCATTTTTATTTCTTTAAGGTCAATAGTAATATCCTCACTTTCATTTCTGATTTTAGTTATATGCATTTTTGTTGTTTTTTTCCTTTGCCAGTTAGCTAAAAGTTTGTCAATTTTGTTGATCTTTTCAAAGAAACTTGTGATTTTGCTGATTCTCCATATTTTTTCCTATTCTGTATTTTGTTTATCTCCACTTAATCTTTATTATTTCCTTTCCTTGTTAGTGTTAGATCTAATATGCTCCTCTTTTCTAGTTTCCTTAAGGTGAAAAGTTAGGTTATATGTTTTAGAGTTTTCTTCTTCTTTTATGTCAGCAATTTTCAATCCAAGTGCCATGGCTCACTGGTGTGCCACAAGAATTTTTAAAACATGTAATACCTGACTACTTAGTCAGGGGCACTGACCTCTTTTCCTTTAGATTAACAAATAAAAAAATGACAACAGCCAACACAACAATAGCCATCTGGTGTGAACTCCCTGTCTTAAACCATAAATATATAAGTCAGATAATAGACTTGCCTCTTATTGGTCACGTTGCATAAGACTGCATCTGATTGGTTAATTTTTGGTACCAGAAATCCTTATGTACAAGTATAGGCACCTGATTTTTTTAAAGTCACTTTGTTTGTTTTTGTTGTTGTTATTGTTTCATTTGGTCATTTTATAATTGTAATCAATGAGTTTGCTTGTGGATTTAGTTTGGTGTACTTCCAGAACTGTTTTATCTTTCTTAATATATTTTTATTGATTTCCAGAGAGGAAGGGAGAGATAGAAACATCAATGATGAGAGAAAATCATTGACTGACTGCCTCTTGCACAACCCCCACTAGGGATCGAGCCGTAACCCAAGCATGTGCCCTGACCAGGAATCGAACCATGACCTCCTGGTTCATAGGTCAACACAACCTCTGAGCAACACAGCCAGGCTTAAAAAATCACTTTGGAACAAAAATGTAGGTCATTACTATTATTTTTTATTTTTGTAAATCAATCAAAATTATACCCTTTTTGGTCAGATCAACAAAAAATGTATTTTTTGGTGCGCCACAGAATTTTAGGAATTAGTTTATGTGTGCCATGAGATGAAAAAGGTTAAAAATCGCTGCTTTATGTGTTTACTGCTATAAATTTCCCGCTGCTTTCACTGCACCTCACAAGTTATAGTATATAGTCTTTTCATTTTCATTCGTCTCTAATTATTCTCTGATTTCACCTGTGGTTTCTTCTTTGATCTGTTGGTTATTTAAGAGTGGTTGCCCTAGCCAGTTTTCTCAGTGGTTAGAGCGTCGGCCTGCAGCCTGAAGGTTTGATTCCAGTCAAGGGCACATACCTTGGTTGCAGGCTGCTTGGTCCTCAGAGCTGGTCGGGGCATGTGCGGGAGGCCAACCAAGCACTGTGTCACTCTGTCTCTCCTGCTCCCTTCCACTCTCTCTAAAAATCAATGGAAAAATGTCCTCAGTGAGAATTAACAACAACAAAAATGTATTGAAACTTGTTTGTGGCTCAGCCAATGGTCTATTTCTGGAGAGCCTTATGTTCACCTGAGAATGTGTATTCTGCTTTGCTGGGTGTTTTGTATATATTTGCTAGGCCTACTTGGTTTCTATTTTGTTCAAGCCCTGTTTCCTTTTTTTTTTTTTTTTTTTTTTAAATATATTTTATTGATTTTTTACAGAGAGGAAGGAAGAGGGATAGAGAGTTAGAAACATCGATGAGAGAGAAACATCGATCAGCTGCCTCCTGCACGCCCCCTACTGGGGATGTGCCCGCAACCAAGGTACGTGCCCTTGACCGGAATCGAACCTGGGACCCTTGAGTCCGCAGGCTGACGCTCTATCCACTGAGCCAAACCGGTTTTGGCAAGCCCTGTTTCCTTACTAATCTTCTGCCTAGATGTTCTGTCCCTTATTACAGCTGAAGCAAGCATTTTAGTTTGTGACTGGATGACAAAAAGCGTGAATTTTACTAGTACACTGTTGGGTTCTGAAGTGGGTTGTATTCCTCTGCAGAGTGCGGACTTTGTACTTGTGCACAATTAAGTTCCTTGGGATTACCTGGAGCCTTCTGAGGACTCTTCCCAGTGCCCCACATATTACAAGGTATTTACACTCTGGACAGTGGAGACACAAACTATTCCCAGCATTCACGAGCTCTGGAAATTGTTTTCTTACTGTTTTCCAGTAGTGCTTTCCCTGGCTTTGCGTAGGTCCTGTCACCATCTACGGATCAAAACTCAAAGACTGAAGGGGAGCCCTCTGCAGATCTCCAGAATGCATGCACGCTTGCATGCAACTCCTCTACTACAATGTACACTCAATCCGCCTGCCCTACACAGCTCCCTTCTCTCTGGTCCTCCGCCCTGCAACCCTTGGTCTTCCCAAACTCTTCCCTGTGTTTCTATCTCAACAACCTGGGCTCTGCTCCGGTCCCTCCTCCCTGCACTGCAGCCTATGAGCAGCCCCATGGCTCTCCATAAACTGTGCAACAGAAAAGCTATTCCCATTTGTTTCCACTCTCAGGGATCACAGGCTGCTGCCACCTGTCATTCAGTGTCTAAAAGCCACTGTTTACATATGTACTTGTTGGTAAGGAAGGGTATATGTTATTGCTGCCTAACCCTCCTCTGACAGTTTCTGAGGTCCCGCAATCAAGGAGAAGCCTAGCTGGGTGGTTCTGGCTCAGGATCTCTTGTGAGGTTGCAGTCAGGGGCCAGGGGGTCAGGGGTCAGGGGTCAGTGGGCCAGGGCTGGGAGCCTGAAAGGGCAGGAGATCTGCTTCACAGAAGGCTCAGTCACACACTGAGGCCACAGGCCTCAGCTCCTTGTCGGCAGGAGGCCTCAGTTCCTCACCATGTGGGCCTCTCCACTGGGCTCTTCCCAACATGGCAGCTGACACTCTCAGAGAAGCTGACTATTTTTCAGCCCCCTAACAGCAGACTGCATCCTGTGGCTTCAACAGAGATGGGCGGATTGTAGATCTGACTCCACAACCAGACTTGGAGAGAAAAATGACTCAGTCAGTAGCAGCAGGTTGTAAGAGAAAACACTAGAGTTTCTGTGCCTGTGGCAAGGAAGGGGAGGAAAGCAACAGCTGACTGGTCTCAAGAAAGGGTCAAGCTCCAGTCCCCCAAACAGACCAACCTGAATGTCCACCTTCCTCCCCATTCTCCAGAGCCAGACAGCAATAGCAACAGCGACATGCACACTGTGACCTGTACACTAATACCAAGCACAGTAGCAACAGTCCCAAGACCAGCACTAAGCATTTGCCTTTGTCACCTCAGTTACACCTCACCACAAACCTGTGAGATAGGAATCACGAGCCCTAAACTCCAGGCCTGTGTTTCTTGAGGCCTTGAAGGGCCTACACACTTAACAGTGCATCTTGGTGCAGCCTTATTCTCCCAGTGTAACCCTGGGCTCCCTCCCGCCCTGCAGGGGGCACTGAAATTCTGTTCTGTCCTGCTGGTCCTCCCACTCCACTTGATCAGGCCTGAGCGCTTCCTCTTAGAGCAGGGGTGGGCAAACTTTTTGACTCGAGGGCCACAATGGGTTCTTAAACTGGACCGGAGGGCCGGAACAAAAGCATGGATGGAGTGTTTGTGTGAACTAATATAAATTCAAAGTAAAGGAGCGGAGGGATGAGCAAGAGAACCGGACAGAACAGCTGGATCCGGCCCGCGGGCTGTAGTTTGCCCACGGCTGTCTTAGAGTCTATATTCCCAGCACCTACTACCAAACCTCTTTAAAAGAAACCATTAAAAAAAAAATTTAGACCTCTTTTATTTAACTTTTAGCATTTTTTTTTAAATCAGACCTCTTTGAGTCCCCTGCTCGGGGCTTTCCCGATGCCACAGCTGCCTAATATAGACTCCCCGACCCTTCAGACAGCCGCCCTGTCACGTGTGCCTCACCAACTAATCCCCAAAAATGTGCCCCACGTCAGCCACTCACTTTAACATATCATTTCACAGCACATGTGCCTTCTTCATTTATATGTGCTACAACTTCCTGTTAAGATGGGTTTCCTCTCCCCCAGGGACTTATAATTAATCATCAGGGAGAAAGGTCAAAACTATACCAAGCTCCTATATAGGTTTTCATTAGTTAATTATTGAATAATGAATTAAGAAATATATAAGATAATGATTATAAATACTAGCTCACAAAATTCTCAAGGGGGTATAATCAAAGAATTTTATTTACAAAGAAAAAGAAAAAGCAGTGGACACATATAAGCAATTCACAAAAGACAAAACCAAAAGAACCAATATATGCAAATCATAGGAATTCATATTAAAGGAACACTTTTTGTCAGACAAACTGGCCAACAATGAAAATGTGTCAAGGATGTAAGGAAACAGGCATTCTAATAAACTTTTAATAAATGAGATTTTGTATTTTTAGTATTTATGCATTAAGTATCTTTAAAATCTACATACCCTTTGACTAGTATTTCTATTTCTAATACCTAATTACAAAAAAATAAGGGACCAAGGAATACAGATGTTAAAAAATAAAAATAAAAAACTCGCTATGGCACTAATTATAATATACAATCTGTCCAACAATAAGGGTTTGACTAAACAAATTTTAGTACCTCCAAACCATGATTATGAACTCACTTGAGAATATTAGGTGCTATATACACATATTTTTAAAACAACATACATTCACACAAAAACATACCTGCGTAGAAAAATATCTAGAAGTATACACCCCAAAATATTAGCAGTGATAATCTCTGTAAAAGAATAGTGGAATTATTTGTGATTTTTTTTCCTCTTTGCTTATTTGTACCACTTAACTTTTCTACATGAGATGCACATGTATAACAACACACACTACAGACAGAAGTCAAATTGAGAAGCACAGATTTAAAGGAAAAGTATCATTATTCTAACAGAACATGATTATTCCCAAATGCCTAATAAGAATGTCAGGCAGGGTTAATATTTTTTTTTAAAAAAGTCAAATAACTTAGTATTCAATAGCGTCGATTTTAATTAGTACCAGAAGCACACACGGGAGAATTGGTTAGTACTGTTCAGGCATTTTAAGAGGACAAAGGACCTCCCAAATAAAAACTGAGTCCTAATCCTAAGGACAGTGTTGAAATCACATAATAAAAACCTCCGCCCTGACCAGCCTGGCTCAGTGGATAGAGCGTCGGCCTGTGGACTGAAGGGTCCCAGGTTCGATTCCGGTCAAGGGCATGTACCTTGGTTGCGGGCACATCCCCAGTAGGGGGTGTGCAGGAGGCAGCTGATGGATGTTTCTCTCTCATTGATGTTTCTAACTCTCTACCCCTCTCCCTTCCTCTCTGTAAAAAAAAATCAATAAAATATATATTTTTTTAAAAACCTCCACTGCTCCAACTGGAAGGTCGGCCTCAATTGCCTTTTGTCACATTTATCTGGAGAATCCTCCTCTGCAGGGAGAGCAGTCACCGTGAAAATGTGCAAACGTAAAATCACTCGGAAGTTGAAGAATTCAGTGTGACTTTAGGTTTGGCTGAAGAGAAAGCCTTCTCTATAACTTCTGCAATCCAAATTAGGGTAACTCTTCCCTTCAGGCTCGAACCTTTTGGGGGACAACACTTAGTCGATAACAAGAGAGGCTCCTGAAGTGAGTCCGCAATACATGTCTGTTACAAGCAAAGCGCGCACGTCCGCAGGCACTGGGGGCGATCTCTAGGCGAAACCCGGGGACCCGCTGTGGCCATGCAGACGGTCGCTTAGGAACCGCTCCACGTGCCTGACTCAGCCTGACCAGCAGCACGGACAGTAAGTAAATCCTGAGTGGGACTCACCTATGAACTATACTTTTCAGCGATGTTGACTGGCACAAAATGATCAATTCCATCTGTGTGCAGTAGAATATAAAACAAATTATTCTAATCAGACCTCTATCATTCATGGCAGGTGTCCACACGGTCAGTTAGAGGCAACTTCACACGGACAGCACAGATTGCCGGCCATGTCTCCAAAGCTCTGTGAACGCATCCAGTAGGGATTCACGGCCCTAAGCACAGTGCAGCTCTGAAATGCCTTTAAACCAGTATCAGTGATGTCTTTGATGAAAGCAGCATTTATTGCACGAAAAAATTTTCTAATGCCAGGAGAAAATCAAAGATCAGCTTTGCAGAAGGGAGAGATTTTACATTAATGGCATTTGTGTAAAGCAAGCGTCATCTGGCCCCAGAACAGACACCACCATTATGTGGTTACTGTTAAAGAGAATGCAGATACCCTCGCTTTCATGACAATCCTTGCACCGTTCATCCACTCATTCAGCAAATAGATGAAAACTATACCCAACAAGAACTACTAGGACCTGAGATACTAGAGGAAGCAAGCCAAGGTCACTACCTCCAGGGAGCATTTGGCTAACAGGATATATAATAAACAGACATCAAACAATTAGTGACATAATTAAATGTCAAGGAAATGTCAGGATGTCATTCAACAGAAGGGCAGGCGGGGTGCCGCGAGCAAACACTAGGCCTACTGGACAGGCCGAGCGCAGGGGAGCAGAGAGGTCGGCAGAGGTGCTCTTGCAGAGCCCCCGCGGCTGGAATGACCCTGCCCCGGGAAGGAACTGAAACAGCCTGGCAGAACTGAAACAGCTAGATTGTTTCTTGGGCACATGCTAAATCTGAGCTGTATAAAGACATCCAGGTTAAGAGAACAGGCTGGTAACTGCTATGTGACGCTGGCGCTCAGAGAACAAGTCTAGACCAGGAGTAAACTTGGAAGTCATTAGAGACGGCGTGTGGTGAACAGGAACTGGACATGTCCTGGGCAAGGGAAGCTGGTGGGGTGAAGGGAGCGGGGGGAGACTTTCATTACTTCCTCAAATCACATACAAAAAATTACTTCTTGCAATTGAATTTTGCCATCTAGCCCAGCCAGTGTGGCTCAGTGGTTGAGCATCGACTTACAAACCACATGATCACGGTTCGATTCCCGGTTAGGGCACATGCCCAGGTTGCAGGCTTGATTCCCAGTCTGGGGCATGCAGGAGGCAGCCGATCAATGATTCTCATCATTGATGTTTCTATCTCTCCCTTCCTCTCTGAAATCAATAAAAATATTTTTTAAAAGAAAACAAATTTTTGCCATCTAAACTTCTCTCTTGATTTGCGAATGTGAAATAAAATAAAGTGCTTTCTAATACTACAGTTCTGATACAATGCCCGATTTGTTGAGAAAGGATAAGATTAAGGGTATAAAGTTCTTGGAGAAATGCCAACACCTAAGAAAACCATTTCTTCCAGTGAGTCTAAGGCACGCTAAGCTGTAATTTATTTAGCAGAGCACTTCCTTCTCGCCTTTTCCAGTGCCCTAGAAAGGAACCTTTTTTTAACACACCGATACGGCTACTTCACAAGATTTGTCACTAGAAGTGCTTGCAGTCCGCAGAACTGCCACCGACTGAAGACTGAAGACAGATCACAATGGTAAGCATTCTGAACACACCAACACGTCCTGGAGGGACCGACATCAAAAAGAGCCAGCAAACCTGCCGAGCCCGCTGAGCGCTCCTGAAAGTTATCACCACTGAGGATTATCGCTGTAATCCTTCAACAGCCCGCCCTGCACAGTCGCCTACGAAGAATAGATAGCGTGTAACTGCTCTATGAAGCGGTGGCCAGGTTATGGTTATAGAAAAGCCAGGTAAAAACGTGCCACGAGGTATAGCCCAAGCACCACATCAGCATGACAGGCCTCGACACAAACTCACCTGGTTGATTTGAAGCATGTTAAAGCGATATGGACCCAGCTGCTGGATCCCTCACGGCTCCAAAAACTGGAAAACGGAAACGGAGAAATAAAGTTGAGCTTAGCTGGCGATTTCAATGATTAGCACTTGTAACACACATCCCTGATCAAAATCAGGTATAAAATGGAGACTTTCTAGGATGGTAAACATGTTCTCTATCTGCAACGCCCCGTTCGGTAGCCTAGCCACACATGGCTACTGAGCACTTGAAATGTGGCTAATGCAGCCAAGAAAGCAAATTTTTACTTTTCTTTAATATTAACTACGATTTACATAAGCGCATGTGGCTAGTGGCTACCATAACTGGACAGTGCAGATCTAGGCTGAACAAAGCCCCCCCCCCCCCGCCGCCCCCCACCCTGGTTCTAGAGTTCTAAGACAATTCCAGCAAAAGCGAAACTTAAAATGACCTACAAGTTTTTAATATATACTCCCCCATCTCTAACATATACTCAGGTTAATATTTAATATCCTCTCCCCTTGCTCCGATAAGGTGTTAAGAGGCTTTGCTCCCATCCCCTATAAGATAAATTAAGCCTAAAGATGCAACGCACACGTATTCTCTTAGGTGGTACAAGGAGGGCACAGTAAGGTTACCTACCTGGAGACTTGTTTCTGATTTTATTACCATTATAAAAACAGTGTGCACATTAAAATTTCACATAAATGGACTGACAGAGGTCAAAGAGGAGGGGGAGGGGGGGACATCTGTAAAAGTGTCAACAATAAAAAAAATTTTCTCATAAGATTTTCAAAAGGAAAATCACCGATCCTGACACAGCCCAATGTTACATTCGAATTTGTTTCCTTCTGGATCTGACCTCACCATGGTTGTATTTCTTTTCATGTGGCAAATTTCTTGTACACTTAACTTTAAAATATAGGTACCAAAGAAGGGCAATGACACCAAACTTATAAACAAATAAATCATGGGATCTTGTAATGGTAAGTTTACATAAAAAGTAAATTATGGCCCGGCCAACATGGCTCAGTGGTTGAGCATCGACCTATGAACCAGGAGGTCATGGTTTGATTCTTATTCAGGGCACATGCCCGGGTTGCAGGCTCGATCCCAGTGTGGGGCATGCAGGAGGCAGCCGATCAATGATTCTCTCTCATCATTGATGTTTCTATCTCTCTCTCCCTCTCCTTTCCTCTCTGAAATCAATAAAAATATATTTTTAAAAAATAAATTATGTACACAGCCCCCCCAAAAAAATTATCTAAAAAGCAGTAACAGTTTTGATATACAACAAAGTTGTATAATTTATACTTGTGTATACATTATGCTGTAAATTTTAATATTGAACTTTCCCTCAGAAGCAAAGGTTCTTAAGAAACATATATATGCACAGATACATCATATACACACACGTCTATTATAAATGTGTGTGTACATTTGCCTATCATTTTTTCAAAATGACACACTGGGGTCAATTCTAAATGACGTTGGAGGTTTTTAGTATATTTCTTACAATAGTGACCTCAGCATTTTATATCTTACAAGAGAATCATATGTTATAGAAACAGGCCAAACTGAGCAGCAGTGAATTTGAGATAGAGTCCGAGCTCTTCAAGAGGTACCTTCTGAGCCTTGGTAAATTACTAATCACTTTGTGTATTTTTGGGTTCTTTTTCTTTCGTATCTTTTTTTCTTTTTAATCTTTACAAAACAAACTGAAGTCCTTATAGCGGGCAGCCTCTAACAACTGGAAAACAGCAGCTATAACAACGGACAGGTGTCACCTGCCCTGTGTCTCTCACCTGTCTGCTCAGAAGGGAGCCAGCTCACAGTGCCAGCTGCCCTGTGGAGAGGCCCACCTGTCAAAGGTCTGAGGGAGGCCACCAGCCCAGAAGAAACTAGGCCTTCCGCCCAGTACCCTCCTGGGAACTGAATCCTGCCAAGAGCCGCAGGAACCAGCTTGGAAGCAAATCTTCCCCCAGTCGAGCTTTCAGCTGAGACTAAAGCCCCGATGACAGCTTATCTGTACCTTATTATAAGAGACCTGCGCCACAGGCACCCAGATAAGCTGCACCCAGATTTCTGAGGTAATAAATGTTTTAAGCCCTTAATTTCTGGTGTAGTTGTTATGCAGCAATAAATAAGACAGTTTGGTTCAACTCTAAAATTCCATAACCCTATGGTGCTTCAGGTATTAACTAACATATTTAAGTAGGCCAAAAAAGAATTAATTCCCTGAGCAAACGAGTACCATTACAAAATTAAAAAGTGGTAAATTATAAAACTTAAACATGTATATTTTATTCAAAAGATGAAATCATTAAAATGTGTAGCATTACTCAAATTATATTAAAATATACTAGCTATAACTAAAAATACAGACTCATCCAATTTTCTTTTTTTTTAAGTTTATCATTTTAACCATTTTTTCAAATATATTTTATTGATTTTTACAGAGAGGAAGGGAGAGGGATAGAGTCAGAAACATCGATGAGAGAGAAACATTTATCAGCTGCCTCCTGCACACCCTCCACTGGGGATATGCCCGCAAAAAAGGTACATGCCCTTGACCAGAATCGAACCTGGAACCCTTCAGTCCACAGGCCGACGCTCTATCCACTGAGCCAAACCAGTTAGGACTTCATTTTTTAACTAGGAAAAATTCATTTGGAAGTTAAAATGTAAATGAACTACCAAAAGTATCTCAGTGATTTCACATGCCTTACTTTCTAGAATGTAACATTATTTGGTAAGCACTCACCCAAGTGAGAAATCCCATTTTGTTTTTATTTGATGTAAACCTCTACAGCTTACAAATGCTTATCTTTAGAGCTGTATGTGATTCTTCAGTATTCGAATGTGATACCACTGGTGGCTGATTCCAAGCCGTAGGCACAGTAAGACACAGGGGTACATTTTTTTTTTAATTTTCTGATATAAAAAGGTAGTTTTATAAAGAAAAAAATGAAAGCATCACCTAGCTGGCTGGGTTCAGCGGACAGAGCACTGGCCCTCGGCCTGAAGGGTCCCAGGTTCAATTCCGGTCAAGGGCCCGTACCTAGGTTGCAGGCTCGATCCCTGGCCCTGGTTGGGGCATGTGTGGGAGGCAGCCAATCGATGTCTCCATGTTTCTCTCTCTGTGTCTCTTCCCCTCCCTTCCACTCTCTCTAAAAATCAATGGAAAAATATCCTCAGATGAGAATTAAAAAAAAAAAAAAAAAAAAAAAGCCCAGCTGGGTGGCTCAGCATCCACCCAGGAACCAAGAGGCTGGTGGTTCGGATTCTCAGTCCGGGCACAAGCCCAGGTTGCAGGTTTGCGGCTGGATCCCTTGTGGGGGGCGTGTGGGAGGCAGCCAATCAATGATGTTCCTCTCTCTCATTGATGTTTCTCTCTATATATCCTTCTCCCTTCGATCTCTAAAAATCAATAAAAACTTTTTTTAAAAAAAGCACCTATTTGCTTAGAATGGACCTGGCAATTTTAAATATTCTGCAATCCTTTTCTTCACAATAATAATATCAAGATCTGTATACATTAAAACATGAAACTAATATCCACCACAGCACCTGAGAGGTCACTGGGTAACATTCAGAACCTGTTCTTTTTCACAAACAAATTCTATTAAATTTACATCAATATAAAATTTGGGATTCACAACTATACCGTGGACAATTCAAAATGCCCACCGTGACACAACTTTAACAGTTCACTTCTTCTTGAAAGACATGCCTGGTCTATAGTGTCCTATATTTAAAACAATTTGATAAAATATCAAGGTAGTGCATTCCAATTACAGCTAAAGAAACCGATCCCCATGCCTCAAAAATGCCTTACAGGGGTCCCCCGTCAGGCACATTACAACAGGCAGTTTCAGATTCCGACTACTAAATGAAGGCAGTCGGGCTCCGTGGAGAGAGGGCACTGCTCAGTGCGGGAGACTTGCTGCCCGAGAGGATGTCCAAGTCCAGCATGTCTCTGACATTCACTGCTGATAAAACCCACTGCTTTTGATACGAATTACATTTGGCTCATCTGGTAAACTGAAAGGCAGGCTTAAATCTATAAAATCCTCAACAATTAAATACTGCTTTATAAAACAGCAATATTAATCTCCCTATACATTTTTATATCATCATCCATTCCACAATCCTCCCGTAAATGCCTTTTTTGGACAACTTGTAAAGCAAAAGCATGTCCCATCTCCATTCTTAAGACTCCAAACTACTATAAATCTAAATATCAACTCCAAGCTCCTTACTCTAAAAAAGTCATGGGGTCCTTAAACAGTGTTTTAAAAATCTTTTCCACTTTCATTTCTCTTTAAAAGTAGGCATCCCCAAAAAAACTGCTTGTTTTTAAAAAATGACAAGTTAGTATGAATTTTAATATGTCCTAAGAGTCTATGAACGATTCTATGTATATAGATGTCTCACTCCATGAACTTCTCCCATAAAAGTAAATAAATAAAAACACCACCAGCCAAGAAGAAAAGGAAACATTTGTCAGACTCCAATTTTAAATGCTGGGTGCTATATTTTGCCATTTTTTTAAATATATTTTTATTGATTTCAGAGAGAAAGGGAGAGGGAGGAAGAGATAGAAACATTAATGATGAGAAACAATGATAAAAACATCAATTGATCGGCTGCCTCCTGCAGGCCCCCTACTGGCGATGTGTGGGCTCAAGCCTGCAACCCCTGGCATGTGCTCTGATCAGGTTCCCAAGACCACCTGGTTCATAGTTCCACGCTCAACCACTGAGCACACCGCTGGGCTATTTTGCCATTTTTACATTAACTCAATCTTCATCACCTTGGATGTAGGTATTATCCCCATCTTTCCAGAAGTTAGGTTTCTTTCCCATAGTCCATTGCTAGGATTAAAACCCAGTATGGTCTGGTTCAAAGTCCTCTTCTCTTCATTATACATTTAATGATAAACAAAGACTAAACTTAAAGTTTTTCCTGTCACAAAGGGCATGAGCTATAGGACAACATAATGTCAAGGCTCCTCTATAGAATTTTGGTGATTTATTCAAAATCAAATAATTATACATATATAAATTATAATTATTATGGATTCTAGACACTCAACTACTATTTTCTTTAGTACTAAGAAGAGGCAAAAATATACCTATATGATTTGATCGTACTGTGCATCTCTCTATTCAGTCTAATATCAACCAGTCCAATTTTACAATATCTAGATTTTTCCCTCTCTTTCTGACCTGTGCACATAAATAATCAGATACCCAGCACAAAAGGAGACAGAGTAATAGGAGTAAAGAGACTAGCTACAAAACAAAACAAAACATATTGGCCAATTATTACATCTTCCAGAACCTGATCCTAAAACCAGAAAACCATTCAACCTCATTTTGTGTTGCTCATATAATAAAAGGTTTGATGACCATTTTAGATATTTTTGAAATCCTTACCTTTGCTGAAAACCAGACCAAGCCACTCTTTCCTAGAATTCCATTCCCAGTAAGTTAAGTAAGCTAAAATATGCAAGTTATATGGTTTTCCATGTTGTGTATTTAGGAATAAAGAGCCATGATGTATGACACTTATTACCCTCATGGTCCAGGAAAAAGATATTGTGTGTGTGTGTGTGTGTGTGTGTGTGTGTGTGTGATAGAGAGATCAAGTGATAAACGGTAAAGCAGTAACAAGTGCATCTGAGTAAAGGTTACATAAGTGTTCTTTGTACTATGCTTGCTACTTTTCTGCAAGCTTGAAATTATTTCCAAATAAAAAGTTAAAACTTAAAAATTACATGGCATTCTATCTGAAGTTAACCATACATATTTAGATTATACAGCAACAGTTTTACAAATGCAAAGCAAGAGTTTTTAAGGAAAAATAATTAATGATTTTTGAGAAAATATGCACCATATCCTACCAACTAATGTTCTTTTAGTAATAAATTTCAAACGACACTGCCATGTAACAAAACGTGGCAATGGGGACTTGAGTTGAAACCCTAGCAGGGAAAGAAAAAAGCATACACACCCCATAGTTTGGCCTAACTGCTTCCAAAATTTAATACAGGCCTGCTGCAAAATGCAGCAAATCTACAATTCCAGTGATATGTGATCTATCTAGTTTGCAAAAAATATAGACAAACTGAAAAACTTGTCAGATGACAAAACAATCGAGATGCAGAATGTTTTGGTTTTGATGGTTTTATTAAATGTGCCTTTTTCCCCCCATTGCAGCTCAGTTAGAGTATATTTGAACCATCTTAAGAGCAAGGACAGAGAAGAACTATCCTCCAGGAGAAATGTTGCAATCTTTTCCCCCACGAGGTTACTATTACCCTGCCTGCCTATCACAATTTTGATTTCAAGTGTTTACCAGGGTTTCTTAAAACGTAAGGATGCATCAGAAGAGAAGTCAAATATTTTGCTTGGCAAAAGTGCACCAAAATCGTGAAAGCAAACATTCAAAATAAAGGTTTTCAGCTCACAGTGAAATACCTTCACAGGATCATCTCTCCTTTCCGCAGGAACCACCCACTTTAAAATCCTTTAGTACATTCTCCTAATGGAATGGTCCTTCCCTACTCAAGTAGTTCTTAACCTTGGTTTTTTTGTGGTTTTTTTTTTGGGGGGGGGGGTCGGGGGGTTGGGGGCGTCATGGGCTTTCCAAACAGGATTAATCACAAATGCAAAATCCTGCACATATTTGCAGGGACTTCCAGAACCCCGAGGCCATTACCCCCGCCCCCTCGCTAAGAATCGCAGCTCCGTCTCGCCGATAGCCTCTGCAGAACCCCCACCCCAAGCCTGGCTCTCCCGGGAGGGACAGGCGGCGCTGCCCACACACAGAGGATTCGGTAACTGATCTTTGTCTCTTCGCCCAACTCCCTGCACCCGGCAAGGTCACTAGCTGCCAACTACCCCTTTAAGCCGAGCCAGCATCACGGCGGTGGTTCGTAAGAGCCCAGCAGAACTTGCCCGTCATAGGATCTATTTTGTCCCCTCGGCCCCACCTACCTTCCCATTACGGCGTGTTACGTCTTCACCACTTGCCCATTTTACAGAAAGAGCTCCCCACCGCGGCAGCCCCCTGCCCCGCCTCCCCCCGGCGCCCCCCAGGCCCGCTCCCCGCAGACCCTCCCCTCCCCTCCCCCATCCTCCTCTCCTCTCCCCTCCCCTCCCTCTCCCACTCCACCGCCGCACCCGCGGCCCCTCTTCCCGCCGTTCCCACCCGGCCCCCACCACCCCACCTTCCAGCGCCCTCCGTGTAGTTCCAGCCCCCCACGACCCCCACCCCCGGCGCCCCACTTGTGCCGGCCTCCCAGCCTCCTCCCGGCTCCTCCCCTCCCAACACCTGTGTCGTCCCACCTCCTCCACGCACCCCCCCCCCATTCATTCGCCCCCTCCCCGGCTCCCCTGCCCCCACCGGCCTCCTCCCCTCCCCCTCCCGCCAGGAGCGAGCCCGAGGGGGAGGCGCGGGGCAGGGGAGGCCGCGAAGGGGCCGGGTCCCCGGGGTTCGCCGCGCGCCGCGGATCTGCAGGACTCCCCAGCGCCCTCGGTCTCCTCCGCCCGCAGGGCGGAAGTCGGGGCCTCCGGGGCGCCCCCCGGCCGAGTATTTACCTTCTGGCCAGGGACACTTGGCGGACGGCTCCCACATTGGCAAACACTCCAAAGAACTGACCCCGCTCGGCCGCCGCCGCCGCCGGCTTCCACCCCTCGGGCTCCCCGCCCCCAGCCTCCGCCCGCCTCCCCGGCGCTCCCGCCGCGCCCTCCCGGGCCCGCGCCGCGCGCCCCCGCCCCGCGCGCTCCCGGCCTGCCCTCCCCACCTCCCCGCCTCCCCGCCCGCCGGCGCCCGGCGCGGCCATTGTTCGCGGCGCCGCTCCCGCCCCCTGGCGGCCGTCCGGGCCCGCAGCGGCGGCCATTCGGGTGCTGCGGTGCTGGCGCCCGCCGGCTGGGCCCGGGCGCCGGGACCGTTCCCGGGGCCTTGGGAATGAGGGCGCGCGAGTGTTTGGGAGCGCACCCCGTCCGCAGTCTCCTGGTCCCCGGCTCGCGCCCCCCCCCCCCCCGCCCCGAGCACGCGCTGCAAAGGGTGGGCCTAGGGCAGCCGCTGTCACACCTGCGTTGGGCAGCCGCCTCCCCTGCCCGGGGGACACTCAGCTCTTTCTTGACGGCGGTCGGCGCCCGGATTCCCCGCCCGTACCTTCCCCAGGCTCGCCGGCTGCCCCGCTCTGCTCTGCTGGGGACGCGCGACCATCCCGCGTCTGCTCCGGCCGCCGCTGTGCGCCGCTGTGGGATGCCCGGTTAGCGGATCCGGCACCTTCCCAGTCTGGGGCGGGGGGCAGGGAGGGAGCGGGAGGACGAGGTGGGGGGACGGGGAGGGGGTAGTGCCACTGTCTCGTCCAGAAAACACCAATGATGAGTAGTCACCTGTTTTCCAAGATCAGCAACGTGGCCACACATCCTCCTCGACCAAAAAAATCGTACTTGGTCACATGAAAAAGAAGTCCTTGGAACCGAAAATGAGGACCATTTTACAACAGTGCCCTAGATCCTAGATTGTTGAAGCAAGAGTGCCAGAAAACTCAAATTACTTTCTGATTCGTCCTGGTTTTAATGTGGGTTTCTGGTGCCCAGATAACCCCCGTTCAGCCCAAAAAAAATTCCACACTTCATTTAGTAAATGGCACCGAAAATAATCTGACAATAAAGTCCAAAAATATAAATATCCCATGTTTTCACAAACGTATCCATTGGCATTATTATTCCCAGCATCCCTTCCCAATACCAGTTCACCTGGGTGTCTACCAGGCCTGTGATTTCAGCCATCACTGAAAACCAATGGGTGTCTTATCTGCCACTGGGAGATGGTAGCCTGTGGCTAAGAGCAGGAGCACCAGAAGCAGATAAGCAGGCCTGCTCTCTATTTGCCTGTTACTTACCCAATGAGTCAGTTACTCTTTTGTTCCACAGGAGATTACATATGATAACGTGTGTAAATGTGATACTACATACAAAGCCCTTTATGCAGGGCCTGGCATGTGGTAGGTCTCCTGTGCTGAGCTAGGAGCTACCCATGGGTCTCCTCCTAGAACTTTCCCATGCTCCTTCCCCTCTGCACCTCTGCAATCCCTCACACTTACCCTGTGGCATCCTCCCCATATCTGCACCAGACCTTCATCAATGACCCTGCGCTGGGGGTGGGGGGCTGGAACCCCTTGTTCCTCACAGGGGACCCCTGCAGCCTAGAAATCCCAGTCTCAATGTACTTTCTTCTTTCTCTAATTGTAGGACTTCCATTCAGCCACCTTTCAGGCGGTTCTGAATGATGGTTGTTCGGTATTTTACTTGTAATTCTGATGTGGTTGCGGGAGGCAGGGAGTCCCACCATGTACCTACACTGCCATCTTGGTTCTCAAGAACATTGTTTTTAAGCTTGAATCAGCACCTTCAGTTGCTCAAGATATATAGCCTCAGTGCATGGAATCACCTAGATGACAATCTGCATATAAATTGAGGATCTCAAGATTTTACTTTAAAACGAAGTATTTGCATAGGGATTGAAAATAATGGACAATTAAAGAGGAGTGGTCCTATTGGCAGCTGATTAAAACAGAGCAACTAATTTATCCATGAATCATATATATATATACGATGAGAGAGAATCACTGATAGGCGAGCTCCTGTACATCCACACTGGGGATGGAGCCTGCAACCTGGGCATGTGCCCTGACAAGGAATCGAATAATGACCTCCCGGTTCATAGGTCGACAGGTCAACGCTCAATCAGTGAGCCAAGCCACCTGGACTCCATGCATCTTTAATAGCAGTCAAATATTCAACCATCAGAAAAAAAATAGTGCTTTCAACTTTGTGGTCAGTTTAAGCAATTTGAATGGGACAGATTCCAGAGTCCAAACCATAATTTCTCCTTTAGCTATGCCATCTGTCTTATTACATCCTTTTCTTGGTATCTATTTTCCTGTAAAATTCATTTAGCCCCCAGTCCCCACCATATAATATACTTTCCTTTATATGCTTATATTTGAACATATATTTATTGCTACACAATATTTGTTTCTTCTAGTATACCTTCAGCTCTTTGAAGACAAGAACAATGACTTCCTCATGTTTGCTTCTGTTGCATCGAGCACAGTGTCTATATGGTCATTAATAAATGCTGGTTGAATAAATGGATTAGTGAATTTGACAAACATTTATTGAGTGCTGCTGGGAAGGAAAATTTTTTCCTCCACCCTTCTTTTAGCTGGTCTAATAATTAAAATGACATGGGACAGATTAAGAGGAGAAAAAGCAATTTAATTACTTACATAAGGGAGCCCCTTGAAAACATGAGACCCAAGGCAAGGCTGGTCATTGAGGTTGATAATGCCATCCTGAGTTAAGGAATGGGATAAGGGCCTGGAGCTTCAAAGGGAGAGAGTATTTCCCAGGACAGTAAGAAGAGCAGATGTGTCGGCAATTCCATGTTTGCCCTGCCGTACAGGTAAGGCATTCAGATCAAAGTTATCTCTGGTAATAGCTCTCTTTCTGGACCAGGCCCTCCATCTAAATTCTTTTAGTAGTTAAGGCAGATAGAAGAGTCTTTCTTGAGTCTGCTGAGTCTTGATTGCCTTCAGTTCAAAATAATCCACAAACCAAAGTGGCATATTTGGGGGTCACATATCTGCTCCCCTGCTACTATATGCCAAGGACTGTTTGTGGCCCGGGGGTATATAGCAATAAAATAAAACCTGCAAAGTCTTTGCCCTCCTACATAGAAAGGGAGTGGACTGACAATTCTCAGGGGGAAAGGGGTGTGGGGGATGCGGAAAGAGACTGGACAAAAATCGTTCACCTATGGATGAGGATAGGGACAGAGAGCTAGAAACTTTGATGAGAGAGAAACATCAATCAGCCGCCTCCTGCACACCCCCCACTGGGGATGTGCCCACAACCAAGGTACATGCCCTTGACCAGAATCGAACCGGGGACCCTTCAGTCCACAGTGAGGGGGAGGTAAGGGCAGAGGGTGGGGTGGGAACCGGGTGGAGAGGAGCTATGGGGGGAAAAAAGAGGAACAGTTGTAATAATCTGAACAATAAAGATTTTAAAAAAATAAATAAAAACTTTGCTTAAAAAAGTGAATGCAGGATAAAATGCATGTAGCTCTTTTTTTAATTAAAAAAAAAAGTCTTTGCCCTCCTGGAACTTACAGAGGAATGAATTAATGAATGAGTGAGTGAGTGAAATAAACACTTCCAAATCCTTTACCTCTTGGAGTACCATTCTGGATATTCCTAATGTATTTGTGTATTCACTAACGAATTGATTGCTTAGAATTAAATAATTTCCCATAATAATGATGTTTTTTCCAAAACATCAGCTGTCTACACACTGTACTAAAAAACAGCAGAA
Organism: Plecotus auritus; assembly: GCF_963455305.1. Classification (NCBI taxonomy): domain Eukaryota; kingdom Metazoa; phylum Chordata; class Mammalia; order Chiroptera; family Vespertilionidae; genus Plecotus; species Plecotus auritus. The sequence continues at coordinate 42,808,910 of NC_137777.1, forward strand.
ATAAATTACACTACAAATATCATCATTGAGAGCAAGGAAACAAAATTTTATTTAATAAACTGTACAAAGATTCTTTTAAGTTTTATGAAACATAGTGTTCAACATATTTTTTAAATTTTCTTATTGATGTTTAGAGAGAGGAAGGGAGAGGGAGAGAGAGAGAGAAACATTGATCGGCTGACTTCTGCATGCCCCTGCCAGGGATCTGGCTGCAACCCTGGCATGTGTCCTGACCAGGAATCAAACCAGCAACCTTTCAGTGCATGGGACAACACCAACCAACTGAGCCACACCGGCCAGGCTCAACAGATATTTTTCAATAAAAAAAATAGGAAACCAATTATATTTATACTGACTTTTCCTTCATATCTATCATCTGCTCTCTAAATATCTCAACTTGTGGGAAGTGGGGGGGGGGGGGGGGGCGCTACATCTACACTTTCCACCATGCCAGAAATTTGATTCAACTATATTCAAATATCTTTATTCGAATTTATTGGCTAAGTCTCCATTTCAAAATAATTAAAATACAAGATAAGCCCTGACCGGTTTGGCTCAGTGGATAGAGCGTCGGCCTGCGGACTGAAGGGTCCCGGGTTCGATTCCGGTCAAGGGCATGTACCTTGGTTGTGGGCACATCCCCCACTGGGGGATGTGCAGGAGGCGGCTGATCGATGTTTCTCTCTCATCGATGTTTCTAACTCTCTGTCCCTCTCCCTTCCTCTCTGTAAAAACCAATAAAATATACTTTAAAAAATAAAATAAAATAAAATAAAATACAAGATAAGATAGCTTTACAATCTGCTTTCTCATCTCAGTCTGTTTTATCATCTATAAGTTGGGTTATTTTACTGAATGTGTACTGTAGGGTTCAGGAAGAGCCACCCCAAGATGTGCCTCCGTGATATGCAGATTATTTTGAACTAAAGGTAACAGAGACCCTGGGGGCACAAGAGAAATTTGCCTGTCATAAGAAATCACCAGAAATAACTTTGTATGCGCTACCTCCATGGCAGGGCAAACTATTAACTATTGAATATCTCCTCTTCTTACCCTCCTCCAATGACCCTTTGAAGACCTGAGGCACCTGACCTCATCCTTCGCTCAGAATGCCACATAGCCATGGCCAGTGTGGCTCAGTGGTAGATCGTAGGCCAAAGCACCAAAAGGTCTCAGGTTCAATTCCCAATTAGGGCACATGCCTGGATTGCGGGCTTGATCCCCAGCAGGGGGTGTGCAGGAGGCAGCTGATCAATGATTCTCACCATTGATGTTCCTATCTCTCTCTCCCTCTCCTTTTCTCTCTGAAATCAATTCCATATATCCTCAGGTGAGGATTTTAAAAAATGCCAGCGATGCCTCATTTTAACTTTCTGTCCCTGACCCTCTCATGTTGGTGGGGCCTCTCACTCGCCCAGGTACTATTAGGTGGGGTTCCTATATAATAAATTTGGTTCCTTTTCTGTGTTAATCTGTCTTATATAGATGTAATTACTAGACCAGCAGAAAGAACACTGTGGGGGAGGTGTCTTCCCCCCCTACAATACTTGCTTATACTGCTTTTATCTATAGTACAAAATACTCACAGAAAGCATTCTTCTATTCAGTGGGCTTTCTTCCAGCCTAGCTTCTTCTTCTCTCTTTTGAATGCAATGACCCAATTTATTATCATCATCATCATTATTATTGCTATAATGATCGACACAATTTTAACATAATTTATTTTCATTTTGTTTATGCTTAATCTGAGAAGTTCTTTCCAGATCTCTGGTTACCTTAGCTTTGCCTAGTAGAGTTTCGGGGGGCAGGGGTAGAATTTGTTTTGTTTCATGCATTTCATTAGTTTTTAAGGATGGAAGAGTATGGTATGAAGATATAAGAAATATTTATTTTGGTGTTTGTCCAGGCTTCCTATCATAGAGTTCCTAAAACCCTTGTAATTTTCTAAGTGATTTGTTATAATATTTGGGTTTTGTTCCAAGCTCCTGAAATAGCCACAGAATAATAAAGGTGAAAGTGTTTTCCCCTGGTGGGTGTGGTTCAGTTGGTTGAGCTTAGTCCTGTGCACCAAAAGGTCACCGGTTCGATTCCGGAACAGGGCACATACCCAGGTTTAGTGTACAATTCCAAAAAATCAGAGAATTGGTGGGTGGTGTGGAAAAGCATTCCAGAGAGAAAATCTGTAATTTGGTTTTATTTCACCATGTTTAAACTAAATTTATAATACTTTCCTTTGAATCATATATTTTTGACAAAGCCTAGAAATGTGCCTTGTTTGTAATTATTTAATTTCCTTGTAACGGAAATATATGTGTAACATTTTTTAAAAATGTTTTTATTGATTTTTTAAAGAGAGAAGAAGAGAGAGAGAAACGTTGATGACAGAGAAACATCAACATACACTGAGTGGCCAGATTATTATGATCTCTGAATGCATAATAATCTGGCCACTCTGTGTGTGTGTGTGTGTGTGTGTGTGTGTGTGTGTGTGTGTGTATATATATATATATATATATATATATATATATATATATATATTAGAGGCCTGGTGCATGAATTCGTGCATGGGTGGAGTTCGGCCAGCCTGGCCAGGGGGATGGAACATGGGCGGTTGGCCGGCCTGCCTGCTGGCTGAATTCCTGGTCAAGGGGACAATTTACATATTAGCCTTTTATTATATAGGATACACACTGAGTGGCCAGGTTATTATGCGTTCAGAGATCATAATAATCTGGCCACTCAGTGTATATTGGCTGCCTCCTGCATGCCCCAACTCTGGGATTGAGCCTGCAACTCAGGCATGTTCCCGGACTGTGAATTGAACCAGCGACCTGCTGGTGACTCAACCATTCAGCCACACCAGCCGGGCTACAATATTATTTTTTAATTTTTATTTATTGATTGATTTGAGAGAGGGAGGGAGGAAGAGAGAAAAAGAGAGAGAGAGAGAGAGAGAGAGAGAGAGAGAGAGAGAGGGAGAGAGAGACCCATTGCTCTACCTATATATGCACTTGCACTCTTTGGTTGATTCTTGTGTGTACCTTGACCTGGGATCGAACCCACAACCTTGCTGTATCTGGAAGATGCTCTAACCCAGTGGTCGGCAAACTGCGGCTCGCGAGCCACATGCGGCTCTTTGGCCCCTTGAGTGTGGCTCTTCCACAAAATACCACGCCTGGGCGAGTCTATTTTGAAGAAGTGGCGTTAGAAGAAATTTAAGTTTAAAAAATTTGGCTCTCAAAAGAAATTTCAATCGTTGTACTGTTGATATTTGGCTCTGTTGACTAATGAGTTTGCCGACCACTGCTCTAACCAAATGAGCTACCCAGTCAGGGCTAAATACGTAACATTTCTAAACAGGGTGGGAGGGAAGGTAGGTATATCTTTTTTTTTTTTTTTATTGATTTTTTTACAGAGAGGAAGGGAGAGGGACAGAGAGTTAGAAACATCGATGAGAGAGAAACATCCATCAGCTGCCTCCTGCACACTCCCTACCGGGTATGTGCCCGCAACCAAGGTACATGCCCTTGACCAGAATCGTACCTGGGACCCTTCAGTCTGCAGGCCAACGCTCTATCCACTGAGCCAAACCAGTTAGGGCTAGGTATATCTTTTTAAGTAAGTTGTTACCTTTTAATTGTAACTATTTTGAGAAACATCATCTTAGCACTCACCTCTCAATTTTTTCTTATTGTCCCCTCCTTTTCAAAGGACTTCATGATTGATCCAACATTCTCCCTTCATATTTATAAAGGAAGAAAAAAAAAACTGAACTTTGCAGCTACTGACACCTGCTAATTCTTTCCTCTCTTTGGTAGTTGTCAATGGCATTCTGAGTTAGTAAGTTATTGCAGTGTAATAAGCCATCCCAGAATTTAATGGTTTATTTTTTTTAATTATATATATACTAGTGATCTGGTGCACGAATTCGTGCACATTGAAAGGAAATTAATTAAAAGAAATATTTTAATCTCACTATTCGCCCTTTCTCTAGAATAGAAGTGTCAACCAAATTCACAATCGACAATGACAGATCGAAACACACACGTGTGGTTGGCGCCAGCGAGAGCTTTATATATATAGATAAACTTGCTTAATTAGACCTGCTTTCTGATTTAGCTAAACTTTTTCCAGCCCAGTGAAGCACCCAACTTCTCTTTCAGGTAATTGTCAGCAACACAGCTGTAAATATCAACACAAAGCAGATTATTATTGTAGATCACGCAGGGAGAACAAAGGGTAAAATATTTAACTGCAGCAGTGTTTGACTATATTTTGTGCAGTGAGAAAACCTGAAGTCATTTTCAAGGTCCACCATTTCTTTTTTTTTTTTAATATATTTTATTGATATTTTACAGAGAGGAAGGGAGAGGGACAGAGAGCTAGAAACATCGATGAGAGAGAAACATCGGTCAGCTGCCTCCTGCACACCCCTCACTGGGGATGTGCCCGCAACCAAGGCACACGCCCCCGACTGGAATCGAACCTGGAACCCTTCAGTCCACAGGCCGACGCTCTATCCACTGAGCCAAACCGGTTTCGGCAAGGTCCACCATTTCTTACTTCTTTTCAGTCGGGTCAAGTTTCTAAGCTTTCTAAATCTCTGTTTTCTGGCTAATGAAAAGAAAATAGGATTCCACCGAGTCTTCTATCTACTCTGGAACTTCTGTGAGGATCAAATGAGATGAGGCATGGGAAAACGCTTCACAGACATTTGGTTAAAGTGTAAAATGTTTCCACCTGTGTTCCTGGGCTGAAGAAACTCCAAGGAGGCTCGTAGCTAGGGAGAGGAAGCCAGGTGTGGCTACGTGATGTCATTACCCGGCACCCACAGCCACTGTTTCTGGGCTGGGCTGGGCTGTGGGCTGCATTTTGCACCATGGGGTCTCGACATTGTCCGCTGTGATTTGGAGGGCTCCGGGGTGGTGGCGGGGCCTGTGACCCACTTGGGGGAGGCCACGTGTTGCTTTGTCGGTGCCAGGTCCATGGTGCCGTTTCTCTGTAAATGGCCAGTGCGCATCACAGCAGCTCCTGCGTTGAGCGTCTGCCCTCTGGTGGTCAGTGTGCGTCATAGCTACTGGTCAGATGGTCAGACACTTAGCATATTAGTCTTTTATATATATAGATGTTAGAGAGAAAGGGAGAGGGAGAGAGTGATAGAAACAACCGTGATGGGAGAGAATCATTGACCGGCTGTCGCTTGCACACCCCACACCAGGAATCCAGCCCACAATCCAGGCATATGCCCTGACCAGGAATCAAACCATGACCTCCTGGTTCATAGATCGACACTTAACCATTGGGCAACACCGGCTGGGCCAGAATATAAGTAAGTGGTTTAAAACAACAGCAATGTATTTAGTTCAGGCAGTCCAAGCCAGGCTCAGTAGCTTGTCCCTGCTTTGTGCAATGTCAGCAAGGCCAGCGCACAGGCTGGGGGCCAAACCATTTAAGGGTGCACTCATATCTGTGGCTGATGCTGGCTGGCCGTGGGGACCTCAGGGAGCTGTCAGCCAGAACACCTACCTGTGGCCTCTCTGTAGCTGCGTGGCTTCCTCACAGCACAGTGGCTGGGTTCCAAGAGACAGGAAGTCAAAGACACTCATTTCTGAAGGCCTGGGCCCAAAAGGTGGCAGAGATAAGCTGTGAATCGTGCCATTTTGGTCAAGTAGTCACAGGGTCCAGAGAGACCCCCCCGGGAGGCATGTGGAAGAATTTTGGGGTCACATCTAAGACACCACACATTCTCTGAGATGTATCACCTCGTCTTCCTGTACTGCTCCTGGGTTAGGAGCAGTGACACCGCGTTTCTTTCCTTGGCTACCTGGGACTGCAGGAGTCATGCAGCTGACTGCGCATCTAACACTGCCTCGCGCGAAAGAAACTGCACTCCTGAGCTATGGGGATTACAGAGACCAGGTTCCAGCGGACCCGCAGAATCTGCTTCTCCAGGCCACTCTCCTCCCCCAGGGAGGCTTTGAGCAAGTGAGGAGGAGATGAGGGGTGAGCTGGAAGCTGGAGGACTCTGCCAAGGGGTGCCGTGAATGGCCACCGGTAGTTAAGTCAACCCCTGGCCCCTTCCTTCCCCAGAGGTGGGGGTTGGCAGTGTGAGGCTGAAAGTGCCAACCCTCAGGCATGTCTTGGCTTTTTCTGTGAACAGTCCCCACCCGAAGCTAGCTAGGGGCCCCAGCAAGCAGCCATCTCCTCAGCACCCCCAAAGACACTCATCGCTCTGGAGATTCTAAAGGTCTTAGAAGCTCGTGTGTAAATGTTAGAACAAAAGCCCTAGCCGGTTTGGCTCAGTGGATTGAGCGTCGGCCTGTGGACTGAAGGGTCCTGGGTTCAATTCCAGTCAAGGGCACAGGCCCGGGTTGTGGGCTCGATCCCCAGTAGGGAGCATGCAGGAGGCCGCCAATCAATGATTCCCTCTCATCATTGATGTTTCTCTCTCTCTCTCCCTCTCCCCTCCTCTCTGAAATCAATAAAAATTATATTTTAAAAATTTGGAATAGCGCTGGTAGATTTGGCTCAGTGGCTAGAGCGTCGACCTACAGACTGAAGGGTCCATGTTCGATTTCAGTCAAGGGCACATTCCCGGGTTGCGAGCTCGATCTCCAGTAGGGGGTGTGCAGGAGGCAGCCGATCAATGATTCTCTCTCATCAGTGATGTTTCTATCTCTCTCTCCCTCTCCCTTCCTCTCTGATATCAATAAATATATCTTAAAAAACAAACACACACACTCATCACTACATCCTGACAGGTCACAATTTCCCAATGCTTCCTTTAGTGGCAGTTTCAATAAATACTGCCAGAATGACCCCTAATTCCCAGAATACAAAGCCAGAAGCCATCAGAAACAGGATTAACAATTACCAAGTACAGAAACCTTGACCGATGGATTCTCAAATTCCAGACCAGAAAGAGAACTGATTCAGAATATCCTGTGCTGTAACCCCATGGAATTATTTGGACTGACATTAATAGATTTTATGTGAGGAATGGGTTATTTTATTAGATACGGTTAAGAAGCTGTGAGTTCCACGAAGTTTCTTTACTGCAGAATTTGCAGAACCTTTCTCTGCCACTACAGATGGAGTTTTCAAGAAGGGATATGGTATGCTCTGTTTCCCAAACTCATTTGACCACAGGAACTTTTTGGCAGGGAGCACATCCATGGAGAACATTTGGGGAAACATTAAGGCACAATGGGAGATCAAGCAGAGGGACTCTGCCTGTAGATGGAGCTAAAGGCTCCCTTAGAGTCCCAGCTAGGAATTGGAAAAGAACATTCCCTCCCTCCCCCATATCTTTACTCATCACCTGATCATCTATAATAATAAAGGTGTAATATGAGGGGCAATGAAACAGGCAGGCAGAGGCAGTTAGGGGTGATCAGGCAGGCAGGTGAGCAGTTGGGGCGATCAGGCAGGCAGAGTGGTTAGGGGTGATCAAGCAGGCAGGAGAGTGGTTAGGGGTGATCAAGCAGGCCGGCAGGCAAGCGGTTAGGAGCCAGTGGTCCCGGACCACTCCCTGTGCACGAATTTCATGCACCGGGCCTCTAGTTTCTTATAATAAACTATTTTTTAGAGTAGTTTTAGGTTCACAGCAAAATTGCATGAAAAGTACAGAGATTTCTCATATACCCTCTGCCCCCACACAAGCATAGCCTCCCCCCCATTATCAACATGTGCCAACAGAGTGGCACATTTGTGACAACTGATAAACCTACCCTGACAACGGACACATTAGGGCTCATTGTTTGTGTTGTACTTTGTATGGGTTTGGCCAAATGTATGACGACATATATTTGTCACCAACTGGTCACATTTTTATAGGTCTTGATCTCATTCTCTAATAGTTGTATTTTCTTAATTCTAAGATCTAAAATGTCATTTTGAAAGGAGCACTGGTGCCGAAACCGGTTTGGCTCGGTGGATAGAGCGTCGGCCTGCGGACTGAAAGGTCCCAGGTTCGATTCCGGTCAAGGGCACGTACCTTGGTTGCGGGCACATCCCCAGTGGGAGGTGTGCAGGAGGTAGCTGATCGATGTTTCTCTCTCATCGATGTTTCTAGCTCTCTATCCCTCTCCCTTCCTCTCTGTAAAAAATCAATAAAATATATATATAAAAAAAAGAAAGGAGCACTGGTGGCCCAATGTCTAAAAGGATAGATTTCAATGCTTTAAAGGATTAGCAAACTACAGCCTGGGGGTCAAAAATGACCTGCTGCCTGTTTTTGTAAATAAGTGTATTGTGAATGCAGCCATGCTCTTTCATTAGGGATTGTCCACCACTGCTTCTATTACACATCTGCAGAGTTGAGACTGTAGGGGTTCCCCCCCCTCCCCCAAATCTGGCTTTTTATAGAAATAGTTTGCCGGTAGCCATTAGTTAAAAGAGAAATGAAAGGTCATGTTAGCTCAGCACTCAAATACTATATGTATATGCCTTTTTCAAAGTCAGATTTCAATGAATTTTGCTAATCTGATTGAAACAATGCAATTAGTTATATTTTGTGTCTTTTAACCATCTCTGTGTACAGGCATACCTTTTTTATTGCACTTTGCCTTATTTCACTTCACAGATACGGCGTTTTTAAAAAATTGAATGTTTGTGGCAACCCTGCATCGAGCAAGTCTATTGGCGCTGTTTTCCCAACATAATTTGTTCACTTTGCATCTCTGTCACATTTTGGAAGTTCCTGGCAATTTGTCAAACTTTTTCATCATCATTATTTTTTTATAAATACATTTTTTTAAATATATTTTATTGATATTTTTACAGAGAGAGGAAGGGAGAGAGGGATAGAGAGCTAGAAACATCGATGAGAGAGAAACATCGATCAGCTGCCTCCTGCACACCTCCCACTGGGGATGTGCCCGCAACCAAGGTACATGCCCTTGACCAGAATCGAACTCGGGACCCTCCAGTCCGCAGGCCGACGCTCTATCCACTGAGCCAAACCGGTTTCGGCTCAACATCATTATTATTATACTTGCCTGACAACCAGGCAGGAAACTGAAGATTTTTCGGGAGAACCTTGTAACCTGGTTGCCTGCAAGAGAAACAACATGTAGACCCTGTTGGAGTCACCCGACAACAGCAACGACAATCAGGCTCCCCTATGATGCTACAGTATGTCCTGCCAGAGGAGCCACATCCAGGCCTGGAGACCAGTCAGCTCCCAGTGCCCCCAGGCAAGGAGAAAGCATCTGATGTGGAAGACAGAGACCAAAAATGTTGTAAATTTAAAGAAGACAAAAATGAAAGGAAAAAGAAGTAGCGACAATGCCGGACCAAGCAGAGTCTGCGCTGAGATGGCCAGCCAAACACTGCAGTGGCTGGGCTGGGAAGCCAGAGCTGTCCGGGACCCTCCCAGGCCCACCATTGGGAGAGAATCTGCTTGTAAAATAAAGCCAAGCAGAGCTGGGAGGTGCGGGAGGGTCTCAACTACCCTTTGAGCCCTGCCTCCTGCTAATCTGAAGCCAGTGCCAACCTTAACTCTCCAGTTTCATAAAACAACATCCCTTCAGCTTCAGGTAGTTCAAGTGCAAACAAACATAACCCTAAGGCAAGGCCAAGGCCAGTGTGCAATGTGCAGAAGGGAGAGTGTTTACAAACATGAAAAGTACTCCAATCTGAAAAATATATATACTCTAATCTGAAATTTCTTGTTGATGACTGGGGAGATCTGACACTGGTCTTAAAACAATTCTTTCAACTAAAATTCTGTATTAAGCTGAAACAGAAATTGTATTTCCTCTTAATTTTCAGTTAGTGGTGTACATTATTTCCTCTTTTTGCAGGAGAATTAAAATGTATAGCCCTAGCCGGTTTTGCTCATTGGATAGAACATCAGCCCTCAGACTGAAGGATCCCAGGTTCGATTCTGGTCAAGGGCACATATCTAGGTCATAGGCTTGATCCCCAGCCCCCATTGGGGTGTATGTGGGAGGCAGCCAATACATGTGTCTCTCTCACATTGATGTTTCTCTCTCTGTGTCTCTACCCCTCTCTCTAAAAATCAATGGAAAAATATCCTCAGGTGAGGATTAACAACAAAAATAATTTCTTGGTACGTTTTGCTCTCATTCCTTGGCTGCATTCTCCCCTCCAAGTATTTTCACTTCTGATGCTGAGTTGCAGCTGAAAATTACTTTGTCTCCCACCCTGGATTGATAGGTGAAAGGGAAGTCACACTGCTTGTGACCTAAGGAACTTGGAAGTGAGTTAAAACTGTCATCCTTGAAGCTGTCTCAGTGTCAGAATCATCTGGGGGAGCATTATTCCCCCCAAATATACTTCTGGCTCCATTCCAAATCGTACCAGGAGGAGATTGAGTTGAATTGACTTAACACTCAGCAGTGCTATACTGAACACTTCTTTCTTTCTTGACAAGACAGGATATAAAACATTATCTCTTTACTTTCTGGCACTGGCAGGCATGGATGAGCTCATGAGAGTCTCTTCAGCTTTGTGAACAGAGGAACACTTTGGCCAGGTCCATGTTTGCACTAAGATGTGATTTCAAGAATATCAAGATGAGAATGAGGGGAAATTCTGTTTGAAAAGTTCAGGACTTTTGTTAATCATGAACGTTTGTTGAATTCCTGATCCACAGCAGGCAATATGCAAGCAACTGGGATAAAGAAGTAAAAAGAGCACTGGCCGGTGTGGCTCAGTGGTTGAGCGTCGTCCCATGCACCAAGAGGTCACTGGTTTGATTCCCAGTCAGTACACATGCCCGGGTTTTGGGCTCGATCCCCAGTAGGGTGTGTGCAGGAGGCAACTGATCCATGTTTCTTTCTCATTATCCTTCTCTCTCTCCCCCCCTTTCTCTCTCTAAAATTAATAAAATCATTTTTAAAAAAAGTAAAAAGATATTATTTTTTACGTCAAGTTCAAAGTCAAGTAAATTTCCATGACTTAAGTCAAATTTCCAGGGGTACTGTTATTTTTATTCTTGTTAAATTGTATGTATTGATACTCAGTTCTTATGTACTACAGAAGGCTATGTTCTCTAAAAATTCTCTTCTGATATAGAAACTGCATTAAGATCTAGGAACTGTCACTAAAGAACTTTAATAGTACTTCTTGGGAAAAATTATGCTCAAGCAAAGTTACAATGTCTTCTCCCAGTCTAAATCTGTAAGAGATTGCCTTGCGTCTATTCAGATTCCTGAGCGGGCCATCAGGGACAATTACCCCTGTCAAACTGGCCTTATCGCTGCCTGTCCCTAGACACAAGAAATCCAAAGTGGCCCGGTGGGCGTGGCTCAGAGGTTGAGTATGGACCTCTGAACCAGGAGGTCCCGGTTCAATGCCCAGTTGGGGCACATGCCCGGGTTGTGGGCTCAATCTCCAGTGTGGGAAATGCAGGAGGCAGCTAATCGATGATTCTCATCATTGATGTTTCTCTCTCTCCTTACCTCTCTGAAATCAATAAAAACATATTAAAAAGAAAAAGAAATCCCAAGTGCTAAAACAGTAGCTATAACCTGGACTTATATAAAACAATGGGACTGGTGCTATGTCCCCTGGCAGGAATGGGTTATGTAGTTTTCAGGACCCACGTGTTCTTCCTACTGGAGACGAACCCCCATGGAGAGGTCTGGGATTCCAGTGCATGTACAGCATCCTGGAAGATGGCATGCACCTTCGAAGATGGTTGCCTGCAAGCTGACACATCATTGTCCCTCAGCAGGCTATTCTAATGCACTCTCGGGCCAATCACTTCCGGAGGATGCATACATGGTAAGGCCAGCTGACCCCATGGCCATGAGCCCACTCCTGCACCTCCTTTGCTGTGAAGTGAGGCTCCTGGTCAGACGGCATGTTGTGTGGACTCCATGCCTGTGGATTAGGCACTCCCATGAGAGGCCCCAGACAGTGATGTTGGCTGACTGACTACTGGCAGAAAAGGGAAACCGTTACCCTTTGTATTAGATTGCTAGTAAAAATTTTCATAAACTGGGAAACTTGAACAACAGAAATTTATTCTCAGAGTTCTGGAGCTGAAAGTCCACGATCAGGTGTTAACACGACCATGTTCTCCAAAGGCTCTGAGCAAGAATCCTCCCTTGACTTTTCCCACAGTCCTTGATGTTCCTTCGCTTGTAGATACATCACTCACTGTTCCATGGTGTTCTCCCCTCAGGTGTCTGTCTTCTCCAGTTCTTAAAAGGACTGGAGACTCACACTGGATTAAGGTCCACCGTACTCCACTATGACCTCACCTTAACTAACCACTTCTTCAATGACCCTGTTTTCAAATACATTCTGAGGTCATGGGAGTTAGGACTTCAACATATCTTGGTAAGGGACACAAGTTAATCCATGACAGATGGTAATAGTTGGGAGACAGATTTCAGTTTGGAAGAAGTAACTTTCTAGGAATAAGATTTATTCAGAAGTGTAATAACTTTCTGAGGTTAATTCTCATCAGTGAAGGTGGTCAGGGGAGACCCTTCAAAGATGTTGAAGAATGACTAATTCAATGGTTAGGTTATTGAACTAGAAAATATTAAATTCCTTTCCAGCTGTTAGTCAATAAGCTCATGAACTAAGTAAAATTACAGCACACTAAATGTTTCATTGGCATTACCACCTAAAAACTTCAGTTCACGTCTCCACTAATTGACTAGATAAGCTACTATACTTGGTGCTATGGGGAATACCAACATATCTCCTCCCCAAAATTGGTTTCTCCTTTTGTGGAAGTCATCACTCCTCACTTAGTTGTCCAACTAAAAAATATAGCGTCCTACTAAGTATAAAACTATTGACTTAGAGCATGGATTTTGGAGTAAGTCAGACTCAGACTTAAATTTCAGCTCCATCACTTTTAAACAAGTTGTTCATTTTCTCATTCTCCACTTCAGGTCATCATCATCATCATCTGCTGTTTTTATTGCTGAAAGCCTAATTCTGCTCAATTAAAGCATAATGTTCAATAAACTACAAATATGTATGCAATTCAGTAAGTTCTGATATGTATCTGTGAAACCAAGATAATCAAGACAAAGAATATGTCCATCAAGTTAATTCATGCCCCTTCCCACCACTCCTATCCTCACACAAACTCTTACCTAATTTGTCACTATAAGTTCACATTTTCTAGAATTTTAATGCAAATAAAACCATATAATACGTACTTTTTCACCTGGGTGTTTTCACTCAGAATAATAGGAAGTTATCAATGTTGTATGCTTCAAGTTTGTTCCTTTTTTTTTTTTTTTTTATTGCTGAGCAGTACTCCATTGTATAGATATACCAGGGTGCTGCAATCCAATCACCTATTGTTATTGACATTTGGGATAAACTTGAGAAAAGATTTGTGATTAAGTCTTTGTGTGGACATGTGCTTTCTTTTCTCTTGGGTAAATAATGCATGGGTGAAATGGCTGATTTGTATAGTAGGTACATGTTCTACTTTTTGAGAAGCTGCCAAACTGTACTCCCAACTGGTTGTACAATTCTATGTTCCCATCGTAGTGTAGGAAAGTACCCATTGCTCCACATCCTTGCCAAAATTGGTATGGTCAATGCGGTGGGTTTCTCTCATGTTATTAATTCGTATTCCCCTAATGACTAATGATGTTGGGCAGCTTTTCATGTACTTATTTGCCACCCCTGTATTTTCTTCAGTTAAGTAGCAGTTCAAGTCAAAATATTAATAAAATTTGCCCCTTTTTAAACTGGGTTTTCTTCATGTTATTAAACTTCGTTTTAAAATATAGCCTAAATATAAGTCCTTTATCAGATATATTTTGCAAATATATTGCCTTGCCTTTTCAGTCTGTCTTTTGAAAAGTCTAAGTTTTAAATTTTGATGCCCAATTTAGCAATTGTTTTTGGATCACAAAGCATATCCTGGGCTTTGTTTTATGGGCAACCTTCCCTGTGCTATTGTCCACAGTGGCTCAGCTTCCTAATTTCCTCCCTATTGATAAATGTCCTGAGGAAACAGGAACTCTTGACTGCTAGTTCATCTGTTGAGTGGAAACTGAAAGCCCAAAGTTGGTTTTTACTGAATGTGTATCACTTTCACACCATTAAGTTGAAAAATTGTAAGTTGGGAACTGTCTGTACCTGTTTAATGTCCATTTTTAACCTTAATGAGTGTGAGGTTTACCTTTATGATTTCAGGGCTCCTCAGATGTACTCAGTTTAAAGCAAGTAAGTTCTTAACTTATGAATATATTAAAGACAACCAATTTATCTCAGAGATATAACATGAGAAACATTTTTTTTAAATAAAAGAAAGCATACCCAATGAATTTACTTGAGTAATAATTTTCTGAAGAGTAATTTTTTTCTAACTCTGGGATGGGAAGGGTAGCATGTTCTGCTGTAACATTTCATAGATAGTGATTTAGATGTATGCATGTTTCAAAACTGCTGGTCCTTGCCTAAGTTTCTTTAAAACAACTATGATAAAAGACCAAGTACAGCCCTAACTGGTTTGGCTCAGTGGATAGAGCATCGGCCTGCAGACTGAAGGGTCCCAGGTTTGATTCCGGTCAAGGGCATGTACCTTGGTTGCGGGCACATCCCCAACAGGAAGTGTGCAGGAGGCAGCTGATTGATATTTCTCTCTCATCAATGTTTCTAACTCTCTATCCTTCTCTCTTCCTCTCTGTAAAAAATCAGTAAAAATAAAAAAAAAGACCAAGTACAAACAAGTTAATACAAAAAACATTTATTAAAAGCTTATAAGATAGGACTGTGTGCTGGGGACACAAACACAGTTGGGACATTGTTCCTATAGAGTTCAGGATAGACCGGTGGGGTGGAGAGGGAAGGACAGAGGTAACATTTTAACTGGTGCTTTCAGGTAGGAAAGCAGATGATGAACGATGAACACTCCAGGGACTCCAGAGACCATCAGCAAAGTACAGGCACTCGTGCTGTTACTACCTAAGGAACGAGGTGTGTGGACAGCTGAAGAGCAGCTAGGACACCAGGACCACGTAGTGTAAGGCCAAGGGGACTGAGAAAAGGGAGCAGTGTCAGAGATGTCTTAAAGACAGGCTCAACAGGGCTTAAGGATGTCAGAGATAACTAGAAAGTAACGTTAAATTCCCCATTTGGATAACTAGATTGGATAGAATGCTATTATGACAGGAAAGATAAATGTTTGGGGGTGCTAGTGAGGGTAAAAAATTTTAATGTCAAGTTGAATACCTTTTCTGCAGGACACAGACATCCATATTATGTTCTCGCCTGATATGAATCTATCCACATTATGTCCTTGAAGGCAAACGCATATAAAAGATATTTTCTACCTTAGTTTATTTTACTTTCCTATTAAAATACTCCACTGGACTGGAAAGGGCACACAAGTATTCCCACTTATACACTCTGCCTTAAGCAAACATTAAAAAGAAATCTCATATGCAATTTAAAAGACTTGACAGGGATTACCAAAAGGACAGAACCACTGTGGCCTTGGGCCATATTCTCCAAGCACAAAAAACCCTTAGCTGTGTCACTGACCCCTCCATTCAGTCCATGTTTGATTTTGCTGTGTGTTATGAGTGTGAAAGTACTAAAGAATACAGGAAGGGCTTCAACAGAAACACTCATTTATAGCTACTTACACTAGTGGAGAAGTTATACCACCTATGACAGGTAGAAATTATTCTGAGGATTACAGTACGGGAAGAGAGTGGCATCAGAGTCCAGAGGAGATGGATCTTGTATCTATCTAAGGAGCTGCTCATCGAGCTGTTCAGGGCTGCAGAAACTGCCGTTGAGATAAGACATCCCACAGGATGGCCGCCCGCCCCAGGTAGGAGTGAGGTGCTCCTCGGGCCATAGATGCCCTGTGGAAAGAACACTCAGACCACCAGCAGAGCACACTGTTTCCTCCTGCTAGGAAGAGCTGAGATGCAGAGGCGGCCTTCTGCTGCTTGCTTCCTTCTCTCTTCTCATAGCTTCGGGAGTCCCTCATTTACCTTAGATGATGGGTCTGAAGTTCTGTAGAGTATGCCCTTATTAATCACTCAACTTGAAGTTCAACAGCACCAGAGACTCCTGTTAACTCTAAGTGCCCAGGTCTCTATTTCCATCTTTTCTGAAAACACCCAGTCTTTCACCAGGACTTAAAGCATGAAGAAGCACTAAGAGGCACCAGGCTACACTGCCAGGTAAAGGTGACCTGTGACAGATACAAACAAGCCACTTAAGTGACTGTCTTCTCTGTTGCCCTCATTTTGGAAATGGACACGTTACTGTTTCCAAAATCTTTTAAAGATCAGTCTTTGTAAAGAAGAACTACCATAGAAATAAATTTTTACATTATTATCTATAAAGAGGTTTAATATCTCTGCAATTTAGTATTCAAGTCTACAGGAAAAAAACAATGACAACTGCTTTATTATTAAAAGTTACTGAATTCCATGAAGCACACAATGTAACTTATATTCAACTAACAAAAGTTTGATACATGTATTTAAAAATATATAATATATAGGCTTTATCTGTCTTTTAACATTTATATTCTATTTAAAAAGCAATAGCTTTACATATTTTACAACTTGGATTTATAAAATATACACATCCACCCTCTTCAAATCTTCAAGCACAAGCTTCCATTCCTATTAATAAAATGCACAATGTGTATTTCTGAATATTGAGAGGAAAATGGTACCAAATAAGAACAAAAAATCCATTTTGACTTATAAACATGCAGTCAATTCTAGATAATTTAATAATCTATTCAAATAATTATTTTACCTCAATAGTGACAATCCATTCCATTCATGTGAACAATCTGTGGCTAATTATGGAGAGGTTTGTATTTTCATGGTAACTGACACAATCTACCAAACTGCTTAGCAGTCTTGCTTCAGGCTTTATAATTAAAGAGGCAGGATTATTTAATCTTTCCCTTTACCAGGAAATGTGACAAGTGATGTCATGTTGAACAAGCCAAAGCCCATGCTTCTGCCTTTGAGCTTAGAAGTAATGTAGGAACAGTTTCCTCAAAAACCTGCCAGTGTATGTGCCAAGAATCAGACCAAGAACTGTTTCCTTTTCTCACTACCTGCACTCGGCTCACAAAGCTGGTGTTCCTTAGGTGTGTTAGACAGGCCAGCTTCCAGTCTGGCATTCCTTCCACACATTCAAAATGACTTCAGATGTTACTTTTTTTTCTTCTTTAACCAACGAAGTACCTTTCATAAAAAAATATATTCTTGTAAACATTCTGGAGATTCATCCCCAAATATATGTTCCAATACTAACATTTTAGAATTAAAATCACAGTCAGTACCACAGAACCAGAACTTCCGACTTCAGGGAAGAGATTTAGTTTGAAAAATGTGTTTAAATTTGGTGGGCCTCTAATGATAATGATAAACAAACGCATGGGTTTATGCTGAGAAAGCAAAGGTCTCCCACAAATTATTGTTTAAAAAGAGTTCCAAATCTCAAAGTGACTTGGAAACTTAAACAGAAATATACTTTGACCAAAACAAGTAATTTAAAGGAAAGGAAAAGGGAAGTAAAGAAAAAAGGAAAGGAGGAAGGAAGGAGGGAGGGAGAAAAACTTAGAAGTCAGAAAGAGAAACTGAAGAACAAAACACTACACACACATCTGTGAGGACACAGTGAGGAAAAAAGAGGAATAAAAAAACAAAACAAAACAAAAAACCACCGACTGCGAAGAGGACTAGGGCTAGCTGGTGCAGATGAAAGACACCCTCTTCACAGATCTTACTCATGCAAAGGTATTAGCCCAACACAGAATACCAGAGCAGCTGATTCTGGTAACAAGGAAGCCTCAGAAGAGAAACATATGGTTAAGACTGAGTTCTTTATAAAAATCAACTCACACAATTATAAACCTAAAGCATTCAGCTAAAATATGCACAAAGAAACTAAATAAAAGTGAGAGAGAGAAATATAAGCAGGAGTAACCATAAAGCCTTAGAACTAGTGACACTGAATTCTTTATTTAAAAAAAGTTAACAACACAGTACCTCCTCTTCTCTTCTATTTTTAGGGAGAAGCTTTAACAAGGCTTAAATATCTCAATTCTCGAAAACAATAGGCTTTTTAAAAAATAAGACTTGATTAGCAGAAACAAGTCATATGTGGTTACAATACCCATTTTCACATCACTACTCATTTCCATTATCTGTCAATTCATCTTTGATGCAATCTGGGAATGATCAAGCAGCCACTAGATACCTGTTTTAGAATCTGACAAAATTATTATCCACCACAGGAATCTAATGATATATTATATTGCATATATTTAAAATTTCAGAAGGGAAAAAGTAATAAACTATTCCAGTAATTTTATACCAAATACGGGTATACCTCGTCAAAACAATAAGGATTAAGATCTTTCTCCAGGTGAACTGTTTAGAAAAGCTATTTTTAGCATTTGCCCCTGGGGATTAAAAAAAAATTTTTATTTCCCTGCTAGCTAAATGGAAGAATTTACACATTATAAGTAAAGTCCTTTAGAGGTGAATATCAAATTCCTTAAGAGAACATCCATAAAATTTACTTTTAAAAAATGTATCTTAAAAAACTTAAAACCATTTCTCTCTTTAAAGTCTACGGCAAATACCTACTTGACATAACAGTATTTTTCTTTTTTTTTGAAAGGGCCAAGTTCCTGGTCTAAGCATGCAAAATAAGGAATTGAATGCATCACTGTCTTAACAGAATTTGGCAAACCAGAAGAATGGCCTTAAAATAAATAAGTAAATAAATAAAAAAGAAGGAAGTGCACACTGTCTGTCTGATATGAGAGCAGGATTCTCTGGAGGCCTCCGAAGCAGGCAGTGCCCCGAGGGAAGCAGGGAAGAGGGAAGGCGCAGGTTCCTATGTACATTTTCTTGGCATTGTGGTTGTCTTTGAACAACGTATCACAGAGAAACAGTCATTTAATTATTACAAAGCCATTGATTGCCCTTTCCAGAGCAATGACTCAGCTAAACATCTTATGTCTTTAAATAATGTAACTTACATTTAAAATTAACTCATTAAGTCTAAGTGCAAAGGACTTTTCAATGATTCCTAAGTTCAAGGGAGAAATAAAGTGTTATCTGATTGCAAATTTTAAATGGTTGTTGTTTCTATATTTTAGGATATTTCATCTTCATTTCTTCTCTTTAAACCATAAAATGTACTGAAATTATTTGGTTTTCCTTTACTTTCCTCTGCTACATTTTAATTTTTATGGTGTCTCCATGTAGAGAGAGAGGTATGTTAAAACACTATTATTCATATTTTAAAAACTGAACTGAGGTTATATCTATAACATAGCATTGTTAATCTTTGACCTGGTATATCAATTCTTTTGGTAAATAAATGTCACAGGTCATTTTTTTTAATAAAAGGATTTTAGTAAGAGGACCAGCAGAACAAAGAGAATTTCCCCCACCCTCACCCCCGAAAATGATCAGGTTAATCAGTTTAGAGCAGTTATGTAAAATATGAAAAATATATAATTTACAGCTGCGATTTTCATATTAAAAAGCAGTTAAAAACTAAGAGTAGTTCAAAGCATCCCCAAAAACATTTTCTGTCTTGGTTAAATAGGCCATCTAGTTAGATAGATAAAGACTACTGTGGGAACTTATTTATGCCTAGTCAAGAGAGAACAAAAATGTTTTTAATTTTAAAAAGTGGTAGTTGCTAACTTAGCAGTATAAACAAGTGTCCACAATTTGGTGGCTGGCTATAGTTTTAATTTTTTTTCAAGTTATTTCTAAAGCAGACGTATTTTTGAAGTCTACCCACCCCTGAGTTCAGCAATTATACTTTAGAGTGTAAAATTATATGCCCTTAATTAACAACATGTACAAAGCTACAAAATGTTGTCTATACAGAGATTAAAAACAAATTTTAAAATATGATTTGCCAATTATTGATTGGACAGTTTTGCTGGGGTACATATTTCAAATCTTTCAGCCAATTGGCTTTTATTTTTAAGCCCAAATTGATTCATAAATTCACTGCAGGATATGTTAAAAGAGTGCAACAATATGCATTAGTAAAAATAACATTGTAGTAGAAACAGATTTTGCATATGTGAAAAGGTAATTTATAAAATACATTAATCACTTTTTAAAAAGAGAACCTAGCTGCAGTATCATTAACTTACACAGTACTGAGAATTGGACCTTTCAACAATTTTTTTCCTATAGAAAAATTTTTACTGTAAAGCAAAGACTGTAAGCAAAGTCTTTTAAACAAGGAAACAAAAGAAATCTCTCCAGGAATAACTGTATGGTTGTGTGAGATAAACAAAATAAGTAAACATACCATTGTATAGTGTACTTCTGCCTGAATTTTAAAATAAAAATGTCCACACTCTTTTGATAAAACATTAAGCCTCTGTCAAAAATGTATTTCTTATTTTAGGGTACAGGATTGAAGGACAAGATGATAGTTACAAGTAAAGAAAATTTACAAGAAAAAAATTGACAAAACTTTTTCAATTAAAGTATTGTAACATTCAAACTTGACTTGAAACATAACAAAAGAAACAAAATGGCAAACAAAAAATGTTTTGGGGTTTTCCAAACAAATAAATGAAATAGTGTTTAGGCAGGAGGGCTCATGCTGATGGCTAGCAGGAAGTAACAGAGTGTACTCTACTTGGAAAAATCATTAATGTACAAACAAGCCCAAATTATGGACTGCAGTAATTTAATCATCACTGCCATTTATCTTCCAAAATAAAGCCTTGATTAAACCATTCATACCCTATTATTACTCATACCTTTACTTCAAAGATTAAGGAACTATATACAACAAATGAATTTATTTTCACCATAGGGATAACATATTGTACCTCTCTGCCAATGTCACTTGAAAACCTTCCATGTCAAAACAACTTGACAGTAGATATAAACAATTCAATAAATACGCAATGATCTTTCATTACAGTCCTTTGAAGATGCATGTTAATTCATGCTGTTAACCTTAGGATCACAGTGCATAGAATCCAAATAGAAACAAGTTGGGGTGATTTTCAAAGTAATGTTGGATCCCTCACTTTATTTATAATCCCACTAGAACCGTTAACATTAATTTCATAGGCCCTATCATGCATTAATCACTGGGTGGCAGGAGTTAATGAAAATTTTTCCTGTTATGACGTCCATTGCCGGCAATGAACGTCCCAAAACCGTCAAGGAAGTCATTGTTATTGCACAATACATGAGGACCTGGAACTTTTCCAAAAGCTTAAAAAAATAAAAATAAAAAATGGAATTATATTTGACATTTCCTGACACCTGCATTAATACTGTATGACTAATAAAAGCATGTCAGTTGCCTGGACTGAACCAGCGATCAACATGCGCCCAGAATGCACACGAGTAAAAATGCAGTAAAAGGAAGTAGTCTTCATTGCCTATAAGTCACTTCCAGTCAAAGGTTAAAGTTCAAAGACTGAATGATCAAAGTGCTCATTTTCTCAGTAGGACTATCTTCTGCTAGGAGGATGATAATAGTGGCATCAACAAGTATCATCTTGAAGAAAAGGAGAAAAAATATAATTAAAAAAGTCAAGCATGTGTTAGTGAAATCTGTAAGTTAGTCTAACATAAAAATAATTTCAAGTACCAAGAACACTTAGGTTTACATGTCTAACTTGCTTCCCCCAATCCCTGCAAATAAAAAAGTCCAATTTGTGTTCATTTATATAGTGACAAACAAATCAAGTCCTATTTTTTTTTCAGGGAAATGGTAGTTCATACAAATTTTTTTTAGTTCATACAAATCTTAAAAGGATGTATTATTAGTATATTAGTTCTATTTAAAATAATAAATTAATATATGTTAGCACATATTCAGAATTTATGAGTCTTAAGAGAATTCCTTTATGGGCAACAATTTAAAACGGTAACGAGTTAAGAAGTACACCCCTGAGCAACACTGCCACGCTATTTAACACAGAACAAACAAGTCATATCTTCAGTCTGTTAAAGGAAATAACGTCACAAAGGAGGTACAATCTCCACATCAATCAAATAATGTAATTTAAAAAAACACACGCAGAATTATTTAGTAACGCCTTCTCGTAGCCTCAACACATATTTCTGTAATACGTAGCATCATCTTCTGGGTTCATGACTTGTTTTACAAGATTTATTTCACAAAACATATCTAAAGGATTTATTTTGAGGACTGGTTATTCTTCAGAAAGAAGCTAGACTAGTAGTAACTACTAGAGTTGTTCAAACTTTCTAACAGAAAATTCTGAAAAATTGGCCAAAATATTTTACAAACCATTCCATGTTTGGATCAATATATTGCTCTTAACATTCCTATTCATAAAGATTCAATGAGAACTAAGAACCAGTAAACTGACTTCTAGACAAACTAATGGAATATTCTATGATCCTACACCTTCTTTTAAAAAAATATTTTTACTGATTTCAGAGAGGAAGGGAGAGGGAGAGAGAGATAGAAATATCAATGATGAGAGAGAATCATTGATAGGCTGCCTCCTGCACACCCCCGACTGGGGATTGAGCCTGCACCTCAGGCATGTACCCTTGACCGGAATTGAACCTGGGACCCGTCAGTCCGCAGGCCAATGCTCTATCCACTGAGCCAAACCAGCTATGGCTGTGTTCTTACACCTTAAGGGTAATCTAAAGGGTGAAATAGACTAGATTTTTAAAATAAATCACATCTAAATTATTAGAATCCTTTAATAAATAACAAATCTTTAAGAAGCTGATGTGGCTCAATGGTTGAGCGTCAACCTAAGAACTAGGTGGTCAAGGTTCAATTCTCAATCAGGGCTCATGCCTGGATTGCAGGACCAATCCACCATGTGGGTTGTGCACGAGGCAGCCAACCAATGATTCTCTCTCATCGCTGATGTTTCTATCTCTCTCTACCTCTTCCATCCTCTCAGAAATCAATCAATCAATATATATAGAAAACAAGTGGATAGTTTGTAGGCTCTAAGTGTCACAACTTGAAACTATCTGTTTCTTAAATTACTGTGGAAATGGGAAAAAGAGGACATATTAGTCATGGATGTACAAACTTAAGAATATGAGTAAGTTCTTTAAAATATCACTTCTCCAGTAGTGTATTTCATAATACTAGAAATTAATACTAAAACTAATGTCATTTAAATCTCTAAGCTAAGACATTTAAATCTCTAAGCTAAGAGAGAGCACTAAACTCTAATATGTCAAACTACTGAGGATATAAACTTTAGCATCATGTCATGTGACAAAGTATGCACTAAGTGACAGATAAAATCAACTCAAAGTTTTTATCTTCAAAGACATATCATCTTTGATAGGTGGTACCATAAACTTTATCAGGTTGTTCATTCTGGAAGTTTTCCAGGACAATAGGCTGATGTAGAATGTGCTACCAACATCCAAAATGATTGGGAGATCCATCTGAAGCTATTGTTCCTATCTTGATTCCCATGTTGGGTCAGATGTTAAAAATAAGTTCTGAAAATGGAGTCAATTAAACATTACAACTCAACGATGGCTGTATGGCATCAAGAGTCTGTGAGCAAACACTTAAGTATAGAGACAGGTACAAGCCAAGGCCATGGCCACCTTCTCCTTAAAAAAGAAGGCCCGCCGCTAAGAAGCAAAAAGCTCATTGTGAGAAGGAACACAGCGTCCTGGCTAATGACAGGGCTCTGGGATACCAGAGCTGGCTCACAAAAAATAGTTGTTATAGTGAACCCATCTTGGATCAAAACAAATATAGGTCTGCAAAAGGCACTGAAAGAACACAATGTATTTAACCTCCTGGCTAACGTATTTGTGGCAAGATGATGTCCTTAAAAAAAAAAAAAATCTATTAACCATTTAATTTTTTTCTGGAACTGCAGAAGCCCCTGCTAAAATTATATTCTCAAATAGAATATACAAATTACCAGTTCCAAACAGGTGACACCTACCATGGCTAACTTCATTGGATTCTGGGAAACATGAATGAGAGAGAACTATATTAGAAGAAGGTCATTTAGCTTTCCCAAGAGTACAATTACCATCACATTATACTGGAAACCATCTCCCTGAATATTTCCAGGAACAGAAGATTAGAAGAAAAGGGACACAGGATAAGATCAGTAGATATGAAGTGGTATGCTACCTCCAAGAAAGACAAAAATCAATCTTTACAGTTAGATTCTCCTCTCAACAGTTTAGGGAATTAAAGTTTTCCTTTGATGAACCAATTCAAGAAAGATTTCAGATCAGACAATAAAACTGTTATAAAGGGCAAAAGACTGTTAAAATTAGTATAAAGTTTGGACTCATCAATTTAGAGTTCCAAAAGGTAGCACAAATAAAAAGGTTCACAACTAAGGTAGAGAAATCTATGAATTTATAAGGCAAGGAGAAAAAGAGTTTGTTAATACTAGTTTGAGATTAATTTTATGTTCTTATTCCCTTATAATCCTGCAGGAAATGTTTCAGCTGAATGGAACCGGAATGTAGTCTATAGTTTTGCAAAAGACAGTCTTCTGCTCCTTATTAGTTTACTGAATAAAACATATAAACATTATGCCAATTTATTTCCGGTAAGCCTAGTTTTCTGGAGCCAATACTCAAAAGCAGTCGTAAGCTATATTGTTCAATAATCTATCACCTTAAGAAAAATGCTTCAGTGACCACACATCTGTACTCCTATCTATAGAAAGCAGTAATTTAAGAAACTAAGTTGTAAATGTTTTATATTAATTCCAGAAAGCAAATGTATATTATTAAAGGATTCTAGTTTACTACTAGCTCACTGAAAGTTTTTATATCATAAAAATATTCTTTATCTTTTTCAAGAACAATTGTGTCTGCTTTATAATATAGAAGTTGAGGCTCAATCATTCATTCACTTGTACACTGAACTGGATAAAGACTTGTCATTTAAGAAGATTCTAGCTCTGAACCACAGGTAAATCCCACAGATCCTCAGTATGCTGAGATAAACTGTCCATTCTAATACATATTTTGGTTAGGTCCCTTTATTTTTTTTAACCCTATTCTCTCAACTCAATTGATTTTTCAAAGCATCTGGATCCCTGCTTTAATTAGCAACACAGAATATTTGCATCCCAATGCAGATATGACCTTAAGTCAACTTCAAGTAAGAATAAAGGATATGTATTCACATATTAATGACTTTTATAATACATACCTAGGCCATTTGTATAGCCTACTGCCTCAGCTACAGACCAATACAGCATGTTATTGTACTGAATACTGTAGGCAACTGTAATGCAATGGTAAATATCTAAACATATCTAAACATAGAAAAGGGATGGTAAAAATATGGTATTAAAGATTGAGATTATATTCTTATGGGAACACTGTTGACTGAAACATTGTTCCGTGGCACAGACTATGTAAATATAATGTATATAAAGACAATTAATAGTAGGGTAGCAGTGACTAGGCTAATTTTCAAGGTATGCTAACTAAAAATGCAGAAGATGACAAATTTAAGCTGAGAGGCTTTTTTTTTTCAAGAACCCCACACTGGTAATATCTGGCAGCTCAATTTTGGTGTGTCAGCTGAGTCCTCCTCTTCTAAAACCAGGAGATAAACTAAATTTCAGATTTGTTGTTTTTCATTAATAGTGCCTTCATCCTGTATCCAGAAGCCCCCTCTGAAGTACACATAAATCACCAGTCTAAACCCAAAACCTCTCCTGTCTCTTTGGCTACACTTGACACATATTCCGACCCACGCTGATCCAAGGATGTTGGCTAGCACCACAGAGCAGGACTGTGGAGCTCCATACCTGAGGCCTACCATTCTGCATGTTTCTAGAAACTGAAATGTTAAGTGTTTCAGGGAGTTCATCCAATTCCAAGCAAATCTTTGTTTAGTCTGATCTTTTTGTTTAGCTTTGCTGGCACACTTTGTAATCCTTTCAGAATTAGATGCTGCTAAGAAGTAACAAAAGACCATCTGTCTTGGTAACTTGGTTATAAAGAGAACATGATCAATAAAGATCTTTTGGAACTAAAGCAGCTAAGCAGAAACAAACATCTAAAACTTGATGTATTCTGCTTTAAAAGTGAGTATGATTACCTTTTTGATAAGATTTTCCAAATTCAACTACAATGTCAAGGTAGGCTATTTTTCACATTGCCCATAACTGTTAAGTATTAAGTGTAAAATGAAGATACTACATGGTACCCAGCTGACACACTTTATCTTTTTTTTTTTTTTTAAATATATTTTATTGATTTTTTACAGAGAGGAAGGGAGAGGGATAGAGAGCTAGAAACATCGATGAGAGAGAAACATCGATCAGCTGCCTCCTGCACACCTCCCAATGGGGATGTGCCCGCAACCAAGGTACATGCCCTTGACCGGAATCGAACCCGGGACCCTTCAGTCCACAAGCCGACGCTCTATCCACTGAGCCAAACCGGTTTCGGCAACACACTTTATCTTTTTAAAGATGAAAATGTTCAAAGAAGATTCTCTGTACATATCCACCCACATTTATGACAGAGCAGTTGCTCTACCATCACAAAATATATACTAATATTACTCTTCCCTGATTTCACATCAGGCTCACTCATGGAGCAAAATTGTTGATTTAAGAGTAATTGTGGGAAGAGAATGATTTAAACTTACAGGATTCAAGAAAACACACTGAGGTAAGAATGGTCGCTATAAGTTAATGAACTGAGGATGTTCAAAATAATTATCTGTGAATGAAAAAGAACATGTGTTCTGGGGCTAGGATACTATCCCAGAACTGAAACTGGACTATAGTAGTCATGATTTAGTTGAATTAGAATCCAGTGCCTTTAAAAAATGGCTTATTTGTATTTCAGGGGGAGGGATAGGAGGAGGGGATACTTTTAATCTGTTTATTGAGAAAATTAATTCCGATACAAACCCTGGACTATTTTACATTAAGAGGTAAATTGTGCTTAAAAAGTCTCTCTTGGCCTGGCTGGCGTGGCTCAGTGGTTGAGCATCAACCTATGGACCAGTTCACAGTTTGATTCCCAGTCAGGGCATATGCCCAGGTTGCAAGCTGAACCCCCAGTGGGGGGCATGCAGGAGGCTGCCAATTGATGATTCTCTAATTGATGTTTCTATCTCTCTCCCTCTCTTCCTTTCTGAAATCAATAAAAAAATATATTTTTAAAAAAAAACAACTGTCTTTTCTTGGCACTTTTTGGCCAACTTAGAGATGATCCATCTCAAAATATTGAGACTTTTCTAGTTTAGTTATGGAAGTACAGATTTCTCAGAAAGTAACAGATAAAAACTATATCGAAATAACTTCTATTATAAGTGTATTTTATTTTAAAGAACTGATTTTTATATTTTTAGTATCACTGTGTGACTTTTCTCCATTTCTTTTTTTTTTTTTTTAAATATATTTTATTAATTTTTCACAGAGAGGAAGGGAGAGGGATAGAGAGTTAGAAACATCGATGAGAGAGAAACATCGACCAGCTGCCTCCTGCACACCTCCCACTGGGGATGTGCCCGCAACCAAGGTACATGCCCTTGACCGGAATCGAACCTGGGACCCCCCAGTCCGCAGGCCGACGCTCTATCCACTGAGCCAAACCGGTTTTGGCTTCTCCATTTCTTATTAAAAAACAGGTAATAAGAAATTCTGGAAGTATCTATCTATATAAAAGCCCAGCAACCAGAATGGTGGAACGACCAGAACGACCGGTGGCTATGACACGCGCTGCGGCAGCCAACCAGACTGATCTGGGTCCTGAACAGCCCCACTCCCCTCACCAGCCCAGCCCGATGGGCCCCCATCGGGGCGGGCTGGCTGGACCCCACCTGTGCACGAATTCATGCACTGGGCCTCTAGTCCTAGATAAAAGGCTTCTCATAAGTCCTTTCAACTATATAAGGGCAGCATTGGAGATCTTGAAAGATGATTAAGTGGTAGAGAGGGTTATACTTTTTATAAATCCTCACCCAATGACATACTTAGAAAGAGGAAGGGGGGAGGGGAGAGAAGGAAAGACAGGGAGGGAGAAGAAAGTAGGGAGAGGGGAAGGGAGGGAGAGGAAGAAAATGAGAGAAACATCAATGTGAGAAATACTGATCAGTTGCTTTCTGTTAGCACCCTGACGGGGATGAAGCCCACCACCCAGGTTATGTACAACCAGCAACCTCTAGGTGCATAGCACAATGCTCAACCAACTGAGCCACTCTAGCCAGGCAAGAGAGGGTTATACTATAAAAATAGATGTATTTTTTAAATTCACCACTCTAGGACAATTTCCTCTCATATTTTAAAACTTGGTTAAAAACACTATAAAAGACAATGGAATTTTTCTGTTATTAGTGAGGTTGAATCTGAAATAAAATGACCACTATCTTAGGAACTTTGACACTTTAGAGGCACAGAAGAAAGCAGCAGCATAGTGTTTGGTCCTACAAGGCAAGAGGAAGTAAAAGAATGAATAATCAGCAATGTGAATTGAAGTAAAGGGCCGTTTAATTAAAGTAGGGTCTTGTTAAAAGTTTTAGTGGAACTTCAGTGCTCAGAAAGAATTCCTGAAATCTGACTATTAATGAATCTTATTTGGAACGTTGTCCTTTATAGCTAAGAATCCCTGAATAACGATTAGAGGAGGAAGCATTTTCTTTAATTTGAAGGGTCAGCTCTAACAATGTGGTTCCCCCTCCCAGAGAACAGCACCAAAACTGAAGGAGTACATAGAGGCATCAAAACATAGGTATCAATAACTAGCTCTAATTTGATCTAAACATTATTAAGGACTTTCTTTTTGTAATATAATGGTAGTTTCAAAATGTTAAAGCAATTTTAGATTTTACTTGTATGATGGTTATGATTTTACGTGTCCCACTAAGAAGCTAATCTAACTTACCCATGAAATAAAGTATTTTAAAAAATTTTCTCCATATTACAAAAATTCAAATCAATTATATTCCCTTCTTTTTCTCAAGCAAAAAGATATTTTTCAAATCAAAATGCTAAAGTTATTATTCTAAAATAAAACTGCTTACCATGATACCACCATTTTGTTTTCTTTGGATTCTTGTTACATGTTCGAACATAAAAAGAATTATCTGGTGGTCGTCTCTGAAACGAAAAAGCGTTTAAATAGATAAGAAGTTGTAAAACAGAAAAGCATAAGGGAGAGACAGATTTAATAAAAGCTTTAGCAAAACTATTATAGAATGCATAAAAAAACAATATAACTGCTGATGGCATAAATGAAAGAAAACCTAGGGAATGTAGACATTTGACACTAAAATAGCTTTTGAAAAAATCAGAAGTGTGTGGTGTAGTTTGAGTTAGGCTCCTGTGGGATTACTAGAGAATGAATATCAACTAATAGTGGCATCATTAGGTTGTAAAAAATTTTGGTTTTATTTACCTTATCTCCCTAGAAATAAGTTAATAATTACTTTTGTGAGCTAATTGAAACAAAAAAGTCTACCTAATTAGATTTGTCTGAGAAAACTAATGCAACTTATACACCTCCACAAAGGATTTTACTTTTCTGTAAGATCACCAAGGACAGACCACAGGATTCAGTTTCAAATAACATGAGAAAAAAGGGGAAAAGATATATTGGCATTTCTGCTGTACATACATATACCTTACTAGAACCATACTATAAACATATGGCAGCTTTGCAAGGGATATACATCAGAAACAGTGATGCCAACACTGAAGATAGATTATAGAAGAGGGCTGTCCTGAAAACTGTTGTATATTGATCAGGCACAAGGAATATGTGACACTAAAGATTTGGAAACAGGTCAAACCTGTACTAAAGTCACGGAGGGTAGGTTTGTAACTAACAGGATAGGCTCAAGCAAAATGCAATGGAGAGCAGGACTACCTAGAGATAGCAGGAAGGAAAACAGGTAGTCCACCTCATCTAAAACTCACATATACGACTCTAATCTTAGCCGGGCCTCATAATGCCCCTAGGAGTTAATATTAACTTAACAAAAGGGAAGAGTAGAGCATAAGACGTACAACAACTATCCCAAGATTACCCTGTTAATACAGTCTGGGAAAATTCCTGAAAAATTAATATTATGACATTAGATGCCTGGCTACTTCAAAGACTAGATGATCTGCTGTTGCTTGTCCTGCAAAGTCATAACCAGTGCTCACATGGAATAAATTGCTACTACTATGGCAAATAATTTCATAAACTACTTTTATGTATATTTATTAGAACCCAATTAAAAAAACACTTACTCTATTTGTTTAAGTCAAGAATATAACCTAACTGGTAAGTAACCAAGGAGATTGTGTTCTTAGAAAAAATAAACTATATATAAAGATAGATTACCAAATTGTTTTAGAAATGGAACACAGGCTGGGAAGTTTGGACTATCTGTATTATTAGGGCACTGAGAATAAAGGGTTGATTACTGAAAAACCCTTGGTCTCATATCTACTAAAACCTACTGACATAACAGATTTACTAGTAAATGCCTCAGTTTAGGAAACCATTCCTGACTATGAAAAGGGATACTGGAACAAAACAATTATGACTAAATCTAAATTCTTAAAAGCCTATAGTAAAAATTAAAATTTGCATTAAAAAAAGAGTCAACTAGTAAAGTGAAACTCAGGCAACTATGTCCACCACAGAATACAATTCACCTCTTTACTAGAAGAGTTTCGGTGGATATTTAAAAGACATTTTAAAGCTTATTTGAATGCCGGAACCGGTTTGGCTCAGTGGATAGAGCGTCGGCCTGCGGACTGAAGGGTCCCGGGTTCGATTCCGGTCAAGGGCATGTACCTTGGTTGCGGGCACATCCCCAGTGGGGGGTGTGCAGGAGGCAGCTGATCGATGTATCTCTCTCATCGATGTTTCTAGCTATCTATCATCTCCCTTTCCTCTCTGTAAAAAATCAATAAAATATATTTAAAAAAAAAAAAAAAAAAAAAAAAAAAAAATAAAGCTTATTTGAAGCTAGAGCACCTTAATGACAAAGCAAGTTTCCTCTTTGTAATCTATTACTTAGCACAGTAAAAATAGCATGAAGTAGGTACCTAATAAATGTTTGCTAAATTTCATTACAGAGTCAATGCTGCCAGAATGCTGACTTCCAGATTACCATCTTTGTTGAATACATTATGGTTTATACAATATTATATAGCTTATCAATAATTCAAATGGAGTGGCTAGTCTTATATATGAAATATCAAAGAAATGGTAGCAAACAACTAAATGTGAGGGGAATGGTAAAGCTTAGAAAAAGATGAAGAAGGTAAAGAATATAGTAATTTTCTAGTTTTTAATAGTAAATCAATAAATTTAAATGTAAACAAAAGTAATCATCAGGTATATGCAAGAGCTATGTGCAGATATCACTAGTATTTATCTCTTAGCTTTTCTTATTCAATCCTGTTACTGTCCCACCTTCTATAGACATTAAACATTAGCAGGGACATAGAAACCCTAGTCATTGCAAACTGCTCTGTTCTACTAAAAGCTTAAAATTGGTATGTGTCCTGGGGAAGAAAATATGGAAGTAATAAATGAGTAAGACTTATTTCCAAAGCCCTTGGGGTTTACTAAAGTTCAAATATAGTGTTAAAATGCAGCTTAGAAAAGCCAACAGCAAAGAGGAAACTAAAGTTAAAAGGTGATAACAACATATGTACCCTATTTCATCTCTTCTAAGATGTACATTTTTCCCCTTACAGTTTAATATTCTTAACTAATGGTGTGTCACAAGTTTAACTGCCCGAGTTAATTTCCTTTCTTATATGATATATAAAAGTTCATTTTAAGGGCTCTTAATGCTGTAATTTGAAAAAACCACAATTTAACCCATTATTTAACCATGCCCAGTTGAACAAACCCTTTTTTTTTTCCCTTTTTAAACCTAACATCAAGAAACTTGTTATGGAACTAACATCCCAAGAAACTTACTTTGCAAACAGTGGCTTAAAGTGCTCGAGTCTAGATAACCTAACCAATTTAAAAACAAAGTACTCTGCTAGCCAGTTTGGCTCAGTGGATAGAGCGTTGGCCTGTGGACCAAAGGGTCCCGGGTTTGATTCCGGTCAAGGGCATGTACCTCGGTTGCAGGATCCTCCCCTGCTCGGGCCGTGTCAGGGAGCATGCAGGGGGCAACCAATTGATGTGTTTCTCTCACATCGATATTTCCGTCTGTCTTTACCTCTCTCTTCCACTCTATCTCTAAAAATCAATGGACAAATATCCTTGGGTGAGGATAAAAAAAAATTAAAATGAAGTACTATCTTAAAAGTTCTCTAAATACAAATTTAATAAAAATGACAGTTAAATTTGGAAACAGAAAAATAACCTCTCAACTCTCTAATCTCAAGGAGAAGCTTGTTTCTTCTGTAAACAGAATAAAAGGAAAGCCCCATGGGAAGTAAGGCTTTAAAACCGTAGCACTCTATGAATACTGTGCCGCACTAACCCTCAAGTGGGAGTGACAAAAGGACCAGAAGTGCAGAGGATTTAGGGTCTTTAAAAGGATATCTTAAATATTAACTCATGTGACTTTTGTTTTTGGTCTTATTCTCCTCTGCATCAGACAAAGAACCTGTGGATTTGTAAAGGAGAGTAAGAGGACAAGTCCTAAAAATTCTCCTGGTAATCTAGTCTGTCACCTTCAACCTAATCATTATGATAGCAAAGCTCCGGTTCCTGCAAAATGCCTTGAAAGAGGCTGATGTGGTGAGAGTCAGCACAGGGAAGAAAGGAGGGGAGTAGGGAACGCCCTTATGATGCTTGTTCTTGGGGCTTTTCACTCTGAAATCTAGAAACAAGAATTTCTTGTACACTTTTGCCCTGTGCATGTTTATGGAAATAAAATGCAGACTCTTTAGAACATCTGCAGGTATTTTCTGTTTAAGAAATATAAAACAATATCTAACTTCTATTTGGGATGAAAGATTATCAAAATATGCATTCCCTATAACTTTATAATAAAAAACATTAAATCCTTCCTTCAAATAAAATATATATTAAAATAGTTTCTCTACCTAAACTGAAAGAAGAGACATTACCTGGAATAATTCTGAAAAGTCCTACCTTTTCTTTGCAGCTGGAAAGCATGCTAATAATGCTAAGACAAACTGATTGGACTGAGAGCGCTGGGGACCAGTCTTCTGTTAGAATGGATAAACAGATATGACCATTGCTATAAACATGAGGATGAACGGGAATATTTTCACCAGTAAACATGACCTAAGAAAGAATAAAATTCCATTAACATGCAAATATTCTGTATGACCAAAAAAAAAAAAAAAAATTCCCCACATAACTTAATATTTTTAAAACCAAATTAAAAACAAACAAAAACAGTGCGAGGAACAAGATAAATAACTGCTTTTTTATTCTCATGAATTCAGTAAATACTGGTTTCACTGTATGAATGCCCACGTCATAGGGGGAGGGGACCCCCAAATTATCTATTTTGTATTTCAGCTATTTTTCAAATCCCCTATAAAAATTTTCAAACTACCATGTATTTTTAGACTAGGAAAAGTCAACTCTCCATTTATAAGAATGGTTTTTCAAATTCTATTCATTGCTCTCCGCATATAGAAATCAAATACAATAAAATTCCGAACAGAAAGTATTCAATTTTGAGACAATATGAGTTATAGTGGGAGGAACATCCCTTCCACCTGTAACAATGCTACCACCTCAGGTGCTATATGCAAAAGGAAATGACAATGTATTCCACCTTCTCTAAACTCATACATCCATTATGATGGGCACAAACTACTACTTATTAATCAGTAAATAACTATGTGCCTAGACCAAAATAAAAAACACAAAACTGGGGGGTTGAATGAGTTTCCCAATTACTTGTTTTTCTCTGCCTTTTCTTTTAATCAATTCTTATAATAGTTTTTCTTTTCTCCATCTTGCTTATACACTATTTTGAAAGGTAATACATCTATTATTTCCTTCCTTTGCCCTAATAATTCAACAAATATCCTAATAGTAGTGTTTCTTATACATATCTACCTAAGCATCTGAAAAGGAAGGAGAGTAGATCCATGTATCCTGAAGAATTTATAAGCATAGCCCAAAGTAGGTCAAAGACAATAAAAGTTATTTTTAAGAATGTTTATATGTTACTTCATATTAAATTATTTATTTTAACAAGTAAGTTAATTCACCAATCTTTAACTGAATTTTATTCTGCAAAAAATGTACCATTTTTATTCTGTTGTTTAGTATACATTCCTAAATTCCTGAACTGGCCTTTAAAAAAATTACCTGAAGATGTGGCTAAAAATACAAATTCAAGGACCCACTTTCACAGATTTCGAATCAGTAGGTATAATGGGATTATTATAAAGCTCATCAAATATAAACCAGTAGTTTCCAAACAAGACTTACAGTATTTTTCTCAGTCCTGCAAACTGCCTCACACTAGAATATAGCAGAATCTTAGTACAGAGAAACTTTACCTTAACTTATGACAGAAAATGATGATGAAACATATATTGCTCTAGGCATACCTTTCCTTCCCTTTAGAGAGAAAAGAGAGCCAGTGAAATAAATGTGGCCAGCGTACAGTATGTCATAATTTAATATAGGACACACTGTGAAAGATTATCATAAGCTAGGCTTTTTCTTTTATTTTTACACAGCTAGCTACAAATCTAATTTTATTACAATCTCACAAATACTTACATTTAACAAAGCACTCTTTCATACAAGTAGGAGTTCTCTAATATTTCAAACACTACTAACATATGGGACTCATTTCCTTGGCTAAAGCTAATATAAGACAGCCAAAGGATTTTTTTCTCAAAGGAATGACTTTTCAAACATTATTCTTGTTTTTCCTCTTTAAAATCTGGCCATCCACCCTCCATTCACACTAAAGAGAGCTAAAATAAAGCTGAAAAAATAGAAGTAAAATCTCAAAATAAGAGACATCAAGTTACTTTCCCTGCCCAATTGCAGAAAACCCCTGAAAGACTGGCACAGCTGGGTTAGAAGTATACCATTTACCTCAATTATATCTACCCATGCTAATGCCTTTTTCATGACTTTTTGCTTAAAGAAAGTACTGCTCTGCAAAAGGAAATGACTGCTTACATGGTCTTGCAATTCTTGAGTTTATCCTAGTTTCCACAGGCTATTTTAATTTAACTTTTAAATTAAATTTTATTCTTTACCAGTACAAATTATAGTTTATTATTACATGCATTTGATATTCCCACAACCTACTGTAGATGTCTACAGTGGGTATTAACGAATCTCACAGAATATGCATCTGCTTTGGGGTATTCCTTTTGCCAGAAAATACCATTGGACCAGTAGGATGCATTTATTAAGAATGCAAGCAATGTCCAAGAGCTTATTCCCTGACCACAACAATTATTTTTTTACAGGATATTTTTCAGTAACAACTCTTTTTTAAGAAGTCAAGTAGAACAGTGCTTTGAAAGTGCCAATAAGTGAATAAGCACCAAGTTATCTTCTTTGGCAAAAAAGAATCAATGTATCAGCAACCATCAAAGGAAAATACACAGACAGACAAATACAAAGGTCAACAGTGCATGATCTGACTAGCCAATTCACAGAGCAGAAGGAAAGCAGTATTCTTGGATAGAAATGATGGTATACTAAATCATTTGGCCTGGGAGCCAAGAAATATGCACAGACCAAAAGGAAACAAGGAGAAGCGAGAGGAAAGGGACACCTGTAGCAGCAGCAGCACAGTCTGTAAGCAGAGAAGAGCCAGAAATCAAGAGATCAGCTCTGAAGTATGAGGGGACTGAAATAAAAATCAAGTCTCAGTAACCCTTAAAAAAAAAAACAAACAAAACGGGGCTTTTTAACATGCTGCATGCAGGGCAAATGCAGACAGTCTAAAACTTTTAGCCACCATAAAAACGGGAATGAATTAATTGTACATAGTACAGGTAACCCCTAAGGTCTAACCCAGCCTTGGGCAAACTACGGCCCGCGGGCCGGATCCGGCTGTTCTATCCGGTTCTCTTGCTCTCCCCTCCACTCCTTTACTTTGAGTTTATATTAGTTCACACAAACACTCCATCCATGCTTTTGTTCCGGCCCTCCGGTCCAGTTTAAGAACCCATTGTGGCCCTCGAGTCAAAAAGTTTGCCCACCCCTGGTCTAACCTGACAGATACAGAATTTTAGAAGTTCCAGGTCTAAACATGGAAAGGCTGAGTTTACATGCCATAGATGAATTGCTAAAATAAAAGAAAAAACTTTTCAACAGTTTATCATGTATAAAGCTGGTAAGTGGTTTCCACAGGCTGTTTTAATGTCAACTTTACTATTCTGGTCCTCTGCATGTGACTGGGAGAGTAACCAAGGCTGAATTACTTCAAGATCACTCTACTCTCTTAATCATCCTCATTTACTTAACACCAGTAGAAGCCAAAGGAGGAAATGTACATTTCAGTTATTTTAATGCAGCCAAGTAAGTTCTAAAACCTTAAGAGATAATTAAGCTATTTTCAGAGTTCAAAACTTTTTATTTGAAGGAGAAACCAAGATGGCGGCATAGGTAAACACCTAAACTGCTGCCTCGCACAACAATATCTAAACCACAACTAAAAGACAAAACGAACATCATCCAGAACCATTGGAAAGCTGGCTGAGTGGAAATTCTACAACTAGAAGAAAAGAGGAAGCACACTGAGACTCAGAGGAGCTGCAAAAGGCTGAGGTACGGAGACTCGCACGCGGAGAGGACAGGTGGCTGAGTGCGCGGCTGGCTTTCTAAAGTGGGAGGGAGACGGAAGCTCCCAACTGCACCGAACTCCAGTCCCGGGCGAGACGCTGGGAAACCAGACTCATTCGGGAGGAATCTAGACTGTCTGGCAGCAGGCGGAACTCCAGGGCGGCTTTCTCTCATAGGTGCTTACAGAGATTACCGAGGGACACTGAGACCCAGGGGCCTCATAGGGCAGGGCCGATGGGAAACCAAGGCTGTCTGCTCCGCCCTGAAACTCCGCCCCATCCAAGCTGAGCACCAGAGGCTTTTGCAATTTTTCAAGTCTTGTCATAAGAGTGTCTGCAGCACAGAAGTTCTCCCAGTGTAGACACAGCTGATCCTCACAGGCAATTGGCCTGGAGGTCAATTCCTCCCAGTGATACCAACTACAATCAAGACTTAACTACAACAAGGCTGAGCACACAGTCCACAAAGGGGTGCACCAAGAGTGTCCACCTCAGGTAAATGGGAGGCTGAGCCACTGTGCCCTAGAGGACACCTACCACACAAAGCTACTCTACCAACTCAGGGAAGCAACAAAATGCGGAGACAAAGAAACAGATCACAGGAGGATCCAAGATGGTGGCTTAGGTAAACACCTAAACTGCTGCCTCGCACAACAATTTCAAAACTACAACTAAAAGACAAAACGTCTATCACCCAGAACCACGGGAAAGCTGGCTGAGTGGAAGTTCTACAACTAGAAGGAAAGAGCAAACAGCATTGAGAGGTGCACAAGTGCTGAAAAGCTGATGTACGGAGGCGCGCGAATCGGGCTGGCGACGGGTGTCTGGGAGTGCTGCTTTTTTCAACCCGAAGGGAAACAAGCTCCCAATTACTCCAAACTCCAGTTTTTGGGGAGACACGGGGGACCCAAACTCCTATGGAAAGAAGCTGGACTGTCTGCCATCAGGTCGGAAAGTGAGGGTGGCTTGCTTGCAGGGCTGCGCGCAGGAATAACTGTTTACTGTGCTGGGGCATGGGACGCGGGGACACGGTCGGAGACCCAGAGCCAGCTTACTGGCAGCCATGGCTGTTTGCCACGCCCTAGCCTAGTCACACCCTGAGACCCCGCCCCGCACAATCTACAAACCCACCCAAGCTCCAAGCAGCGGCTTTAGCATATGAATGACCTGCCCCATCACAGCTTAACCTAGCAAACTTGCAGCCCAGGTCAAACAGCTCCA
The DNA here is from genome assembly GCF_963455305.1 of Plecotus auritus. Lineage (NCBI taxonomy): Eukaryota > Metazoa > Chordata > Mammalia > Chiroptera > Vespertilionidae > Plecotus > Plecotus auritus. The sequence goes on from NC_137777.1 coordinate 42,846,813, forward strand.
AAACCTCCAAACCCAAGCAAAGAGGAGAAAACTGTAGTTCTCGCTGTAGCGCCTGCTGGGTGGCCTCAGACAGTAGCTGACCTGCACCCCATTGGAGATCCAGAAGCCAGTGTACCTAGTGGTCAGTGTGAGACACCAGATTTCAACTCCTCACATCCATAAGTGACACATTCAAGAGGCAGACTCAGTGAACACCAAAGCCCCATTGAAACAAGTCCTGCCCCCTAAGCATGTCTCCAGCGCAGCAGTTCTTCCATTATAGACACAGCAGGTCCTCACAGCCAATTGGCCTGGAGGTCAATTCCTTGGTGGTCATTCTTCCCAGTGTACCAACAGCAATCAAGGCTTAACTACACCAAGACTTTGCACTCAGCCCACAAAGGGGTGTACCAAGAGCGTCCACCTCAGGTGATTGGGGAGGCTGAGCTACTGGCCCCTATAGGTCACCTACCACACAAAGCCACTCCATCAACACAGGGAAGCAGCAAAATGCAGAGACAAAGAAACATGTCACGAATGAAAGAAATGGAGGAAAGCAAACTACTGGACGACACAGAGTTCAGAACCACATTTATAAGGTTACTCAAGAATCTTCTAAAAACCGCTGAGGAACTTAATGAGACCTTTAAGGATCTTAATGAGAATGCCAAAAAAAAAAAAAAGGAAAAGGACCAGTCAGAAATTAAGCATACACTCTCTGAAATAAAGAATATACAGAAACTCAACTGTAGATCAAAGTACCCCAAGAATCAAACCAAAGATCTGAAATATGAGGAAACAAAAAACACCCAATCAGAAAAACAAAAAGAAAAAAGAATCCAAAAATATGAAGGTAGTGTAAGGAGCCTCTGGGACAACTTTAAGCGTACCAACATCCGAAGTTTTGGGGTGCCAGAAGAAGAGAGAGAGCAAAATATTGAAAACCTATTAGAAGAAATAATGACAGAAAACTTTCCCTACCTGGTGAAAGAAATAGACTTACAAGTTCAGGAAGCTCACAGAACCCCATACAAGAGGAATCCAAAGAGGACCACAGCAAGACACATCATAATTAAAATGCCAAGAGCAAAAGACAGAGAGAGAATATTAAAAGCAGCAAGAGAAAAACAGTTAGTTACCTACAAGGGAGCACCCATACGACTGTCAGCTGATTTCTCAACAGAAACTATGCAGGCCAGACAGGAGTGGCAAGAAATATTCCAAGTGATGAAGAGCAAGAACCTACAACCAAGATTACTTTACCCAGCAAAGCTATCATTCAGAATGGAAGGTCAGATAAAGAGCTTCACAGACAAGAAAAAGCTAAAGGAGTTCATTACCACCAAACCAGTATTATATGAAATGCTGAAAGGTATTCTTTAAGAAGAGGAAGAAGACGAAAAAGGTAAAGATAAAAATTATGAACAACAAATACATGTCTATCAACAAGTGAATCTAAAAATCAAGTGAATAAAAAAGCTGATGAACAGAATAAACTGGTGAATATAATAGAATCAGGGGTATAGAAAGGGAGTGGACTGACAATTCTTGCGGGGAAAGGGGTGTGGGGAGTGCGGGAAGGGACTGGACAAAAATTGTACACCTATGGATGAGTACAGTGGGGGGGGAGGTAAGGGCAGAGGGTGGGATAGTAACCGGGTGGAGGGGAGCTATGGGGGGAAAAAAGAGGAACAATTGTAATAATCTGAACAATAAAGATTAAATTAAAAAAAAAAAAACTTTTTATTTGAAGTCCCAAGTAGCTGATAAAACTATCTAAAACAAATCTGGCAAGACAACTGAATACAAACGAATTTGAAACCAAAGGGAATAAATAAGAATGTTGCTAATTTATTTATTTTTAAAATAATTTATTCATGCCCAGCTGGTGTGGCTCAACAGTTGAGCATTGACCCAGGAACCAGGAGATCACTGGTTCAATTCCCGGTCAGGGCACATGCCCAGGTTGTGGGCTTGATTCCCAGTAGGGGCCATGCAGAAGGCAGCCAATCTATGGCTTTCCCTCTCATCGATGTTCCTATCTCTCTCTTTCCCTCTTCTCTCTCTAAAAATCAATAAAAATATTTAAAAAAATAATAATTTATTCAGATACATATTGACCATGTAAACCACACCTGAAGTTCTCAGTCTGCATTAGAAGCAGTCCTCAGATGTCTCTAAACTTCCAAACATCTCCCTATCAGTGTGGCTCATTTTCAAGAGCAGGTGAGATCTGAGAGAACTGTGCTCAGGATTCATATAATTTTATAAGTGTGCATATTATACATCCAACCTAAAATTTTAAGCAAGCCAACCCCTGGGTACTGAATTGTATGGTCATAAAAAACTACTAAAATTTAAACTGAAAGCCACCAATAGTGACAAAATAAAGGCTGGAGCTTAGCTGTTCCTAATATGAAATTAATGGTACTCATATATAAGATTTCCAAGCATCAAGCTGAACCGTACAATACTGAGGTCTTACCACAAGGAAGGCATACTACTGTGTTCAGACTAGTGTGCTAGAAGTAATTATAAAGTCAGATACCTAATCTGGCGTTAGGTTACGTCAAAACACAGCATACACAGAATGAGTAGTAGAAAACAGGCTATAATTATAAAAGCCAATTGATAACATGGATACCAAGATTTCTCCAGGGACAATGCGAGAGAATACTTTCTTTCCTGATGAAAATTATAAGTAGATGAAATAATGTGTAACTATAAAACTGAACACACAGCAGAGAATTTACTGTAATATATTGAGTATTGAATTATAAATAATATATGATTATAAATAATATATGATTATAATCATAATCATTATTTATAATTCAATACTCAATACTCTAGTGTAAATGGTGAATCTTTGACAAAAGTGATTGGGGATTAGATTTTAACATAGTCTTCAACTCAATTCCTCCCTTTGGTCACCTACTATGAATTGGCAGCATCAGCATTAACTGTTTTCCCAGTCTTTCAGAATTACCATGACCATACAGCTATACCTGTACTGCAAAGACAAAGTTGCTGTTTACAATTAAACTAAGATTGGGTTCCCTTGGATGGTAACCATTCTCTCCTTTATGCCCTGTGATCTCTAGCCTACCAGTCTTTTCCTGTACCTTCCCTACGCTTTACTTCCAAGGCTTCAATGAACAGGGTTCATTGTCAGATATCCTAGGTGCTAGACAATTTAAGGCAATAGAAATTGTTAGTAAGACTTTGGAAAGCTTTCCTGCCATCACATGACAGAGCAAGGAGAATCAGAGCACAGATAACAGGACGAGGACACTATGAAGACAGGATTGGGATCTCCACAGTTAGGGAGTTCTCAGCAACCAAATGAAAGGTTTATGTTTGGGGTATGCAGAGGAGGGGAATAAGGGTGAGGGAGAAATGACTACTCTTTTGCCCCAATGTTTCGAAATCTTTGTAGTCAAGGCCAAGTATATTTTCAGCACTGCTATTAGCATCAATATGGTTTCAAAACTAAACAGTGTCCTCTTCCTCCTAAAAAAATATTTCCCCTCCTATTTCTAATATGCCCAAAATTTCTCCAACAAATATTAGTTGAAAGCTTAAAAATATCTATAACTGGGACATTTACAACCTAATATAGGTGTGCTTCAGATTTGTTTTATTCAAACAGGATGCTCTGCCCTAGCTGGTTTGGCTCAGTGAATAGTGTCGGCCTGCAGACTGAAGGGTCCCAGGTTTGATTCTGGTAAAAGGCACATACCCGGGTTGCAGACTTGATCCCCAGTAGGGGGCATGCAGGAGGCAGCCCATCAATGATTCTCTCTCATCATTGATGTTTCAATCTCTCTCCCTCTCCCTTCCTCTCTGAAATCAATAAACAAAGAAACAAACAAACAGACAAACATAAATCAACTAGGATGGTCTGACAAGGGAACAGGGTCTAAGATTGTGGATATTTTCAGGAAGGAAGAGTTGTGAATGTGAAGGAGGAGGTAGGAAGGAAAAGAAGCAAAACAGTAAAGACAAAAGCTTGAAGACTTCATAGTTTTGATGGAGACTGACCATACCTCCCAAGTCCTTTGAGATAAACTTCAAACTCCTTCACATTATTGTTTTGACAAATTCCCAAATAACCATTCACTTTAATCTCTCGTTGTAGCCCTCCATGATCTACACACAAAACCACAACAACATAAGCTCACAGAACTCAGAAGAGGCCACATTCTCTCAAGCCTTGCCTATTTGACATAAACACTTCTTGTTCTTAAGTTCCAGTGCAAACAGGTTTTTCAACAAAAATTAGTTGAAAGCTTAAAGACATTCTACTCTAAATCAGTCACTGCTTTCTCTTTGCTCCCAAGCATACAATCACACTTCCAGTTGCAGAGCCCAAAACTTGTGGAGTCTTCCTCTACTCCCTTCATTCACATTCCACACTGATCCATCAGCAAATTCTGTTAGCTCAACTTTTAAAATAGGTACAGCCCAGCCGGCGTGGCACAGTGGTTGAGTATCGACCCATGAACCAAGAGGTCAGGGTTTAATTCCCAGTGAGGGCACATACCCAGGTTACTGGCTTGATCCCCAGTGGGGGCTGTGCAGGAGGCAGCCGACCAGTGATTTGCCCTCATCACTGATGTGTTTCCCTCCCCTCCTTCCCCCCCTCCCCCTTTCTGAAATCAATAAAAATATATTTAAAAATAAAATAAGTAAGTACAAAATATGGCACCTTCCATGACCTCCACTGCTACCCTTCCTGAATTATTTCAACAGCTTATCTGGCCCTAGCTAGTTTGGCTCAGTGGATAGAGAGTCAGCCTGCGGACTGAAAGGTCCCAGGTTCGATTCTGGTCAAGGGCATGTACCTGGAGTTGCAGGCTCCATCCCCAGCAGAGGGTGTGCAAGGAGGCAGCCGATCAATGATTCTCTCTCATCATTGATGTTTCTCTCTCTCTCTCTCTCCCTCTCCCTTCCTCTCTGAAATCAATTAAAAAAAAATTTATTATTATTTTTTTTAAAAAAAGCTTATCTGGTATCCCTGCAACCGTGTCCCCAGTCAATTTCCTATGTAACAGCCAGCTTTTACCTTTTAATTTTAAGTAGGATCATGTCATTTCTCTACTCAAAATCTTCAAAGGTTTTCCATTTCATTCAGAGTAAAAGTCAAAATTCTTACCATGGGCTTTAAATGTCCTATCAGCCCAAATTACCTCTGCCCTATGCCCTACACTTCCCGCTTTGTTTATATAGCACTCTAGGGACCACTACAGGAGCACTGGAGTCACCTGCTCTTCCCCTCACCTCTGTCACATGGTTCGCTCACTCATCTCTTTCAGATCTCTGCTCCAATGCCACCTTTTCAGTGAAATCTTCCTTAATCACTCTTTCCAAAATCATAACACCCTCATTCCTCTTTTCTGTTCCCCGCCCCATCATTTTCCATACTACTAGTATATGTATTTTACTTACTGTCTCTTTCCAAGAATACAAACTACATGTAAGCAGGATATTTTTTTCTCCTGTAGTTTTGTTTACCACTGAATCACCAATACCTAGTCCAGGATCTGTCCTATGCTATATGCTATTTAAATATTTACAAAATTAATGAATAAATGTCTACCTGTCCAAATATTTAACAGATTATAAAGCAGGAGCAATGCTTTTTAATTTCTGTACTCCTATCTCTAAAGTACACAGAAGAGTATTTGGTGCACAATTCATGCTCAATACAAGGTAAATTAGCCATTTACCTGCATGCTAATATAGAAAAGTAGTATATACAAAAATATTATATTTTCTGTATGCCTGGTCATAAATGCACATTCGTAGAAACCAGTGATGAAAAGGTGGCTCATCTTGGCTCTCACACTAACTGAAAAAGTTTTTTGTCGTTGTTATTATTTTCTTTAAAGCAAATAGCTGGGCCCAACACCATTATTTTAGATAGGTAGTCTTTTCACTATAAAGTGAAATAATGTGAGATAAATTATAACTAGTAGGGGAAAAAACACAGCAAACTATCATGTTTATGTATAGTCTTACAGATCTCACTCACAGATACAAAAGTAATAATTTCACAATGAGATTGGTCTATTCTAGTGATATTTCCCCAAATTCTACTCTTGTAAATAGTGGTAAATTTAGTGTTGTTCATTGCACAGGAGAGTAATTGAATGATTAGCCAACCAGTGCCAGTGCTGCCAGGTCTCATCAAATATAATCTTTGCTTTGAATGGAGAAATTTACTGCCTCAAAGTAATGGTCTTCTACAAAGTCTGTTATTGCAAACATCTTTAAATCTATATGTGTATCAAGTGTTTATTGTTTAGATCCATTATAATTACATTATAACCATAAAGATGATGTGATTAAAAATAATTTTAAACTATTACTGGACTCAGAGTAGCTCTGTCATGTTCTCAATCCTGGATATTAGAATATGCAACTTCTGTGACATGGAAGAGACTACAGGATGAACTGATGTTAAAAACAGAATCCTCATATTATTCCAAAAGATTGGGAACAAGTGCCCCGGAGCTTACAAAGGTATCATTCTACAAATGATCTTTCTCTTCCAGACATAACATTATTGAATGGATAAATAGGCATTTTCCCCCCATGCTGGTACTCACTCCTAACTGGCAGTATAAAGGAGAAGTAACTTGGGTTTGAGTCGTGACTATTCTACTAGCTAGCTTTTGAACCGTGAACAAGACATTTTACTCTATAAGTTTCAATTTCTTCACTTATAAAATGAGGATGAACCCATCTCCCCCTAACCTCTCCATTAAGAGCTATTACAATACAAAATGAGGATGGACGTTCATTACAAAGTATAATATAAATATTACTATATAATAGGATGCACGAAGGTAATGTGTAGCTAAAATGATTAAATTCAGACTTGACCAGGAAGGACCTAAGCTAAAGAGTTTTCAGACCTGACAGGAAATAATGAACCATTAGAGGTTTTACTGAGGAAGGTGAAGATGGTGGTTCTGTGTGTACTGGTACATGTAAAATCCAGTGCGGTAACTGTGACTTCAAAGAAATCTAATGGCACTGTGAAAGGATGGCTGGGGTGAAAGAACTAGGATTGCAGCACTGACAGTAAGGTAAGAGCAGAGTGACTGCAAAAGGATCTGAAAAACTGCATTTGGAGTGTGGGAAACAGAAGAATTTTAACACGAGCAGATAAATGGACAGCAACCCAAGGGGAAAAAATATCCCCTTATTTTGTAATTGGAAAAGATTGAGTTTAGATGTGTTATGTTTGAGTCGTCTGGAGTTATTTAAGTAGAGATGTCCAAGAAGGGAGTGAAATTAAACCTCAGAAGGAAAAGCTTATACACAGAGCTTTAGACCTGGGACCAGCTGCTTAGGATGGTTGAACTCAGAGAAGAGTGAGAAGAGTAAGGGAGAGCTGAATTAAGAACTCCAAAATCAGAAGGGTGGGCAGAGTACAACTGGAGAAAAAGAATTTAAAAAATATGAGATAAGATGATAAAGGGAATTTATTACAAATGACCATATGTTAAAAATGAAATTCAAACAATGCTCAAGTTTGATATTTGATTTAGAAATAAATACTAAGGGTTAGAGGACACTTTTGACTTAGTTTCACATTTACAAAAATAGTATTTTCCTGATGAAAAATGTGTGAGCTCCCACAGTAAGCCTCCAGTAGTCAAAAGCTTCCATAGTTGGTTAGTTGTATTCTCCTTCCATATACTCAAGACCCTGTTGCCTTCAAGCATTAATAGTCAGCAATGATGCTAATAAACCAAAGGCAACAATAGAAAGTGAAGCTCATGCCGAAACCGGTTTGGCTCAGTGGATAGAGCGTCGGCCTGCGGACTGAGGGGTCCCGGGTTCGATTCCGGTCAAGGGCATGTACCTTGGTTGCGGGCACATCCCCAGTGGGAGATGTGCAGTAGGCAGCTGATCGATGTTTCTCTCTCATCGATGTTTCTAGCTCTCTATCCCTCTCCCTTCCTCTCTGTAAAATATCAATAAAATGTATTTAAAAAAAGAAAAAAAAAAAGAAAAAGAAAGTGAAGCTCATTTTCTGGAGAGAAGGAAGACATTTATTTTTGTTTTTTATCATAGTCTATTTCTATTAGACTATGGTATATCCTTTTTAAAGTAGCAATGCGCCCTGACCGGTTTGGCTCAGTGGATAGAGCGTAGGCCTGCGAACTGAAGGGTCCCGGGTTCGATTCCAGTCAAGGGCATGTGCCTTGGTTGTGGACACATCCCCGGTGGGGTGTGTGCAGGAGGCAGCTGATCAATGTTTCTAACTCTCTATCCCTCTCCCTTCCTCTCTGTAAAAAATCAATAAAATATATTTAAAAATAAAATAAAGTAGCCAATGCAATATGACTTTCCTTAAAAATAGCATATTTTAACACCAAACAGGTTGAATTTCAGGTATTTGGGAAATTTCATCATCCAGAACACCTCATTACCTAGCAACACTAGACAGAGTTGGCATTAAGTTTTATCATTTTGCCACTACGAGTAACTCATTTACCCTTACCAAGCCAGAAATCTAAAGTCATCTTAGAGTCTCTCCCCTTCTCTAACCTCCACCAATTAATTATTCACCCTGTTAGACAGCTCTCAAAAATGTTCCTCCACCACTATTTTCCCCTATCCAAGTATTAAGCCATTAACTGACAGTGCCTCATATTATAATGATAAGATTTGGGGCTCATGTCTAGATGTTTAACATCTCATAATATATTCTGCTCTTGCTGTGTTAACATGTTGCAAAGACAGCATGTCAATGCAAAATCAAAGAAGTGCTCCTTTGAACAAAGCACTTGCCTCTTTACAATGCCATTCTATCATCTTATCTAGGAACAAATACCTAGCTATTCCAGAATGTTAAGTTCTCTCTCCAACAATCCATAGGCCTGGGTCAGATTTCCATCCCTTTTTATTAACATCTATGGTTAAGAAAGTTTTAAGTTCTTGGAAGTACAAAAGCAGCAAAGCCCTAATCTCAATAATGTAAAATGTTCAAAAGATCCTGGTTTACATTATGATAAGATAAAGGAAGAAATCTATTTACATAATTAAAATAAATTTATTTTATAAAGTTTTTCTTTGTCAAAAATCACCAATTTAGCATTTTGCTATAAAAAATACAATGAATTTTTAAAAAGCAAGACAGTTACCTGAGGAGAGTCAAAAGGATATCGACTACTAAACTTAAATAGAAGTTGAAATTTTTCCCCTTCATATAAGGTACCTGGTGCACCTTCCATGTCTACAATCCACCTAGAATAGAAAAAAAGAAATTAAAAACTTCAGATAAAAGGAATTGGGGCAAGAAGGAGAAAAGATAACACCAAGAACTTCCTCTATGCCAGGCATTGGGATAGGAGTCATTTGTGTATAATAGCATACTTCATCCTCCCAATAATTATAAAAACAGCCATTCACATTCCTGGAATGCCTACTCAAGGGTTAAATAACTAGATCAAGTTCAGATAGGTAGCAAAAGACAAAGACAAATTTTATCCCAGGTCTCAAAAAACAAACATAATAAATAACGAATGAATAAATAAATAAAAAACAAAATAAAAACCTAACTCAGGGTGATAACAGCAAAGCCTGTGCTATTCCTACTCAATTTATCCTATCTTATTTTCTCAAGATTATTTCTACAATGACCAAAAAGATTTTATAAATAATATCAAACTAATTAACTTCCATTCTGATATCAATTATTTTAGAAGCAATGGGGGAAGTATCAGCAATGATTACAGAGAACTGCAGTCGTCTGACCGACGATCTCATCAGTGTTCTAAAGACTAAATAGGAAAAAGAAAGCTAAGCTGACATTAGTCCACTTACTCTGATGAGCAAAGTTCTATATGGCCTTTCCTTAGTCTCTCATTATGACTCAACTGTTTAATAAAACCCAGAAAGGATTTCTATAGTATCTCTGCAAGCTTACTTTGTTTCCACATATAAAAACCATGAATATAAAATAGAGACATAATTAGTAACTCATTCTTATGACTTTGGTCCACTTTGCTTCTAAAATACTGCCCCATCATCTTTCTCATCAAAATCTCTATTTCTCTACCTTCCCCTCCTCCATTTGATTTAAAAGAAAAGAACAAGAGGTAATATATCCTATCTAATAAAGAAATATGCTAATTGACCCTCACGCTGTCACAAAGATGGCAATGCCCACAGCCAATAAGGAGGGAATATGCTAATTGACTGTCACACCCTCAAAGATGGCGGCGGCCACAGCCAATAAGGAGGGAATATGCTAATTGACTGCTATGCCCTCAAAGATGGTGGTGCCCACAGCCACAAGATGGAGGCGCCCAGCCTCCCAGGGCCGCCCGAGGCTCAGGTAACCAGGGCCGGCCGAGGCTTGCACTGCCAGCAGTGGCAGCAGCAGAGGTGTGATGGGGGCGTCACCTTCCCCTGATCGCCAGGTCGCCTCCCATCCCTGAGGGCTCCCGGACTGTGGGGGGGCAGGCTGGGCTGAGGGACCCCCCCTCCAGTGCATGAATTTTTATGCACCGGGCCTCTAGTATAATATACTTATATCTCTGCTACTTATAGTAATTATTGTACACCTGGCCAATTTCTTCAATCTTATGCTTTTCAGGTATAAAAATTTATTATGTTAAATACAGGGAAACAAAAGAAAGAAATGAGAATACAGTTTTGGGGTTCTATTCATCACACCACATACTATAGATTAAGAGAATGTGAAATAATAAATGTGCCTATTCTCTCAAAGCAACCAGCGAATGTGAAGACTCTTAAGAGCACAGCTATTCATTTTCAGAATGCACGCTGAATACCATTATGTGGTAAAAAAGATATGACCACAGACCCAAGAGGCAATATTTTACAGTGAAATCAGATAGATCTGCCCCTTAGCTAGCTGTGTGGCCATGAGTAAGCTATTTTACCTCTCCCATACAACTCAAGAGGCAATATTTTACAGTGAAATCAGATAGATCTGCCCCTTAGCTAGCTGTGTGGCCATGAGTAAGCTATTTTACCTCTCCCATACAACTCAAGAGGCAATATTTTACAGTGAAATCAGATCTGCCCCTTAGCTAGCTGTGTGGCCATGAGTAAGCTATTTTACCTCTCCCATTTTAACTATTTCAATTGTAAACAGATATTTTTTTAAAAAGGTATTCACTTCAAAGTGTTGTTGGATACATAACATTACATATGCAAGAAAACCCCTAGCATATTCCTGACATCAGAGCCAGAACCCAGTAAATTAAATACAATGCAAAACCTGCACTAAAAACAAAATCTAAAACTATTCTCTTTACAAACTAGATAGGTCCTTCCTAGCCATCAAAACCCCCTTTTACCCACCCCCCTAATCCGGATACCTATTGCAAAGAGATATTCTGGGGAAAACTCAAGACTTCCTGGTAGCCTTTCATTCTGTTTTATAAGGTAATTTTTAGGACAATATACCATAAATTTATGTGATCTACTCAAGCACAGCCTTTTTTTTTTTTTTAAATCCTTGCCCAAGGATGTTTTTAATGATTTTTTTTTTTTTTTTTTTTTTTTAGCAAGGGGGAAAGAGACACAGAGAGAGAAACATCAATGGGTTGTCTCCTATACACCCCCAACCCCCTACCTGGGGATTGAATCCTAACCTAGTTATGTGCCCTGACCAGGAATCAATCGAACCTGCAACCTTTTGGTATACAGGAAAATGCTCCAACTGAGATACCCAGCCAGGGCTACAGCTTTTAAACAGCTAAGCAAATACCTCAGTAATCCCTCCAATAGCTGGGTGACAGATAGGTCAAAAAAGGCATAATTTTCTATTGTACAGTATGAGGTATTTTTAAATAACATTTTATTAATTAAAAAGTAAAATATGATCACCAGAGAAAATTTAGAAAAAGTATCAATAAAACAAAAATCACCCAGATAGTTACTGTTAAAAGTTTTTTGGGTACATCTCATTCTAGTCATTTTCTGTTGCAGTTTCTTTATCGATGATATCGAAGACTAGTAGTTGCATTATGTGCACACTTAATTACATAAATTAAAATCATCAGTGTTTGATTTCAATCACAAGCACACACCCCAGAGTAAGGATGAGATGGGAGCACTCTCAGTTCTTAACTTCTTGTGAGTAGCTGAGGTTCTAATGTTTAAATATAGGTTTGAACTGCGCAGGTCCACTTCTACGTGAATATTTTTTCAATAAATATGTACAGTATTGTAAATGTATGTTCTTTCTAGTCAATCTTTCTATATCTCTATTCCTTCCTTAAGATAGCATAGGGTTTATTAGGTTAAAGGATATGATACTCGTGTTTTTAAAGTTCTTAATATATGCTACCATGTCTTCTACAAAGCTTAATGTGCTTTCATCATCTTCCTTATCCATATCCACATCCCATATAATCCCACTAAATAAACTTTTGTGATTCACTATGTTATTTTAAAAGAAAAATTACTGCCAGACAAAAATCTCTAACTGCATTATTCAAAGATAATGCATGCTGTTTTCAAAAGAAACATCAACAAAACGGCAACCAGTCAAATGGGAGAAGATATTTGCAAACAATACTTCTGACAAGGGGTTAATATCCAAAATATATAATGAACTCATACAACTCAACAAAAGAACAATCCAATTAAAAAATAGGCAGAGGACCTGAACACTTTTCCCAAGAACACATACAAATGGCCAACAGATATACGAAAAGATGCTCAACTTCACTAGCTATAAGGAAAAGGCAAATCAAAACCACAATTATATACCACCTCACGTTAGAATGGCTATTATCAATAAGACAAGAAATAGCCAAAACCGGTTTGGCTCAGTGGATAGAGCGTCAGCCTGTGGACTGAAAGGTCCCAGGTTCGATTCCGGTCAAGGGCATGTAACTTGGTTGCGGGCACATCCCCAGTAGGAGGTGTGCAGGAAGCAGCTGATTGATGTTTCTCTCTCATCGATGTTTCTGACTATCTGTCACTCTTCCTTCCTCTCTGTAAAAAATCAATAAAATATATTAAAAAAAAAAAAAGAAATAACAAGTATTGGAGAGGATATAGAGAAAAAGGAACCATTATACACTGCTGATGGAAATGTAAATTGGAGTAGCCTCTATGGAAAATAGTATGGAGATTCCTCAAAAAATTAAGAATAGAGCTACCATATGACCCAGCAACCTCTCTTTTGGGTATCTACCCAAAATATTTGTAAAGATATAGGTATCTCTATGTTCACTGCAACATTATTCAGTGGCCAAGACATGGAAACAACTTAAATATCCTTTGACTGATGATTGGATAAAGAAGATGTGGTATGTACATACATGTGAATACTCACACAGTCATAAAATAAGATGGAATATTGCCATTTGAGACAACATGGGTGGATCTTGAAAGCACAAGATCATATGATTTTATTCATATGTGGGATATAAAACAAAAAGCAACAGAAGAACAAACAAAACAAACTCACAGACACAGACAACAGCATGGTAGTTACCAGAGGGGAAGCACAGGTGGGGAGAGGTTGAAAAGGGTAAAGGGGGAAGAATACTAGATTTTGGGTGGTAAATACAAAATAAAATATAGAGATGTTATATTATAAAGTTGTACACCTGAAACATATATAATGTTATTAACCAATGTTACCCCAATAAAATTAAAATTTTTAAAAAAGTAATGCTGGCCCAGCTGGTGTGGCTCAGTGGTTGAGCATCAACCTGTGAACCAGGAGGTCATGGTTAGATTCCCGGTCCAATTCCCAGTCAGAGCATATGCCTGGGTTGTGGGCCTGGTCCCAGTGTGGGGCATGCAGGAGGCAGCCATCAATGATTCTCCCTCATCATTGATGTTTCTCTCTTTCCCTCTCCCTTCCTCTCTGAAATCAATAAAAAAATATTTTTTAAAAAGATATTGTTATAGAACTAGAGATGTGCACTGCATTTACAAACATCAATATATCCATCTAAATATCAACATATTACTTGCCCATATTCCTGTTCTTTTTTGTTGTTGTTCTTTTTATTGATTGGCTGCCTCCTGCACACCCCCCTACTGTGGATTGAGCCCACAACCTGGGCATGTGCCCTCGACTGGAATAGAAACCGGGACCCTTAGGTTCGCAGGCTGATGGTCTATCCACTGAGCCAAACCAGTTAGGGTGACACAAAGTTTTCTTTAATTATTCTTTGGGGGGGAGGGACGCCACATTTCCACTCAATTAAAAGAAACATTATCATCAGCACAGAAGTCTTTTTTATTTTTCCCCACTTATTATGCCATGAATTCATAGGGAATGGGTTCCAGCAGCTCAGGCTCCTTTCCATTGGTTCTCACAAAGTGTGCTTCCCTGGGTGGAGCAGGCTGATGCTTCAATTGAACCCAGGTACCTTTCTCTTTGGCTTCCTTCTTTTTCTGGTCATTTTCCTTCACACGTTTCAGGAAGCTACCTCGGCTCTTAGAGTGCTTAATATGCTCAATACGTACATTAATTCTCTTTGCAAGAATCTTGCCCTTAACTTGCTTGGTAACATTTGTGGGGCATTCCTTTTTGAACAGTGCCCATTCCCTTGATGTCCACAATATCATCTTGTAGATTCGCATGTATGTGGCCAAAGGAACAACTCCATGTTTTCTAAAAGGCCTAGAAACATATAGCGGGTGCCTCTCCGCTTTCCCTTTGTGTCATTTTGGCAAATTAATCTGTGGAACCACGGTCGCCGGGAGCCATGTGCAGGGCCGACCTGGAAGATGGTGGTTCTGGCCGAAAAGCCATATTCCTGTTCTTAATGTTTGACTCCTGTCTTAACTCAAATGTCAAAGTGAAAGGTAACCAAAATTTTTTCCTCTAGAAGGATGAGTATGTCCCCCAACCCTCTATTGTGTGAATTTTGGTTACTTTTGCTCTCTGAACCTAAAATAGCCTATATAATAAAAGCCTAATATGCTAAGTGTCTGGTTGACTGGTCAGCCATTCAACCAATAAAAGCATAATATGCTAAGGCCACTCAACCACTCGCTATGACATGCACTGACCACCAGGGGGCAGCGAGATGACCGGTTGAACAGCTGCTAGGATGTGCACTGACCACCAGGGGGCAGACAGGTAACTGGTCGACCAGTCACTATGACGTGCACTGACCACCAGGGGGCAGACACTCCAACCAATTGATTAGCTTGCTGCTGGTGTCCAGCTGATCTGGACTGAGCGAGACAGGCCGGATACACCCTGGAGCCCTCCCGCGTCCCTCCCCAGCCCCAATTGTGCACCAGTGGGGTCCCTTGGCCTTGCCTGCACCCTCTCGCAATCCAGGACCCTCAGGGGATGTTGGAGAGCCGGTTTTAGCCTGATCCTGCAGGCTAGGCCGTGGGACCCCAGTGGTGCACGAATTCGTGGCCTCTAGTCACAATTCAATATTTGAATTGTCCTTATTTGTCCTACAAGATGGCCTATAATAAACTTTTATCTTGTAGGCTCCTATCCTTTTTAAGTTTTTGCTGGAGATTTTTTTTTAAAGGAAAGGAGCAATTATTTTATATTTCCCCCCTCTTTCAGAACATTCACCCTTATCTAACAGAATTATTAAATCAAAGGAACAGTAAGAATAGACCATACTAGGTTGTGAGATCTTAGAATGATACTCGTGAAAATATTTTAAACTAATTCAAATTCATTTTTAAGAGAAGGTACGCATCTCTCTCTACTCTTCTTGGTATCATATCTGGGAAGACACTTCTGCTCCACTCCCAAGGAAGGAGCTGAGTTAGAGAGAATACTTGTGTTCCCTTCCTCAACTTCACTTTTTCATGCAGAGCATAAGGTCTGTAAATTGTATTTACCACTTGCTGAAAGACAATGTGATGAAATATGAAAACAATTATATATTTAATAAAGTAAGTATACATTCATACATTACACTGATAATAAAAGAAACAAATTAAGTACTTTAAAAATTAAATACTTACTGTGTAATTGAATTTTGAACACTCTTTTCATTTAAAGTCATCCCAGGAGGTGGGTCATTTTGCAAAGCCAACAGTTCTTTCTGCAGTCGTTTCTAGAAAAAAATACCAATAATAATTTGTAACTTTTTGTTGTATGTCTAAATAGTTGTAAAAATTGATGTTGTGAAGGGTTATAAAGAGCAGCCAGCTATCTACAAAACTTCAAAGCTACTCCATAGAGGTTTGTAAGGTCTCAGCCTAGGTTATAAATGCTGAGTATTAGTAGTGCTTCTTTTACTGCCTTTCAACTATAAATATAATCCTTAAAGAATATGTCATTTCAGAAATGAATAAGTTTTAAATAGTTTTCAACCCAGGTTTCTGTTTTCTTAAATATGACCACCTGCACATAATTTAATCTTTCAACCCCAGAATATAACATATCAGGGCCCAAGATATGTAAACTTATTTTCCAACATAACAGATGCCCCCAAATGGCTATTTTGCCTTCTTGTTTGTACAGTTCTTATTGTCCAACTCTTCAGTTATTATCACTAGTGTACATTAATTTATAGTACACAACAACAAAAAACTCACAGAAGCTCATAATTTATGGGTTTAAAACCCGAATAATTAGAATTGTATGCAACATTATAAAGATTATGAATAAACGTCTTTTCTTGGATTAAAGTAGACAAACATAAATATCTGTTCAGAACTCAAGAATTAGCTGCTTAAAAGCTAGTATCAAAAAAAAGAGCTAGTATCTGCTTTTTTCTGGGCAAATATTACTATCAATATAGTAATATTTCTAGATCTTTTCAATATATGACACTTTTAAATAAGTTTAACATCACCCAACACCAATACAGTTTAGAAAACAACTCCCCTTCTTTGTTGACAATCACTGTAATAGAACTTATAAATGGCTCTTTAGTTGCTAAGAATTAAAAGTTTTCCTCAGACCTTGCAATATCATAATTGAAAGTAACGATGAAAATCAGGTATCAACTACATACAATTCCCCCCAATCCCATTCTGACCCCACCCCACATTATCCAGCAAAAGGGTTTGTTTTGGCGCCTATATCATATTATTTTGGTGTAACAAACTCATCTTCAGTGCTGGCATTACACTGACTAACCTTTACTGCTTCATGTGCTCTTTTTAAAAGTTATTTATTTATTATTGACTAGAGGCCCGGTGCACGAACTCTGTGCACTTGGGGTTGGGGAGTGGGTCCCTCAGCCTGGGCTGCAACCTCTCCCAGTCCGGGAGCCCTTGGGGGATGATCCCAGGCCTAAGCCGTCAGTTGGACATGTGCTGCCGCAGAGGCAGGAGAGGCTTACCACCACCACTGCTGCACTTGCCAGCCGTGAGCCCAGCTTCTGGCACACTGACCACCAGGGGGCAGCTCCTGTGTTTAGCATCTGCTCCCTGGTGGTCAGTCCACATCATAGCAACCAGTCGTTCTACCATTTGGTCATTTGCATATTAGCCTTTTATTATATAGGATTGATTTTAGAGAGAGAGGAAGAGAGAGGGAGGAGAGAGAGAAATATCAATTTCCTGTTCCACTTATTGATGCATTCATTGATTGATTCTTGTCTGTGCCCTGTCTGGGGATCAAACCTGCAACCTTGGCATATCAGGATTACGCTCTAACCAAATGAGCTACTTGGCTAGGACCTGCTTCATATGCTTTTTTTTTTTTTTTTTTTTAATATATTTTATTGATTTTTTACAGAGAGGAAGGGAGAGGGATAGAGAGTCAGAAACATCAATGAGAGAGAAACATCGATCAGCTGCCTCCTGCACACCTCCCACTGGGGATGTGCCCGCAACCAAGCTACGTGCCCTTGACCGGAATCGAACCCGGGACCCCTCAGCCCGCAGGCCGACGCTCTATCCACTGAGCCAAACCGGTTTTAGCCTGCTTCATGTGCTTTTAAACTATATTACATACCACCTCATAGAAACTAACTAGAAAAATTAGGAATGATTTTTCCAAGTCCTCATAAAATAAAAGCATGACCCAGCAGCAGGTCTAAATTGTGTAGCACAGTGCTAAACCATGCCATTTCATCTCAATGTGATTTTTGCCACTTCAGCTCCTGATCATTTCCTTTGTCAGACAGCTGAAGATGATGGGTATGACAGTATAAATATGTACTAAGATGTTTGTTTTATAGTGTACATTACTGTTTAAGTTGAAGAATACCATATCAAACGAAATGCTTCTAGCAAAAAAAAAAAAGTGCCCTGGCCAGTGTTGCTCACTTGGTTGGAATGTCATCCCACACACCGAGAGGTTACAGGTTTGATCCCCGGTTGGAGGCAACCAATTGGTATTTCCCTTATCTCTAAAATCAATTTTAAAAATATTTTTAATAGCATCCTAAAAAGGCCATTAATATCTAAAGCAGTTCAGCTTGTAAACTAATGCATTTCTGTAAGTATTATCCCACACTAATATATGTTGAAACCAAGACACAAAACATTTAAATGATACTTCTGTGATTATAAATCAAAATCAGAACAGGCCCTAGCCAGTTTGGCTCAGTGGATAGAGCATTGGCCTGCGGACTGAAGGGTCCTGGGTTTGATTCTGGTCAAGGTTACATGCCCAGGTTGTGGGCTCAGTCCCCAGTGTGGGGTGTGAGGGAGGCAGCCAATCAGTGATTCTCTCTCAGCATTGATGTTTCGCTCTCTTCTCTCTCCCTTCCTCTCTGAAATCAATAAAAATATATTTAAAAAAAACAGAACAGAATATATTCCTCTTAGGTACTAACAATGGCAATAATAATAAAGGGAAAAACTGACAAGATTCCTGGACCTGTAAAGCTTAAATGATAGTGGGGGAAAAGATGGTCAGTAAATAACAACAAAACAAATAAGTATACGGTATATTAAAATGTGATGAGAAATGGAGCAAGTTTAAGGGGATGGGGAGTTGGGCCTCACATCTTGTGAAGTTTTATCTCAAAGTGACAGATTTATGAAACTATTTTAAAAGATAGAAATCCTTGTTTAGCATAAGAATAGAAATGAGTAGGGAAAATATTAAAAATGTAGCTATATATATGACAATGGTTGCTAATACAGCAGTACATACAATGGCCAACAAGTTTTCTTTCCAATTTCATCTAACAACTAACTAAAGATGAAAGGATAATAATAGGGGAGCAAGATAGGAAAAAAAATTGTTGGTATGCATTAATATCATGACAATAACAACCACTATTCCCCCTCTCCCCCAATATATTAAGAAATAATTATAACAGCCCTGGCTGGTTTGGCTCAGTGGATAGAGCATCGACCTGCAGACTGAAGGGTCTCGGGTTCAATTCTGGTCAAGGGCACATGCCTGGGTTGCAGGCTCAATCCCTAGTAGGGGGCATGTAGGAAGCAGCCAATCAATGATTTTCTCTCATCACTGATGTTTCTAACTCTCTCTCCCTCTCCCTTCCTCTCTGAAATCAATAAAAATGTATTTTAAAAATAATTATAACAATTGCCATTTATTTCTGGGTGAGATGCTAAGCAATAAAATTTTATTTTAAAATACTGATTCAAGCATATTAAGGAAATGTTTTCTTTCCTACTGAATTCTAAATACACTTCTAGAGACCTTAACTCCTAATAATTTATTGAAACTTTCCCCCCCCTTAGGAAATGGAAAGCCTTCAATAAATGAAGCTACTCATTCTTATTTTAAATTGACATCTTCAAAAATCAGATTGGAATGCAAAAAGCTACAAGACTGTTTTTTAAAAGCCCATAGCCTAAAGAGAGACAAATGCATAAATCACTTCTTCATGCTTTCAGGTTATAGTAGTGCCCAAAAGGAGTGAGTAGTCACAAAGGATTTTGAAAAACCAGAACTGTGGTCTACTGAAAGCCAAATAATGTGTTTCAAAGACTAAACAGAATTTCATTTCCAGCACAGTGACAGAGTAGATACTCTAAATAATTCTATAGAAAACAAAAACAAAGTGAACTCGGGGACACTGAAATTTTGCCTTGGGGTTTCTACCAAGCCAAGGGTAGGGGTGGGAGGAACCAAAAAGTGAGGAATCTAACAGACCAACATAAAACTGTGACCCCCCTCAGTGTAAGGATGAACAAGGTAGTGGGTGCAGAAGACAGCAGTGAAATCTGCCTGTTTTGAACTCAGCAATGAGTAGAGGGGGAAAATTCTTCCACGAAATGTCATAACCTCAAGTGGACATCTACAGGGGTGTACAATCTGAACTCCTGCTACCTGAAAACCTTAGGCAAGAATTTAATTAAAAGCGTTCCATGAAGTAATGCCCAAGCCACTGACAGAGCAAATAAAAATCCTGGAGAAATACAAGTTCTATCTTTTGAAGCAACAATTTCACTTCTCAGAATCTAGAAAGATATATGCAAAAATTCATAAAGACCCAATGAGAAATTATTCAGAAAACAATAGCATGTAATACCTGATAAAATAAAAATCTATCTTCCCCAGCTGTTAAGCACTAGTTCCCCAATTAATTTACTTTATGTTCTTGTAGCATTTATATAACTGAGCAACTCCAAGGCAGAAATTATGGTCTATTTATCTTTGTATTCCTACCATTCAAAACTGTGCCTGGCACACTTTGTTTTTGTCTCACTGTTTGTAGGAGAAAAATCCATAAACAATATATATATCTATCAACAGGTTATACAAATTATTATGACATATGAAAACAAGACTACTAAAAGCATTGAGAATTATGTGGATCTATGTGTCCTAACAACAAAAGAACTGCAAAATATTGAAATAAAGAAAAAGCAAGCAGCAAAAACACATAAAATCCTTTTATGTTAAAACAAAAGCAAGAGTTTTATTTACCCAAATGTCATATAACGAATACAAGAGATAAGAAAGCACATCCAACTATTTTACAGTAGTTCCCTACTAGCAATAGAAATGAAGAGAGAGGACATCCCTATTTGCACTATATAACTATATACTTTTATATTATGACTATTTACAACAAGAAAGTAGAAGGGGCCCTAACTGGTTTGGCTCAGTGGATAGAGCAGCCGTGGGCAAACTACGCCCGTTCGGCTGTTCTATCCGGCCCGCGGAGCCGAAAGAGTGGAGGGTTCTCTTGCTCTCCCCTCCACTCCTTTACTTTGAATTTATATTAGTTCACACAAACACTCCATCCATGCTTTTGTTCCGGCCCTCCGGTCCAGTTTAAGAACCCATTGTGGCCCTCGAGTCAAAAAGTTTGCCCACCCCTGGAGAGCATCAGCCTGCGGACTGAAGGGTCCCAGTTTCGATCCCAGTCAAGGGCATGTACCTTGGTTGCGGGCACATCACTAGTAGGGGGTGTGCAGGAGGCAGCTGATCGATGTTTCTCTCTCATCGATGTTTCTAACTCTCTATCCCTCTCCTTTCCTGTCTGTAAAAATCAGTAAAATATATTAAAAAAAAAAAAAAAGGAAGTAGAAGGGTATTTCTTGTATAATTAGAAAATAAATTTAAGGGCCCAACAAATAAAAAAACACCGCCACATAAAAACACGTCCACAAATGTTCATAGCAACATATTCCTAATAGCCAAAATGTGGAAGCAACCCAAATAACTAACCATTAACTGACAAATGGGGTAAACAAAATGTGTTGTATATATAAAGTGGAATATTATTTGGCTATAAAAAAGAGTGAAGCGCCAAAACCGGTTTGGCTCAGTGGATAAGAGCGTCGGCCTGCGGACTGAAAGGTCCCAGGTTCGATTCCGGTCAAGGGCATGTACCTTGGTTGCGGGCACATCCCCAGTGGGGGGTGTGCAGGAGGCAGCTGATCGATGTATCTCTCTCATCGATGTTTCTAGCTATCTATCCTCTCCCTTTCCTCTCTGTAAAAAATCAATAAAATATATTTAAAAAAAGAGTGAAGTACTAATACATGCTGCAACATGGATGAACATCAAAAACATTATTCTAAGTAAAAAAAGTCAGTGACAAAAAACCACATATATAATGATACCATTTATATGAAATGCCCAAAACAGGCAAATCTATACATGCAGAAAGCAGACTGGAATTTGCCAAGGGACAAGGAGAATAGCAAGCGGGATGTTGGAGAATACATGCTTATGGGCACAAGGTTTCTTTTGGGAATTATGAAAATATTCTTATATTAAATTATGGAGATGACTGCACACCTGATTTTACACTTTATATGGGTGAATTTTATGACAGATAAGTTACGTCTAAATAAAACTCAATGATAGATTAAACAGCAGGTTAAACATAGGTGAAGAGGGAAGTAGTACCTAGGAGGAGGATCTGAAGAATTTTTCTAGGATGTAACAGAAAAAATAACACAAAGGGAACACAAAAAAGAATGGAAGGCAACATTTAAAGAGATAATGCCTGAAAATTTCCCAAAATTGTTGAATACATCAGTCCTCAAATTCAAAAGCCCAATGAATTCCAAAAAAAAACATAAAAAGAATTCCAAACTGCCCTAACCAGTTTGGCTCCAGGGACAGAGCGTCGGCCTGATGACAGAAGGGTTCCAGGTTTGATTCCAGTCAAGGGCAGGTACCTTGGTTGTGGGCACATCCCCAGTAGGGGATGTGCAGGAGGCAGCTGACGGATGTTTCTCTCTCATCGATGTTTCTGACCCTCTATCCCTCTCCCTTCCTCTCTGTAAAAAAATCAATAAAATATTTTTTTTTAAAAAGAATTCCAAACTTAAACACATCACTGTGAAAGTACAGAACACCATCTAAAATAGTGTCTAAAACCAGAGAGAAAATATAGATTACCTACAAAAATACAAAATTCAGTGATGGTTATCATTAAAAAAATGTATCTAAAACCAGAGAGAAAATATAGATTACCTACAAAAATACAAAATTCAGTGATGGTTATCATTAAAAAATGTTTTTTAATCTCAATTCCAGTTGACATACAGAATATTAGTTTCAGGTGTACAACATAGTAGACATTTATATAACGAAGTAATCACCTTGGTAAGTATAGTCCCCATCTGACACCATAGTTATTACAATATTATTGACCATATTTTCTATGCTGTACTGTACTGTACATCCCCATGACTGTTTTCTTATCTAGCAATTTGTACATCTTAAAGCCCCCCGCTTTTCATGCAACCTCCTCCCATCTGGCAACCATAAATTCATTTTCCATATCTATGAGTTTGTTTTGTTTGTTCATTTATTTTGTTTTTTAGGTTCCATATGTAAGTGAAATCATATGGTATTTGTCTTTGTCTGACTTATTTCACTTAGCATAATACCCTCTAGATCCATCCATGTTGTTGCAAAAGGCAATATTTCATTCTTTCTTTCTAATGGTGGAGTAATAATCTATTGAACACATGTACTATATCTTCTTTATCTAAAAGCTGTAACTATGTTTAAGGGTAAAAAGGCTATCAGAAGCCAGTCTGCATTTCATAGACATCAATAGATAGTCTGTCCTCTACAAGATCTGAGAGAACCAATCACAAAATCCCTATACCAAAACCTCACCCCACACAACCTCATGCCATCTCTTCCCACAAACACACACAGACAGATCTACACCCAGACACATCCTAAGAATAAAACATTTGGAAAAGGGATACAACATCAAGAATGAGAAGTAACCTGAAACACATTTCTGTTTTTAAGGAGAAAACGATCACATAATTTCAGTATCAATGAAGCAAGATCTCAGATGATTTGCTGTCAAGATTTTAAGGTTTGGCCCTAACTGGTTTGGCTCAGTGGATAGAGCGTCGGCCTGCAGACTGAAGGTTCCCAGGTTCGATTCCGGTCAAGGGCATGTACCTTGGTTGCGTGCACATCCCCAGTAGGGGGTGTACAGGAGGTGGCTGATCAATGTTTCTCTCTCATCGATGTTTCTAACTCTCTATCCCTCTCCCTTCCTCTCTGTAAGAAATCAATAAAATATATTAAAAAAATAAAAAGATTTTAAGGTTTGTGAACTGGAAGCTTAAGAGAAAAACTGCCCTGGCCAATTTGGCTCAGTGGATAGAGCATCAGCCCGAGGACTGGTTCTTTTTTTTTCTTCTTCTCCAGATTCAATTCTTGTCAAGGGCATGTACATCGGTTGCAGGCTCGATCACATATCCTGGTCGGGGCACATGCAGGAGGCAACTAGTCGATGTGTCTCTCTCACATTGATGTTTCTCTATGTCTCTCCCCCTCCATTCCACTCTTTCTAAAAATCAATGGAAAAATATCCTCGTGTGAGGATTAATTTTAAAAAAATAGAGAAAAGCAACCACCATCAGAAAAAAATAGAATTTCATTGAGGCATTATCTACAAAGTGAAATAATCACCAACCAAATACTAATCTAGTTGAAAGAGATGCATATAATTAATAGAAATTTTACACTAATTTTAAAATACTACATTCTTTATCCTATTTAATTCTTTAGTTTCTTTAACTGGGCCACGGAAGAAGCTGAAGCAAAAGGAATCAAAGACAGGGCAAGAAAGCGATGTTTGCATATTGTTTATGACCTATTTGGGGGAGGGGAGAGTATTTACTTAGAAAACATCTGAGTGCTTACAAACAATAGAGTTGTCCTTAGTGAGTTAAAAACCTAATAAAGACAAAGTACCTCTATATTAAGTATGAGGCAGAAATGAAAAATCCATGAAAGAGGAAAAATGTGCTGAGAGCACACAAGGTAAAAAAACGTGTACACTGTGAAAACAGGCTGTTTGGTGGGTTCATGATGTCAGGTATAAAGCTGTGAAGAACTAAAGTAGATTTGAGTAAATTATGAATTCAGAAAAATAGTACAAAGAGTGGAAGGACTAACTAATCTGCTAGAAAGGGAAAAAAAAAAAAAATCCCAGAAACAATGAAATGGGGAGCTATTGAACTAGCCAGAATTCAAAATGGAATTTCAATATAAAAAGTGACTAAAAAACATTGCTAAGTTTTCCCAGCAAGTTAAGGAGAATACAGAATGTACACATTCGCAGTAATGTCCACTTCGACCTAAGGACAAGGGAAGATAGACCCAGGACAGAGAATCAAAAACAACCTAACTCCCAGGAATTTGAATGGACTGAAAGAAAGTTCAGCACAGGATATACAAAGGGAGGTGCCTGGCTCAGTAGTTGAGCGTCTCAGGAGGTCACAGTTTGATTCCTGGTCAGGGCACATGCCTAGGTGTGGGATGTGCAGGAGGCAGCCAACCAATGATTCACATCATTGATATTTCTCTCTCTCTCTTTCCCTTCCTCTCTGAAATCAATAAAAATATATTTAACAATAACAACAAAAAAGATGCAAGGGCTAGCAACAATGGCCCTAAAGAAGGGCTATTCACATTTTAATACAAGGCTCCTAAGATTATTTAAAACAATAAAAACTTGAGTTTGAGCCACCATTTGGCTCGATGGACAGAGCGTCGGCCTGCAAAGTGAAGGGTCCCGGGTTCGACTCTAGTCAAGGGTACGTACCTCAGTTACAGTTCCCTACCCTAGTTAGAGGCAACCAATTGATGTGTCTCTCTCACATTGGTGTTTCTCCTCCCTTTCCCTTCCACTCTCTCTAAAAATCAATGTAAAAAATATCCTTGGGCGAGGATTTAAAAAAAATTTTGTTAACAACAAAAAAACACTTGAGGCTGTAATTATCCAACTCCAAAGATCCCTGAGATAAAATGTGTAGGTTTATCTAGGTATACAACTGGTATAGGAGAAGCACTTAGCTCATAACCGAGCCTGGAGGACCACCCAGCAGCCATATCTCAATGTACTTGGTACACTAATCCTCCTCCAGAAGAAACTCTCAGGGCAGTTACTTTGTTTCTTTGAATAAAACAGCTACCAAATGAGATTTCACTAAAATTATAAGACAGTTAATATTGGCTCTGATATTTAGTTCAGGAAATGAATGTTCTTTAATAGAAATGTGATTATGTGGACATCCAGGAACATGTATAAACATTTTCACAGTCTTACATTTAATTCTTTAAAAAAAAAATATTTTTATTGATTTCAGAGAGGAAGGGAGAGGGAGAGAGATAGAAACATCAATGATCAAAAAGAATCACTGACTGGCTGCCTCCTGCATGCCCCCTACTGGGGATCAAACCCGCAACCCAGGCATGTGCCCTTGACCGAAATCAAACCCAGGACCCTTCAGTCCGCAGGCCGATACTCTATCCACCGAGCCAAACCAGCTAAGGCTCACATCTGATTCTTTTTTTTTTTTTTTTAATATATTTTATTGATATTTCACAGAGAGGAAGGGAGAGGGATAGAGTGCTAGAAACATCGATGAGAGAGAAACATCAATCAGCTGCCTCCTGCACACCTCCCACTGAGGATGTGCCCGCAACCAAGGTACATGCCCTTGACCGGAATCGAACCTGGAACCTTTCAGACACTGAGCCAAACCGGTTTCGGCGCTCACATCTGATTCTTAAAGCTCAACCCAGGTGTATCAACTTTCATATGTCTACCATCTCCTGAACTCTAAATCTGGCCTAAGATGTATTACATCACCCAATTTACAAAATCTGCACACCTAAACTGTCCCCCCCCCCCGCCCCCATTGTAGTGAAGATAAACTCTAAACTTAGGGTGTGCATTAGCTGAGAAAAAAATCCAATGCCCAAGATGCATGCCAGATTGCTCTCTGGAGATAGTTTTGTTTTGTTTAAAGCTTCCCAGGTGACTTAAAATATAATGCCAAAACTGAAAACCAGTAACTCAAATTGTGTTGGCAACTCTAGGAAAAAAAAATAGGGGGAAGTACTGATCTACAGTAGAAAATGGAAAAAGGCAAAAAAAAATGTAGCAACATTACAATTTTTAGAAAAATATGGTGTGTTGTTTAATTGATTTTACAGAGAGGATGGGAGAGGGAGAGAAACATGGATCGGTTACCTTCTGTGCACACGACCAGGAATGGGACCCACAACCTGAGTATGAGCTCTGACACCGGGAATAAAAACCCTCAACCTTTTGGTGTGCGGTGGACATCACTCCAACTGAACCACACTGGCCATGGCACAATGTTACTTTTTACCAGTTTTAACCAGGCTTCAATACATTTCAAATTAAAGGTGAACTGGTAATTTAAATCAAAATAGTCAATTCTCATTAAATTCACAGTAGTTATATTCTATAAAGTCACAGCAAATATTGAACCACGGTTCCTAGGGGAAATACAGGGTTAGGTTCCTGTGATCCTTTGGTCACATTCAACCAAATATAATAATGGTTTCTGTTTAAAGACACCTGTATAGACTATTGGTTATTTAACACTAAACCCAAGGCCAACAGCACATGCCTGAACAAAGGTTACCTAGCATACACAGTCTTCTTGCAATTAGGAACACTAGGCTGCACTTCAGTCCTCCCCTTGGGAGCCATTTTAAAGACAGAACTGTGGGAAAAAATGGCATTAAATAGACTGAAAAAAAGGACATTTGTTTACAGTACAACAGCTGAAACAAGGCAGAGCATCACCTTGTTTGACCTCAGCTGGGAACATAAGCTTCCAGAAACTGATTTTTTTAGTCTTTTTGCCAATCGGTTGTGTAAATCACCACCAAAGCACCATAAATATCCATTTTTAGTGTCACAAATAAATTTTTCTGAGTGGATGGTTTCAAAAATACAGAATCCGTGAATAAGAATGGACTATAGGCCGAAACCGGTTTGGCTCAGTGGATAGAGCGTCGGCCTGCGGACTGAAGGGTCCCGGGTTCGATTCCGGTCAAGGGCGTGTGCCTTGGTTGCGGGCACATGCCCAGTGGGAGGTGTGCAAGAGGCAGCTGATCGATGTTTCTCTCTCATCGATGTTTCTAGCTCTCTATCCCTCTCCCTTCCTCTCTGTAAAATATCAATAAAATATATTTAAAAAAAAAAAAAAGAATGGACTATAGCAGTATCAAATCAAGGTAGTTCAAACTAACTGTCATAAAGACATGAATTCTATGAGGTTTCTACTAAGCAACATCAAGAGCAAAGATGGCATCAATATATGCATTATGTAATTTTTTCCACTGGGATCCTTAAACTGGATTTCTTAAAAATGTAACAATTTTTTCTCATATCAAAATCTTCATACTAAAAAAACCTATATACCCAATTTGCTCAATATATCTTCCTTTCATGTAGTAAAAAAGTAAACAAATTATATTTTAATTAGTATTTCAACTACCTCTAATTACAAAATGCAGCAATTATTTTTAAAAAAAGATATGGCCCTAGCCAGTTTGGCTCAGTGGATAGAGCACTGGCCCTCAGATTGAAGAGTCCCAAGTTCAATTCTGGACAAGGGCATGTACCTCGATTGCAGGCTTGACCCTAGCCCCCATTCATGTATCTCTTTCACATCAATGTCTTGTGTCTCTTCCCCCTCCCTCCCACTCCCTAAAAATCAATGGAAAAATATCCTCAGGTAAGGATTAACAAAAATAAAGGAAAAAGAAAAGGTATGTTGATTGGACTACACCCATGTTTCTCTCATTGATGTTTCTCCCTCTCCCCCTCTCCCTTTCTCTCTCTAAAATCAATGTAAAAATATGTATTTTTAAAAAAAGACACAAACACACTTTGGGACAAAAATAGAAGGCATCTCATTAATTGCAAAACAGAGCAGCACAATGACTGCGAAGATGATTATCCTAGCAGCTAGGATAATCATTTTCCCAGTCATTGTGCTACCAGGACCTAGCTTAATGCTTTTTTGTTCACTTAGATGTGACTCTACTTGTTAATTCTACTGTTCCCCCTTTCTCTGGGCACTTGGTCCAACAGCTCCTGAACAGCCCTATTCCCTGCCAGAACATCCAGCCAAACTTCTCAAATACCATAATTCTAGCTATATTCCCCAAGTTTCCAGTGCTCAGTAAGCCTCTGTATCCAAGATGACAGTCAATTTTCTAACTTTTGATTATCCTGTAACCCTTCATAATGAGATCAACAAATAGTCATGTGGAATTTAATTGTCAAGGCAGCATGACTACAATAGTAATGTTGGTAAGAGCCCGTATTCCACCTCTCTCAATCACTGCATACAATTACTTGAGTAAAGAGCAATGAAATGATGAATAATCCAAAATAATTTACTTCTAAGTCAACTGAAAACTAGCACACATTCATAGTCCATCCTTTGTTACTAAATCGCAAACTCCATCTAGCCAAATCAAGTCAATAGTCTAAGATACAGGAAAAAAAAAAAAAAAGTCTAAGATCCAATTAGGTAAGATAGGAAGAAAATGCAGAAAATCCACAAGAGTAATTCAACTGACCATGTCTCTCAATTATATCACTGTTTTTAGATTTGACAAAAATAAACTATTATACACTGACCTTCTAAGACCTTAGACATAACGTAAGGGGAGTCCACACCTGAAGTTAATAAATAAATCTGGATGGTCAAATTAGAAAAGTATACCAACTATACTTAAAACTTCCAACATAAGAGAAGTCTGAATGAAACAGTTGAATTCTAAGATCAGAAAATACACTGAGTGGCCAGACTATTATAATCTCTGAACGCATAATAATCTGGCCACTCAGTGTATATGCTATATAATAAAAGCCTAATATGCAAATTGTCCCCTCGACCAGGAGTTCGACCAGCAGGCAGGCTGGCCAACCGCCCATGTCCCCTCCCCCTGGCCAGGCTGGCCGGACCCCAACCATGCACAAATTCATACCCTAAGCCTCTAATACACACACACACACACACACACAGAGTGGCCCGATTATTATGTGTTCAGAGATCATAATAATCTGGCCACTCAGTGTATATTCAGTAGGCTAAGTTAGGTAAATACTTTATAATACATATTTGTGAATGAAATGAGCTGATAGGGAAAGAAAAAAAAGATTAAACACAAAATGAAAATAAAACATAACATACAAAATACAATTTTATGGTTTAGCTCAGTGGTCGGCAAACTCATTAGTCAACAGAGCCAAATATCAAAAGTACAACGATTGAGCCAAAGCCGGTTTGGCTCAATGGATAGAGCGTCAGCCTGCGGACTGAAGGGTCCCGGGTTAGATTCCGGTCAGGGGCATGTACCTTGGTTGCGGGCACATCCCCAGTGGGAGGTGTGCAGGAGGCAGCTGATCGATGTCTCTCTCTCATCGATGTTTCTAGCTCTCTATCCCTCTCCCTTCCTCTCTGTAAAAAATCAATAAAATATATTTTAAAAAAAGTACAACGATTGAAATTTCTTTTGAGAGCCAAATTTTTTAAACTTAAACTTCTTCTAACACCACTTCTTCAAAATAGACTCGCACAGGCCGTGGTATTTTGTGGAAGAGCCACACACAAGGGGCCAAAGAGCCGCATGTGGCTCGCGAGCCGCGGTTTGCCGACCACTGGTTTAGCTGAATACAGAATACCCCAATACTGCTGTACTCTTACGAATGTTTAGAAAGGCGTGGGCAAACTACAGCCCGCGGGCCGGATACGGCTATTCTATCCGGTTCTCTTGCTCTCCCCTCCGCTCCTTTACTTTGAATTTATATTAGTTCACACAAACACTCCATCCATGCTTTTGTTCCAGCACTCCGGTCCAGTTTAAGAACCCATTGTGGCCCTCGAGTCAAAAAGTTTGCCCACCCTGGTTTAGAATCACATAAAAATTCTCTTTAATACTGCTTTTGTAGTTTGGGGACAGAAAGTTTGTAGCAAAAAATCAAGATCCCTAAAATGTTTTATCTAAAAATGTGCTACAAAGAACTTTCATTTAGTATTTTAAGATTTCTACAATTATCAAAATTAAATCTACATCTTTAACTCCTATCAATTTTAAGTACCACCACGAGCCCACCATTCTCTAAGAATAGTTTCTTTTTTAAAAATATATTTTTATTTATTTTTTTACAGAGAGGAAGGGAGAGGGAGAGAGAGTTAAAAACATCGATGAGAGAGAAACATCAATCAGCTGCCTCCTGCACACTCCCTACTGGGGATGTTCCCGCAACCAAGGTACATGCCCTTGACCGGAATCGAACCTGGGACCCTTGAGTCCACAGGCTAAAGCTCTATCCACTGAGCCAAACCGGTTAGGGCTCTAAGAATAGTTTCTTAAAACATAAAGTGGTTCTTTCCCAATAGCTCCGTTGGTTAGAGTGTCATCCCGATACTTCAAAGTTGTGGGTTCAATCTGCAGACAGGGCACATACAAGAATCCACCAATGAATGCAAAAATAAGTGGAACAACAAATGGTTGTTTCTCTCTCTCCCCTCCCCAGCGTAGCCCCCTAAAAGAAAAAGAAAAGAAAAACAAACAAAACATAATTGAGGGGAGAGGGATCCAAGATGGCGGCGTAGGTAAACACCTAAACTGCTGCCTCGCACAACAATTTCAAAACTACAACTAAAAGACAAAACGTCTATCACCCAGAACCACGGGAAAGCTGGCTGAGTGGAAGTTCTACAACTAGAAGGAGAGAGCAAACAGCATTGAGAGGTGCACAAGTGCTGAAAAGCTGAGGTACGGAGGCGCGCGAATCAGGCTGGTGGCAGGCGACTGGGAGCGCTGCTTTTTTCAACCCGAAGGGAAACAAGCTCCCAATTACTCCGTACTCCAGTTTCTGGGGAGACGTGGGGGACCCAAACTCCTACGGGGAGAAGCTGGACTGTCTGCCATCAGGTCGGAAAGTGAGGGTGGCTTGCTTGCAGGGCTGTGCGCAGGAATAATTGTTTACTGCACTGGGGCGCGGGGTCGCGGTCAGAGACGCAGAGCCAGCTTACTGGCAGCCATCGCTGTTTGCCACACCCTAGCCTAGTGATGCCCTGAGACCCTGCCCCGGACAACCTACAAACCCACCCAAGCTCCAAGCAGCGGCTTTAGCATATGAATGACCTGCCCCATCACAGCTTAACCTAGCAAACTTGCAGCCCGGGTCAGACAGCTCCAAAACCTCCAAACCCCAAGCAAAGAGGAGAAAACTGTAGTTCTTGCTGTAGCTCCTGGGGTGGCCTCAGACAGTAGCTGACCTGCACCCCATTGGAGATCCAGAAGCCAGTGTACCTAGTGGTCAGTGTGAGACACCAGATTTCAACTCCTCACATCCATAAGTGACACATTCAAGAGGCAGACTCAGTGAGCACCAAAGCCCCACTGAAGCAAGTCCTGCCCCCTAAGCGTGTCTCCAGCGCAGCAGTTCTTCCATTATAGACACAGCGGGTCCTCACAGCCAACTGGCCTGGAGGTCAATTCCTCCCAGTGTACCAACAGCAATCAAGGCTTAACTACACCAAGACTTTGCACTCAGCCCACAAAGGGGTGTACCAAGAGCGTCCACCTCAGGTGATTGGGGAGGCTGAGCTACTGGCCCCTATAGGTCACCTCCCACACAAAGCCACTCCATCAACACAAGGAAGCAGCAAAATGCAGAGACAAAGAAACATGTCACGAATGAAAGAAATGGAGGAAAGCAAACTACTGGACGACACAGAGTTCAGAACCACATTTATAAGGTTACTCAAGAATCTTCTAGCCCTAACGAGTTTGGCTCAGTGGACAGAGCGTCGGCTTGCGGACTCAAGGGTCCCAGGTTTGATTCCGGTCAAGGGCATGTACCTTGGTTGCGGGCACATCCCCAGTAGGGGGCGTGCAGGAGGCAGCTGATCGATGTTTCTCTCTCATCTGTGTTTCTAACTCTCTATCCCTCTCCCTCCCTCTCTGTAAAAATTCAATAAAATATATTTTAAAAAAAAAAGAATCTTCTAAAAACCGCTGAGGAATTTAATGAGACCTTTAAGGATCTTAATGAGAATGCCAAAAAAAAATGGAAAAGGACCAGTCAGAAATTAAGCATACACTCTCTGAAATAAAGAATATACAGAAACTCAACTGTAGATCAACGTACCCCAAGAATCAAACCAAAGATCTAAAATATGAGGAAACAAAAAACACCCAACCAGAAAAACAAAAAGAAAAAAGAATCCAAAAATATGAAGATAGTGTAAGGAGCCTCTGGGACAACTTTAAGCGTACCAACATCCGAAGTTTTGGGGTGCCAGAAGAAGAGAGAGAGCAAAATAATGAAAACCTACTAGAAGAAATAATGACAGAAAACTTTCCCTACCTGGGAAAGAAATAGACCTACAAGTTCAGGAAGCGCACAGAACCCCATACAAGAGGAATCCAAAGAGGACCACACCAAGACACATCATAATTAAAATGCCAAGAGCAAAAGACAAAGAGAGAATCTTGAAAGCAGCAAGAGAAAAACGGTTACCTACAAGGGAGCACCCATACGACTGTCAGCTGATTTCTCCGCAGAAACTATGCAGGCCGGACAGGAGTGGCAAGAAATATTCAAAGTGATGAACAGTAAGAACTTACAACCAAGATTACTCTACCCAGCAAAGCTATCATTCAGAGTTGAAGGTCAGATAAAGAGCTTCACAGACAAGAAAAAGCTAAAGGAGTTCATCACCACCAAACCAGGATTACATGAAATGCTGAAGGGTATTCTTTAAGAAGAGGAAGAAGAAGAAAAAGGTAAAGATAAAAATTATGAACAACAAAATGACATCAAATACATACCTACCAACAAGTGAATCTAAAAAATCAAGTGAATAAAAAAATCTAAAGAACAGAATGGACTAGTGAATATAATAGAATCAGGGACATAGAAAGGGAGTAGACTGACAATTCTCAGGGGGAAGGGGGTGTGAGGGGTGTGGGAAGAGATTGGACAAAAATCTTACACCTATGGATGAAGACAGTGGCGGGGGGTAAGGGCATGGGGTGGGGTGGGGAATCAGGTGGAGGGGAGCTATGGGGGGGGGGGAGAGGAACACCTGTAATAATCTGAACAATAAAGATTTATTTAAAAAAAAAACACACATAATTGAACCATAATCTTCTTAGTGATTTGTGACTGTTCCAAATAGAAAAAAACTGGGAAACCATGTCTCAAAGGGCTCACATGAGTTTGAAAACCATAATCTTGAAGGGTAAAGATCAACTCTAGCAATATGATAGAGCAGAGCTTCCCCAGCATTACAGGTATGCCAGGATACTGATCCTCATCCTCAACGTTTCATACACCTAGCTTCCAACCTCCACTACCTCACCCATTTTAATGTGCTATTCAAAAATTATTTTCTGCATGTGCCACAACATGAAAAAACGTTGGGAGGCACAATTAAGGTGATACTAAAGCAGTTACAACTTCAACTTTAAAATAGATATTCTCCAAGGAGAAATGCAAAGTTTACCCTTAGTTATGGATCCTAAAGAATATTTCATTTTTATCAATTTGAGTAATCAAATTCTATGTTAATTTGTATAGTATGTAAAATACAGTTCCTCTTACTGCTTAAGTAACCTCTTCAGCAGCAGTAATATCCTGCTGTGGTTAAGATAAAGAAATCTGGCCTGGCCAGCGTGGCTCAGTGGTTAAGTGTCGACCTATGAACCAGGAGGTCACGGTATGATTCCCGGTCAGGGCACATGCCGGGGTTGCAGGCTTGATCCCCAGTGGAGGACGCGTAGGAGGCAGCCAATCAGTGATTCTCTCTCATCACTGATGTTTCTATCTATCTCTCCCTCTCCCCTCCTCTATGAAATCAATAAAAATATTTTTTAAAAAATCTGAAAACATTTTAGGTAAGGACTTGGTCAGAGCACAGAATTGGTGCATTCTATACTTCCCAAGCATTCTAACAGAAATCCTCCAAATATACATTTCCTAACCTCCTTCCATGCTTTTTCTCCACAACACGATCACCTTCTAATATGTAATTAACTTAAATATTTTGATCCTGTCTCTCCCAATTAGACTTTTTATATCCAAAAAGGCAGAAATCTTGTCTACTTTTGTTCACTGCTATATCCCCAGCACCTTAGATGAGTAGGTCCTCACAAAATTACTGATGAGTGAATGAACAAATTTGGCTGCAGTTTTATGTGTAATTTAATTGTTTTGAAAAAAGTTAACCTTTGCTATTAAGATGGTCAAGTAAATTTGTTCACCAAAGACAGAATAATCACAGAAAGTTGTTTGAAAAATCTTGATTTATGTATATTAAAGTATTTGTCAAGATACTACCAGAAAATCTGAGATATTTTAAAAGTATAAATAAAAGGACAGACATAGTTTTATTTTAGCTAAATGAGGGAACATCAGTTTTCCATTCCTCTCATCAGAAAACACAAAGGAATAAAGGGTGATAAGACAGTTAAATGTAGTACTTGGGACAAGGAAAGTATTACACTGGCAAGTTTTTTTTTCCCCCATTGCTTAAGTCGCCATGTAAAATTCATAATTATCAATATTAAGTTCTTTACTGACTCATTTTTCTCTTAAAAACAAACCTGCCCTTTCCAGACACTTGAAGCCTAAATCTAACCAGCAAATTAGTTATTCCCATACTTCTCTTGTGAGAAATCATCACAAATATTGTGGATTTTAATCTTAATTCTCAGTCTTAAAACAAACATTTTTAACCTTAATACAAATAATCTTAAACTGGTCATATAGCCTAGCTACCGTTCAACTAGTGTTCCAGTTCCTTTTGGGGCCTCAAATGACGGAACTTCTCTCACATCTCTGGGGAGATTAGTGTAAAGTATAAAGTTTCCTGAAATTGTTCTTGTTTTTCCTCTGCACCATTTCATGACATCTTTTCAACTAGGAATGTTCTATACTTATTTTTTTCCTATTCTGCAGGAAAGTCCAGAGGGAGAAGCAACGATAAAAAACAACAACATACAACCAAAACTGTATGAAAAACAGGTTGAAAGGGGATAACACAAAAGCACAGAAGTAAATGAGAACCCAAATATGTGCACAAAAGAGGAAGATGATGAAAAAAGGAGAAGAGATAAAAGAAAACTACTGTTCTGGCCTACAAAGGAGAAAAATCCAGAGGGGGACACTTGCTTATTATTCAAGAAACAAAAGCTCAAAATCCTTCTAAGAAAAACGTGGTCTCTTTCTTTACTTGAGGAGTCGTTGTTAAAATCTAAAAAGCGCTCGGTGGACACTCACACGAGAGTTCTACCTTCTCTTCCTACGTGTTTTGACACAGGTAGTCTTCACTGGTAAATCAAGTGCAGGCTATAGATAACGTGGAGTCAATCTCTACAAAACTCCAATTGTGGTTGCCATCTTTGCCAGAAAAACACATACAAATTCCTTGGATTCGGGAAATAAGGGTTCTATTAAGTTGGAAAGCCAGGAAACCACGCATTGCCAAGTCAGGTAGATGCGACACGGGTTAACAAACAGCTCCTACCAAACGAAGGTTCCACTGAAGATCAGGGGAAGAGAAAGGGCAAAGGGCTGCAGGCTGACCGCTACCACAAGGGTGGGGCGCCGCAGGGAGGAAAACCGAAGCCCAGCTATCCCGGGAGGTCTACGGGGTCGTGACTCGGCTCTCGAGGACATCGCATGTTCGGCGGCCAGTGATGTCGATGGACTAAGGGCAGCTTCGGGGAGAGGGAGAAAGCGGGCTGCTGTCCGCTGAGTGCGGAGGCTCATAGAGAAAGGTCCCCAAGAGGCAAAAAAATTAAGGGGCAAAAGGAGAGCCGAGGGGCCGAGCAGTCGGGGAGGCCGGCGTGGGAGGCCTGGGCAGAGGCCGCCAGCCGCCCTCCCCGGGAACGCCTTTTCAGCTCCCCCACACTCAGCCCCTCTCGGGGCCGCTCCTGCCCGGCGACGGCGGCCAGAGCAGCTGTTTCCGCCGGGCCGGGGACCGCGGAGGAAAGGCATCCCTGGGGCGGGCGGGCAGGCCGGCAGCGGCCAACTGTGCGAGCGGAAGACGACTCCGAGACGACAGCCGCCGAGCCAACGCCAAACTTCGCCCGTCCCTGCCCTTCGCCTTCTTTATCCCCCAACTTTCCGGCCGGCTGGTGTCCGCTTCGACCGACCGAGCCCGCCGCCGCCCCCCCTCCCCGCCCTTCTTTTCGCCGCCTCTCACTCCTCCCCAGTGCCCGAAGACTGGGGAAGGACTGGCGGCTAGGGCCGCTCCCGAGCCCGCCCGGTGCCCCTGAGTCCCAGACACCGCCCCCGACGAAACGCTCGCATCCTCTCGGAGGCTCCCTCGCCCGCCCAGATGCTGCAAACCCCTCTCACCTGCATTGACGCCATGATGGAACCATCCCCCCCTCCCCCCCCACAAGGCCGGCGAGGCCAGAGACGCAGGGGGCGGAGCCGCCGTGCTCGCGTCACGCCGCGGGGCCCCAGCATCCCGGGCGCGGGGGCGGGGCCTCCAATGGAAGAGAATGGCGCGACGGGATTGGCTGGCGCGCTGGGCGCACGCGGGAGGGACGGGCGGGGAGGAGGTAAATGGTACTGTCAGGATCCTCGGTCCCATCCTGCTGTCGGGCGTCCGCCGCGAGCCCACCGGCTGCCCCGATCGCGTGGGGAAAGCGTCTCCGGGTCTGAGCTGGCCACCGTTGCTTTTTTTTGTCTGTTCTCCGAGATCCTGATGATGTCCGGATTCGTGGGGTTTTTTTCTGGTTTGTTTTATTTTTCCAACCACAGGTATATGGTACAGATTTCCCCTTTCGGATGGCTTTCCCCACCTTTGTGCCCACTTTCACACCCTTGGGGATGGAAAAAACTTTCCGCGGGGCTGCTTTCTGGTCTTTTCGAACATGGAAGGCTTCTTATAGCCCTAATTTGGGAAGAAAGACACGAGTTTCCTTGTGCAACGGAGTGAGAATTGAAAGCAGAACAACACTTTGCTTTAAGCGTAGGTTTTGTAGAGCTTTAAGCGTAGGTTTTGTAGAGCTGAAACTTGCCCGGAAGGGAAGGGAAATCTTTGAAAATTTTTTTCCACCCCTTCATCCCAGCCCCTCAGTTTAAAACTTTACGCGTATCAGTCAGTAATAGTTACGGTTGTTACAGCATTGACATTTGGTTAGACATTTGACCCTAGACATGAATTTCTTTGTTTAATGTATCAGTGTCACGTTGTAACATACACATATCTTCTGTCACATCCATACTTCAATCTGTTCGTGGTAGACAGTTATGTGGTCATTCGACATAGGGATGAATTTGAATAGGGAAAGCTGAGCATACAAAATTTATTCTGGGGATGCACCAGTTCTGCCAAAATTTATCAGAAGTCACGTTTAAAAAAGCGATTCCAAAACTGAAGATGTCATTGGTTTATAAGAGGAAAATGGAAGCCAAAGGCTTTCACCTTGTATTCTATCTCTAAAAAATGAAGGGGTGTGATATATTGAGTTGAAGGCTTTTACTTAACCAGAATGAAAGCTTAAAACCTCTCATTTCATTCACTTGGAGACCTTTTAGAAATTTCTATAAGATTTAAGTACAAGAGCAATGTAGGATATCATCATTTCCACACTTAAATTATGTTCTCTGGGAAATTCCCTAATGTAGAATGTGTTCAAAATGAAAAAGATCTTTAAAATACACCAATTATTCTATGGTATAGAGAGGAAGTTACTATATTGGTATACTTTTTTTTTTTTTTTTTTTTTGCTCTCAGACTTCCACCCTAATTGCCAGAAATGGGCTGGTTTTCCCTTTTTGTGCAAAATGACCTTGTCCTTAAGGAATGTTTGGAGGCTCTTGGCAACCAAGAATAATCCGGAAGCACATCAGGTGTTAGCCCAGTGTGTTGTCAACATTTCAACTGTGAGTAAAACTCACATGTACCAATGAAAGAGAAAAGCTTTTCCAGATTCATTTTCTTTGGAGATTTTTTTATCCCATCATCTCAGAAAATTGCTCCAGAAGATCACATTTTATCATCTAAGGTTCACTTGTTTAAAAGCTGATTTTCCCTAAAGTGTGAGTGACATCAGATGACCCCACAAACAAAGCATTATGACATCATCAGAGCCAACAACCTGCTGTGACAAATATGAGGAAAGGGGTTATGGGAATCTTAACATGCCTCACAGTAAAATCAACATCTGGTCCCTTGTGTTTTATGTGTGTTAAAAAGGATCTTCATGGGAGGGAAAAGTCAGTACCGCACATGCTTATGAAATTTTGTATTTCAGGGAGTTACCTGACCCCACAAGTCCACCCATTGGCAGAGGTGTGTAAGCCTCAAGATGGGAACACCTTTACTAAAGAGGTGGTAATGGAGATCAGCTCACTCTCTTTCCCTTCCAAACCTATCTTTTACAGAGACATAGTTGCATAGCACTTCTTTTCATTTATTTATGTTCCAGTCTTCCTGAAAAGCAGGGTGCTGTGTGGAAAGCTCTGGATTGGGAACCAGGAGAGTTGAGCGCTTGCCTGATCCTTCCCAGGGGTGATGGTAAACAGCTAACAGATGTGGCACAGGGACCAACCGTGCAGAACAGAAGCGGCTCATGCTGGGGCAGGGATCTGGGTGCTGCCTGCCTGGTGGGCTGGATCAAGGGGAGCTCTGTGGGTATTCAGAAGCCACTGAAGGGAGATCCTTATGGGGGGCGGGGGCGGGTGTTGAGGGCACTGGCTCTTTACTAACCTCTATAGAAGTATTTTAGTGTTTTCTTCTGGGGAGGGGGGACAGAAATCTTCTAAAAGTAGATTGTGGTGATGATTGCCCAACTGTATAAATTTACTCAAAATGATTGAGTTATTATCATGGGTGAAGTTTATGGTATCTAAATTATACCATAATAAAGCTGTTCAAAGGAAAAGTCATTTCAATGTGTTATCACAGCCAACACCAGTAAGGCCTAGATGGCCTTCAGAATTGCTCTCCCCGTAATGGTATGAGACAATAGTGCGATCAGCTGTCTCCCTGGGTCTGCATTTTTCCAAAGCTTTCCAGATAAGTTATTTCCATTGTGAAAAAATTCCATAATGGTGTCATCACCATTTCTATTGCTATCTTTCACCTGCTCGTAAGGCTTCCCCTGCCCAATCACATAGTCTTCTTTGCTATATTGCTTAGGAGGACAGCAGCCCTAGTGCTTTTGTCTCTGCCAAACAGTTCTTTCTCAGCCTGTGACCTTATGTCCTGCCTAACTTCCCCATCCATTTTTTGTGTGAGCATTTTTGCCTGATCTTGTTAACATGTATTAGGAAAGGCACTAGATTTGAAATCAAAAGGCCTAGATTTGAATCCTAACTCAGCTTCTTCTTAGTTCGGTGACCTGGAGTTGGTCACTTAAATGTCTCTGGACTTAGTTTGTCCTCCGTAAAATGGGGGTAAAAATGCCCACATGCAGTTTGTGGTGGAGTCTCGATGAGATGATGTAGAGGAGCTCCATGAACTGCACAGCAGCCATACCTGATGTTTCTCCTACAGTACTCTGTTCTCTCTCCAGTCGGCAGATGAGATGCTGGCTAGAGATAAGAAGTGAGGTATACGGCCATGACTGAGAAATACCCATGCCAAGATCCCCAGATTTCATATCACTGTGAACACAGACAAGTCTGGGCAGGCACTCTCTCTGACCTGAACTCTTCATAGACCAACTTTCGAGGTTGGGATGTTGCCTCGCCCTACCCCACCCAAGGTCCTTGCCCGAACGTGGCACCCTCCCACGCCTGCCCTTATTATTGACAGTAATGATAACATCTACCTTGGGTTGAATATTTCCATGTGCCACACAGGCACTGTGAGAGGCACTTGCATTTCCTGTATTATTTAAAGTTTAAAACAGCATTATGAGGTTCGGAAGCCAATTCCCATTTCCAGGTTAGGAAGAGGCTTAGAGAGGCAGCTTGTGAACAGCAGAGTCAGGCTTCTACTTTGGGAACGCAAACTCTGTGACTCTGAGACTGACTTATTTGACTAGTGTGTATGCAGCGTTGTCCTTCCAATGCCAAGTAACTAATCAAATTGAGTCATTTTAAACTTGAACGTAATAGACAAGGTGGGTTTTACATTTCACCAAGAATATCTGATGCCCCCAAATACACCTAATTGGTGGATTTTCACAGTTTGACAAAGTAAAAAAATTAAATTAAAATGTGGCAATTTTGACCAAAAAGCACATACTGAATGCCAGGCACCACGGATATAAAGATGACTAAGACACAGTTCCCATAGTCGCATCGCTTACGATCAGGAAAACAGATGAAAGAAAGGTTTTGACAGAACATGGGAAAGCTACTTGCTGCCTACGATGGGATGCTAGGTGAGGCTCAAGTAGTCTTGCCTAGGAGCTGAAGACAGCCTCCTGGAAGAGCTAAGGCCTGAGCAGAGGTGAAAAGGGGTAGAAGAGAGGCTTCCTGAGAGGGAGCATGCATGTAATTGGTGTCTACAGGGGATGTCAGTTTGGTTTTGCCCAATGGAAAGTGATGGGAGGAGCTGGGAGGCAAGAGGCAGGCGAGACTTGGTCATGGAAGGCTTTGTTGGCTGACGAGGAAGTTGGACTTCCTCTTAGAAACCATTTGGCGAATTTGAGGTATTATCAAATGGAAAGTGATAAGGCCAGATTTGTGTTCTGGACTGACTGCTCTGGTAGCTGAACAGATTTATCACAGAAGATCAAACAAAAACCAGAGAAGGAAGCTGTTGGAAGGGTCAAACAAAAATCAGAGACATGATGACGGGGGCTTGGTCAAGGGCATATTGAGGAAGAAAATGAAGGACTCTAGAGATATTTAGGGAGGGGACATACTAGACTGGGATTGTTAGTATGTAGGGACAAGGAAAGAGTTGAGCACCAGGTTTCTGATTTGAAAATACAGGAGTTGTCAGAATGGCTATCATCAGCAAATC
This sequence comes from Plecotus auritus, assembly GCF_963455305.1. Classification (NCBI taxonomy): domain Eukaryota; kingdom Metazoa; phylum Chordata; class Mammalia; order Chiroptera; family Vespertilionidae; genus Plecotus; species Plecotus auritus. The sequence goes on from NC_137777.1 coordinate 42,888,408, forward strand.
AACAAACTACAAGTGCTGGTGAGGATGTGGAGAAAAAGGAACCCTTGTACACTGCAGGTGGGAATGCAAACTGGTGCAGCCACTGCGGAAAACAGTATGGATTTCCTCAAAAAATTAAAAATGGCCCTAGCCGGTTTGGCTAAGTGGATAGAGCGTTGGCCTGCCAACTGAAAGGTCCCAGGTTCGATTCCAGTCAAGGGCACATGCCTGGGTTGTGGGTATGATCCCCAGTAGGGGACTTGCAGGAGGCAGCCGATCCATGATTCTCTCTCTACATGGATGTTTCTATCTCTCCCTCTCCCTTCCTCTCTGATATCAATAAAAATATATTTTTTAAAAAATGGAACTCCCAATGGACCCAGTAATCCCACTTTTAGGAATATATCCCAAGAAATCAGAAACACCAATCAGAATATATGCTTCCCTATGTTTATAGCAGTGCAATTTACAATAGCTAAGATTTGGAAATAGCCCAAGTGCCCATCAGCAGATAAGTGGATTAAAAACCTGTGTTACAGCCAGAACCGGTTTGGCTCAGTGGATAGAGCATCAGCCTGTGGACTGAAAGGTCCCAGGTTCGATTCCGGTCAAGGACATGTAACTTGGTTGCGGGCACATCCCCAGTGGGAGGTGTGCAGGAGGCAGCTGGTCGATGTTTCTCTCTCATCGATGTTTCTGACTATCACTCTTCCTTCCTCTCTGTAAAAAATCAATAAAATATATTAAAAAAAAACAAAAAAAAACCTGTGTTACATCTACACAATGGAATACTACGCTGCTATTAAAAAAGAACTTTCACCATTTGCAACAGCATGGATGGACCTGGAGAGCATTATGCTAAGTGAAATAAGCCAGTAGGAGAAAGATAAGTATTACATGATCTCACTCATTTTTGGAATATAATGAACATAAACCGATGAACAAAAATAGATACAGAGTCATAAAAGCATCGAACAGACTGACAAATCTCCGAGGGAAGGCAGAGGAGGGGAAGAGTAAGAGATCAACCAAAGGGCTTGCATGCATGCATGTAAGCATACGCAATGGACACAGATAGTAGGGGGGTGAGGGCATGTGCTGGGGGATAGGAGCAGAGGGGGAGAGGTCAATGGGGGAAAGAAACATGTAATAATTTCAACAATGAAGGATTTTTAAAAAAGAAGCCCTAGGCGGTTTGGCTCAGTGGATAGAGCATCAGCCTGGGGACTGAAGGGTCCCAGGTTCAATTCTGGTCAAGGGCACATGCCAGGGTTGTGGGCTCAATCCCCAGTGGGGGGGTGGGCGTGCAGGAGGCAGCCGATCATTGATGTTTCTATCTCTCTCTCCCTCTCCCTTCCTCTCTGAAATCAATAAAAATATACAAAATAATAAAAAGAAAGAAAATACAGGAGTTGATAGAAATAAAAGGAATGATAGTAAAGGGGGAAAATATAATTCCATTTTGGACATGTATGAAGATTTTAAGCTTCATATAGGACATCTGTCCTACCTTTTTCAAGTGGAAGTTGTAAAATATATCTCAAATGAATTTGCTAGGAAAACCTGGGGACAGAGGTTCAACTGATATGGAGGACTCCTTTCTGTCTGTCTCTGTGGAGATCTAGGTGGCCTCTAGTCCTAGACTCTCAACCATCCAACTCATATCCAGCTCAGTAAGCCCAGGATAGTTCCAGCTACAAAGATCTGGGAGGGGCTCTAATTGGCTTAGTTTTAATCAGCTCCATCTCTCAACCAATCAGTGATGAAAGAGGTGAGATACTCTGATTGGTAGGGTCTGGCTTGCAGCATGGGTGGGCCAGGGGTCAGCCCCAATCGAATCACATGTAAAGAGAGCTCTTGGAAGGAAGAAGCTGCTTATTCTACAATGAGGGAAGACAAGAGGAGAGATGCCAGAGAGACAAAAAGCATAGTCCACTACTACATCTGAAGGGAATATATTCAGCAGGTAATTCTGCATCACAGGCCTGAAGCTGGAGAGGGTGGGGAGAAGCTTTCATTTGGGTGTAGTATGGGATTGATTTTAACATTAGATGGCCTGAATTTTTCTTCTTTTTTTTTAGAGGAAGGGAGGGAGGGAGGAAAGATCATGTGAGAATGAAACATTGATCAGTTGCCTCCCACACACACCCCGACCGGGATTGAACCCGAAACCTGGGTAAGTACCCTGACTGGGAATTGAACGTCTGGTGTATGGAGGATGCTCCTACCAACTGAGTCAGCCCCAGAAGGAGCCCAGTTCATTTAGTAAAATGATTACATTTGAAAACATGAGAATAAAGAGATCATTTCAACAGAGTTTGGGAGAAAGAAGAATATGATCCTGAGGTCAGAAGCTAGGGGAATACCAACATTTATGAGGAGAGTAACCTAGCAGCCTAAAGAGAGTGGAGGAGGGAGTAAGTTGTCAGTAATGTAAATTCATCTCAGGATTTGTTTTTAAAGAAACAACTGGCGAGTATATCAGTGGTCTGCATCAGATTACTTTTTGAATTGTGGTGTGAACTGCTAAGTGAAGCCATAGAGACATCAAGAGGCTTAGCTGAGAAGACAAAGAGGGAGATCAGACTATACTAAAGACAAATGCCAGATAGAGGGTGGGGGAAATTTTGTTTTCTTGTTTGTTTTCAGAAAGATATTTGACTATTTTCATATGCCAAAAGGAGTCACCAGAAAGAGAGAGAGAAGTTTGAAGAGGGAAGGATCATATATATTTAGTTTGATGTTGAGGAAGTCTCCTAATAGCTTCTTAAATCATAATAGCATAGAACTGGGGGAAATAGAATCCGAGGATATGGCAGGGTAGATGAAACCACAGGATAAACACCGTACATGGTCCTAGAGCATGAATTTTACTGTTTAGTAGCTTATTTAAAATAGAATATTCTTTAGACTCTTTGATATTCAAGGGCACACTTAGGATTACTTAAGTGGAAACTTAGAGAATCACTGAGGTAAATATTAAATTTCAACCTGTTGCTTGTTTCTTTGCTTATTGGCTTTGTCAACTGCAATAAAAAGCAGCAAAGAATTTAAAATTGTTAGAGAGGCCAACTGTGAAGGGACTCTTCTGGCCAAAGATAAGATGGTTTGAGCAACAAAACAAGGACTGCAATAAACTGAAGCACATCCACATGGAAATACATGGATACATATATGCATCTCTATGTACACACATACACAATCATATTATGCCCTAAATTCATAATGATATAAGAAAAACCCCGCACTGATCACCTTTTGAATTGCTAGGTCACCAACTCATTTGGGGGAAAGGGGAAACATTAACTTTTTTCTACCTTTCCTCTATGCACTGTATTTCAAGATAACCAAATGGTTGATAAAGGGGAGCCCTTTCTTATAGGAGAATTTCAGCTATTGCACATAGAAGCTATGAAGAAATAAGAAGAAAAATTTTGCAAACTTTAGTGAAGTAATGGAGCCCAACATCAATCATTAATGGGTATTAAAGCAATCAGATGAAAAGCTGAGGGGGAACTTTATCATGAATGGATCATGATGACACACCTGAACCAACCTGGAAATGGTACAATGGGAAGTAACATGAAATGCTCTTGCCAAAAAGCCTAATCAAGACTATCTCATGATCAGTTTATAGGAAATAAGGGCGAGAGAGGTGCAAAACAGAAAACTTTTAAAGCCACATCATGAGGCTATAAACAGCTGAAGTCAGATAGGAAATTCAACAAGACAAATGATGCAGTCTTCAATAAGTGGCTACCTAAGGAAAAAAAGAAAGAAGACACAAATTACTAAAGCCAGAAACAAAAGGGGGCAATCCCATGGACATTAATGGGATAAAGGGATATTATGAACAACTCTATGCTCACAAATTTGATAACCAAGATTAAATGGACCAATTTCTTGAAAAATACATCTAATACAGAAGTAATAGACATGTAAATAGGCCTACATCTATCAAAGAAATTGAATCAATAATAACCATCCAAAACAGAAAGTACCAGGCCCAGATACATTCACTGATGAATTATACCAAGCATTTAAGCAAGAAATTATTCTATTTCCCTATAATCTTTTCAAGAAGATAGAAATAGCCCTGGCCAGTTTGGTTCAGTGGATAGAGCGTCGGCCTGAGGACTGAAGGGTCCCGGGTTCTTCAATTCCTGTGAAGGGCACATGCCCGGGTTCCGGGCTTGATCCCCAGTGGGGGGCGTGCAGGAGGCAACTGACTGATGATTCTCATCATTGATGTCTCTCTCTCTCTCCCTCTCTGAAATCAATAAAAATAAATTTAAAAAAATATGTTAAAAAAAAGATAGAAGTAGAGGTAATACTTCCTGACTTCTTTTATAAGGCCAGTATTACCCTAATATGAAAACCAAAGGCAATACTATAAAATCTCAGATCAATATAGCTCATGAATGTAGGTGCAAAAATCCTCAACAAAATACTAGCTTATCTAATCTCACAATATATAAAAAGAGTAATTCATGATCAAGTAGGATGTTAGGGTCCCATTTTCACTTGGATATCTTAATGATCACTTGCCCTTTTTCCTTCTTCTCCATGAAAGAGAGAGAAATGCCTTAGTTGTCTTGACCCAACAATAGGTCCATACGATACTAGTCAACAATTAGATCCTGTGGCCAAAGGTTTCCCTCCCTGTATGTGCAAGAGACAACAATGGGCTCTCCACTGACTCTTCGTGTGCCTCATTCAGTGTAAGCTTTTTTCACTCTCATAGACTCAGGGCTATGTGGTAGAAGACAAACCTCCTATGAAGTTCTTTCATTATCTCCTTCTAACGTCTAGTGCCCCCTGTAATATTCTGAACCTTGCTACTCTCCTTCCCTCCCATGAAACCCCTGACATTAACAGACCAACTAGTCGCATGGCTGCTTTGTCTCAGTGGATAGAGTGCTGGCCCACGGACTGAAGGGTCCCGGGTTCGATTCTGGTCAAGGGCACATATTTCAGTTGCAGGCTCTATCCCCAGCCCTGGTCAGGGTGTGGGCGGGAGGCAACCAATCCATGTGTCTCTCTCACATAGATGTTTCTGTCTCTCCCCCTCCCTTCCACTCTGTCTAAAAATCAGTGGAAAAAATATCCTCTGGTGAGGATTAATAAAAAACAAAAACAGACCAACTAGCAAGTCCTTGAATTGATTTAAAGAAACACCTCTTGAAAATGCTGAATTAGCTTGATTTACTGATAGTTCTTACCTAAAAGATGAAACAGGCCAGTATCAAACAGGCTATGTTATTATCTCTATAAATGAAACCACTGAGGGGGACAAAAAGAGGGGAAATAGGGGACATCTGTAATATTTTTTTAAAATGTATTTTTATTGATTTCAGAGAAGGGAGAGGGAGAGAAAAACATCGATAATGAAAGTGAATTATTGATCAGCTGCCTCTTGCATGCCCCTTACTGGGAATCAAGCTGGCAACCTTGGCATGTACCCTTGACTGGAGGTGAACTTGGGACCCTTCAGTCCACAAGCAGATGCTCTATCCGCTGAGCCAAACCAGCTAGGGCTGTAATATTGTCAACAATTTTTAAAAAAATGAAACCACTGAGGCCAGTCCAATGCCTCAGGAACCTTCTCCCCGACAAGCAGAGCTCTGTGCATTAACCAGAGCTTGCAATGTGGCCACAGGTCAAACGGCTGACATTCATACTGACAGCAGGTATGCCGTTGGTTTACCCATGACTTGGTATGCTTTGGAAACAGAGAAGAGTCTTGACTTCTGGACAAAAGATGAAAAAAAACAACAGTTTTTACGTTTTCAAACTCTCAGAGGCTATCTAGTTACCTAGATTTTTAGCCATCATAAAATTCCTGGACATGCCATGGCAAACACAGAGGAAAGTTGAGGTAATGACTTGGCTGACACTGCTATGAACTAAAACAATCTCAGCCCTTAAAGGAAGCATCGGTGCTACCGTCTGAAGCAATTGGGGATGTAAAAGATAACGTTATGGAGGCACAGCATTGAGCTGTATGACACAATATAAGTGGTTGGAAGAGGGCTGTAAATATAACCCTAAAAAACACTTATGAGTAGATCCAAATGACTGTCCACCCTTCCCTGATTGCCTAAATTGTATATTACATTATTTACTTGACTTATTTCTCCTGAACCGTGACAAAATGGTTTTTATCAGTAAAACAATACAACTGGAAGCCATCTCCAAGATAACTTCCCAGGATGTGAGGTCAATCTGGCTATACATCTGTCACCCCATTGATCGCCAGGGTTGATTCGGCTGATCTTGCTGGCTAGGCGGGTGTCCCCCTCTTCCCTCACTGATTCATGTGCATCCCTGCCAAAGAATGACCTTACCCCCAGAGGAAAGGACCGGTCTTCGGTCAAGGGTATACGAGTAGCTGGCTCCCCTGCTAGAACCTCCAAACAAGCTCTTAAAGAGAGCTTCCCATGTATGTCAAATCTGCCCAAAGCACTACTCTGAAAAGCCCAGACCTCCATGGGGCATTTCCCTCGACTTTAGGACCTTTGAGTTTTGGCCAATGGATTTGATTCAGTTGTCCCCTTCCCAAGGACACAAATATGTGCTAGTGATTTGTATGTTTCCTCATTTGGTGGAGGCATTCCCATGGCCCAGAGCCACAGCCTCTGCCGTCAGTAATATACTCCTAGGAAGAGCTTCCCCACTTGCGGAATTCCCTCAGAGTTCCATAGCGACTGGGGAATTCGCTTCACAGGGCAAATTATACAATCTCTTTATAGGATCTGACTGATTTTGCAACATTTTCATTATGCTTATCATGCAGTCCTCCAGTCTTGTAGAACTAATGCGGCAATTAAAATTCAATTGACAAAAGTCTGGGAGTCTTTTGCTCTGCTTTGGCCTAAGGCTCTTGCCTTAATATAGCTCAACCTAAGATCTCCACAAACATAGATTTTCTCCTTTTGAGAGTATGACTGGCAACCCATGAGATTAGATCAAGGAATTTACACCTGCAGTGTGAATGGTGCCCTCCTAATTTAATGCAAATAACTTAAAAGGGCCCTTAAGACTAAGTTACAGTTCACAGAGCAATCATTCCACAGGCGCTCCCTCCCATGAAAATCTACATCATGATCTTCATCCAGGAGACTGTCTATTGGAAATGCAATCTCCATAAAGATGCCTTCTGCCCGATGGAAAGGGCCACATGAGGTATTACTTACTAACCCTTGTGCAGCTAAACAAGGGTATTGACTCATGGATTCATGTTTCTCATATGAAAAGGATACCCACACCTGAGTGATCATCTCAACCTATTGGAGACCTTAAGCTAAAAATCCCTGAACTACCCAAGACCACCACTACGATTCTCATTCTGGGATCAAATCAGATGGCACCTGATGTGCATGGCTCTCCCAAGACCCACATCAGACCAGTAATACATGAATCCACTCAGCAATCCTTACATTTGGTCTTCCCTTTGACCACCCGTTTCATTTACTGATTATAAAAATGTGTAACTGTGGGGAAGCACGGGACTTGGTTGGAATGTCTGTAAGGAGGATTCTCTAAAAGGTCGGGGGCCTCTAGGGGGACCTTGCCAAAGGTGGCAGCCCCTACCTTGACTTTTCCAAGTAAGTCTGATCCCCCGGATGTCTTGCTGGAATCTCTATGTTTAGTCCTTAAAGACCCGACCTTGTAGAAGCATGTGCTTTCTCAAGGATACTTACCCTGCTGATTGTGTCCAGAGGTTAATTTGAGTTCAAGCTGTTGTTACAATAAAAAGCCAACGAGGCATGTGAACAGGGCTGCTTTTACTTCTAAAGCAAAACAGTCCCTTAGCCTCTTTTTCACAGAAACCTGTGTCATAGCAATCTGTTCATCCGTCGCTCAGGGTCTGCTCGTCAGCCCGGCATGTAACTATCCTTTTTTTATGATTCAGATGACAAGTTCACACCTTGATGGGCCTTAAGCAACTATGTTACTTCTTACAGTGTCTCTTTAATGTGGGGAAATTGAGAGGATAACACCACTCAATCCTGAAAGCACAGGTGTCCTTCCATTCTCGAATACTGTTTGGGGACTAGATAAAAAATCTGGTATTTGGTGGAAAACAAAATGTTTCAAAGAATCTCAGCCCCAAAACTTGAAACAACCAAACCCATACTCATCTTCCAATCCTGACCCAAACATATCGAAACCTCAGGTGCTCTTTTAATCACTCATGATAAATTACGATGACTTTGTCTTCCGTGTTGATGACTATTATGATCATCCAACAATTGGAGAACATAAAGTCCCTGCCTCATAAATAGAACTTAATACTGTACTCAGGGTCTGGGTTGAGGGCCTAATCACAGGCTCTCACTTGAGAGCACTGAGTTTTTCTTCTTATATGGGACCCGAACATGTCACCTTGCTGATGATGAGGTAGATGTGGTACTGTTTAGTACCTGATGCTGTCACCAGACTCTTCTTCCTCTGCCATTGTCCCTAACCTAGGCTCTTTTGTCTATACAATTTGACCAAAATAAACCAAACAAAATTGGGATTTTGAGTATTGTCTTTTCAGTCCTTTCCACCCCAAACCACATAATAGATAAGCCAGGCTTTGGGCATGCCTTCCCTAGAGTTTTTTTCCTTTGGTATGATATGTAGTTGAATTAGAGATGTCGATCAGCAACCTATTCTTGGAGGACAATCATGGAACGTTACTGCCACTGCTCGATTGACTGCCTGAGAGAGCTCTACAAAGCCTTAGGATTCCACCCAGCAAGGTGGTACTTGTGCCCTATTGGAAGAACAATGTTGTTTCGATGTCAACAAATCAGATTAAGTGATACAACAGCTTGAGGTTCTAAAATAAACTATTACAATCCTTGTACAGAACATTAGCCCCTAAATTGGGATTGGACAGACTTATTTAGCTGGCTGCCTGCAGGAATAGGGAGCTGGCTTCGTTCTCTATTATAAGCCCTTCATTATATTGGTGTTTGATTATACTGTTTACCACATTAATCAAGTGTCTTACCAGGTGCATCAAACAATCACTAATAGCCATTACCAGAACGGTAGCCCATTGCCTAGAGATGTTACAATAAATAAATCTGAGACCACCTCTACCAAAGAACTTTAAATGTGAGAAATATGACTTAGCTTTGTTTCCAACAAGCCTCCTTGTTGCTCAAATGTGGCCATAAGCTCTCCTGTTGTACACCCGGGAGACCACTTACCTCCTACATGGGACATGACAAACTGGAAATGAGCCTTCCTGGAGACAAGGGATCAATGTTGCTTTTCAATGACAGACCAATTGTACTTCCTAATGGCTGGCCCATGCTTTCTAAGTAAAGATCTGGCTAGAAAGGGGAAAATGTAATGCCCAACCTGCATGGCTCAGTGGTTGAGCATCGACCTATAAACCAGGAAATCACGGTTCAGTTCCTGGTCAGGGCACCTGCCCGGGTTGGGGGCTCAATCCCTAGTGTGGGGCATGAAGGAGGCAGCCAATCAATGGCTCTCTCTCATCATTGCTGTTTCTACCTTTCTCTCCCTTCCTCTCTGAAATAAATATATCTATTTTTTTAAAAGGGGGAAATGTGAAAGAAAAACAGAAAAATGGAGTTGGTATTGTCAAGGGAGCAATCTAAAATGGAGCTGGAGGCCTCTGGGAAGCTGAGCTAAAATATCCCCCATCCTTAAATAATCAAGGTACTCTCCAGTGAAAACCTATTCCTAAAGAGCTGAGGCCACAAAGTTACATTAACAGGTGGAAATTAAAAAAATTTTAACAGTGGATGTGAGCCCGTTGTGATGCACAGGCAGAATTAATCACAAGCCTTATTTCCTGATGTAAAAGGCGGCTCTGATGAAAGGATTTTAAGCAATTCTGGTTGAACAAAAAGTAATGAAATTAAAATTTTTCTTATCCTAAGCTTCTTATACATGCTTCTCTAAAGAATGAAGCAATAGATCCTATCACAGATAAAGGTCAGCACATATATGTATCTAGGTAAATGTAATAAAACATTTTCTATTACAAATTACTGAAAGCATCTAGTACTATAAAGAGGGGAAAATCTGCCCTGACCAGTGGACAGAGTGTGGGCCTGTGGACTGAAGGGTCCCAGGTTCCATCCCCAGTAGGGGGCGTGCAGGAGGCAGCCAATCAATGATTCTCTCATCATTGATGTTTCTATCTCTCTCTCCCTCTCCTTTCCTCTCTGAAATCAATAAAAAAATATTTTTAAAAAAGAGGGGGAAATCTGACTCTGATGCACTTACGTCCTATGGAAGAAATAACAAACACAAGATTTATAGAACAACTTTGTAAGTTCTATGCCAAAGCAACTTACAATTTTCCAATTAAAAACAACTTGGATTGGGGGTACCAACCAAGGAATGTGGAGGAAGAAAATGGAATATACCACAGGGCATTACAAAAAAGTCTTCTGTTTTCAGCTAGATATACGAATTAAAGAAATTACGTATGTACCTAATTCAGGGTAAGTTAACTAAGTTAGAGTATGAATAAATAATGAGTTTCAGGTTGACCTGGCATTGCATATACTGGTATGAAAACAGCACAATTTTCTTTTATATCAACAATTATTCATAACCAGAGCTAAAGCTGGATTTTCTTTATATGGCAGGCAATAGAAAACTACAAGAATCCTAAATTAATCTAGCTAATAATATATTTAGTACTGATGTGTAATAGCTAATGCCTAATCAAAAGCACCAAAGTTAAATTTATAATTAAGAGATGCAGCAAGGAAGCCATTTTCTCTTATTTATCCCAATCTAATCATCTGTAATGCTGCAATCTTGTTTGCTTATAAAAAGAAGTGGTGTCTGGCCAGCGTGGCTCAGTGGTTGAGCATTGACCTATGAACCAGGAAGTCATCTGGTCAGGGTACATGCCCGGGTTGCAGGCTCGATCCCCGGTGTGGGGTGTGCAGGAAGCAGCCAATCAATGATTCTTTCTCATCATTGATGTTTCTATCTCTCTCTCTCTCTCTCCCTCTTCCTTCCTCTCTGAAGTCAATAATATATATATTTTTAAAAAGTGGTAAACATCACCCTAGAGACGTGCAGCTTCCTAATCTTCTAGATGTAAAATTAAGGCCCAGAGACTTGTTGAAGATCACATGGCTAATTAGCACAAGATTTCAGACTTTCTCTCAGTTGGTGTTTCAATATACCAAAATACTTCAGGGCAAAAAATATTTGTTTAAATCAACAAACCATTAGGTACAATATTTAAGAGTTTAGCCCAACAGGAATATAAAACTTGAGCACAAACATGACTGACTTATAAAATCAATGGCATGTATAATTTCCAGATCATGCTTTATCAAACTTAGGCATAACCAATCAAAAGCTCAATTTAGCACTGATTAAGTCCGTATGAAATTTCCTCTATATAGATAATTACTAGGGATTAATTTAATCACTCTTCAATCTTTAACAGCAATTTCATATTATTTCTCAGAATATTTATACTCTTTTGAAAGAATAATTGATAAGTTTAGCAAAATGACTCACTTAGATGACAGGTCCATGAATAGCAAGATGTCTCTAAATGTTTCTCTCTTGTAACATGAGCTGAATTTGTTGCTTATAGTAAATTGTATTTCTCAATATCAACAAGATTCTTCAAAAGGAAACTGTTATCTGTCAATAATAATTACATAAAAGACAAGCAATCTAGAAAGCATAAAATAATATGGATAGTACAAAAATTCAACGTTAACTGAATAAAACAGGATTTTGTGAGAATATTTGTGCAGAAAAAAGATATAAAGGAAAATTGCACATAATTTAAAAAGTAAACTAATTACCAAGTGTCAGAAAGCTGATAAATTTTCCATGCTATATAAAATGAATTTCTTAAATTTAACCAAATAAAAATCCCTGCTATTCAATAATAAGATGTCCTGAAGCAAAGTTACAAGAATCCTCAGGAAGAGAAAATTAAGGCTAAGAAGATCAAACATCAAGTGTTCATCAAACCTTTCAGTCAACAGAGCCTTTATTAACATGCAAGTACCATTTGCCACAAGATATACATGTTCTCCTAATCTTTCAGTTCTTTTTCAATATTTTAAGGTTACTTGTGGATCTAACATAAAAAGTAACCTACTAAAATTGGTCAAAGTAAAACTTGATTCTAGCTATCACCTTAACCTTTTATTATTTAGGTTTATAATTGAAATTATTTGTCTCAAGTAGCAGAATATAATTCTTGTACTTGTTAATCTTCTATACTAAAATATGTACCAGAATATCTTAAGAAGTTACTAAGTATATGGAATTAACATATATATTTAACTGCTTTCCATAAGCTGGAAAGTACAATGCTAAGTTTTCTAAGAGGAAAATCGTTTATAGATCTTGGTTATTTATGGTTTTTGCAGTTTCCATAAAAACTGGTCCATATTAAACCAGTCTTGAAGAACTAAGATGAAAACTTAAAAACCCTAATGACAGCCTTGATTTACTAAGATAGAAATAATAAACCAAACTACAGTTCTCTTTTCCCAGGCCTCAGCAGAGATGCTCTGTCATAGCTTTTGAAATTTTTTTGTCTGCTTAGTATAAAAGCTGAATGACCTCTTTATAAGTTAGATATCAGTAGAGACCCACAAATGATGGGCATATTTATTGGGACACATTTTAATTAATAGAAGATAATTCATACACTGTATCAAAGTGCATTATAAGATTTGCACTGTATCTGTCCACATGTTTGTCATATTTTATAACATTTCAGTTGGATGCAGGAAGACTGGAATTGTTCAGAAAAGTCTAGCTTTTAAGATGTGGTTAAAGTTCATAGTGAGTCTTTTAAAACATTTAAATAACCGGAAGTATAATCACAACAAGGGACTATGTAAGAAGAATGAATATTGCAAAGGAAGCTTTATAGTCAATGAAAATACAGTACTTTGGATTGGCCAAAATGCACAGTACACATGAAATCAAGGTCATGTACTTTACTTATTGACCATGTGGCTACAGTTCAAAAGGTCACTGTTCCAACAGCCGTACCAAGTAATCTTCCAAATTGCTTTTAAATAAAGTTCTTAAATTGTAGCAATGAACAAAAAGACAAGATACACTTAAACAATACTGCAGTTTATCAAAAGACACATAGAAATTTCAACTCATGTCTTTGACAGTTATAAAAATCAACATTTGGCTAAGTTATAAACATGTTTATAATGCAATTATTTGCATAATTCTAATAATGGTAATGATGGCTATAAGATCAGAATAGGTTTAAAAAAAACACACTAAAAACATAAAAATACAGAGCCCAATATTTACCTGTAGAATATGTTCATTTATGACTAAATTTCAGCATTTACTATATAGCCACCGCTCTAATTTTAAAAATCACATCCAAAGGGTAAGGCAAAACTAGCTAGCAACTGGCATGTTTATTTCCCAATTTGTGAAAATGTCCTTAATCTGTTGATGTAGCAAACAAATTTCAACTGTGCTATGCAAAAGAAGAGACCATAGTCTGCTTTGCAATGAACTTTAAAGTTCAATCGCACACAGGCAACATGCTATATATGAAAAAATTACTAACTGAACTACAGGTATTAAATACTGAAAAAAGTTAACAGTTTATTATAATTTACTTTATTTAACAATCTAGGAAGTTCGCAGCCATCAGCAGTTCCAGTGCAATTTCAGGTGCAATTGGGAATTCAGGAATCTCCGTGGAGCTGTTAGTGTAGCGAACCTTGTAAGTAAAATACATGCACACTTTTGATAGCACATGTGAAGGGATCTCTCTAAAATTGACTTCATTAGTTTCGTTCTCAGCAAACTGACCTATAAAAGAAAAAAAAGGTATGTTATGCGCTGAAGTGTGTTCCTCCAAAATTCTTATGTGGAAGTCCTTACCCCCCAGCACTTCAGAATGTGACTGTATTTGGAGACGGGTGTTTTTCCCCTCCTCCTGTTCAGGAAACATTTTAAATATGGAATGCTTCACAAATTAGTATTTTGTCCTTGCACTGGGGCCACGCTATCGTTCCAATTTTAGTATACGTACTGCCAAAGTGAGCATGGAGACAGGGTCTTTAAAGAGGTAATTAAAGCAAAATAGGATTTATTAGGATGGGCTCTAATCATGTGACTGGTAGCCTTAGAAGAGGGGATTAGGGCCCCGCCAGAGTGGCTCAGTGGTTGAGCGTTGACCTATGAATCAGGAGATCACAGTTCGATTCCTGGTCAGGACACATGCCTGGGTTGCGGGCTTGATCCCCCGTGTGGGGTGTGCAGGAGGCAGCCGATCAATGATTCTCTCTCATCACTAATGTTTCTATCTTTCTCCTTCTCCCCTCCTCTCTGAAATAAAAAAAAAAAAAAAAAAAAAAAAAAATGTTTCTAGAGAGAGAGAGAGAGAGAGAGAGAGAGAGGGGGAGGGAGGGAGAGAGGGAGGGAGGGAGGGAGGGAGGGAGGGAGGGAGGAGGGGGGGGGATTAGGTCACAGACACAGAGGGAAGACAATGTGCAGACACAGGGAGAAGGCCATCTCAGAAGAAACCAATGCTGCTGACACCATGATCTTGAATTTCTACCCTCTACCATGCAAAATAAATTTCTGTTGTTTACATCACCCAGTCTATGGTACCTTTAAAGTTTTTTATTTATTTATTGATTTTAGAGAGAGAGAAAGGGAGAGGGAGAGAGAACATCAATGTGAGACTGCAACATGGATCGGCGGCCTCCTGCATGGTCCCCTACCAAGGAGGAAGCCTGAAATCTCAGCATGTGCCCTGACTGGGAATCAAACTGGCAACCTCTCAGAGCCACACCAGCCAGGGTGTGTCTATGGCAGCCCTAGCAAATTATTATGACATGAAATAAATCCAACTAGCATCAAGCAAATATCTCTGACTTTTTAGTATAAACATAAAAAGGTCTTTATTAAGATAGCATTTCAGATTCATCAAGACTGAATTTTAAAATTTTGATTCTCTCCTGGAAGTCTGGACACTTTGTAGCTTTTCCAAAGAATCTTGATGTTGGGATTACTGAAGGGTAAGTAGGAATCAAGTCTTCATGGCCCATTAGGAGTCCTGTGCTATATTGAATTGCCATGTCAAAATAAATTGGTGAAATACTATTTTAAAAACCTTTTCAGGAAAGAAAATGTACTGTTTTCCCCTTTAGTTTTTAAAAAATATAATCACATTAATGAGATCTTATTTAATAACTCTTAAGAAACAATTTGTAGTGATCTCTCAAAATTTCTTCAGTCATATAAAGAAATTTATCATTAGCTTTTATCATAGGGATGAAATATATTCTTAGCCCAGACCAGTGTGGCTCAGATGACTGAGTGTTGTGACTAGAAGGTCATCGGTTTGATTCCCAATCAGGACACATACCTAGGTTTTGGGTTCGACCTTGTTGGGGTGCGTACGGAAGGCAACAGGTCCATGTTTCTCTCTCACTTCGACAATCTCTCTCTCTCTCTCTCTCTTCCCCTTCCTCTCTAAAATCAATAAATACATATTAAAAAAATAACAACCAAAAATATTTTCTTAGCAGTCAAGCACTAGCACTATGACCTAAATACAAAAGGAAGAAAAATATACTTTCTGAGAATGTAGTATTTTTAAAGGATTTCTAATTGCATGTTGGCTGGGGGGTGGGAAGAAAGAAGAGCAGGATTCAGCAAAATAATTCATAGCTATAGGTAACTTGGTTTGCCAATAATAAACATTTTCTTTCTTGAATATAAGTATGAAACATTACCAATAGGCACTTGTTTGAGACTAGACAAACATTTAGGGTTTTTTTTTTTTTTTAGGTGAAATTCATATCACAAATTTAACCATTTAAAAAAAGTGTACAATTCAGTTTACATTCATAATGTTGTATAAGCACCCTATCTTGTTCCAAAACATTTTTATCAAACCCAAATATAATCCTGTAACCTTTAAGCAATTACTCCCCATTTCCCTACCCCCAATCTCTATTTTTTAAAATATAATTTATTGATTTTTTTTTACAGAGAGGAAGGGAGAGGGGTAGAGTTAGAAACATCGATGAGAGAGAAACATCGATGAGCTGCCTCCTGCACACCCCCTACTGGGGATGTGCCTGCAACCAAGGTACATGCCCTTGACAGGAATTGAACCTGGGACCCTTGAGTCCGCAGGCTGACGCTCTATCCACTGAGCCAAACTGGTTAGGGCCCAACCTCTATTTTCTATCACACCAATCTACTTTCTATCTCTATGGATTTATCTACTCTAGATATTTCATACAAATGGAATCACATAACATGCGACCTTTTGTGACTGGCTTCTTTCACTTAGCATAATGTTTAGAAGATGCACCATGTTTTGGCATGTATCAGCACTTCATTCCTCTTTATGCAAACATTAGTTTTGGGCTGAAAGTTTGATCTTCAAGATAAAGCTCTTCTTATTAAATAAAGTAAAGGAGATCAAGCTTACAACAAGCAAAAGTCCTCTAATTTTAATTTTTAAATTTTTAAATTTTTCTTGACATCTGTGATGTCAAGTACATCCTAGCTCTGTCCAAAAGAAGTCTAAAGCAATTCAAGCCAGGAGCAATGATTCCTGCTAGCACACAGACTGGGGTCCCTAAGTATCATTTCCCATTAGAAGAAATAGGGGCTCTTGGAAAAATGGCCATTCTCAGGATTAACGGAATAACACGCAAAATGAGCCTGAGAAATCTTGGTATTACGGAAAGTAGTAGCTATCCAAGACCAACGGAGCCATGTCAAAAGGACACAGAAACCAACATGACGTGGGTCCTTCTGTCATAAAAATGGAGCACTTGAGCACCAATGAGAATGACTGTGCCAGATGTAAAAGTACTATATATATAAAGTCAGGAGCTGATAATGATACGCAAAAACAAAAAACACCCCCCCTCCCCCAAACACTCTTTGCTATTGGAGGATGCTGGAGAAGCAATTCATTACACTGCAAAATTATATGTAAAGGGGGAAAAAAAATTAAGCATTTAACCTTTTCTTTTCTGTACAGACTGTATTTCAGAATAACCAAACAGTTCTTTAAAAGAGAATTCTAACTAGTAAGTGCAGAAGAAACCACATAATTAGAAAATCACTGTTTTATAATTCCAAATGAAGTATATATCTCAGAAATAATCACAATGAATGCTAAGACCATTATATGAAAGTCTGACTCGGGGATTGTTCATGGATGAATCAGCTTGATAACCCTGGAACCACTAATCAATCTTGACATTGCTAAAAGATGTGTTACAATAGGATACAATAGTGCCACCCATGAAGTATTCATAGTATATTCATAGAATACTTCAGTAATATGAACCAGATTCTAAGCAAGCCTCTGATATTCTAATTATGAATTTACAAGCTAAAACAGTAAGTCTAATCAGGATGTGAACATCATATAAATAACCTTGTTTCTTTGTAAAACTGATGGTCTGGAACAAAGGGAGGGCACAGGGGGACTATAAAGATTTTATGAGGGAAATGACAATGTCGGGGATTTGCTAGAAATACTCTTTAAAAAGTGAGAATAAGAGATGAAACAAGATTGGCAAAATGTTGGTAAACTACTGATGCTGTGTACATGGAGGTGTATTGGTCTCTCTACTTCCATGTAGTCTTTAAGTTTACATAGGAAAAAAATACAGAAAGGGAATTGCAAGGGACCCCAAATAGCCAAAACAATCTTAAAAAAAAAAGTTAAGAGGCCTCCCATTCCTTAATTTCAAAACTTACTACAATACTACAGTAAATCAAAACAGTTTGGTACTAGCCCTGAGCATGGTTAGAGCATTGACCCCTGCACCGAAGGGTCAAGGACACGTACCTGAGTTGTAGGTTTGCTCCCTACCCTCCGTTGGGCGCATGTGGGAGGCAACCAATCAATGTGTCTCTCTCACATCAATGTTTTCCTTTCTCCCCCCTCCCTCCCTTCCACTCTCTCTGAAAAGCAATGGAAAAAGTATCCTCAGGTAAGGATTAACAACAACCACCCCAACTCCCCAAGAAACAGTTTGGTACTGAGATAAGGAAAGATATATAGCACAATGGAAGAGAATTAAGAGTCCAGAAATAAACCCGCACATCTGTGATCAACTGATTCTCAATAAGGGTGCCAAGACCATTCAATGGGGTAAAGAATAGTCTCTCTTGCCCTAGTCGGTTTGGCTCAATGGATAGAGGCAGCCGATCAATTATTCTCTCTCATCATTGATGTTTTTTTCTCTCTCTCCCTCTTCTTTCCTCTCTAAAATCAATAAAAACATATTAGCCCTAGCTGGTTTGGTTCAGTGGATGGAGCGTCGGCCTGTGGACTGGGGGTCCCGGGTTCGGTTCCGGCCAAGGGCCGTGCCCGGGTTGCGGTCTCGGTCCCCAGTGGGGGGCGTGCAGGAGGCAGCCAGTGGATGATTCTCTCTCATCATTGATGTTTCTGTATCTCTCTCTCTCCCTTCCTCTCTGAAATCAATAAAAACATATTTAAAAAAATATATTAAAAAAAATAGTCTCTTCAACAAATGGTACTGGTACGTCCACATGTGAAAGATAAAGTTAATTACCTCATATCATGCACAAAATTAACTTAAAATAAAAAACCTAATTACAAGAGCTAAAACCATAGAACTCTTTTAAGAAAACATAGGGGTAAATCTCCATGACATTGGACTTGCAATGAATTTTTAGACAGGCCTTCAAAACAGCAACAGGATAAGAGATAAATTGGGCTTCATCAACATTAAAAACTTTTGTTCATCAAAAGATACTACTAAGGACCAGCTGGCGTGGCTCAGTGGATGAGCATCAATCTATGAACCAGGAGGTCACGGTTCGATTCCCAGTCAAGGCACATGCCTGAGTTGCGGTCTAGATCCCCAGTGTGGGGCTTGCAGGAGGCAGCCGATCAATGATTCTCTATCATCATTGATGATGCTATATCTCTCTACTCTCTGAAATCAACAAAAATATATTTAAAGCCCTAGCAGTGGATAGAGCATCGATCGGCCTGTGGACTGAAGGGTCCTGGGTTCGATTTCGGTCAGGGGCACATGCAGGCTTGTTCCCTGGTTGTGGGGCGCATGCAGGAGGCAGCCAATCAATGATTCTCATCATTGATGTTTCTATCTCTCTCCCTTCCTCTCTGAAATCAATAAAAAAATATAGTATAAAAAAAAAAGTATTTCTAAAAAAACATGTTTTTCTTTTTTTTAAAGAAAAGAATAAAAGATACTACTAAGAAAAAGACAACCTACAGAATGGGAGAAAATATTAAATCATGTATCTGATAAGAATCTAGTGTCCAAAATTTATAAAGAACTCTTACAACTCAACAACAGAAAAGACAAACAACCCAATTAAAAAGTCGGCAACAGACTTGAAGAGACATTTCTCCAGAGGATACACAAATAGCCAGCAAGCACATGAAGAGATAGTCAACATCATTAGTCACTAGGGAAATGCTAATCAAAACCACAATGACACACTACTGGTACCCGTTAGGATGGCTAGAATAAAAAAATTGCAAGTGAAGTGTCAGTGAGGATGTGGAGAAAACCACATAAGGAACCCTCATACACTGCTGGTAGGAATGTAAAATGGTTCAGCCAACTGTGCAAAGTTTGGCATTTCCTCCAAAAGTTAAACATAGAAGTCACCATATGTTCCAGAAATTCCAATCCCCAAGAAAAACTACCTCAGAGAAAATGTTAAGAATAGATATTTGGGAGGTGGTAACTTCTATAGATAAACTTTAGAAGCAGGAGCACAAATCCCTAGAGGCCTGTGTAGAAGAAGCTGACCATGGAAACTAACCTAGGAAAACAATCTTTCCTATTTCCAAGTAACCAACTGGCTCGTATTGAAACTAGGGTAAATAACTAAAAACTGGGTCTGGCAGAAACCAACTTTCCCCCAATGCAACATAATTATGCAATGTTCAAATAGTTACTATCGCTTTTAAATGTTATGAGTCATTTCACTCAACTTAAAACACTCATCAAACATTAAAAGTGAAGATACACGAAGAGAAAATAAAGGAAATGTTCCTACCTGGGCCACTCAACATGGCTTTTATTGTTCCCGATGTTAATGCATGTTCTCTTTTTACAATAAATTCATGACCATCTGAAGATATCAATTTGACATACATGGCATCAGGGCCTTCACAGCCACCATAGGTTTTCTCTTCTCCATCTAAATAAAGTAGTAAAATGACTTTTGAATCACAAAATTTATGAACAATAAACAGGTTTACCAAGGTTAATATTTGAGGAACTCAGACCAGAAAGATTTCTCGTGGGTAACAGCTACCAAGATTTTGAAGATTTTAAGCTTCTTATTTATTAATTATTCTCTACACATTTTCCAATGTCACAATAACTCTACATTCAAGGATGTTACTTTGGGTGAAAATTTACCACTATTTTTCAAGGAAGTATTAATAATATTTTTGTGACCACAGCAGCAAATTCAAATTTAAAGACTAAAACAAAATAT
This sequence comes from Plecotus auritus, assembly GCF_963455305.1. Lineage (NCBI taxonomy): Eukaryota > Metazoa > Chordata > Mammalia > Chiroptera > Vespertilionidae > Plecotus > Plecotus auritus. The sequence continues at coordinate 42,908,892 of NC_137777.1, forward strand.
TCATATAGTAAAATTTTAGCCCTGGCTGGTGTGGCTCAGTTGGTTGTGCCTCGTCCCATGCACTGGGGACTCTATCCCCAGTAGGGGGGCATGTAGGAGGCAGCCGATAGATGTGCTCTCACATTGATGTTTCTCTTCCCCCCACCTCCCCTCCTCTATTTCTAAAAATCAATTTTAAAAAAAGGTAAAACTTTAATTCTATCACCTGAAATACTTATCTTGAAGTATATATATTTACATTTCCCTTTAATATCTTTCTCACATTTATAACTCTCAGAATATTATACTGACAGAATTTTAATTTTTATGGTTACCAAATAACTGAAAGTTTCTTAAGGCTTATTCTAAAAATTTAGGGAGCCCTAGAGAGAAGTACATAGGATGAGGCTGAAGTAATGTTCAGGTACTAACACATTTATTCATTTATTTCTTTTTTTCACTCAGGTGAAGATATTTTTTCTTAGACAGTGGAAGGAAGGAGGGGAGGGGGCGAGAGAGAGAGAAAGAGAAAGAGAGAATTATCGATGTGAGACACATTGACTGGTTGCCTCTCGAACACACCCGGTCCCGGCCAGGGCTGGGGATTGAACCTGCAACCTTTTGATGAGGGCCAATGCTCTAACCACTGAACACACCAGCCAGGGCTACTCATTTATTTCTTAATAGTTAATTTAGAAATCCCTAAAATTAGCATTAATAAATATCAAAATCACTTATGTACTACTGCTGCCCAAAATGTTTACTCTGAATGTAATAGGAGAAAACACTGAGACAAATCTAAATTTAAAAATGCCATGGAAGACTTCACTCCTCACCCCAGGATAGCCAGGTAGGTAACTGTTTAAAGGAGACTAGAGGAGGGGACTAAAGGGAGTGAAATAGGAGACATCTGTAATACTATCAACAATAAAAACATATGCATTAAAATATTAAAAGGAGACTAAATAGACAAATTAATGCAATAAGTGATTCCTGATTAGATTCTGGATTTAAAATAATAAACCTGTTATAAAGAACACTATTGAAACAACTGAAAAACTTTGAATATGAACCGAACACATGCTGATGTATTTAGGTGTGTACAACTAAATTTTAAATCAGCCGTGGGCAAACTACAGCCCGCGGGCCGGATCTGGCTGTTCTATCCAGTTCTCTTGGTCTCCCCTCCGCTCCTTTACTTTGAATTTATATTAGTTCACACAAACACTCCATCCATGCTTTTGTTCCAGCCCTCCGGTCCAGTTTAAGAACCCATTGTGGCCCTCGAGTCAAAAAGTTTGCCCACCCCTGTCTTAAATGATAGGTAAGAAAGCATTTTTATGTTTATGTATGTACTCATGTATATATGTATATATAAACACCCACACACACAGAGCGAAAGCAAATGTGGCAAAACAGTAACAACTGGTAAAGGCTAGGTGGTGTATTATTCTTACAATTTTTCTTAACAAAAGGCTGGGGGACTCGTAAAGATGCAAGTAACTTCTAAGTTATGGACTATCCAAGCATACAGGTTCTCAGCAGTTTTGACAATTTCTGAGAACAAAAATACAAATAATTATCAATTATTTAAATATATACTTCCAGTATTTTTTTGCAAGCTAAACCATTTTATATGTCTGATGGAAAAGTTTCTAATATCTTAAGGTAAATTACTCACTAGGAATCACAAATTTTACTGGGTACAATAACGGTACCGATCTGTCTTTCAAGATTGTACAGTAAACATAGGTCGCTGAATTAAACAACTCCTTGTGGTCTACTTTGACCACTTTCTAACTTGCATTTGCATTCAGACATTAAAGGCCTATCTTTGAGTGGAAAAACCAGCTTCTACTAGTTGAAATACCCGTTATTTTCTTATGAAACTTACCCATTATGTTCTTATGAAATTCTACTTCGCTTCCACAGGAAGTTTAGTAGTTTCCTGAAAATATAACAAAGCCATATTAAGACATGTTTTTCACCATTATTTAATATGTCCTTGGTGTTACAAGTTGAAGGACTCTCTCTCTCTTTCTCTCTGCTAAGCAGGAATTTTCTAGCCACCACACTGTGGAACAGTATCAAGTTTCTGAACATCTGAGAAAAGATGATCACCTCCGGGACAATAAAGTCGAAATACAAACTTGTTTCTTTTTTCTTTTTTTTCCTTTAAGGCAACTATTCTGAAAAGATTTAAAAATACAGATGCTGTTCATTAGGACCTAAACTGAACTTGAAAGAGATCCTTGGCCTTAATCATCTTCATATATATACTACATCTACTTGATTCTGGTAGACACGAAAATATTTGCTGAATGAATGACAACACGATAAATCCAAGTAGCTTTCATGAGAAGGAAAAAGGTAAAGCTTGCTGGCTTCTTATGTAAATGCTCACATCTATATCTGTTTTATCCCTTCTGCATATAGGCTACCAAAAATCTATAATTTAACAGAAGAATGGTAAAAATTTATACTTTTTTGAGAAATATTAAATTTTACAAAATATGGTGATTACTAAATAAAAAGGGCTCATGTTTTCAGTAATTTGTACTTTAACAGCATTGCTTCAAAGAAGGATTTTATTAATACCAGTATTATTTTTATGTGACTATTAGGAAAACAGCATATTCTCATTATCCTTTTCTCTAAGAAAATCCGGGCTAATACTTTCATTCTAGCCTTAAAGAGAGGGTCAAGAAAATAAGCCACATTTTAGAACAAGAAAGAAACTTGGAGATAACTTATGTCATCCTCACCTTAAAAAACAGTAACATCCCTGCTATATAGAGAGGATAAATTACTTGTTCCAGGTAATGATGGCGAAGCACAGAGGGAGATATTTAAAGTACCATTTCTAATGGAAGCAATGTAGCACTGATAACAAGAATTTGAGGGCCTGGTATGTGGTAAACATTGCATTAAACATTGTATATACATTGTCTTATTTTAAACCAATCTTTTCACAAAAGAATTACTGTTCCCATTTTAAAGATGAGGAAACACTCAGAGGCTGCTACTTGCTCAAGGATTCTACAGCTTAGGTGGCAGCCTCAGGATTTAAACCTAGGTAGGCAGGCTCAATCGCCCACACTCCCTTCCACTATTCCACACTGCCATGGTAAAGCATGCTGGCTCCAGTTAAATCAGCCACTACTGCTGAGAGCTGTGCTGCATTCTCTAAAATTAAAATACAGTACTATGTCATTTTATGATAATAATAGACAAAAATTCATCAGTCATTATTTTCTTCTGTTCATACTGCTTTGTAATCATTCTCTTAAAAAACAAACAAAAATATAAAAAAAAATGACAAAATGCTAGAAAAGCTAGACCAAAAATTTCAAGTGCTAACTTTGCTATCTGGAAAATTTTCAGAGCAAAATATCTAGAATGTTTACTTAACTAGCAGTAGCTAGGCAACCATGTAAAGTGACATCATAGAAGCCCTTTGGGTAGCAACAGTTTCTCCAGACTTCTTAATATAGTAAATATATTCCAGCATTTATACAAGGGTTAAAAGAGGAGGGGGAAGGCTCCCTATCACTAACAAATAAAGGAGTATATCAACAAGAATTGAGAGCCAATCTTAATTCTTAACTAGGAGCTAAAAATATTTGAAGTGTGAGGAAATTTGGACTTACCCCACAAATTACCTATAGAGATCTACGTTTGGGGTGGCAAAAATCTGTTTGAACATTTGAGCATCTATTCCATAACTGGGCTTAGTTCTGGAAATATGAATAAGGCAAAAAGCAAGTGGTCGAGAAGCAGTGGGCTGAGTGTCTAGGCAGCAGACAGCTTGTGAACAAAGGCCTGACTGAGAAATTGTGCTCTTAGAGTATTACGTTTAACATTACTTTTTTATAATTTTGTAATATTTTGGTAACAAATAGAAATTCTAGGTGAGCCTAGGGCCTACAATTAGTTTTGAATCTAGTACCCTTGAACACTGAAAAGCCCATCCTATTTCTGATTTGAAATGTTACCTTTTCATATACCATATTGCTACATGGATATCTAGGTTATATTCTGTTCCATCAACCCTGTTTGTACCTGACCAATATCCCCTTTTTAAATTATAATAGCCTGATAAACATGTTTTGCTCAATGGTTGGGCAATCCCCTTTTTGTTATTACACATTTATTGTTAGTTCTATTTTTTGGCATAGTTTCTATTATACTTTTAGAAAGGCTATTGTTGGTGTTTTAAAGAAAAGCTTCTAAATTCATTCAGTTGATCTTGTATCCATCTTTGCAGAACTGTCCTAATAGTTTTTCAGTTAATTTGCTTGGATTATTTTAGTAATTTAAATGTTATAGCAACAGCTGTTATTAAACAGCTGATATTAAATCTACTGTTTATATATTTTTTCCTTTTTCTTTTTTACATTGGATATTTACTTGGAATGTTAGATGTCTGTCTGATACCACTCTCAAAATAAACTGCAGGTTAAAGTACCAAATGTAAAAACACCACTCTGGAAAAATAGCTGAAAAAACAAAAACAAATGGTTCACAGACCTGTGAAAAAATGCTCCATCTTCATGGTAAGCAGTAAAATACAAACTTAAATATTCAAACTTGCTAAGTATGAGTGTTGGAAGAGAGGGGAAATAGGTGATACCAAATAAATGACACACTAGTTTTGGAAGACAGCAGCAGAATCGTCCATCAGGAGGGTAGCAATTCTTCCTGGTATCTACTCTAGAGAAACCCAGCATCCTGTGTATAGGCTCTTTATTATAATACTAGAGGACTGACACACAAAATTCATGCGTGGGTACAGTCCCTAGGCCTGGACCGCGATCAGGGCCATCTTCCCTGGCTGCCAACCAAACCTAGTTCTCTGTTCGCCATCCGGCGATCCAAGCCTACTGACAGCCTTGGGGGAGGGACCAAGAGGTTGGCTGTTCCCACCAGCTCGCTGGCCCCACCCCGGCCGCGGGTTGCCCTCTCTGTGTGGGGCGACCAGCGGGGTGGGGGCCTTGGCCTGGGGCCGCCCACATCCCCCGCCACCCACCCCGGTTCCTTTTCACCATTGGGTGATGGGAGCCTGCTGGTAGGGGAAAGGGACCAAAAGGTGGTCAGTGCGCTTCATAGTGACTGGTAGAGTGGCTATTCTGGTTATTCCGCTGTTAGGGTCAATTTGCATATTACCCTTTTATTATATAGGATGTGTACAAAGGAAAAACTGAAAATACCCTTACAGGTTCACCAATTAAGGAATGAACTAAATAAAAAGTGTATCTATACTTATAAAATACTAGAGGGCCAGGGTATGAAAATTAGTGCATTCGGGGGCTCCCTCAGCCCTGCCTGTGCCCTCTCGCAGTCTGGGACCCCTTGGGGGATGCCCACCTGCCGGCTTAGGTCGCTCCCTGGGGGATCGGGCCTAAGCTGGCAGTCAGACATCCCTCTGGCAGCCCGGGAGCCCTCGGGGAATGTCCGACTGACAGCTTAAGCTGCAGCTGGATATCCTTACTGTTGCCACGGAGGTGGGAGAGGTTCCTGCCACCATTGCCACGTTCACAGCTGTCAGCCTGGCTTGTGGCTGAGCGGAGCTCCCTCTGTGGGAGCACAATGACCACCAGGGAGCAGCTCCTTCATTGAGCATCTGCCCCCTGGTGGTCAGTGCATGTCATGGTGACCGGTCATTCCACTGTTAGTGTCAATTTGCATATTACCCTTTAATTATATAGGATTATGGGATAATGAAAAGGAAAAAGTTTCATCTATATTTGTAATGTCATGGAAATACCAAAATAAACTTAAAAAAAATCTTATCAATTACAGTTTACATTCATTATTATTATTAAACCCTCATCGAAGGACTTGCTGTGAGAGAGAGAGAGAGAGGGAGGGAGGGAGGGAGGGAGGGAGGGAAGGAAGGAGAGAGATGTAGGAGAAAAACATCAATTGGTTGCGATCCCTGACTGGGATTGAACCAGCAACCTTTCAGTGCACAGCACAAAGCTCAACCAACTGAGCAACTCTGGCCAGACTCAACATTATTTTGTACTAGAGGCCTAGTGCACAAAATTCGTGCACAGATGGGGTCCCTAGGCCTAGCCACAGAGGAGGTGATGGTAGCCGGGCCAGGTGCGGAAGGAATGGATGCCAGATGCTAATGCCACCATCATTGGCGCCCTGGCATTGCGTGATTCCTTGCCTCCCCCTTCCTCCTTCCCTCACTGCCACTGCTGTGGGTGCCAACCGATCGGGGCCTGCTGGCTGGGGGGAGGGACAGGGCACGGGAGGTTGGTTGCCGGCCCCAAGGAGGGAGCCGGCCCTCGGCTCCCCTGGGAAAGGGGCCATGTCTGCTGCCACCCACCTCTAGTTCCCCCTCCCAGCCCGGGGCTGAAGGCCCTGGGTGGGATCAGGAGAGGAGGCGATGGTCGCTGGGCTGGGCGTGGAAGGAACGAACGTTGGACGCTGATGCTGCCATCATCAGCACTCCGCCACCACGTGCTTCCCTGCCTCCCCCCTCCTCCTTCCCTTGCCGCCACTGCTGCGGGTGGGTGCCGGCCAGGGGGAGGGACTGCGGGAGATTGGCGCGGGAGCGCACTGACCACCAAGGGACAGCTCCTGCATTGAGCGTCTGCCGCCTGGTGGTCAGCACGTGTCACAGCAACCGGTTGTTCCAGTTGCGTAGGCTTTTATATATACAGACAGACTAGAGGCCTGGTGCACAAAATTTGTGCACTGGGGGTGAGGGGTGGTCCCCTGATCCCTTGGCGGACATCCCTCTCGCAGTCCAGGACCCCTCACTCCTTACTGCTCACCTGCTCACTGCTCCTTACCACTGTCACAGAGGTGGGAGAGGCTTCTGCCAATGCCACTGTGCTCGCCAGCCATGAGCCTGGCTTCTGGCTGAATGGCGCTCCCCCTATGGGAGCATACTGACCACCAGGGGGCAGCTCCTGTGTTGAGCGTCTGCCCCCTGGTGATCAGTGCGCATCATAGCGACCAGTCGTTCCACCATAATGTGGCTTTTTTTATATAGATTAGTTTCAGATATACAGCATAGTAGTTAGACAATCATATACTTTACAAAGTGCTCCCCCTGTATTTCCAGTACCCACCTGGCACCTTACAGTTATTACAACATTATCGACTACATTTCCTATGCTGTACTTTATTTCCCCATGCCAAGATAAACTGTTTATTTTTAAAAAGCAGATTAGAATGATAAGTACAGTTTGATGCCATTATGTAAAATAAGTGTCTTCTTCTTGGCTATTAATCTCATTTTCTGCAGATAAATGCATAAAAATACATGTTCAAACGTTTAAATAACTAGAAAACTAAAATTTGAAACTGATTTTTAAAAAGCAACAAATAAGTGTGTAGAAGCAAGCAGTGCATGAAGGGAACAATGGTCAGTCAACTTGATGATTATTAACTATGTGTAATATGATTAATTTGGAAAACAAAGTAACTAACACTAACCAAAAATTATCTAATGTGCAGGCCTATTTGAAGAGGCTTGAAAAGGCATCAGAATATCCTGCCTAGAATGAGCTTATGGTGTTAACGAATTCATGTCTCTGAGGATGAGTTAAAATTTTCATTCTGCCCATTCAACTTATGACAATGCTTCTATATTTAACTCTTGGGCAGGCAGTCTTAATACTTTTAGCCAACAGTACCCTTTCCCATCTTCTCCTCCACAGGGGAATTAGTAGTTTTCTACACTATTAGACACAAATGTTTCACAGCTGCCTTTATTAGTGTGTCTTTTTAGATATATTTGTCACCCTAACTAGCTATGTTTCCATAAGGCAGGGAGGCTCTCTCTTTATGACCCACATGTCCAGCACACAATGGTAATTATGTGGTCACATTAACAGAGTAAAGCCGTATACAACAATATACCTGCCACAGACATGGATAGTATTATCCTGAGCGTTCCAACAAAATAGTTATTCAATGGCACTATGCTTTTGACCAAATTCTTTTTATGTTTTTCCTTGATGTTGGCCTTAAAAAACTTGGAACTTTCAGACAACCACAATAAAAATTGTTCTTTCTGGGAACATCTATTTAAGTTTACTGAAATATTTTGGTTTATACTGAGAGAAGGAAGTGACTAAGGAAGGAGACAGCATTCTATCTTTCACAATAAAATTAAGTCAATATGAATTCTAATTCTTTTTTTTTTTTTTTAATATACATTTGTATTGATTTCAGAGAGGAAGGGAGAGGGGGAAGGAGATAGAAACATCAATGATGAGAGAGAATCACCTGGCTCCTTCCTGCATGTCCCCCCTAGGGATCGAGCCCCCAATCAGGGCAGATGCCCTGACAGGGAATCAAATCAAAACCTCCTGGTTCATAGATCAACACTCAACCACTGAGCCACACCTGCCAGGCATGAATTCTAATTTTTAAAACAATTTAATTTTAAAGACTTCAGGGTACAGACACATTTTATTAAATTATGATAACCAAAACATCAATCTCACATTTTTTGCACACTACCATAAATTGTTAATTATAATGCAAGTGTATGAAACGTGTATTCCTCCTGTACGTACATGATTTCTGGAATTTTATGTTTCCTAGGACTAATTCAGTATCTTCGCATTTCTATCTTGAGACGCAAGTAGGTTAAGTGCTAAGACTTCTGTTTCTTCACTTTCTAAGTGGAAAAAAAAAAGGGGGGGGGTAAATTGCGTCTTTAAGTCCCTCTCAGCTCTACCATTTCACGACTGAACCCAGTGGAAATTCAACCTCTCTCTACTACAAATGCCTGGAACTCCCAATTTCCCACCTTTCTTAAGCAGAGGGGCTCCCACACAGCACAGAACTTTCCAGCTCCAGCCTTGTGTTTCCACTGAGTCTGTCTATTTCACCCCTGGAAACTACCTAATCTCCCTATGAGAATGATCTCCAAATTCCTTTGTTTTGGTTTGAAAAGTATGAGCAAGTATTCGCACTATATAGTATATACTTAAGTATAGATTCTTGCATTATAAAAATGATTTAAAAATATTTTTTATTGATTTCAGAGAGGAAGGGAGAGGGAAAGAGAGATAGAAACATCAATGATGAGAGAGAATCATTGATCAGCTGCCTCCTGCACGCCTCCTACTGGGGCTCAAGCCTGCAACCTGGGCATGTGCCCTGGACTGGAATCAAACCCAGGACCCTTCTGTTCGAGGGCTGACACTCGATCCACTGAGCCAAACTGGCAAGGGCTTGACAAGGTCAATCTTTACCTTAACAGACCTTATTGTCTTTTTGTATCTAAGATAAGGTATCATTGAAATGTCAGGGTAACTTGTCACTTCCCTTTTTTCTGAACCCCTCAGGGCACAACCAAAAGCCCTGGGCCTAGGACAGATACCACAAATGCCTTCATTGTTATTGTTATCATGTTAATTGTGACTGCTAACTATCCTGTACCCAGTAAAAGAAGTGTTTATCATTTTACTAGAGGCCTGGTGCACGAAATTCGTGCACTTGGGGGAGGGTCCCTCAGCCTGGCCTGTGCCTTCTCGAAGTCCGGGAGCCCTGGGGGGATGTCCGACTGACGGCTTAGTGGGCCTAAGCCGTGAGTTGGACATCCTTAGCATTGCCACGGAGGCGGGAGAGGCTCCCACCACTGCTGCTGTGCTCGCCAACTGTGAGCCCGGCTTCTGGCTGAGCGGTGCTCCCCTGTGGGAATGCACTGACCACCAGGGGGCAGGCCCTGCTTTGAGTGTCTGACCCCTGGTGGTCAGCGCACCTCATAGTGACCCGTCATGCTACCATTTGGTCATTTGCATATTAGCCTTTTATTATGTAGGATTCTTTATCCAGTTCCAGAGGACCTCCCTCCCCCTCTCCCCCCATCGCTAATCTATCACCAATGGATGTCATGTAACCTACCTCCATCTCCTCCTTTGATTGTAAGGTTTAAAAATAAATGAAAAACTGCTATTTTCTGGAGCATTATCCCAATATGTTGAGATTTTGCTTCCCAGCAATTGTCGACAGTTTGGCTCAAACTCACAAAAATTCTTTACAGGTTTGAATTTTCTTACTTTAACATGAGATATGTATATATAAACACAAGTAAAAGAAAAAAGACAAAACACTATATGTATATATTTAGAATGGTAGATAATTACATGTTTTTTAAAATATTTGCTCATCCCATGTCTCATTGTCCTTATATCCCTAACTCCCTGCCCTCCACCAAACCCAATTTTCTGCCTAGCTCAGGTTTCAACTAAACAGACAACCATTCTGGCTTGTCTTAACTTTAAATTCATGCCCATACTTTAAGTAGGAACTTAGCATTGTATTGATCCTAGAAAAATGGTTTGACTACTCCGAGAAAATTTACAGCTTCCTTGAAACCTCCAACACCCATCTCCTCCCTGGCCTGACCACTTGTTTCTTCAAGAAAATGGAAATAGCCCTGGTCGGTGTGGCTCAGTAGGTTGGAGTGTCATTCAACTGCACCAAAAGGTGGTGAGTTCGATTCCTGGTCAGGGCACATACCCAGGTTGCATGTTCAATCCCGGTTGGGGTGAGTGTAGGAGGCAACTGATGTTTCTCTCTAACACTGATGTTTCTCTCTCCCTCTCTCTTCCTCTGTGAAAAAACAAAACAAAAAAACACAGCAAAAAAAAAGGAAACAATCACTTCAATTGCCTTGTCTTTCCCCCTTCATCCTACCTGCATGTATACACCATATAGTCTGTTTCAAAAATTAAATAGAAACCATCCTTCTATCCAAGACCAACCTTTCCACTTGAGCACATATATCCAGGGCTTATGGTTATCATTATTTCCACCAACACATGAAAATGCTATACATCATCACTACCATCCACTTCTCCTTAACCTATTCTAATCACTTTCGGGCCACTAGTGCATTCAAAGGGCTCTTATCAAACTTCAAAACAGGCAGTCCTGGGGTTACGATGGATTTGATGTCGTTTCGTTGCCATCTCCCGTTTACAGTATTTATGAAAAAAAGAAAAATTCTGTCATTTCGATGTATGTACATACGTGCTTTATGTTTTTTATTATTTATTTACCACAAGTAAAGGTCAGGAATTGTTATCGTTCCTTTAATTTTTTGTTTCACTTCATTACTGCTGTGTATGTGCTCCATGTGAGTGACGTAGATGCTTGTGTAGGTGGGTTCTGACTTATGGCGAAAATCGCATTACATCGTGCCGTAAGAACGGATCTCTGACGTAACCCGAGGCCCTACGGTACTTTATTTGGTCACATGATCAATATATAATCCTCATCCTACTGGAGCAGGGTTTTACAGTTGACTACTGCCTCCTTCCTGAAATATTTCCTTCCTTTAGTATCACAAATGCCACATTCTTTTCTGTTTCCATCACAGTTGGCTTTTCTGACTAGAGTGCTCCCACACATCTGCCCTCTTCTCCACTAACACTCTCTACTCAATGTCCTCCAGTCAGTCCAAAGATTTAAATATCACCTATAAAATTGGACTCCCAGATTATCTCCCTAGCCAGATATCTTCCCTGTGAAACAATTGTGGAAATCCAACTTGGCTACTGCACATATTCTGAGCTGTCTACTAGTTATCAAACTCAGAACATCCTTTACAGATCTCTTGATTTATTCCTCAGAAACCAGTGCAACCACCCCAGCCTTCATTTCAGTAAATGGCACTACTGTTCACCCAGATGCTTGGGCAAAACAGTTGATTTCTCAAAAAAAAATAAAAATAAAAAAAAAAATTTTTTTGGGGGGGGGGTCCTAGACACGAAGGCAAGACCCATTTGGGTCCATCTTAAAATTATATTCCAAATCAAACTACTTCTCACTAACTTACAATTCTACATCTCTAGTTCAAGCCATCACTTCTCAACTGGACTACTGTTAGGGCCAAAAATAGAAGATTGGGGACTAGCTATGGTTATGGGAAATATTAATCATGCTCTGTTAACCATGATTGCCTTGTGTTGGTTAGAGAAAGGACATTCTGACCTGGGGGGGAGTTGTGCCTCCAGGACCTGGGAGTCAACCTTGGAACCATTCTCATTCAAGAACTGCCTATTATCATGGAAAGATTAACAACCTTGCTGCCCAAACAAGGAGTCCCACCCCAGCCTGCATAGCCTACTTCCCCATATAATCCTTGTCCTACCCTATATAAGCAGCTGGCTTATGGGGGGCTGCAGAGCAGATTTTTGTGGATGACCTGCTGCTCTCCCATACTGCTGGCAGTATTGGAATAAACACTCATATATGACTCAACCCTATCTCTGCTTAATTGACTCAAGTAGTCACAGGCAGCACAGACCCACTGACTGTCCGGTTACACTGCCACAACAAGACTCCTTAGGAGTTGGTTTCCTCACTTTTCTCCAATCTGGTCTATTCTCCACCCAGCAACTAGTCATCAAAAGCATAAATCAGATGCTCCTTCCCTGTACAAAATCCTCTCACAGATTCTCATTACAAACAAAAAAATGAGTATCAAGTTCCATCTTATTTAGTCCTTGTTAATCACTCTGACCTCATCTCCCATCACTCTTCCTTCACTATACACCAGCCACACTGGCATCCTTAGAATTATAACAGGTCAAGTTCATTACTTCCTTAAGGTCTTTGCTTTTGCAGTTACTGCTATCTTTAATTTCTTTCCTCACATCCTCATCATTGAGGTCTTCATGCAAAACATCAACTCCTCCGAGAGGTAGATCTTTGTTCACTTGCCTATCAAAATTATACACCCTCACCCTAGACACTCTATCTAACTCTGATCTTCCTATATTTTCTTCACATTTATCACCACCCAAAACTATATTTGCTTACTTATTGTATATCCTCTTTCTTAAAAAAAAAAAAAAAAAAAAAAAGTTTTTTATTGACTTCAGAGAGGAAGGGAGAGGGAGAAACGATGATAGAGGATCATGGATCAGCTACCTCCTGCACGCCCCCACTGGGGACTCAGCCCACAACCAAGGCATGTGCCCTGACTGGGAATCCAACCATGACCAGCCAACATCTAACCACTAAGCAACACCAGCGGACTTGGCTGGGCTTTTTCTGATCTTATGAACAGTAAACATTAGCACAGGCTAAAATTCATTAACACGTATCAGTGTAACTGCAAAGACTTTCAGTTTACTTTTTAGTACTGAAAAATCTACCAAAACCCCCCAAACAGCATTTTATAAGACATAAACTAATACTACTTTAGAACTTGATATATAAGGCTGATTCTAACTTCTGGTCACAAGTTATTGCCTAATTATATTACAAAACTACCATAAAGTAATGAAACTGGCATACTCAATTTGAGATAAATTTATATATATATATATACACACACACACAATACGTACTTCTGGAGTGGTAGATAATAAGTCTCATACATACATTTAAAAATTAAGTATGAACCCCAAATCACAATAATATCCCCGATGACTGGATCATAGTTGTTGCCTTGCCATTGTTATCTCCAGAATGAATGAATCCACGTGTGAACTGTGATGTTTCAGCATCATGAATCAGACAATGTAAAGGAGGTTAGAGATTTATCGTTTTAGTCCACTAAACAGAACAGGAAACAACTACTAGGGGATTAAAAAGCAAATTTTGCAGTTTGAAAATAACTAGATATTTCGCTTGTTTTCTACTCTGAAGACGATGCAGAATAGAAATAATGGCATTAGTGACACGAACTCCACAGCTATAGGCTACTAATGAGGTTTTAGTTTCATGGAAGAAACTCAATGGCCACTGTACTTGACACTAGGTACCTCCTTTCAGACAAGACTGGGAGGCAGATGCTCGACAGCCTCAAACCACCGAGTCCGGCCGAGATCTCCCAGAAAGTTGCCCAGAAGGTAAACTTCCCGCAGCTGGAAAGAGCGAGGGCCCTTTCCTAGGGCTAGGGACTGCCTCCAAGAAAAGGACGAATCTCAGTGCACACGGGGAACGCAAAAACAAAAAGCGACAGAGCTGCCATGCTCCTAATTCCACCCTCCCCGCGCTCAGCCCCGTCTCCCCGGCCGCCGCCCCATCTTCGCCTTTTTCCGAGCCCACCGAACGGCGCCGGGAGAGGTCCCGCCACCCTCTTCTCCCCTCCCCCAAACCAGGGGCAGAGGAGGCCCCGGGAGGTCGGGAGCTTCCGTTCCTTCCCCGCCCAAATGGGAAGAGGTGGGCAGCGGGGCAGCGAGCGCGCCTTGTACGAGCCTCCTTCGTTCTCCACGCGGACCTGGATCTTCGTTCCCTCCCCAGCCCGCGACTCACTCGTCAGTCCCGCAGCCACCGCAGCCACCGCGCCAGGTCCCCGCGCACCGCCACAGCCCCCACTCCAGGGCCACCCCCCCACCCCCACAAGCCTGCCGCCGTGGGTTCCGGGGCAGTTGGGGGAATCACTTCCGTCGGCTCACCGACGCTCTCTGTACGACGCGCGGGAGATTAGTATCCGGCGAGGCGGGGACTGTGCGGCCTATTTTCGTCCACAGGAAATGCACAGCGCCCGCTACCCTTCTCCCAGTACCACAGTACCCCAAGGCCAGTGTAGGGGGAAACAGCAATCACTGGCAAATCTCAATCAATCTGACACTAGGTCTTCTGATTCCCAGCATGCAGCGGCGATCCTGACCCATTTTCCGCAGGGATAGCGTTCTCAGAGACCTGCACGTGGTCCGAGGCCGCACACTGCAGCCTGGGATTTGTAGTTTCTGCGGCGAGTCAGTCGGTGTTTGGTTGAGGTAGCAGTGGTTCCTGGGATTTGTAGTTTCTCACGCTGGCTCTTTAGATTTGGGCAGTTTTAGAGGTTGTCCGTGCCTCTCGTTTGGGGATACGCCTGGAGGCCGGAGACTGCAGAGGAAAGATCGAAAGGTGGGAGTGTGGTTTCTAAGCTAACAAAACCGTGTTCTTTATGAAGCAACATGTCTTTTGTGTCCTTTGTGATTAGCTGCAGTGCGAGTTGAAGAGCATCACAACTGCTCGCGCAATCGGCTGGCCTCATTTCCTCTCTTCCCGGTACGGTTCAGTGTTTTCCGAAAAGTAAGCACATTTCCCCCGCCCCCCACCCCGTCCCCACCCAGCCCCGGGGTTGCTCAGCGCTTCTAGATTCTGAGGTCATTCACAGAAATTCCAGGCGTCTGCCACCAGTACTCAATTCTGAGACCTTCTTTGTCACTCCACGTCCCCTCTGCCCCCGCACCCTCTCTTGCTCTCTGGTTCACTTGCTCTCTCTCGACGCGCCTATCCTTTTTATTTGCTTCCTTTGGTCAACATCAGGCACCCTTCCAGGAAGGCTGAAACAGCTAAATATTCAGCCTCTGTACAGGACCGTGGCACGTAGGGCCAAGAAGCTCACCACTGCAAGTTGCTCCACTAGGCGCTGTTGTGTAACGATGTCCATAAACGGAAAGAGATGATCCAAAGTTTGTTGACCTAATTAATGACTTTTGCGGGAAGACATTTTTAGTTAATTTGGCAGATAAAATGTATTGCTTTTTACAGAAAGACTGCCCTGGGTTAACTTATCAAAGCCTTGGCAAACATTGTTAAAGTTCTTTGGTTGTAGTGGTATTCAGAGTTTGGTGGGGAGGAGACGCAATGGGGTGAGAAGAGGAGGCTGTGGGCCCATTTTCAATCAGATCTTGCCTCCTTTTCCTTCTGAAGTGTCCTTTTCTCTCCTATCTTGCCTTTTCCCCTCACTGCATTATGGAATGATAGGATTTTCCAGGTGAGGATACTGAGGCTAGCTAAAGCCAGATTCAAGGCTAGAATCTAGTCGAGAACTTTTTTTTTCTTTTGTGCAAAATTTAATTTAACATTTATTTATTATTTTTTTAATATTTTATTGATTTCTTACAGAGAGGAAAGGGAGAGTATAGATAGAAACATCGATGAGAGAGAAACATCGATCAGATGCCTCCTGCACACCTCCCACTGGGGATGTGCCTGCAACTCAGGTACATGCCCTTAACCGGAATCGAACCCGGGACCCTTCAGTCCACAGGCCGACGCTCTATCCACTGAGCCAAACCCGTCAGGGCTTTAACATTTATTTATGTAATCAATATAATACATGCTTATTATAAAAATGCAGAAATCGCAGATATTTTTTTTTCCCCATGAGCTTTTACATAGATGCACTTGATTTTTCTGAGGTATAGCTTGTATTGTTGATAGGAAGCCACTGTCAGGATAGAATAAGGAGAGACAGAAGGGTTTCCTGTAGGCAAAGGTGTCAGACATGGGTCCGTTTGGGGTCCCTATTAGTTTAATTTGTATGCAGAACATACATAAAAAAGTTAGATAGACTCAGAGGAAGGAAGAGTGAGAATTGGTAAAAGGAATATCAATAACAAAATATGCATGTGACACCATCTTACTGGCAGAAAGTAGCAAAGATTTGAAAAGATTTTTTATAAAAGTGAAAGAAGAAAGTGCCAAAGCTGGACTGCATTTGAACATCAAGACAAAAATCATGACTACAGAAGAAATACACAACTTTCACATACAGTGAAGACACTGAAATTGTTTAAGATTTTGTTTACCTAAGTTCTCTCATCAATTCAAATAGAGACTGCAACTAAGAAACCAAGACAAGGCTGAAACTTGGAAGGGCAGCAATGGAAGAATTTGGAAAGATCTCCAATAGGAAAGATGTGTCATCAGAGACGAAGCCTAAGATCATCCACACCCTCGTATTCCCAATTCCTATGTATGGATGTGAAAATGACTGATAGGAAAAAGATGGGTTTGAAATATGGTGTTGGAGAAGAGCTTAATGGATACCATGAATTGCCAGAAAGATGAACAAGTAGATCCTAGAGCAAATTAAGCCTGAAACATTACTGGAGGCAAATGACAAAACTGAACCTGTTCTACTTTGGACACATCATGAGAAGGCAGGTTTGTTTGAAAAAGACAGTAATGCTGGGAAAAAGAGAAGGCAGCAGGAAAAGAGGAAGACCACATATGAGATGGATTGACTCCATAAAAGAAGCCATAGGCTGAGTCTACAGGAGGTGAGCAGGGCTGTTGAGGACAGGACATTGTGGGTGTCATTTTCATGGGAGAGCCAGGAGCCAGAGCTGCCTCAACGGCATGTAACACACACTGTATATGTGGTTCTGTATACTATTTCCTTTCCAACTTGACAAATCTCAAAAACTCAAACATCTGTAACCAAAATCTCCACAGCATCATGTAAAATGTCTGTATAGAGCCATAACCCGTTTGGCTCAGTGGATAGAGCGTTGGCCTGCGGACTGAAGGGTCCCAGGTTCGATTCCGGTCAAGGGCATGTACCTGGGTTGCGAGCACATCCCCAGTAGGGGGCGTGCAGGAGGCAGCTGATCGATGTCTCTCTCTCATCGATGTTTCTAACTATCCCTCTCTCTTCCTCTCTGTAAAAAAATCAATAAAATATATTTAAAAAAATAAAAATAAAATGTCTGTATAGAATTACATTACATAAATGCATCATGATTCACTTAATTATTTCCTTAATATTGTCTATTTACTTTATTTCCATTTTAAATAATTTTAAGAAATGCTGTGATTAGTATCTGCAGAAATCTTTGGCCATGTTTCTGATTATTTCTTTAGAATATGAACATTTTAAAAGATCTTGATAATCTGTTGACAATTTTTTTTTTTTTCCTAAAAAGATCCTCCCAGTATATGATTTAAACCAGTAATGTATAAAGAAGTATTTAGCCCTGACTGGTATGGCTCAGTAGATAGAGTGTTGGCCTGCGGACTGAAGGGTCCCAGGTTCGATTCCGGTCAAGGGCATGTACCTTGGTTGCAGGCACATCCCCAGTAGGAGGTGTGTGGGAGGCAGCTGATCGATGTTTCTCTCTCATCGATGTTTCTCTCTCATCGATGTTTCTGACTCTCTATCCCTCTCCCTTCCTCTCTGTAAAAAAAATCAATAAAAAATATATTTTAAAAAAAGAAGTATTTAGGGTTCTTTTTTTTTTATATATTTTATTGATATTTTACAGAGAGGAAGGAAGAGGGATAGAGAGCTAGAAACATCGATGAGAGAGAAACATCGATCAGCTGCCTCCTGCACACCCCCTACTGGGGATGTGCCCACAACCAAGGTACATGCCCTTGACCGGAATCGAACCCGGGACCCTTCAGTCCGCAGGCCGACGCTCTATCCACTGAGCCAAACCGGTTTCGGCTTAGGGTTCTTATAAATATACTAGCTTTACCAATTTTTTTTTTTCATTTTTTCCATCATGCCATTCTGATCTTAAGCTCACCTTAAAGGATGGGAAAAGTATTGGTGAATGGGGAGGAAAGACAGCTAAAAAAAAAACAAAAATTACATACAATAATGATGGCCAGTCTAAAAGTGAGCACCATTTTCAATTTTTCCATCAGCCTCTATTTTTAAAGGGAACCTATCAGGTGATATGAACAAGGAATCAAAGCTTATTTTTTTAAATAGCAAAAATTTTTTAAATATAATTCAGGTAGTTTACATTCAACAAATGTCTCTAAATTACTAGACTTGGGAAATTTATTTAACAATGCATAACAATTCCCTATAATTTTATAGCACAGTCTTCAGAATATGATTTCATTTTAGCTATTTAGAAACCTTGAGAAACAGACCAAATGTTTTACTTACTGACTATATTTGTAGGATGAAACTAAGTTTAACAGAAGATAAAAATGCAGGTTTTCTCAGCATATTGTTAAAGTAGTCGAAGAGAAGGCTATTAGAGTGAGATAATTCTGGTACTTGGTAGCCTAGTAGGGAAACCAAAACCTAAGCCAGAGTCAATTCCTGTAAATGCTTCAAGGATAAGAACCACCACCAATTATAAACAGCCAACTAAATTTTCCCAAATAATGCAACTGCTTAACTTACAGCCAATCAAATAAGTTCTTTGCTTTGCCTGTGCATCTTGTCTATAAAAGCACTGCCTTTAGCTCTGATCAGTTGAGCTTTCCTAACCACTTCCAGTTTGGTACTGCCTGATTTGAATACATTTTTGCTCAAATAAACTAAAAATTCTTAATATGCCTCAGTTTATCTTTTTAACAATATTAAAGAAAAAGTTAAATACATATCAGTAAAATAATGGGTAAGTGATGATGTTTGCCTACTAATTACACTGTTTAGAAGAATTTTTAAAATGTAAGTGGATAATTTTCAGAATGAAATTATTTATAAACAAGTAGTATAATTTTATCTTTCTGGGTACCCAGAAAAAGTGGACAGGAGTTGCCAAGGTGATATTATTTTAGGCTATTAGCTTGTTCTCCTCTTATGCAAATAACATGTTGAGTCAAAAACAGTTCCCAAATAGTAAACAGAAGTGTGCTTTTACTAGTCGGACGCTCATCCTTCAAGACTAAGCTGAACACGAAGCTTGTGAGGCCAAATTACTCATGATGTGATGTGATATGGGCTTCTGTAGCCTTTTGTGAATTGGTCTATTTAATTATATTTTAGCTTATTTGTAAGTGTTTCCTTCACTATGTGAGCACTGTGGATTCCCAATTGTATCCAGTATCTCTGAATCCTCTGCTCCTAACAATCCTAACAGACGCTGAAGCACTTGAACAAGTAGGAAATGAGTGTTTATATGGATGTGAATGATTCCACAAGACAAATTTAACAAGTATGAACATTCTAGGAAACGAGTTCCATTTACTTTCTAGCAACCCACTTGTTGCATTAAATTACCACGCATTTTCGTTCAAATCCTATAATGTTATTATTCCTCTGTGTCAAAGAAAATAGTTATTTGGGCCTAGAAAATGACGCCCACGAGAATGAAAGATTTAACCTTGGCTTCCAGGCTTTGTCCTTCGCGCGCGGTTCTCCCGTCAGTCCTTCCACACTGTCGTGCGGGGCGCCAGACTCTGGGATGTGGAAGCCCCGCGCGCAGCTGGCGTTTGCGGGTTGCGGCAGCTAGGGGCCGGTGTCACGGCGTTATAGCTCCGTGGATCCGGAACACGCACGATCCGGGGGAAGGTTGCTGGCGGACCGCGCATTCGGCGCACGTGCGGCGGCCAATCCGGCCCGGTGGGCTCCAGGGGGCGGGGCCAGCGTGACCCGTTCCAGGCCGCCGTCGGGTGAAGAGCCAGCCTTCGGGGTTCCCGGCGCGCGGCTCTGCGCGGCCCGTCGCCACGTCTCACGTGCGGGATGCTGCTTTTGGCGTTGGGCGGCCCGTTGGCGGCCGGACGGCTGATCTGCGGGAAGAGGGCGACGCCGTGGGCGGCCATCGCGTTCCGAGGCCTCAGGGCGGCCGTCTCGCGGGGGGCCTCCTGCTGCTCCTCGGGGCCGGTCGGCGGCGGGAGCGCTGGGCTGCAGCCTTTCCGGCGTCCCGTGCCAGCGCAGGTCGGCCGTCGGAGGGCTTGCGGGCCGGAGTGAGGGAGGGAAATGGGCGCAGCGTCCTGCATGGAGAGCCCGGCTCTCAGACGGCTTCTCCCCACGCTTGCCGGTGCCTGTGGTGCGGAAGGAGCCCTCTGCGGGGGCCGCAGGAGTAGCCGGACTCGGCTTGGGAACAGCCCGTGAGCCCGTGGTCCTGGGGACCAGGGCTCCCGCGAGTCTCGGAGCATCCTTTGGAAAGGGGTTATTCTCTGGGTGGTTCCGAGCACTTTACAGCAAGTCCAGCGGGTTTGTGGAGACTTATTTCTCCACAAATAAGTTGGCCCTTTTTGCAGAAGCTCAGAAGGGTTAATTTGCAACACATATCCATGCAAATTATATCCCGAATTACGAACTTGGATAACCTGACTTTGAGTTGTGTTTCTTAAAAAATATATTTTATTGATTTTAGGGAGAAGGAGAGGGATTATAGAGCTAGAAATATCGATGAGAAAGAAACATGGATTGGCTGCCTCCTGCACTCCCCCCAGTGGGGGTCGAGCCT
Source organism: Plecotus auritus (assembly GCF_963455305.1). Lineage (NCBI taxonomy): Eukaryota > Metazoa > Chordata > Mammalia > Chiroptera > Vespertilionidae > Plecotus > Plecotus auritus. Next base: position 42,929,744 of record NC_137777.1, read on the forward strand.
GCAATCGGGGCAAGTGCCCTGACCGGGAATTGAGCCATGTTTTCCAGTTCATAGGTCCGTGCACAAGCACTGAGCCACACCCGCGGGGCTGAGTTCGGTTTTTTATTAGGTGGTTCTATTTTTAGGAATTCGTTTGCTCCCTGGAAAAGGGATGGAGATGCTAATCCTCTCATTTTAATCTGAGTCAGTTGTCTTCCAATCCTGACGAGTGAAATAATCAGGATTAGCAGACATGGTTGAAATTGGAAACTATATTTCAGCAGAAAGGAATTACGCATGCCTTTTGAAGTTTGTGTGCTGTGAAATTCATTTTCTGATGTTCTGGGGACTCCTGTTCCCATGAAATTTGAGGTTGGATTTCAAGTAATGTGATTTCCTTAAAAGAAACAAGGGATGCCTGGGTATAGATACAAGACCTTCAAGACTTACTTTTTTTTTTTTTTTTTTTTTTTGTACTAGCTATAGTATAAATATTTTAGAAGTAATAAAAACATTCTGGAATTTACACAATCTGATTTTTCAGTGTTTTACTTACATTAATAACATTTTTGTTTTTGAAGAGCAAATGCATGTAACTTGGACAAACGAGAGTGATGTTCTCATTAACAGTGGAATAGAAGAAACTATTCCAGTAAAGTTTTTATATGTTCAAGGTCACACTATTTAAAAAAGCTTGAAGTTGGGATGCAAACCTAGGCCTTCAAACTCCAACTCAACATGCATCTACTTATGACTGGAATTAAGGGAAGCCATTCTATTAGCAAGTTTAGTTTCTTTAGCTCTAGATTATTTGTGAGAATTCCTTATATCTCCTCATGTGACAAGTTCTCTTCATTATCTTAATTTTTTTTAAATTTAAAAGTTCTAAATACAATTTATTATCTATTTATAAAGGTCTCTGTTTCAATAGGTACCCATTTGTTGGGAAAGATGTGTTCGATGCTTACACAAACAAGTTGAAAAATCAGAAGACGGAAGACTGATTTATACTGGGAATTTGGCCCGAACAGTATTTGGTGGGTAATCAGAAATAATGGTATCGTCTTTTCCTTTTAATTGTAAAAAAAAAAAAAAAAGCTCTTAGTATGTGCTACTTTAGCACCTCTTAATTGCAAGACATAAGGAAAAATTAAACTAATTTTTTTTCTTGTGGCTTGTTGATACAAGATTTAGAGGTTGAGACCTTTGCATTTTTAGATTTAAATAGATTTTTGAAGTCTATTATGCCTTTGTTATCTTACAGCTAGGTATTAAAGCTTCCTTCCTTTGGTCACCTCTTGGGATGTTTAACAACAAAACAGCAAAAAGTGTATATTCAGTTAACGTTTGAATATACAGAAAAAAAGGAAGAATACCTCTGAAGAGGTTATTTTTGGGGAATAAATATTTATTTCATATATTTTAAAATTTGGCAGTTAAAATGAGCATGTAATACTTTTTTACATTTTTTTAGGACATCTTAGAACTTTCAACATGCTTATTGTGGCTTTTCCAGGTGGTCGAGAATTATGGAGAAGGAAAAGATGGTGTGATAAATTGCTACAAATTTAAAACTCTTTCCTTGGATCATAATTTAGAATTTAGTATGGAATAATTTAGTAGGGAAGATCAGGAGAACTTAGGTATCTCATTATATAATCTTTAAAATAAGTATAACCTGAACTATATGGAGGATTTTTTTTATAACCAAGTCCGGCATTAGATTTCAACACTCACATTTGCATTTGTGTTTTTGATCATGATGGTATTAATCAATCATTAAAATTTTCTCTGGAAATCTGTATGTTCTCTAGTGTTTTACATTAAAATAGAGTACATTTAAAGTACATTTTTAGCTATTTAAAACATTAGGAGTAAGGACAGGTTATTATTGCTATTGGGTGAAGCCCTGAAGTTATTCTAATAATCAATTTAGAAATTTCTTCAGAAGTCAGTACATGACTAGGCCATTGAGCCTATGCTGTGTCACATCTCTGGCCTGGGACACCTGGATTGATGCCACTGAGTTGTATGAAGTCATCCCCATCGTACCCTTCCTCTGAACACAGACACTGTTCCTGCAAATGCAGGGAAGTCATCAATTTATCTAATGTTCCCACTTGAACCCATTCTAGAAAGACGAGAATATTAATAGGAATTGATTTTGGTGTGAGTAGGATGTAATATTTGTGTAAGAAGAAAGCTATCCAGGGTATTCAAAGTTCTAGAGTTGTAACTTGAAGAGGAATTTAATATTTGATTTCTTTCAGTATTATGATAATAGAAAGTCATTCTATACTTATCAGGGATTAATATTTTTCTATGTAGAAACTGAGGAAGAAACATTTTTTCTGTGTAAAACTAAGAGACATTAAGATATAGATGCACCGTTCTTGAAGGTTCTTTTTAACTACCAAGTGGGTCCTAGTTTAAAGACATTTGCAGACATTTTGTTAATTCAGCAATAAGTAATTACTTAGGTCATAATATTCTCATTTAAGATGAGTAGACTTTAAACATGAAGAGTGTGAAAGAAAGGCATCCCAAGCATGGGAGTAGTATGAGCAAAAGAAGATGGGAAAGCCTAGAATGTTCCTTTTTTTTTTTTAGAGAAAGAGAGAGGGAAAGACAGAAACATCAATGTGAGAGAAACACATCCATTGGTTGCCTCCTGCACGGCCCTGACCAGGGCCTGGGCCGGGGAGGAGCCTGCAACTGAGGTATGTGCCCTTGATTGGAATCGAACCTGGGGCCCTTTGGTCCGTAGGCCAATGCTCTGTCCACTGAGCCAAACCGGCAAACAGCTAGGGCTGTGTTTGTTTATTTTTGAAAATTTTAAGAGTTTATTTGAGCCAAACTGATGACATATGCCAGGGAGCAAGACCTCAAATGCTCTTAGAATATGTTTAAAAAATAGTAATTACTTCAATCCAGGTAAAATAAAGTATATGTGTGTATTAGTTTTCTAGGGCTCTTGTAATAAATTTCCACGAACTTGGTGGCTTAAAACAACAAATTTATTCTCACAGTTTTGGAGGCTGGAAGTCTGAAGTCAAGGTGTTGGCAGGACATGCTCTCTGAAGGCTCTGGGGGAGAATTCTTCCTTGCCTCTTCCAGCTTCTGGTAGCTCTCAGCACTACTTTTGTAGCTGCATAACTCATCTCTGTGTTCTACTTCACAGGGCCTTCTCTCTGTCTGTCCTGCTCTAAGCTTATAAGGATACTGTCATTGGAGTTAGGACCCACCCTAATCCAGTATGATCTCATCTCAATATTTATTTGTCTGCACAGACCGTATTTCCAAATAAGTTGACATTCTGAGATTCAGGGTGGACATAATTTTGGGGGGATGCTATTCAACCCACCACACTGTGACAATGGGGAAAAAAGAGGTAGATGGAAGGGCTGATGAGGCTTTAATATAGGAGACAACTTGGTCCACATTGTATCCCATGTGTACCAGTGTCATGGCAACTACTGTGAGAGGAAGGAATTATTTTTAAATTACTGATGCAAGGTAACTAAGCCTTCAACCAGCAGTAATGGATGAGAGTGTCTACTCTGTTACAGCCTCACCAATAGAGTATGCTGTCAAACTTGGTTTTTGCCAGTTTGGGGGGAAAATGGTATCTCGTTGTGGTTTTTATTGCATGTTTCATATGACTGAGGTTTGGCATCATTTCATCTGTTTAAGGACCAGGTGCATTTTTGTTTCAATGAACTGCCTGCTTGTATTTCTTGCATGTTTGTGTACAGTGTTGGTTTTTTTCTTCTCATATATTAGAAACATTTTATATATTGGGAGTATATAACTCTCAATAGTTATAGTTTCAACTCTGCGATAGAAATTGCAAATATTTTTCTCATTTGTCTATACTTGGTTTATGGTGTTCATATCTATGTACATTTTAATGTGTTCAGATTTACCAGCGTTTCCCCCTGATTGCTTCAGTATTTTGAGTCATAATTCGAAAAGTTTTCCTATTCTCAGATTACAAAGGACTTCATGGATATTTTCTTCCGCTACCTCTATGATTTTAGTTTTTCACATTTACATATCTCTGAATTATTTGGAATTTTCCTGATATATGGTATGAAGGATGGATTGAATTTTATCTTTTTCTGTATGGCTATCTAGCTGTCCCAGTACCACTTTTGCCCATTTATTTTAAATTAATCTTTATTCTGTGCTAAATATCCATATACAATGAAGTTTATTTCTTGATTTTTCCTTTTGTTTCACTGATCTGTCTGCTTTCATATGCATCAGAACCATGCTTTTTTTTTTACTCCTTGCCTGAGGATATGTTTATTGATTTTTTTTTTTGAGAGAGAGAGAAAGGGAGAAAGGGAAACACACACACACACACACACACACACATCAATGTGAGAGAAACATTGGTCAGTTGCCTCTCTCAAATGTATCCCAAGCAAGGACCAAACTCAACCTAGGTGTGTGCTCTGACAGGGAATCGAACCCTGGACCTTTCAGTGTACAGGACGACATTCCAATCAACTGGGCAGTATCATGCTATCTTAATTATAGTCTTATGTTTCAGTATCTAACATTCCTCCCCCCCTTTTATTTTTGTTTTTTCAAATTAACTTTATGATCAGTTTGTCTAAGATGTCAACTTGTCTATTTTCCAAACAGATGGTATTTTATTGGGATTATGTTAAAAGTATACATTCAAAGAAATTTACATTTAAAGTCATTTGTTTACTTACTGTGGTAAAACACATAACAAAATTTATCTTTTTAATTATTATTAAGTACACAGTTCAGAAGTCATTGATGTTGAATCTTTCTAATATGATATGTTGAATACCTTTCCCATATATTTCTATCCACTGGTATTATTTTTATTTTTGGTAGTTTATTGTTTTAAGCTTGGGCTCTTAGCTAGATAAAGTTAGCCCCCCATTTGAAGATTTTATATTATGTATGTGCAGGTGCTTGTTAATAGAGAGTTTTATTTGATAATGTGCTGACTGAATTGATTGTTAGAGTATTCATAAGGATCTTTGAGTATTGTTAAATCTTCTGTTGGGGAACTGAGGTAGAGGCCAAGTTAATCCTAAAGCAGATTTCCCATCCGGAGAGGCAATGCATTGGAATGGCCAATGGCTTGGACTTGAGTCACATGGCCTGGGTTTGAATCCTAGCACTGCAACTTGGTAGCTATGTGACATTGAACAAGGGCCTCATTTTTCTCATCTCAAATTACCTCACGTTAATAATTGTGCATGTGTATTATAGGGCTGTCTATAGATTTCATGAATAAAATATGTAGAGTGCTTCAGACAGAGCCTGGAATGTTATAACACTTATATGTGTTTTGTTGTAGTTTTAATGATATAGAAAGAAGAAATGTGGAAAATTAATTGGATAGATTGATTCTTTTATAAAATTTAAAAGTATTAATCCTCTCCCTTTTCTTTCCTGTTTAGGTGTGAAATGTTTCTCTTATTCTACAAGTGCGCTCAGCCTTGCATTTCTGCCATACATTTTTGCCCAAAATAATGTTGTATTTGGAAGTCTGCCTTTGCAAATCCTATTTTATGGCATCATAGGAAGCTTTACAGTGATCACTCCGGTCCTGCTTCACTTAATTACAAAAGGCTATGTCATTCGGTTGTATCATGAGGCCACGACAGACACTTACAAAGCCATTACTTACAATGTTTTGCTTTCAGAAACCAGTACTGTGTTTCACCAGAATGACGTGAAGATTCCAAGCAGCACACATCTGTTTACCACATTTTACGCTAAAACAAAATCACTGTTGGTTAATCCAGGTCTCTTTCCAAACCCCAAAGACTATGACCATCTAATGGGTTATGACAAACCATTCACTTTTGATATGGAAGAAACCAGTGAAAAGAAACAGCTTGAAGATGAGAAATGAGTCTATTGTTTTTATGTTTGTGCTTAAATGTGATTTATTTTCCCGTGTATAATAATAAAAATTGCCTTTACTTGTGTTTTCTGTTAGTGACTGTTAACAAATTAAAACTGTAACAAACAACTTTTGATTAATTTTCAGAGAATTATATTTCTTTATAATAACAAGCTATGCTTGAAAAACAAAACAATACTCCACAATTTGTGTTTTAAAAGGTGTGAAAATACATGTACATGTACGCTGGCATATGCATGGGTAATAAGTGTGGTTGCCTCTCAGCTGGGAATTGGGTATCAGGCACATAAGAGGGAGTTATTTTTCCTTTGTGTTTGGATTTTTCTAAGGGTATAGATACAATCTTTTCTCACATTAAAAACTTAAAAAATTTATATATTCTGGAAAGCAGTGTTAATCTGCTTCCTTTGGTGACAGCTTGTTACCTCAGTTCTCTGACAGGGCTACCTGTAATAAGGTTCTCCCTGTGGTAAGCTGTGGGGAAATGGTCCTTCATGCATTCCTCTGGTGCATCCTATCAGTAGGAAAAGAACATGTACTAAGGTGGATAGTACGTTTTATAAAATAGCGATCTCTATGCTAACTATTGGCATTTTAAGATTTTACCTCTAATTGTAAAACAAAAGTTGGTTCCTGTGCCAAAACCGGTTTGGCTCAGTGGATAGAGCGTCAGCCTGCGGACTGAAGGGTCCCAGGTTCGATTCCGGTCAAGGGCATGTAGCTTGGTTGTGGGCACATCCCCAGTGGGAGGTGTGCAGGAGGCAGCCGATCGATGTTTCTCTCTCATCGATGTTTCTGACTATCACTCTTCCTTCCTCTCTGTAAAAAATCAATAAAATATATTTAAAAAAAAAAAAAAAGTTGGTTCCTGTGAAGGATTTTCAGCCAGGAGCAAAAAGAGCTCAAACCATTTAGATCTGTAGTGCCTAGTGTATGCTAGGTACTGTCCTAATTGCCAGAGTCACAGTTAACACTCAGACTGCATGGAGCTACCTAATGTCTTGCTGCCTGCCAAGACGGTGAGTCTAATCTTCACGCCTTGCTTCTATAAGGGAGGTTGATGGGGAAGCAGCAGGGCCATCACTAGTTCATAGTCTGAAACTTAGAAGCTTATAGCTTCAGGTAGAAAAGAGCTCATTTTTGTGACACCTAGAGCCTGCCTTCTGCTAGGATCTGCCAGCTTGCCTAGCAGCGGGCTCTAGGGTCTCAGACAGGTAAGCTGGTTACATCTTTCTCAAGCTGGGTCTCTGCCTGCCTGTTCTGACAGTGTTACTTAGGTATATACTTGTTGCTGTCTTAGCACTTAATGTGATGTATATCTTTCTTTTTGTTGTTAATTCTCACCCAAGGATATTTTCCCATTGCTTTTAGAGTGGAGGGGAGAAGGGGGGAGAGAGAAACATTGGCTGCCTCCTGCATGTCTCCTACTAGGGATCAAGCCTGCAACCCGGGCATGTGCCCTGACTCAGGATATAACCAGAGACCTTTTGGTGCATGGGGCGATGCTCAATCAACTGAGCCACACTGACCAGGGCTAAACACATTTTTAAATTACGGTAAAATGTCTAACAAAAATTTACCATCTTAACCAATTTTAAGTGTGCAGTTTAGTACAATTCAGTATAGTGTTAACTATATTTACATTGATGTGCAACAGATCTCTAGAACATTCTTATCTTGCAAACCTGAAAATATCTATTGAACAACTCCCCATATCTTCCTCTCCCGTGGATTTGTGCCTTTAAAAAAAATGGAAGCCCAGCCGGCGTGGCTCAGTGGTTGAGCATCGACCTATGAACCAGGAGATCATGGTTCGATTCCCTGTCAGGGCACATGCCCGGGTTGTGGGCTCGATCCCCAAGGTGGGGCATGCAGGAGGCAGCTGATCAATAATTCTCATTGATGTTTCTATTTCTCCCTCTTACTCTCTGAAATCAATAAAAAAAATATTTTAAAAAATAATTTTAAAAAAAGGGAAAGTCACACTTTTTTTAAAAATATATTTTATTGATATTTTACAGAGAGGAAGAGAGAGGGATAGAGAGCTAGAAACATCGATGTGATAGAAACATCGATCAGCTGCCTCCTGCACACTTCCCACTGGGGATGTGCCCGCAACCAAGGTACATGCCCTTGACCGGAATCAAACCCGGGACCCTTCAGTCCACAGGCTGGCGCTCTATCCACTGAGCCAAACCGGTTTCGGCAAATCACACAGTTCTTGAAACCTTTTACCAACATGTGCTTATTTCCACCTAAACTTTTAGATTTTTAGGCCCCAACTCCATGCCATTGTAATCCCAAACTATATCCTATAAATGATTTCAAATAGCAAAGAATCTAAAGCAGGGGTGGGCAAACTTTTTGACTCGAGGGCCACAATGGGTTCTTAAACTGGACCGGAGGGCCAGAACAAAAGCATGGATGGAGTGTTTGTGTGAACTAATATAAATTCAAAGTAAAGGAGTGGAGGGGAGAGCAAGAGAACCGGATAGAACAGCCGGATCCGGCCCGCGGGCCGTAGTTTGCCCACGGCTGATGAAGGATCAACTTTTTCTGGAATGGAATAAAGAGTTTTGAAATGACATAAATTCATGCCATACATGAAATGGTGATCATTTTATTATTAGGGCTCAAAATACTTCCTGGAGCTGCAGTTTGCTTAAGGAAGTGCATTCTCAAGCCTGGCGGGGCCCCAGCCCACAAGGCAGACCTACAGCTGATGTACTGTCTGGGGTTTTGTCCAGCCCGACTCTGCCCCATGGCTGAACTGTTGCTGAGCAGAAACAGTTTGCATAGGGCTGTTCAGTTCGGATCTATTTGCCCAGTGCTCTGGGCCATGAGAAATTGTGTAAAGAGCCTCTGTGGGAGAATAACAATGTAGATGGAAAAGGGGTGTCCTCTGTTGGGATTCTAAAGGAGACCTACAGGCTGGCTTTGTTACTGTTGACTGGGAAATACCTTGTTTTGTGTGTAAAGCTCTGTGCTCTAATTTGCACCAAGTGTTGGAAAAGAGTACATATATTCTAAATCATTTTCTTTTCTCCCCTTGCAGGAAGTGCTCAAATATCACACACACACACACACACACACACACACACACACACACACACACACACACACAGAAAGAGGAAACAGTTGGATTGGAACTTAGAAGTCATGTGACTGATGACTAAGTTGACTCTTTCCTACTTACTGAAAGGGAAGAAGAGCCTGAGGATGAGTTGCTGGTTCTCCTTGCATTTGTAAAGTTTTGGAGATAATAAATCATGTTCCCACTTATGCTTTTTTCCACCCTGTTTTCTTCCACATTGCCTGAACCCGGGGAGCAGCACTGGATCTGCAACTCCTCTGATGTGAGCCTTTGGTATACCTACTGCGGTAAGTGCACAGCAACAAGTAGTTGTAGTGCCAACTATTTCGAGGGTGTGTTTTCACAAGAACCTCATTCTGCTGTGGCGGGGACTCAGGAAGCGTCGTGTGTTCCAGCTGCTGCCGGGGGCCAGAGTGATGGCTGATGACTTCCCTGTGTGGGTTATCTCGATCCTTCACAGGCCTCACCAGTCTCTAAACTGTTGTTCTTGACCTCCAAGTGCTTCTGTTGTTCCCTGTGGTTAACTTTCTCCACCTTGAGGCTAGCTTCAGATTCCTCCCAGTTTGGGCAGAACTGTCTGCTTCTGAGCTTTGCGTCCAGCCCCTAAGACTAGTTCCTCCTGACAAGGAAGCACAGTCCCAGCTGCCTCCTGGAAGGGATTATTGTGGCCACCGCTGCGCCACAATAATTTTTAAAACACGCAACACCTGGCTACTTAGGGGCACGGACCTCTTTTCCCTTACTGTCAAATAGAAAAGTGACAGCAGCCAACACAACATTAGCCTTTTGGTGTGAATGAATAAAAATTATACCCTCTTTCTTTTTTGTCGGATCAGCAAAATATATATATATATTTCTTGATGAGCTGCAGCATTTTAATCTGTAAAATGAAAGTGATTTTAGAACCTATCTGAGGTAAAATTTTTAACACAGAGCCACATAGAAACAGTCTTGACTACTTTTTAAAAAACCAGCCATATCCTAATGCCGTGAACTGGTCTATCACTGCCCTACCCAGACTGCTTTCTCTGAAAGCACAGCTTCAGGGCTTGGCCACTGTCTTTCTTCGGAGCTTTCCACTGCCTTGCCCACCATGGGTTGGATATAATATCAGGAAGGCGGAAAGAGAGGCTTGCCAAAATATTAGTTCTTTGAGATTCTTTTGGGAAAGGGGATTTATGGTTTAATCATTTGGGAGAGAATTACAAATATCTGTTGAGTTCCAAGAAGTTCTGCAAAGAAGAAACCTATTTAATCTCCAGGTTTTCAGTTTTATTTTATTTTTGGAGTGTGTGTTGACTATCCTGAGAAATACACTCTGGCAAACTCTAATAGACGTGACTTCCGGGAAGTTAGCATAATTGACAGGTGTGAGAGCAAGACCAATCTCACCTTCGTGGGTTGTGCTGAATTCCCTCTCAACTTGGCTCTGGAATTTCTCCATCCTATAGGATCAGGGTCCATTCCCCTTCCAAAAAGGCTCCTCGGTCCACTAGGCCCTACATGTTGATCATGCCACCTTCTCTGTGCTAAGTTTCAGGGGCCTTTGTTTATATATCACTTCATATTATAATTAGCTTTTAAGCTCCTAGTATCAATAATTTGATTTGTCTTTTAAAAAATACTTTTATTGCCCTAACCGGTTTGGTTCAGTGGATAGAGCGTTGGCCTGCGGCCTGAAGGGTCCCAGGTTCGATTCCAGTCAAGGGCATGTACCTTGGTTTCGGGCATATCCCCAGTAGGGGGTGTGCAGGAGGCAGCTGATCAATGTTTCTCTCTCATCGATGTTTCTAACTCTATCCATCTCCCTTCCTCTCTGTAAAAAAATCAATAAAATATATTTTAAAATATTTTTATTGCCGGAACCGGTTTGGCTCAGTGGATAGAGCGTCGGCCTGCGGACTGAAGGGTCCCGGGTTCGATTCCGGTCAAGGGCATGTACCTTGGTTGCGGGCACATCCCCAGTGGGGGGTGTGCAGGAGGCAGCTGATCGATGTATCTCTCTCATCGATGTTTCTAGCTATCTATCCTCTCCCTTTCCTCTCTGTAAAAAATCAATAAAATATATTAAAAAAAAACAAAAAACAAAAAAACAAAATAAAATATTTTTATTGATTTTTAGAGAAAGGGAGAGGGAGGGAGAGAGAGAGAAACATCGATATAAGAGTGAATCAGTGGGCTGTGTCCTGCACATCCCCTATTGGGAATCTGGCCAATAACCCAGACACATACCCTGACTGAGAATCAACCCAAAACCTTTTGGTGCATGGATGACACCCAACCAATTGAGCTGTTTTTGTCTTTTGATTTTTTTTTTTTTCAGAGAGGAAGGGAGAGGGAGAAGGCGAGGTAGAAACATCAATGATGAGAGAGAATCATTGATCGGCTGCCTCCTGCACATCCCCTACTGGGGATCGAGCCCACAACCCAGTCATGTGCCCTTAACCGGAATTGAACCCGGAATCCTTCCGTTCACAGGCCGACGCTCTATTCACTGAGCCAAAACAGGTAGGGCTGTCTTTTGATTAAAAAAAAAAAAAGTTTGTGTTGATTTTTAGAGCATGGGGAAGGGAGTGAGAGCGAGAAAGAAACATTGATTGAGGATCAAGCCTGAAATCCGGCCATGTGCCCTGATTGGTAATCGAACTGTGATCTCCTGGTTCACAGATGGACTGAAGCTCAACCTCTGAGCCACACCAGCTGGGCTAAGCAGATGATTGTACAAATGATTACTTATTCAAGTCCCATACTAGTTTTAGGTCTGTTCCAGCTTTCTATTTCTTCAGTCCTTTTGGGACCCCCCTTGGAAAATTTGGGCATCTGGATGCATGAATTAACCTCTTCCCTCCCGAGTGAAGCTGGAGGCTAGGGGATTCTTTCCCTGTCTTTGCTGTGCCAGGCTCAGGGTCTCTGTTGAGAGGGTGTCCCCAATCTCCCTACCAACTTCAGTGAGTCTGGATTGGAGTTCTCCTGGGTCACAGGAAACTTCTGATTAGTTTCTGATTTCTCACAAAGGGAATTTGTCCACGAACTGTTGCTGAATTCGAAGTTTGTGGGGAAAAGAAGGGTCTTGGACTTCCTACCCTGCCATCTGATGATGCCACTCCTCTGGAGAGGGAGATATTTTTAACCACCATTAGTTTTTCTCAAAAACTAATTTTAATACTAAAGGCATCATTTGGGGGGTGAATTTCAGAATATTTTACTTTATTGGAAATAATATATTGACATTATCTTCATTCCATTTAGATAACGTGAAATATCCTATTTCAGTAAGAAGTGAACCCTGTGTAGAATTGAAGGGAAGCAAAGGATATTTGCATATTTTCTACATTCCAAGTAAGTCCAAAGTTTTGTTAATGTACATCAGTTAAAAGAATTCAAGCGATATCAATGACAAATGACTGTGTTCCAAATGTACATGTATTAGTTTTCTGTTATTATGTAACAAATGACCACAATCTTAATATCTCAAAACAGTACATATTTACTGTCTCACAGCCTTTGTGTGGCAGTAATCTGGGTGTGGCTTTGCCGTGCCTGCTTCAGGATCTCGCACCGGGTTGCAGTCAAGCTGTCTGCCAGGACTGGGGTCTCTTCTGAAGGCTCAATTAGGGAAGGATTCTCTGCAGTTCTCATGTGATTTTTGACAGGATTCAGTTCCTGCCTGGCTGCTGGCTTTTTCACTATGGCTTCTTGCTTCATCAAAACCAGCAAAGGGGACAGTCAGCTAACAAGATAGACGTCACAATCTTGTGTAGCCTAATCATGGTAGTGCCACTCTATCAGCTTGGCTTTATCTATTTGTTAGAAGCATGTCACTAGGCTCACACTCATGGGGAAGAGATTACATAATGGTAGGGAGGGTAAAAGTGGAAATAACATGAGACTTCTGACAATCTATTAGGCACTAGTGTATCCTTTGTCAGTCATTAGCTGTTCAACTGATAAATAAAGTTAGGTTTCCACTAGTTAAAGATCTGTGTATGAGTAAGCCAGGACATTTTTTCCTAAAGGTGACCCTTCTAAAAAAGAATATGATGATGGGATAAAAAAAGACAATGTTTTTTGTTTGTGTTGTCTTGTTTTTCCGCTCTATCATTTTACTTGTCATCAGCTTAGTAAAAAATAAATTGGGTGATGGTTATAGCATCAGGCTGGATTCAAGTGTTTGGGAAAACACAAAAACCTTTATCCTCTCTTTCCAGGCAGCTTCGTTGTGTGAAGCCCTAGGATCCCAGGACATTTCAGTTCTCGTCATCCTCCTCACTATTACTGTTTATCATCACTTACGTTCTAGCTTGTATTTGGAGCTTATAGTTTACTAAGTGCTTTCACATATGTAAGCTTAAATAAAGATTTCCCTGGTTTTAGTTCTCCAGCTTACAAGAAAGAGGTAGCTGAGAACCCAGAAATAATAGACAATAAACTTGTGCTTTACTATTTCTGAAATTAATTGTTCAACCTGCACTTGGACACTTGGTTTCTGTATTCATTTAGTCATTGAAAAATGCATAGTATATTTCAAGTATTGTGATAGGTACTGTGAATTCATTGATAAAGAAGACATTCTCTTGACTTTCAAGAATCTTCCAGGGCAGTAGGAGGGACAGACCTATAGATAACATGGCATGGTAAGTGAAGTGACAGTAAAGAGGCCGAGTGATAACACAGAGCAAAGAGCAATCAACTCTATTCACTCCATGGTCTTGGCCAAGAGTAAAAAATACTTTTACCCCTAAATTTTTGCCTGGCTCTACAATTTCTTCTTCTTTTCTCAGGTTTTGTTTTCTGGTCTATGTGATGTGCTTCACCCTAGGTGTTTGGCAGAAGTGATTATATATGTCATAACGAGTGACCTAATTTTCAAGCAAACCTCTTGTCTTTGCACACAGGAAGTGAGTTGTATCCTTGCAGATCCAAGTAGTAATAATCCAATATGGCATCGCTCAGGGTTCTCTGAAAAGCAGATACCAAGAAGGAATTAGGCATATAAGACATTTAATCAGGAGGAAATGCTGGTGAACAATAAAGGGAAGAGGATGCCCAAGCAGGCAAGGAGAGGGTTCAGATTGAGGTGCAGATCTGATGCCTTTGAAATGAGAGAAGAAAGGAAGGAGAATTTGGTAACATGGTCATCAGACCAAAATGCATCCCTGGGATCCTGTCAGCCAGGCCAATGGGGAGCCTTACAGCAAAGATTACCTGTCACACATGTGCCATGACAGGCAGGAGTAGGCGGGGTCTGGGTCCTTGCAGTGCTTGGTCATTAGAGGGGTGACCTATGGGAGGTTGGCCTCTGGTTGAGACGGATATGAAGGTGCAGCAGCTGGGGGCTGTCTGCCAACTGCCTTCCTCCCAGCAGGGTCTTTGGAAGGAAGGTTTGAGTAGTGTACCTTTGTGGCCACCACAGATACCTTAATCATTTACTAAGTATGACATTTACATCACATTATATTAATTTACTAACAAAATAATTATTCAGTTATATTTTTATAGAGCTTTGCAATTATGATCTGAGTTTCCCTAGAATATACTAGGATTTCTGTGTAAAGTGTGGGGCCACATTATAGAAGTCAACCTTGTTTTTATGGTGCTATCTCTACTTCTATTCAGTAAGAACTGTAAGTACAAATTGAATAAAAAATAGATATTATTTATTTTGAGACTTTATAGCCTTGCTAGTAAATTATTTGTGTACCATTAGTTGATTGACAAATAAGACTAGACTATAAGCCTCCCTGAAAATTACTTCTGGTAGTTTCTGGAGTTGTTGTAGGTGAGGTCAAAAACAGTCTTCTCAGTTACCACATGACAGCCATCAGGTTCGTATCTCTCACTCCAACATCCACATTCATATCCCCGGCCTGCTGAGCCATGCAGGTGGTACCTCACCTTGACCATTTGTCATGTGCCTCACGTGACCACAGTGATGTCCAAGGGCAAGAAGCTTCTCAAGATGCAGACCATTGAGATATCAAAACAGCACTTCCTTTCTTGGTGTCAGTGGAGACCGGGAACATGCTGTGTTCCATGCAGCAATGGAAGAAGGTCCCTTGTCCGGCCTTGTCCTTGTATATGTGTGTATGTCTCAGGAATTTCTCATGAAAACAGCTCTTCAACTTCTGCCCACATCCATGTTTTTGGAGAGGTTCAGGCTAAAGTCCATGGACTGGACCATGGGACCACAGTTAGAAGCAGACCCTGTTATGTTCTTTATACTCTACCCCGTAAGTAGAGAAGCAGAGACAAATTAGGAAGTTTGGTGGTACCTTAGGCTTAGAGTAATGAGGGCCTGCATTCAAACTGTGGCAATGAGGCTGAAATGGAGACTAGTAAAATTACTGGGATTAGGAATTCTAGTGCTGATTTGTTGATGAAGATGAAATCAATTTAGGATCTATAGAGTGAGATGATGAGCGACATTTGACTAGAGATATCAAATGCATATATGAGACAGTGTTTAGGAGAAAGGTTGAGACTAAAGAGGATGATTTAGGAATTAGTATCCTATGTGGCACTTAAAGCCAAGGAGAGTGTGCCGAGTAAATATTGAGGAAAACGGAGGATAGAAACCTTAGGAGGAGAGTCAATGACCCAGGCTGAGGAGGAGTCAGAGAGGCTGAAGGACAACCAGAAGAGAGGGGGAGCACTGACTCCAAACCACGGAGAGAGTTTTGAGGAGGAGCTGGCAGCGCTGTTACCCACAGTCAAATTCAAGTTACGGTTGGCAAACGTTTCCTTTGGTTATGGCTACAATGAGCCCTGGTGACCTTATTAGGAAAACATTTTCAGTGCGATGGTGGCTACAATAAACTATTTTCATTATAAAAAAATTGTGCATCTTTTCCAGTTGGGCCAACTGAATAATATAATAGTTGAGCAAAATGCATTGTTTACTGGCTTTTCTCATGTTAATTGATAATAGGGAGACCATGAGGAAATAATAAATGGCTCATACACCTAATTTTTAATAAAAAGGTTTAATTTTATCCTCCAAGAAATCTGTCATCAAAACTACTAAAAAGTGGGCATGAGTTGATTATCATTATTTCCTTTCTTTTCTTTGAACTTCTAGCAGAACTGTAACTAGAACAGAAAATGTTATATCTTTATTTGATAGTTTTCTAAAAAAATAATTTTCTCTAGTTTTAGGCATAGCATATAATTCTTACTGTGGAATATTCTATTTGATTACAATCCACTAGTTCCCCTCTCAAAACTCCCATTTTCTCATCTACAGAATAAGGATCCCAATACCCACATTATAGGTAGTTGTGATGATTAAATGAAATAATGTTGCAAAAGCACAGGACATATTTTAAGTATATAATAAATATTAATTATTATTTATAAAATAATCTCTTATTTGAGGGACTAATAGGATTTTTTTTCATTTTTAAGGAAGAGACTTGAAAAATTTATATTTCAATCTGTATTTATCTATTAACACCATGAATTTTCCAATGCGCAAAGAAGTCATTTGCCGAGGATCTGATGATGATTATTCTTTTTGTAGAGCTCTAAAGGGAGGTAAGCATTTAATCTATATTACTCTCAGAATCAAATATAAGAGTTTATGAGAATGTTATGAAAATTAAATACACTGAAAATGTGAAGTTCCTTTTCTGATAACACTTTATTCCCATTTAAAATTTTTACTTTTAGCAGTTTGAACATTTTACAATTATGTTATTGAGTTATTATTAAGATGACACTTGCATGTGTTTGCAGGGATATTAGAATTTTTACCTTGTTCAGATAATATTTGTATATTTACCCTCGGTTATGGTTCTCTTTTCCTAAACATTACATTTATTATTTTTCATGGAATCTTACTAGATTTTCCTGCAGAGCTACCTTCAGCATTCACTCTACCTCAGAAGAAGGGAAGTGGAGACAAATTAGGAAGTTCGGTGGTACCTTAGGCTCAGGGTAATGAGGACCTGCATTAATATTGTGGTAATGGGGATGAAATGGAGACTAGTAAGATTTATTGGGGTTGGGAATTCTAGTGCTAAAGAAGGGGCAAATTCTAAAAGATAATGAGTTCTGATCTGGGTATGTTGAGCTTAAGGTAATTTTGGAACATTTAAATAAACATGTCCATTTGGCAGCTGATATATGGGCCCAGAACTGAGGACATTCTGATTTAAGAAACATAGATACTGCCCGACTAGTGTGGCTAAGTTGGTTGAGTGTTGACCCATGCACCAAGAGGTCGCCGGTTCAATTCCCCATCAGAGCACATGCCCAGAGTTACAGGCTTGATTCCTAGCAGGGGGTGTGCAGGAGGCAGCCAATCCTTATGCTATTTCTCTCATCAATGTTTCTATCTCTCTCTCCCTCTACCTTCCTCTCTCTAAAATCAATTAAAATATTTTTTAAAATCTTCCTAAATTAAAAAAAAAAAGAAACATCATGAGACCCTTGAAAGTTTGGGACTCGAATTAATATCAGATATATCTACTTTTAAAATAACTGTTCTTCTCTATTATATCCTGCTAAAGGAGCAGTAGTATTAAATATGCACATCTATTACTAGGAATGAAGCATATTAGCACTTGCTTGTTCATCACTCATTCACCATTGAAACCAGTGAGCCTTAAAAGTTTGTATCTACTAATGCTGGTCCTGAGAGAGGCTTGTGGTGGCAGAGGAGCCACAGGAGAATGGGAGCCAGGGGATAAGACTTACTATTTCTCTACAATTTTGTTTGGGACTGCTGCTGCCAGTAGTAGAAGTGTCAAAGGTGAATGCTGTACTACCAAAAAAGTCCCTCAGTGATGTCCCCGTTTTTTGTGTTTTGTTTGCAGAGACTGTGAATACATCAGTGCCATTCTCCTTCAGGGGTATCCTGTTCTCTAAGGTATTGTCTAAGAGTCATTTTGTCCTTTCTTATTCTTTGGCAGTAACATATGTGTGAAGAATTTGAATAGGCAGTTTGCAACTTCTAAAAATCTATATTCAAGATTTTTCCTCTACTTCTATTTGCTTTTGGGTATTTTGCCATTTCTTCTTTCTGAAGAATATCCTATCTAATAAAAGAGTAATATGCAAATTGACCAGACCTCAGCTACACCCACAAGCCATGCCCACCAGCCAATCAGGAGTGAGTATGCAAATTAACCCAACCAAGATGGCTGTGGCCACGGAGAGAGCAGGAGGCTTGGGTTTCCCTGGCAATGGAGGAAGCCAAGCTTTCCACCTTCCCTGGCCTGCCTTGGCCTCTGCTTAAGGCTACAAAGTTTCAATTATAGAAGATAAATAAATCCCAACAAAAATGGCTGCAGCCATGGAGCGAGCAGGAGGCTTGGCTCCGCTGAAGGCTACAAAGTTTCAATTATAGAAGATAAATAAATCCCAGATACCAGGGCCTCTGCTTGGGTCGCTGGGGGGCATGGCCAGCCTGCAAACCACCACGGGCCCCTCTCCCAGGCCGCCCCACATCCCAAGGGAACCCGCACCCTGATCTGGGACACCCTTCAGGGCAAACCAGATGGCCCCCACCCATGCACCAGGCCTCTATCCTATCTAATAAAAGAATAATATGCAAATTGACCATCACTCCAACACACAAGATTGCTGCCCCCATGTGGTCAAAGATGACTGCCCCCATGTGGACACAAGATGGCCTCCACAAGATGGCCAGCAGGGGAGGGCAGTTGGGAGGGACCAGGTCTGCAAGGGAGGGCAGTTGGGGGCAATCAAGCCTGCAGGGGAGGGCAGTTAAGAGTGACCAGGCTGGCAGAGGAGGGAAGTTGGGGGAGACTGAGCCTGCAGGGAAGGGCAGTTGTGGGGGACCCAGGCCTGCAGGCGAGAGCAGTTGCGGGGGGACCCAGGCCTGCAGGGGAGGGCAGTTAGACGTGACCAGGCCTGCAGGGGAGGGTAGTTAGGGCAAACAGCCTGGCAGGGGAGCAGTTAGGCATCAATCAGGCTGGCAGAAGAGTGGTTAGGGGGTGATCAGGTTGGCAGGCAGAAGCAGTTAGGGGCAATCAGGAAGGCAGGCAGGCGAGCAGGTGGGAGCCAGCAGTCCTGGATTGTGAGAGGGATCCTGGCTTGGGCCTAAACGGGCAGTCAGACATCCCTAGAGGGGTCCCAGATTGGAGAGGGTGTAGGGTGGCCTGAAGGACACCCCCCTTTGCACGAATTTCGTGCACCGGGCCTCTAGTGGAAATATAAAAAAGTTACATGAAAGAAAGCTCGTTTTCACATCATGTTTTTTCCTCTAACATACATGGCTAAAAGTAATGCAAATGCTCACTATTAATACGTTGAATGACTTCTGGGTGAAAGCACTGTAAGAACTCCATAGCTGCCTCTATGAATAATAACCATGTGCTTTTAGATATTTGCATTAGATACCTAGCAATGAAAATTTTGCACATTTCACTTTGGATGAATATTTAAAAATAAACTTTAACAATGCATATTCTTTACTGATTACAAATGACATTTAATGTTTGAAAATCTCATAGGTTAGTCTCAAAAGTTGTTAAAAAACATTCTCATACTTGGGAAATAAATGAGTTTTATTTGAGTCTGCTGAATTCAAAGACACAAAATTTCATCTCATTAGAAAACTGAGAAAGTGATAACCAATCCAATTTAAATGACTTCCTCCTAGTAATAAAAAAAGTTTTTCAAAATAGAAGCACATAACATTTTATATTACTTGTGTTTCTTATTCCTCATTTTAGGGAACATACAGATGTGTTGTGGAAGCCATCTCTGGGAATACTGAAGAAATGCTCTTTTGTTTGAATTTTACTGTCATACACCACCCTGCTTTCAATTAGAATAAATCTAATGTGCCAGGACTGACCGAAGACCCTGAGTGATGGATGAATGGATTACTCTGACACTCGTTTCGGTGAAAGAGAGGCTAAGGGACTGCTTGGCTATAGGCACCAAATAGCCCACTTGCCTGCCTCCTTAGGCTTTTATTGTAATAACAGCTTGAACTCAAGTTAACCTTTAGATACAATCAGCAGGGTAAGTATCCTTGAGAAAGCATATGCTTCTACAAGGTCGTGTCTAAAGACTAAACATAGAGATCCCAGTAAAACACCCAGGGGCTTGGACTTATTTGGAAAAGTCAAGGTAGGGGCTGCCGTCTTCAGCAAGGTCCCCCTAGGGGCCCCTGACCTTTCGGAGAATCCTCCTTACAGACTTTCCAACCAAGTCTCATGCTTCCCCATATAGTATATACATTTTTTCAAAGGTTTTATTCTTCACTTAATTTTTTTTTTTTTTTTGCACAGTGTATTAGTTTGCTAGGGCTGCCATAACAAATATCACAGATTGGGTAGCCTAAACAATAGAGAGTGATTTTCTCACGGTTCTGGAGGCTAGAAAGCTGAAGTCCGTGTTGGTGGATTTGGTTCCTTCTGAGGCCTCTCTCTTTATTTTTTAAAATTATTTTTAAAAATTTAAATTCTTTATTGTTTAAAGTATTACATACTAGTATGTCTCCTTTCCCCTGCATTGACCTCTCCTCAGCCACTCCCACTCCCCAGCACATGCCCTCACCCCCCTACTATCTGTGTCCATTGGTTATGCTTATATGCATGCATACAAGTCCTCTGGTTGATCTCTTACCCCACCCTTTTTAACCTCCCCCCCCCTGCTTTTCCTCTGAGGTTTGACAGACTGTTCGATGCTTCTGTGTCTCGATCTATTTTTGTTCATCGGTTTATGTTGTTTATTATATTCCACAAATGAGTGAGATCTTGTGATATTTATCTTTCTCTGACTGGCTTATTTAGCTTAACATAATGCTCTCCAGGTCCATCCATGCTGATGCAAATGGTAGAAGTTCCTTCCTTTTTATAGCAGCGTAGTATTCCATTGTGTAGATGTACCACAGTTTTTTAATCCACTCATCTGCTGATGGGTACTTAGGCTGTTTCCAAATCTTAGCTATGGTGAATTGTGCTGCTATGAACATAGAGGTGCATATATCCTTTCTGATTGGTGTTTCTAGTTTCTTGGGATGTATTCCTAGAAGTGGGATTATTGGGTCAAATGGGAGTTCCATTTTTAAATTTCTGGGGAAACTCCATACTGTTCTCCACAGTGGCTGCACCAGTGAGGCCTCTCTCTTTAGATTGTAGATAATCTTCTCCCTGTGTCTTTACACGGTGTCTCTGTGTGTGTGTGTGTCTTAATCTCTTTTTCTTTTAAGAACACCAGTCATATTAGATTAGGGTCCACCCATAAGACCTTAGTCACCTTTTTAAGACCCTATCTCCAAATCCAGACACATATTGAGGTACTGGGGGATAGGGCTTCAGCATATGATTTGGGGGGTGGGGGCATGATTCAGCCCATAAAACACAGGTAATGAAATCTCTTGAATTGCCCGACCTTTCTCCATCTCCTGCCTCTGCTCTGGGGCAGGTGACAGCATTGCCCCTGGCTGATCTTCCTGCAGCTGGCCAGGGGCCTCAGGCCAAGTATTCTCTACAAAGGCAGTTCCTGCTTTCAAAACACAGGCCCAGCCATGTCACAAGGCCAATGGAACAAAACGAAACAAGAACAAATAAGGGCCTTCCTGGGGCTTTTGATTCCTTTGGGATAATGCTGGAATCTTTGGAGGGCCTGCTGGGCCTTATCCATCCTTTCCCTCTCTAGCTGCATCTCCCACCGTCCTCTCCTTGCTGTCTGTGTTCCAGAATATGCCACCGTCCCTCCCACTCCAGAGCCTTCATCCACAGTTTCTTTTATTGATTTACTTTTATTAAACTTATTGGGGTAACTGCTTAATAGGATCATATAGGTTTAAGGTGTGGATCTATGTTACAAGATCTGTATATTGCACTGCACACCCACCACCCAAAGTCAAATGATCTTCAGAGACCATATATTAGGCCTCCTTCATCCCCCAGACATCACTCTTTCAATTCTTATTTATTACTGGTCTTTCATTGCTCAGAAAGAGTTAATGACTTAAAAAAAAAAAGAGTTAATAACTTGTAAAATATTCCTTAGATTTTAGCCTCGTGTTCTCTCTGTTGGAGTCGATTAGGGCTTTAGCATAATTGCCTTTTGAATGCCTTCACTGTCCTAACTGGCTTTGTGGATCTCAGATTTCAGTTCAGCCCCTACGTCCCACTATTAAGAAAACAAAAGTTTATGGAGCCAAACTTTTCCCTGCACGGGAACAATTTCATGATCTCGTATTTCTCCTCTCAGCTCTCCCTGCCCTGTTCAAATAATTGGTTTCACCCTCCATTGAGCTTTACAAGAATTGTTCCTGGGGATTTCCATGCTGCCTGTGGAAGAGTAAAGTTCATTTGTGAAGTTATCAAGTAATTTGCAGCTATTACATTGTGCTACCTCTCAGAAGTTATTTTAAAATGACACCCTTTGTTCCTTGTAGTTCTCATCTCCCCTCTAGTAAGTAAATGTAATTGTTTTAGGAACCTCTTGAGCTACAATTTAAAGAAGTCCTGAAAATAGCACTTCTTTTATTCTGAGTAGTTTGCCGCACCATCATAAGCCTATTATGGAAAACCCCACGGTTGGTGGAAATAGCTGTTTCCCTCACATTGATTGTTTCAGGAATTAAGGAAAGGGCATGATTGTAATGGTTTACTTGGTGGCCCTGTGCAGCTGAGGCTGAGATTCCTGGACTGCAGTGCTGCAGAGAGAGCTGTGGGGAACAGTTTTCAGATGAGCCCGAGGCCCAAATTCCCAAAAGCCAGGGCTGTTCTCCCTGAGACTGACCCCTGGAGGCCAGAGGTGCAGGTCAGTCTCACGCTTCCTCCCGCAGAGCTGTGTTAATATACACCTGTCCTGATATCACTTTA
This sequence comes from Plecotus auritus, assembly GCF_963455305.1. Taxonomy (NCBI): domain Eukaryota; kingdom Metazoa; phylum Chordata; class Mammalia; order Chiroptera; family Vespertilionidae; genus Plecotus; species Plecotus auritus. Next base: position 42,952,551 of record NC_137777.1, read on the forward strand.
AGATGAACACAACTGGAAGCTTTTAGATGACTTATTTGCTTTTGCTATTTTTAACTTGAAATTGTTCTTCCTAGGGTGTCGACAAATTAAAAAGCAACAACAGGTGGGAGGGTCTGTTAGCAGTTCTCTAATTAAAACTTCTTTTTTTTTTCATTTTAAAATGAGAATTTCTCCTTAGATTAATAAAAATCTTTGCTGGCCTGGCCAGCATGGCTCAGTGGTTGAGCATCAACCTATGAACCAGGAGGTCAGGGTTTGATTCCAGGTTGGGCCACATGCCCGGGTTGGGGGCTCGATCCCCAGTGTGGGGTGTGCAGGAGGCAGCCAATCAATGATTCTCTCTCATCATTGATATTTCTATCTCTTTCTCCCTCTCTGAATCAATAAAAATATATATTTAAAAAAATCTTTGCTGGCCTCTTTAATAAAAATTAATGCATTTCATTGTATCAAGTTCACACAAGTGCATGGAATAACAAATGAAATTCCCCTTTTCATTTCTTTATACTGTTTCCCTAAAACCATTTTAATAATTTGGTATATGAATTTTCAGGTTTTTGCTTCATATGTATATCATACTATATGTGCTATCTTTATATTCATGTATCTGCATATGTGTATTTCTAAATATGAAGTTGCTGTGTACTGTTTTTAATTTGAATTTGGGAAATTCAAATCCAAGTCACTACATATATACTTCATTTTAAAAATGGCTGCATAATTTTCTATTGTTTGGCTATACTGTAATTTAGTAACTATTTTTTTAATAGAATCTATAGTATAGGTTATAGTATAGATGTGGAAGGGTGTACTGATACAGGAATTGGTGAGCAGGAATTTTTCCCAGGGTCTTGTCTAACGGAACCTAAGAAAGAGGCCATGGACCAGAGGCCTTCAAACAAGGCAGGAGTTTATTGCGAACAAACACAGGATTCCTGCTGGGGAGGGACTTTCAAATGGGTTGCCCCCAAGTATTCTGCTCTTCCCCTTATATCTGCTAAAAGCCTGCTCTTTGTCTATCTGTGCCGCTCTCTGATTGGTTCCTGGCCTTTTTGCAACATTGTTCTCTTTCATGTCCAAGAAAAAACATCCTGTTTCCTGCAAAACACATTCTTAGTTTGTTTCAGCTAGCTCCACAATTCCTCATTCTTCCACCCCTCACCCTAACTACCTAATCTACTTTAACTCCTTTCAGTACTGAACACTAGCTGTGATAAGATAGAAGTTTAATTTTTGCTCACAGTACAGTGTGTGCCTAAGCAGCCCAGGGCTTGTCTGGAAGCTGTGATGTTGGGAGCCCAGAGTCTCCCTACCTTGGTGCGCCCCACCTCCCCATGCTGAGATGACCCTCTACCATATTCACATTCCAGCCAGTGGGAAGGAGAGAGAGAGGAAAAGTGGCACACCCACTCCTTTTAAGGGCACAACAGGAATTGCACTTAGTACTTTTACTAACCCTCTGACCAATCAGAACTTGTTCACATGGCCACACCTCCCTGTAAGGGAAGCTGGGAAAAGTAGCCTTTATTTTGGCCGCCATATACCTAGCAATGAACCTGAAGATGTTACTATAGATAGAGTGAATGACACAGGGACCCCTAGTGGTCTATAGCAGAACACCTAACCTGGTTTGCAACAATGCACTAAGTAGTGGTATTATTTGATTAGTATCTACCTATCCCACTACATCGTAATCTCTACAAGAGCAGGGTCCATATCTGGTTTTGCTCACCATTGTATCCTCATCATCTATCCCGGTGCCTGGTACATAGTAGGACCTTAATACAGGGGTGGGAAAAGTAGGTTAATAATAATAAGAAATAATACAATAATAAATGAATAAATCACAATAATATAAGAATAAACTGTGTTTTGTGTACTCATAACTAAACCTACTTTTGCCAACCCCTGGAATACATATATTGGGTCTCTAGTTTCCTTGTCTCACACTTGACACTCTGGCTAGACCAAACCACTTGTGCTTGCCTAGTAATGTATTAATTATCCATTAAAAAACATCTTGGCTAATATGGTAAGCAAACACAGTCATCACACTGTTTTAATTTTTTGATGACTTTTGAGATGATCCATATTTTCACATATTTCCATTTATATTTCTTGTTTTGAGACTTGATGTGACCAATTCTATCAACATCACTTGAGGTGCATGAACAGTTCAGTTGCTGCCATAGATCGGAGTCAGGGGGGTCACTCAGGGCCTCGCTTGGTGAGGAGTAGAGTGGAGAGTGATGCTGAAGGAGGGCATTCGTGGATCTACCTGAGAGCAGTTTCTCACCCCTGAGTTTGCCACAGGAGTTGGGAATACAGTGTTAAAGGTCACATTCTCTGTGTAGAATCTGTAGGGATGGTGTGATATTGTGACTTATAATAAGAAATATATATTTGTTCCTCATCATCCTTTCTGGCACCTTTTTAGAGCTTCTAAAATCCTTGGCACTTCTTAAATGATAAGAGCTATGATGATGTCTTGATTCTCATAACAAACCCTTTTCAACTGAAAGGGTTAAAGAGAATAAAACGGGGCAGAGGAAACTTACTGTGCTTAGCAGGTATTTTGCAGCCTTGAGCTTGGCATAGCTAGGGGCTTAATCACAAGGAACAACAACAGCCGGTAATTATTGGAATCGAGAGTCTAGATCAGTGGTTGGCAAACTCATTAGTCAATGGAGTGGCAAACCGCGGCTCGTGAGCCACGGTTTGCCGACCACTGGCCTAGAGAACCACTAGACATCTGGTGCTGGGAGGAACCAAGGGCGTACTGGACAAGTCAAGCTCTGTATGTTAGCAGAACTGTTTACAGCCAGCAGAAGTTAATAAAACTCTGCCTCCTCCCTCAGTCACCGCTGATTCCTTTCTCGGACTCAGCCCACCTGCACCCAGGTGCCTGAAATAAAAGTTCTTTTGGTACATTATGGCCATATGTCATATGTGTGCCACCCGGCCCACTCCAAGCCTTTCATCAACCACACTTGAGTTTATGTTAGTGTGGTGGCTTTGGAAAGCCCCTAAGTCCAGCAAACAAGTCATGTGGTTAGATTGGAACTTAAATTTTTTTTTAAATTTTATTTTATTAATTTCAGAGAGGAAGGCAGGGGGAGAGAGAAACATCAATGGTGGGAGAGAATCACTGATTGGCTGCCTCCTTCAAACCCCCCTCTGGGTATCGAGCCCGCAACCCAGGCATGTGCCCTCACCGGGAATCGAACCATGACCTCCTGGGGAGAGGGTCTGGAGGTTGAATTGATCACTAAAGGCCAATGATTTAATCAATTGTGCCTACGTAATGAAGCCTCTATAAAGCCACAAAAAGACAGGGTCTGGAGAGCTTCCAGGTTGGTGAGCCAGCATGTGCCACATGCTGGGCCCCCAATTCCATGGGACAGAAGAAGCTCCTTTGTTTATCCCCCTGCCCCATGTATCTCAGCTGGTTGTTGATTTGTATCCTTTTATTTTAATTTTATTGTTATTTTTAACCCTCACCCAAGGATATTTTTCCATTGATTTTCAGAGAGAGTGGAAGAGAGAGGGAAAGACAGAGAGAAACATGGATGTGAAAGGAACACATAGATTGGTTGCCTCCTGCACGTGCCCTGACTAGGGCCGGGGCCGGGGAGGAGCCGATTTGTATCCTTTTATATCCTTTGTAATAAACTGGTCATGTAGTAAGAAAACTGGTTTCCTGAGTTTTGTGAACCACTCTCACAAATAAATTGAACCTAAGGAAGGGGTCATGGGAACTCTGATTTTTAGGCAGTGTGTCAGAAGCACAGTCAGAAGCACCTGAACTTGTAATTGGCCTCTGGAGTGGGGGCAGTCTTGGGGACTGAGCCCTTAATCTGTGGAATCTGATGCTATCTCTAGGTGGATAGTGTTAGATTTGAGTTAAATTTGTGGGGCACTGGGTCCATGCCCTCAGAGAATTGAGTTAATTGCTTGGTTGTATAGGAAAACACACATATCATAGGTGGTATTTTACATTTCTATTTACAGAAATATCTGTTTTAGCACTCAGTAAAGATTAGTGTTGTATTGATAAATGAATTAGTTTAATTAAGATGGTGTTAATGATGGCCAGCCTACCCAACCACACCAACTACCACTGGGTACAGATGTTTTGCTTATCATATGTTAAGTGATAATAAGAACATAAAAATATAAAATATATTTAATAAGGATGCACTGAATGAAGCTATATGAAAAAATTAAAATATGTGAGGATGGTGGGATTTAGATATTATACTTTTTAACATTATTATTTAAAAATATGTTTTATTGATTTTTTTAGAGAGAGAAGGGAGAAGGTGAGATAGAAACATTGATGCCAGAGAAACATTGATCAGCTGCCTCCTGCACAACACCCCCTACTGGGGATGTGCCTGCAACCACGGCATGTGCTCCAACTGGGAATCGAACCGGTGACCTCTTGGTTCAAAGGTTGATGCTCAACCACTGAGCCACACTGGCCGGGCTTAACATTATTTTCTTAATATTGTTGTCGTATTGTTGCTAATGAAGCTAAATCATATTACCATTACTTTCACCAAACCATAACTACCAAAACCAATCCTGTTAGCAATGCCCTTTTAAAACTACATACGCCCTATAAAATATTATTGGTAAAAGAGAAAAGAAGGGGGGGCTGTTCTAATTATAAGCAAGTATGTGGCCACTGTGCGGAAGACACCTTTTCCTGAATAAGACTCAATTGTAATTCTGAAAGCCAAGAGAGGAAGCAATAATTCAAGGCAAAGGAAGTGAAGAGCTTCTATTTCCTTAGCATTCGCGAGCAGGCCTGGTATGGACATTAGTGCTAATGAGAACAGCATGCTTTCAGACAAAAGGTGCACGCCAGGCTTCCACATGGAGATAACCTAGGGTCAGCACAGATGCGGCAGCGGGGACTCCGTGGTTTTGCACTGGGTTTAGGTTGGGTATGACCGGCAGTAGCCTGCTGACAAATTGTTCAGTGGCTGCTCAGAAATGCCTTTGACTGCAGATGCCCCAGTGGGCACACAGTTCCTATGAAGCTTCTCTTTCACAATGACAAAGTCCTTAGCAGGGTTCCATGTGACTCCCTTCTCAATTTAAATGACTGAGGTTTCAAGTTCAAGCACTCTCTGAGTAAAGTTGACTCATACACCTACGTAGGGAGGGTGAACCCACCAACAAGGAAAAGGAAATACCTGGTAATATGGTTGGCGAGATGAGGTTATTTTGGAGAAAAAGAGGAGATTTTGGTAGAAGGGTAATATTGGCCAGTAGGAGGGTACCATGTGAGCGTGTGAGCCTGTGAGCCTGTGAGCATGTGAATGTGTATGTGTGTGATGTATGAACACCAGGTTTGGGGTGGAGGAGGTGGTAGACAACAGGGGCTAAGAAAAGAAAGTAGAAGTATGACGTAACTGCCTCCATTACAATTTCAGTTAAAGAGCTGGTGGCAGCCCTGGGTAAGCAGGTGTACCCGAGGCTGCAACCTTTAGCTTCACCCAAGTTAGCCCGGTTTGCCCTGACCAGGTGAGCCCATTTCTGACCCTTTCCTGGTCTGATAGAAACCACTCTGGGAGTGGAAGGAAGCGGAGCTAAAAAGACAAAGCAAAGGGAAGTGCTGGATGGGAGCTCAGAGCTTATAGACAGTATATCTACCTGGAAACCAGGCACCCTTCAGGGACAGGGTGTAGCAGAAAGCCCAAGTACAGAAGAAGGAAGGTGGCCAGGTAGGCGGTGGAGCTTGGTGACCAGAGAGTTGGGTGGTGGCCGGGGCTCTAGAAGGTATTAGGAATGCAGGGACATGGGAGTGATGGGAACTCAATTCAGGGGGTGATACTTACTCCCAGGACATCCATTGCAGCAATCTAAATATAAGCAAATTCAGATTGCTAAGGGGCCAGACAGAGCAGGCCGGGTGTAAGATAATAGGGAGGTATGTGATTATGGTGAATAAAAAGGCATCTGCAAATTTAAGTGTACCCTATGGGAATACTGGTCCAATGTGGTCAGATCTTCTGATTTTTCAAGAGAAGGGGTACATATGAATTTTTATGCCTCCCAAAATTTAATCACATAATGTTGGCAATTGATTTAAAAAATTTAGAAAACATCGTTGTGGGACCTGCCAAACAACACGTGTACATTCCACAGCCCCTGAAACTCAACATGGCAAAATGGAACTCAGTCTGTATTCCCTATTTCAGCAAGGAACTCAGCTAGGAAGCTGGCCATCAGCCCAGACTCTGCCCTCTCCTTTCTGCCTCACATCCCATAGGCCACTTAACCACATGGAGTCAGCCTTCTGAAATCGCTCTTACATTTGATATCTAATCTACATCCCTATGCTCACTGTCTTTGTTTTTTCCTGGCCTGACCCATTTCTCAGTCTTTTTTTTTTTTTTTTTTTTTAAGTGATTCAGCTTTTTTTTTTTTTTTTTTTTTTAAAAAAAGATACTTTTATTGAGAGGAAAGGAGAGAAATAGAGAGTCAGAAACATCGATGAGAGAGAAACATTGATGAGCTGCCTCCGCACGCCCCCTATTGGGTGTTGAGCCCACAACCAAGGTATCAGAATCGAACCCAGGATCCTTCAGTCCGAGGGCCAACGCTCTAGCCACTGAGCCAAACCAGTCAGGGCATTTCTCAGTCTTTAGTGCCACTCAGGTTTAATCCTCTAGCGACCTGTCTAAAATAAAAACTGGAACAAAGCATTTCTTTGCCCCCCAAATCCTATTCCCAATATGTTTTTAAAATTGAAGTATAGTTGGAATGCAATATTATACGAGTTTCAGGTGTACAATATAGTGATTCGACATTTGTGAGCTTTACAATGCGCTCACCACCCTGAATCTAGTAACCATCTGTCACCGTGCAGACTTACTGTAATTTTATTGACTATACACACACATTGAACTCCATATTCTGAACCCTGACTGCAGCTTCAGCCTCATTGCTCATGAGCCTCCGTCCTAGTCTATGTGCAGACACCGACCTAGGACCAGCACAAATGCCGCAGCTTTTCTCTATGTCACGCTGTGTCTGTCCTCTCTACCCTTGCTCTCCCGGCATCTCTTACCTAGAATCAATGAACTTGCCTTGCTGTACCAGAATGTGTCCAACTCTAAGTGATGCAAAATCCTACTCACACCGGCTTAAATAATAAAGCACATTCGTTGACTTATGTCAACAGGAGGGCAAGCGTCAGGGTGGGTCTGATACAGTGGCTCAGTGATGTCACCGAGGACCCAGATTCCTCCTTGTGTCTTAGGGCGCCACTTTCATGCCGAGGCTGACATCACAAGACAGCTGCTGACAACCCGTGGCTACCTGCCTCCTGTCTACATCCGGGACGGGTGGTGTGCGGTGGGAGAGGAGAAGATGATGTCCAGAAAGTGTCTCAGACGAGTAAGAAAACCTCGCTTCACCCCGGCCAGTGTGGCTCAGTTGGTTGAGTGTTGTCCCATGCACCTAAGGGTCACTGGTCCAGGTGCAAGTGGGAGGCAACCTATCAATGTTTTTTTTCTCTCTCCCACATCTGTGTGGATGTCAGAATAGTGGTTTTTTGGGGAGGGTATTAACTGGAGTGTCTGAAGAAGTGCTGGAAATTTTCTGTATTTTGATCTGGGTGGGGCTATAAAATCTTTTGAGCTGTACAATGAAGATATGTGCCCTTTACGATACCTACGTTAGAACAATAAAGCGTTACAAACAATTCTACATTACTCATCTGTGCATTCTTAACTGGACTTGTGCCTGTGTTTTTTATTAGGTTCTTCTGAGACTGAGCAGATGCAGCCCAATAAGGCGCAGTCACATGTGGGTTTATGTGTAAATAATTATAATAAAATTACCTTTCCAGGCTTACCTCCAACTTCCCAGCATACACTAGACACCCCTGCCAAATTGGATTACTCATTCTTCAAACACCCGATCCTTCTCACTTCTTTGTCCTTACTCATGCTCTCTGTATATTAACTTTTCCTCAGTTAAATCACATTTTAAATGGACCCAAAGAGTTTTCTTTGCAAAGAAATCAAACCTTACAGGACCGTTTGTAAAACGAAGGATTTTGAAATCTTAGTATAGCATTTATTTTTTTGGTAAAACCCAGATCTTCATATGTTGAGCTTGCATAAAATGAAATTTCATGTGATCTAAAATATTCATTAATAATAGCTAATAAAAGTTAATAGCAGTAATAAAAACAACTGAAAACAATAATTCTGAGAGGCAGTAAGGTAGAGAAAGGAGCATAGACTTTCATGGCAGAGGGACATGATTTTGATTTGTTTTCATCACTTATCAGATTTGAACTCCCCTGGGTCAATTAGGTTCTTTTTTGATAAATAGCAAAAATTACAGATGAGAGGGGAGAAACCAAGATGGTGGCATAGGTAAACACCTGAACTTGCCGCCTCACACAACTTCAAAACTACAACTAAAAGACAAAACGGACATCATCCAGAACCACAGGAACACTGGCTGAGTGGAAATTCTACAACTAGAAGGAAAGAGAAAAGCACACTGAGACTCAGAGGAGGTGCGGAAGGCAGAGGTATGGAGGTGCATGTGTGGAGAGGGATGGCAACTGAGTACGTGGCTGGCTTTCTCAATCAGGAGGGAGCCACAAGCTCCCGACTGCTCTGAACTCCAGTTCTGGGCAAGACTCTGGGGACCCAGACTCATATGGGGAGAAACTGGACTGTCTGGAAGCAGGCGGAACTCGAGGGCGGCTTTCTCTCAGAGGTGCTTGCAGTGATTACCACGGGACACTGAGACTTGGGGGCCTCTTAGGGCAGGGCTGACGGGAAGCCATTGCTGTTTGCTCCGCCCTGAGACTCCACCCCACCCAAACTGTGGGCAGAGGCTTTTGCATATGAATGGCCTGGTCCCTTGAATTCTAAACTTACCTATCAAACTGCAGCTGAGTCAGAGAGACCCAGAACATCCAAAAGAAGGCCCAAGGCCCCACAGCAGCTTGCATTGCTTCACAGCTGGGCCTCATCTGGGCACCTCCAAAACCCAAACAAAGAAGAGGAATCTGCAGATCTCTCTGTAGCTCCTGCTGGGTGGCCTCAGGCAGAGGCTAAATTAGCACCTCCTTGGAGATCCAAGAGCCAGTGTACCCAGGGGTCAGAGTAGGACCATCCAGATTACAGTTCTTCAGATCCATAAGGGACACACTCAGGGGGCAGACTCAGTGAGCACCAAAGCCCCACTGAAGCAAGTCTTGCCTCATAAGGGTGTCTCCAGCACAGAAGTTCGCCCATCATAGACACAGCTGATCCTCACAGCCAATTGGCCTGGAGGTCATTTCCTCCCAGTGATACCAACAACAATCAAGACTTAACTACAACAAGACTGTGCACACAGCCCACAAAGGGGTGCACCAAGAGTGTCCACCTCAGGTAACTGGGGAGGCTGAGCCACTGGGCCCTATAGGACACCTAGCACACAAAGCCACTCTATCAACTCAGGGAAGCAGCCAAAATGCAGAGACAAAGAAACAAGTCACAAATGAAAGAAATGAAGGAAAGCAAACGACTGGATATAGAGTTCAAAACCATGGTTATAAGGTTTTTCAAGAATTTTCTAGAAAAGGCTGATAAATTTAGCTAGACCCTTGAGGATATGAAAAAGGACCAACTAGAGATTAATCATACACTGACTGAATTAAAAAATAATATACAGAGATCCAACAGCAGACTAGAGGATTGCAAGAATCAAGTCAAAGATTTGAAATACAAAGAAGCAAAAAACACCCAACCGGAAAAGAAAAAAGAAAAAAGAAAAAAAAATATGAAGATAGTGTAAGGAGCCTCTGGAACAACTTCAAGCGTGCCAACATCAGAATTATGGGGGTGCCAGAAGAAGAGAGAGAGCAAGACACTGAAAACATATTTGAAGAAATAATGATAGAAAACTTCCCCCACCTGGTGAAAGAAATAGACTTACAAGTCAAGGAAGCGCAGAGAACCCCAAACAAAAGGAATCCAAAGAGGACCACACCAAGACACATCATAATTAAAATGCCAAGAGCAAAAGACAAAGAGAGAATATTAAAAGCAGCAAGAGAAAAACAGTTAGTTACCTACAAGGGAGTACCCATATGATTGTCAGCTGATTTCTCAACAGGAACTATGCAGGCCAGATGGGAGTGGCAAGAAATAGTCAAAGTTGCCGAAACCGGTTTGGCTCAGTGGATAGAGCGTCGGCTTGCGGACTGAAGGGTCCCAGGTTCGATTCCGGTCAAGGGCATGTACCTTGGTTGCGGGCACATCCTCAGTGGGAGGTGTGCAGGAGGCAGCTGATCGATGTTTCTCTCTCATCAATGTTTCTAGCTCTCTATCCCTCTCCCTTCCTCTCTGTGAAATATCAATAAAATATATTAAAAAAAAAAAGAAATAGTCAAAGTGATGAATAGCAAGAACTTACAACCAAGATTATGCTACCCAGCAAAGCTATCATTCAGAATTGAAGGTCAGACAAAGAGCTTCACAGATAAGAAAAAGGTAAAGGAGTTCATCACCGCCAAACCAGTATTATATGAAATGCTGAAAGGTATTCTTTAAGAAGAGGAAGAAGAAGAAAAAAGATAAAAATTATGAACAACTAATACATATCTATCAACAAGTGAATCTAAAAATCAATTGAATAAAAAATCTGATGAACAGAATAATCTGGTGAATATAATAGAATCAGGGGCATAGAAAGGGAGTGGACTGACGATTCTCAGGGGGAAAGGGGTGTGGGGGGTGCAGGAAGAGACTGGACAAAAATTGTACACCTGTGGATGAGGACAGTGGGGCGGGGGTAAGGGCAGAGGGTGGGGTGGGAACCGGGTGGAGGGGAGCTATGGGGGGAAAAAAGAGGAACAACTGTAATAATCTGAGCAATAAAGATTAAAAAATTACAGATGAGTGGATAAACAAGATGTGGTATACACATACAATAAAATATTATTTGATCACCCTAACTAGTTTGGCTCAGTGGATAGAGCATTGGCCTGTGGACTCAAGGGTCCCAGGTTCGATTCCGGTCAAGGGCATGTACCTTGGTTGCGGGCATATACCCAGTAGAGAGTGTGCAGGAGGCAGCTGATCAATGTTTCTCTCTCATCGATGTTTCTAGCTCTCTATCCCTCTCTCTTCCTCTCTGTAAAAAATCAATAAAATATATTAAAAATATTATTCGATTATTGTAGGGAGTGGTTATAGGCTTAAGCCTCGGACTGACCTGCTGGCAAAGCCGCAAACAAGTCCCAGCTTAGAGGGCAAAGCCCTCTTAGCATAATTAAGCTTGATCTTGTGACTGCTCACTAGATCTTTCCTGGGTAGCTAATGGGCTATGGGAGGTGCAACAAGTGCTGCCAAAACAAGTGAAACTTACAAGAACATTGTAAATTACCTTGTTTACCTCTGACTATAAAATAAAGCATCAGCTTGCAGTCTGGATCTGTTCTGTGGTCTCAGTCACGCACAGAAGATCCACCTAGACCCAGCTTATTCTCTTTGTCTGTCTTTTCTTCATCCTTCACTGGCCCTCCCTCAGGCTCGCCGAACCCTTGGCTGTGCTGGTGCGGCACAGATCATGAAGGAGAATTAAGTTTTGATACATGATATAACATAAATGAACCTTAAATATATTGTGCTAAGTGAAATAAAGGAGACACAAAAAGACAAATATTGCATGATTTCACTTACATGAGGTACCTAGAACTGTCAAATTTATAGAGACAGAAAGTAGAACAGAGGTCCCCAGAAGCTGGGGAAGGAGGAGAGAGAATCATTGTTTAATGGTTATTGCTTTAGAGTTTCTGTTTGGGGTGATAAAAGTAGTTTTGGAAATAGTGATGATGGTTGCACAACATTGTGAGTGTAATTAATGCTGCTGAACTGCACACTTAAAAAATAGTTAAAATAGCAAAATTTATGTTATATATGTATATTTTACCACAATAAAATATTTTTTAAAAGTACTGGATTAATTATATGACAGTGTCCTCTCCCATTCTCTTTGCTGCCCCTAATGTAACTCATTCTTAGTTCCTGTTCAGGTTTTGAGGCCTTCTGCTTTCCCCGGAAGTCCTAATGACCGTTTTATCTGGGAATTCTCCTTTTCAGAGGAACAGTGCTCAGCGTGCGGGCATGTTGTACACGCTGTCTCAGAGGCTGTAACAGAACCATCATTTCTGTCTCTTATGTTAGACTTTTCAAGAATATAAAGGTGTCCAGGGTCACAGAGTTTTAGAGCTGTCATTGAATGCTTCCCCTCTTTCCACCTCAACATCTTAATAGCAACGAGAGTTTAAGGAGGATATAGAAAAATGGGTAGTGCAAGACTTGTCTTTAAAAAAAGTATTTATTGACTTCAGAGAGGAAGGGAGAGGGACAGAGAGATAAAAACATTAATGATAAGGGAGAGTCATCAATTGGCTGCCTCCTGCATGCCCAACACTGGGGATTGAACCCCAAACCTGGGCATGTGCCCTGACTGGGAATTGAACCCATGACCTCCTGGTTCATAAGTTGACACTCAACCACTGAGTCACGCCAGCTGGATCTTGCAGAAGCTGAGAGTCTCCCACAAAGTCTAACTATGTGGGAGGGGGTCCCAGGAGAGTTTTGTCACAAGACAGCAGTGAATTCTTAAAGGAAGAGCCTGAAGACTGTGCGTTGTGGGGACGGATGGGGAGCAGACCTTCCCCACATCCAGGCTGTGGGACATGGCAGTGAGGACCGTGGGGCAGAGAGAAGGCAGGGAGGGCGAGTCACTTCCTCAAGTTCATAGCCAACACCATTTGCAGTGAGGAGGGGAGTGAGAGGCCGGGGGACAGGGGGAGCTATGCACCTGAGCGGAAGGGGAAGCACATCTCTGAAGATGACGTTAGACCTGGTGTTCAATAAACAAACCGACTGAAAGAAACAAACTCACAGACACAGAACAGACTGAGTTGCCAGAGGGGCGGAGGGGTCGGGGTGGGGTGGGGTGGGGTGGGGTGGGGGCTCCGTGAAGAGGTGAAGGATTAACAAGTACTAATTGGTAATTACAAAATAGTCATGGGGATGTAAAGCACAGCATAGGGAATCTAGTCAACAATATTGTAATAACTATGCATGGTGCTGGGTGGGTCGTGGAAATTTTGGAGGGAACACTCTGTAAAGTATGTGGTTGCCTAACTGCTATGCGAACACCTGAAACTAATACAAAATAATGTTGAATGCAAAAAAAAAAAAAAAAAAAAAAAAAAAAAAGAAAAGAAAGAAAAGAAAAGACTGGGAAAGAAAACACACACCTCAAACACGTTGTTCAAGACACCTTTGCCTGTGTGAACACAGACCTCTGGAAGGCAGCCAAGCCCCTCGCCAGCTGAAGGGTGGCCGAGGTGAAAGGGATCCCCAGGTTGTCTGCCTTTTTGCTATAATGCCAGGTCTCCTGAGCAGGAGGGGAGGGGCTGGGGGACAGGATGGCTTCCCAAGCTTCGAATCATCTGCCTGAAGACTCAGCGACTCATTGTGGTGCAGAAGGCGGAGCCCACCAAGAGCATGCACTGCTCTCGGCCACGGTAGCCATAGTGATGGCTTTGCCGGTCGGGATGCTGTTCACTTTTCCAACTCCTCCTCCCGGTTGTTCAGCAGCCACAGCCACACTGGCCTGCTTCCTGTTCCTCAGCCATGCCAGGCTCCTTCCGTCTCAGGGATTCGCACCTGCTGCTCTTCCCTGGGACTTGCCATCCTGGCTTCCCCGGGCCATGCAGGCCTCTGCTTACGTGTCACTCTCTCAGAGAGGTTCCGCCGGCCACCTAACGCAGCCACTCCCTACCTCCTCTCACACTCTGTCCTCATTCTCATTTTCTAGCTTTTTACCATCCTGAAGTATGCCATCTCTCCCTGCTGGAATGTGGGGGGACACGGCCAGTGCGGCTCAGTGCTGGGTCGCTGGAGCCTGGTGCCTGGTAGGCACTTGTTGGCTGAATGGGGCAGTTCAGGCATCTTTTGCTCACGGCACCCTCCACGGAGGCCTGTCTCCACCCCATGCCCATCACTGCTCATTCCAATGAGCCACAGGACCTACCACAGCTGGAGGCAATCTGCGCTTCCATTAAAGTCAAGGGCTCCCCCTGTTGTATTTATAAAGCAAAACTTAACAAACACAGTCAGATTTAGGCCCAGTTACGAATGAGGCAGAGGGCCAAGATGATTCATGTTTTAAGGAAAACCTGTTTGCTCGAGCTTCGTGTGTTTCCTCTGGTGTAAGATTTGTTGTGATGGGAAAGGGAAGGGGTGGGGGACATGTGTTCATGCCGCTTTCACATCAGCGCCCAGGTGAGGCGCCTCAGGTTTGAAATGCGGCACCTGTCAGGCAGCGTGGGCTGCTGCAACCAAACACCGTAGGCGGGTGGCTTGAATCACAGACGTTCACGTCTCACTGTTCAGTAGGCTGAGAAGTCCAAGATCAAGGTGCTGGCAGATTTGGCTCTTGGTGTTAGGTCATCTTGCTGATGACCGCTGCCTTGCCTTGCTGTGTCCTCACATGGCAGAGAGAGAGAGAGAGAGCGAGTGCGCGCACACAAGCGAGCGAGCTCTGGACTGTCTCTCTCTCTCTCTCTCTCTTTTTTTTAAAAAATGTATAATATGTTCTTATTGATTTCAGAGAGAGGAAGGGAGGGGAAGAGACAGAAACATCAATGGTGAGAAAGAATCATTGATCGGTTGCCTCCTGCAGCTCCACACGAGGGATCGAGCCCACAATCTAAGCATGTGCCCTCACCGGGAATCAAACTGTGACCTCCTGGTTCATAGGCCGACGCTCAACCGCTGAGCCACCCCAGCTGGGCAGTCTTCCTCTTTTATAAGGTAAGTCATCCCATCATGGGGACCTGCCTTCACGCCCTCCTCACAACCGAATCGCCTCTGAACACCATCACATTAGGGGTGAGGGCTTCACCCTGTGCATTGGCGAGGGCACACACACTCTGTTCCTACGAGTGTCTCTCAAACAGTGGTACCATGTTGTTTAGTATTGTTCTCGCCATGGTGTACCTTTGAAGCCAAAGACCCTGACTGCTACTTTTGCTGAGGACCTGGTGCGTATCTGACAAGTTCAAATGATTGATTGTTGCTGGGATTGTGGGTGACCCAGCAGAAGAATTGGAGCGAATCCAGCCGATTACAATCAGCACAGCTCACCAAGGGCAACGGCGTTACAAGGGTTCTACGGTAGTGTCTATCTGTTGGGGGCAGGGTGGATTTTTGGCAGCGGTAGCCTTGTTAGCCTACCCAGTATTCAAAACCAGACATGTGAATGGTCCCAGCCACATCAATCTTTATGCCGTTATTTCCTCGAGTTTTGCCCATGAGGCAATACTAGTCTGAATTTATGAAACTGTTTTTTAGACACTAAAGGAAACATGAGAAACATACATCTAAGCTTCTTGGGAAACTTTAGGAAGGAAATAACAATGGATTACTGTATAATTGACAAGGTTATATAAATGTTCCTGCTCCGTCTTAAGGCATTTAAACACTTTGCTGAAAAATTCTGTCCAGATAAGTTGCTTTGGATCTAATGAAAATGAAATCTAATGTTCACCGTGTTTAATGTTGCTGAGGGATGCCGAGAGAATTGACCGGTAACGACTTGGAATGTGAAAAGTGGCCTTTTGTCTGCCTGCTCCCAGGGAGACAGGAAGAGAGCAAACTGAGAGGCAGAGTAAACATCGAACCCATTTCATGTGTGTCTGTCCCATGATGGCAGCCTTCTGGTCCCTCCTTAGGGTCTCAGCGCTGACGCTGTCTGAGGGAGGGCATTCTAGCCCCTCTCTGGACATGTGACCTGCTCCGTTCCCCTTGGCTTCCACATAGATCACCAGATATTTACTCGGTTAAAAGAAATAGGTTTGAGGGTGTTCCACACCCATGTCTCGCCACTTCCCCACTCCCAGGAATCTTGCTTATTTTGTGTGTATTCATCATTCTGGAAAAACCCCCGGGAGGAAAAACTCCAGCACCAAGCACAGGGACATTTCCTTCAAGAGCCAGCAGGGGTCAGCCAGGCACACCCTCTGCTCTGGCTTGTCCCTGGGCCACTGCTCTCGCCAAGACCAGGGCAGCACAAGGAGCCATTTGCTGGTTCCCTGAGCTGGGCCAGGGCAGTTGCTAAGCCCTCAGAGGTGTTTGTGTTCCCTCCCTACCTTTTCGCACCGCTCCCTGCTTTACACTCACTCTCTCCTGGGCTCCGTCCCTGTCCTCTCCTATCAACATCTCAGCGAGAACCACAAACCATCTTTTTCCTACTGAAATGGAGCTCTAGTGTCTATTTAAAAAAATATATTTTTTTATTGATTTCAGAGAAGAAGGGAGAGGGAGAGAGACAGAAACATCAATGATGAGAGAGAATCATTGATTAGCTGCCTCCTGCACACCCCCTACTGGGGATTGAGCCTGCAACCTGGGCATATGGCCTGACCATGGAATTGAACTGTGACCTCCTGGTTCATAGGTCAGTGCTCAACCACTGAGCCACGCCGGCCAGGCCTCTAGTGTCTATTTTAAATTGAAGCTCTACAGTAGTTAATGTTACAGTTTTATCATGTTAACATGCCTCTCTTGCCATTCGTTGACATTGACCCTGGTGGGGAATTCCAGCTGTGGTCTGCTGGGACGGGGAGTTGGGGGTGAGAAAGGTGCAGAGGAGAGCGTTGCTGAGAACAGTTCCATGGCTCACAGAAGGGTTGGCTGTTTTAGTCTGAGAGCGAAAATCCCACCTGCTCAGAGGCCGAGCTCCCCTCCTGGATTAGTAGTGATGGACTAGCTGGTGGCTATGACTGGCCAAAAGGTTCACGCACTGTGAGAACTCTTCAACTTCCGGAGGTTCTCAGTGGGCTATCTTACCCACACATCTCTTACCCCCAATCCTCAAAACAGGACCAGCTGCATGATATGTGGGGTGTAGTGCGAGATGAAAAATGCAGTTCTCCTTATTCAAAAACTATGAAGAACTCCCAGTCAGTGACGACAGAGCGTTAAGCCAAGCACAGGCCCTCTGAGCATGGAGCCCTGTGTACACCCATGAAGCCCACCTGCCCCAAACACACATGGACAAGCTCTTTGTCCTGGACCAGGGGATAGTGTGAGGGCCTCCCGTACCTGGCTCCTTCCCTGTCCTCAGGAACCTGGAGAGTGAGAAAGGTACTCGGGAAGTGAGTGAGATTTTATTCAATGAGTGTACAAGCTACACTATTGTGGGCTCTGGGGATTCTGTAGTCAACAAAACAAAGTCCCTGCCCTCACAGATCTCAAAATCTAGTTGGGGAAGACAACACCAGACTCAGCACCTTAACCCTCACCCTCACACACTGTAGGTGCCCAATAAGTGTGTACTTAAAGAGCCAGTGAGTGAATAAAGTATTTAATAAGATGGAAGATGTAACATAAAAAGAAGGAAGCGAGGAAGAATGCTTTGCCCATGTTACATAGTTTATTCCTACTTTGCTTCTATTAAATCTGCAGGAAATGTTAGAGATCAGTTCACAGGAAATAGATGATGTGTTCAGAGCCATGGAGCTCGCAGTCTGAATATGCCACAATGGGCCTTAAGACTGTATTTTTAGTGTGTGGTCAGTAGGTGGTGCTGTACCTTGTTAGGGCTTCATCTCCACCAGGTCCTGCGTGCGGAGGCCTGTTCATACAGATCCAAGTGCTAAATGCGGTTTTAACTGGATTATGTACTTGTCTATCATTGACAATTAGATTCGCTTCTCCAGTAATTTGGTAAGACACTCTTGGAATTATAAGTATAAAACTCAACATTTAAAATGTCATTCCTCCTTAAGTGGAACATTTAGATGTCATGCAAATGATATAAAATATATCTCAATATTGGAAATAGAGCAGGGCCCACGTGCTGCAGATATCTGCCTTCAACGCTTGATGACGATTGAATTTGGTTTCCTTCTCCATGTGATTCTGACACGTGTATGTATTTTGTGTAATTTGCATAATGTTATATATACTGCGCTTTGTAGAAAGACCACCTAAGGTATCATTAGGTTTACTTTCCTTATCGAACTTGTTCAGGGAGGTAGGAGTAAAGGAAGGAGTAGTGCAGGGAGGGGTACTGACGAGGAGACGAGGCTGCAGTAAAATCCAGAAGGCTGGGCGGTCTTGTGGGAAGTCTATGAACACTTTTCAGATGGCAAGTTTCCTCCCACCTCGGGCCTTCTCCAGCTGCCCAGCCGTCTTTCTCCACCCAGAAAGCTTGCTGCAGCAGCAGCACCTCGCCAGGTTGCTTCCCCTGGCACCGGCAGCTGGCTAGTGCTTGTCCAACGCCCGCCTTCCTGCCATTGAGATTGGTCCTCCCAGATGCAATCTAGCTATCGCCAGGCATCCTGAGACGCTGGTAGGGTCAGGCCTAAAGAATCAGATGATCCGAGATTCTGGTGGATCCCTGTCTTTCCTCTGAGGCAGGCTGATAAACATCACTTACAAGATGACCTGTGTCCCCTGAAGAGTCCCTGGTAGATTAGAGCTGTGGGCTCCTAGGGTGAGACTGTTCACACTACTGAGAACATAAGCTCCCGAAAGGGAAGGCCTTCAGAACGCCTTTGCCGGTGGGCCGGTCACAAGTGCCCATGTCAACATAGTGCCTCAGATTACTTCCACTCCAAGCCACGCCCCTGCCCTTCCCTGGAGTCTGGGGCCTGAAACTGCAGAGAGCAGTTAGGCCCTCCTCCCTTTCACCAGCACCTCCTTCTTTCCTCGCTGTCATCAGAGACCCCTGTCCAAGGGACCAAGGAGGTGACCAGTCTACCATGTCCCCATCTTGCTCAGCTCTTTGCTTTTATTTTATTTATTTGAAAACTATTTTTATTGAGTTCAGAGAGGGAGGGAGAGGGAGAGAGAGAGAAACATCAATGATGAGAGAATCATCGATCGGCTGCCTCCTGCACGCTCCACACTGGGGATGGAGCCCGCAACCCGGGCATGTGCCCTGACTGGGACTTGAACCGTCGCCTCCTGGTTCATAGGTCGATGCTCAACCACCGAGCCACGCCGGCCGGGCTAGCATTCAGCTCTTTGCTTTTGGGGACCCCCTGGCTCCGCAGGCTCTTTTTAAGACTTCCACTCTGCCATCCACTCACTGCTCATCGAGTCAGCTAACGTGTGGCGTGTGCCGACTGCTGGGCTGGGGAGGCCCAGGGCACAATTCCTGCCCTCAGCTTCTCCTTAGCACACAGTTCCCTTCTCTGTGACTCCTTGGAAGCCGGGTTTCCTCCGATGATACAGCCTTTCTTTGGCCCTTGACGGAAAGTTCTCTATAGCCCTCCGGACACGGGAGCTTTCTATCTTTTCACCGTCATTCATGTATTGGCTTTTTGTCACCTCACGGGGACACAGCTGGCTCTGAGAACCTCTAGGCATCAATTTCTCATTCAAGGCAGACCAGTCACGTCTGTGTTTCTTAATCAGAAAAGGGAGAGCTTTCATAGGCTCCCAGCTGAGTCCCTATCACCGCATGGCCCCCTCTCACCGAAACCTGGGAAAAGAGGGCCTGTCTTTAGGAAGAAGAGGGTGGAGCTTGGCGCCTGGGTCATCCAATGAAAGCATCGCCCCGAGGCCCCCTCCATCCAGCTCCCTAAGAATTGCCATCACGCATCACCGTTCAGGCCTCTGTCACGTGTATGGCTTCTGGGCCACCACCTCTCTGCTGGCTGGCTGCTGCCTTCCTCCCGGCCGGCTTAACCTCAGCATTGACGTCTCTTGGCCTTAGAGCTCCTTGCCGTCCCCACCCGCCCCTCTCCTCACTACTCTAAAGCTGCCCCCTAACCAGCCAGTGCCGAATTCACTTCTGCACCCAGACTTGTCCCGCTGCTTCATTGGAATCATGGAAGTCTGTCACCATCACTGTAAGGAGGGTCCTGGAGTCATCTGTGCTCCTCTCTCGTCCTCACTGCTGACCTCCAAAGCTCCTGAGATCCGTTCATCTCATCTCTGGGCTTGCTCTTTACCCGGAGACAGTCCTCACCCTTTTCATTCATCCTTCGAACTGCCCCCGTTATCTTCATGGCGCTTGATTTTATTGTTCTTTCTTGACTAACAACCTCATTGTCTCAGCATAAAATAAAAGCATGGCATTCAAAGTCTGTCCCGCCCATGTGTCACTCAGCCCGTCCCCTCTACGCTCTGTCCTTTGTCATTCTAGGTTTTCAGATTCCCAAAGAGGTGTCCGGGCTTTGTGGTGTCGGGAAGCTCTTTCTGTCCTTCTCCTCAGCGAACTCCTCATCCTTAAGAAGTCAGCTCCAATAACCTCGGCGGCCTGTGTCCTCAGCCTCCCAGGAAGAATGAATCACGCTGCCTCCTCTTCTCCCCCTGCGCTGCCACTCTCGTAGTGGTGACACTGTTTTCCACATACACATCTGTGTCCTTTAAGAACCGGCCTCCGAGTTCGCTGCACATCTTCAACAGTTGCTGCAGTGCCTGGCTCACAGCAGGCGCTAGGGGGCTGTTGGTGGAGCAGATGTTTTTGAACTATTGTAGCTACAGTGGAGGACATTTTCTGAATGTTGTGCATTTGGTACACTCTTAACCTGTGGTAAATATGAATCCTAAAAGTTTAGTTAAGAAAACTCCAGGGAACAAATGTTTACTGCAGGGAGAGATCTTCAGTTTCCAGGATGGGAGGTGGGGTGTGTGTGTGGTTGGTGTTTTTAGAACAAGGCAATGGCTCAGCCCCGTGGGAGCAGATTGCATGAGACAAGCACCCAGAGTGGGGAGGGTAATGCCAGCCAATCTGTCAGATTTCATCATCTGCAGGTCTGGGGCTGGTAAGATTCTTAATATATGCCTCTCACACTTAGTCCGCGTGAGGAGCCGCCCTCAATTTCCATCCTCTGCAGGTTGCTTATACAACCCCTGTGAAAGGAATGTTTGAAAAAAGCATATTATTTATTATTTACAAATGCATCTTGGTGTATTGTGTTTATTTATTTATTTATATATTTTTTAAAATATATTTTTTATTGATTTCAGAGAGGTAGGGAGAGGGTGAGAGAGATAGAAACATCAATGATGAGAGAATCGTTGATCGGCTGCCTCCTGCATGTCCCCTACTGGGGATTGAGCCCACAACCTGGGCATGTGCCCTTGACCGGAATCGAACCCTGGAGCCTTCAGTCTGTAGGCTGACGCTCTATCCACTGAGCAAAACTGGTGAGGGCTGTATTATATTTATTAAGCATGGGTTCTGATCCTTTCTGCTCTGTGATAAGCCTGCAGGCATGGAGAAGAGGCACATCTCTTTTGTGGGTGACTTCTTAGTCAACCAAGAAAGAACATATTTTTCTTTTTATTTTACACTGCTAAAATTGCAATTATGTAATTATGAAAAAGCAGTTTGGGGAGTAGTCTACTTAAGACTTGAGTAGAGAGGGGGCTATTGCTGTGGACAAAAGAGGATCAGTGATTTTATTTCATTTATTAATCTGGGAAACCTACTTGCTCGTGGGCTATGCGCATTGGCAAATAAAATGTGTGGTTTGGGCCCGGCCGGTGTAGTTCCGTGGTTGAATGTTGACCCATGAACCAGGAGGTCACAGTTTGCATCCCCGTCAGGGCACATGCCCAGGTTGTGGGCTCGTTCCCCAGTAGGGGGCATGCAGGAGGCAGCCAATCAATGATTCTCTTTCATCATGGATGTTTCTGTCTCTCCCTCTCCCTTCCTCTCTCTGAATCAATAAAAACATATTTTTAAAAAATGTGTGGGTTGGTAGGTTGTATATACTTGCCTGACTGTAGGTGAGTGTGTATGTAGATCAGTAAAAAGCAGTGGAATGATACCATGAACACATACATATTTCTCATGCACATACGCAATGCCCTTCTGTACTAATAGTGTACAGATAGCTCTCCTTTAACAAATGGATAATATCTGAAGCACTTTGTTTTAAGGGGGCTAAATATCTTTCCTGAAAACTAGTAATGTTTTAATTTTTTTTGCAATAATCCCTTTCTCAAACAGGCCACACAAAAGTAATCTTCAATCAGGATTGAATTACTGTTATTTTCAAACTCCTAGCATCTGAAATAATGTTTTACTACAATTTTTCCATTCTTTATAGTAAAGATATTTCTCTTTATCAAGTTGAAACAAAGCAGAGGATAAGCAGTGTAAATATAATGTCTCAGGTCCCTTCCTAGAAATATATTTCATCTTCTGTTTTAACTGGAGAAATAAACAATTGATAATTTCTAATGAGTTAGAAGGTTCTGTTCAGGAATTTTTGAGGCAGATCTTCCATTTTTGAAATAAAGAAAATTTTCTGATGGGTTTAAGTATATCCTCTCTTCTGCATTCTGCATATGACTGTGTGTGAAGAGAAAGAGACAGTTCTAAATGGGTAACTTGGCAGGAATTCTGGTGATAGGAGATGATTTTACAGAGACGGAGTGTGTGATGATAGAAACAGCAAGCTTGGCCTTGAATGTAGAAGCCTGGCCTCTTTGGATTGAACACTGAGAAAGGACACTGTGTATTTCCCAGTATTGTTGTTCCAAAGGTGTGGTAACAACATTAAAAGCAAAAATCCATTGTTGGAGAGATGACTTTCAAGTTGAAGAAGGGTGTTGCAAGCATCCCTTTCATGTAATGAATTAAGTTCAGGTTTCGCATGAGTGATGTCTTAATTGCTGGTGGTGACCTTTAATTCCGCCCCCCCTCCACTTAAAAGATTAAGCTTCATTCAGGACAGAGTTGAAGAGCGAATAAAAAGTCAGTGCGTTAGCAGCATAATCTGTTGAGTCACGAGAAAAAGGCTTATACACACACAGAACATCTCTGCTTGGCTCACACACAAGCCTGTCCCTTAAATGCCAAAGACACTGTCATTTCTCCCCCCCACCCGCCCTTGCCAGGCACTGCACCTTTTTGTTAATCATTGAGATTTTCCTAGCCTTTCTGTAGTAAAATTCCTCTTCTTACTCCCCTGAAACTCTGAGGTCGTCCATGGCCCCAACCTTGCTAAATCCAAAGCTCAGTCCTATCTTCCTTTGTCATGACTTTTCAGCAGAGCTGGCACAGGAAACACTTTCTTGACTTTTAAGACATCATGATTTTTTTGGTTTTCCTCCTATCTCACTGGCCACTTCTTTCCAGAAGCTTGCTGCTTCCTTCTCTTTTCATGGACCATCCAGGGCTCAGAGCTTAGATCTTGTGTTTTTCTCCACTTGACTCACTCCCTTGGCAATCTCACTGGTATTATGGCTTTCTATGCTAACACCTTGCATAAGTACATCGCCAGCCCAAATCTGTCCCTGAGTTCCAGACTCATCATCAACCAACTATTCTGTGTCTCTCTCTGCATTTGCACCTTCATGTATCTGAAAGTAAAATCCAGGTCTTCCCTTCAAGGTGACCTCCCTAAGAGTCTTGTGCATATCAGTGAAGGACAACCTCATCCTTCTAGGTGCAGGAAGCATCCCTGACTCCTCTCTTCCCCTCAATTCTACAGCTAATCCTTCAAAGAATCACAATATCTGGACTTCTCACCACCTCACTTTACCATCTTAGTCTGATCCACCAATATCCCTTGAATGGATGATTTCAATTGCCTTTTAACTGGTCTCCAAGCTTCTATCCATGCTGTTCTTAGTCAGTTTTCCATAGAGCAGCCAGTAGGCTGTTTAATACACCAGTCAGAGCATGTTACTTCTCTGCTCAGTGACTCCCTGTTTCCTTCAGAGTCAAGGCCAAAGCCCTTACCAAGGTCTGTAAGTGCTACAGGATCTGCCCCTCCCCACACCTGCTATTATCTCACTTCCTCTCCTGTTACTCATTTACTGCAGGTTCAGTGTGGCCTCTACTGGTTCTTAAACATTCCAGGTGTGTTTTCATTTTAGGGCCTTTGCACCGGGTGTTCCATCTGCCTGGGATGTTCTTCCCCAGACGGGTGTACTTAACTCCCTCATTTCAAGTCCTTCCAGTGTCATCTGTTTCCTGATGACCCTAATAGCCACTGCAATCTGCACCCCACCTCAGCACTCTTGGTCCCCATGTTCTATATTTTTTTCATCACATGTATCATTTAGTAAGACACTATATAACATGCTTATTTATTATGCTTATTTTTAAATTGTCAGCCTCTTCTACTAAAATGTCGTCCTCATGAGGGCAGGGGCTTTTGTCTGTTTCAATCCCAGCATCTGGCGTGGGATATAGCACAAATTCTCAGTAAACATGTAAAAGCAGAAATACATAAAATAGAGACTGAAAAGACTAGAAAAGATTAATGAGACTAAGAGCTGGTTCTTTGGAAACATATACAAAATTGACAAAACTTTATCTAGACTCACACACACACAAAAAAAAAAAGAAAAAAAAAAGAAAAAGAGAGAGGACACAAGTAAAATGAAAAATGAAAGAGGCGACATTACAACTTACACTGCAGAAATACAACGGATCATAAGAGACTGCCATGAACAATTATATGCCAATAAACCTGATAATCTAGAAGAAATGGATAAATTCCTAGAAATATACAACCTACCAAAATTGAATCATGAAGAAATAAAAAATCTAAACAGACTAATTACTAGTAAGGATATTGAATCAATAATAAAAAACCTCCCAACAGACAAAACTCCAGGACAGATGGCCTCACTGAATTTTACCAAACACCCAAAGAACAATTAATACCAATTGTTCTTCCAAAAAATAGAAGAGGAGGGAACACTTCTATACTCACTTTATGAACCCAGCATTACCTTGATACCAATCCAGGCAACAATGCCACAAGAAAAGAAGTTACAGGCCAATAACCCTGATGAACATAGATGAAAAAATCCTCAACAAAATACTGGCAAACAAAATTCAACAATACATTAAAAGGATTATACACCATGATCAAATAGGATTTATTACAGGATGCAAGGATGGTTCAACATCTGCAAATCAATCAGTGTGATACACCACATTAACAAAATGTTAAAATTATATGATCATCTCAATAGATGCAGGAAAGAATTTGAGAAAATTCAACATCCATTTATGATAAAAAATCTTAACAAAGTGAGTATAAGGAGAATGGACTTCAACATAATAAAGGCCATATATGACAAACCCACAGCTAACATCATACCCAGCTATTAAAAGCTAAAAGCTTTTTCTCTAGGGTCAGAATAAGACAAGGATGCCCTTTTATTTAACACGGTGACCCGGTGCACAGATTCATGCACATTGAACAGAAATTAATTAGGAGGTGGCTGGTAGGGCAGGACTTGGCAAGATGGGCCAGACATGCCCTGGAGCCAACCTCCCGTTGTCTGTCCCTGGCCAGCTGCACCTGGGGCTGCACCGTGTGGAGTGAGCAGGGTCTCTCCGGCAGGTGGGGTCCCTCG
Organism: Plecotus auritus; assembly: GCF_963455305.1. Classification (NCBI taxonomy): domain Eukaryota; kingdom Metazoa; phylum Chordata; class Mammalia; order Chiroptera; family Vespertilionidae; genus Plecotus; species Plecotus auritus. Next base: position 42,977,951 of record NC_137777.1, read on the forward strand.
GCCTGGCCTGTGGGGATCGGGCCAACACTGGTTCTCCGACATCCCCTGAGGGGTCCCGGAGTGCAAGAGGGCACTCTGCAAAGTTGCTGTCATACTGGGTGTGGAATGCAAATGCAAGTGTGCAGTAAACCAGATTCAGGGTGACAGTGCCCCAGCAATGGCATAACCCATGGCCGAAGGTGTAATTGCACAGCCCCTAAAGGAATCGGGCTCCCTCCTTTCTGGTTCTGAGGTGTGTTACCCAAGAATCCCCGTTGCCAAGTCACTGCAGCTCCTGCGTTGAGCGTCTGCCCCCTGATGGTCAGTGTGCATCATAGTGACTGGTTGGACTATGGGAGGGACACTTAGCATATTAGAGTTTTATATATGTAGGTTAGGGGCCCAGTGCATGAAATTTGTGCACTGGGGAGGGGTCCCTCAGCCTAGCCTGCCCTCTCTCACATACTGGGAGCCCTCAGGGGATGTCCTACTGATGGCTTAGGTCCACTCCCAACAGGGAGGCGACCGGGCTGATCAGGAGAAGGCGCCAGTCCCATCACCCCACTGCTGCAGCTGCCAAGGTATTTTCATCAACACAGACTCCAGTTCCTTCACCATGAAAAAATGACAACTTTCTTTAGGCACTTTCAAGATGTGTCTTTCATAGGATATGACATTTCTTTCTTCATTTTTCTTTTTATCCTTACCTGAGGATATGTTTCCATTGATTTTTTCCCCTTCCCTCCGATCCCAGGCTCAGCCCTTCCCAAGCCTAAAGCCTCTGCCCCAGGCTTTAGGCTTGGGGAGGGGTTCCCCCCCCCAGCACCTCTGATCGAAGGCTCGGCCCCTTCCCAAGCCTAAAGCCCCCTCCGATGGCCGGCTGGGAGTGACCTGGATGCCAAGGAGGTTCACGGGACCCAGGTATGTAAGCAAATTAACCTCCATCTTTGTTGGGTTAATTTGCATACTCACTCTGATTGGCCATGGGCATAGCGGAGGTAGGGTCAATTTACATGTTTCTCTATGATTAGGTAAGATAGTATTTTTAGTCCTAGCCAGAGAAATTAGGCAAGAAAGAGAAGTAAAAGGCATCCAAATTGGAAAGGAAGAAGTAAAACTGTCACTATTTGCAGATGAAATAATTTTACATATAGAAAATTCTAAAGATTCCATCAAAGTACTGTTGAACTAATAAATTCAGTAGAGTTGCAAGGTACACATCAGTATACAAAAATCTATTATGTTTGTATATACTAATAACAAACTATTAGAGTAATTAAGAAAATGTTCCCATTTACAATTGTATCAAGAAGAATCAAATACCCAGGAGTACCCTTAACCAAGGAGGTGAAATATATGTGCACTGAAAATTATAAGACATTAATGAAAGATATTGAAGACACACATAAATGGAAAGATATTCCATGATCCTGGATCGGAAGAATGCACTACAGTTTGGAGCTGGTGTTGCTAAATGAGCATCAGCCTGTGCACCAAAGAGTTGCAAGTTTGATTTCCAGTCAATGTACCTGGATTGCAGGTTTGATTCCCAGCCCTGGTGGGGGAGGAGGAAGGAGAGCATGTGGGAGGCAGACATTGATGTGTCTCTCTCACATCAGTGCTTTTCTCTCTCTCTTCCCCTCCCTCTTTCTCTTTCATGATCTCTAAAAAACATCAATGGAAAAAAATATCCTCAGATCAGGATTAACAGCAACAAAAATTTTTGTTAAAATGTTCATACTAATCAAAGCAATATACATGTTCAATGCAATCCCTGCCAAAATTCCAGTGGCATTTTTCACAGAAATATAACAAATAACCTCACTTGTATGAAAAATTTGGATGGCACCACAAAATACTCTGAATAGCCAAAACAATCTTGAGAGAGAAGAACAAAGCTGGAGGCATCATACTCCTTGATTTCAGACTATATTACAGGGGTGTAGTAATCAAAATCATATGGTATTGGCATAAAAATAGACACAGAGATCAATGGAACAGAATAGAGAGCCCAGAAATAAATCCTCGATTAATTTACAATAAAAGAGCCAAGAATATACAATGGGGAGAGGGCAGTCTCTTCAATAAATGGTGTTGGGAAAACTGAACAGCCACATGTAAAGAATGGAACTGGCCAGTATCCTACACCATACACAAAGTAACTAAAAATGGATTAAAGAACTGACTGTAAGACTTGAAATCATAAAACTAGAAGAAAACATAGGTGGTAAACTCATTGACATGTCTTGGTGATTTGGGGATTTAACAGCAAAAGCAAAGGCAACAAAAGCAGAAAATGAACAAGTGAGACTACGTTAAACGAAAAAGCTTCCGCACAGTAAAGAAACCACCAACAAAATAAAATGCAATCTACTGAATGGGAGAAATATTTGCAAATCATGTATCTGGTAAGAGATCAATATCCAAAATATATCAAGCACTCATACAACTAAGTACCAAAAAAAAACAAAAAACCCCAAACAACCTAATTATAAAATGGGCAAAGGATCTAAGTAGACATTTTTATAAGGAAGACATACAGATGGCCAGCAGGCACATGGAAAAGATGTTCAACATTAATTATTAGAGAAATGCAAATAAAAACCACAAGGAAAGTCACCTCACACGTGTTACAATGACTATGATAAAACAGGCAAGAAATAAGTGTTGGCAAGGATGTGGAGAAAAGGGTGCCCTGTGCACTGTTGGTGGGAATGTAAATTGGTGCAGCCACGGAAAACATTGGAGGTTTCTAAAAAAATTAAAAATAGAACTACCATATGATCCAGAAGTTCCACTTTTGGATATTTATCTGAAAAAAATAAAACCACTAACTCAAAAATATAAATGCACCCCCATGTTTAGTGCCACATTATTTACAATAGCCGAGACATAGAGACAACCTGAATGCCCATCAGTGAATGAATGAAGAAATTGTGAGATTATATATATGTCCCCAAAAATGTATACACGCACTTCGAATAATTATAAAGGCCGTGTTTATTAAAATACATTTCATTTTCAAAACTGTCCTGTCAGCTGTTAAAGTGTGTATACATACCTATAAATATAATAGGATCTCACTTATATTTGGAATCTAAACAAACAACCTGAAGAACAGATTGGTGGTTGCCTGTGGCAAGGAGGGGGCAAAATGGGTGAAGGAAAGGCACAGCCTGCTGACTATAGTTAATAATACTGTGTTGCATATTTGAAAGTAGCTAAGAGAGTGGATCTTGAAAGTTCTTATCACAAGAAAAAAAATTTTGTAACTATATATATGGTGATGGCTGTTCATACACCTGAAACTAAAATAATGTTAGGCCATTATACTAAAAAAAATTATTTACTGTTAGCAAGTGGTTACATTAAATACTGTTCTTTTTATTATTTTAAATTTTATTTATTTAGTTATAAAATATTTTTATTGATTTCAGAGAGACAGGGAGAGGGGGAGAGAGAAACGTCAATTATGAGAGAGAATCACTGATCTGCTGTCTCCTGTACTCCCTCTACTGGGGACCGAGCCTGCAACCAGGGCATGTGCCCGGACCGGGAATCAAACCGTGACCTCTTGGTTCATAGGTCGACACTCAACCACTGAGCCACACTGGCCGGGCTAAAGAGTGTTCTTTTTGTTAAGCAGGTAAGGAATACGGATAGGAAACATGGATAATAACACTTTCAGATGGGAGCTTATTTTATTTTCTAATAAAGAAAACACCTTGTGGAGAAGTTCTGTGATTGTGGCAAGGTTTATGTCTCAAGTGAAGGTCATGCTTTGCTAGATGTATGAAGAGCTACGTCTTTAAATGACTTAACGGGACATGTTCAAGCAACTCAGCACTTGGCAGGTTTGACTTTGATGAGCAGGAGCAGGTGGGTGGCTCAGGCTTCTCAACCTTGAAGAGATGACTCCAAATGACTTTGTGTTTTTCCTGGGTAGTTGTAGGATAAAATGAGATTTAATTCAGGAACTTGGGAAAGGTATAACCATGGCTCAGGTGACAGGGAGAGGGGTGTGTGACAGACAAATAGAAAGAAGCAGGTGTGAGAAAAGCACAGCAGGGCACAAGCCCTGGGAACCGTGCTGGCAGGGCGTCCCTGGGGCTGATGGTAACTTGGGAGAACAGTTTCTCTTTAGTACACAGAAATGAAACGCAACCAGCAATGAATGGCGCTCACACAAGCGTGCACACCTTGGTGACTTCTGGTGGGAGGGGTCCTGGTTTTCGGCAGGCCTATGCCTTTTCAGAGCTTTGAGAGGCTTTCAGTGCTTTGAAGACCCTAATTCTTCTGAGACTGTTTCCAGTTGTAACCATCTCGACACCATCTTTCACTTTTTCTGATGATTATTGCTTAGCCTTTGTCCTTCTTCTGCTTCCTCTCCTCCTTTGCCCTCCCTATCTGGCTAAATGTTCTGGCACTTGGTCTGTTTGCCAGGAAAAAGACAACTGCCTGAGAAGGAGAAACTCCTTCCCTCCTTCTGGGCTGCGCTAGGATCCCAGCCTCCGGGCGGGACAATGGTTCCTGTGCTCTTGGGAAGGGAAATGCCTGCCACGCACCCCTCTTTAAACAACGTGGGCAAGTTCAGGGGTCTGTGGAAGATACTGAAATCTGTGAAGTCGTTAGCCTGCCCACCTCCTCACAGTTCTTTGATAGGCCAATCACTTACTTAACACTTGTTCTTGGGAGCTTTGGATCGTGGCCCCCCAGAGAGAAGCCCTGAGCACTACCGTTTGGGACCGTAAGTATGCAAAAGCTGCCGCAGGTTATGCTGGCAGAGCCCTCACTGTTGGATGGAACAGGATGAGAATGAGGTGTTTGATTTTGGTTTTGTTTGTTTGGTATAAAAATTCTATCAGAGTCTCTTATGTTCAGAACTCTCACCGAGTTTATGAAAGTTTTGCAAACCAGAATAAAGGGATATGTGTTAATATATGGCAACACCCACATTTGTTTTAAAAATTCATGACTCCTAGCAATTTGTGCTATTCTCCTTCTTCTTTCTCAGTATCACTGTCACCCATTGTTACTGTCTTGTTAGATATTTCCATGAGTCTGTCTACATGTATGAAATAGAAAATTAACAGTAATAATATATATAACATGAATCCTCCCAGATTTACACATAAAATATATAATAATTTTAAAATAGTTAATTCTTTCAACCTTTAATTCATTTTTTACTTTGCCCTCCCCTACACACATACACACACACACATATATATATTACTATATAGTAATATATATATATATATGTATATATACAAATATATTTATTTTTTTCTAAACCTTGATCACTTAATTAAGGTGGTGTTTTTCCAGGCTTGTCCACTATAAAGTACTATTTTTCTCTGCAATTAGTGAGCAGTTTGCGAGGAGATGCTTTCTGACTGCCTAAGTAGCCTGTCTCTCATTAAATTTCCATCCATTGGTAATTTCCTAGCTCCACTGTGCCAAGTGATAAATGTAGAAGTGATGGAGACTGCAAATCAGAACTGTTTTTATAAAAAATAATCTGCAACTCTCCCTTTACCAGCCTACAATATATCTCATAGATGATATAACCTACCTACACTTAACTTCAACTATAACATAAAGGAGGAAGGAAAGGAGAGTGACTTATAGTAAAAGTGATATGTATTTCAGGAGGGAGTCAGGTGCGAGAAATCCTGGTGATAGGGACAGCCACTGCACGCAGAGGTGGCTTACTGATGGCTCAGATTCAGTCAGGCGCATATATCAGTAACATGAGTTTTGAAAATGGCCAACAACTCTTGGTAAAGTTTAGAACAAAATAGAGCACAGTAATCCCTCAACTTACTTCAAATACATTAAAATAGTGCATAAATCATTTGATTTTAAATCTAAAACATGTACATAGGATTTGGGCCATTATAAATAGGTTTTTACCGACATGGATGCTGGGTAAGGCGCTCAGCAAGTCCTGTGGGATGTAGAATAGGACTTTGCACTGTGGCACCAGCCCGCTCATTCCAGGACATCGGCCATCTCTGGCCCACACCCCTAAATGTCTTTAGTATTTCGTAACCAAATAGCCCCCACAAATGTCCAAAATGTCCCCTGGACGTGCTAATGTTGTTTGGGAATCACTGTTTTAAGATTCCTGCCCCTCAACCAGAAAAAAAAGATAGAAATATATACATATTGACTTTTGGTGTTCCTTAGTTGTTGTCTCTCACCGGTATGCTAGACTCTGTTGCATCTTATAGGCCTTGGACACATGAGACTTTTCTGCTTCCACAGATGCATAATGTGTTAGCTGAGTTTTGGGAGGTGAAATAGCATGATTCCCCCACACTTAGCACTTCACGGGGATGGATGCAAAGATTAATGTCTCCTTCAGAGAGACCAGAGAGACATGGGACATTTCTTAGAACTCAAACCAAGGCTTCAAACACACTTCCCCCGCTCCCGTTTTGTAGGGGTCTTTACCTTTGCTATCAAAGGTTTTGCCCCTGAATTTAGATTAAAATCCGGAACAGAAATGTGACCCCATAATAAGAAAGTCTGGGTTTTGAGAGGCCATCTTGCCACATTAAAGAAGAATGATAATCCAGGACTTGAATGACCAGCAATGCAGTTGTGGAGAACCAGTCCGTTGCCAGTCAAAGTAAGAATGTTTTGACAAAGGTGGGCCAGGTCCACCTGAGTCATTGATCTGCTCTAAACCATAATAATAACGTGAACTACTCAAAGGAATTTTAAGGAAGGAGAAATCTATTTGATCTGAGGGGTTTTTGTTGACTGTTTGGACAGACGTGGCAGCAAAAACGCGCCACATCACATGTTGTCAATTTAGTATTGCTTGAGTCAGTTTCTCCTCTGCTTTCTCAGGCCTGCCATCAGTTTGCCTTCTATACATGCTTTCATGCTCCAGCTTTTGAGACATGATGAGTCTGACTTCTGAGCTGACCAAATGATTTCATCACGTTCATGCTTTTCGGAAATCACTTTTAAAAATTTCCATGGGCCAGCAGCAAGAGCAACTAACTGGAGATGCCTACCGAGCGAGGGCCGAAGGTGGGGCGCATGGATTCTGTGGCCTTTTCCTTGTTTTTTGAGATTGTTTTGTGCACCCTCCCCTGATTGAGAAGTTTCTTCCTCAGGAGCCTTCTGGGTGCTTTGACCTGGATCAGTTACCTCTGTGGCATGTGGCCACATGACAGACTGTCCCAGCAGGACAAAAACGAGTTGATTATTTGAGCTGAATTCGCTGGGAGATTCCCTCACAATGTAAGAGTCAGAACTCATAGAAAACTAGAGCGCACAGCTTCCACTGTCCTTTGTGGTACCATCCATCCATCCAAATGTTGACAGAAGTCCCTTTATGCTTCCGGTGCTGAGCAAGACTGACTGTGTTCCCACACCTCCGCAGGGCAAGATGACTCAGAGAGTTCAGGATGAGGAGGTAGGTGACCTGGGCCCCCCTTCTCGTGCCACCTCTTACCAGCTGGCATGTTTGAACTTCACTTTTTTTTTTTTATGTTGAGATACTGGGCAGCATTTTTGAGACCACGTATCTGGGAATTAAGTTTTGGGACCTCCCAGGGCAGCTGAGAGGACCCAGTGTTAGTTCCAGAGCGAACCCTCTGAACGGGATGAATGGGCAAGAGAACGAGTTAGCCGTCCTATTGTCTCTTCAACCTCAAAATGTCAACATTGAAGTCATCGCATCTTAACTGTGGTTTTAGGCCACCCCCTGCCCTTCGTGGTCCTCTCTGGCCCTAATACCCCAGTCTTTTGGAGTTGACAGCACCCCTGCCCCCAGTATGGTCTTGGCTGCAGTGGCAGGGACAGATACAGGGACAGACAGGGACAGTGTGGACATGCTCTGACAGCTGTGATTCACTCCATTATCTGCTCACAATCCTGTTTACCAAGTCTGCCGAGATGGAGATGAGCTAGAGTAGGTTTTCATGGAATAATTCAGAGTGTGGTGGACAAAATCAGTGGCAAATAGTGAAATGTGAGAAAAAGAAGTTGATTTAGGGTTAGGTGATTCAGGTCCTAAGTCTGGGCCTTCTACTTGCCTTCTGTGAGGCTTTGGGAAAATGACTTCACCTTTTAGCACCTCAGTTTCCCCGAAGGAGCTAACCATAGTGGCCACGACCATGTTCCAGAGCTACCAGGGGAGTCAGATGGACAGTGTTTGTTATGCCATCGCTGAACTGTCCCCTGTGGCACCATGAACACAAAGCAACAAATTTGGGTTGTTTCATTGTTAAAGAGAGGCAGTTGCAAGGAAGCTAGAATTTATTGAGCATTTATTATGAACCTGATGTAAGGTTAAGAATTTTACATACAGCCCTACTGGCGTGGCTCAGTGGTTGAGCATTGACCTATGAACCAGGAGGTCACAGTTTGATTCCTGGTCAGGGCACATGCCCAGGTTTCGGGCTCAATCCCCAGTATGGGGTGTGCAAGAGGCAGCTGATTAACGATTCTCTCTCATCATTGATGTTTCCATCTCTCTCTCCCTCGTCCTTCCTCTCTGAAATCAATGAAAATACATTAAAAAAAAGAATTTTACATACATAATCACACTTAGTCTTCATCACAATCCTGTGAGGTAGGTATTATTAACTCTACTTTTGTCCGAGAGGCTGAGTAACTTGCCCAAGATTTCACTAGTGCCAGGAGGACTTTCCAGAATTCAAATCCAGACACAGCTGGCACCAAAACCCCTGCTCCTCCCCTGGCACCCAATGCCTCAGCTGTAGGACAAACACATATTTTGACTCCAGGCAGTCCACTCGTGATTTCTGTAGTTGTGTGTATAGAGATAAAAACAACAAAAACGAACACACCAAGAATCCAACCTTTGTATCTTAATCCAAGTAGAACTTCTGTATTTGAGGAAGGAAAGGCCAGGCTAAATGCCCGTATCAGAGAGCTTCAAGCTGAGGGTTCTTCAGACACCACTCCCACACGGGCGTTGAATCTGGGAGTGTTAGGAGGAGAACGCCAGTGGGCGGGCTGCCGGGAGGTTCCACAGGGAGCGTCAGTATCCGCCGGGGAGCCCGGAGCCAAACAGGTGCGTCGGCAGGTGGCCGAATCCACAAATCCATGTGAATCTGGCTGCTGGGAAGCATTTCACATCATCCGTGACGGCCAGAGCCAAATGCACTAGATTTCAGTGAAAACGACGGGCGGGAAATGCAGAGAATTCATGAAGGAATGTCTGATGAGGAAACTCAAGTGTAAATCTCCATATGCTTTGTGTCTAGGGATCAGTGAGAAGATTTAAGAATCCGGTATCTTATTTTTATTTATTTTAAAAATATATTTTTGATAATTTCAGAGAGGAAGGGAGAGGGAGAAAGAGATAGAAACATCAATGATGAGAAAGAATCATTGATCGGCTGCCTCCTGCACGCCCCCTACTGGGGATCAAGCCCACAACCCGGGCATGTGCCCTGACCAGGAATTGAACCGTGACCTCCTGGTTCATAGGTTGACGCTCAACCACTGAGCCACACTGGCTGGGCAGGATCCGGGTATTTTAGATCTGTTTAGTCTGTGGCTGGTTTGTGGCCTTATGTTTAGAGTAACATTTCATAACTGGCCCCTGGATTGCAGGAAGACAGAAAAACAGTACAGACATTTCGTGTGACTAGTTATAAAACTTAGCTGGTGCTTTTTAAAAATAGGTCCAACCAAATTAGCTCTGGGCACCTGCTGGAGCTTAGTGTGTTTTCAGATAGACTTGTTTGCTATCAGCCAACAAACAAACAAACAAAAAAACCCTAATGCAACAAAACCCTTCACCCACATGGTTTGTTATAAAACCTGACACTCCTGATGCTTTTCCAAGCCACATCTCTCAGATCAAATCATTTGAACAAGGAAAAAAGACATTGGATGCCTTGAAAGAGGAGGGCAAATTAATATTGTTCGATTCATCTCAGAAAAGGTTGGGGGAAAAGAAAGGTGGAGATGGATAATGTGGGATGTTAAGCACATTGTAAAAGTGTTTCCAATTCCGTATGCAAATGTGTTTCAACACTGATGTTATAACATGCCTGGAATTCTTTTTAGTTTCGCTGGAAGGGCCCCTTAAACATATGTGGACTGCTGTCTCAAGTGATTTGGACTTTTGTTCCTTTATTTGACAGAAGAGCTATAGATGATGTCTAAGTGAACAATGGCAACAATTACAGAACAAAAAGTCAGAAGTCACTTTGTTTTGTTTTTTTAAAAAATATATTTTATTGATTTTATACAGAGAGGAAGGAAGAGGGATAGAGAGTTAGAAACATCGATGAGAGAGAAACATCGATCAGCTGCCTCCTGCACACCCCCCACTGGGGATGTGCCTGCAACCAAGTTACGTACCCCTGACCGGAATCGAACCCAGGACCCCCCAGTCCGTAGGCCTACACTCTATCCATTGAGCCAAACCGGTTTTGGCAGAAGTCACTTTGTGGAGATCTAATATTTTAGGCAATGGCGGAAACTGTCAACGCTCACAGAGGGTGCTAAATTCCGGACCAGCATCGGCAAAGTAAAACCCATTCCTGCAGTGTTCTGCCGTCAGGCCTCACCTGAATGCTCACCTCACCGTTTCTCTGACTGTTTTTTTTTTTAAAATATATTTTATTGATATTTCACAGAGAGGAAGGGAGAGGGATAGAGAGCTAGAAACATCGATGAGAGAGAAACATCGATCAGCTGCCTCCTGCACACCTCCCACTGAGGATGTGCCCGCAACCAAGGTACATGCCCTTGACCAGAATCGAACCTGGGACCCTTCAGTCCGCAGGCCGACGCTCTATCCACTGAGCCAAACCGGTTTCAGCTCTCTGACTGTTTTAATATGCACATGCGTTATATAGTAAAAAGGCTAGAAGAAGCCTATCATATCACCAGATACATATTGCTGAATAAAATATAACTGACTCACCCTGACTTTTTGAATAATTTTGAATAATTTCTTTCCTAACCACTGCAGGTTTTTGCAATCAAATTGGTATCTTAGAAGTCCTGCTTATAATAACAACAAGAAAAACAATGACTCCTCTGCTGCCACCACTTATTAAACATCTGGTAATGCCTGGCCGGTTGAGTGTTGACTTATGAATCAGGAGGTCATGGTTCAATTCCTGATCAGGACCCATGCCCAGGTTTCAAGCTTGATCCCTAGTAGGGGGCATGCAGGAGGCAGCCAATTGATGATTCTCTCTCATCATTGATGTTTCTATCTCTCCCTCTCCTTGAAGTAAATATTAAAAAAACTGAACACCTATTACTGCAATAGATACTTTATATGCATTTTTATATTCCTGATATTTTATACTAGAGGCCTGGTGTACAAAATTCGTGCATGGGGCGGAGGGTCCCCTCAGCCCAGCCTGCACCCTCTCCAATCTGGAACCTCTTGGGGGATGCGACTGCCAGTTTAGGCCCGATTGGGCTTAAACCGGCAATTGGACATCCCTCTCACAATCCTGGACCACTGGCTCCTAATCACTCAACTGCCTGCCTGCCTGGTCGCCCCTAACCGCCCCCCCCCCACTGGCCTGATCATCCCTCATTGCCTCTGTGTGCCGGCGTGGTCACCCCTAATTGCCCCCCGCTGCTGGCCAGGTCGCCCCCAACTGCCCCCTCCCTGCCAGCCTGGTCGCTCCTAACTGCTCCCCCTGCTGGCCTGGTCACCCCTAACTCCCCACCCCCCCACTGGCCTTGTCACCTCATGCAGCCTGCTGTTCAGTCATTTGGTCGTCCCTCACTAACTCCCCTGCCAGCCTGGTCGCCCCACGCAGCCTGCTTGTTCAGTCGTTTGGTCATCCCTCACTAACCCTGCTGCCGGCCTGGTCATAGGCAGCCATCTTGTGAGGGTGTGAGGGTCAATTTGCATATTACCTCTTTATTATATAGGATTCTTGATACTTTATATGCATTTTTATATCCCTGTAAGATAGTGATTGTTAGCCCAATTTTATAAACAGGGAAACGGAGCATCTTAGAGTCAATATTCCTTAAAATAACAGGAATATTAGAATTTGAATCTAAGTTAGCCTGGCTTAGAACAATGTGAAAGGAGGCATTTTCTTTGGGAGTGCCTGGCAAAATGGCAAACTTGCTCTGCTCCCTGTCAGAGGGTTCTGAAACGTGAGACATAAATAGGATATAGGACCAAACTCTCGTTCATTCTAAATGAGGAGATGCAGGTCAGAACTTGCAGAATTCCCTAGATACCCTTCTAAACAGGTGTGGTTTAAATGAACCCAGTGCAGCGGAGTAACTAAAACTGCCTCCCTTGTTTGCTAAAGGACTGGTCACACAGAACCATTAAAATGTGTGAGTTCTCTATTGAGTTATCCACTTGTGCCCGGAAATCTTAAAATAAACTCTCCTTTGTGAATGTGAAGGCTTACTAATTCTTTCACAAAACCCCAAACCCTATAATTTTCACTAAGTACCCGAGAATGTCATGAATGCTAATATCAGAGTATTTGGGTCTGTCCCAAAGATTTTAAAATATCATTGCAAAATCAGATTCAGTATTTCCCGCAAGTATTTCCCGCAAGTAATCGAAATGAACCTTGATTTACCAAATAAAGAGAAGTCTTGTAGCAGGCGCTAATCCCTGATTCGTCTTATTAATAGCAATTTAGTTGAGCATTTGGCATTCTCTGTACCATTATTTATCTGGTGGGTTGGAACGTGGCATTGTCATTTATGTTTTTGATTATTTATCTCATAGTATTTAGAGATTCATTTAGCAACCTGAAAAACATGTATTGGTCTTGGATCGTTTACCTTCTTTACCGGAGAGAACTCAAGCTTTGTGTAAATCCTGGTCTCTACACCTGTGGCCAAATTAGAACACATGAAAAATGTGCTCAGTCACTTACTTATACAGCTGAGTATTGGGAAGCATCTCCCACTACACAGTTAGCCCTCAACTAATTGGACTGGAGTTGAAAAAATCCCATTATGATTTGTGTGAGGTTATGCAGACTTGGCTAGAAAGACCCTATTTCATCCTTATATGGTATTTACAATTTCTAAATATATTATAAGTAACTGAATAGTAATGCATTTATCTCATGGTAAATGTAATTATGAGATGTGTCCTAGCTGAAGTTTTCTTTGTTGTTCCCAAGCAGATATAAGTCTTTTCTCTTACTGCCCAAAGTACTTAGGTCACATTTTTTCTTATGCAAAACCACCTGCTAGAATATACCATTTCTTTGTGCATATCACCAAGAGGTACCCCAATTAATGAGCTATAATTACAAAAAAGTGCCCCTTTCTCTGGGTCAGGCTAAGGCAGCTCTGTGTCAGCTCTGTGCAGACTGGTTTTTAAACCCACTGTCTCTCCTTGTTGTGCAATGGCCTCTGCTGTTATGATTCATAATCTGACCTGTATGATAGGTGTTTGTACTTTATCATTCATTCAATCAGCAAGTGTTCAATAAGCACCCATTATAAACCAGGCACTGGTTAAGCTCTGGAGAGTATGACAATGACTAAGGCACAGTCTCTGCCTTCAAGGAACTCCTGTCTTAGTGGCTGAGAAGGATGCTTGTCCGTCAGTGTCACAGCAGCCAACAGATGGCCCATCCACAGGATGAATGGAAGGGAATCTACTAAAGAGACTATTCACAGGTCAGAGTACAGGGAACTCACCAGGGATAGTGCAGGATCTAGGGCAGCCATGGGCAAACTACGGCCCGCAGGCCGGATCCGGCCCGTTCGGCTGTTCTATCCGGCCCGCGGAGCCGAAAGAGCGGAGGGTTCTCTTGCTCTCCCCTCTGCTCCTTTACTTTGAATTTATATTAGTTCACACAAACACTCCATCCATGCTTTTGTTCCGGCCCTCCGGTCCAGTTAGAGAACCCATTGTGGCCCTCGAGTCAAAAAGTTTGCCCACCCCTGATAGGGGCTAGCTATGCAGGGCTTCTGAAGGGTTGATGAAAACAGTTACTGGAACCTACAGAGACAGTGAGAGGGGGAGAGAGAGAGAGAGAGAGAGAGAGAAAGAGAGAGAGAGAGAGAGAGAGAGAGAGAGAGAGAGAGAGAGAGAGAGAAAAAGAAAGAAAATGCTCCAGGGTCCCTGCCCAGAGCGGAAATCTTAGATGGAAGGACGGGGGCACTTTACAGAGAGGGAGATGGGTGGAGGAAATAAATACCCATCCTCCTTCTACTTCTGTCCTCGGATCTTCTCCTGATGTCCCTCAACCAGAGATCAGGAGGCAAGGACGTTTATTGATCTAGTCCTTAGAGGTCAACTTCTGGGAGAGGAGAATGGGGTGGAGGAGAGTGGAGAGTAGGTTTGGAGGGCAAAAGAAGTTATCTAACACAGTGTTCTTCTTGCCTCTCTATATCAACTCTTGTCCTTCACTCAGTAAATGTTTGTGTCCCAACACAGGTAACACGGTCCCATCAGCTCCTTCAGTTAATCATTGGCACTGAAGTCATCAGTCTGGTCATATTCTCATAAAACTAGCAATCACCAGTGTTCTTCATATATACAAGGACATGGGGGAAGAGGAGGAAAAGAAATAATTAATATAAAATGCAGCTGCTACATTTTCTACTGCTATAGCTTGTCACAAGACTTAATTGACTTTTGTCCAGCAACCATTCCATGCTTTCCCTGCTAACATCTCACCTGAACATGGTGCTTTACCTAGTGAGGTAACCCAAACCTTCATTCCTATGGGTCTGCATCCTTGGATTTTTGTCTTAATTGAGTAGCTGCAGTTTTTCCATTGACCAGGGCTATTGGGCAAGACAGTACTAAGAGATGCTCTAGGCCTAGGGGATCTCTGTGTTTCAAACACAGTTCCTCATGCCTCCGTTATGTAACAACAACCCAATTTCCTCCTGGTAATTGGGATCAATCACCCTGGCCAGTAGAGTGACCCTCTTCCTCTGTCTGTTGACTCAGAGGCGCCAGAATTTTAAAAAGGCCAGAGGAGAGCGTCAGAATTCATTAGAAGAGTGATTGTGTTTCCTGGCAGAAGTGTGCTTTCCTTGGACACCAGGACATCTAAACACACTGAGCTCAATGTCACGTTGATAGGATACAAAATTTCTTTGAGTTATGGGGACAAGATGAAAAACTCATTAGATATAATAGTGAGGGAGTACTTCTATCTCCTCCCTCTGGTTCCTGGAGAGACAGGACTATCTAGTGGAAGCTGGTTTAAGGCCTATATTACTACATCCGGTTGGATAGCACCCCAACCTCACAGTGTGTGGGCTCCAGCTGGTGCAATAGCTGATTTTTGAACAGACCATCCTGCCACTTTATCAAGCCAGTTTTTTAAAAAAATTTTTTATTAAAAGTATTACAGATGTCCTCTCTTTTCCCCCACATTGACCCTCTCCACCCCACCCCCACCCCTCCCAGGCTTTCACCACAATATTGTCTGTGTCCATGGGCCATGCATATATGCATATAAGTTCCCCAATTAATTTCTCCCCACCCCCTGCCTTCCCTCTGAGATTCATCACTCTGTTCCATGCTTCTGTGTCTCTGGATCTATTTTGTTCCTCAGTTTATTTTGTTCATTAGATTTCACATATGAGTGAGATCATGTGATACTTATCTTTCTCTTGCAAGCCAGTTATTTTTGGATGGTAAAACTAATGAATGAAATGTATGTGAACTCATTGCTATTTTTCCTTTGCCTAAAGAAGGAATTTAAAAATTAAATTTTTTTTTCTCCAAATGAGCGTTGGTGTGGGACACTGATGACAAGGATCAAAGCATTCTGTAAGTCCATGTACGGAGATGCTGGAAAAAGCACTTCAGACTGAGAAAGCAAATCTGCACCCAGAATATGAGTCTAACATGAGGACAAATTTACACCCCCTTCATTCATGGAAGAAGTCCGGTTTAACTTACCTACTTCCCAGTGACTGGCAGGAACTTTGGGAAATTGTATTATATCAAGGCTTTGGTGTTGGCAGGCTGGGCACTCAACAGGCATGGTAGCTAGATAAGCTTGGTGAGTCCATGCACAGCTTCATCCTTGCTACTAGGGCCACTTCTTACATGGGCCCATCAAGCAAACACTGCGAAGGCCAAGGAAAGAGGCGGCCTGACACACAGCGTAGGTCATTTTGTCTTTTTTTTTTTAATTTAATAAATCTTTATTGTTCAGATTATTACAATTGTTTCTCCTTTTTCCCCCCATAGCTCCCCTCCACCTGGTTCTCAACCCCCCGCTTTGCCCTTACCTCCCCCCACACTGTCCTCATCCATAGGTGTACGATTTTTGTCCATTCTCTTCCTGCACCCCCCATATCCCTTTCCCCCTGAGAATTATCAGTCCACTCCCTTTCTATGCCCCTGATTCTATTATATTCACCAGTTTATTCTGTTCATCAGATTTTTAATTCACTTGATTTTTAGGTTCACTTGTTGATAGATATGTATTTGTTGTTCATAATTTTTCTCTTTACTTTTTTCTTCTTCCTCTTCTTAAAGAATACCTTTCAGCATTTCATATAATACTGGTTTGGTGGTGATGAACTCCTTTAGCTTTTTTTTTATCTGTGAAGCTCTTTATCTGACCTTCCATTCTGAATGATAGCTTTGCTGGGTAGTCTTGGTTGTAGGTTCTTGCTATTCATCTCTTTGAATATTTCTTGCCACTCCCGTCTGGCCTGCATAGTTTCTGTTGAGAAATCAGCTGACAATCATATGGGTGCTCACTTGTAGGTAATTAACTGTTTTTCTCTTGCTGCTTTTAATATTCTCTCTTTGTCTTTTGCTCTTGGCATTTTAATTATGATGTGTCTTGGTGTGGTCCTCTTTGGATTCCTTTTGTTTGGGGTTCTGTGCGCTTCCTGGACTTGTAAGTCTATTTCTTTCACCAGGTGGGGGAAGTTTTCTGTCATTATTTCTTCCAATAGGTTTTCAGTATCTTGCTCTCTCTCTTCTTCTGGCACCCCCCATAATTCTGATGTTGGTACGCTTGAAGTTGTCCCAGAGGCTTCTTACACTATCTTCAACTTTTTGGATTCTTTTTTCTTTTTTTTGCTTTTCCGGTTGAGTGTTTTTTGCTTCTTTGTATTTCAAATCTTTGACTTGATTCTTGCGTTCCTCTAGTCTGCTGTTAGGTCTCTGTATATTATTTTTTATTTCAGTCAGTGTATGTTTAATTTCTAGTTGGTCCTTTTTCATATCCTCGAGGGTCTCGCTAAATTTATCAGCCTTTTCTAGGAAATTCTTGAAAAACCTTATAACTGTGGTTTTGAACACTATATGCAGTCATTTTCTTTCCTCCATTTCTTTCGTTTGTGATCTGTTTCTTTGTCTCCGGATTTTTGCTGCTTCCCTGAGTTGGTAGAGTAGCTTTGTGTGGTAGGTGTCCTCTAGGGCACAGTGGCTCAGCCTCTCCAGTTACCTGAGGTGGACACTCTTGGTGCACCCCTTTGTGGACTGTGTGTACAGCCTTATTATAGTTAACTCTTGATTGTTGTTGGTATCACTGGGAGGAATTGACCTCCAGGCCAATTGGCTATGAGGATCAGCTGTGTCTACGCTGGGAGAATTCTGTGCTGGAGACAGACTTATGAGACAAGACTTGCAAAATTGCAAAAGCCTCTGGTGCTCAGCTTAGATGGGGCGGAGTCTCAGGGCATAGCAGACAGCATTGGTTTCCCATCAGGCCTGTCCTGTGAGGCCCCTGGGTCTCAGTGTCCCTTGGTAATCACTGCAAGCACCTCTGAGAGAAAGCTGCCCTCGAGTTTTGCCCGCTGCCCAACAATCCAGTTTCTCCCCCAATGAATCTGCATTCCCAGATTCTTGCCCGGAACTGGAGTTCAGCGCAGTTGGGAGCTTCCGACTTCCTCCCACTTGAGAAAGCCAGTGGCACACTCAGCAGTCAGTCCTCTCTGCGTGCACTCGCGCCCCCAGACCTCTGCCTTTCGCGGCTCTCCTGAGTTTCCGTGCGCTCCTCTCTTTTCCCGACAGTCCAGACTCCCCCGTATGAGTCTGGGTCCCCAGGGTCTCACCCGAAACTGGGGTTCAGTGCAGTTGGAACTGGTGTTCAGTGCAGTCGGGAGCTTCCGTCTCTCTCCGCTAGAGAAAGCTTCCGTCTCTTTCTGCTAGAGAAAGCTTGCCAGGCACTCAGCCCCCCGTCCTCTCCTCGCGCATGTCTCCGTACCTCAGCCTTTTGCAGCTCCTCTGAGTCTTTGTGTGCCCCTCTCTTTCCTTCTAGTTGTAGAATTTCCACTCAGCCAGCTTTCCTGTGGTTCTGGATGATGTCCATTCTGTCTTTTAGCTGTAGTTTTGAAATTGTTGTGTGAGGCCCTAACCGGTTTGGCTCAGTGGATAGAGCGTCGGCCTGCGGACTGAAAGGTCCCAGGTTCGATTCCGGTCAAGGGCATGTACCTTGGTTGCGGGCACATCCCTGGTAGGGGGTGTGCAGGAGGCAGCTGATCGATGTCTCTCTCTCATCGATGTTTCTAACTTTCTGTCCCTCTCCCTTCCTCTCTGTAAAAAATCAATAAAATATATTTAAAAAAAAATTGTTGTGTGAGGCAGCAGTTTAGGTGTTCACCTATGCTGCCATCTTGGTTTCTCGCTCCTCCCTTTTTTAACTGATCCCAGAGAACTTCCAATGACACCACAGGTTGAGGAAGAGATGTGCCTCCCAAACACACTGAGGTTTGTACCATTTCCAATGTAACTGAATGTGCTGCTGTGCACAGTAGGTTTTATAATTTGGTGGATCAAATAAACACCCAGGTCATGATAGTTCAAATCGCTGTGTCTCTTGATGTCCCATGGTCTGGCACTCACTCTCCATCAGGGCTTCGGAATAAGCCAGAAGCTGCATTTTTTTTTATTTTTTAAAAAAAGGATTTAAAAATTGATTTTTAGAAACAGAGGAAAGGACAGGGAGAAACTTTGATGTGAGAGCAAAACATTGATCAGCTGCCTCCTGCACGCCTCCTACTGGGAATCGAGCTTGTAACCTGGGCATGTGCCCTGGCTGGAATAGAACTTTGCAACCTTTCGGTGCACAGGACACTGCTTAAGCAACTGAGACACACTGGCCAGGGTGCCAGAAGTTGCATTTCAAATGGAGAGTCATTGATGGCAAAAGAGGGCATGGCTTGCTGAAGGCTCGTTTGTCACACCAACTAGGAGATAACACCTGTCAATTCTCTCACAGAAGAGGAGATAACTGAGTCAGGTTTTGAAGGATGAATAATACTTCCTGGATGGGTGGACAAGCTATTGAACAGCATATGCAAAGATATGAAAAAGTGAAATGAGAGAATCCTAACATAGTTTGGCATCATTGGGTTATGGTATGTAAGGAGATGCTCAGGGACCTAGTCATGGGCATCTTTTGAACCCTGCAGAGGAAGTTACTGAATTCTTTTAAGCAAAGGAGTTATTCTATTTAAGAAAATATACTGTTCTTTGTATCTCTTCTGGTGCCTTGCACAGTCTCTTAACAATAATTGATCATACAAATTGTTTTGGTTTTAAATTTTGATTGGAAATAGGGTTAGTTACATATGGTGCCATTTGTCATAGTAACTTCACACCTTTTTCCTACTAGGTCTCAAAATCTCTACCTCCAAACTCAAATATTTTCTTTCATGTGTGACTTGTTTAGGTCCCTCTCTTCCTTTCTCCCTCCCTCCCTTCCTCTCCCTTCCTTCTCCCCCACCTCTCCATGTACTAGTAAATAATTCTGCATAGGGGCACGTAAATAAGAATTGGCTTTTATTCTGCTACTAGAGGCCCGGTGCATGAAAATTCATGGACTGGAGGCAGCGTCCCTCAGCCCGGCCTACCTCCTCTCACAGTCCCAGAGCCCTCAGGGGCGGGAGGCGACCTAGTGATCAGGGGAAGGTGATGCCCGCATCACACCTCTGCTGCTGCCACTGCCAGCAGTGCAAGCCTCGGCCGGCCCTGGTTACCTGAGCCTTGGGGAGCCCTGGGCAGCTGGGCAGCCACCATCTGAGGCTTGCCTGCACCTTGGGCCAGCCCTGGACAGCTGGGCAGCTACCATCTGAGGTTTGCCTGTGCCTCAGGCCTGCCCTGGGTGGCTGTAGGGCTGAGGGGACTGGGGGACTCTGGAGGCAGGAGTGCGGCAAGGCCGGGCCCGCCTGCCACCCCAGTGAGGCTGAGGGGACTGGGTGTCGCCATCTTGTGACTGTGGGCACTGCCATCTTTAAGGGTGTGGCAGTCAATCAGCATATTCCCTTCTTATTGGCTGTGGGTGCCACCATCTTTGAGGGTGGGGCAGTCAATTAGCATATTCCCTCCTTATTGGCTGTGGGCACTGCCATCTTTGGGGGCGGGGCAGTCAATTAGTATATTTCCTCCTTATTGGCTGTGGGTGCCATATCTGAGGGTGGGACAGTCAATTAGCATATTCCTTCCTTATTGGCTGTGGGCACTGACATCTTTGTGACAGTATGAGGGTCAATGAGCATATCCCCTCCTTATTGGCTGTGGGCACTGACATCTTTGTGACAGTGTGAGGGTCAATTAGCATATTCCCTCTTCATTAGATAGGATAAGATTCTCATCATTAAAATTTCTAGTCTATTTGGGTTCCTTGCTTAGTAACTTCCAAAAAATAAAATAAAATAAAAGGTTTCACCTCCTCACTTTTATGAGTAAGATACTAATGCAAATCTATCCCATTTCCTTGACTGGTTTGGCTCAGTGGATAGAGCGTTGGCCTGTGGACTGAAAGGTCTCAGGTTTGATTCCAGTCAAGGGCATGTACCTTACTTGCGGGCACATCCCCAGTAGGAGGTGTGCAGGAGGCAGCTGATCGATCTCATCAATGTTTCTAACTCTCTATCCCTCTCCTTTCCTCTCTGTAAAAAATCAATAAAATATATTAAAAAAAAATCCATCCCATCTCTTTAACTTTTTTCTACTCCCTTACTACATGTAAAGGGATGTTGCCTAAGCTACCTGAAATAGTCTATGGATAATGAACCTGTGTTTGGGTAAGTGCGCAGTGTCTTTAAAACATGAGTGAATCTACTGCTAAAATATTTATAGTTTAGTCAACATAACATAAACTTGAAGAATGATCAATTGTGGTAGCAGATATCCAAATCTTTGAAATGCCTTGAGAAATCTATGACCTTACATGATGTAGTACCCTCAGTTCTGAACCCTTGCTTCCATATTTGGAAATGAGAACTTTTGTTGTTCTGTGTCAGGAGCAGGACATAGCACCAACGAAGAGTGCCATCTGGGCCATGATCCCGGGAGGGAAGGGAAGAGAGAACAAATGGCAGATCAAAAGTTTGGCGTTTAGAGTAGGTCTGAACGTGGTGTGCTTTGATTTCAAAGATGGCTCTGTGCCTGGCTAAGTTTTGTAGATTGTGGAACTGGATGATAACTGGCCCTAGGGAACATTGGGTTACTAGAATAGAAGGCAAAGATCAAGTTTGTGAAAGGAAGGGTGAAGGAGACATTGGCCAGTACACCAGGACTTGAACTCCCTTCGGCAAGCATTCTGAGAACGTGCGGATGACATTCAACCTCTGAGCAGGGCTTCAAATTCTGGGGGATTGGAGTTGAGTCTCTGGAGAGCTGGGTGTTGGTAACTCAGTAAGAAATGGGTGGAGAATGAATTATTTTGCCCCTCAATCTAGAGAATGGCATGGCTCTAAAATGCAAACGTTCTCAGCCCCACTGGCGCTGTCCAAACTTTAGTGTTGTTCTTGAAAAATCAGTGTAAACACCATACCTTTTATGAGTAAAACAAAAGGGTAACTTTTTTTTTATTGTTTAAAGTATTGCATGTCTCCTCCCCCCCCCCCCCCCATTAACACCCGCCCACTCCACTCCCACCCCTAAGGGCAAACCCCCACTGCCCCAGTGTCTGTTGGTTATGCTAATATGCATGCACACAAGTCCTTTGGTTGATCTCTAACCGCGCCCCCCTCCCTTCTCTCTGAGGTTGGACGGTCTGTTCAGTGCTACCTTGTCTCTGGATCTATTTTTGTTCATCAGTTTATGTTGATCATTATATCCTACATATGAGTGAGATCATGTGATATTTCTCTTTCTCTGACTGGCTTATTTCGCTTAGCATAATACTCTCCAGTTCCATCCATGCTGTTGCAAATGGTAAAAGTTCCTTCTTTTTTATAGCAGCGTAGTATTAAACAAGAGGGTAATTTAAAGTAAAAACATTCCCCTAAGAATTTCTGTGTTGAAAATGGAATGGGGTGGAGTTAGTGATCCAACATGCATTATGTTCTTCAAGCATCATCTAGAGATACTTAGTAAACTTAAAGTTACAAATTCCCTTCTTCGGTGCTATGGAAAGAAATCTCCACAGATTCAGTCCTTCTCTAGAGTATTTTATAAAACCCCTTGCTTTGTCATGAATATTTAGCTACAGGTTAGGAGGGAAAGAAAGAAATCTTTTTAAAAATGTTTTCAGTTAGAGTTGACATACAATATTATGCTAGCTTCGGGTGCACAGCATAGTGATTAGACATTTATATACCGTAGGAAGTGAAGCAAAAAATAAACTTGAATTAAAGATGGCCATTCCTGGTGGAACAACAGAATTATTATTGTCATTCACCCCATCGCATGCTTTTATTTTGCTGAATAGAAAGGCATTTTATGTTACTCTATCAATTGATTTTAAAACTTTGAAATTGTTTGTTTTTCAGGGGTTACATTTAGAGCTCAATAGAGCTGCACATAGCCATAACTAAGTAAGAACTTAGTTTTAATTATGGTGCTTATATGTCTAGGCCAAGGGTGTTTTCAGGATGGAAAGGAAGATTAAGTCCCAGAGAAGAAATTTGAGACCTTTGGGCAAGAACGAACAAAAGGAATCTTACTGTCATTTATAGCTTCCAGATACTGAAAATAATAATAATAATAAAAAATATATAACTTTCTGAATGACTCCAAGTACCTATTGGCCTTTGTGGAATAAGCAGCTAGAATGTTCCTGTATATTGTTTTTGAGAGTAAATTTTGTTTTGTTACCTGAGTTAAAGGCCCTTTTATTATAAAAAGCATTTGGCTGGATTAGAAAAGCAAATAATGAGCCTTGTTTTTTAATAGACTATATAGCACTTTCACACTTACTGTGGTTTTTGTATACATTTGGATTTATTCTTTCATTCTTAATTTCCACTTCTCTTTTCCTTAGTTTCTTTCTCTTCCTTGCCCTGAACTCTACCTTTAATCCCATTTCTGACTTTTGGGTGAAGATTGAGTTTTCTAGATTTCATTTCCCCACCTTCATTGACTTGGAAGTGAACTCTTATCTGTCCTTTGGTGATTAAGATTTTTACCACTTACCTGTAAGCATATTTTTAGAAGCAACATATAGAATGAGTTAATATCTACATCCTTTCCCTAAACAAAAGCCACTTTTACTTCCTCCTTTCAGTCCTGAATCTTCCTGCCACAATTCCACTTTCTTCTCTTTCCCTGGACACCATCTTTCATGTCAAGATCATTTGGAACTGTCACTTAACAGTAAGGGTTTTTAGCTCTTCACCACTGAAAGGGCAGAGACTCCATTTTTGTGCTAGGCCCTTCATCCTGTCCCCAGAATAAACCTCCTTTCCGGGAAAGACGACAAGAAAGCAGCTAGGCCCAAATTGGGCTATACCGTAGCATGCTCCTTCACCCCTCAGGAGGGAGCAGGGCATAGCTCAGACCCAGGAAGGTGTTAATCATTTCCTGTCCTTTGTGCCGTAAGAACCTGCTGTACAGCCCTGGTGTAAGTCCCTGCTGTAAAACCCTGGAATAAAACCCTTACCTGGAACTGACCAATCGGGGTCAGCCAACTCAGGGGTCCAACCCTCCCCCTGCCCCAGACCCCTATAAAACCTTTGTCCTGTTGAAGCTCTCTCTCTCTCTTTCCACCTCGCCGCTGCGCCGGTGGGTATGTGTGGGACTGAGCTCGAGCTAGCTCGAATAAAGGCTCTTCGCTTTTGCAACAGACTCAGCTCCCTGGTGGTCTTTGGGGATCACGAAATCTGGGCATAACAACCACAATTTTGAATGCATCACCCTTTTCTCTTAAATTAGGTTGTTTGTTGTTTTTAGTTAATCCTCATCAGAGGGTATTTTCCCCATTGATATTTAAAGAGGGTGGAAGGGAAGGAGGGAGAGGAAGAGGGAGAGAGAGAGAGAGTAGAGAGAGAAAGAGAAAGAGAGAGAGAAACATTGTTGTGAGAGAGACAAATCGATTGGTTGCCTCCTGCATGTACCTTGACTGGGCCGGCAATTGAACCTGCAACCCAGGTATGTGCCCTTGATCCAGAATAGAACCAATGATCTTCAGTTTGCAGGCTGACACTTTAACCCCCGAGAAACACCAGCCAGGGCTTGGTTGGTGAGTTTTTGGTCAGGGCTGATTTTTAAAATATTCTTTCAGCTAGTAAAATGTGGGTGGAAGACTTCTTATATTCTTGCATGTCTACAATAGCTTTATTTCTTATTGACCCTGGGACTGAATATAGATTTTCAAAATCATAATTATTTTACCATGTAAAATGGAAAATACTGCTTCAGTGGACTTTTGCATTCAGTATTTTCTATTAGAAAACTCACAACAACATGATCCTTATTTCTTTGTAGCTAATCTCCACCCCCAGCCACAGAATGTCATCTTGGTGTGCCTGAGTGTTGGTCTATTTTCTTTCATCTTGCTGGACATTTGTTGAATTCATTTATTATGAGGATTTTTTAATCTTTTCTGAAAATCTTTTTCTTTCTTGTTAATCTGTGAGTATTTCTTCTCTCTGTTCTCTCTCTCTTTTCTTTTGAAATTTAATTTTTTTTAACATTTATCATTTATTTGTCTGTTGAGAGCTGTGTTCCAGGAGAATCCCTCAGTTGTATCTTCTAACTAAGTATTCATTCTTCAATTATATATTTCCTGTTATTCAGCACACGTTAACTCTTTTTCCCCGATAACTACAATTTTTCTTTCCAAGTTTCCCAGTTGTTCGTAATAACCAGTTTTAGTTAAAAGGAGCCATTCTCCTCTCTTATTCCCCTGAGGATGTTAACTGTATGCACAGCACCCACATCTTCTAAAGTCCTGTTTGTTTATTCCATCACCTTTGCTTCTTTGGATGTGGTTTATCCACGTGGTGGCTGTGGTGCCTTCATTCCGAGGGCTACTGTCCCTTCAGTATTTGCGGGGTTTGCATGCGCCCCTGGGACCTGAGCTGCTCGGTTAGTCCGTCTCTGCTGGACCTGATCACCTGGCCTGTCTCCAGGGTTCCAGGCGGAGCTGTGGCCTGTGGCCTGTGGGTGATGGAGGCCCCCTCCTTCCGGTGGCAGTGAGTACCGTTCCCAGGCCTGGGGCCAGGCACCACGTCTCTCTGACTGTGCACTGCTCCCACCGTGGGCCAAAGGGCTCAAGCTTTCCGATGCCTCTGCCTCCACCAATCACCCTTCTGGTTGAACCCAGATCCTCTCTCGTTCTTTTCATCTGTTGTCTCTCAGCGTGGACCCCACAGACGTTATTCTCACCCTCTCCATCGGTCCTCTTCTGTTGTTTTGGCTATTATTTTTTCCCCTTTATTATGAACTCATCTGCCTTGAATTTTTCAGGAATTTCTCTAATTTCTGGCCTATGGAGGGCACTAAGTTTTATTTTCTAGTGCTGTTTTCAATTACATTTTTTTTCTTGTCATTTATAGGAATTGGAGATGGGAGAGAAGTTTTAGCATATTTTCAGTGTGCGGTCCTGATCTGATCTCCTCCTGGTCTGTTGTAAAGCATATTAGCCCGATGGAAATGAAATCCATCAGTATATCTACCAAGTAATATCTATCCCTACCTCCGAATTCACGTGGAAATGTGTACTTTGAGTATATGTTACCTATACTAACATGCATTGCATTCTTGCTTGTTAATGCCTTCAGTTTGGCCCGCTCAAAGCATCCTGAGGTATATCAGTGCTAAGATGGAAAAATGGAGTGTTAAGGAGGTAAAATAATGTACCCAAAGTCTAACAGATAGCACGACACAGAGCCGCGATTCACACCCGGGTCTTGCCATGGCAACAGCTGCCTTCCATGAAAAGGCATGAGGGAGCGATACTGGGCTATGTCCTCCCTGGGGCATGTCATCAAGACACACTTAGCGTCCCTAGAGTGGGTGCTGGGAGAAATAACGGAATCAGGAGTTACTGATTATCGTGGGGAATTTGCAGACAGATCACGGAGTTGACAGCACTCTTCAATTCCATGTTGTCGCCTTGTCAACACGATTGATTCTTGGAGCAATTTGTGGACCGTTCGTTCTTTGGCGGAGGGCAGTGCATGTGCATGGCGTGTACGCATCAGTAAACATCTGGGCGGTGCTGGCCAGTTAGGGTTGTGTTTTGAAGTGGTTTTTCTCATAGCTTTCTGCTGAGGTTTATTTTCACATAAGCAGTCATTACGGAGCGTGCGTGCCGTGAGGGTAAATGTTGTTTTGCTGGTGAGAGCGCATCGTATGGACTGTGTGGCACGCTGTGACTACCGGTCTGTCATTTCCCAGAGAGAAAGAAGCCTTCGCAGCACCTGTGAGACAGGACTCTAGGTCCACGCAGGCAGGGAGTGTAGATAATTTAAGCTTTTGTAAAGCCTGCATTGTTTCGTTCAAGGAGTTTTGGAAGATCTACCTGAATAAACACTTGGGAAACTGAGACATAAAAAGACCTTGCATTTCAGTTGAGAAGTTTTCCAAATGGAAGAGCCAACGAATTCGAAAATGTTGTCAGAGTACAAGGGCACCCATGAGAGAAGGTGGGCGACACGGAGCTGGGCGGGCGGTGCGGGGCCAGCCAGCCAAAGCACCTTCGCCCGGGTTCATTGCTTTGATGTGGAGTGGAGGGAATTTCTACCTGCCCCACAAAGCCGTGAGATAATGGCCACAAGTCCCTTAGCGTTCACTTTCAACCAATCATTTGAAATGGTTCTTAAACCTCCACACCTTTCTCGCATCCCTTCCAGGGTCCTCCCTGCCCTGGGCCAGCCTGGGGGCCAATGTCAGACCGCAGAGAGGGCAAGAGCCCGAAGCTCTGGCTCAGAGGGACCTGGAGTCAGGTGTTGCCCTCCTGGGGGCCTTGGCCAGGTGACATGCAACTCACGCAGATGACTTTCTGCCTGAGGTTCTGAGTTCCAAAGTAGTGAGCATGCGCCAGGCTCATGACCGTCCGTCATCCTGTGGGTGGCCTTTCTGTATTAGGGGAGCCTCTCCCAATGAGCCGCCCCCGCCCCGCAGAGAAGTCGGCTCAGGCTCCGAGCCCCTTTGCCGCAGGGCTGCAGGGATGGACCCAGAATCTGCCAGTCAGAGGCGGCGGCATGAGTCTGCCGTTCAGACGTGAGGAGCATGAGAAAGCATGAGCCTGCGCTTTTGGTGGCCCTGGTGGCCATGGCAGCATTTCCCTCCAGGGCTCAGCAGTGAGGTGGTTTCCTTATCTGGCCAGATCTGTGGTCTGAAATGGGGCTTTGTTTATAGAAAGTGAGGTCTGTTCTCTAGCCCTCCCCGCAACTTACGAGCTACCCACTATCTCTTAACTAAACTCCTTTCCTGATGAGTCAGCCAGAGTGAGCTCCTGGGCTTGCAGGGAAGAGTTGCTCCCGAGAGAGGTTAAGGATCCGGTCTGGGCTCTGTGGCATGGCTCATCTTGAAAGAACACGCCTGCTTTCTCATGTACATGAAGGGAGACCGAGGCTGAATTCATTCACTTAGTCAATCAGCGAACGCCACTAGGTGCCTTCAACGTGTAAGGCGCTGCATTAGGTGCTGAGTGTTGGGCGAGGAAGCCTGCTCCCAGTCTCCAGGGCTTCAGCGCCTGCAGAGCAGACACACGTTCGCATATAAACCCACGCGCTACAACTGCGGACGCAGCCAGACGTGACCTGCGATCATCATTGACACAATGCTGGGAATTGTTCCTAGTCATTTGGCAGAAATTGAGGGTGAGACAGCTGGGGATAATTTATATGAAAATGACCTAATGCTTAAAAAAACCTTTCTATAAAGTAGGAAGGGAAAGAAGGAAAGGCCATATTCACTGGCCACCTTGCTTCCTTTTCTCTTCTTCCTTGCTTTGGGGACTGCTGCGGATGCTTAGATACAGATTTTATTTCAAGTTGTGGAACATTCGAGATTGGGGAGGTGGAGGGAGTTGGACAATACTGGAACTCGCTCAACGTTTTCTCCATGATGATGTCTTGACTGAAGTATAAAAGAGGTGCAGAAAGCTTAGGTTGACGGTCCCCCATTATTTATTGAGTGCCTGCTGTGTACCAGACACCTAGGGTTCCCATATATTATTTCAGGCAGTTTGTTTTTTCTCTCTCTTTGCCTAAATTTGTGTAGGTCTCTTTAAATTACAAGTGGAAGAAAAACTGCTCAAAGAACAAAAAGGGGAAAATTTTGCTTCATGCAACTGAAAGATTTGGGGATAACCTCGTGGAAAACTGGTTGTAGGTGCTCAGACAATGGGGCTGGAGAGAGCGGCTGGGTCACAGCACATCAGACTCCTCCCATCAATGGAGGGAGAGCTGCTACTTTCCAAGCACGGCAGTGAGTGCCAGGGTTGAGCCTGAATCAGTTTAGGATGGTTTTGTCCACGAATAAGGCAAAACTGGCTAAAAGGGGCTCACATTTCTCACATAGCAAAAAGCCTGGGGGTAGAGGCAGTTTCAGAGTCAGTGAACTTGAGCAGCAATCATGGCAGGGCACCTGCGCGGCTTCTCCATGGCTCTCTTGACTCAGAGGGTTGACCCAGCTCCCAGCATCACATCTTCTTATGACAATGTCCAAAGATAGGAAAGAGTAAGTCCCTGCTTTGTGTCTCTTTTTAAGAATGCAGATTTTTTTGTTTTGTTTTTGTTATTAATCCTCACCTGAGGATATTTTTTTTCCCATTGATTTTTAGAGAGTGGAAGGGAGGGAGGGAAGAGAGAGAGAGAGAAACATTGATGTGAGAGAGACACATCAATTGGCTACTTTCTGACCTGGGCCAGGGATTGAACCTGCAACCCAGGTACATGCCCTTGACCCGGAATCGAATCCGAGACCCTTCAGTCTGCAGGATGATGCTGTAACCACTGAGAAAAACTGGCTAGGGCTATGCAGATTTTATTGGAACACACACACACACACACACACACACACTATGCAGAAAATCTCTACAGAAGCCACTGAAGGGACAGACCACTCCTTATATCTCATGGGTGAATTACATCACATGCTCACTCTTTACCAATCCTTTTCAAGGGAAATACACATATCTTGGTAGTTTTCAGCTTATTAATATTTCTTCCTTGGGCTAGGTGTGAGCCCATGGATGTCTTTCAGGTCACCCAATAGCTAAACAAAATCCGTTCAACTAGCAAGGAAGAAGTGGTGGATAGTGTGGGTACCAAACAGTATCTGCCAGTGTTATGCATGCATTCCTGAGCCAGTCCCAATGACCACCCTACTCACATGTCTTCTATGGGTGCTGTGGAGGTGGTGGCCATGGTGGTAGGCAGAGGTATTGTGTCAGTCTGCTCAACTCACATAAACTCAGAGTAAGAAATCAGGTCCCTATTATTCAAACTATGACTCCTATGATAATTCTCCTACCCAGGAATAACATGAAAATTCTTTATCAGATTTTTGACATAATTGTTAGTTAGAAAGAAAAAAAAAAAGGATTTCTGTTTCTATCTTTCTATCTTAACCCAAGATTTTGGGTAGCTCATAAATATTTCAGCTTCACCATAGATAGTGACCTGGGTGGTCGAGGATAGAGGAAAGCATGTGTTCATCGGGATTTCTCAAGACAGTAGACACATTTTAAGCTGCTCAACACTGTTATCACAGACCATCTGCAGAACATGGAAATATTTGTTAGCAGAGTCATTTATTGTAATGATACTTGGCATTGTGAAATTTCACTGTTATTCTGTTTCTTCACCTTGGTCTATTTTTTATAATGTTTCCTTTTCAAGAATCCTCTATATAAATTTAGGTGATCTAAGGGCTTTATTGAAGAGATGATAATTTTGTGTTGGGCACAGACATAAATACCAATAAGATGATTTATATCCCCGTATAAACTACATTTGGATTGGATGGTTAAACACTTCCATCATGATATTCTTCTCTCCAAAAATGTGTAGTAGCTTTTTGTTCTCTATGGTGACAAGCACTCATTCTTCTTCCTGATTTTTCAGGAAGGAATCTGCCCTGCCCTTACTTTTCACTCAAGATTCCCATGCTCTTTAGCTTAAGCTTCTCCTTCCACATTTTGACTTGGCTGGTGCAGGTTCTGACTGTTGAAATGCCCGTCCTCTACTTTTCTGAATTCTATTCATCCCTCAGGGCCAAGCTCCCTCCCCTACTGAGCCAGCTGACACACTTCTCCCTGTTCTGTGAACTCTGAACCCATGATTACCCCATTTAAGGCAATTCAGTACAAAAAATGTTCCACGCTTCTTTGTTTGTTAATCGTTTCCATGTGTACATACTGTCCTGTCTCCTTAGTTACATCTTTGGACATAGAACAGGTATCTCTGCCTCAGATATTTTTTCTTAGCACCAGATGGATATTAGAGATATAACCTTGGATGTCTCAGACATCTCAACGTCAGCATATCTGAAGTGCTACCTTTTACCTGCCTCTCCCTTCTGTTCCAACTCACTCCTGTTCCTGTTTCTATAAATAAGCTCCTAAGCAATTGCCCAATCCCCTCCTGATTCTTCCCTTTCTTTTAGAAACTCATCATCCAGCCCCTGAGTTCTGTCAATTCTATTCCTATGCATGCCTTCGGATCATCTTCTCCATCCCTGGCACCACTGGCTTATTCAAGTCTTTGCCATCCTTCACTTGGACTATGGCACTGGCCTTCCAACAGGTCCCCCTGGATCCAGATTCATCTCTTTCAATCCATCACCTTTACTATTGCCCAGAGCATAGAGTATGTCACCCCTCAGCTTAAAAACCTTCAGTCATTCCCACTGCCAGAAGAAATCAGAACTCTGACATAGCCTGAAAAGTCATTAATAATCCAGTTCCCTGCCTAGCTTTCCAGCTTCCTGTTCTATATTACCCGATAATGAGTCCTTTGGCCAAAGGACTCCTAGTGGTCCCATGAACACCTGTGCTCATCCAGGTCAGCCAACATGGATTTGGCATCTGGAATTCTCTCACAGTAGCAATGATATGTTTATGTGTGTCTTTCTCCCACTGTAGTATGAGGTTTTATCTCAGTGCCTGGCACAAAGTAGGGACTCAATAAATGATAGATGGGTATATGATGAGGTAATGATGATATGTAAATTCTGGATGTGAAGGGACTGCATAGCCTAACTACTCATTTCTCACAGATGAAGCACAGGATTAGGCCCAACACAGGCCTTCAATACACACTCGTCATGGGATGGTTGTTCCTGCTCAAATCAAGGAGTCTGGGATGTTTACTAGGTTTTAGAAAAATAACCTTAGGATCTTATTAGATGCATTATTGACTAGGTTTTGGGAATTGGAGCAGGGTTTGCCTTTCCTCTGGTCCCTTTATGGGTAGAATTTTGAGTATTTCAGGCAGCTGTTTGCTAATGTGCTGGGTTTAGTGTGGAGGCCTCCTGGATTGATTCTACACTTGGATCATCCACGTAATAGGTCATCAAAGAAATAAGAACGATGCATGAATTAGAATATAATCTAGAGGCAGGAATCTATTCTTTACTTCCTTTTGGATTATCCATGGCTGTATTTTAAACTCAATACTTTGAGTGGAGGTAGGTGTAAAACTGTCAAGAGTAGACATGTATGGCAAACTCAGTGAAAGGTTTCCAGGTAACGTGTATGCGGGGAGTGTGATTTTCCAGTGATGAGTAACATCAGGAGAGACGACATCTATCCAGACACAGAGCTGTCACATGGACACAGTGCAGAGAGCCTGTGCTTCCTGGTGTCCCCAGCAGGTCCTCAAAGGGGGACCTTCAGTATGACTCTGTATTAAGCCTGTAAGCCCCAAAGCTTTCAATGGGGTTGGCTGGCTATGTTAACAATAGAAAATAATCATTAAATTTAAATGAATCAATTGCTCTTCTACTTAGTAAAAGAGTGACTTCTGGGGGTGGGACTCCACTCATTCTTCTTCTAATTCCTGACATGGTGCCAGCAAGAGATGCTATTTGCTCTTAAGCTGCTACCTATTTTAGTCTCCTTGACTCCCTTCCCCCGTCCTGCCTTTTGTTACCAAATCTCTTGTCCACTGTCACCTTTTGTTGCAGGTAATTTTTGTGGTTTTTAACTGCTTCTCATCTCCAATGTCATATCTTCTATCTGCCACCTCTGCAGCTTACCCTTCTTTTCCTCCTGTGTTCCACTTTTTATTTTAATGCTGTGACCTCTCTTTCTTTCTCCTGACTGTCCACAATGGGGTTTTGCTTTTTCAGCTATTTCTAGTCAAGTACATCTCTCTTTCCTTGTCTTTATTACTGTTAAAGGTCCAGTTGCTTCTCAGCTGGAAACGGTAATATTGCCCATGGTTTTCTGATATATGGAGAAGCAAGGCACTAGAGCAAACAGAGACGGGGCTCTTCATCTGTTAGACAGAAGGCCTGCATATTCTCTCCTCATCTGTTAGAAACAGAGCCATGTAACTTAAGGAAAATTCATAGTCTAGTGAGGGAGACGGTAAATGATTGTGATCACTCATTTACCTATTCTATGTGAGACTGTAGGCTCTTCGAGGTGGGAACCATGCCATATTAACATCTATATATATTACACTATACAACATCTGCAGCTTAGTAAGTGTCCAAAGCATGCTTCCTTTTTTATTTTTTAAAATTTCTTTATTGATTAAGGTATTACATATGTGTCCTTATACCCCATAGCCCTCCCACCCTCCCACTCATGCCCTCACCCCACTGTTGTCTGTGTCCATCAAAGCATGCTTCTTGAATGAATGAAAGAATGGCTGAATAATAAGGTGTATGGCAAAGGTATTAGGGCATGATTCTTAATAGAATCATCTGAGACACATTTAAAGCACACTGATGCCTAGACCAATTACTATTATTAGTTGATTCTAAGGTCCAATTTTCCCTCCACATTTCAACATCACAGAAACCAATGCTTCATTTATTTTTATTTCTTAACTAGAGGCCCGGTGCATAAATTTGTGCACAGAGGAGTCCCTCGGCCTGGCCTGTGATCAGGGCCAATCGGGGCCATGGGAGGTTCCAATTGGGGGTCAACGGGGCCAGCCGGCCAGGGGGAGAGGCCGTGGGAGGTTGGCCTGCCAGCCCGATTGGGCCCCGCTGCGGAAGGTTGGCTGTGGGAGCACACTGACCACCAGGGGGCAGCTCCTGCGTTGAGCGTCTGCCCCCTGGTGGTCAGTGCATGTCATAGCAACTGGCCAACTGGTCGTTCAGTCACTTAGGTTTTTATATATATAGATTTATTTTTTATTGAATTTATTGGGGTGACATTAGTTAATAAATATTGGTTTCAGGTATACAATATATCATCTGTATATTGTATTGTATGTTCTCTACCCCAAGTCAAATCTCCTTCCATCACCATTTATCACCCCTTTACCCTCTTCTACCTCCCCTATCAATGCTTCTTTTAGATACTTCTTATAATCAATATGATAAAAAGGAGCTGTGCCATAATTTAATTTGAAGCATTTTTAAAAAAATGTATTTTTATTGATTTTAGAGAGGAAGGGATGAAACACAGTAAATCAGAATGTCTACAGGGAGGGCCCTGGGCAAAAATATTGTTCAAAGTGCCTCAAGTGAGCCTGATGAACACTGAGAGTTACAGGGCTCATATACATTAACAAGGGGCCGCTTTCACAGAGACCTTTGAATCCTTAGCACAGCGCCTGGTCCATTGAGATAATCCTCATTTACTGAACCAGATGGAATTATTAAGGGCATTGGAGAAGCCATCAAAATTATAGTATGCATATACTATAGTATATAGTCTATACTATATATTCTATGTCTCCTTCCTTCCCTTCTTTCCCTCCCTCCCTCCCTCCATCTATCATCTCTCTCTATATATACTATAGATGATATAGCAACTGTCCTGAAAGACAAGTAGACATTTCCCAGGTGAGTAGGGAGGGAGACAAAGTCTAAGAGAACTCTGCAAAGGCAGAGGGGGATGGCACCTAGCGTGTGTGTGGGTGGTTGTTATTGGAGGGGAAGCATGTTGGTGACAGGTGCAGAGGAGGCTGGGGAGGTGGTCATTTGACTCTTTAACCCAGAGTAAAGCCTGCTGGGATGGATTTGAGAGGAGGCCCATGGGCAGTTAGGAATTCAGAGGCAATTGAAGTGCTGACCCAATCTGCCAAGATTCTGAGTAGCCCAAGAATTTCTTTAATCACCACCCAGCTTTCATTGTGTTGGGGCTTTATCCTGGTACCAAGTGCTTTGTGCCAACAGCCTGCACTGCTTGGCTGGCCTAGAAGTGTACCAGGCTCACCTCCTTTTCTCTTTCTGACCCACAGATTCACCCATTGAATCTCCAGGGCTTCACAGACTGGATGGCTTTACTTTGGCCTCAGAGTTGAACACCTCCAGGGGGCACCACTCACACTGTAGTCTCTGTCCCACGTTGGCTCACAGGCACACGGCGTTGCCTAATCTCCCATTTGCATGTTCACATGAGCCTTCTGAGGCCTGTCCTCTTCCAGGGACTTGGTCCCGCAGAAGGAATTTTAGGGCTCGAGGCTGTGGATGAGGGTTTTTTGATTGGGCAAGGCTGCCAGAGGCAGCAAGATGAGGTGGTTGGTAAGAGTATGGGCTCTGGAGCAAAGGCGTGAGTTTAAGTCCTGACTGCCCCTTAAAGCTGTGTGACAGGGACACATGGCCTGCTGTCTGTGCTTCTGTTTTCTTCTCTGGAAAATGGGGATACTCAGAATCTATCGCACTGAATTGCTGTGAGGATTAAATGGTTAATGCGATTAAGCTTCTAAAACAGAGTCTGGCATGTAGTAAGCACTCAAAAACCTTAGCTACCATTATTTGGTGCTTAAAAAAAAACTTAAAAAGTATTGATTTTAGAGAGCGAGGAAGGGAGAGGGAGAGAAACATTGATGTGAGAGAGAAACATTGGTTGGTTGCCTTCTGCAGGTACCCTGACCAGGGATTGAACCCGCAACCCCCCCTTCCGTGCAGAGGATGCCACTCTAACCAAGTGACCCATGGCAGCCAGGGCTGCTTGGTACTTTTTTTTAAAAAAATATATTTTATTGATTTTTTACAGAGAGGAAGGGAGAGGGACAGAGAGCTAGAAACATCGATGAGGGAGAAACATCGATCAGCTGCCTCCTGCATACCTCTCACCGGGGATGTGCCCGCAACCAAGGTACATGCCCTTGACCGGAATCGAACCGGGGACCCTTCAGTCCGCAGGCCGACGCTCTTATCCACTGAGCCAAACCGGCCAGGCTATTTGGTACTTTTTATACCATATACAGTCTCCTTTCTATACCATATGTGTGGAATTGCTTTCCAAGAGTTGCTTGCTATTTCTGGCCCAGTTATTAATTTGTCTGCAAAGAGGAGAATGATGGTGGAAGTGTGCTGGTAATGTAGCACCAACGCTTCTTTCAGGTTGAAGTGTGTTCCTGAATTTCCAAATTACCCACGACTGTGGGCCTGGCTCTCTGCTTTACTGCGCTCTGTTTGGCAGAATCTGATGGGATTCCAGGGAGGATACAATTAATTGGATGGGATGTTTCACTGTATCACTCAGCATTTATTGGAACATCTCCATTTGGAGACTAAAATGATCTTCCGAAAGTCCTCGGAGGATGTTGGTGGGAAGACAAGATGGAACCTTCCCTCAAGACTGAGACCCTAGATCTCTGGTTGACAGTGATGGGTGACCTTTTATTTTATGGTAAATGGTTTAACTTTAGGTGTGGCCTCATTATACCAAGCTTATTGGGCCTTCCTTATGCCCCACAGAAACAGAGTTGCTGTGAAGAAGGAATCAGCTCAATATTGGGACCTTCTTGTATCAAATTCAACTTTCAGAGCCAATCAGAAGCGAACCCAGTCAGGTCTTTGCAGCCCCCATGTTACGAGCCATCTGTTAAAAATTTGGTCAGATTTTTAAGTTAATGTTTGTACCGAACGATGGCAGAGGGAGCTGACCGAATGTCTTTAACCCATTTTTAAAAAGCAGGTCAAGTTCAGCATCTGGAGGATAACTTGCAATTTGGTTGAAAAAAATGGAACAAGTGTTAACATGAAATTCAGTAAAGGGGTCAGGGATAGTCTAAGTTTAAAATTCTGAGATGAATTCGTTTGGCCCAAGGCTCTGTCAGCTGTCTGTTGTTGCAAAGTCCAAGAAGTACCTTTTCCAGAGGGCATCTGTCTTGTTAAGGTTGTGCTGAATCAGTCTTGGTATTTCTCGATTAGAAGAACATTTTGAAAGTCAGTGGTCTCTCCACCATAAGAAGTGAGGTTTGCTGAACTATGGTAGCGGGAGTTAGATAAGAGAAGGGTTTGAGTTCACCCCTTCTAGGAAGAAGACAGAAGAGGGGTAGAGTGATATGTTCCTCAGAAACAGACCCAGATTCAGGCTTATATGCAAGTGAGGAGTTTAAGACAGTGGCTGGGGGGGGGGGGGGGGGCGGTGATGGGGGGTTGGAAAGGGGGGAAGAGAGGGGATCAGCTCACAGGAGGGCCAGGGGGCAAATTCATCCTGATCCTCAGGGGACAGGTTGTGCTCCTGAGCTGTCTGGACCCACCAGTTCCAGGCCTGGATGATGAACCTAGGCCTCTGGGTAAGGATAGGAGGGAGCAGATCCCCCCGGCTCCGTGAATCCATGTGGTATGGTAGAAAAATAAAGTCTTGTTATGTTAAACTACTTAAGTATTTTTAATTTATTTATTTATTTTCTTTATTGATTGAGGTATTACATATGTGTCCTTATCCCCCATTCTCCCCCCCACCCCCGCACCTCCCCAGTTACTAAAGTATTGAGGCTGCTTGTTATTGCAGAATAACCTAGGTTATCCTGGCTAATATAGAGTACTTCATTAATATGTACAATGACTTCAATATTTTTAACAGAAATAGCCTTTCATGTTTCGGCCCCATTAGCTGTTGGTGAAGGACCATGTGGGGAGGGGCTGGGCATGGGTACCTAAGTCTCAGACATGCCCAGTTCCCTGTGTATGCAGGGACAGCAGGCTCTGGTGGCTCTTTCAGAAAGGATACTTTGATGCTGGCACTTGAAAGGGAAAGCCAGGGGGCACAGAAAATGGTAGAAAGGGACCCAGGGGCCCTGGGCACTACAGAGGAGAAAGGAAAGGTGCTAAGTAGGGCTCCTTTGTTTTCTCCCTGCCCCCCTACTCCTTGGGCCAAGCTGCAGTGGGGGTGGGGCGGCGGCTCTGCAACATGTGGATATGAGGGAAACATGCAGGGTGGGGCCTGAATGCTGGCACAGGGGAGTCGGCCAGTTAGACGTGGGGACAGGGGTCATCGGCAGAGACAGGTCTGGGGTTCAGCCCCGAGTCTCCTCTGTCTTCCACAGAGCAGGGAGGAAGCCTGGACATTCCCACACACAGGTGGATAGCACTGGGTTGCAAGCCCATTAGAAGTCAGCAGACTCCAGGGAACAGCATTGCACCAGTGGGGACCAAGGTGCAAGTGAGCCACCTGGGAGGACTGCGAGGTTGGAAGCCAGGGGCGTGAGATGCAGGTGAGGTGATGGCCTTGATGGAGCACAGACAAGGCCAGACCAGGGGGCGGTCCCTTTCCTGCCTGTGCTCCTGTCTCTCTGGTTGGGTCTCTGGTTGGAAGGCCCCTTGTGCTCTGGACGGTGAGCAGGGCCAGGTTAGGGCTCAGAGGAGGGGAGACAAGGAGTAGCTGCTTTGGCCTAGTTCTAGACTCTGCATTCAAGGGCGAGATGTAAAGGGGACTTCAGAAACCATCGGAGGAGGCAGGGAGACAGGCAGGGGCTCAGGGCAGGAGCCCCCCCCCCCCCCCCCCCGGGGCATAAGGAGCAAAATTACATCTAGCTGTTGGCTCCGTCTCCTGCCAGAGAGGGACGATGACAGGAGCGTGAGGGATGAAGTGACTGTAGTGTCTGCCAGGCGCATCTTTGCCAAGCCTTCTCCTCTTGACCTTGGATGCCTTAACCAAAATCGGAGGCCCCCCACCTTTCTGGCTTCACCTAGCCTAGAACTATTCCATCCAGTCCGAGCAGAGCAAGCGTCTCATTTCCTCCCTTCTCTGGTATCAGCTGGCCGGCTTTCTGACTAATGAACAGCAAGGTGTTCGTACCTCCCTCCAGTGCTCGTAGCTCAATGGGCTTCCGTTCCCAAG
Organism: Plecotus auritus; assembly: GCF_963455305.1. Classification (NCBI taxonomy): domain Eukaryota; kingdom Metazoa; phylum Chordata; class Mammalia; order Chiroptera; family Vespertilionidae; genus Plecotus; species Plecotus auritus. The sequence goes on from NC_137777.1 coordinate 43,016,263, forward strand.
GTTATTTGTAGAGGAGAAGGGTACAGTCCTTTTGCCTCTGAAAATCATGGAAACATTTTCTTTCTTATTATAAAAACACCCAGGCTCATTAAAAAAAATATGTATGTAGAAAAGGAAAGAAAATAAATACCAATAATTCTACAACCCAGAGGAAACATCATTGTTTTCATTTTGGCATGAGTCCTTCTCATCTTTTTATCAATGCATAAATATTTAAGATGCATACACGGAATTCATTTGCATATTAACAGAGGGGCAGAGTTCTCAGCCAAAGAGATGAATGTGTTCAGACTTAGGGATTGTCTTTTATTACAATTCTCTGCCATTTATTTAAAATTTATTTTTTCAACAAGTATTTGCTCAGTTCCTGTTAGATGCCAAGCATTCTGATCAATGCAGCTATTATATTGACTTACTTATTGCATGTCTAGAGAGTCTGGGACAGTGATTTTTTTTTTTTTAATGTTGTTTTCCTAATATCTAGCATAGTGCCTGGCATGTAGTAAGTAGGTGCTCAATAAATTCTGTTTGTATAAATCAAGGCACAGTGGCAATAGTTCCTAAATAGAAAATCAGGACATATGGTCTGGCAAAGCATTTTTTCTTATTAGTAGATTTATTTATGGAGAATGTTATTAAAATTAATTTATTCTATTAGCTATGTTGAAAAAGAGCCACAAAATATGACAAGTTCCCCAAACTGCTTTATTCTGATTACACTTTTTTTTGGGCTGAAGTGGGGTTCTCCAGAGCCTTGGTTTTCTGTGAACTCATGGGAATTAGACTCCATCGCCATTAGCACCCTATTCCTTTTAGGACTGACGTCCATCCTGGTCGGAGGCAGTGCAGATGCTCATTTCTCCTTCAGCTTTCCCAGGCGCCACATCGGTGCTGCACCATTTCCTGTAGGCCAGTTCCACAGAAGCCAGCATTTCTCTCCCTCTTACTCCACCTTTCATGCATCTGTCCTTGAACTTGTCTTTTTATGTGCAGGCTATTTCAAGACCTTTCATCCCAGGTTTGCTTTGGCACCTGTAACCTGGGCAGCCCTTTGAAGCAGAATGGCTGGAAAGGAACTGAGATGGGCTCCTGCCCCGGCCTCAGGACACAGAGCTAGATCAAAGCAGATGCCACCTGCGATCGCTTGCGAGACACTGCCTCACTCTCCCCGGTGGTCTCCGTCCCAGACTGGGGCACTGGGAATGGTTTATTTTAACTGTGAGCTCTTGTGTTTCTGGAATGGACGTGTGGCACGAGGCCATGATGTGGGGAGGAGGGTGGTATGTGAGTGCCCAGAAAATATCAGTGTCTTCCCTGATTTTTAGCTAGTCTTTTTTTTTTTTTTTTTTTTTTAAACAGAACTGTCAGTGTGGACAGAAACAGAACCTAGAAGCTGCTATTAATGTGGCATAACTAATGAATGATTTAAGAACTTTGAAAGCACGAGGTGTTCCGTAACAAGATGACATTTACATTAAAAATGAACCTGGGCCGGGGAAATGTGCGGGACGTGTGGTTTATATAAGGAAAGAACATCCTCCTCTCCCCGATATAGGCCCTGCTGCTTTTAGAAGGTGGTCAGGCTTTTTTTTTTTTTTTTTTTTGATGGACACATGACTGGTTCACGCCCTGTCCATAATGCTGTGATCAATTATTTCCTAATGCGTTTCATAATGTGTACTCCTCAGGGAGTTCACTCCCCGCAAATGGATGCATTTATGATTCAGCTGTTCTGCTGGAAATGGGTGAGTGCATCTGGTCATCTTTTTTGTAGACGTTGATCATGATCAATTCATTTCAGACCAAGATCTATTGACTTTGCCTCTGGGTTTCAAAGTGTCTTCCAGCCCAGCCAGTGTGGCTCAGTGGTTGAGCATCAACCTATGAACCAGGAGGTCACGGTTTGATTCCCGGTTGGGGCACATGCCCAGCTTGCAGGCTTGATCCCCAGTGTGGGGGTGGCCAGTTGATGATTCTCTCTCATCATTGATGTTTCTATCTCTCTCTCCCTCTCCCTTCCTCTCTGAAATCAATAAAAATAGATTTAAAAAGAAAAGTATCTTCTAGCCGCCGCTGGATGGCTCAGTTGGTTGGATCATTGTCCTGCACACCAAAAGGTTGTTTGATTCCCGGTCAGGGCACATACCTAGGCAGCTGATCAATGTTTCTCTCTCCCTCCCTCCCTTCTCTCTCTAAAAATCAATAAACATATCCTCAGGTGCGGAATAAAAAATTTTTTAAAAAAGTGTCTCCTGTTCAGAGATTTTATTTATAGGCCATGATTACTAAATACTTATAAATGTAAGTAATTAAAAACTCTCTTCTGGGCTCACACACATTCCTTTTTAGGAAACCCTGACATCGTTGTATTCAAAGGGAAGCCAACTGAGATAGATTTCTCTTTTTTTTAAAAAAATATTTTTATTGATTTCATAGAGGAAGGGAGAGGGAGAGAAAGACAGAAACATTAATGATGAGAGAGAATCATTGATTATCTGCCTTCTGCACAACCCTTCCTGGGTTTTGAACCTGCAACCCGGGCATGTGCCTTGATCAGTAATCGAACTATGACTTCCTGGTTCGTAGGTCGACACTCAACCAGTGAGCCATGCCGGCTGAATGAAATAGATTTCTTATATTGTCCTTTATGTTTTAGGGTCAAAGGGCATATTCCTTTTATTTTTGTTTGTTTTAAAATGCATTTTTAGTAGATAATACATGTATAGTATGAAATACATAAGATTCAAATTCACACACAGTGAAAATGAAGCCTTCTAGAAAACTAGACTACCCAGTTTTTCTAGGCTTACTTAGAGATATCTCCTTATTATCAGTATAGACTTCCAGAAATATTCAATGCATATCACAAATATAAAGTATATGACATGTTTTTATTTCATTTTATTTTTTCAGGTGTATAACATAATGATTTAGTATTTGTATAGCAAATAATCAGCACAATAAATCTACTTAACATCCATTACCACACATATTTACAAAATTATTTTCCTTGTGAGATCTTTTGAGATCTACTCTCTTAGTGACTTTTCAGTATACAACACATTACTATTAACTATAATTACTATGCTGTACATTATTCAAACAGTTTTGTATGGGATTTTGTAGTTGCATTTTGTGACTAAGATGTTTCTTTCTTCTGAGCATTTCTGCCCTGGTCCTCAAAGTCCAACACATGAGTTTTACAAATATCTACTCTCCTAAGGTGGGTATTTGAAAAAAATTTTTTTGAGCTTTTAATGCCCTACTTAATGGGCATTTTTAGTGTAATTTCTTTCTTTTTATTATTAATAAGAGAGCAATCAGAATCAAAATTAGAAAAATAAATTAGTGTGATGCCTGGAATGATTATGCTTTAGATATTGTCCAAGCATCACTTTAACTTATCATTTTTGCATATCAGTTAATAGGGTGAAAATTTGGATTGGCACTGACAGATGCCTGCAGTTAAGAGAATCAAATCTATAAAAATTACCCATCCCTGACCCAAACATAATAACCGTGCATTAAATGTTTGTTGAAAGAAGGGTTTGGCTAGCACATCCTGTGTGAGTAATGGCAAAGGAAGATAATATTCAAGTCTGAAATAAATGACTTTTCCTTTGCAACAATAGGAAGGGAACAATAATCACTCTTTGTAAATAATTTGTCAGCATTATTTCATAGCATTTTCATTGATAATGGGCAGTGGATGACTGCGTGTCATTTTTCTCAGAGGAAATGCCAGGTTAGGCCTTCCTTAAATGAAACAGGTGTCCACCACCTAAACTGGAACCACACATTGAGTTATGAATAATAATAAGATTAAATCCAATCTATGGAGTAATAGAACTCTTTGGCCAGTAAATGAACATGTCATATGTTTTTAATATGAAGAAAAAGCTAGCTTTTCCCTTTCACTTGATACTATCTCATGAAGATGGTGGTAAACATTGTTGCTCATGAACATTTCCACTTTTCCTTTTGGCTAGTGCAGTAGGAATGCACTTCTGTGTCGACAGTTAGGTGGTCACATGACTTGCTTTAACCAAGGAAACATAATCAGAAGTGACATGTGTCACTTCTGGAAACAAGGATTTAGGAGCAGGTGACTAATTCTCTTTCCCTCTTCCCCCTACTGCTCTATTAGGGTGTTCTAGATGATGAACCCCGGCCTCTTGGCTAGGACCATATGGAACAGAGTGGTATAGTCGGAGAATAAAGTTTTGTTATATTAAACTATAAAGCATTGGGGCTGCTTGTTATTGCAGAATAACCTAGGCTATCCTGGTTGATATAGAGTACTTTATATGTACAAAGGTACGTCAATATTTTTAACAGATACACAGAGATCTATTGTTTGGAGGTCCCATAATTTGTTCAACTAGTTGCCTATTGATGGGCCCTTAGGTGTTTCTCTTCTTTTGCCATGACAGACAATGTGGCGGCGACAAATTATGTTGTTTTAGGGCCAATCGTTTTTAATTCTTATTCTACTTTGAAGTGAGGCCTTGAACCTGTTTAACCAGAAGGGGTGTGTGTGTGTGTGTGTGTGTGTGTGTGTGACTGGAGTCAGGCCATGTTCAGGTTAGCAAGAATTCTTCCCATTTCACAGTACTATTTCTAATGGGATGGGGCAGTGGTATGCAGGGTATGCAGCCTCTCCTTTTCCTAGCTGACGAGAGTAAGTTACGGTACCTACGCTGCCTTGTAGACAGACGGCTTCCTGCAAACATGGCATAGCTACTGGTTTTTCATTTAGCTCAGCCTCCCTGCTTCTCCTTGGCTCACAGAGCTTGTTCTAAATCAGGAGTTACTGGTTTTGCCCACTGGTACGCGTCACCTCCTTCACAGGGTCTGCGCTTTGCTCCTTCTGCTGAGATTTGCAGCCTCAGGCATTCTCTTGCAGCATCTTCCCACACCCCCAACGGATGCTCCCTGCATTGGGCAGCTCCTCCTCACATTTTGTATTTGGGGGCTGCATATGGTTTCATCAAATATCTGGTTTGATTTATATCAAATCTTGTTTTCTTTGTTTGGGATGATTTCCAAGAGAACAAGGGGCAGTGCCAGCTTTCTTATGTCATTTTAAAACCAGAAGTTTCATCCAGCTTTTAATCATATTAATTTAACACGTGTCGCTCATTACTTTTAAACCCATACTGAGTCCAGGAAAGCTCATGTAACTCAGCTGGGGAGTTATTAATTTAAACAATATGAAATTTGACTTTTTTTTGTAGTAAAAAAATGATAGAGGATCAGCAATTTCGTATGGTCCAATCTACTCTATGAAGAGTTTATTCATTATGGAGAATACTTTATGTCCTCTCTGCTAAACACAAGAGGCAGGCGACCTCCTCCTGGCATTACTGGCGATCACTGCCCACTCTGTCCTGCCCAGTCCTTGACCATCTGGGGGACTGGCATGATAGTCCTTCATTTGAAATCCTAGGCCTGGTTTCATTTGGCAAGCAGCAGAGAATAGGGAAAAATTTACATATTTTAATTTTATTTTTTTATTGATTTATTTTTATTAATTATTGATTAAGGTATCACATATTTGTCCTCATCCCCCCACTCCCATCCCAAACCCCTCCCCACGCATGCCCCCACCCCTCTGTTGTCTGTGACCAATGGTTAGGCTTATATGCATGCATGCAAGTCCTTTGGTTGATCTAAAAAATTTACGTATTTTTAATGCTCAGCAACTCCATTGACACCACCATTTGTATTTTCTTTGATTTCTTTCAAGACCAACTCTAATGTATTTTATGGAGAGCATATCTTTTGTTTGTCTCCAAATGGCAGCATTCCCTAAATTGGAGTGCGATCCTCATTAGAAATAGTTACATAACAAATGCTGGAATGCAGCATTTGAACCTGGGGAGACGGCCGACTTCTCAGGGTGTGACCCAAGAAACAACAGTCGAGTAAATGACTTCGGTGTGATGTCTTTAGCTTGTGTGCTTATTTTGGGTTAGCATTCTGTCTAGAAGGTGCCTTCTCCAGCTCCCATCCCAGGAAAATTCTTCTAGCATTGTGGCTGCAGGAGTAGAAAGAATACATTCTTGAGCCAGGGCAGCAAATAATTTCACGGTCACACTGAACTGACATAAGAAAAGGGAGCCTCTATGTTGCAGCAGATTGTAGATTCTATCCAGCAGCTAGGAAGAACTGGGATCCCTTTAATTGAATAAACAGAGTTAATTTTTCCGTGCTGGAGCAGATGGCCTCTTCACTTTGTTGGCCCCGAGCACGCAACAGGGCGGTGAGGGCATGAGTGGGGGGGAGGCGGGGGGGTAATGGGGGAAGGACACATATGTAACACCTTAATCAATAAAGAAATTAAAAAAAAGAACAAAGGTCCATGACTAAAGAAGAGAGCATCACTTTCTTCCTACACTCCTACTTCAGAGTTTGCCTCGCCTCTGCTCTAGCTCAAGTCCACAGAACCCAGGGGTGCTGTTCCTTTGTCCTTGAGACTATCATATTGGGTATAGCAGCCGTGGTCTGTGCTGCACCTAGACCCCTCAGCATCACTGTTCTTGAATAGGCAACTGCTGCTTCTTACTGCAAAACCTGCCACTCTGGCACCTTCTCTGGCTGAGGGGCATGACTGACCCATACCTGGTACAGGTCAGAATTGCTGGGAAGTCAACACTCCCAAGTGTAGCACTTGGTGGGCGACAGATGGGAGCTGGTGGATATGTACCCCAGCATCTGTCTTTGCCCCTCCCTCAGGTGGGAATACCCTGAGGTGAGTCCTGTGACATTTCCCAGAGTTCCTCAGTGGGACTGAGCCCACTTGCCCACAGAGGTAACCAGCTCATTAGCACACCCATCTTAGCTTTGTTTCCTTCCTGTCTCATCTCTCCATTTCCTAGGTGCTTCCAGGGATCACGTCCCAAACAAGCTCCTGTTCTTGGTCCTTGTCTCAGGCTCTTCTTCTAGGAGATGCCAATCTAAAGCAGTTGGTGTTGGGAGTGGTCCTCCAGAGCAGAGCCTTAGGAGGGGATCCTGAAGTTGGTTATTCTCTGGCCACTTAGCAATGAGGGCCCCATTGCTGGGGTTCATGAGATGGTGATAACCCCTGGTGTCCTGCAGCATCACACTTACTAAAACTCTCATGGGGTGGGTCAGATAAGGTACAGGAAGAAGGAGATGGGCTGGCTTATATGATATTCCTAGTGCTTGAAAGATGCGGGCAGTGGTGATTAGCTGGCTGGTGTTAATGGCCCTAGAAACCCTGAAGGAAGGAAGTTATCTACTCAGACCAGATACCTATCAACTGAAGGCACAGTGGGAAAAGTGGAAGTCCTTTAGGGCAGCATTTAAATAGCCCCTTATCTCCCAAAGCTGGAAGGCAGGCACTAGATTTGGGCGTAAATGTGATAGTTAGAATCATAGAAAGCCTCCCATGTTAAAATTAGGGCCCTGAGGTCTGGGAGGAGGATGTGTTAGTGTACACACTGAGATCTCCTTGACTGCTCTGGGCTGGCAGAAGGGAGAAGAGCAGCCTCCTGTTGACAGGTGCATTAGCTTCCTCACGGTGCTGTACCAAATTGTCACAAACGGGGTGGCTTAAAACAACAGAAACGTATTCTCTCACCATCCTGGAGGCCAGAATTCCAACATCAAGGTTTGATTCCTTCTTGGAACTTCTGAGGGAGAAGCGGTTCCAAGCCTCTCTCCTAGTTTCTGGTGGTCGCCAGCCATCCTTGGATTCCATGGCTTCTAGATGCATCGCTCCATTCTTTGTTTCCATCCCCACATGGAGTTCTCCCTCTGTGTGTGTGTCTTCTCTTCTTATATGGACACCATTCACATTGGATTAGGGCCCATCCTAATCCAGGATGAACTCAGCTTGATGACATCTGTGTGAAGACCCTCTGTCTAAAGAAGTCACACTCCCAGGAACTGAGGGTTAGGGCTTCAGCATATTTTTGAGGGGACACAATCCTACCTGCAATCTCTGGAGGGCATGCAAAAGGCTCACATGATATGGATGTTCTGCAAGATGATGCTTGTCTTTCTCAAGCTCTGCCTCTCCTCATTGCTTCCAGACCAGTGACTAGGGTTACATTTCAGTGTGGCCCAAGCCGGGGCAGACTTGCTCTGTTGTGAGAAGCAAAGGGTTACTCATGGAAGGAGCTGCAGGACAGGGCTCATTTGTACCAGCAAGAACAGGAGGACGATCGCCCTAGCTGGTTTGGCTCAGTGAATAGAGTGTTGGCCTGCGGACTAAAGGGTCCCGGGATCGATTCCGGTCAAGGGCACATGCCCGGGTTGCAGGCTCGATCCCCGGTGGGGGGGCGTGCAGGACGCAGCTGATCAATTATTCTCTCTCATCATTGATGTTTCTATCTCTCTCTCCCTCTCCCTTCCTCTCTGAAATCAATAAAAAATATATTAAAAGAACAACAACAACAAAAAGAACAGGAGGACGGAGGGTGTTGATTTTGAAAGTTTGGATCAGAGAAGACAGAACATAATAGACAATGTCTGACATGGGGCAGAATTTAATATATTGGCAAAGGCACATCGAAGCCAGTCCTCCTATGTGGATGGCACAAGGACCAGAAGCTTGGAAACAAACTTGGCGTTTAGTAAAAGAAATGGACATGCTGGAACGGCCTTGGCAGGTATTGAAGGAAGAGGTCAAAGGTCAGAAAGCTGGGTCTGTTGGAATGAGAACCACAGTGTGGACATAAACCTGGTGATTAAAGAATAAGACACTCTGGGCAGAGCTGATCAAAGACATTTGTCTTTCTTACGTTTCACGTTCTCTTTGATGCGTTATGGTGAAGGATTAGAATCGGCACCCACGACAGATTGGAATGAGAGCAGCCTATTACTTAAAACTCTATGCATGGAAGCAGGAAAGCTGTGCTGCACGCCCCTGCTGGTGGCGTCTATGCCACAGCATCGAGACCTTTTCACTTTTTAGGGAGTTTGGAGTCAAGGGGAGTTTTGCAAAGTTCTTTCAGCCACCTCACCCCTTGAAATTTGAGGTGTCCTCTCTGAGCTGCCACCTTGAATCAGGAGAGATGTATGTATCCACCCACGCTCCTCCAAAATCCACTTTCCACGCACACAGTTCCCAGCATTTTCAAATGTCTTTCAACTTCTCCCGAGGCCCCAGGTTAAAAGCAGCTGCTTAGCTTTCACTCTATACGTAGACGCATTTATTAAAAACCCTCTTCTGACCTCTATGAAGTGTTGGTAACTCCCTGCAGGGAGTCCTGCGCTGCAGGAATAAACAAACTGGAAATCACATCCTTCCTCCCACGGTGACACGGAATCCTCAGTGGCAGCCCTGGAGGTAGTTGTTGTCGAAGCAAAAAGAGGCCCCCACTGGGAGAGGAAGGAGGGTGCTGCCTGGGACACGGCCCAACCACCCAGCCTGGGAAATGCAGCGACAACTTAATTGTTTCAGCAACTGGTGGAGGTTTATGTTTTCTGAACAAGACCTTCAATTACCATAAAAACAGCACACACTGTGTTTCTTGCTTCTGAAGCAACACACAGCAATTAGGGGAAAGGATCCATCGTGTGCAGGTGCAAAGGAAGGATGGAACCCGAATTCCGAAGGACTCCATGGGAGCTCACTCGGTGCATCGGACTGATCTTCCTTGTGGAAACTGATCACTGCTTACCAGGCCGCTTTCCTGTGCCACTGGGAGAATTTGAAGCGACGCTCTTGACCCCGAACCCTCATGCCAAGACCCCCTTGCTCTGCTTGCCACACTATTTTGGGCTCACCTCTGTGATGTCCCACATGGAGGCTGCTAACCAAAGCTCCGGGCAAGATGTCGCCTGCAGAGCTGACGTGACACGGAGGTGCTCGAACAGATGATGTCGCAGGCAGTGCTCCCAGAGACCCACGATAACGGAAATCTTACTGGTTTCTGAGCTGTCTGGGATTGTCACACCTGTCATTGGTAGCTCAACTAACATTTAGCACATAATTCTCCAATCAACGAAAATGTATGTTAAATGTCCCTAGTTATTTAGAGTAGAATGAAGGAGGCTGGACGCATTACTAACCTCAAAAGGGGCTCTGTTGAGCTCCTGTGGATGCAGCCCCCTTGGGCTGTTACGAGACAACCGGATGACAACATGGAATGCTACCCGATTCCATGTGGATAGCAGCACATTCCAACTCAACGAATGTTTATTACATGCTCGGCACCGTCTAAGTGTTTACAAACATTAATTCGTTTAATACTACACCAACCCTGAGAGACGGGTACTATCATTATCCCCCTTTTGCGAAGGAGAAGCTGAGGCAGAGTGGTGGCAGCACATCTGAAGCCAGGCCAACGGGAAGCAGGGAGGCCGGGGTTGGAACCCCCGCCGCCAGCTCATGACCGCCTTCTCCCGGGTAACAGCCATCCCTCTTGCTGTTTTGCCTGAAATGACTTGCTCATGTTGTTGTGGTACTGAGCTCAAGACACCCAGGCCGTGGGAGTACTGCCTGTGTGTTAGTCATTCTTTTGCACAACCTTGGGTGGCACTGTTTGGGCTGGCTGTCTGCTCACCATGGGAACCAGAGTGATGGCGTGAGATGGTTCAGTGCGTCTCACTTCCAATACCGAGACAGCTTCCTGTGTATGAGCACTGAGAGTGGGGACGGCCAACTTCCTCTTCGGATAGATCTCCTCATTGCCAAGTTGAACGCTCAACTAGGAACTCTGCAGCTCGGTTCCCTCCATCTAATGAGAAGAGGCTGACGTCATGAAGGGTACAGTGTGAGGTAAGACAGGCATGTGAGAAGATGAGAACTTCTCCTTGGTTGGAAAGGAGAAAACAGCGAGATCGGACGAGGGAGCTAATACAATTCCAGGTTTTAGGGCTTTGGGGATTATAGTTTAATGCACTTCCTCCCGCTCCAGTTCAAACTGAATGAAGGACGGAAGTGTGGGGAAGGCGGACTGAGCCACCCTCGCAGTGGACAGGTGTCGTCACGAGTGGCCAGATGGAGGGCACAGCTGGCCTCCTCTGCACGCAGGCTCTGTTCTTTCTCCCTGGAGAGCAGCCCTGAGACTCCTCACTGTAGCCAGGCTGGCTCTCAGCAAGAACCTAGAAGGAGGTGCGTGGAGCCTCCCCGTTCATGTTCCCAAACTCACCGGTCACAGATTTCCTCCTTCTCCGGGGTCTGGGGAGGGGTGAGGAGCAGGGTGATGTTCTCAGTGGGCACAAGAGGCGAGGAGTGGGCAACAGGAGGTGATCTTTGCAAAGGCCAAGTTGGCATGTATGGGAACACACACCATCTCATAAGGAGATGATTGCAGATATAATGAGGCTACAGCACACCAATACACGGCCGAGGAGCAAACACTGCAGGGCTGGCAGGCACACAGGCCTTTTGATGTCCTCCAAAAAGAGATCTGGCTGTGCCCCTCAGCATCACATGAAATGGAGCAGGGGGCAGCCAGGCAGGCGTGGCCCAGGAGCTGGGAGGGGCCACCACAGCCGCCCCGCCTGGTCCTGAGACCCTGGTACATGGAACTTTCCAGCAAAGGCACCTAGCATTTTAATGTTAGCCCTTAGGTTTGTGCAGATATGTTCAATAATAAATAATAATACATATTTGCCTTGATTAACATTTTTATTCATCATAATTCTGATGAATGATAATAAATATTTGTTGGGTTTACAAAACAATTTTCCTTATGTTATCTCATTGGATCCTCTTACCGACCTTAGGATATATTTATCATCATTTCACAAGGTGGGGGGAAATAATTGAGGTTCAAGGAAATTAAACAATCCCAAACCATAGAAAGCAGCGAATAAGGAAACAAAGAACAGAATTTAGGTTTTCTGATTCCAAACTCTGTCTTCTTGCGATAAAAACCATCCTCTCCCTTACCATGACAATCTGAAGTAAACTGACATTTTAGGCCATGTGCCATTCCTAAGGACAGATGATGGGTACTTTTTTGAGCACATACTCTGTGCCAGGCATGGTGCTTCCTGCTTACCTGAATTATTTCATAGCGCCCCTCCCCCCAACTCCCCCTCCATCCTATGAGCTGTGACTGTCATCATCCCATTTTACAGATGAGGAGGTGGGACACTTGACCAGGTCACATGGCCTGTGAATGGCAGAGCTGGGGTTTGCATCCCAGCCTTGGACGCTGACGCTGAAGCTCCGAACCAGGGCATTATGTTGCCTCCCTGAGATCTGGTTTAATCTCATGACATTGAGAGTCGCCTTTGAAGCCAGTAAGTGAGAAACCGAAGGGTGGAGCCCCATAGGTGCCTGGAAAACACAGTAATGGATCCTTAAAGGACCGGAGGCCGGTCAGGGCGCCCTCCTGCATAGTAACCGGATCTGCTGATGTGGGAGAGGATGAGCTGTGCTGTCCTGGGCGAAGCCCAAGGGCTTGGAAAGGCTTCTGGCTTTGCCTGCTGGTCCTTTTAAAGGCAATTAGAAGACAGAAAGGCTGCTTAGGAAACTGTAAACTCATGAGCTGATTTTGAAATGTCCAAGGACGAGCGGCCGTGCCTGAAAGTAGACAGTGTAATTCAACACCTCTGATGAGTTCATTTTTATTACGCAGTTGTAGCGCTGGAGAAAAATGACACTTGTTTTTTTGTAGGGTTTAAAAACTTTAAGTATTGTCTTGGATTCTATCTTGTATATGTGTGATTTTTAAAAAACGAAGTTGCTTCTTTTCCTCCAAATGTCATCTCCTTATTATGGTAACAAAGAGGTCTGGCAGGAAGGAGTTTCCTTGCTGTCTCTTAGCAATGACCCTTGTTCTGGGAAGATTTCTGAGGAGCCTCGATCTCAGGGCACCTGTGGTGGAAAACATACGATTTTCTGTTTTGTTCACCAACTTGAAAACGCTGAGAAAGTGCCAGTTCCACACGGATCGGTTCAGTCTGGCCTTGCCCCTGTGGGTTCCTGACACCAGTGGGTGGTGACGCACCTGTTTGCTCACATTGCTGTTACAGTTTGGAGTGTTGAAGAAGTAGGAGAGGCACTGAGCTTTAGACAATGATGAACTACCAAGTCCTGTATGCAGGGCGACTCTACGGTTGATTGTGCCGGCGAGGATGCTTTTGAGAGGAAAGAGGGCACCGTGCCCAGTTATATCAGGACAGCAGCCTAGATTGCAACGGTCCCAGGCAAACGGGACAGATGGCCACCCAGCTTTCCTGAGTCATGCTTTGCAAGGAAGGTTCTATAAGCCAAATGCCATGTGTTGTCAATTTTACACCCTTCCCCACTGACTTTGTTTCTTGTTTGATCAGATGAGCCATGCAGTTACCTAGGGATCCTGTGGATATAGACGTGACATTCCCTGTTTTACTCCTTTGACACCCTTGCCAGGCTGCTCTGACGTGGGCAGCTTACTTCTGAGGCCTGCAGTGCCGAGGAGGACTGGTCCCCCTGCGTGTGCTGCCTGGAGAGCCAGGGCCAGGGCAGCCGGCTGGGCACCGGCTCAGGGAAGTCGGGAATCACAGGCTCCACCTTTGATACTGCTCCTTCCCAGTGTACGGACGTAGAGAATTTACTTTTTTCTTTTTTTATGTTTTTACTAGAGGCCGGATGCACGAAATTCGTGCAAGGGGCTTGGCCCTCGAAGCTACGGCTTCGTCCAGAAGGTCATCTGAAAGGACATCCAGAAGGAGGACATCGGCTGTCTGGTCTAAATAGCATATTATGCTTCTATTATTATAGATTGATTTTAGAGAGAAAGGAAGGGAGAGGGAGAAAGATAGAAACATCTATGAGAGAGAAACATCATCCATTGGCTCCTTCCTCTGCGCCCCCTACTGGGGATTGAGCCTACAACCTTGGCATGTGCCCTATGGGGAATTGTGATGTCTTTTTTTTTTTTTTTTTCATATATTTTATTGATTTTTTACAGAGAGGAAGGGAGAGGGATAGAGAGTTTGAAACATCAATGAGTGAGAAACATCGATCAGCTGCCTCCTGCACACCCCCTACTGGGTACATGCCCTTGACCGGAATCAAACCCGGGACCCTTCAGTCCACAGGCCGACGCTCTATCCACTGAGCCAGACCGGCCAGGGCAGGAATTGTGATGTACTTGGTGCATGGGATGATGTTCAATCCACTGAGCCAGACCGGCCAGACGAGCATTTGCTTTTCTTGTCTGAACCTCAGTTTCCCCCTCTGTGGAATGGGAATCATGACAATACCTGTTCAATCCTTCCTCTGGGTTTCTTGTGAGGATCAGGAAGCAGAAGCACACGGCCACCCGGGCACACTGTACGCGTGGTGGCTATTAGGTTAGTGTTGCTGTCACTGTGAACGAGCTGAGGAGTGTCAGGCAGGCTATTTCACCTCCCGAAGCCGCCCTTTCCCTTGTCTGTGGAAAGAGGAGCATGAGATCTGCTCCTCCACAGGATGATAAATATAGAGAGTGCCTACTCTAAAGACACACGAATTAGCTCCTCTGTAAGTGGTACTGTGTCTGGAATGTGTAACTGAGCAATACGTGGACCAGGGGTCCTCAAACTTTTTAAACAGGGGCCAGTTCACTGTCCCTCAGACCGTTGGAGGGCCGGACTATAGTTTATAAAAAAAATCAACTATGAACAAATTCCTATGCGCACTGTGGGCCCGGGACGAGTTGGCTGCTAAGCAGGACAGGCAGCGGCACCCAGCGGGCCGGATAAATGTCCTCGGCGGGCTGCATGTGGCCCGCAGGCCGTAGTTTGAGGACCCCTGAGTCATGGACTCTTTGTCTGCATCGCAATCCCGGGGAGGAGATCTTGGTGTCTTAAACGCCCACTTTAGGGAAAGGCCCTCGTCAGCTGTGGGGACCCCTCCAGGGGCTCCCAGGCAGGAGTGTGGGTGCCGACTGGTGCGGACGACGGGGGTGACAGGCGTGACAGGAGGATTCGGGGGACAGGCTCAGAGTGGCAGACTGCGAGCCCGCCAAGGAGCAGCACAGGGAGCGCCTTCCCTCCCGCTGCTAAAAATACCGCTGGGAAAGTCATGTCTCTGGTCCAATTTTAGAAATCAGAGACAGAGCCTCCATATTCCTGTCTGGATCCCAGGCAGCCTTCTGGTTTGCGTTTTACATTTCAAGAGAGATTTTTCTGGGGAGAGCTAAAGTGATCTGCATGGAGTTTCAGAATAAGAAATGGAAAATGCCGTTAAGGAAGAGAAGCTGTTGGGCATTCTGTCTGTGATTACCAGCAGTTTTTAAAGACGGCTTTCTCAGAGGCCTTCGAGGTGTCTAGGGACAAAGTCCTTGCAGCTGTGCACCTGTTTATGTACGTCACCACGTAATTTCTTTTTACTTAAGGTAGATTTACCAAAGGATGGTCTCCTTTTCTCTTCCTTTTCTTAATTTCCCCTTCTCTTCTTTTTTTCCTTCCTTCTATGCCTTTCCTTCCCACCCTCCGTGACTGTTTCACACTGAGATGGAAACCCTCTGTGTCCGTGTCTCTCTCTGATGGAGTCTGTCTGTCTCTGTTTCAGTCTTTCACTGTCTCTCTTTGCTCACTGGCTTTCTTTCACCAAACATTTACCGAGTTGCTCACTCTGGGCCCCGGGAGGGAGCTGGGGAAACACACACACAGCAGCACGTGACTCTCCCTCTCCAAGGATCGAAATGGAGTGGGAAAGACATTGAGTTCAAAACCAGAACAGCAAGGGAGGCATCGAGTGCAGAATCAGGTCACCTTACCAAATACCAACTTGCCCAAATCACTAAAAAAATATTTTTATTGATTTCAGAGAGGAAGAAAGAGGGAGAAAGATAGAAACATCAATGATGAGAGAGAATCATTGATCAGCTGACTCCTGCATGCCCCCCACTGGGGATCAAGCCCCTAACTCGGGCATGTGCCCTGACTGGGAATTGAACCGTGACCTCCTGGTTCAACCACTGAGCAACACAAATCATTTTTACCAAAAGACTGATGTGCTGAAAGGCCATCTCACTGATATCAACCTGCCCTAGGCCCAGAGCTGATGAGTGTTGCTGGTCAGAAATAATTCACCCGACGGTCCCACAGGAATGAGCTTGGTACTGGGAGAGGGGCCACGTTTAAGTTCTGGCTTAGTGACAGAGCTAAGGTCACGAGTCCTCTGGACTCTGGCCAGGGGAGAGCATTTTGCACACAAAGTCGCAGTAATCAGAGGTGTGGTTCACTTATATAACAGTGGTGATGTTCATCTCACTCCTGACATATCCATCATGGTTCCTGTGGGGAGCAGATGGCACCTGTAAGTTTGGAGATGTGAAGATAGTTTAGTACAGGGACATTTTTCAAGGTCTGGGTGGGATCTGGGAAATGAGGTATAGCTCAGTGTCCTGGGATTAGTAAGAGCAGGGAGCCATGGTCTTTGTGCCGAGAACCAATTCCAGCATGTAATAATTACAAGAGTTCTGTCAAAAGGTTGATGGGACTTGGGGAGCTCAACAGGGTTGAGTCAAATGTAATTTACCTGTTGGAAATGGCTAAACGGCATTTCCCCCAAACCTGAATAGGATAATTATTAACTGCCAGACAGCTCAGGGCATTTTATTGCCTCCTGTTGGCCCAACACCTGAACAGCTGTAGACTATTCCCAAAACTGACAATGCTTCTGTACCCTTTGATACCTTACCCTTTGAAGTGTATATTTCCACGTTGCCTTGGGACAAATTGTGTTTAATAAAAGCACGGGGTCCTGAGACAAGGGGAGAGTCTTTAGTTTCCTTTAGCTGAAGCTTCTCTGACCCCCAATGACTTTCAAAATTATCTTTTGTCCTTGGACTCTTTAATCATCTATGCACAGCCCCTTTCTCCAGAATGCTGAATCTTTTGTAAGGCTGGGACAAGAACCCCGGCATTATGGCGCCCAACGTGGGCACCAACATGTGGAGAAATACCTTGTAAGTAAATTATAGCAAGAAATATTTTACTTTGAAAATTAATTTTCATTTGTTATGCTAACAGCAAGACACCCATGAAAAATCACATGGTGTCAAAATAAGCTAAAGGAAAATTGGGAAAAAAAAATGAAAAAGGATCCCAAGTCTAATTTATAGAAAAGATTCCTTTATTAACCTTTGGTCAAGAATATGTTTGTATATTTCCAGAAAAGCCCATGTGGATTCCTGCAACAATGGATCCCAGAAAGGAATTGACAGGACTGCTCCAGCCACAGAATAGCAGTGGCCCCCAAGAACAGAGGAGAAACAGTCCAGAAATGAAGATGGTGAAGACGCCTTGCCAGGCTAGCAGTCAGCAGCTGTGCATCGCTGCAGGTTGCCCAGGACCAAACCAGAGAGGGTCAGACCTGCATTGCCACTGTTTGTCTACCATCCAGAACTGAAATATCATTGCTGACATATACACACAAGGAACTGTTGGACATTGAAATTGGGACTCAAAGAACTGTTGGCCCAGAAAGAAACTGACTGCAGGCTAATTCCTTTAATGCCTGACAGCAATTTAAAGGGACTTGCTAGAACTCTGTCCTTTCCATTGAATTTTAAAATTTTAAAACATACATTCTTTTTTTTTTTTTTTTTTTCAAATTTTTATTAAGGTATTATATGTGTACATATCTTACCATTGCCCCCCCCCCACCCCACTCCCATACCTGCCCTCACCCCCCAATGTTTTGCATCCGTTGGTTACTCTTATATGCATGCATACAAGTCCTTCAGTTGATCTCTTATTTCCCCCACCTCTCCCTAACCTTACCGCTGTAATTAGACACTCTGTTTGATGCTTTACTGCCTCTGTAACTATCTTTTGGTTCATCAGTTTATAATGTTTTTCATTATCCCTAAATGAGTGAGATCATGTGGTATTTTTCTTTCATTGACTGGCTTATTTCACTTAGCATAATGTTCTCTAATTCCATCCAGGTGTCTACAAATGGTAGTAATTCCTTCTTTTTTATGGCAGCATAGTATTCCATTGTGTAGATGTACCATAGTTTTCTGATCCAGTCATCTGCTGATGGGCACCTAGGCTGTTTCCAAATCTTAGCTATTGTAAATTGTGCTGCTATGAACATAGGGGTGCATATATCCTTTCTGATTGGTGTTTCTGGTTTCTTAGGATATATTCCTAGGAGTGGGATTACTGGGTCAAATGGGAGTTCCATTTTCAGTTTTTTGAGGAAACTCCATACTGTTCTCCACAGTGGCTGCACCAGTCTGCATTCCCACCAGCAGTGCACGAGGGTTCCTTTTTCTCCGCATCCTCGCCAACACTTGTCGTTTGTTGATTTGTTGATGATAGCCATTCTGACAGGTGTGAGATGGTATCGCATTGTCGTTTTGATTTGCATCTCTCGGATAATAAGTGACTTTGAGCATGTTTTCATGTGTCTCTTGGCCTTCCTTCTGTCTTCTTTCGAAAAGATTCTATTTAGGTCCATTGCCCATTTTTTTATTGGATCATTTATCTTCCTTTTATTAAGTTGTATAAGCTGCCTGTAGATGTTGGAAATTAAACCTTTATCAGTGATACCATTTGCAAATATGTTCTCCCATACAGTGGGGTTTCTTGTTGTTTTGTTGATGGTTTCTTTTGCTGTGCAAAAGCTTTTTATTTTGATGTAGTCCCATTTGTTTATTTTCTCTTTGGCTTCCATTGCCCTAGGGGCAGTATCACTGAAAAAGTTCTTTTGGCATATGTCTGAGATTTTGCTGCCTGTGGATTCCTCTAGTATTTTTATGGTTTCCCGTCTTATATTTAAGTCCTGTATCCATTTTGAGTTTATTTTTGTGTATGGTGTAAGTTGGTGATCTAGTTTCATTTTTTTGCATGTATCTGTCCAATTTTCCCAACACCATTTATTGAAGAGACTGTCTTGACTCCATTGTATGCTCATGCCTCCTTTGTCAAATATTAATTGCGCATATTGGTTTGGGTCGATATCTGGATTCTCTATTCTATTCCATTGATCTATATGTCTGTTCTTGTGCCAGTACCAGGCTGTTTTGAGAACAGTGGCTTTGTAATACAGCTTGAAATCTGGTATTGAGATCCCTCCTACTTTATTCTTCTTTCTCAGGATTGCTGTGGCTATTCGGGGTCTTTTTTTATTCCAGATGAATTTTTGGAGAGTTCTTTCTAGGTCTGTGAAATATGCTGTTGGTATTTTAATGGGGAGTGCATTGAATCTATAGATTGCTTTGGGTAGTATGGACATTTTGATGATGTTGATTCTACCAATCCATGAACATGGTATGTTCTTCCATCTGTTTACATCTTCCTCTATCTCTTTTTTCAGTGTCCTGTAGTTTTCTGCATATAGGTCTTTTACCTCCTTGGTTAAGTTTATTCCTAAGTATCTTAATTTTTTTGGTGCGATGGAAAATGGGATTGCTTTTTTAGTCTCTCTTTCTGTAAGTTCACTGTTGGTGTATAGAAATGCCATAGATTTCTTGGCGTTAATTTTGTATCCTGCTACCTTGCCGAATTCATTTATTAAGTCTGTTAGTTTTTTGATAGAGTCTTTCGGGTTTTTTATGTACAATATCATGTCATCTGCAAATAGGGACAGCTTTACTTCTTCTTTTCCAATTTGGATGCCTTTTATTTCTTCTTCTTGTCTAATTGCAATGGCTAATACTTCCAGTACTATGTCAAACAGGAGTGGTGAGAGTGGGCATCCCTGTCTTGTTCCTGTTCTTAGGGGAAATGGTTTTAGTTTTTGCCCATTGAGTATGATGTTAGCTGTGGGTTTATCATATATAGCTTTTATTATGTTGAGGTATGATCCTTCTATTCCCACCTTGTTGAGAGTTTTTATCAAGAAAGGGTGTTGGATTTTGTCAAATGCTTTTTCTGCATCAATTGATATGACTATGTGATTTTTATCTTTCAATTTGTTTATGTGATGTATCACATTTATTGATTTTCGGATATTGAACCATCCTTGCATTCCTGGGATAAACCCTACTTGGTCATGGTGTATGATCTTTCTGATGTACTGCTGGATCCGATTTGCTAGAATTTTGTTGAGGATTTTGGCATCTACATTCATGAGGGATATTGGCCTGTAATTCTCTTTCATTGTGTTGTCTTTATCTGGTTTTGGTATTAGGGTGATGCTGGCTTCATAGAAGGAGCTTGGAAGTGTTCCTTCCTCTTGAATTTTTTGGAATAGTCTGAGGAGGATAGGTTTTAGTTCTTCCTTGAATGTTTGGTAAAACTCTCCTGTGAAGCCGTCTGGCCCCGGGCTTTTGTTTGCTGGAAGCTCTTTGATGACTGCTTCAATTTCTTCCATAGTTACTGGCATATTGAGCTGTTTAGATTCTTCCTGATTGAGTTTTGGAAGGTTATATTTTTCTAGGAATATGTCCATTTCCTCCAGGTTGTCCAGTTTGTTGGAATAGAGTTGTTCGTAGTATTTTTTAACAATCCTTTGTATTTCGGCGGGATCTGTTGTTATTTCACCTCTTTCATTTCTGATTTTGTTTATTTGGGTCCTCTCTCTTTGCTTCTTGGTGAGCCTGGCTAGAGGTTCATCAATCTTGTTTATTTTTTCAAAGAACCAGCTCTTGGTTTTGTTGATCTTTTGTATTGTTTCTTTGGTCTCTATGTCGTTTATCTGTGCTCTGATCTTTATTATTTCCTTCCTTCTGCTTACACTGGGCTTTTCTTGTTGCTCTTTTTCTAACTCTTTGAGTTGTTGGGTTAGGTAATTTATTACCCCTGTTTCTTGTTTTTTGCAGTAGGCTTGTAGAGCTATGAACTTCCCTCTCAAGACTGCTTTCGCTGTGTCCCATAGATTTTGGATTGTAGTGTTTTCATTGTCATTTGTTGTCATGATGTTTTTTATTTCTTCTTTGATTTCTCTGGTAACCCAGTCATGGTTTAATAGCATGGTGTTTAGTCTCCATGTGTTTGATTTCTTTGGGTTGTTTTTATTGTAGTTGATTTCCAGTTTTATGCCACTGTGGTCTGAGAAGATGCTTGATATGATTTCTATCTTCTTGAATTTGAAGAGACTTTGCCTATGTCCCAACATATGGTCTATCTTTGAAAATGACCCATGTGCACTTGAGAAGAATGTATATTCTGTGGCTTTGGGGTGAAATGTTCTGAAGATGTCAATTAATTCCATCTGGTCTAGTGAGTCATTTAGGATTGATGTTTCTTTGCTGATTTTTTGTTTAGAGGATTTGTCCAATGGTGATAGTGGGGTATTGAAGTCTCCTACTATGATTGTATTGCTGTCAATCTCTCCCTTGATATCCTCCAGGAGTTTTTTTATGTATTTGGGTGCTCCTGTATTGGGTGCATATATGTTTACCAGAGTTATTTCTTCTTGTTGGATTGCTCCCTTTAGTATTATGAAGTGGCCTTCCTTATCTCTTGTTATGTCCTTCAGTTTGAGATCTAATTTGTCAGATATAAGAATTGCTACCCCAGCTTTTTTTTCAGTTCCATTTGCCTGGAAAACCTTTTTCCATCCCTTCACCCTCAGTCTGTGTGCGTCTTTTTTTCTGAGGTGGGTTTCTTGTAGACAGCAGATATATGGGTCATGTTTTCTTATCCAATCCATTACCCTATGTCTTTTGATTGGGGCATTTAATCCGTTTACATTTAAAGTTATTATTGATAGGTACTTGTTTGTCGCCATTCCTATTCTTTACACCTGTGTTCCTTCTTCGCTTCCTATTTCTTTTTTTTTTTTTACAGCAGACCCTTTAGCATTTCTTGCATTGCTGGTTTGGTGGTAATAAATTCCCTTAGTCCTTTTTTGTCTGTGAAGCTCCTGATTTCACCTTCAATTTTGATTGACAGCCTTGCTGGGTACAGTATTCTTGGATTCAGACCCTTCCTTTGCATGACTTTGTATATTTCATTCCATTCCCTTCTGGCCTGATGAGTTTCTGTTGAGAAATCAGTTGCTAGTCTGATGGGGGTTCCTTTGTATGTAACTTTCTGTCTCTCTCTGGCCGCTTTTAAGATTCTTACTTTGTCGTTGGTGTTTGCCAATTTAATTATAATGTGCCTTGGCGTCGGTCTTTTGGGGTTCATTTTGCTTGGGACTCTGTGAGCTTCTTGGATTTGTGTGGGTTTTTTCTTCTCTATATCAGGGAAATTTTCTGTCATTATTTCTTCAAATAGGTTTTCTATTCCTTGCTCAGCTTCCTTTCCTTCTGGAACCCCTATTATGCGGATGTTGTTTTGTTTCGTGTTGTCCCAAAGTTCCCTTAGGCTCTCCTCCTGCCTTTTAATTTTTTTTTCTAGAAGTTGCTCTACTTGGGTATTTTTTCCCATCTTGTCTTCTAGCTCACTGATGCGGTCCTCTGCTTCTTCTAGTCTACTCTTGATGCTTTCTATTGAGTTCTTTACAGCAGCGATGTCATTTTTCATTTCTTCTTGGTTCTTCTTCATTTCCTCTTGGTTCTTGCTCATATTGTCAAATTTGTCTTCCATTCTTTTCAGCCACCTTATGACCATTTCTCTGAATTCTTTTTCTGGAAGGTTGCTTGCTTCCATTTCGTTTACTTCCTTTTCTGGTGATGCCTGCTTTTCTTTCATATGCGGGCTGTGTCTTTGTCTCCCCATGGTCTCTCTTCTCTGGGTGTCTGGTTATGTAGTTCTCTCTCTCCTGCGTCGATTTAAAGGCACAAAATACAGCACTACCAGGTACAACACACAAGGCACTGAACAGAAATGTATTCACGATATTAATAACCTCCAATAAAGGTGACCACCAGAGAGAGAAAGGCAAATTAGGGGATAGTAGAGAAAGAAGAAGAGGAAAAAGAAAGAAAGAAGAAGAAGAAAAAAAGGGGTGTCAAAATGAAATTGGGAAAAGGGAAAAAAAGAAGAAAAAAAAGTAAGAGAGACAAGAAAGAGACTAAGAGAGAAAGGGAAACAGACTATATATATTGGGGATAAAACTCCAATAGAACAATCACTTATCCCAGCAAATGCCAGCAACAAGTACCTGGGGATTAATACAAACTACAACACCAACTAATATTGAGTGAGGCAAGGGGAAACAGAAGCACTAAACAAACAAAAAAATAAACAAAAGAAGAATAAGCAAAACAATATCACAAAAAAGCATAAAAATTCGATATAATCTACATTCAAACGAACAACAACAAAAGGACAGAGAGAAAAACAATTTTTTGGATAGTTAAGACAGCGAAGAGAGAGGTGTGTATGGACTTGGAGCAGGGGATTGGAGATTAGATATATAAGTAGGGTGAAATTTTAAAAGGGGGTAAACAGAAAGTATAGGGAAAATCTAAAGCAGGAAAGGGGTAAGATAAACAGGACACTGAAAAGGGAAAAGTGAGGAAGAGAGTGATGGCATAAAGGTAGATTTGAGATAGAGTAAAATGATGCTAAAGGAAAGATAAAAATAGAATGTAGAACATTAATCCCAAAACAAAATGAAGAGAAAATAAAATGACACTTAAAAAAAAGAAAAAAAAGATAAAATAGCAGTAGTAATAATACGGATTGAAAATAAAAATGTAATAATTAAAAAGGTAAAATCAAGTGAGGAAAAAAATTAGTTTCTTGAGTAAAAGATGCAAAAAATGAAAATAAAAAAATAAAAAATAATAATAAAATGTGGAGTAGTGAAGGTCATTCACTTCCTCTGTTGTTCTGTTTGGCACGCCTGTTTCTCAGTCCGGACAGTATTGCAGTTCCCTGCGTTCCACTGCTCTTCAGTGATGTAAGCCAGTCCTGATTTTAAGCACGCGGTGTGTCTTAATTCGTATTCCTTTATTTTTGATTACACAAGAGTCAATTTGTGATTCAGCCCCTGGGTGGCAGTGTTTCTGGATTGACTTCCGGGTTTATCTATGGCCTCTCTAGGGAGTGTTAGAGCCTTCTTTCCCCGGTTTGTGGGAGTGGGCTGCCTCAGAGCTGGCTCTCCGATGGTCACTCCCCGCTCCGATCCCCAGGTTCCAGAAAAACAACTTTCCCCTGCAGTCTCCCAGGGTGTCCCCAACTGGGTGATCCTATGAATTGGGCTTAGTAATCAGAAGCAAGAATTTCAAGAGGAAAAAGCCCAAGTGTGCGCACTCCGTGGCTGCGCGTAAGTCTAGCACACCCCTGAAATTCTTAGGGTGTCCCTGCACTTCAGATCAAAATGGGTTGCTTTTTAGAGAGCCCTTCTGTTAGCAGCTCTGAGGACCCCCTTCCACATTCACAGATCACGCCAGCCCCAGCAGCCACCGATTTTTCTAGGCACAGACTTCCCTGGTCCTCCAGCTCCCGCAAAACGCGCGTTCCTCTCTCGCGCTGGGACCAGAGACCTCACCTTATCCCAGGCGAAATCTGACCTTTCCGTGGTGGAGTGTAGAGCTCCTCTGAACCCGTGTGTTTGCGCCAATTGGGGAGCGTTGTTCTGGGGCTCGCAGCTGTTCCGTGGGTGCCGCCGTTGTGGATTCTCAGGCTTCCGATAAGCTCCACTTTCCGGTTCCAGATGGCGGCGACTCCGCGTCCAAGCCCGCAGCTCCGGGAGGGGACCCAGCCGCAGTGGGAGCTGCCAGGTCAGGGGAACCCTGTCTAGCAGTCTCCCACCTTCTTCTGGAGTTCAGCTGCCCCCCAACTTGCCAACAAACACTCCTAGTGCGACCCTCAGCTGTTCTTTCTTTCTGCTCCGGGACAAGGCTCGGAACACGTCTGTCTATTCCGCCGCCATTTTTCCTGTCAAAAACATACATTCTTGTTAAATTTAAAAAATCAAAAAGGGTGAGATGCCGGGAACCAATTCCAGCATGTAATAATTACAAGAGTTCCATCAAAAGGTTGATGGGACTTGGGGGGCTCAACAAGAGTGAGCCACATATGTAGTTTACCTGTTGGAAACGGCTAAACGGCACTTCTCCCAAACCTGAATAGGATTGTTAACTGTCAGACAGCTCAGGGCATTTTATTGCCTCCTGTTGGCCCAACACCTGAACAGCTGTAGGCTATTCCCCAAACTGACAATGCTTCTGTACCCTTTGATACCATACCCTTTAAAGTGTATATTTCCACCTTGCCTTAGGATAAATCGTGTTGAATAAAAGCACGGGTCCTTGGTCAAGGGAGAGTCTTTAGCTCCCTTCAGCTGAAGCTCCTCTGACCCCCAATGCCTTTCAAAATTATCTTTCGTCTCTGAACTCTTTCTTAATCATCTACGTGCAGCCCCTTTCTCCAGAATGCTGAACCCTTTGTAAGGCCGGGAAAAGAACTCCGGCATCTCTGGCAGCTGGGGTAGGGCCACCCAGCTGGAGGAGGGGCCTGTGGTGGTCACTTCTCATCTCTCACAGGTGCATCTCATTGGCCAAACCCAACTATAAACTGAGTAAAAGGATACCCAGGCACACAGCAGGGGCTGAGTGGCTCTAGGGGGCATTTGTCATGCTAGGTGACAATTCAGTAATATGGCACCAAATGACCATTTTGTTCAGTCATGGGAGCACGTTTGTCATTTCAGATTTAAAGCTCAGTACCAAAAGTTCCTTCATGGTGCCAAGATTATTAATAAAGAGTTGAAATGTGCAACAGGGAGCCTGATGAAATTATTTTTAGTGAGAGAAGTTCTCAGCAACTCGCTCTGTAGGTGGCGCAGCAAACAGTTCTGGAGTAGGTCTTTGTGCAAAAAAAAGTCATTGCAGCCCAACTCTCTCACACACAAGTCCTTTCACAAGGGCTAGACCAGCCGTGGGCAAACTACGGCCCGCAGGCCGGATACGGCCCGTTTGGCTGTTCTATCCAGACCGCGGAGCCGAAAGAACAGAGGGTTCTCTTGCTCTCCCCTCCGCTCCTTTGCTTTGAATTTATATTAGTTCACACAAACACTCCATCCATGCTTTTGTTCCGGCCCTCCGGTCCAGTTTAAGAACCCATTGTGGCCCTCGAGTCAAAAAGTTTGCCCACCCCTGGGCTAGACCTAGGCTTTCATTTCTGCTCGCTCTCCTCTTCCCACCAAGAAGTATCTTAGCTTTGTCTGTCTCCACTGTTCCTCACTGGGTTCTTTCTGTCCCTTGCTGCTGTTTGAACCTCGCCCTCAGGAACAGTTCATGGCTCTCCTGCTCATCAAGCAAGGGTGGCTCCTTCTGTCCTCTGGTGGAAATCCAGACTCCTTGATGGGGAATGTAAGGTCCCCTAAGGCTCCTTTAAGAATTCAAGTCCCATAAAACCCCTTGCCAACCCCATCTCCCACTATTTCCCTTCATACATGCTTAGTTTGGGCCCTGACCCAACCTTCTCTATGCTCTGCTGGCTTGAAACTTCCCCTGCTTGTTGCCAGGTAGAAGAAAATGCCACTTTCTCAATCTCACAGCACTTTCCTCATGCCCCCCTTCTGTGGCAATTATCACATTTTATGTTGTCTTATAGTTCATGAGGAATGTGTTTGCATCTCCTCCACCAGACAGCATACTGAGTGAGATTTACACCTGCGTTTGACATCTTTGCATCTGCCTCATTCCTGTCTTGGACAGTGTAGCTCCTGAATACATATTTTAAATTGATTAAGTCTGGTGAGTTCAGCTGGAATATCAGACCAAATTAGGTTCCCTGATCCAACTCTGTATTGGAGTTATATCTAGGGATGATGTGGAACATAGTTTATTCTTCAGATCTTTTGTAAATCAGGCCAAATATGGGACCAGCCTTTAACTTTTAGGACCTGAACAATTCCACACTCAATTCTAATGTGTGTGTGGGGGGTGGAGGTGTGTGGGGGGAGGTGGGCGTGTTCCTCACATATCTAAGCAAGTCTTGGACACCAGCTGATGTTCTACAATTAAACTCAATTCTGACTGTCTACATGGAGATAGCATCAGATCCCACAGGTTAAAGGCTTAGTCCCAAAACAGACTGCCCTCTTTAGACAATGATCACAAGTCTAGGTTGTCACCTGTGCTTCTAACCCACAGGCTATAGATAAGAGATTCTATAGATTAGAAGTTCTCACCATCCCTTCCTTGGGTTCAGTTAATTTGCTAGCGTGGCTCACAGAACTCAGAGTAACATTTTACTCCATCACTGGTTTATTATAAAAAGATATAACTCAGGAACAGCCAGATGGAAGAGATGCATAGGGCAAGATATGGAGAAAGGGTGGGGAGCTTCTATGCACCCTCTGAGTGCTCAGATCTCCTTGAATCTCCACCTGTTTACCAGAAGCTCTCAAAACCTAGCCCTTTTAGGTTTCTACACAGGCTTTAATGCACAGGCATGATTGATTAAATCACAGGCCATTAGTGATTGAACTCAATCACTCAGACTTCAGCCCCTCTGCCCTTCACAGAGGTTAGTGGGGCAGGATTAAAAGTTTCAACCCTCTAATTACAAGGTTGACTTTACCATCAACCAGCCCCCATCCTTAAGGACTTTCCAAAAGTCACATCATTCATATAACAAAACACAAATTCTGAGGGTTTTAGGAGTTCTGTGCCAGAAAATAGGATGAAGACCAATTATATATTTCTTACTGTAAATCACAATATCACAGACATTCTTGAAAGGACCAGATGCCCTCAGGTTTTTCTGGTCCAAGCCCCAACCAGAAGGGAGCATCCGTGACTTGGGGATCTGTCTGGGTTCTACATGTTCAGCATGGTCTTTCTGAGAGTGATGCCTATTGTGTACGTGACAGCGTGTTGGTGCATTTCCTTTATGTTACTTTGCTACCCTGTTAGACCAAAGAGGCAGGAGGGAGGAGGTGAGGAGCCCAAAGGAGTAAATGGCCAATTAGAACTCAGATGAAATGAGAAGGGATGGGAGACAAGTGCCAAACAGCAAGAACCAAGCGATTATCTTCAAGTGGGGAGCTAGGGTCATCCTCTCTGATGTGACTGATGATTTATGACCAATGTGCTGAAGCCTCTGGGTGCTGGGCTCAGGCTCTGCTCACCTCTCCCGTTACTTGGTCTTCTCCTCCACCTTTCCATGTCCTGCTGGTTCAGCCAATGATCAGATATTCATGGAGCAAAATACTGGCCCAGGTATTTTAGGGAAATAAAAAGTGTGAGTTATAGGCTCCACCCTTTTTGGAGTTTGTAATCTAATTGGGAGAGAGGCATGTTTCAGGTTGAAATAGGCTTGGGAAATGTCAATAATATAAAACAACATGGAGCACGTGACCTAACCATAAGGGGAACCTAACTACAAAATATTGGTGGTTCTGAGGATTAAATTCACAGACACAAAGAAACAAGATAAACATTGATTTAAGCCACTCCTCTTTAAGATATGACCCAGTTCCCAAAAGTTTTTTTATGTTTCTCTGAATAACTCAATAAATGCAAATCATACTGCAAGTCAAAAAGTTGACTTTAATGCCCATAGTCTGATCTCTCTAGCCATCTGGCTTATTTAGGGCCTCTTTTCTAGGGTGCAATAAAATCATTTTAACAAAACCTAAAGGGTAAGAAATAGTGGCTCACTGGAGAGATTCGAAGTTGTCTCATTTGGGTGAAAGTCTGAGATATAAAATATTGAAAATATTTCAGTGTCCATATAGCACATTACATCCAGAGCACGACTGTGTTTCTGGCCAGAAAGGGATGCACCAATGACTGAATGGCCATCACCGTCTGGTGTGAAGGCCATCCACCAAGATACTAATTCTCCAGCAAGAATTCTCTTACCACCTGAAGCTGAATGGTTCAGGCAGCCCCACACCAAATTCCAAGTGTATGTAAGTTGCCAAATTACATTAGTCCAAGCTACAGCTTTGTAATTCTAAATTTATGTTAATTTGAAGATTAGTTTTCTATCATTGATAAAATATAGATCCGCTCATATGTATAAATAAGCTAAACTTTGGTTTTTAATAAATCCACTCTAATTACAAAAAAGCTAGTTTTGTTAATCTCTTACACAATGGATTTCAAATATATTTTTTACTTCTGTCCCTAG
The DNA here is from genome assembly GCF_963455305.1 of Plecotus auritus. Lineage (NCBI taxonomy): Eukaryota > Metazoa > Chordata > Mammalia > Chiroptera > Vespertilionidae > Plecotus > Plecotus auritus. The sequence continues at coordinate 43,045,105 of NC_137777.1, forward strand.
AAGAACTATATTTTATTTTGACACAGCACACACACACACACACACACACACACACACACACACACACACACACACAACTGAAAAAAGGTGTGATGAAATAATATTTATCTTTATTATAAGCAAAATGTTCTGCTATTTTTATTCTCTTCTATTTAAAAAGACTCTGCTTACAGTGAACCAAATTGGAAAACACTGAGCTATGGGAAGAATTAGAATGAGGATGTGTGGGAAGATCTGAAGGACCCAGAGAGGTAGTTGGACTCCTACGGTAGACCCTCCAGTGAGCCCTCCTTGCCAATCAGAGCAGCCCAGCAGCATCCTGTGTTGTGGGGTGGGGGACGTTCCCTTGCTGGAAGGCTCTGTAACTCCCTCCCAATGTGAAGCCAGTTCTTCTCAGGTCTTAGCCATTCACCATCTGATCCCCTTAACCCATGATCCTGTCTCTAAGTCTCTAACCAGAGTCAGATCCCAGCATGCCCCAGGAGGCTGACAATACACTTAGGCCAGGAAGGGGAGGCTTCCATAACAAAGCATCATAGGACTTTGTTACTTTCTAGCAGCAAAATCCTGTGGAATATTTGTGGAAATGCATTCTGATGGGATGCTTCCCAATCAAGAAGGAAGACATCTAATTTTAAATCAAACTGGATTTATTGGTAAGGCTGGGCTTCCCAGAGATTTGGAATTAGTGCAGTAGTTTCAGCAGCCAAGAATCATTCCAATTTTTAGCTTGATTAGTTGACAAAAAAAGAAAACCAGAACAAAAACAAAACTGAATTCAGTAGCAGCTCACATCAAATGAAATTGATGTGCTAAACATCTTTTGTAAGCAGGTAGAGGATGAATTCCAAGAGCTAGGCGTCTTGCAGGGATCTGATCATGCGTAGTGTGTCACCAGGACCCTCCTTTTGCAATACCTTGGAAAATACACTTGTGAGGGGACCCTGGATTTTTGGGAAGCTCTTTAGCTACTGTTCTCTGAAGGTGAGGATTGCTTATGGAGATGTCCTTGATTTCAGTGGGGAGATGAGGGGCTTGAATTCAAACTGGGCATGCCTTCCATGCTAATCAGCACTGTGGTTCCTTCCGAATGGAAGACAAATGCTGCCCTTTGCTCCCTACCATTGAGAGAGACAACAGGATATTTACAGATACTCCCTTAATGTGCCAATCACCGAATCCTCAACACTCTGAGGTCACCACTGTCATGACCTCCATTTTACAGGTGAGCAAAGTGAATCACAGAGGTTCAGATATTCTGGCTACTGAGCTGTGGGACAAGGGTTTTGTCCCCGTGCAGTTTGGTTCCAGAGTCAAGGCCCAAAGCTTGATTCTGGAGACAACCTATGCCCAGAGGTGGATCTGCTATGAAGCGACTGAAACTTAAGCTTCAGGGACCCTCTTTTGCATGAGTCCCTTCCCAGGTCCTGGGAGAACCCTAGGAATAGACTCCCATGGTCACGTGTTGCTGTAAAATTTGCAAAATAAGGTATTTTGGTTGCAATTTGTTAGGACTGCTTTCTTTCTACTGTGACTTCTGGAACTCACATCCCCTGGTATCAGGGGGTGTCGGAAGGGCCATAGGCATTTTGGGGATCTGGCTAAGGTGAAGTTGAGTTGGGGATTCATGTAGTTTAGTTTGGTGGGATGTATCGTTGTGGTTTATAGTCACTCTGCTGACCTACCTAGTGTCGTGAAACTGACACCAATGTTCTGGTTTCTAGCTGCAGGGCCAGCCGTTCTACCCACCTGTGAAGGTGCACTGTGGAGTCTGATACAGGAAGTAAGTGGGAGATGGAGGTAACTAGGTCTGAGGTGGAACCAGAGCTCAATAAGGAGCCACAAGTTGTGGGAAAATTCTTCCAGTCATCAGATGCATATAATTAGAAGGAGAAGATTCAGTTGTCATAAATGTGTCATGCTGTTGTGTCGGCTCTGACTCCTGGCAGCTCTAGGAATGAGTGACATCCACAATGTTCTGTCCTCAACAGCTCTGCTCAGCTCCTGTAGACTCTTTCATATACCTGCGGCTTCTTTTATGGAGTCAATCCAACTCATCATTAGTCTTTTATAGATGTTTAGTCAAAAATAAAAGTTCTCCCTGTTAGGCATATACTTGCTATTATGGCACATATCTACACTAATAAAAGAGTAAGATGCAAATTGACTGTACCTTTGTGAAGCCCACCAGCCAATCAGGAGTGAGTATGCAAGTTAACCAAACAAATATGGTGGATTAATTTGCATACACAGGCGCTGAGTGGCCCGAGGTGAGTGGGATGCTTGTGTTGTCACCATGGTGACAACACAGGTGTTCTGCACCGCCCCAGCCACTCCTGGCCTCTGGGCAGCATGGGAAGGCAGAAAGGAGGCTCTGGCCAGAGTGAAGGTGGTGCCGGCAGCCAGGGGAAGGAAGGCCCATTCTTGCACGAATCTTTGTGCATCGGGCCTCTAGTAATTATATATGCACCATCAACCTTTTTCTTTTTGGTTGCAGGTTCAAACCAGAGTTGATCAGAATCCCTGTGCTGGAAGGGTATAACTTGGGAAGCCTGTGTGTGAAGACATATATTTAATGGAGAATTGTCTACTGAGACACGTAGGTGGAGAGGGTATATCTAGCAGCCCCCAACCCCATGGTCAAGGGTTGCTCCTTGAGCTGTAACTTCCTCAAACATTCCAGGGTTTGGTGTGAGGCAGATGGTTGAACAATTTCCTGCAGCAGATCCAGTCCAGGCAGAGAAGGCCCGACAGAAAACAAGTGATACATAGTGGCTGTGCCTCCAGATCGCTACTGACAGCAGCAGCTGGGAGCAAAAGGTGGGCCGACAGGGTGGGGAATCCACAAGGTATCCTGTATTCTGGTCTTTGAGTGTCATCACTTTACAGATTATATAGGATTAATCCCTGCACAAGAAAACTGAAATACCCTGAAACCTCACAGTTCAAATTGGAGAGAAACTTGATGACACTTTTTAAAAATTTCACCAATCCTAAAAATAAATGGAAAACAACTTTTCTAAACTTTCAATAAAAAAAAAATTAACCAACCATGCCAGAGAAAATAATAAATGATCTTTCTTTTTTTTTTTTTAACAGAAAATATTTGTCATATAAGAGTATGTAGCCAAAATTTTTGGGAAAAAATTGGGAGATGTGTCAGACATCTGTTGTGAGTGGTATTTATCAGCTTTCTTAAAAATCGCAAATTGTTTGGTGTTCATACCTAATATTAGTCATTTCTATTATTTTTTGTAAAGTGGCTCCTTCCAAGTTTTCCACGCACAAGCTCTGCAAACTCTGGATGTGCCTCTGCGTGTGTCACACTGGGGAGTCAGAAGGGCTGCGGGCTTTGTGTGGGGCCAGGACGGAGCTCTGGCCCATCGAGGCGGGAGCACAAACCACTGGACAGCACAGCAGCTCCCCGCTGAGCATGCGTTCTTAAGAGAAATTGTGCCACTGATTAATTACGAATTTCCACCACTACACCTGAGATTCTACCAACTGCACACAATTGATCTTTTGTAAATCAGCCGAGAATCTTCCCAGCATTTTCAATGTTACTATTTTTTTTGAGTAAATGTGCTCAAAGCCTCCCCAAATCGCTTCTGAACTCAGCTGTTTGTTCTCTGTGTGTGGGTGTGTGCACATCTGTGTATACACACACACAGATTTCCATATGTAAACTCATCAGCCTTTGCTTTCCTTTGTGTGTGAATATACCTTTTTAAAAAAATTAAAAATTTTTTTCTAAATATATTTTTATTAATTTCAGAGATGAAGGGAGAGGGAAAGAGAGATAGAAATATCAATGATGAGAGAGAATCATCTATCGGCTGCCTCCTGCATGCCCCCACTGGGGATTGAGCCCGCAACCCTTGACCAGAATCGAACCTGGGACCTCCCCAGTCTGAGACTGATGCTCTATCCACTGAGCCAAACTGGCCAGAGCAAAATTACATTTGTTTTATTTATTATTTTTATTTATTGATTTTAGAGAAAGAAGAAGGAGGTGGGGAGAGAGAAAGAGATAGATAGAGATAGAGAGAGAAAGAGAAACATCGATTTGTTGTTCCACTTATTTATGCATTCGTTGGTTGATTCTTGTATGTGCCCTGACTGGGGATTGAACCTACAAGCTTGACATATCTGGAAGATGCTCTAACCAATATATCTTTTTAAAAATCCTCACCCAAAGATGGTTTTTTTAAAAAATTGATTTTTAGAGAGAGAGGAAGGGAAAGAGAGTGAAACATTGGTTGTCTCGTGTATGTGTCCTGACCAGGAATTGAACCCTCAGCCTTTTGGTATACGGGATGATGCTCCAACCAACTGAGCCACCTGGCTGGGGCCTGAATATTTCTTTTAATTCGAGTGCACCTTTCTAAACAGAGTCTCTTAACAGAGTGTAAGGTGCATAGTCAGCTCTCAACCAATGAATCTGTAAGTGACTATTTGCTGAACCAAATGTAGGCGTTAATTCTCAGATTCCCTCAGATTCAGAAGGCAGCTTTTTTCATTTTCCTCGTTGATTATGAGTTTCTTCCTAGCTTAGTTTGATTTTAATTTGTTGGGACTTTATTTCACAGGAAAAGGTATCCCACAGTGAAGAATTATGAAAACATGGTCAAATGGTTGCAATTCTCTTCGGTTTCATCCACTATCGAACAAATGCTTGACTGGGGAACTTGTCAGACGGCTAACCACACTCACCTATGAAATGCCCTTTTTCTTGCACTTGTGGGGATTTGAAATGTCATCTTTTGAAATCAGCATGGGGTATCATTTTCTAAAGGGCCCGTGTCTTCACTCTGAGGGAATTGAAATACCTCTTGACTACAACATGAATAGAATTAAATGCATGTGGCTCAATTAATAAACGTGTTTTTGATGTTTCTTAATGTGTTTTGTGTTCCAAGGCATTTCTTGTCTGGAGGTGTAACTGATGTGAGTTTGTAATCACTGGAAAGCTCTTAAAGTCTAGCTACTTTCTACTCCAGGTGGCTCGGTTGTTTGGAGCGTTGTCCTGTTTACCAAAAGAATTTCAGGTTTGATTTCTGGTCAGGGCACATACTTAGGTTGCGGGTTCAATCCCTGAGCCCTGGTCAGAGCGTGTAAGGGAGGCACCCAGTCGATGCGCTCTCTCTGTCTTTCCTTTCTTCTCTCTCTAAAAATTCAATTGAAAAAGTCTATCTACTTTCGGAACTGATTTCAGAAATAAAAGGAATGGATTTAGGGGCTCTTTTGGGAGGGTCTCTGCGATAACTGGGACTTTGTTAACGAGTCTGTGTAGATACAACCTTTGTTGAACCAAGTTACCTATCTGATGTAGATCAGGGGCTGGCAATTCTTTTCCATAAAGGGCTACTACCGTAGTAAGTATTTTAGGCTTCTCAGGTCACCTGTGGTCTCTGCTCCTTTTCCTCCCCTCTCTTCCACATTTCCTTCCCTGCCCCCTCCTCCCTTTGTTCTTTCCATTGAAAACGTACAAAGACTCTTAGCTCCAGGGCTGTGTGCCAACAGTCTGCAGAATGAATGTGACCCCTGATGCAAGTCATTGTATTAGTCAGGGTAGGTTGGGCTATGCTACAGTAACAACTCTAAAACTGGGGAATGGCAGTGGCTTACCGCATTTAATATTATTTCACGCTTGCCCACTTAGATGGCCCTGCTCCATGCTGCAGCCTTTCCACCTGCATCAGGATGGGGCTGGCACTGGGGTGGGGCGAGAGGCCCCTAGGGCACAACGTTTAAGGAGGCTCTCTCTCTGAAGGGAAAGGGAGGGCTCTGGAATCACATGTGATTCCAGAGCCCTCCCTTTCCCTTCAGAGAGAGAGCCTCCTTAAACGTGTATATATATATATATATATATAAAAAAGACTTTATATTTTAGTAACAGTTTTAGATTTACAGAGAAATTGAGAAGATAGCACAGAAACTTCCCATAATCCCTGCACCCTGTTCCCCCATAGTGTCAACCTCTTGCGTTCGGATGGTATATTTATTTCAGGTAATGAACAATATTGTTGCATTAGCTAAAGCGTGTACTTTATTCCGATTGCCCTAGTTTTACCTAATGTCCTTTTATAAAATGCCAGGATCTCAGCCAGGATCCCACATCACATTTAGTGGTCACATCTCCTTAGGTCCCTCCTGGATGGAATATTTCTCAGACTTTCTTTGCTTTTGATGACCTCGAGAGTTTTGAGGCGTACTGCTCAGGAATTTTGTAGAATGCCCCCCAATGGAATTTGTCTGGTGTTTTTTCTGTTTAGATCAGTGGTTCCCAACCTTGTTTTGGCCATGCCCCACCTAAGCATCTCTAAAATCCTGATGCCCCCCATCACATATAATTCTTATTATTCAACAAGTGAACTCCTATTCATGTGGAGGAAGCCTAAAAGGCCATTAACTTGGTCTAAACAAGCCTCCAAAGAACATGGCATCCATGAAATAGAAAAATAAAAGAACAAAAGGACAGTTGAAGTGCTGAGGAAGAAATCACGAAGAAATTGTAAAAAAAAAAATAATATGAAGTGATATGAAAAAATAGCAAATAAAATTTCAAAACATATAACTGAGAACTGAAATGCATAAATACGTCACAATATATATTTATATACTGTATATGAGCCCCGAGAACCATAAGAAATGTAAAATGTTCACTGTTAATAAGTCATTCTCAAATTGCCCCCCTTAAAAATCAAATTGCCCCATGTTGGGACCACTGGTTTAGACTGTATCTGTGCATTTTTGGGAGGAAGACCACAGAGGTAAGGTGCTATTTTTGTCTCATCATATCAACATGCTTTGTCACTGTGGATGTTGACCTTGACCATTTAGCTGAGTTTGTGTTGGTCAGGTATCTCCACTGAAAAGCTAGACTTTCCCCCACTTCCCGTTCGATACTCTTTGGAAAGGGTTGCTATGCGCAGCCCACACCTAGGTGGTGGGGGGTTATGTTCTTTCTCCGTCAGGGCAGAAGATCTGCATAAATTATTTGAAACTCTTATGCAAGGAGGCTTGTCTTGCACTTAGTAATTTATCCAATAATTTATATAAGTATGGACTCATATATTTATTTTACACTTTATAATCCAATACTTCTTTATTGATCCTGTGGCTCGAATTGTTCCAGCTTTGGTCACTGGGAGTGTTTCAGTGGCTCTGTGTCCCTTTGACTTAAGTAAGCACTTCTTACTTTTTGGCTCAACAAGATCCTCTGGCTTGTTTTCTGCACTAGTCCCAGAATCAGCCATTTCTCCCAGGTTCCTTTTACTGGTGAGACCAGGATTTGGGTATTAGGTGTGCTTGCTGCTCTAGGGTGCTTTTGCTTCTATATGGCATGTGTTTTAAGGGCTAGGTGTGGAAAGAGCTTCAAAGTGTGGTCCTAATTTGAAGCATCATCCTAATTTGAGAACTTCCAGACCTACTGAGTTCATATCTTCATTTTAAAAGATTGCTAGGCAGTTTGCACGGACTTCTAGGTTTGAGCAGCACTGCCCAGAACTCAGTCCTGTGGCCCCCACTTCAGAGGACGCTGGAAATGGGGGCTCAGGAAGAGGAAATATTAGTAGCGTGGTGAACATACTGTGTTTTCTCTACAACTGTGCACTCCAGTACTTACTTAGTATTTGTTGGCTATTTGCTCAGATGACTTATGCTTAAAATACCTATTTTATTTTTGTTCTTGCTCTTCCATTGTATTCTTTTCCATATAAAACAGTTATTCATTTATTCACATACATATTGAGTACCTGTTAAGTTTCTGGCATTTTTCTGAGTGCGAGGGATGCAAAGTGCCTTCGTGCAGCTGACAATTCCCCCGGGGGCAGAGGGTACAGAGAAAGGATATGTCTGTGTTGGATGTGGCAACTGCTATGAAAGAAAGAAGGCCTGGCCAGGGGTAGAGTGGTGGCGGGACCAGGAAAGGCTGCCGATGGGAATAGGATGGCCAGCTCATCCAAGTGGAGATCCGAATGAAGTAAGTAAGTGAGGCCTGTGACTCTTTGGGGTTATTCCAGGCAAAGGGAACACAAGTGGTTTTTTCAAAAGCCAAGACACATTCAGATTAAAATTTGAAATCTCAGCTCCAAAGTCAGGTATCAAAATACTCTGGTGTTGAAAACTTTTGGGCCTGGGACTGATTTTTGTTTTCATCAAGGCTTTTGACAACGTATGGCTCCTGCTATGGTATCACAACGCCTTTTGTCAGAAGGGCGGTGACGTGCTGATGCTCATTTTATAGGAGGTGAAAGAACATATTTCAGTTGCTTGCAAGTTTTTTTTTTTTTATCTCAGGACTCTTATGGTTTTTATTTATTTATATATATTTTTGTTAATCCTCACCCGAGGATATTTTTCCACTGATCTTTTAGAGAGAGTGGAATAGAGAGGGAAGGACAGAAAGACAGATTGATGTGAGAGAAACACATAGATTGGTTGCCTGCTGCACGTGCCCCGACCAGGACCTGGGCTGGGGAGGAACCTGCAACTAAGGTACATGCCCTTGACCAGAATTGAACTCGGGATTGGACCATTTGGTCTGCAGGCCAGCGCTTATCCACTGAGCCAAACCGGCTAGGGCAGGATTCTTTTACACTCTTGAAAATTATTGAGGACCCCAAAGAGCTTTTGCTTATTAGGCTTACATCTATAGATATTTACTACATTACAGATTAAATCTAGGAAAATGTAAACATTTATTTATTAATTCATTTAAAAATAAGATGAATAAATCGAGTACGTATTAACAAACATAATTTCTATGAAAATACATGTATTTTTGAAAACAAGAACAATTTAGTGAGAATAGTGGCATTGTTCATGTTTGCATATCTCCTAATAGCAGCCAGCTGGACTGGACTCTCTTATCTGCTTCTGCATCTAGGCTGTTGCAATATCACATGTAATGTAGCATTTGGAAAACTTTGTTGTATATCCAGAGAGCAAAAAGGCAAATAATAGTTTAGCATTATTACAAAATAGTTTTGACTTTGTGGGCTCCGTTAGAGTCTCAGAGACCTCCAGGGGTCCCCAAAGCACAGTTTGAGAACCTGTCCTTTAGCAGAGTCCAGCTCCACCACTCCACCTTGGCTGGGCGAGTTATTGAACTTTTCGGTATCTGAATTTCCCCATCTTTAAAATGGACTGAGTAACAAATAACAATTGATGTGATGCATTGAGACTTGTGCCTGGGACCAAAAATTCTTCAGAGTCATTACTACAGTTTTTGTTTTTTTTTAAAGATTTTTTTATTGATTTTTTTAGAGAGTGAGAGGAAGGGAGAGGAAGAAACATCAACGTGAGAGCAATACATCGATAGGCTGCCTCCCATATGCACCCTGACTGGGGGATCAAATCACAACCTAAGTATGTGCCCTGACTGGGAATTGAACTGAAAACCTTTTGGTGCACAGGACAACACCCAACCAACTGAGCCACACAGTCCAGGGCTCATTACTATTATTGTTAAATAGACATAGACTTTGATTATTTCTGATCCGCGAGAGAGTATTATTCACATATTAGAGACCTGGTGCACAAATTCGTGCACAGGTGGGGTTTGGCTGGCCCACCCGATCAGGACTCATCAGGCAGGCTGGCTGGGGGTTGGCAGGCTGGCCCTGCCCCCAATCAGGGTCCGGGGGACAATTGGGGGCAGGGCTGGCCTGGGAAGGGGCTGCGGGCGGTTGGCCGGCCAGCCCTGCCCCCTGGTTGAACTCCTGGTAGGCTGAACTCCCTCCTGAGGGGACAATTTGCATATTAGCCTTTTATTATATAGGATAGGACTTAATTCTATGTTAATTCCTTTGTCAGGAATGCAACTCTGCCCTCCCTTCCCCCCACCCCCCTCTGCCCCGTCCCCTTTAAATCTTCTTGTTATGAAAAAATAAGGTGTGGGGTGACTTACACGTTGTTTTCTATTTGGAAAAGATTCCTGTCCTTTTCAATATTTTAAGATCCATTAACATTTAGTTTTCACACTGATAATCTCTTTGTGGTCAGGACTGAGGAAAAATATGTCTTCCCACTCCCCAGGATGAACCATTCCTGTCCGAGGCCAGTCTCCAAACACGGACAGATCTCATTTGTTGTTTTCTCTCACCATTGATCTGAATTCCTGAGAAGTCCAGGAAGAAAATGCCTTTGGCCACTGTAATAATTTCTCAGGGGTCACTGACCTTGATGCTTCTTTTATGTGTAACTATTTTGCAAATGTATTCTAATTATCATAAAAAGTAGAGTGGATTCACACTGCCGAGCAAGGACATTATCACAGACTCATGGAATGCTGACTTACTTTTTCGTGTGCACATTGTAATGATTCTCTCTTAATTCAGGATGCATTCCTATTCCACTGTTGTGCTTCACCCTGTCAGTTAAGATGGAACAGCTTCGCATTATTTAAGCAACAGATGTGCTTTGCATGCAAAGTTGGGAAGTCTTGCAATAACAACCTTCCATGTAAAAGAACTTCAAACGACAATAATAACAGGTTAATCCAAGAAGCATTAGCAGCCTCCTCCTCACGCAGCCTGAAAAGGGAAGCACTTATGTAACGAATTAATTTACCATAGTAAATAATCCACTGACATTTGTAAGAAGCATTCCTATTGGAGTCTGGACCAAATATTATGTTGCATGTTAAACTATAAATAGGGCGAATCACGGTGCCAGGCCCAGTTCTAAAATGCTATGGAAAATAAGTGAGCTCTGTCTGGGTGAAATGGGTGTTACGAGTCCTCTCGACACGAGTGTCCAGTTGCCCGGCTCGGGTTCCCTATAGCGGCCGTGGAAACTTGATGATTCATCTCACTTTCCAGCCTGACTCTCCGGGGTGGTTAAAAAAAGAGAGCGCATGTTTCTCTTGGGGAAAAAACGATAGGAGGCAGAATTCGTAAATGATACAGAGGGATGTGGACTCCATCTCGCTGCAAGTGAAGGGAGAAAACAGGGCTTTCTCCGTACGGAGCTGGCAGCTACGTGCAGCCTAGGTCAGTGGTCGGCAAACTCATTAGTCAACAGAGCCAAATATCAACAGTACAATTGAAATTTCTTTTGAGAGCCAAATTTTTTAAATTTAAACTTCTTCTAACGCCACTTCTTCAAAATAGACTCGCCCAGGCCGTGGTATTTTGTGGAAGAGCCACACTCAAGGGGCCAAAGAGCCACATGTGGCTCGCGAGCCGCGGTTTGTTGACCACGGGCCTAGGTGATTGGAAGAGTTTAGGTCAGAAAATCACATTCTGCTCAAGGCTGTCTTTGCCGCGAAGGTGTGTGCAGTTAGTGATTTCCTTCAGACCTGCACATTAGGTGCAGCCAGGGTGAAGCCCAGAGCCTAAAGGGAATGACGACACAGTCTTTACATGGAGGAGACTTCTCGAGCCCACAGATTTGGCGGAAGCACATGCGAGGGGCTCAGTTTCAGGCCCAATGAAGAGGGAGTGAGAAGAGGAGCAGGAAGGAGGACTGGAATTTGGAGGGCTCACCCAGGCAAAGCTAAGGAAGTAGCTGCCTTTCCAGGATGTCTGAAGGGCCCGGAGATCCTCACTTGCCCCATTCCTGAAATTCCTGTGTGTGAGCACATATTCGTCCATTCAACTCACTCATTCAACATTTCCTACGACCCATGGATTGTTCTAGAAATGTAAAGATTCCAGAAACAGAAAGAAAAATGTTATATTTCCTGTCTCATGTTCACAGTCTAGTGGTGTTGAAAGAGAGATATGAAAACAAATGATGATTGTCATAGTTTGGGCTGCTATGACAAAGTATCATAGATAGGCTGGCTTAAACAATAGATACTTATTTCTCACAGTCTGGAGGCCGGAAGTACCAGAGCAAGGTGCCCACAGATTTGGTCTGGCGAGGCCTCTCTTCCTGCTTGCAGATGGCTGCCTTCTAAATCCTCATGTGGCAGAGAGAGAGAGAGAGAGAGAGAGAGGAAAGGCTCTGGTGTCTCCCCCTCTTATAAAGGACATGGGTGTGAAAAGTTTCAAGTGTTCAAGATGCAACTAAGAGAGGCATGTCAATGTATGCTAATAACCAGGGTGTTATGGTCTGTGTCCCCCCCAAATTCATGTTGATTAGGCAGAGCCTTCATGAATGGGGTAAGTGTCCCTATAAAAGAGGCTCCAGAGAGCTCCTTTTCCCTTCTGCTGTGTGAGGAGGACACAGAGAGAAGTTCACGACTATGAAGCAGGAAGAAGGTCCTCACCAGAAGGGGACCATGCCTTGATCTTGGACTTCCAGCCTCCAGAACTCTGAGAAATCCATTTCTGTGTTTGTAAGCTGCCCGGTCTGTGGCATTTCGTTATAGCAGCCAGACCAGGCTAAGACACAGGGGCACATCAGTTACAATGGCCTCTGCTGCCCCTCGAGCCTGGTGTGTTCTGTGTGTGGCAAAGCCCTTCCCCACCAGCTGGTCCACAAAACCCCCAGCTTCCTTTGCAATCTGGCCACTATTCTTCCCAAAGAGATGAAAGGGAGACTGCATCCAATATGAATGACCTCCACTGATATAGGTTCACACACACACACACAAAAAAAAAAAAAAAAAAAAAAAAGAAAGAAAGGGTGACAGCAAAATCATGATAAATGGTTCTTTCTCTGCTGGAAGCCTACCTCCAAAATTTTGCTAGGGCTAACACGGCCCTGGGCTGTGGCTGCCGGACTGTTGCTTCCCTCCCATGGACTCTTCCTGGGATGTGCAGATGACCAAGTGTGGTCAGCTACAGGGAGTTCGTGTTTTCTGCATGGTTATGATGAGCTATCTATGTTGCTGGGGCAGGGCATGGCTGGAATTCACACAAACAGTGTCCAATCAGAGGATCAGCCTTGAATCTCTGAAGCTGTATTGGGACCCAGCATCTCTCTGAGACTGTTCAAGGTGCTGTTTGAGAGTTCCCTTCCCATTGTCTAAGGACATCTGTTTAAGGACGGAGGTGTGCTGGGTGGCAGGTGTGGGTCGAAATACAGACGTCCAAATAGGAAATCTCAGGGTTCCCAGGGCCCTGCCCCTCCAAGGCCAGAACCCAGATGACTGAAGCAGTGGTTGGGGAGGGTCATCTAGTGTCCTGCTCCAGGCTTGACCCTGGTCCACCAGATGTTCTGCTCATCACTGCTACACAGCCATTCAGCCCGCTCCCCCCCCCCCCCCCCCACGCGCCGTCCCTTCCCGAGCCGCTCCAGCCAGAAAGGAGGTGAGAGTGATCAGCATTTCCCAGGAAGCCCTGACCAAGCTAATTTCTCCCTGTGGGATGGATGATGACAGGAACACTTCTTGCTCCAAGGGTTCTCATCTCACTCAGAATAAAACCCAGATTTCCTGTCCCGGCCTCCAGGGTCCTGCATGCTACAGTGCCTGCAGGCCTTCATTCTGCCACTCCCTGCACTGCCTCGCTCCCGCCAGCCTTGCTGGCTTCCTTGCTGACCCTGGGATGGGACAGGTGTGATCCCGCCTCTGGGCGTTTGTGTCCACTCCTTCTGGGTTGTTTGCAAGTCTTGCTCCTTCAAGTGCTCCATTCAAGCATCTACTCAGTCTTATCAGAGACCCCTCCCCCACCTAGAACTCACCCTTCTCTCTGCGCCTCTATCCCCTTCCTGGCTTTATTTCTTTTCCTAGCACTTCCTACGCCTGATATACTATGTTGTATCTTCGAGACCATAATCTAAGTGTCTCTCTCCCATCACCCAAAAGCAAGGTCCTTGAGAGCAGTGACTTGGTGTCCCCAGTGCCTAGAACAGTGCATGGCATATGACAGGGACAGCCGAAAATATTTTGGGATGTTTGTTGGCTGGGAGAGGACAGTTTTCTAAAAAAAAATACTGTACCTCACTGTGTGTGTCTGTGTGCTTAGCCTCCACTCCCTCGGCAGCTCACGGCCACGAAGCCTCGCCCTTGGCTGAGAGATGACTTCTTACATTCATTTGGCCCTTTCCAGCCCTGTTTGCCTTTCTGAAGCCATTTCTGCCATGAAAAGAGTATTATGGACTTTGGAGCCAGCAAGGCTTGGCGATCACCCCATTTCACCACTTAATAGCTATGCAGTCCCGGGCCAGTTATTTCACCTCGCGGGACCACACTTTCCATTGGAGTTAAATTAGGATACAGATGGCTCGCTCATGGGGATTTTCCAGGCTTAAAGTGAGAGACTCCTGGTGCAGGGCTGGGTATACCATCAGAGCTCAATCAGTGTTCATCCCATCGCTTTCTTCCTTCCCCTGGGCATCCCTGGGGCTCTTCCTCATTCTCGTTTGTTTCTCATCCCTTCTTCATTTCTTTGTGTCCCCTGCACACTTTTCTTAACCTTTCTCCCCACCTCCCAGCTACTGTTGTTCTCCAAGGCTGACCTTCGTCTTGCTCTCCTTTTCTGCGGCCGTGTGCTCCCTGGGTCCTGTGGCCAGGCGACCGTTGACTTGTGTGTTCTGGAGGCTGCAGAGCACAGTTTCCTGTTTCTCGCATCTCTCCCGGTGACTGTTCCACACAGAGCACATTGAGTTGATGTGAAGTGACATCTCCTTTTCTCCTATAGAAAACTCCAATCTCCCGGTGGAGACTGTCCTGTCCCATTGCTTTCCCAACATCAGCATTGGCTTGTCAGAGACCAAAGGCTCAGCACCTGGGGCAGCACACAAAGTGTGGGCTTCTGGGAAGGAGAAGCCCCCTGGAGTGGTCTCCCCACTGGAGAGTAGGAGACAGGGACCTTGACTTTGTCTCGATATAAAGACAGCAGAGCCTGCCTGCTGTCCCCTCACAACCACCTCCTTTCTTCTGTTCATTGCAGAGCCCCCAGGTTGAACTGAAGCAAGTGATGGCCAAGCTCTCCACTGAGGCGTCGCTATGCAACCAAGTCCCGTGATGTGCACAGAAGTGATGTGTGTGACTTCTGGGTTGTGCCTTCAAAGGGAGAAGGGCTTCACTCAGTCCTCCCCCTTTCTGTAGGCTGGAATGTTGACATGATGGCTGGAGCCACAGCAGTCATCTTGGACTACAAAAGAGAAGCTGCAGGCTGAGAACCCGGAAGCACAAGGTTGAAGGGGCCTATGTTCCCAACACCCAGGAAGTAATGGACTGCTTGCACATCGCCTGTTCCATAGGGGAAACAGAGCCTGTTTTGTTGATGTCTCTGTTGTTTTGGCCTTTGTTACAGCAGCTATACCCTAACTAATCCAGAGAGAAAGGGTATTTTGTTCCCAGTAAGGATGGACACTCCCATCCATAGGGGAACCATTTGAGGAGGTGGTTATAACTTAGTGGGATAAGCTCAGACATTTATATTGAAGGACTGCTTTGGCATCGCCACATATAATTGTTGGGCAAGTTATAACCTTCTTAGTGCCTCAGTTTCTTCATCTGTACAATCCTATATAATAAAGAGCTAATATGCAAATGGTCATCATGCCCTCAACGCCGTCACATTGTAACGGCTCAGACACTCAACACTGGGGAGAGAGGAATGGGGACCAGCCAGGCTGCGGCCCAGGAGAGGGACAAGCCACCTGCCCTGCGGTCCCGGGTGCCAGCGCCTGTGGCTTCGGCCCAGGAGAGGAACAAGCCACCCGCCTCGCGTTCCCAGGCGCCTGCGGCTGTGGCCTGGGCAAAGCCACCTACCCACGGTCCCCTGCAGCTGTGGCTGGCCCGGATGAAGCCGGCCTGGGTCCTGGGTGCCTACAGCCAGCCAGAGGGAGGAAAGTCTGTGTCTTGGGTGCCTGTGACTGGCTGGAGGAGGGAATCCTGGGTCCTGGGTGCAGGGTGAGGCAGAGGTGGTTAGGGGCAATCAGGCCAGCAGGGGAGCAGTTAGGGGTGATCAGGCAGGCAGGCAGAAGTGGTTAGGAGCAATCAGGCAGGAAGGCAGAGTGGTTAGGGGTGATCAGGCAGGCAGGCAGGCAGGCAGGTGAGCGGTTAGGAGCCAGTGGTCCCAGATTGGGGGAGGCAGTCGGAAATCCCCCAAGGGGTCCTGGATTGGAGGGGTGCAGGCTGGGGTGAGGGATACCAAATTTCGTGCACCAGGACTCTAGTCCTATATAATAAAAGGGTAATATGCAAATTGACTGAACGGTGGAACGACTGGAATGCCCACAGCCCCTCCCCCCAGCTGGCCACGCCCCTGAGCGGGCACCCCCACCCTGATCAGGGATGGGGCAGCCAGGAAACTGCCCACGGACCCTCTTTCTGGCCGGCCCACCCCCTGATGGCCCCCATTGGGTGGGCCAGGTGGACCCCACCCGTGCACGAATTTGTGCATCGGGTGTCTAGTAATAATAATAGAAGACATAATGGTACCAACGTCTATCTAACATTTTATTGAGCATGTAGCTCGTTTTAGGTGCCACATAGTGTTTGGGTTAAGTGAAATACTAGAGTAAGTCTAATACCACCGTTAATTACTTTAAACTTTACACATACACACAAGTATTATCATTTGACTCTTCCCATACTGATTTCTTATTTACTCTACTGCTGATGGGCACTGACTGTTCCTGAGGCTTGCTTTGAATCCCACAAAAGGCATGCTTCAAAATTTAGCACATAATCAATATTTCATGAATGCTTGTGGAAGGCATAGCTTATTTGTAAGTGGGATACTTCTATTAACAGAACAACATTTTATCTTGATTTTAAAAAATTTAAATGTGTTATATACATAACATAAAATTTACCATTTTGGCTATTTTTAATTGTATAATTTAGTGACATTAAGTACATCCACACTGTTGTGCAACCATCACCACTATTCATCTCCAGAGGTTGTCATCATCCTAAATAGAAATTCCATGCCCACTAAATAAAAACTCCCATTTCCCCCTTCCGTCTACCCTCTGATAAACTCTATTCTACTTTCTGTCTCTATGAATTTGCCTCTTTTAGGAACCTAACTAAGTGGAATGCCTAAGTTATTTGTCGTTTTTATTTCACTTAGCATGTTTTCAAGGTTCATCCACGTTGTAGCCTGTGTCTGAACTTCATTCCTTTTTAGAGCTGAATAATAGTCTATTGTATGGCTATCCCGCCTTTGCTTATCCACTCCTACGCTGATGAACACGTGGGTTGCTTCCATCTTTTGGCTATTGTGAATAATGCTGCTACCAACGTGGGTGTGCAAGTCCTCGATGTGTTGTTAACGCAGAATTTGACTTCACATCTGTGTGGACACCTGGTTTCCTCCGCGGCGGTGCCGCGTGGGGACCTGCCTGCAGTGTTTCCATTGGAGGCATGCTCAGAATATCCCAAATGCCTAGACACAACAGTTGGTCCCTGGCACAGCTGTGAGAAAGTTCGCAGTGTGCTGCCATCTCCTTACGCTGCACGGAAGGACTCGAAGGGACAGAGAGGACATGGGGAGGGTGACACTGGTGTGTAGGGTTCCAATGTGCCCTGGCGCAAATGCATTTCTCTGTTGGCTCCTGACCTCAGCTGAGTGGGTAGGAAGGGGTGCCTCCCCTAGCCCAACAGTCAGGTTGGCGTCTTGGGGCCGAGGCCAGGTGCCCCTGCCCTGCTGCTGTGAGTGCCTTGGCCGATAATCCTTTGGTCTCCGTATTGGCTCCCTGTTGTAGAAGCAGAAGCTGACGACTTTGAAGCTGTGTTATGCTGAAGCATGCCCGAGGAATGCAGCCATTACTCCAACTTCTGAGAAATGCAATCGTGAGGATTCTCACTTAGATCATCTAGCGCCAGAGACACGGCTCCCTGGGCCTGCAGCTTTGACACTGGCTGCCAGTGAATTTTCGAGTGCGTGTCAACAGAGAAACCAGTGCGTGGCCCTGGTGTGGGTCACGTTGATCCTGCAGTCGGTGAGATCGGATTCCAGGATGATGGGGTTGTGACCGTCGCTAAGGTTCGCACAAAGTCAGATGAGGACAGCACAGGCAGGTGCTCGCCTGTGTCCTTGGCTTTGGGATCTGTCCCTTTGTGTTTCAATCGTTCAGGAAAAATTCAGATCCTTGCATGTTATAAACTCCCCAGTTTCACTGCTCACTAGACTGAGTAAAAGGCCTAATAAGATACACTAAGAAAAATAAGAATGTTGGGCTGTATTGGGAAAAACAGGACTTACATATAATTTCTTGGTTAACTGCAGAAATGAAAGCATGTATGGACTAGAATGATTTCACACCCACTGGCCAGGGTCCAAAGTCCTCATTTATTTTGTTTGTTGGGTTTCTAAAAAATTAACTAGTTTTTCTCTCTTTTTTTAAATTGAAAAAGAGATAGATGCATGTTGTCTTAGCCTAGCAAATAGAAACGGAAGGAAAGCTTAAGGCTGCTGGTGACCTGGGGGAGGAGGTACAATGACCAGGTGGCCAGCCCGCGGAACAGGGAGGCATGGAAGGATGGGAAACGATTGTGAGGTGCTGTGTTACTTCCTGGGGGCTGAGAGAAGGTGTGTTACTTCCAAAAGGCGTCAATGTAGGTTGTTTCATCAGATCCTCTGCCCATTTTTTAATGAGATTGCTTGTTTGCTTTTTTGCTGTTGAGTTGTATGCATTCTTTATAGATTTTGAATGGTGATGGGTGTAACAGGGCTTGTGATCACTATAGTGGAAACAGATGTTGGATTACAATGCTGTACACCTGAAACGGATAGAATAAAAGAATTTTTTTAAAAAAAGATGTTCCTGTGCTGTAAAACTAGTAAGAGACTTAGTTCCTTTTAAAAAAGACTTACCTACATCTCAAAGGGAGAGAGAAAAGACGGACACTTATGAGTTCTTCTGAAGGAATTGCTCTAAGAAAAAAAGGGAGGAAATGTATTTTTCCCCCCTTTTTATACCAGGAAAATTCCACTTTTTAGTATCTGTATTTTACCTTTACAGAAAAGGCTATAAAATGTAACACAACTTCAATCAAAACCACAATAAAATTTTTAAAAAATTTATTTTTATTGTTGATAGTATTACAGATCTCTCCTATTTCCCCTCTCCTTCCCCCTCGCCCCCCCCCCCCCCCCCCGCAGCCCTTACCTCCAAGTCTTCACTATCCTATTGCCCGTGTCCATGAGCTACACAACTTATAAGTACACAAGTTCTTTGGTTTGTCTCTTCTCGTCCCCCCAGTCCCACCACAATAAAAATGTTTGATGGAGAAAAAAAGAGGTTGCTTGTGTTCTCATCTTCAAAGGGCAATTCCGTTTCTACCATGTGAACTCTTAAATCTAGAGTTTCTTATGCTATTGCTAACCTGTTAGTGGCTCGGGCTCTATTCCTGTCTTCTCCTTCCTCCCTCCATCCCTCTTCCCCGTTTCCCTTCCTTTGCTCTTTTGCAAATTTGTGTTGAAGGAGCTTGTTGCAGGCTGGGGCAAAGAAGAACCCAGGGCTTCCCAGCACTGTTTCTCCCTGTGTTGTGGTTCCTCTCTTCGTTGAACGCAGCAGATCCTAGTGGGTACAAAGGAATGTGCTTTCCTGCCGGTTCCCTTGCTAAGAGCACCGCATGGAACTAGCAGATGCCTCGCAGGGAGGAGAAGCTGTTGTGAGAACAGGAAATGCGGGTAATTGGCAAGCTTCCTGGTGTCTGAAATCCTGCTTCCACCGAGTGCAGCCTTTCCCTGTGCAGCTGTGGCTTCCAGTGAGCAGGCTGTGTCCTTGGGGAATTCGAAACACATTGATCTGGGCTGTAGATGCCGATGGCTCCAGACAGTCCAATGGCCCACGTCGAGTGAGGGTTGGGTCCGTGGGGCTGGGGTGGTGAGCGAGCCAGCTTTTGGCTCTGCTTTTGCTTAGCTGTGACCCAGCTTTTCATGGCGAGATAAGTGGGCAGGTGCCCCCCATCTTCAGGCCCAGGAAACACAGGGGAGCCAGAGTCAGGGCCTGTCTCCTTTGCTACACTGCAGGCTGCCTGAGGACAGGGGAGCGGGCGTTACTTCTGGATTTCCCACCGCACCTGGCACAGTGTTCTTCCAGGAGGAAAGGTGCCTGGCTCAGGGAAGCAGCATCTTGGCTGCATCCTTGACCCTCTCTTTTCCAGCTCATTCTCAGGGGAGCTCATAGGGCTTGGAGCAGGCAACGGGCCACCCGTTTCCCAGGGTCTCTGCCGAGAGCAGACCCAGGGTTACCTTCTCCTGGGTGTCTGCGGAGGCTGAAGGGGAGGGAGCTGCTTCTCCTGGGGGCCTGGGAAAACACTGACATTTCCTAGCTGTCCAGGAGGCCGACCCTGGAGAACTGTTGCCTACATGACTTCCACCTGGCGATCCCCACGAGCGGGCGGGAAGGCCCCTCCTGAGCCTCAGGTGCGTGGTGCTGATTTGCTGGCTGCTGCTGAAGGCCCACCTTCAACCCTTTATTGGTTCGCTTATGTTCCCGAGCCCCTGACAGTTGGACTTGTCTGCTTGCGAGGCTGGGGCGAGAGCATGCCACACAGAACCAGGACAGGCGAAGAAGAAACCTCCGCCACCAGGTACCAAAGCCAAGCGGGACATCGGGCCCAGGAGACTCTCCAAAGCCCAGCGCTTGCCACAGACAAGGTAGGAAAGAACTTTAACCAGAAACTTCTTGAGGAGGTGACATAGAGCTTTGAAAAGGCTTTGTGGAACGAAGGAACTATGGTTTTTTGAAGAAATTCAATAGATGCATTTTGACACCTCTTGATTGAATTTATTGGGGTGACATTGGTTAGTAAAGCTATACAGGTTTCAGGGGTGCCATTCTATAATACATCATCTGTATATTGAATTGTGTGTTCACCACTTACTACTGAAAAAAAAAAAAGCTTATCTGAGTGATTGAGACGGTCTCTGAGGGGTTTGCAGTCTACTGAAGAAAAGAGACTTAAATAGCTACACACGGACAGAGGATGGTGTGAGAGCTCATTCGAAGTAGGAATAACGTGTTTTGCATGTAAGAAGGCAGGTGCGAGAAGGTGCACGGAGGGAGTGCTGTTCCAGTGGGTCGCTGGACAGGAGGGTGTCAGCTGGGGAGAAGGAGGCATGGTGATGCTGGGCTGGGGGAGCAGACGCATAGGGCTGGGGGATGCCATGGGCAATGAGGTCAGAAAGTGGCTTGGAGTCAAATCACAGAGCATCTTGTTTGCCACGTTAAGAAACCTAGCGGCTGTGGAGGTTACACCTGGTAGCACCCCGAGGGGTTCCACAGGTGTGGAAGCAGAGGAGCGGACTTTGGCCTGTTACATCCCTCACAGCTGTGTGACCTGGGAGGCATCTTGTGGTCTACCCTTCGGGAATGGCATTGCTAAGGGCCGTGGTCGGCAAACTGTGGCTCTCGAGCCACATGCGGCTCTTTGGCCCCTTGAGTGTGGCTCTTCCACAAAATACCACGGCCTGGGCGAGTCTATTTTGAAGTAGCATTAGAAGAAGTTTAAGTTTACAAAATTTGGCTCTCAAAAGAAATTTCAATCGTTGTACTGTTGATATTTGGCTCTGTTGACTAATGAGTTTGCTGACCACTAAGGGGGAAGAAATGTTGTAAGAACTAGAATAACATAGGTAAGGGGGTTTGGTCGGTCATGGCCTCCCGCCGTATGTCTGCTGTTGGAATAAACAAGCCAGAGAGAGTCCTGGGTATGTGATCTCCATTTCAAAGTGGAGAGATTTGAGGCTAACAGAGTTTAACTAGCTTGCCTAAGCTGCCTGAGCAAATAAGACTTCCAGCCTGGACCTGAGCCCAGAGCCCACGTTCTCCCCTTTCAAATGCACTGCTCCACCGAGAAAGGCCCGGCCAGGGAGGGGCTGTCTAAAAGGGTGGTGTCGCTGCTCTCAAGGAGGTGACCATCTGGCCTCTTTAACATGGGAAGTTGGGCTTCGAAGCAAAAGCTGTCACAGTGCTGTAGTGCTAGCGGGCTCAGAGGAGAAGCAGTCCTGTGAGAGGCCACAGTCGGGGGGCTTCCTGGAGGAAGCGGAACTCCCCATTGACTTTGCTGAAGAGGGAACCCCAGGGTGGGGAATGCTGTGAGGGGCTGCCCAGCATCCCTCCTAGGAATGAGGAACTTACTGCCCCAGCTGTTGGCCATGCTTTGGGAAGATGGCCTTCACCTGTCGGCCCCCTGGGCATTGCCTCAGCTGAAGACAGCTGCCTCACTCAAGGCTCCTCTCCTTCCACAGGAAACCCACACCCAGTGACTGACCAAGGCCAGGTGACAGGCCTGGTCTTCCTACCCACCTTGGGACAACTCTGAAGGTGATCTCAGCCCTTAAGCTCCCCCATGGGGTCAGCTGAGGTCCTTGGGGCTCCATCACAGCCCAGCCTCTCCCTCCCCACTCCTGCTCCCACCCTTCCACAGAGGCTGACCCAGGAGCACCCCCTAACAGACACCTGCATGCTCACCCCGTCTCACTCAGCTTCCTGGGGCCCCCACCTGTGACATCGGACTGCAGCTGAGTCTGTCCCGGGAACTGTGTGGTGACAGGACAAACAGAGGTCAACGTAGAAGGTTGAGGAAGGACCCACGAACCCACTAATGCATTTTCTTACAGGACCTGTGGCCTGTGCCTTAAAATTCTTGTCTGGGAGGGACACATCTTTTATGCCTGGTGGGGCAGACCTGAGCATGTGTGTGTGGTGGGGCAGTGGGTATGGTAGTGGTTAGAGGGTGGGAGGTACATGGAGGCACCCATCTTCTAGTTTATGCCTTTGCAGCTGCTCTTCCAAATGAGGAGAGGAGCAAAGCCTGGGGCAGGAGAGTTGGGAGGGTGTGGCCGAGAAGGACGCATAGCCTAGAGCAGGCGTCCTCAAACTACGGCCCACGGGTCACATGCGGCCCCCCGAGGACATTTATCTGGCCCACCGGGTGCCGCTGCCTGCCCTGCTTAGCAGCCAACTCGTCCTGGGCCTGCAGTGCGCATAGGAATTTGTTCATAGTTTTTTTTTAAAAACTATAGTCCAGCCCTCCAACGGTCTGAGGGACAGTGAACTGGCTCCCCGTTTAAAAAGTTTGAGGACCCCTGGCCTAGAGGGAGGATCAGTGTCTGGTCTCAGTCTTTTAACCTGTGCCCCACAGAGCGCCCAGCATCTGCAAACCCCCACCCAGGAGTCCACTGGGACTTATTTCCTATAGTTCGGGTGACAAAAGAAGGAAGTTATTCCTCATTCCGCTTCATGCATATGCATTTTAATTTGTAAAACTGAGACCCTTCTACCCCCCATTGAAAGCACCATCTTTCAATGAGGCCATTGAAACGTGAACCTGGGAAATTTTGTCAGCCAGGGCTCAGGGCCCATTAGCAGCTCTGGGACCTCGGGACCCCAGGGACCTCGAGCACACTGGGAAGGCACACACCTGCCAAAGTCCCTCCGCGCTGCCTGGCTTGCTTGTGGTTTTACAAACGTGGCACTCGGGTTTCCAGGGAGTTTTCTGAGAGGCTCTCTGCCCCTTCTCTGGCTGAGTTCTCATGGCCAAGTGCTGGCCAGCTGGAAGCCCAAGACCCAGTGGGGGACTGGTTCCCACAGGGGTGCCGGGTGGAGAGTATCCCCTGACTGTTCTTCTTCGTACACAGAGAACCTTGTACAGTCATGCACCCCATAATGACTTCGGTCAATATTGAACTGCATGTGCGATGGTGGTCCCATAAGATTATAATGGAACTGAAGAATTCCTCTTGTCTAGTGATGTGGTAGCCACTATATTAGCCACGTGTTTGTGCTGCTGGTGTAAACAAACCTACTGAGCTGCCCTTCGTATAGAAGTGTAGCACATACAGTTATGTACAGCACATGATAATGAAAATAAACACCCCTGCTACTGGTTTATGTATTTACTATACTTTCAATCGTTATTTTAGAGTGTATTTACTATACTATACTTTTATACTTACTATACTATACTTTCAATCCTTATTTTAGAGTGTATTTACTGTACTATACTTTTATATACTTACTATACTATACTTTCAATCCTTATTTAGAGTGCACGCTTTCTACTTGTTAAATAAAGTTTGTTGTGTAGGGAGGCAGTGGCCTCATACCTCTTGTGTTTACACATTTCTGATTTAATCTCGTGAAGTTTTTAAAAATATTTTATTGATTTTTTACAGAGAGGAAGGGAGAGGGATAGAGAGTTAGAAACATTGATGAGAGAGAAACATCAATCAGCTGCCTCCTGCACACTCCCTACTGGGTATGTGCCCTCAACCAAGGTATATGCCCTTGACCGAAATCAAACCCGGGACCCTTCAGTCCGCAGGCTGACGCTCTATCCACCGAGCCAAACCTGTTAGGGCTCTCATGCTGTTTTGTGCAGTAACATGCTTGTAGGCTAGGAGCACACAGCCTAGGCCAGTGGTTGGCAAATGAGTTTGCCGACCACTGGATAGGGGCTTAATCACAAGGAACAACAACAGCCTGTAATTATTGGAATTGAGAGTCTAGGTCAGTGGTTGGCAAACTCATTAGTCAACAGAGCGGCAAACCGCGGCTTGCGAGCCGCACGTGGCTCACAAGCCGCAGTTTGCCAACCACTGGCCTAAGCTGTCCCACACAAGCTGTCCCTCACAGCCTAGGTGTACAGTGCGCTAACTCATGATGTTTACACAATGAGGAAGCCACCTAATGATGCTTTTCTCAGGATGCCACCGAGGTTAGATGCATGACCGCACGATTGGAAAGGCCCTGGCCTCACCCTGTGAATGCATGGGGCCCTTTCCCTGTTTCTTCTACTCTCAGTCCTTCTTGAGGGGGTCCCCAGGCTCAGAGCTAAATTTTAGAAGATGTGGCTTTGTATCTCCAGCAAGTCTTAGAGATAGAAAGGGCAGACTGGTGGCTGGGAGACCAGATGACAAAAGGAGCTGATGGAGGCTTGGGAGTGGAAACCGGGGGTCATTTGAGACACACTGGAGGCAGAATGTGTGGGAGGTAACAATGGCTCCAGCAGAGAGCAGTCCGAATTCAGCCCCGAGGGAACGGTGGCTGCAATGCCATGAAAAGAAACGGGGAAGGCAATTCTCACAAACCCTGTGAGACAGGCTTCAAAAATAGACCTGGTTTCAAATTCGAGCTCTGTTACTACTGGCTGTGAGGGTGCCAGTGGCTATGGCACCTCTTGCAGTCTGATCTGTTGTTTTTTAATTTGTAAAATCTGGGATGACAATGACTACTTCCTAGTTATTTATTGTGAGGAACAAATTCAATGAGAAATACCCATGAAGCATTTATAATAGGTCAGTGACCAATACACGGGTAGTCGATTGGAGCAGTTTGTGAGGGTGAACTGGGGAGACGGGGCCTGCAGAGAGAGTGACCGGGTCCCGGTGAGCTGCTCAGGGGAGTCACATGGAGGAGTCAAGAGTTTGTGCTGGGGTCTCTTCGGGTCTTTGATGTTTTAGAAGTCCAACTCTCCTAAGCACAGAAATGAACTGATTTATAAAATAGTCTTTTATTTTTCAGGGTAGCTGTGAATGACAAGCATGAGTACTATTGATAATTTCTTTCATACTTAGATAATGTGGTTATTTTTGTCCTTTTATTATTTTAATAACAGCTGAAATATTTTTTTGAAAGGAGAATAAACCATGACATTGATTATTTGTTTAACAAGAGAAATTCAACAATGTTATCAAAGATCCTAGCTTTTTCCACTTTCTGCTCCCTGATTCTTGTGGTCTCATGGTGCAAGATAGTTGCCATTGCCTAAGGCAGTGGTCGGCAAACTCATTAGTCAAAAGAGCCAAATATCAATGGTACAACGATTGAAATTTCTTTTGAGAGCCAAATTTTTTAAACTTAAACTGCTTCTAACGCCACTTCTTTAAAATAGACTCGCCCAGGCCGTGGTATTTTGTGGAAGAGCCACATTCAAGGGGCCAAAGAGCTGCATGTGGCTTGCGAGCCGCGGTTTGCTGACCACTGGCCTAAGGCATCGCATCTACATTCAAGACAAGAAAAGAGGAAGGTGCAGCACCATTGAAGTCTCTGCTGTCTGTTGCTTTTATCAGGAAAGCAAAAAGTTTTCCAGAAGACTTGGCAGTTTCTTTGGCCAGAGTTTGGTCACCTCGTCATCTCCAAGGGTTAAAAAAGGCCAGGAAAGCAAAAAACTGGCAAAGAGGAATGGGATTGCCCGTCAGTGGTTTCATACTCAAAGGGGAGATTTAAAAAAAATATTTTTATTGATTTCAGAGAGGAAAGGAGAGGGAGAGAGAGACAGAAACATCAATGATGAGAAAGAATCATTGATCGGCTGCCTCCTGTACGCCCCACAGTGGGGATTGAATCCACAACCTGGGCGTGTTCCCTGACCAGGAATCAAACCATGACCTTCTGGTTCATAGATCAACGCTCAACCATTGAGCCATGCTGGCCGGGCAAAGGGGAGATTTTTAAGCAGCTGGATTTTGGTGTGAAATTTTGGCATCCGAGAATTCTGGTGTATCCAGGGACGTACCCTTTAGCTGTAGATCAGTGGACATCTTCATGAGTGAGTAGGTAGGTAGCCTGTGATGTTTTTGTCTTTTTGGTTTCCTTGGGCAAAAGCTTTAATTCCCTTTTCCTTTCCCAGAAGCTTTCATTACCCCCACTTCTCCCAACCCCTCCAATTTCAATAAATAAATAATGATCTCTCCAACTAGGTAATGACAAAAAATACTGGTGGGCTTCACAATTAAACTTCGTTGCTTTTTAACTTTATGAGTTCAGTACGAAGCTCCACTGCACAGGAAACTAAGACAACAGGAAAGAGGACAAGGAAGGCCAGCTCTCCGGGAGCAGGAAGGGGCCCTGCAGTCGTGACTGGCAGCCTGTCTTCTGCCCTCGGGCCTGATGGCAGGGCTGGTTCCTGCTCGTAAAGAAAACTTCCTTGATTTGAAGATAGCTTAAGGACCCACAGATATTTATAGTAGCTCAATCATCACATTCCTTGTTCTAAACTGAATGAGAAAAATTGTATATTTCATGTGCTATTCAGTGAATTCAGACTTAGTGATTAAGCAACTTATAATAACTTCAAACACCTCTGAAATAGTAAAAAACAAACCCCAAATTAGTGAAATTAATTACAAAAACATTGTTTTTGAAAAGAGGCAATTTTTAAAAATCTACTGAAGATGAATAGTGGTGTGAATGTACTTAATGCCACTGAACTGAATGTTCAATGGTTAGAATTGTAAATCTATGTTATGGATATTTTACCGCAATAAAAAATTCTATGGAATGTGTTTTTTAAAAAAATATTTGTTGATTTCAGAGAGGAAAGGAAAGGGAAAGAGAGATAGAAACATCAATGATGAGAGAGAATCATTGATTGGCTGCCTCCTGCATGCCCCCCAATGGGGAACAAGCCTGCAACCTGGGCATGTGCCCTGACCGGGAATTGAACTGTGACCTCCTGGTTCATAGGTCGATGCTCAACCACTGAGCCATGCCAGTCGGGCCAGAATATAGTTCTTTTGAGGGACCTGCCCTAATAAATGGGTAGAATAATTTTAAAAAAAGAGAAGAGCAGATAGCGACATATAAGTGGGTGTCTCTCCTCTCTCCCCCATTCTATACTCAGTACATGTCTTGATCACGGAGTGTCCTCTTGAACTTTGGACCTGTCTACCCAATGGCATCCTGTCCATTTGGCCATCTCATGAACTCCCAGGTCCAAGATGTCTCACACTGAACTTGGCATCTTCAGTTGACCTGTGCCCGCTTCCTCCCCCGCTTCCGTGTCTTAGGTAAGGGCCTCAAACCTGGACATCATTCTTGAATTCTACTTTTCCCTCACTCTCCACATCAAATCATTCACCACCTCGGGTTCATCTCTCCCGAATGTGGCTCTAATCTGTTCATTTCTCGTCACCTCTACAGTTGCCACTCTAAGGTAAATAAGGAATAAAGAACTGATTTCTGAATGAGTTCCAAGCTTCATTCTGCCACCCCCTACTCTTAAATGCCTCAAAAAATTTTATAGTGCTAAGAAATTAATAAAAAAAATTAAACTTCTTTCTGGCTGGGTGGCTCGGTTGCAGCATCACCCCGTACACCAAAAGGATGTGGGTTTGATTCCCCATCAGGGCACATACCTAAATTGCGGATTCAGTCCCCAGTTGGGGAGCATACAGGAGGCAACTCATCAATGTTTCTCCCTCTCTTTTTCTTTCTTCTTTCCTCTCTCTCTAAAAATAAATAAGCACCCTCTGGTGAGGATTAAAACATTTTTATTTTATTGTAGTAAGATTACCTACCCTGAGGTTCTCCCTCTTAGATTTTAGGTGCACAAAACAGTATTGTTATTTGTAGACACAGGTTGTACAGTAGACCTCTAGAACTTACTCATTTTGCTTCACTAAAGTGTTATACCTGTTGGTTAGAAATAATTTTCTTAACCAAGACCAATGAACTGCTGGCCTTCTTGGATATTATCAAATTGCTTAGAAAACTAATTTTACAAAGGCACTCAGCCATAATTTTTGCCAAATGGAAATGAGCGATATCTTAGCATGATTTCTACATATACTTAAAACTTACTATCTTCTACAAAGTATTAACCTTCCTTCGTGGTCTTTTCAGGGTTAGTATTACCTGGAGTGATGGTTAATTTGCATATTACTCTTTTATTAGTTAGTATTACTAACCCTGAAAGACAAAAGAGTTGGGGTGTCATGTCCCCAGAGCATGTTGTGGAAGATGGCTCTTACACTCACGTGTGAGCTGTCCAAGGGCAAGGATAGTTCAGTTTTATTACTCACTCATCATTCTTATCGCACAATGTATGTTCCAGGCACTACGGGGGGTAGAGAGATGGGACAAAGTCTCCATTTGCAAGGAGCACACAGCCTAGTGGGGGAGACAGGCTTGAAAATGTGACTTAACGCAGTGAAGTGCTCAGAATCAAGCAAGGTGGTCTGGAGTCACTGAGGAGGGACGTTGTTCAATGAACCCCAGATCTGGAAAGGAAAGGTGATCTGGCTTTGAGATCTAAGCTGACTCCCAGTCAAGTCCCTTTTCCATTTCAGCCAAGAACGTCATCGTGTGGTAGGCACAGGAGTTTGAATCTGCATTTTCCTGGCCCCCAGTGGGGTTGAGCATCTTTGCATGGGAAGTGACCATGTGTATTTTCTCTTCTGTGTATTGTCTATTCCTGCCGTTTGTGGAAAATCTTACTGTTGAAGATAAACTCTTTGAGGCACACAGGGCACTGGTCTGATGCTCTTTGAAGGATTGACTTCCTAACCCTACACACGGTTTTCCACAAGAATAAGGATTAGGATGTTTTCCTAGAAGCCCCCTGCTTCCTGCCCCTCTCTGCCTTCTCTCTGATAACCAGGCTTCCTCCTCGAGCCTGGCGGTCACAGAGAGAGTCGGTGGGACGGGATGGAATCTGTACGTGCTGACACTGTCGTCACCTTTGACTGCCTAGTTGCTTTCTTTCCTGTGAGAGCCAGGGGAGAAAGTCTGCACAGACAGACAGAGGGGGTGAGGGGCCGGCTGGCGAGTGGGAGCACTGGCTGAAAAAACGGAAGTGTTTGAGCATCACATCTTAAAGAATGCGGTCCACTTTCATATCTGGTTTGATAAATAGCTCGGTGTCCAGGAGATTGACTCCATTCATAGATACCTGCCTTCAGCCTCAGATATCAATGTTTTGTTCTCATTAACCCAGAGGACTCAATCTCCGTGTTAGCTGGCCCACTGGCAGTCAGAAGGGCTCTCCAGCTGTGTCTGTGTTCTAAGCTGTTGGTGGCCAGAGGACAGGGTCAGAGCTGCTGAGACAAAGGGGAGGGAGCATCCCAGACTTGGGGCCACCGGCTCCTGGTGTCAGTCTTGGCTCCACTACCCATCAGCGGTGTTCGGTACAACAGTTCTCTCCACCCCTCTGAGCCTTAGTTTTCTCCTGTGCAAAATGGGGAAAATGTTTCCCTGAGTCATTCATTACAAGGACGAATAACATGATGGCTAGACATTTGTTAGGTACATCTGTGTTCCTTTTCTCTCTTCTTTATTCTTTTTGCCACACCAGACATGCAGCCAAGCAAAGAGTCTGAATGTAGTTGGTTCTTGATACTTGTGTGTCGCTTGATTACAAAGAGAAGTGGTTCTCAAAGTGGGGTTCCCTGGCCAGCAGCAGCAGCAGCACTTGGGAACATATTAGAAATAAATTCCCCACAACCTCTTTTGGAAGCTGTGCCCTTGGGATTCACCCACAGGTAGTCCTAGTGCTGGTTAGAGTTTGAGAACCTCTGAAGGTCATCTTCCTGTTGTGGCCGATACAGGGGTGGGCAATGTCCCCTGGGCTGTAAAAGACCCACGAAATTATTTGGTCTGGCCCTGCCAAGGCATTAGGAGTGAGTTATTTAAATGTTTGGCCAAATACAGCAGGCTAATTTTTAAGTTGATAATTTTGTATGGCCCGCAATTGATGTTATAAATATCCGAATGGCCCCTGGCAGAAAAAAGATTCCCCATCCCTAAAACTAGTTAAAGTCCCAGGAGGCGATTTTCATCTTGTGTTAGGTTTTCTTTAAAATGGAGAGTGGAATATGTGTCAAGCAGGTGAATTGTTCCCTGTTACCCATTGCAGAAAAGCCCCCGAGGTTAGCTTCCTGTGGGATTTGAGCTCAGCTATCTGGATGTCTTCACTGAACTGGGGCATTAACTTCTGTTCTTTCTCTGTCAATGCCAAGGACAGGATTTATCAACTATTGGATGCCACAGTGAATACTCAGCTCTGGGAGAGATGACATTACGATGTTTTGCTGTTATTTCTGATTATATATATTTTAATTTTATGTAAAGACAGAGCCATTTGCCTATGTTCATAACCACAGTGATTAAACATAACAGCTGGGCCCATTAACACATTTCTGCATATCATTGAAAATCTTGATTGATTACATATATATATGTATATATACATATATACATATATATATGTGTATATACTAGTGGCCCAGTGCACGAAATTCGTGCACGGGGGCGGGTGTCCCTCAGCCCGGCCTGCACCCTCTCCAATCTGGGACTCCTTGAAGGATGTCCTACTGCTGGTTTACAGGGATTGGGCCTAAACCAGCAGTCAGACATCCCTCTCACAATCCGGGACTGCTGGCTCTTAACCGCTCACCTGCCTGCCTGCCTGATTGCCCCTAACCACTCTGCCTGCAGGCCTGCTCACCCCCAACTGCTCCCCGTGCCAGCGTGCTCACCCCCAACTGCCCCCCCTGCTGGCCTGCTCACCCCCAACTGCCCCCCTGCTGGCCTGCTCACCCCAAACTGGCCCTGCCCCCCGCTGTCCTGATCACCCCCAACTGACCCCCCACTGACGGCCTGCTCACTGCTTGGTCCCCGTGACCGCCGGCCGGGCTGACAGGCCCAGACACTCCAGCCTCACCACTCGCCCCCCTCCACCCGCTGCCTGGCCGACAGGCCTGGACATTTCAGTGGCAGGGCTGAGGGGACTGGGTGCCGCCATCTTGTGGCTATGGGCACCACCATTTTTGTGATGGAGTGATGGTTAATTTGCATATTACTCTTTTATTAGATAGGATATATTTACATACCTCAGAAGGTCCCTATAACCAAGAGTACAGTCGCTGTGGCAGGCCTTTGTCAGGCTCGTTTCTCACACACCTTAACTCTTTTCTCATGCCTTTTTTCTGACTAACTGACACTAATAAATAGCTGTACCTACTGTGTGTAATGAGTGTTCTGTATGATTAACTATTCCTAAGACTTTTATGAGAATGCATCAATACTTGCCAGTGTACCTTCTGATGGCCACTAGGAGCTTTGAATTTTGCCTGCGTTTTGCTTTTGAAGAAACCCCTTTAATTAAAGTACAATAGATACTATATGCAGAATACATTCCTTAGGGCAGGACCAAAGGCTGGTAGAATTTCATTTCAATGAGTTTTAAGAAACATCAATTATGTGTAATAAATGCAATTTGATGAAGTAATAAGTAAAAATTGCTAATAAAGGTGAGAATATTAAGTGTAATACCTACTATATTTTGAGGGTTTACCATGTGCCAGGGAGTTGACTGATGTTACCTGCTTTGATTCTTATAAAAACACTATGAGGCATCAATACAGAGAAGGAACTGATGGTTGCCAGATAGAAGGGGGTTGGGTGAAAAAAGTGAAGGGATTAAGAAGTACGGATTGGCAGTTATACAATAGTGACGAGGATGTAAATTACAGCATAGGAAATCTATATATATAAAAGGCTAAGTGACTGACCGACCGTCCGTCTGACCGTCCAACTGACCGATGGGTCGGTACATATGATGCGCACTGGCAATTAAAAAATAAACGTTGACTTGTGCATGCGCGATATTTGTCCCCGTCTGACACTGGCCTCCCATTTAAATAGATTCGACAACAGTTTCCCGTGATGCCAGCATTTGCGATGACTATTAATAAACCACAAGGACAAACTCTAGACAGAGTAGGAATATTCCTACCTGAATCCATTTTTGGACATCGTCAGTTATATGTTGCTTTCTCTCAAGTTCAAAGAGCATGTGATGTTAAAATTGTAAATACTTCATCACAAGGAAAATTAGTCAAGCACTCTGAAAGTGTTTTTACTCTTAATGTTTGTATACAGGGAGATATTAGATAAGTTTAATCAATTTATCAGTCATTTTTTTTTAAAACCACTTTTTTGAGGTATGATTGGTATAAAAAACATTTTTCATAATGAATGTGTGACTTGATGAGTTTAGAGATAAGTATACATCTGTAAAACCATCACCTCATCTATGACATAAACGAATCTATCACCTGCAAAAGTTTCCTTCTGCCCTCTTCTTTATTACTGGCTTGTAATAGGAACTGTTAACATAAGATCTGCCCTCTTAGCAAATTCTAAAGTATACAATACAGGATTGTTAACTACAAGCACTTTGCTATTAGGCATGTCTTTAGGACTTACTCATTTTGTGTAACCAAAACTTTTCTTTTTTCTTTTTTTAAATTTATTGTTTAAGGTATTACAAATAGTATATATGTCTCCTTTTTTTTTTTTCCCATTGACCTCCCCCCGGCCTCCCTTACCTCCTGGTACTTGTTCCCCCCTCTCCCCCCAGTGTCTTGTGTCTATTGATTGTGCTTATATCCATACATACAAGTCCTTTGGTTGATCTCTTACCCCCCAACCCTCTCCTACATTTCCCCTGTAGTTTGACAGTCTGTTTGATGCTTCTTTGCCTCTATCTATTTTTGTTCAACAGTTTATAATGTTCTTTATATTCCATAAATGAGTGAGATCATGTGGCATTTATCTTTCACTGACTGGCCTATTTCACTTAGCATAATGCTCTCCAGTTCCATCCATGCTGTAGCATAATGCTCTCCAGTTCCATCCATGCTGTTGCAAGTGGTAAGAATTCCTTCTTTTTTACAGCAGCGTAGTATTCCATTGTGTAGATGTACCACAGTTTTCTGATCCAATCATCTGCTGATGGACACTTAGGCTGTTTCCAAATCTTAGCTATGGTGAATTGTGCTGCTATGAACATAGGGGTGCATATATCCTTTCTGATTGGTGTTTCTGGTTTCTTGGGATATATTCCTAGAAGTGGGATCACTGGGTCAAATGGCAGTTCCATTTTTAATTTTTTGAGGAAACTCCATACCGTTCTCCACAGTGGCTGCACTAGTCTGCATTCCCACCAGCACTGAATGAGGGTTCCTTTTTCTCGCATCCTCGCCAGCACTTGTCATTTGTTGATTTGTTGATGATAGCCATTCTGACAGGTGTGAGATGGTACCTCAATGTTGTTTTGATTTGAATCTCTCATATGATTAGTGACTTTGAGCATGTTTTCATATGTCTCTTGGCTTTCTGAATGTCCTCTTTCGAAAAATGTCTATTTAGGTCCTTTGCTCATTTTTTGATTGGGTTGTTTATCTTGCTTTTGTTAAGTTGTATGAGTTCCCTGTAAATGTTGGAGATTAAACCCTTATCGGAGATAACATTGGCAAATATATTCTCCCATGCAGTGGGCTTTCTTGTTGTTTTGTTGATGGTTTCTTTTGCTGTGCAGAAGCTTTTTATTTTGATGTAGTCCCATTTGTTTATTTTCTCTTTAGTTTCCATTGCCCTAGGAGCTGTATCAGGAAAGATATTGCTACAACAAATGTCTGCTATTTTGCTACCTATGGCTTCTAAGATTTTTATGGTTTCCCATCTTACATTTAAGTCCTTTATCCATTTTGAGTTTATTTTTGTGTATGGTATAAGTTGGTGGTCTAGTTTCATTTTTTTGCAAGTATCTGTCCAGTTTTCCCAACACCATTTATTGAAGAGACTGTCTTGACTCCATTGTATGCTCTTGCCTCCTTTGTCAAATATTAATTGAGCATACTGGCTTGTGTAGATTTCTGGTATATGTCTGTTCTTGTGGCTTTGTAGTATAGCTTGATATCTGGTACTGTGATCCCTCCAACAGTATTCTTTTTTCTTAAAATTGTGACAGCTACTTGGGGTCTTTTTTTTTTATTCCAGATGAATTTTTGGAGAATTTGTTCTAGGTCTTTAAAGTATGCCACTGGTATTTTAATGGGGATTGCGTTAAATTTATAGATTGCTTTGCGTAGAATGGACATTTTAATAATGTTGATTCTAGCAATCAATGAACATGGTATATTCTTCCATTTTTTCATGTCTTCCTCTATCTCCTTTTTTTTTTTTTTTTTTTTTAGCATCCTGAACTTTTCTAAGTACAGGTCCTTTGTCTCCTTGGTTAAATTTATTCCTAGGTATCTTAATTTTTTTGTTGTTGCAATGGTAAATGGGATTGCTTTTTAAATTTCTCTTTCTGTGAGTTCATTACTAGT
Organism: Plecotus auritus; assembly: GCF_963455305.1. Taxonomy (NCBI): domain Eukaryota; kingdom Metazoa; phylum Chordata; class Mammalia; order Chiroptera; family Vespertilionidae; genus Plecotus; species Plecotus auritus. The sequence goes on from NC_137777.1 coordinate 43,079,811, forward strand.
GTATAGAAAAGCCATAGACTTCTGGGTGTTAATTTTATATCCTGCTAAATTGCTGAATTCATTTATTAAGTCTAGTAGTTTTTTGATGGAGTCTTTGGTGTTTTCTATGTACAATATCATGTCATCTGCGAATAAGGACAGTTTTACTTCTTCTTTTCCAATTTGGATGTCTTTTATGTCTTCTTCTTGTCTGATAGCAATGGCTAGTACTTCCAGTACTATGTCAAACAGGAGTGGTGAGAGTGGGCATCCCTGTCTTGTTCCTGTTCTTAGGGGAAATGGTTTTAGTTTTTGCCCACTGAGTATGATGTTGGCTGTGGGTTTGTCATATATGGCTTTTATTATGTTGAGGTATGAGCCTTCTATTCTGACCTTGCTGAGAGTTTTTATCAAGAAAGGGTATTGGATTTTGTCAAATGCTTTTTCTGCATCAATGGATATGATTATATGGTTTTTATCTCTAAGTTTGTTTATGTGGTGTATCACATTTATTGATTTGTGGATATTGTACCATCCTTGCATCCCCAGAATAAATCCTACTTGATCATGGTGTATGATCTTTCTAATGTAATGCTGTATTCGATTTGCTAGAATTTTGTTGAGGATTTTGGTGTCTATGTTCATGAGGGATATTGGCCTGTAATTCTCTTTTTTTGTATTATCTTTATCTGGTTTTGGGATTAGGGTAATGCTGGCTTTGTAGGAAGAGCTTGGAAGTGCTCCTTCCTCTTGATTTTTTGGAATAGTCTGAGGAAGATAGGTTTTATTTCTTCTTTGAATTTTTGATAAAACTCCCCTGTGAAGCTGTCTGGTCCAGGGCTTTTGTTTGTTGGAAGTTTTTTTTTATTACTGGTTCAATTTCCTCCATAGTTATCGGCCTATTTAGATTTTTTGATTCCTCCTGTTTGAGTTTTGGAAGGTTGTATTTTTCTAGGAATATGTCCATTTCCTCCAGGTTGACCAGTTTGTTGAAGTAGAGTTGCTCATAGTATTTTTTTTTTATGATTCTTTGTATTTCTGTGGGGTCTGTTGTTATTTCACCTCTTTTGTTTCTGATTTTGTTTATTGGGTCCTCTCTCTTTGCTTCTTGGTGAGCCTGGCTAGAAGTTCATCAATCTTGTTTATCCTTTCAAAGAACCAGCTCTTGGTTTCATTGATCTTTTGTATTGTGTGTGTGTGTTTTTTTGTCTCTATGTCATTTATTTCCACTCTGATCTTTATTATTTCCTTCCTTCTGCTCACACTGGGCTTTTCTTGTTGCTCTCTAATTCTTCAAGTTTCAGAGTTAGATGGTTTATTGCCAGTTTTTCTTATTTTTTAATTTAATTTTATTTATTTTTAAAAATCTTTATTGTTCAGATTATTACAATTGTTCCTCTTTACCCCCCCCCCCCCCCATAGCTCCCCTCCACCGGGTTCCCACCCCACCCTCTGCCCTTACCCCCCACCCACTGTCCTCATCCATAGGTGTACGATTTTTGTCCAGTCTCTTCCCACACCCCCTATACCCCTTTCCCCCTGAGAATTGTCAGTCCCTCCCTTTCTATGCCCCTGATTCTATTATATTCACCAGTTTATTCTGTTCATCAGATTTTTTATTCAATTGATTTTTAGATTCACTTGTTGATATGTATTTGTTGTTCATAATTTTTATCTTTACCTTTTTCTTCTTCTTCCTCTTCTTAAAGAGTACCTTTCAGCCTTTCATATAATATTGGTTTGGTGGTGATGAATTCCTTTAGCTTTTTCTTATCTCTGAAGCTCTTTAGCTAACCTTCAATTCTGAATGATAGCTTTGCTGGGTAGAGTAATCTTGGTTGTAGGTTCTTGCTATTCATCACTTTGAATATTTCTTGCCACTCCCTTCTGGCCTGCATAGTTTCTGTTGAGAAATCAGCTGACAGTCGTATGGGTGCTCCCTTGTAGGTAACTGTTTTTCTCTTGCTGCTTTTAATATTCTCTCTTTGACTTTTGCTCTTGGCATTTTAATTATGATGTGTCTTGGTGTGGTCCTCTTTGGGTTCTTTTTGCTTGGGGTTCTGTGTGCTTCCTGGACTTGTAAGTCTATTTCTTTCACCAGGTGGGGGAAGTTTTCTGTCATTATTTCTTCAAATAGGTTTTCAGTATCTTGCTCTCTCTCTTCTTCTGGCACCCCCATAATTCTGATGTTGGTACTCTTGAAGTTGTCCCAGAAGCTCCTTATACTATCTTCATATTTTTGGATTCTTTTTTCTTTTTGCTTTTCCAGTTGCGTGTTTTTTGCTTCTTTGTATTTCAAATCTTTGACTTGATTCTTGCGATCCTCTAGTCTGCTTTTAGATCTCTGTATAATATTTTTTATTTCAGTCAGTGTATGCTTAATTTCTAGTGGTCCTTTTTCATATCCTCGAGGGTCTCACTAAATTTATCGGCCTTTTCTAGAAAACTCTTGAAAAACCTTATAACCATGGTTTTGAACTCTATTTCCAGTCGTTTGCTTTCCTCCATTTCTTTCATTTGTGACCTGTTTCTTTGAGTCCGCATTTTGGCTGCTTCCCTGAGTTGATAGAGTGGCTCTGTGTGCTAGGTCTCCTATAGGGCCCAGTGGGTTAGCCTCCCCAGTTACCTGAGGTGGACACTCTTGGTGCACCCCTTTGTGAGCTGTGTGCACAGTCTTGTTGTAGTTAAGCCTTGATTGTTGTTGGTATCACTGGGAGGAATTGACCTTCAAACCAATTGGCTGTGAGGATCAGCTGTGTCTATGCTGGGAGAACTTCTGTGCTGGAGACAACCTTATGAGATAAGACTTGCAAAAGCCTCTGTGCTCAGCTTGGATGGGGCGGAGTCTCAGGATGGAGCAGACAGCATTGGTTTCCCATCAGCCCTGCCCTAATAGGCCCCTGTGTCTCAGTGTCCTGTGGTAATTGCTGCAAGCACCTCTGAGAGAAAGCTGCCCTCGAGTTCCGCCAACTGCCAGAGAGTCCAGTTTCTCCTTGAATGAGTCTGGGTCCCCAGAGTCTCACCCGGAACTGGAGTTCAGTGCAGTCAGGAGCTTTTTTTTTTAAAATAAATCTTTATTGTTCAGATTATTACAGGTGTTCCTCTTTTTTTTCCCCCCCCATAGCTCCCTTCCACCTAATTCTCCACGCCCCCCATGCCCTTATCCCCTGCCACTGTCTTTATCCATAGGTGTAAGATTTTTGTCCAATCTCTGCCCACACCCTTCACATCCCCTTCCCCCTGAGAATTGTCCACTCCCTTTCTCTGTCCCTGATTTTATTATATTCACCAGTCCATTCTGTTCTTCAGATTTTTTATTCACTTGATTTTTAGATTCACTTGTCAATAGGTATGTATTTGTTGTCATTTTGTTGTTCATAATTTTTATCTTTACCTTTTTCTTCTTCTTCCTCTTCTTAAAGAACACCCTTCAGCATTTCATGTAATCCTGGCTTGGTGGTGATGAACTCCTTTAGATTTTTCTTGTCTGTGAAGCTCTTTATCTGACCTTCAGCACTGAGTGATAGCTTTGCTGGGTAGAGTAATCTTGGTTGTAGGTTCTTGCTGTTCATCACTTTGAATATTTCTTGCCACTCCCTTCTGGCCTGCATAGTTTCTGCCGAGAAATCAGCTGACAGTCGTATGGGTCCTCCCTTGTAGGTAACTAACCGTTTTTCTCTTGCTGCTTTCAAGATTCTCTCTTTGTCTTTTGCCCTTGGCATTTTAATTATGATGTGTCTTGGTGTGGTCCTCTTTGGATTCCTCTTGTATGGGGTTCTGTGCGCTTCCTGGACTTGTAAGTCTATTTCTTTCACCAGGTAGGGAAAGTTTTCTGATTTTATTTCTTCAAATAGGTTTTCAGTATATTGCTCTCTTCTTCTGGCACCCCAAAAATTCGGATGTTGGTACGCTTAAAGTTGTCCCAGAAGCTCCTTACACTATCTTCATATTTTTGGATTCTTTTTTCTTTTTTGTTTTTCTGGTTGGGTGTTTTTTGTTTCCTCATATTTCAGATCTTTGGTTTGATTCTTGGGGTACGTTGATCTACAGTTGAGTTTCTGTATATTCTTTATTTCAGACAGTGTATGCTTAATTTCTGACTGGTCCTTTTCCATTTTTTTGGCGTTCTCATTAAGATCCTTAAAGGTCTCACTAAGTTCCTCAGCAGTTTTTAGAAGATTCTTGAGTAACCTTATATAAATGTGGTTCTGAACTGTGTGTCATCCAGTAGTTTGCTTTCTTCCATTTCTTTCATTCATGACATGTTTCTTTGTCTCCGCATTTTGGCTGCTTCCCTGTGTTGATGGAGTGGCTTTGTGTGGCAGGTGACCTATAGGGGCCAGTAGCTCAGCCTCCCCAGTCACCTGAGGTGGACGCTCTTGGTACACCCGTTTGTGGGGTGAATGCAAAGTTTTGGTGTAGTTAAGCCTTGATTGCTGTTGGTGCACTGGGAGGAATTGACCTCCAGGCCAATTGGCCGTGAGGACCCACTGTGTCTATAATGGAAGAACTGCTGCGCTGGAGACACGCTTAGGGGGCAGGACTTGCTTCAGTGGGGCTTTGGTGCTCACTGAGTCTGCCTCTTGAATGTGTCACTTATGGGTGTGAGGAGTTGAAATCTGGTGTCTCCCAGTGATCACTAGGTACACTGGCTTCTGGATCTCAAATGGGGTGCAGGTCAGCTACTGTCTGAGGCCACCCAGCAGGAGCTACAGCGAGAACTACAGTTTTTCTCCTCTTTGCTTGGGGTTTGGAGGTTTTGGAGCTGTCTGACTCGGGCTGCAAGTTTGCTAGGTTAAGCTGCATTAGGGCAGGCCATTCATATGCTAAAGCCGCTGCTTGGAACTTGGGTGGGTTTGTAGGTTGTGTGGGGCGGGGTCTCAGTGTGTCACTAGGCTAGGGCGTGGCAAACAGCGATGGCTGCCAGTTAGCCGGCTCTGCGTCTCTGACCGTCTCCCCGTGTTTCGCGCCCCAGTGCAGTAAACAGTTATTCCTGCACGCAGCTCTGCAAGCAAGCCACCCTCACTTTCCGACCCAATGGCAGACAGTCCAGCTTCTCCCCTTAGGAGTTTGGGTCCTTCGCTTCTCCCCAGAAACTGGATTTCAGAGTAATCGGGGGCTTGTCTCCCTTCAGGTTGAAAAAAGCAATGCCTGCCGCCAGCCTGGATAGTGCGCCTCCGTACCTCAGCTTTTCAGCGCTTGTGCACGTCTCAATGCTCTTTTCTCTTTCCTTCTAGTCGTAGAACTTCCACTCAGCCAGCTTTCCTGTGGTTCTGGGTGATAGACGTTTTGTCTTTTAGCTGTAGTTTTGAAATTGTTGTGTGAGGCAGCAGTTTAGGTGTTTACCTACGCCGCCATCTTTGATCCTCCTCGCAGTCGGGAGCTTTTGTCTCCCGCTTGAGAAAGCCAGCCACGCACTCAGTTGCCAGTCCTCTCTGCGTGTGTGTCTCAGTACCTCTGCCTCCTGCAGCTCCTCTGAGTCTCAGTGTGCTTTTCTCTTTCCTTCTAGTAGTAGAATTTCTACTCAGCCAGCCTTCCTGTGGTTCTGGATGATGTCCGTTTTGTCTTTTAGTTGTAGTTTTGAAATTGTTGTGCGAGGCAGCAGTTTAGGTGTTTACCTATGCCGCCATCTTGGTTTCTCTCCTTGATGCTGTATTTTTGTCAAACGGGTTTTCTGCATCTATTAATAAGGTCATATGATTTTTGTCCTTCATTTTGTTTATGTGGTGTATCAAGTTAATTGATTTTCAGATATTGAACCAACCTTGCATCTTGGGAATAAATCCCCTTGATCATGGTGTATAATCTCTTTAATGTATTGTTGGATCTGGTTTGCTAATATTTTGTTGAGGATTTTTGCATCTATATTTACCAGGGATATCGGCCTATAATTTTCTTTCATTTCTTTGTCTGGTTTTGGTATCATAGCCTTGTAAAATGAGTTTAGGTCCCTCCCCTACTCTACAATTTTCTGTAACAATTTGAGAAGAATAAGTATTAATTCTTTGTGTGTTTGGTAAAAATTCACGTGTGAAGTCATCTGGTCCAGGGCTTTTGTTTGTTGGGAAGTTTTTGATTACTGACTAAATTTCATGAGCAGTTATTGATCTTTTCAGATTTTTTGTTTCTTCCTGAATGAACCTTGGAAAATTGTATATTTCTAGGAATTTATCGTTTTCTTACAGATTGTCCAGTGTTGGCATATATTGTTTGTAGTATTTTCTTATAATCCTTTGTATTTCTGTCAATGTCAGTTGTCCTCTTTCATTTTTTATTTTATTTATTTGGGCCATATCTATTTTTTTCTTGATGAGTCTAGCTAAGGGTTTATCAATTTTATTTTTCAAAAAACTGGTTCTTGGTTTCATTGATCTTTTCTATTTTTTTTAAGACTCTTTTATTTATTTCCACTTTGATCTTTATTTTTCTTCCCTTCTATTCACATGGGCTTTGTTCTTTTTCTAGGTCCTAGTGTAAGGTTAGATTGTTTATTCTCAAATCCCCCACTATTACTGTATTACTGTTGATCTTTCCCTTTATGTCCATAAATATTTGCTTGTTTCATGAGGTAGGCCTGTATTGCTATAAATTTCCCTATTAATACTTCCTTGGCTGTATCCCATAGATTTTGAGTCATTGTGTTTTCATTTTCATTTGTCTCAAGATATCTTTTGACTTGTTGTTTGATCTGGTTGTTAACCCATTCATTGTTCAGTAGCATGTTATTTAGCCTCCATGAGTTTGTGTGTTTTTTAGTTTTCTTCTTATAATTGACTAGAGGCCCGGTGCATGAAATTTGTGCGGGGGGGGTGGGGTCCCCCCTCAGCCCAGCCTGCACCCTCTCCAATCTGGGACCTCTCGGGTGATGTCCGACTGCCAGTTTAGGCCCGATCTCAGGGATCGGGCCTAAACCTGCAGTAGGGACATCCCTCTCACAATTCTGGACTGCTGGCTCCCAACTGCTCACCTGCCTGCCTGCCTGGTTGTCCCTCACTGCCTCTGCGTGCCAGCCTGATTGCCCCTAACTGCCCCCCCCCGACAGCCTGGTCACCCATAACTTCCCCTCGCTGCCGGCCAGGTCTCCCCCAACTGCCCCCTCCCTGCCAGCCTGGTCATTCCTAACTGCATCCCCCTGCCGGCCTGGTCACCCCCAAATGCCTCCCCACACTGGCCTAATTGCCCCTCACTGCCCCCCCCTGCCAGCCTAATCGCCCCTAACTGCCCCCACTGCTGGCCTGGTCCCCTCTAACTTCACCCCCCCACCACTGGCCTGGTCGCCCCCAACTACCCCCTTCTGCCAGCCTGGTCGCCCCTAACTGCCCCCCCACTGGCCTGGTTGCCCCCAACTGCCCCTCCCTGCTGGCCTGTCACCCCTCATGGACCCCCACTGGCCTGGTTGCTCCACGCAGCCTGCTGTTCAGTCATTTGGTCATCCCTTGCTAACCCCCCTGCTGACCTGCTTGTTCAGTCGTTTGGTCACCCCTCATTAATCCCCCAGCTGGCCTGGTGGTAGGCAGCCATCTTGTGAGGGCGTGAAGGTTAATTTGCATATTACCTCTTTATTATTTAGGCTTTTTAGTTTCATATCATGTGATCAGAGAAGATACTTAATATGATTAAAATCTTCTTAAATTCATTAAAACTTGTTTTGTGGCCTATCCTTGGTCTATCCTGGAAAATGTTCCATGTGCACTTGAGAAAAATGTATATTCTGCTGCTTTGGTGTGAAATGCCCTAAAAATATCAACTAAATCCATCTGGTCTAACGTGTCATGTAAGGCCACTGTTTCCTTGTTGATTTTCCATCTGGCTGCTGATCTATCCATTGATGTCAATGGAGCATTAAAATCCCCCACTATTGCTGCTATTACTGTATTACTGTTGATCTCTCCCTTTATGTCCATAAATATTTGTTTTATATACAGGGTATCCCTCCCAAAAAAATGAATACCCACTTTAACAGCTGATTCAATTACATTTTCAAAATGAAATATATTTTAATAAACACTGCCTTTATAATTATTCAAAGTGTGATCATGGTATCTCCCCTGCCGGGTAAGTATTATTCAAAGTGTGTATACAGTTTTTGGGGACACCCTGTTTTTAGGTGCTCCTACATTGGGTGTGTAAATGCTTATAAGATTTATATCCTCTTGTTGGATTGACCCCTTTATCATTATGAAATGCCCTTCTTTGCTTCTTGTTACAGTGTTTGTTTTAAAGTCTATTTTTTCTGATATAATACTGCTACCCCTGTGTGAGGTGAGGAAGGCCACCTGTGTGGAAAAGCATCTAGAATAAGTTCCAACCAGGCATTTGAGTTGGGTGGGGTGGGGTCTCAGGGAATCACCGCAGCAGGGCCAATGATGTTAGCCAAGTTAATGGAGAGCTCAGATTTGGCATCCACCTGCCACTACAGGCTGGGGATGGAGTGGTGGGATGATGGTGGTAACTCAACGAAGGAACATTGGCATCTGTCGGCACTTCTGTCCTGGAGAGAGTTGTCCCGATCCCTACCCTCCGGCGTCACCCTGAAGCCAGTAAATTCAGTTCCTTCTCATATGACCCTGATGCTTTTGTAGCTGCTGCCCCAGCACTAGAGCCCAGAGTGAGTGAGTTTGTGAGCGAGTGAGGCTGTGCTCAGGTTTTAAGACCGGAGGTGTCTAGATCTGCAGCAACCTCAGTCTCAGCCACAATCTCCTGTGGTTTTCACAACCAGATATTATGGAGGATCCTCCTCCTGGCACTGGAGCCTCGGGCAGAGTAGCCCAGTCTGGGGCTGAGACACCTCACTCCACAGGGGGTACCTCTGCAGCAAGATATCCCTCCTAATTCTTAAATCACCACACCATTGGGACCTGCCTGTTCCGCGTCTCTGCCCCTCCTGCTAGTCTCACTGTGACTTCTTCTATATATCCTTAGGTATAGGAATTCTGTTTAGCTAGTCCTCAGGTGGTTTTCAACAATGGTTGTTGTATAATCTAGATGTAATTTTGATGTGGTCATGGGAAGAAGTCAGCACAGTATTTACCTACTCCACCATCCTGACCGGAAGTTGATATATTGTACTCTTCACCAGAGTAAGTGAGCAACTTTATCAATCACTAGCTAAACAAAGCTCAGGCCCTCACTTTTGGGTTAATTCTACTAACAGTTTATCAACATCATATTTGGGATTCAAGAGAATACCAAGGAAATTTTTAAAACATAGATAAACTGTCAAAAGAACACCATATTTGGCCCTACCCGGTTTGGCTCAGTGGATAGAGCTTTGGCCTGTGGACTAAAGGGTACTGGTTAGATTCTGGTCAAGGGCACATGCCTGGGTTGTGGGCTCGATCCTCAGTAGGAGGCGTGCAGGAGGCAGCCAATCAATGATTCTCTCTCATCATTGATGTTTCTATCCTCTCTCCTTCTCCCTTCCTATCTGAAATCAATAAAAAAATATTTTTAAAAAAATGAAGAAAAGAACACCATATTTGTCTAAATCTTTTAGATGCTATGTGTAATTCCTAGGTTAATCCTAGAGATCAAGTGCAAACACACACACACACACACACACACACACACACATCCCAAATTAATTTATAATGTGCTTACTTCAAAATACCAAGATATCCTTGAAATGCTAAACTTTTGTTAATAATATTTAGTACTTTATAAGGTTCAAAAATAAATATCATAGATAAGTACATTATTAAAAGTCAAGAAATAGAAGGATTGTGAAGACATTAATTCAGATCTCCTAAAACTCCACTATAGTTATAGCAACCAAATGGCATTAAGGGACTGATGGTAATGGGCTCATTCAACCCACCATGTTACTTTGAATTTCACATTTTCTACTTTTTCATGGCTGCTTACTGTGTCAGTGTGGAATAATGCTAGCCAATATATGAAATAAAAAAGCACATTTAGAGGCAAATCAAAATAAATTTTTTAAATAATTTTTGGCTAAAGGATCTTGGGCAAGTCATTTAACTTTTATAGAATTTGTATAAGAATTTCATGAGATATCAATGTGAAAGTTCTTTGTAAAGCAAATGTCTCGTATTCTGTACCGAAAAGCACACATATCAAGAAGAAAGTCTGTGAGTGTGGTGGTTGGTTTTCACAGTGAGAAAGACTTCGCAGATCACCACTGAAGGAAGAACATCCTATGGCCTGTGGCCTTTATAAAGAGGCCTTTAGTGGGATTTCTATTTTTTAATGCGTTTGAGACACTTATAGGCATTTCATATATTTTCCTAGTTTCGTCAATTAGTAAAAGCTACCACGTACAAAGCAGTGACCAGATGCCAGGCACTGTACCAAGCACTTAATGTAAATGAGCTAATTTCCTCCTCACAAGCAGCCTGTGAGGTCAGTGCTGTGGTCACGCTCATTTGACAGAGAAAAAGCCAGGGGAACAGATTAGAGGAGGATGGACAATCAGGACTACAGCCAGAAGTCCATCCACCATTATGGCATTCAACCATATTCATTATGTTATATATATTTTTTGTTATTTTCTTCTATGTCCCATTAATCTGACTCCTATAGAGGTTGTTAGAGAATACTCAAGTACTTTCCAGTACTTTTGGAGTAAGAATGAAATGTTGAACCTTGTTCACAAGCCTCGGATAAGCAAACACAGGTCCGTGAACTGTTCCCGGGGAGGGGCAGACTCCATATGGAGTTGGAAAGTCGAGGCGACACAACTTCCCAGAGCATGAGAGAAGGGTGGCAGGTTGCACAGAGTGTGAGCGTGGGAGCCTACTCATCACGACTCTTAAAATAGTGATTGCATTAAATGGGCGTGCAGAATATTTTTCCAGATTCTTCCCAACCACACAGTCTTCCCCTGAGCTTTGGCTTCAACCATCGTGACGTGGGGTTTGGACATGAATCTGGAATCAATAATGTTTCTAGCACCCTGTGCTTTTCCCGCTTGCTCCAGAACAGTTTGTCCTGTGTTGCGTTCCTTTAGGATTTGCTAGGACAGTGGTCGGCAAACTCATTAGTCAACAGAGCAGCAAACCGCGGCTCGTCGTGAGCCGCGGTTTGCCGCTCTGTTGACTAATGAGTTTGCCGACCACTGTGCTAGAAGATTCATGGTTTAAGTTGATAAATCGTTTGGTAGCCAGAGGTGATCACTTTGTGCATTATTTACATGGAGATCTCAATATACTAGCCCTTGGCAGGAGTGACACACCTGGTAACTTCAAAGCACCCTGGCAGCTCCTGGGCAGCTGTCTGGAGGTCCTTTAATTATACCTCCGAGGCAGCTTGCCTAGCCCAGATCTGAGGGTGGCTTCAAAGGGCGCCCAGGGGCTGGAAGGTCTAGCGACAGCAGGTTCACGGAACTCTCATTGGCCTAAGCTTCCAGAAGTATGCTCAAGCCGTAGGGGCCACAGCAACGTATTAGTTTATTTGGGGCACAATGGTCCAAAATACTTGAGTTAATTGAAAAGTACCTATGCCAAAGGGAATTGACTCCAACTTTGAGTTTTCCTTAAAAACTTGAAACCCTTGCCCAGCTGGCGTGGCTCAGGGGGTTGAGCATCAGCCTATGAACAAGGAGGTCACGGTTTGATTCCCAGTCAGGACACATGTTCGATCCCCAGTAGAAGGCATGCGGGAGGCATCCGATTGATGATTCTCTCTCATCGTTGATGTTTTTATCTATCTCCTTCTCCCTTCCTTTCTGACTTCAATAAAAACATATTAAAAAAACAAAAGGAAAAAACTCGAAACCCTGGGTAGGGCACTAATCCAGTTAATGAAGGCAAGAACCAGAGCAGTGAATCTTATTTTGCAAAATTACATGGAAGGCCCACGATGAAAGAAATGTAGAAAGAAATAACCATGTAGTACAGCTACCTTCTACCACGTGGGTTCTTTGAGCCCCAATTCCCTCCCCCCATCATTTCTATTGTTAATTTCTCGGCAACTCTTTCTTTCAACAACACCACCAAAATTCCACATAACTCCAGACAGTAATTTATGCACAAAGGAGACACACCTACAACTTTTTAAATAACCAACTTCTTTTTTTTTATTAGAGCAAATACAGTTGTGAAAACTGTGCGTTATACATTTTGGTTTCAAGGATTATAAATAAAGGAACTCACAGGTAGGGAGTTCTTTTTTCACAGCAAGAAACTTTAAATAAACAAAGTCATGTTTTATTAAGTACACTGGCAGACTTCATGTGCTGTCCAAAATGTAGAGTACAGTATAACAACCCATTAGAAAGAGCCTTTCATGTAAAATACAGCTGTGCACATTTTAGAAAAATACCGACAATTTGGGCTTTGTTTTAAAAAAGCTTATAAATCATACATATATTTATAAATGGAACCAACATGCTTACTGTATAAACATATCCTTTCGTTATCTTGTTAACCCATTGTTTCAAAGCATTACACATTTTAAATAAACACTTAATAAGATTAAATATTTTATCTTTTTAAAAAAATCAGCTTTCCCAGCGTAAAGAGCTATGGGGTTAGGAAGGAGAAGTGAGAGTATTGAGAATGACACAGGAACTTAATCGTTTCTTGGGTAAAAACATACTTTCTAAATTTCAAAGTCAAAGCAAAATGTAAAAAATAAATATACAAGTTGTAATTTTCATTTGCTCTCTTTCCGCTTTCTTCCATGTTGGTCACACCCAGGATTCTCAACATATTGCACTTCTGCAAGAAACGCCACTGGGTTACTGCCCTGCAGGTGACCACGCACCCAGTTCACCCCTGTGCTAACACGTCAGTGGTCTCTTCTGCATTGAAAGGGTAGCAAATAAGGCCAAGAGAATCGGATTAAACCATGCAGATGGGGAAAATATTCAGGAATAGCTCCCTCTCCACAACGTCATGTTTCATAGAGATCTAATAGAAACCTTTCCTCCCCTGATTTCTTTTTAAATAATTACTTTGAGAAAGACCCTGTAGTTTCTCGAAGTAGGCATGCTTCTGAGTAATAAAGGATACATTATAAAACAGCAAAAAAAAAAAAAATCAGATTATGTCAGAATAACAAAGGACGGTGAAAGACAACTATTGAAACAAAAACGTCTAAGCCTTTAAGATGTGAAATAAAATTAAAAAAGGACTTTGAAAAAACATGAAAGGCATAAAATTGAGAAGCAGTGATTTTACAAAGCTTTATGCTCTACCTGAATGTCTTCAACAAAAATTTTCAGTTGGGAAAAAGAAAAATAAAGGGAAAGAGAAGAGCAGTTATTAATAGCATCTTGCTTAACTTTCATGGGAATTAACATAGCCACTGACAAGATTCTATTTGGTTGTAAAGTACGTCAGCAATGAAACTGAATCCTTTAAACACCGATTAATGCAACCCATGCAACATTCTGACTTCTTAGAATTCTGTTGTCTTTCAGTTTTTAGAATTTAGCACCTCCCGAGTGCATAAATAACGCATTGCAGTAACGTTAAAAATATTTAAAATTGAATTATTTCTTAGGAAGGTAGAATGCTTTCAAATTGCTAACTTTTAAAGATAAACAGCCTTTCACCAACCGTTTAGGAAGACTACGTGGCATTACAAAAATGCTGTATTGTTGTCAAAATCAACACATTTCCTCTAGACTTTTGTTGTTTCTTTCCCTTGAGATGCAACGTGTGTGTGTGTGTTTCATCCAGCCAGGACTGCACGTGGTAGGTGACCGTACATCATATTTAAATAAACAGCAAAAATAGTCGTGCACAAGCAAACGCAACGTTCTCTCCCAGAACGTTTGGGGGCGTGAAAGCAGCAGGTCATGGCGTAAGACTGCTGAGTGATGCTGCTGCCCAGTTCTCGGACCGAGACCGGAGCGGGCGTTGGAAAGGCGGCGGCAGCAACACAATCCTCCGGCCGCATTCCTCGGGTCGGGTCGTTTGTTTCCCCAGCTCCCTACTGCAAACGTCAGATGGTAAAATAGTAAGGCAGCTGTTGACTTCCATCAACAACCAAACACGCAGCTCCATACGTTTCCAGTTTAGTCACACTCCGCTAGGACAGATGGAGCAGCCAGTGCCAGGAACTCCGCCGGATGGGGCTGCTTCAGCAGATTTTAAAAAAGAAGGATTATTAAGTTTTGCGCTCCAACCCGCTGCCTGCTTCAGCTCCCAGAGGACCCCAAAGCCACACAGCACCCCCCCCCCCGCCCCTCCCCGGAACTGGACAGGGCCTCTGGTCGCATTTTCCAAGGTTCCTGTCTCTCGAGAGCCCATCCTAATTCCAAGCCTCCTTCCCTGGGTCTGAGTCTGACCGGGGTGTGCCATTTAAAGGGCTGATGACACCACTGGGCAGAGCTGTGGGCTAAGACGACTAGTTGTCATGACTCCGCCGAAGGGTCCAAACAGTTATATCACTGAGCAGCTATGTGGAACCACATTCAGGCGCAGCCAAAGTTAAAGTGAAGGACAATAGGTCGTTGTTGAAAAGAATGTGAATTTGCACATGGGACAGGAATGCTATGTTTTGGGGTTTGTAACAGAAATCAAGGCTAGTCTTACCTTTCCTAACTCCAATCAAGTTAGAAAGTGAACAAAAAGAATGGCCAACCCGATATTCAACAGCATGACAAGGACAATCATGACTGAATTAGGGCCCTGGAAATAAAACAGAACAGAACAAGCATAACTTTTCCATTTTAATATCAGTACACAAATCAGTTCACAAAAGCAATTACTAAAAATATAAAAATACTCAACACAGTTGTGGTAAAGGAGGCATGAATAATGATAGCAGTTACAAAAGGTGTAAACTAAAAATAGCAATGCCGTATTTAGACGGAGCCATCTCTGAACTTTCACTTAAAAACGAATCCTGCCTTGATTGACTCTAAACTAGGACTTAAAAAAACAACCTGCTACCTTCACCTGGAAACACTGAGCCGCCGTCTGGGTGAGACACAGGTCCCCTAACCAGGTTAGGAACCGCTGTGGGTTGGACAGGCCCTTGTGCAGGTGCAATCCGGACGAGGAAGAGTGATTTCCTCAGAAAGGCAGTTGGCATGTGGGAGGCAAACCTGTAGGACAGGGAGGCCTCCCAGGAAAAACGTTGGGAAAACTCAAAATAAGGTTCTCTCTTGCCTTCTCTGGGCGTCTTTTTTTGGACACCACCCCTTCCTTACAAGTGGGAAGCTGAACACTTTCAGAAATTATTTTACAGGTCTAAGTTTGTTGTTCCTCTGCTCATAATCCTAACCTTTCAGAGGTCAAGCTATCCTGGAGAAATTGCAGAATCCTAGTTTGATAAATACTGCTGTAATAAATACCTCACAGCCCACGGAGCCCAAACTGGGTTGGCTTGTTTGAAAACAAACCAGTTCTGGCTGGTGTGGCTCAGTTGGTTGGGTGTCATCCTGGGCACCGAATGGTTGCTGGTTCAATTCCTGGTCAGGGCACATGCCCGGGTTGTAGGCTCGATCCCTGGTAGGGGGCATATGGGAGGGAGCTGATCTCGATGTTGTTTATGCTCTCACATCGATGTTTCTCTCTCTCTCTCTCTCTCTCTCTCTCTCTCTCTCTCTCTCTCTCTCTCTCTCTCAAAATCAATAAGAAAACAAAAACCCCCCAAACAAAAACCAGGCTTATATGACCCACCTTTTCAGATCTGCCCAAGCTTGGCCTTGTTGATTACAAAGACATGATCTTGGTATTTACTATTAAAATAGTATCTTATTCTCTCTTAAATATATTTTTATTTCAGAGAGAAAAGGAGAGGGAGAGACAGAAACATCAATGATGAGAATCATTGATTGGCTGCCTCCTGCATGCCCCCGACTGGGGATGGAGCCCAAAACCCAGGCATGTGCCCTGCCTGGGAATTGAACCGTGACCTCCTGGTTCATAGGCCAATGCTCAACCACTGAGCCACACCAGCCAGGCTAGTATTGCATTCTTAAATAGCATTAGAAGTGTTCTAAAACTGGTCTCATGACTTAGGTGGGGAGGAAGTTTTGTTCTTAAACATGAGAAAACAGTTGTACTATGTTTGACTACCCAGCGAGACCACAATGAAACTTAGTCCTCAAATGTCTTGTCGTAATTATGAGGGGTTTGGGGTAAGTTTGGAACTGCCGTTGGTCCAGTGCTCCTCTTGCAGGGTGTAGGGCTTAGGTCACACACCCTTCAAGGAGGGCTCCTCCCTGCAGGAGGTCAGGGTGCGTGCGCCATTTTCCTCTATTCTAATGCCTCACGCTTTATTGTCATCTTTGTTAACTGCTGTCGTCCCTCCCAGATTGAGGTCCGCAGCAGCAGGACCTTGCCTTGTTCACCGCTGTGCACCCACACATAGGGTTGCCCGATTCAGTCAGGCAGCCAGTGTTCAATGAAAACCTACCATCTTCTGTCACTTTTCCAGGTGACATGGATGTGGTGAGCAGACTAACGCATGGCATTAAAAGAACAGGGTGGCTAGTAAAATCTGGGTGGTGAAAAGGAGGAAGTAAAAATGGGTGCCCTTGCCATAGGTAGTGTTAGTTCCTAAACCCTAAGGAAATGACAGAAAAAAGAAAACACCGACTGCAGGTCTTCCCATGCCAGGACTGGGCCAAGATGCCTGTGTCGATTATTTTTAAAAATTCTTCACAAGGGATTATTAGTTCCATTTCACGGAGCTGAGAGAGTGTGTTTCCCAAGGTGAACTCAGCCTGTTTGGAAAAGTTAGAACTAGAATTCAATTTTGGTCTGCTTCCGCCAGTGCTCATGTCCTTTTTCTCTGCGTCCCTATGAAAGCCACAGGCCTCAGTTTAAAAAGAATGACTTCCCATCACCTGCTTTAAAGTGGTATTTTCATCTATACCCTATGCTGCTAATATCAGAAAAACATCAGACTTTGGGAAGGACCCGTGTTTCTGTTAGAATACTTGTGTTGTAATTGACTAAGAGAGGACTAACCCAGGCAACTTCTCGATCAAGGTGAACCTAGACCATATCAGGTGGGAAGCTCTTATGACCCAGGAGATAATTCAGATGATGTTTTAATATCACAACAGCATGGAGATTAAGGAAATGCTATGTATACCACCAACTTGATTAGATTTTGCTCACAAATGTGTTACCCATTTTGGAATCGTTTCCACTCTCTGGGGTCAGCGGATTTAATTCCCAACCCCAAAGATAGGGATATGAAAGAAGATGAGGACATTTTTCTATTGAACATATATTTATCCTGTAATATGTTCTAATAGACACACCCACTTATCCTACCATTTATAGTGCCCTCTTTAAGGATGACTCAGTAAAACCAGCAACAAAAGGTTCAACCTGCAACCAGGTGAAAAGTGAGTTCTGGGACGCTGTGTCTGAGAGGCAGATGTCAGGATGCGAGCTCTGTGTTCATCAGGGTGCAAAGCTTTAAGGTGAAGTTCCATAAATATGACTGGTGGCCAGTTGTAGCTTAAAATAGCAAAATGGAAAAAAAAATCAGTCTTGCTTTTCAAGACTGACTGGGACAGGTGTCTTGAAGGAAGCTGTTTCAGGGCAAAGTGCAAGTCTTGATTGGAAGAAAACTTCAGGCAGTTACAAAGTAAAGTGCCAGAAGTCGGAATGTGGGGAGGTGGGCTAACGCAAGAAATCAATATCCGCCCCCCCCCCCTTTTCTTTCTTTAAGAGACTATCCGTTCATTTAAAATGGTGAGGATTTTCCTGCTAGAGAGTACAGTTTATTAACGTTAAATGGAAAACTTCTCCAAAAACAGAAAGACCAAAGCTTAGTTTAGTATTAACAGCAAATTTTAATTATATGGATTGACTTCTTTATGTGTGTGTATGTGTGTGGCCTGACAAGTTTTTCAAACACGTTTTTCAATAGTTCAAAAGAATGACAGGTAAATCTCAAAATGAACTTGGAAGCCGATCAGAGGAACGGCTGGGAAAAAGGGCAGGCAGTTTCCAGAAGGGGTCGAGATTCTTAATTAGAAGAACCCCTCACCATTCTAGCTGACAAGGCTCTACAGATGCTTCTACTGACCCCTACCCAAGTTGCCAGGTTGCAAAATCCTCAAAATATTGTGGTATCACGTGAGTCTACATGCAACCCCTGTCCACAGGGGCCACAAATTTCATCAGGGGGTTACAGAGTAATCCCTGCCATGGCTCCCCCTCTCAGATTCAAGTAATTCATTTGCTCTCAGTGATCAGCCTGTGTCCCAGAAGATTTTATAGATTTCTAGGGGTTCAATCGCCAGGGTGATCCTGAGGGTGATCAGAGAATACTGGAGGACAGCAGGTTCTCGAATAGGTTTTGTTCAACATGGTTTCATTATAAGATGGAGGAGAAAAAAACAAAAAAACAATTCCCGGCCAGGGCCACTGTCTGCGTGGGTTTTCTCCTACATCCCAATGGTGCGCTCATGAATGCATTGTTGTGTCTCCACTGTCCCTATGACGGAAGGTCATCCTGTCCAGGGTGGGTCCCGCCTTGTGCCTTGAGCTGCTGGGACAGGCTCCCGCCACCCACAACCCTGAACTGGAATGAGTAGGTTGGAAAAGAATGATAGTACTTGTTTTTATTTATCTTTCTTACGTATGTATGTAGCTCACATTTATCTCAGTGTTGAATATTAGAGGTGTTTTGGGTCTTTATTTAGAAGTTTGGTGATGGTTTTGTGACCAGAAAAATGCTGGAACTTAGCTCTTGCTTTTCTCAATTAGCCTGTGGTGAATTGGTTTCGTTACCTGTCATTTCACTTAAAGTGGCCATTTCCAAGAACCTATCTGCGTACTGATGACGTTAAGTGGGGACTTACTGTATTTATCAACTATTCATGCTTCAGCTAGTTCCGTGTTGAAGCAAATCTAATAATAGTTTTTGAGCACTCACAATGTGCCAGGTACCAGGCTAAGAACTTTATAAGTATTAGCTCATTTAATCTTCACAACAACTCTATGATAGAGGATGAAGAAACCAAGTCACCGAACAGTTAGGAAACTTGCCTCGGGTCACACAGCAGGGACTTGAACCTAGGGCATTTGGTAGCACAGTTCACACCCTCAGCCACTAGCCTATCCTGTCTCCATAAGCTGGTTGGAATTCTAGAGCTGGTTTGGTGAGCCACCCTACACAGGGCGATTCTGACTCACACCGGATCTGCCAGCTGCCCACAGAGAGCACTGGCTGATTCAGTGTTGTTTTCCCTCAAATGTCTGCTTTAGTGTGAATGTTCCTTTAGGGTGAATGTTCCTATGAATTTCCAAGTTGTTATTTTATCAATCTCTTACTTATACAGTGTCTTCTAATCTCAAAATTGTATTAAATTGTAGTACTCCCCAGTTTTATTATTTATTATTTATTAATACTCACCTGAGGATATTTTTCTACTGATCTTTTAGAGAGAGTGGGAGAGAGGGAAGGACAGAGAGAAACACTGATATGAGAGAAACACCATCAATTGGTTGCCTCTTGCACATGGCCTGGGCTGGGGAGGAGCCTGCAACTGAGGTATGTGCCCTTGACCGGAATCGAACCCGGGAGCCTTTGGTCTGCAGGCCAACACTCTATCCACTGAGCAAAACTGGCTAGGGCCTCCCTGGTTTTAAAAGTTGTTTATTGACTAACGTGAGGGTAATTTTGTCACTTCCTACATCTCTGTGAAGAAAACAGTGATCAGGGTGTGAAAGGCAGCTTTTGATTATTATGAGAAAGAGAAGGTTGTTAAAATCTTCCCACGAAGGTGCCACGTCAATCCTGACTTCGGTGCCCATGGCAGACAGAGGTGAGAGCTGCTCTGCCTCCTTGGGGTGTGGAAGGGAACCTGGGAGACCAACCTACTGAGCTGGGAGATGCTTGGCTAACTCCAAGAATCACACAATTCCGCACATAAGTCAGATGCTTTTTCTAAACAAGGAGACTATAAAGTTTATAAGGAACTATTACAGATAGGAGCTAGGGAACTCACCCAATTGTAAGACACCAGGGCATATGCTTCCCCTGGGTCAGTTCTGGAAGTCAACTGAACCCCACTACTGGGAACCCAAAGCTACAGATATAGGGCTTGGCAGTGTTTGAATTTCCCCCTTGTAAATCAGGCAAACTAATACCAATATAAATGTGAGGTTTTATTAATCTGTGGATAAAAATTCTGAAAGCCTAATGAGAAGTGAATTATTACATTTAACAACTTCAGTAGTGATATCATGTATATTATAGATATAATATCAGGATACTGATATATCAATGTTAAAAACTAAAAAAAAGAATGCTTATTGAATAGTCAGAGTCTCAAAGTTATTCTGTTTTGAAACCATCTATCCTTATGGGGACTGACTCTCAGAAAGATAATTCAGTTAATCTGATTAATATATATACTTAATTAAAAAGATGAGAATTTGAAAAAAAGGGTGGGAACCAGTGTTTACAGATATTAGCAAAGTCAACAAACCTAAGAAGTTTCAAACATAAGTTAATTAAAAAAATGAATTTCAATTGTTTAAACCTGTGAATACATTAAACAGACAAAAGAAACTGGTGATTGTATTATATTCTTGTTTGCTAAAATACTAACCCACACCTTTATGCAAATATGTCTCTGAAATTACTAGTAAACATTGGGTTGGCTGTGGCTTCTACCATAAGCTAAACATGCAACACCTCTGTTCCAAAGGCATATGAATAGGTTGGTCAACTGTCTATCAGAAAATACTCTGCTTCAGATTTTATAAATTCTATAGAATTTGATAAAATCCAAATTCCAGTTATCATTAAATCAAACTCATTTGATTGAGGATACATGTATTAATAACTGAAAGCTAACTCGTTGAATAACAAAAACTTAGCTTCTCAAGGCTGATGATAAAACCAGCATCTACCAGAAATATGAAATGCCAGGAGCACTAACACTCTGAGGGGTTAGAAGACCAAAGTCGTCATCTTAAACAGTTGCAACCTGGCTTTAATTAAGTAAAATCCAAACAAACTATTTATGAGAATAATTCACAATTGCTAGAAAAGATGTTCTTTTGTCTAAATGTACTGACTGTTTTGGGGAGTCAAAAGGTGGGCTAAGAACTTAGCAAATGGTGGTGGAACACTCTTCTTAGCTGGAGCTCTGAGCTTTGTGGCCATCGGGGCGTCAGCTTTTGTTCTGGACTGCATGTTTGTGTCCCTCCAGAATTCAGATGTTGACACCCTACCCACCAATGTACTGTGGTGGTATTTGGAGATGGGGGTCTTTGGGAGGTAGTTAGGTTATGAGGGCAGAGCCCTCCTGATGGGTTAGTGCCTTATAAAAACGAGGCAGAGAGAGCTTGCTTTCTCTCTCTCCCTCAGCTGGGTGAGGACACAGGGAGAAGATGGCCTATGAACCAGTATGTGGGTTCTCACCAGACACCAAATCTCCGGGGACTTGACCTTGGAACTCCCCACCCAATCTGTGGTATTTCTGGGAGAGCAGTCCCAACTAAGACACCTACCAGGAGTGATGCGGTCCCAGCCGGTCGTGTTTTCACCTACCTGAAGGATGTCTAAGGTGGGTGGGTGGCTGGCTGGCTGAACATGGAGGAATTTCTGTCCAGAAAGCTTTTTCCTGTCTCCAGCTACACACGGGCTCAGCTCTACTCTAAACAGCCCTATGTGTGTCAAGACTTTTGCGAGCCTAGCTGCCATCAAGGTGCAAGTCACCCCATGCTGCTCCCCAAAAGAACCAGAGTGCGGAAAGGAGGGGAAAACACATCTCAGACAACTTACTGAATTGGCTTCTTTTTCCGAAGTAGGGCACGAATCGTTGCTTGCTGGATTCTTTGGTATAGCAAGTTCAGACTTCTTAGCTTTTGGCTCAGCTTTGCTTTCTTTGGCAACTGGTTTTGTCACAGACTTAGGGGGACTCCACTTGTTGGGTGTCGGCTTGTGCACCAGCGCCGAGGAAGAGTGGCCGGATCCTTCATCTTCCCGCACATCTTCCGAAGGGTGCTTGGTGGGGGCGTTCAGTTTCACGTAGTAGCCGTGGTACTGAGAGTGCAGCTCCCCGTTACTGGGGTTGGGGACATGGTGGCGGCCAGAGTACTTGGACTGGGGCACGGCGGCTCCCATCTCCTTCGAGGGAGCCTTTGACATCAGGGGCTTGTTGACGATGGCCGTCACCTGCTCATCAGCCACACTCCTTTTGTCACGGTTGAGTCTGGCCCCTGAGCTGGGGTTCTGCTTCCTCATGGGCTGGGGGGAAGGCTGGGGAGAGTGGCTTTGTCTGGGATGTGTCTCAGGAGTGCTCGGGGGTGTCGTGCCTTTGCGATAAAAATGAGGAGATTCCTTTGGTGAAGGTGGCTTTTCCGGTACCTTTTCTTCTGGATTTTCTTTAGCATCAACACCTTCCTGAAATCTCTGTTTGATATAATCTGGGCCTGGCGGGGAAAAGTGACAACAGAAAGGAAGGTGATAAAAATAAGGCATAAAGGTTTCATCCTCATAGTATGCATCTACAGCAGGTCCCCAAAAAACGTGGTTTCGTTCAATGCCGATGAGATGCCCTAGGAACTTATATCAATTAGCCAGTGGGAAAACTGGTTTCATTACAAGTCATTTCACTTAAAGTAATAGAACCTATGGATGAAGTTAAGTGAGGACTCAGCAAACATGCAGTAAGTCAGCTTAACCTTTCTTCTTTTTCTCTTAAATGTACTTTTGAGGCTTTGACTAAGCACAAGCACATTTCATTCCCCAAAAGGTTACCTATTGCTGAAAATGTGTTTTTTACATTAACATATGTGGTATTTATACTATTCTGATGGTCATAAAAGTGAAACCATTGTGACTTCCTTAATAAGTGCACTGGCCCTGCCTACTCACAGAACACGGAGGCAGAATTCACGTTGAGGGAGCCCTGCTGACCACACCATAGGGATCTGCACATTCAAATTGGGTGGCATAACTACAACACAGATCTTACACTCATGTCAGTGAAATGGACTCATGCTCAATATGTAATAAATTACACTGTATGAGGCGAACCTACAGATTATATATCTATTGTGTTAATCCTCAACTTGATATTTTTTTCCATTGATTTTTCAGAGAGTGGGAGGGAAGGGAGGAGAGAGAAACGTAAATGTGAAAGACACATGGATTGGTTGCCTCCTGGACCGGGGCCAGGGAACGAACCCGAGATCCTTTGGTGCGCAGGCCAACGCTCTACCACTGGCCACAGGGACCAGGGCAACCTATTTCTAAGGATCCTCCTTCTAAGGATCATTTCAAGTTCCTCGTTCAGAGCCACGTCTGTGGTTTAGGTTGCACTTGACGAAAGAACTCGCACACAGTCCTTCCCAGCATGGGCTTGCACTGCAGGCATCAAAGTCAAGACAGGGCAGTTGTCTTTGGCCCTCAGGTCTCAGGATGGTTTATAACAATCCCATGTTATTTTTATCAATGGGAATCCTTTCATTCAAAAAAGGGACTCTGGTGCATTGTTATTTTATATGGGAGATCTCGGGAGGGAGGGGAGGGAGTGAGGAGTAGAGACACAGGAAGTGCAGCACAAGATGGTACCAGTCAATGAGCGTTTAAGGATGCCAGTGGTTCAGGCAGGGGGCACTGCTGGGGCTCTCAGGGACAGCGCTCCAAGGAAGTTTCCTCCTGCTAGGGACTTCGCCTCCCAGCCCCTCTCCTAGAACCAGGTCATGCACATCCTCTGGCCACCACTCCACCATCGGCCACTTTTCACGTCACCAGGTAAAGCCAAGGTCACACAGTGCAGTTGGTCCTCTGTTCTGCACGTGGGCAGGAGCGGACAATGTCATCTCTCCTGTGTACACGGGAGAAACCACCCCACCAATTGCTGACAGGACTTGACCAGCTCTTGTCAACTGCACGGCATGCATTTTCCTTTTGCCCCCCCACAACCCTGAGGGGCCGAAAATCAATTATCCTCATTGTTAAAAAGACATGCTGCCTGTTTACACTTGCAATTGCTCTTCCCTTGGTGGTCTGAGTAATAATTTGTTAGGAGACTGCTATTTATTATACAAGGTATTTTCCCTGCTATTTATTATACAAGGTGTTTTCCCTGCTATTTATTATACAAGGTATTTTCCCAAATTCCAAGCCTCATCAAACTCTTAGGAAGCAGGCATTATATCGACTTTACTGATGTGGAAACAGCTGTAGCAGCGGAAAAACCAAATGTCACAGAGCTATGTATCCTTAAGATGAGATAGAATACAATGTATAAGGTAATGTTTTAAGCCCATAAATGAGAATTCCTAAGGACCCACAATTATAATTGTATTCCAGGCAAAAACATAATAGCATTATCCCACCTCCCATCCTCCAAAGACAAATCCACCCTGGGGGGTTCGGATTTCCTGGTCTGTGTGGCCCAGTGGTAGAGCGTTGACCTGTGCACCAAAGGGTCTCGGGTTCGTTCCCTGGCCCCAGTCCAGGAGGCAACCAATCCATGTGTCTCTCACATCGATGTTTCTCTCTCCCCCGTTCCGTCCTTTCATGATCACATGTCAACAGTGGTGGTGTTTTTTCTAAATTCAGTATAAGCACCCTCTTTTTAAAAGTTGGCAGTTTTCTTTTAAAAATAAATTGTTGACACAGAGAAAGGCCTCTTGGGTGAGTGAAGAAAAAGGAGAAACTGCAGTTTCTTTTCTGAATTTGTTCTTGGTGCTGTGACAGGGACATAGCACCCTGAGGGCTGGGCTTCACCCGCAGGCTGGCCCTGGGGTTCAGAACCCATTCGGGTCACTTCCATTGGCTGTCCACAGAGGGGCCCCTCTTCCTCCGATTGTGGAATTGTTTTTACAGAGCCTCTCTCCTGTCAAAGCAGCTGCCCACCAAGTGAGAGCTGACAGCAAGGAGGAGACAGAGGAAACACTAACAGCGACAAGAGACCGATTATTTGGAGGGGGGGGGGACCTCAAAGTAATTCAGTCATCATGGGTCCAAGGAAAATAACTTTTTTAAAGTCAGCACTTCAGGGAATATGCTTTAGTTATCTGGAAAAAGAGCATGAAGCTATCTTAAATACAAAGCACATTTTTAAATGCTTTTTGTAAATACGACTCTCTGTACTTTTTTTAAAATAAATTTTTATTGATTTCAGAGAGGAAGGGAGAGGGAGAGAGAGAGAAATGTCAATGATGAGAATCATTAATCGGCTGCCTCCTGGATACCCCACACTGGGGAATCGAGCTCGCAACCCGAGCATATGCCCTGATGGGAATCGAACCATGACCTCCTGGTTCATAGATCGATGTTCAACCACTGAGCCGCACTGGCTGGGCTCTCCCTACTTCTTCACTTATGCTCCCATTAATAGGCCAAGTTGGCAATACTCTGGCCACCGGAGGGAGGAATATGTGTTAATGGATTTATGAAGCTATCGTTTGGACTCCATTGAACATAACTCATTACGTTTATTAACCAGTCTACTCCCTTAGATCTGTAGAAATCTGATTTGTTGCTTCTTTTGACATACTTTTTCTGTTCTAAATGTGTTAGGAAAGGCATTTCTTTTGCAATTGCTTGTGACACTCTCCTAAGACGCCGTTTTCAGGCATATTCATGTGGATTTCTCTATAGGGCTTCCAGTGAAATTAAAAATCTGTTGCGTTCCAAGAATTTAC
The DNA here is from genome assembly GCF_963455305.1 of Plecotus auritus. Lineage (NCBI taxonomy): Eukaryota > Metazoa > Chordata > Mammalia > Chiroptera > Vespertilionidae > Plecotus > Plecotus auritus. Next base: position 43,105,349 of record NC_137777.1, read on the forward strand.
TAGAAGGATGGAAGTACACTCTAGCACAGGCTGTCCGATTTGAAAGGGTCCTAGCATTACTATGCATTGAACGTAGCTGGGTCAGGGACTCCATGTCCTCCACAGCTCTGGCTCCAGAGCTGCCGCCTCAGAGACACCTGGGGTACGACTCCCGGAGACTTAGATTTCATGAGGATGAAGAGAAGCCTAGAAATCTTGAGGTTTAACAAGTATTTCAGGAGGTTCTAACGGATCCAGCCACAGGCGCTTGAAAGCAGCAAGAAAACATGGTGACCAGTGGTGGTCCTCGCTCCAGCCCTGCTGGCAATGATTCCAGTGATGCCGTCATATGGGGCCTGGGCTCTGATTGAGGATATACAGTTAAAATTTCCAGAATAAGATCAAATGCATTAGAAACAAGACATTTAATATAAGGCAGAGGACAGATGTTGTTCCTGGACTACCTTCTTGGAAGGCACACGTTGTGTCTGCTACTTGTCTGATGTAGGAATGCATGTCAGCCTCGCCAGGCCAGCGTGAAGCTGATGAGATACAGCAGTTCATGAGAAAGACTTGTCAGAACAGTGCCACGGAGGAAAAGGATGGCGAGTGCACAAGGCGTTTTCATCTGTTTTCACTGACAGGATCTATGAATCTTAAGGGGTTTATCCCTGGAGGATTCCTTTGGGAATCAGGTCACATGCTCACTGACATACCACACAATGTGAACCAAGAACATTCAGAAAATGCCATTCAGCACCAGTGAAAGGTTACTGGCTGCAGTGGGCAGGAAGGCTCTGAACAGCGATGGCAGATGGTAACAGCAGGGTACCCAGCTGGTTCTCACAGGTGAGCTTTGGGGGGCTGGCCATGGGCAGAAGCAGCACCATGAAGATTCCCCCAAAACAAATGTCTGCAAGGGCAGTGCTTGGGAGCAGAGGCTCTGTAGCATCAGCAGAAGTCATGACATGGAGACTGCCTTTCAGCAAAGCAGAACCACATGGAACAATTCTAAAAAGAAGACAGGGCTGGCAGGAGAACCACTTTTACCTGCAATGTGGGAAGAAAACCACTTTCCTACAGGACTTCAATCCCGTCTCTGACAAGACGGCCGTGTCTGAACACAGCCACAGCAGTCTTGTCTGAGGGACGTCCATTTCTGTCCCTTGCACATGGCTGGCACTCAATACACAGCTGTGAAACTGAATGAATAAGTGGTAAGAATAACCAGAAAAACCATGAATTATTCATTACATATCAACTAGTAGATTATTCCATTTCCCATTTTCTATGAAATAGTTGGTTCAGATTTTGGCAAGTGAGTTGAGAGAAGTCGTCTATTCCAGAATGCTTCTCTTGTCTTAACCATAAAATTTACATATTAATGACAGGCATAGGAAATTACATGATGAATATGTGCTTTATCTCTAAAGATTTCTTTTAAATTTTTATTGAATTTATTGGGGTGCCATTGGTTAATAAAATTATATAGGTTTCAGGTGTGCAGTTCTAGAATGCAGCATTTGTATATTGTATTGTGCGTTCACGAAGTCAGGTCTCCATCCATCACTATTTATCCCCCCTTAACTCTCTTCTAACGTCCCCTTTCCCTCTAGTAATCACCATACTATTGTCTGAGTTGTTTTTTCCCCCCTTAATCTCTTCACCTTTTTCACCCAGTCCCTTCTTATCATTATGTCCTATCTATTTCATTGGTAATTTATTTTGTTCATTAGATTTCACATATAAGTGAAATCATATGGTGCTTGTCTTTCTCTGACTGGCTTATTTCTCTTAGCATAATACTCTCCACGTCCATCTATGCTGTTGAGACCCCATGCTTCTCAGAGGGAATCCCTTCCGAATCTCAGGGGCTGCCTGTGGGAGGGGGGGTCAGCCCTTTTTGTGCTTCCATCCTTTTTATCAGTCTCAATGTGGTTTCAATCTTTGCTTGTAAGACTTCTCTTCAGCAAAAGGTAAGATTTCCTTCTTTTTTATGGCCAAGTAATATTACATTGTGTAAATAAATGTACCACAGCTTTATTAATCCACTCATCTAAGGATGGGTACTTGGGCTGCTTCCAAATCTTGGCTATTGTAAATAATGAATACAGGAGTGCATATATAGTGTTCTTTTGAACTAGTGTTTCGGGTTTCTGTGGATATATTTACAGAAGTGGAGTCACTGGGTCATAAGGCAGTTCTGTTTTGAATTTTTCGAGTTGGTTCCATACTGCTTTACACAATGGCTGCATTAATTTCCTTTCCCACCAACAATGCATAAGGGTTCCCTTTTTTCCACATCCTCACCAATACTTGTTTTTTGTTGTTTTATTGATGATATAGCCATTCTGACAGGGGTGAGGTGATATCTCATTGTGATTTTAACTGGTGATTAGAGATGTTAAATATCTTTTCATGTCTATTGGCCATTTGTATGTCCTCTTTGGAGGCTGACTGTACTCTGGAAGTATTCAAATTGCATGAGGTAGGTTCTCAGTGAGTCGCCAGGTAGAGGTGAGTGGTGTTCACTAGGTTGATACAGTTTCAAACTCTGTGTCCTTGCTGGGCCTGAGGCCATTCAGCAAAGTCCCAGGGTATACCAAGACTAGCTGCCATCTGCCTGGTGCCTGCAGGCCTTTGTGGTGAGACGGGGGTCTCGGAGCCATCAGGGTGAGGCAACAGAGTTTATTACTCCAAAAGGGACCAAGACTTGGCCTTGTAAATGGAGGGCTCTGCCCCAGTCGGGAGTGTGAGAGAAAAATGTCCCCCGTCCTACACCACACAACTAAGTCTGCCTCAGATTCTGTCAGGAGCCTGATCTCAGCAGGGCAAGGCTGCCGGGTGGATGGGGCTAGTGGATCTCCCCTGAGGAGGAGGTGCTGATCAAGCTTAGGGGAGGGTGGGGGGAGTGGCCCTTGCCCCAGAGTCATTCAACTCAGTCTGTCTCTCATTCTGCCTGTACCTCAGTAGGGTGGAGCCCAGAGACTGGGTCCCGTAGATCTCCAGTTAGGGGGAGGCGCCAGTCAGGTTCACGGGAGAGTGGGAGAAATGGCCTCCACTCCAAAGTCACACCTCAGTTAGTGACAGCACGTGAGTCTTCCTGGACTTCTATATCCTGGTGCAGGCAGCTGATGCTGTATGGAGGGGAGTGCTCCACCCAAGAAAGACCACTTCTGCTGTGTGGGAGAGTGACTCAGCACAGGGATCGTGGTGGCTGTCCCTTCAGCTCTCTCCCCAGAGCCACACACCCCAGACTCTCCTCATCTGACTTTAGTCTGCTCTACCTTCCCTTTGCCAGAGCCCAGAGTGAGTGGCTGCAAATGAGATTTTGTGCATTGGCACTGTAGGAGGACACCTGTGTCTCTAGCACATTCCTTGGTAGACAGACTCCCTGCTGATTTTCTCAGCTGGATGTTATGAGGGCGCTTCTTCCTGGCTCTGGGCTGAAGAGCCCAGTTTGGGGTTGAGACCCCACGCTTCTCAGAGGGAATCCCTTCTGAATCTCAGGGGCTGCGGGAGTCAGCCCTTTTCATGCCTGCACCCTTTTACCAGTCTCAGTGTGGCTTCTTCTGTAAATCTTTGGTTGTAAGACTTCTCTTCAGCTAGTCTTCAGATGGTTATTGAGGTTGCTTGCTCTATATTTTAGTTGTAATTACAGTTTGGTCCAGCGAGGAGGTGAGTGTAACATTCACCTCCTCTGCTGCCATCTTGGATCCCTCTTCTCTAAAGAGTTCTGATTCATAACAGAAATGTGAACCTCAGCCCACAATAACCTATGCCAAACACCTCAGTTTTTACTTAAAATTTATTGGTGTGTGCAAATACATGCTACTATGGACGGTATGTGTGCTTCCCAAATTCACAGTTTGGAGGTGTGGCCACAGGGAGGTAAGTAGGATTAGATTATATCATGTGTGTGAAAACCTTATGATGGAATCAGTGAACATGCAAAAAGAAGAAGGCACAGCAGAGTTCTGTCACGCCCCTTGCATGCACCCAGGAGAGGCGAACTCATGTTCTGGGAACAGCCCTCTTCTCCCTGACAACGCCAGCATCATGACAAGGTAGGAGAAGGCTCCCCAGCACCCACCTCCCTTTCCTTTCTCTACCTGCCTCTTGTCCTTGAGGGGAATTCTCCCTAGCACCTACCTTCCTTATCCTACCAAGCTCTCATCCTAGGGAAGAAGTGTCCCCCTCACTACCTACTTATCTTTCTCCACTTACTTCTCATCCTTGGGAAGAAGTGGGGAGGAGGCTATCTCCTTCCTCTCCCTACTACCTGCACTGGGCTTGCTATCTCCAAAGAGGGGCTCCCTGTAAGACATCTGCCACATTCCAGGGCAGTGTTTCTTGGTCTTTTTAAATTCATGCCCTGTCACTTTGATAAACATAAAAATTTTACACTCTACTTAAGATACTTCATTTTTAATATTAAGTGATTTGACTAAAAGGAAATTGTAACAGTGGGACAAACAACCATATGTATATAGTTTCTTGAACTCACCATGTCCCACTCCCCCTTCCTGAGTGACCACCTGAGGCCTCTCATCTTACTTTTCCTGGCTTAGCTACCTGATTTCACTTGAAGCAGAGCGGCTCCTTGGGGCAGACTCACATTGCCACCAAAGCTCACAAGACTGATGCAGGACAGCAGAAGTCCAGCTCATTATTTTAGAACCACCAATGCCAATGTCACATAGGCCAGGGGACTTGCCCTGATACCACCAGTGCATGCTCTCCTTGTGGTCGACCTCCACCAGGAGCTCAATCAACATGAGAAGGTTGCTAGTGAACACGAATCAGGACACAGAGCATGAGGTGAGTCAAATTTCCGAAGGCCTGAGGCTCAGCTAGCCTGAGGCAGCCAATTCCTCAGTGGGGTCATCTTGCCAATAAAGCCACACAGTGTTGGTGACAGCTCCTGCATCCTTCCCCATTATAGCAATGTCCTTCCAATGCAACCGCTAGACTCGAGCTTACGTTTTGGCCAAGGTTCCTCTCTCCTTTGGACAGTATTTACGTGGGTGCTGCCAACACTTTTCTCTGCGACTCTTTCCCTGTACTCTTTGGGTGACCAATTCTGTCTTTAGATATTTTAATACACTCAATCAGGTGACAAGGACATCTCGCAACTCTGAAACCCAGGTGATCACTTCTGAGCCCTTTATATATCTCTGTGTAGTATCCTGGGCTCATTTTATAATTCAACTCTCAGAAGGCAACCTTTTTCTAAATTCTTGGGGGATGATTCACTCTACCGTGCGTGTATGCAGTCACCTACACACATTCACAGCCGTTTGTATGCTTTATTTACTAGAATTTAACCCTTTACTCAAAGCCATCCCACAGGGCTTGATTCCTCCCCAGCCCCCCGCTTAGTTTTAACTGAACTGCAGAATCATCCAGTTTTGAACTAAAAGCATAAGATTTAACAAAGAGGGTAAATACGTGAAAATATTGCCAGGTCCTGAGGTAGGTAACTTATTATGAAAGTGACCAGAACATCAGCCCTGATGGACATCCTTCCCCAGGGTTAACAACTTCTCCGCAGGACACATGTACTTCCAACAATGGAAACATTTATAGGTGAGATACCTAAATTGAACGAGCAGCCTGACTTAGGAAAAATACTTAAACCCTTTCAGAGGTGCCTGACTTGCTCACCCTGTAACGTGGAGGGGGAAAGCATGAGTTATGGAGTTAAGCTCCCTGCAGAAGCTCAATCACACTCAGTACAGAAAAGACTTTCTAGACAGGTGCCGAAGGAAGTGCTGGCTGTGGGTAAAGGGGACTGCTGCCTCCCCACCCCTGGGCCTTGTCTCAAACAGAGCCCTTGTTGTCATCCCCTGCTCTGGGGATATATTCATTACTGACCAACAACGAGCTTCCATGAAGCCGGTTTCACTCAGAAAGGGTGCAATTACATTTTCCCACAATATTCCCTGACCACCCCCCACCCCCCCAAATGCTTTTACAACCATAAAAGGCTTTTAATACCATTTAGTCTGGGAAAGTGAGATGACCTTCTGTATCATTTACCTCTTGGTAACACACCTAATAGAAATCTATAGGGAACCCTTTCCCCAACAGAATCCAGAAACTGCCATCTGCAGACAATGGGGAGTTTGTTTGCTTTCAGAGCCGCTCAGTCAGTGCTGATTCCTGAGGCAGTGTGGTTTCCTGACAGTGTGAGCACTGCGGGGAGGAGCCAGCCCTTCCCAGCTCTCACCTTACAACAGGCCATTCGCTAATGTACTTAGGTACCAGGGAAGGGAGTTGATTTCACACCAGCCAACAGTTTCTTCCCACCTAAGGTCACCATAAAAATTGGAAATTTCCCTTTCTGGACAAAACATATATACATACATGTTAAATGATTTCAATCTCAGCCACAGGTTAAAAATAACGCATGCGAAGGAGAACACACACGATCCCCACTGCCTCCCCTGAGCTGTTACAGAAGCCACTCTGTGACAAGTCCATCACTCAACCGACCGGACTGGGCCTCTCATAAAAAGTCTTCTGAACCGGCCTTTACTGTCTTCATTCTTTGCAGATAAAAACAACAACATCCCGTTACTTTCTCTTTCCTCCGTCCTTTATTGCAGCCACACTTTCTAGCTTTTATATGGATTTTGCTATTCTGTTCACTCTGACTTACCTTGTTCATTCAGTCACAGCGATGTCCCGGGGGTTCCAATATTCTCTCACCTTCATTGGAACCCAGTGTGTATAGAACACACATGCTGTGCAGGGTGCTAGTTATCCAGCTTGATTTAATAGAAACCAATGTGGAAAATTCTTTGCCAAGAAAATACATATTTTGATATTTAGGACATTTTGGTTCTTCTTCCCTTAGAAATCTATTGAACCCTCAATCAATCCCCAGAAAGATGTTAAGACAATAGAAAAACACATAAAAATGGCTATTGCCATTTTATTAACACCAGGATATTATAGAAAGGGATGGAGGCAGTCTAGTTGGAAACCACTAGGAAGTGACTTCAATATTTAAATCCACTGCAAACATTTGCTTATTGCTATTTTATAACACTCGAGAGACAGATAATCAGGACTGACTTTTATTTTCTGAGGTTGTCACTTTCTCTGCATCCATCATGACATACATCGTCATCTCAACCTGAGCAGAGTCACGTCTTTAAGCGGGATGTTACCTCCTAACCACAGTTCTGGGAGCCTCAGTTCAAGTATGTTTCAAAAGGACTTGTACGCATGCATATTAGCATAACCAGTGGACACAGACACTGGGGGCTTGCCCGGAGTGGCAATGGCTGGGGAGGGGGGGTCAGTTGGGGAAAAAGGAGACACATGTAAAACTTTAGACAATAAAACACACACACACACACAACATTTTGTATGTATGGGCTCTCCTCTTACTGCCCGTTTGGGGTTATTTGTTACATCTGCAATGGCCACTAAATACGCACTTTGTTAGAATCAGATGCTTCTTTTGGATTCCCGTCTCCCGTACTGCTATCAGCTCCAAGGTTGTTGCTGGGAGTGGGGAGGCAGGAGGGGAGTCACACTGGCAAATACCCGAACCTCTAGGGCTAACCCTCAGGCTTCAGATGTTTCTAACTGTGCTCCCATTTGTTTTCTAGTGTTTCTGGGGTTCATGAAGCACAGACCTTTCAGTTGAATGGGAAAGAATGAAAAAAAGGAAATCAGAGGTGATGCTCTTACCTTTCCCACCACAGGACAACGCGGTCTTACCTGGTTGGTAGAAGTCAGGCGACAGCTCCCTGGCCACTGCTCTCGCGATGTCGCACTCCTGGCGGGCGGCCAGCGCGGCCTGGTCCGCGGCGTCAGCTTTGGCTCTGGCGTGTGCAGTCCTGCAGGGAGCACAAGTGGCCAGTCATCAGGGTGGGACCTTGTTAGCTACATGTGGACAAGCAAACTGGCTGCAGCCGAAAAGAAATGCTAATTGTGATCCGGCCTTGCACCAGCAAGTCTTAGAGTCGTTTCAACAGAGACAACATGAACTAAACCAGTGGTCGGCAAACTGTGGCTCGCGAGCCGCGGTTTGCCGCTCTATTGACTAATGTGTTTGCCGACCACTGGGATAGGGGCTTAATCACAAGGAACAACAACAGCCTGTAATTATTGGAATCGAGAGTCGAGGACAGTGGTCGGCAAACCGCGGCTCGCGAGCTGCAGTTTGCCAACCACTGAACTAAACTACCAATAACATGCCTCAGTCCTTCTTTCAAGGGACACGAAGGATGAGCACGTTCTGTACAGCTCGATGCAAAATTCACTGAATGGAATATCCGGTTCACTTTGGTTGCCATTGCTCTCCCCAACCATGGAGAGTAGAATTAGAACATGAATCAACATGGTGTTTTCTGGATTTAATTCCTATGGTAGAATTTGAATAGGGGTCTGCCCAGTGCTGTGGGTAAAGTAGCTCCCTGGGGGAGAAATAAAGTAAAACTCTGATTTGCAGCACTAATTTCACTGGTGTAAATACTCCCACCACAGCCAATTTCAGGCTACCAGCGTGATGCCACTGAATGTGGTTGGGAAGCAATGCACACAGTTGGCTCTCACCAGCCTGCTCTAAGAATGTGCTCAGGGGAGGTTCCAAGGAGTAGCTGCTCTGTAAGCATGCTTCTTGGGTAAAACAAAAAAGAGACGGCAGAGAGGAGAGGAGGAAATGGACTTCTTTCAGTCTTTTGCCCTCTCCCAGGCCCATACTCCCTCACGGAGACCTCTAGACTCTAGAGCAAGCATGTCAAACTCGTGGCTGGTGGGCCGCACACCTCGTTTGTTTAACATGCTTGCTCTAGGGCTAGGGCTAGGGAGAAGGCAGTAGGGAGAACAATGGAACTTCTTATGGCAACAACAGGTATTTGTGGTTGATTGATTTGCTTCCTGCCTTCCTAAGAAGAGGGGATCTGGAGGGTGTGTGACTGAGAACTTTGGGTCATCCACTTCCAAAGGAGAAGACCTTGTCCAGTTAGTCCTTGGATGATGATCACAAGCACCTATTTCTTATAACTTTGTAAACTTTCTATTCTATGTCATGAGCACCAGCAGGACTATAAAGTCTAAAAGGTGCTTGGACTTATTTCAGAGAGAGGCGTTGGGAAATGGCACTGTGCCCTGGCTGGTCTTAGGAGAGAAAACACAGATGGCAGCCGGAGGAGGCTGGCAGACAGAGTTCCAGGAAGAGGCAGGAGGCTGAGGTCGGACCGGTGACCACGGGGCTAACTGGTAGGAGGCCCCATTCTCCAATTACTTTCTTCAGCTATGTCCTCTTACCCTGTGCTCTCACGGGGTGTTTCCCTCCTACGTACGCCCTAGCCTGGAGGCCTGATGTACTTGCCGTAGGCTTCCTTCCTGAAGGCTGGGATTTTAAATCTGGTCCTTGGCTATGTGCCCAATGCACAGAACACTGCCCGGCACACAGTATTTATTGAGGGCTCACTTTATAAATAAATGAATGAATGAGGCTTCCTTAGAAATAGCTGAGTAGTTACTTACACATGAATGGATGGACAAAACTACAGAGACAGTAAAAAGATCAGTGGTTGCCAAGGTCCAGGGTGAAAGTTGGTGAGGGATGAACAGGTAGATCATGGGATTTTTAGGGCAGTGAGACTAGTCTGGGGGACACTAGTAATGGGAGATACATGACATTATGCATTTGTCAAAGCTCACCGAACTGTACAAAGAGTGAACCCTCCTGCCAACCATGGGCTCTAGTTCATACTAATGTATCAATATTGGTTCATCAATTGTACCAAATGTACCCGCTAACACAAGATGTTAAATAATAATGGGGAAAACGGTGTGGGTGTGGGGAGAGGAGGCACAGGGGAACTCTCTGTACTGATCTACTTACTTTTTCTGTAAACTTAATATTGCTCTAAAAATAAAGCCTTTTAATTAAAATGAAGTGGATCAACGTCCAATCGTCAGAATTGTTATTTCTGAATCCCGGAGGATGTTTTAGATGGTCTCTAACGGGTATCATGAAACGGAGACAAAATGACGAGGATTAGAACACATTCCTAAACACTGGCCTCGTCACCCCACAGGCAGCCATCACTGAGGACAGGTGACACGTCAGTCCCACGCATGGTGTCTGAGCATCTACGGGGCCTCCATTATGTTCTTTCAACTTCCCAGAATCTCCTTTTCCCCAGGATTAGTTTTCATGTTCTCTCATGTTCTTAGCTAGAGCCTAATCATGTCCAGGTGTCATCACACATGAAACCGTAAGAGTTCAGTTACGCTGCCTTGTAACAAAACCTACTACCCTTTCAATGACAAATTCACAAAACTCAAGTAACCAACAACTCACTGTGATACCATCACAACCCACCACCGCAGCGTCAAATAAAATGGAGGTATTAGTTCTGCCGCTTTTCACAATATGCGAAACCGGAGCACAAATACAGCTTAACCTTTCTGCAAATATATTTTGGAAGCAGAACATCAGTGAAGCCTTAACCCCGTCCTGTTTCACTTGCTCCTTCCTGTAACACCACACAGGGAGGGGGGACCTTTCCATCCAGTGCCTGTGCCTGTGTCAATTCTCCCGCCCGGCTGCTGAGATGAGTCCAAACCACGTTCGACCCTGAAACCCGAGGTCTGCTTGGGAGCTTTCGGTAGCCCTGGATCTGATCACAAAAAGCAGAAGAGAACAAGAACCCACTGTGACTTTGCTGTCGCCACCAGCTTTGTGTGGCCAGACCTGATATATCTAGATTTTGCCTGGGGGGAAATCCGGGCCTGACCCTGCCTCATATTAGTGAGTTCCTGTGTTCACACCCCACGTTCAGTTCCAGAGCCACACACGGTCCTTTTAATCAGCCAGCTGGTAAGACCTGCCATTGTTCATGGGTTGGGGGATGGGGGTTCAGGCTGGTCCATCTGGAGAGATGAGCTCAAACAACTCACAGGGAATGCCCTGCTGCTGTCGCTGGTCACGTGGGAAACACGCATGCATAAAAGCAGCACGCATGCCCAAGAACCTCTCATTCAATCAAACGACTGCTGACACCCATAAATCTTCAGACCCTCACCAGTCTCCAACACTGACATCACATACACTTTCTCCCATTAAACACAGTCAACAGTAAGTGAAAAGCAACTTCTCTCAGGCATTTGTCATTGACTTTCTTTTAGGGTCATAATTTTAGAAATAAACCAAAATTTTAACTGGTAGAGAGTTACTATGTAGGAATATAGAGATACAGACACGTGGGCAGCTGGTTAGACTCACACGGGAGCTAAGTGACTCCCTCCTGGACAGGAGCCCTGCAAAGGTCACCTGTGAAGGGCCAAAAACAGTCCATGTGGAATTTCTGAACTTTAGGCACCACCTGGACTTAAGAACTTAATTACAACTTACTTTTCCAATCAGTAAGTTTATGAGAATCTGAGCTTTTCCCACCTTTAATGACTGAAATAGTGTTTTATGTCACCTTATTCAGAACAACATCCCGGCTTTCCCAATATTTCTTACACATAATAATACTTGTACTAAAAAAAGCATATAAACAATACACTGAACATACCCAGCTGAAGTAACACATGGGTCCCTTACATGCCTGTCCCAACTTCTAACTTTCCCTCTTTTATACATCTGTTCACTGACATAGCTGATAATGATTTTAATCTAGAAAGGACTATGATTCTACTAAAACTCCATTCTCAGTAAATTTGGGGTGGGAATACAGCTTCATAAGGGTCAATCTTTACATTTATATGTTTTTGAATGTTACTTTTCTCCCAGAGTTGCTTTTTTTATTTTTAAAAGGATGTAGAATAGTAACTTTAAGACAAAAATCTTAGATCCTGGCTATATACTTGTTCCATCAAAAAAATAAAAAACAAAAAACCCCAAAAGCAAAACAAGACAACATAAAAAAACTTGTTCCAGCATCAGAAAACATTTGTCTTTCTTGCCAGAGCAGGAGTTCATGTCTTACTTCCCTAAAAAGTAAGCAACATTAAGTTATTTAGATATAAAATGTAAACTAAGGGGCTAGCTATCCCCATGGGAGTTTGATATTTGATCTTTTAAAGGCCCAGATTCACAGAGGTATGATGATACAGGCTTTGGAAGCACTAATACTAAGAGACGAGGTTAAGGCCAGTCTAGACCACAGATAATCCTTGTCCATAAGATCAAAAGTTAAACCATGTTACTTTTATCACAGAAATGTCTTTGTAGAATCATAATTTATACCACACCCTTGGTTTTTTTTTATCAAGCGGAGACAGGAGGAACCAAGATGCGTATGAAGAATGTTTACATACCTGTTGTAAAATGCAGTTCACTGTATGTATGCTTGCCATGTTTATAAAGATCTGGGTGAGATATTCCTCGTAAAGTTCAGTGCCAGGAAGAATGTGGTCTCTGCTGATAAACCGGTGTGCTTCCTTGTATCATACATAAGAACTACATAACCTTTATTTCTCTTTTTGTTAAGGCAGCCGGGAAACTTGGAGCAAATCCACCTTCAATCTGTGTATATGGTTATCTTCCCTAACTACATGGCTGCAACATTCCCCAGTGTCAGGAATGTATGTGTGACTCATCATAATGTCCTTGCTAATCCTTTTTGGAAACTGGCAGGATATTGGAAAAAAAATTACTGGCTCAATAAAGCTCTCTGTTTTCTGAACTCTAGCCCCTCACACTGTGTTAATGCTCAGGAACACATGTACTAACTTGGGAAAAGCTGAACATATTAGTCAACTTCCTGTACAGGATTTTTTTCTATATTCAGGACATTTTCAAGCTTGGAAAGTAAGTCCTCATTCTTAAGTACTTTACAGACTTTATTCCCTAAAATTTGATCAAACTTAATAAGCTTAAAGGCTATATTCTCTGGATAGGCCAGGTCAAAAGCACATTCCTAATCCTCAGTTGAAATATGCCAAATAATTGACTCTCTTTTACTTTAGTCTGAGTTTTATAGAATTTATCTAAAATTTACTTTCGCATGTAATTTGTGCACTGAGAAAAATTGGATGTAAAAAAAAAATAAGAAATGTTATGTTCTTGAAATAATTTTTAGAGAAAAGTCCTTTAATGCGGTCATTTTGAAGTTCAAAGACATTATGACTAAATAATATTAAAACTTCACTTTGAAATAGAGTCACCTGCAACCTACTGAATGGCAGAAAATATGTGCTGACCATATATCTGACAATGGATTAGCATCCAGAATATATAAAAAACTACTACAACTCAATACCAACAAAGGACCCAATTAAAAATTGGCAAAGGACTTGAATAGGTATTTCTGCAAACATGTGAAAAAAACTCAAGATCATGTATATGAAGGGAAATGCAAATCAAAATCACAATGAGATACTACTCACATCCATTAGGATAGTTACTAGAAAAAACCCTCCAGGAAATAACAATTGTTGGTGGGGATGTGGAGAAATTAAAACCCTGGTGCACTATTGGTGGGAATGTAACATGTAGCAGCTGTTGTAGAAAACAGTATGGTGGAGGGTAGGGCTGGGATCATAGGGTTTTAGAGGAGGAGGCAATCTGGAGACCCCTGCCCACTGGTTCCCTGTTTTCATTGTCAAAGACATATTTTAATAAGTATCTCCCCAATGGACTTCTGTTTTAAGAGATGCTTGCCAATTAAAGTGTACAAATTAAGAATAAAAAAAGAAAACAGTATGGTGGTTTCCCAAAAATTAAAAATAGAATTACCATATGATCTGCCAATTCTATTCCTAGGCATATACCACAAAGAAGGAAAAGCAGAGTCTCCAAGAGATATCTGTACATCCATGTTCAGGAAGCATTCTTCACAGTCGTCAAAAGGGGGAAACAACCCGTGCCCATCAATGAATGAATGGATAAACAACATGTGGTGTATATGGTCATATACTGCACAGTGATGTTTTGGTTAGTGATGGACTGCATATAAGATGATCCCACAAGATTATAATGGAGCTAAAAATTTCCTATGGCCTAGTGACCTCAGCTGTTGTAACACTGTAGTGAAATGCACTACTCACATGTTTGTGGTGATGCTGGTGTAAACAAACTTGCTGTGCGGCCTGTGGTATAAAAGCATAGCATATACAATTACAGTAGTGCGCTAGACCATATAGATTTGAGTAAGTGCACGCTACGATGTGCGAGTGACCACGGAATCACCTTATGAAACATTTCTCAGAAAGCATGCCAATGTTAAATGGTCCATCTAATATTATTCAACCTCAAAAAGGAAGGAAATTATGACAACTGTTTCCACATGGATGAATCTGGAGGACATTATGCTTAGTGAAATAAGCCAGTCACAAAACGATGAAGACTGTATGATTTCATTCATATGCGGTACCTAGAAGAGTCAAATTCATAGAGTCAGAAAGTAGAAGTGTGGTTGCCAGGGAATATGGAGAAAGAATGAGGTGTTATTATTTAATGAGTGTAGCGTTTCAGTTGTGCAAAATGGAAAAGTTCTGGAGATTGGCTGCACAACCTGTGAATACACTTAACACTATGAACTATAACACTTAAGGATGGTTAAGATGGTAAATTTTAGGCTATGTATACTTCTCAAAATAAAGAAAACATGGTTACTGATGTTCAAGGAATTTCCAGAGCATCCTATGTGTCCAGAGGGTGTGAGAAGAAAGAGGAAACGTTGGGCTCTCAGATGAGAAGTTGCATGAGTCTCAGCCAGGGCATACAGGGTGTCATCAGGGGGAAGAGCCATATGAAAAGGAATAACCAAAGGGCGTTATGAGGGAAGAACTATCACCCTTTTGAAACGCCAGGCAGCCTCCACGCCTGCACTGTCAGCTCTGAAAGCCTGGCACAGGGGCTTTCAACAAGTACTCGTTGAATGGAGAAATGGGTAAGAAGGATAGAAACATAAGGGAAAACCCCAAGATTTCTAACTTGGTATCCAGATGAATGGCTTTGCTACAGATAGAAATTGTGCAGGTGCGAATGGGAGACAGTCTGAAGGTGATGACAAGTTCAGTTTTAGAAGAGTAGGATCTTACATGACACAGGCATTCAGAGGGATGCCATGCAGAGTAAAGGTCAAGGATAGAAACAGGGAGGTGGGAATTATGATCACAGAGGATGAGTGCACGACAGGTGGATGAACCTATCAAGTCAATGAGTCAAAAACCCAAAGGACACCCTTGCCGGTGTGGGTCAGTGGTTAGAGTGTTGGCCCAAACACCAAAGAATTTCAGGTTCGATTCCTGGTCAAGGGCATGTACTGGGGTTGCAGGTTCCATCCATAGCCCCAGTCACGTGTGCGGGAGGCAACTAATGTATCTCTCTCACATCGATGTTTCTCTCTCTCTTGCCTTCCCTCCCTTCCACTCTCTCTAAAAAAAAAATCAAAGGAAAAAGTATCCTCGGGTGACAATTAACAACAACAAAAAACAAAGGACTAAAGACAGAGACAAAAGTGCCCATGGAACTTGGTGAAGGACATAGTGAACTGAGAGGCAGCAGGGAGCAGGTGGAAGGTGGACTTCCAATAGAACCATTCAAAGTTCTTGTTCTTGGATAAATCGCTGCTGTTAGGACGTAAGTGGGCCAGATCGGAATTTGTCCCTTCCCTGGGGCACTAGCCACTGTGACATGTGCCCGCAGAGTCTGAGGAAGGGGTGGCTTGTCAATCCTGCCGTGTGCTGGAGAGAGCTGAGGGCTCAGAGCATTTGCTAAGAAGCTTTGAGAGGGCAGTGCTGACCCAAAGGCCACTGCAGGAGCCAGACGGAAGGGGGTCAGTGAGGAAAGGGGCGGAGGAAGTAGAGGAAGCAGGTGTCGGCCACATACTGGACACTTTTGATCCAGAAAGGAAGGAGGAAATTTGGACAGTCACCAGAAGGATGAAGTGGGCCAAGGGAAAGGGCATTTTGTTCGCAGCTGAAGGAAACAAGAGCTGGTCAGGTTGGAAGTTGGGAAGAAAGATGCCCAGAGAAGAGAAGCAAATGAAGAAGCTTTGAGAAGGTGACAATGGTCGGAGTCGGGTCCAAGATGAAGCAAATGAAAGGAAATGGGAAAAAGTTAAGAACAGCTAGGTTGATCCAGCGTTTTAAGGTTTTTGGAAGGATCCTAAGCTTGAAAGAGACAGAACTGTGGGCTTTAGAAGCAGACAGACCTGGGTCAATCCCCAGTTTATCACATACAGGCCATGTAACTTTAGCCTCAAGGTCCTTCCTTGTCAAATGGTGATGCTATTATCTAAGGAACTGTTCTGCATCAGAACTGATTTATACGAAGTACTTAGCACTAACTGAGGGTATTTCGTCAATAAATGGCCATGGTTAGTCTTCCGTTGAAACGGTAGGGCTTGGAGGAAGAACCCGGGGCTTAAAGAGGTGCTATGGGATGGCAGGAAGGAGCATTAGAATTGCTGGATGGGACCAGGAGGACCTGACTTCAGTTCTATATGATTCTGCCTCGTTCTCCATCAGACTCTCACTCCGGGAGAACCAGGAGAGGGAGGAGGTGGCTTTGACCCAGGGAGA
Organism: Plecotus auritus; assembly: GCF_963455305.1. Lineage (NCBI taxonomy): Eukaryota > Metazoa > Chordata > Mammalia > Chiroptera > Vespertilionidae > Plecotus > Plecotus auritus. The sequence goes on from NC_137777.1 coordinate 43,121,837, forward strand.
GACTCGAGCGAGGAGGATGTCCCTGCTGCAGGGCTTTGGGTAGGGAGTAAGGGCACATGGCAACTGTGGACCCTGGGCTGGAGGAAGTAGAAAGGATTAGGTTAGGATCCAGTGAAAAATGGGGAGGCAATCTGATCATTGTGAAGTCTATACATGTAGGCTATTATTATAGTTTTAGGTGCTTTTCATTTTTATTATTATTATTTTTAATATATTTTATTGATTTTACAGAGAGGAAGGGAGAGGGATAGTGAGTTAGATACATTGATGAGAGAGAAACATCCATCAGCTGCCTCCTGCACGCTCCTACTGGGGATGTGCCCGCAACCAAGGTACACGCCCTTGACTGGAATCAAACTTGGGACCCTTCAGTCCGCAGGCCGACGCTCTATCCACGAAGCCAAACCAGTTAGGGCAGGTGCTTTTTAATGAACTGAAATGAGGCTTTGTCTTTCCCCTGGCAAATTCTATAGAAACTGCCTGATTCTGACTAAATTCAAATTCTGTAGGAACTGCCTGATTCTTACTACTAAAAGAAATTACTTTAGTTCAAATGACCTGCTAGCAGGCTTTTGAGAACCAAAGGGGGGCCAAATCATTTCAAAATGGATGCATATTATATAAAATGAAAGCAGAGAGAACCAGGACTACATTTCCTACTGAAACTGAAAGGTTGTGCCCGATAAGGACGCTGCAACCTTGGGAACCTAAGACCTGGGGAACGAGAACGAGAACGGTCATGTCAAGGCGGCTTTTATTTGCACCCCACTGTTGTTGTGCATCTTGTGCTTTACCAATGGTCCATTATGGGCACAAATTAAAGTATGACTAAGGATTAGAGCAATTCCAGACCAATGGTCCACCCCATCGTGGCAGCTAGCAGTGCTCAGGGAAGGCAGGCCTATTCTCCACTCACCGCTGCAAGTGCCCAGTAAATGCATGCTCTGTGAGGCTCAAATTCTCCACTGTATACATCCTTCTACATTAAAAGAAATGAAGCAACCATCACTCACTCCTCAAAAATGACAGAGATCCTTTAGAACTCCTTCAACTCACAGTTGAGACACATTCTCTTAGGTAATAAAATACCCGTTTTCGTTTTCTTTTTGTTAATCCTCACCCGAGGATATTTTTCCATTGATTTTTTTTTTTTTTTTTTTTTTAGAGAAAGTGGAAGGGAGAGGGAGACACAGAGAGAAATATCAACGTGAAAGAGACATACCGATTGGTTGCCTCTTGCATGCAGCGGTGGGGAACCTGCAACCAAGGTATGTGTCCTTGACCTGAATCAAACCCAGGATCCTTCAGTCTGTGGGCTGATGCTCTATCCACTGAGCAAAACCGGCTAGGGCCAAAATACCCATTTTCTATCCTATAGTATATACAATGATTTTCTAAATTCTGTAACTATGTATGGCGACAGACTTGTTGTGGTGATGTTTCACAAAAGACACAAAGATAGAATCATTACGTTGTGTACCCGGAATGAATATAATGTATGTCAATTATACCTCAGTACAATAAATGATAAAGCATTAAGAATAAAATTAACATCATAAATTAGTATCATAAAAAATGGCTCTGAAAAAATCTGGATCTACCAGTTTCCCCTTCCCTTTGTCCTGTCTTGAATGCCTAAATGGTAACAATAAAAGAATCTATTCCTCTATCGGGCATTGGATGCTGAACTGTCTGAACAAAAACTTGCTTGGGACTAGCTATGCAAAGCCACCCTGCATCTTTAGTTCCATCTCATTCAATGTACAGGTTTTGAAGTTGTTGAGCTTATGAGAAGACTGCTTTGTGAGGAATGCCAGGACAGCAGGTTATAGTTATTCTCGGCAAACTAGTTTTATTCTTTTCGTGTTTCCTTGTAGAAATAGTAATTCAGTTATAACCTACATGAATTTCATGCCTGGTCTGTAACAAGAAATCACTCGATAGTTCAACCAAGAAGTCCTTGACTAACTTCACTTTAAATCATCAGTCTTTTGCAGCAACAGATATTGGGAACAACAATCTAATGAGCCCAAAGGATTGGCTCTGATTCATGGTAACCTTCTGATTTTGAGGAAGTGGCTCTTGAACGTTCTGCTTTACCAGACAGGCTGGGAAGTACAATTAGGACTGGAAGGGCCTCTGAGAGCCCCATGGTCAATTACTTTTCTTTCTGTAGGGTTTTGAGACTCAGAGAGGCTAAGGAACATATGCAAAGTCACATAGCAATTCAGTGGGATGAATGGGCAGAACCCGAGTCTCCTAACCTTTAGAGCAAAGCTGGGTGACCTCTGTGTAAAGAGATTCCTGTACTACTTCTCGATTTTGCTGCCATTTAATGATCTCATCTATATTTTTGTTCTGTTATAAAAACACATTCATAGCCCTAGTCCTATCTTCTTATATTCATATGTTATCTGACTCTATAGCCCTCTTTATTTCTCTATTTAATGCTTTAGTTTTAATAACTTTATGATTCCCATTGAAAATTAAAATTTCGAGCTTTCTTTTAAAAGTATAACATATATTTTAAAACCACTTTTGGCTGACTTTCAAATGAAATAACACAGCTTAGAAACATCTCACTGGAAACTGTAAGAAAGATTTGGTTTTTATCAAGGCTATTCTTTAGCAGGAACATTTTTTGGTGGTGTTAAAAATACTGCAGATTCATCCAACTCATAGTTGCCTTCCCCAAATCACAAATTAGCAATTAACACCTCCAAATTTAAAAGGAAATATCAGATCATTCAGTTTTTTCCTGAATTCTTAAAAAGTTTTCTTCCTTTTCCTCATGAGAATCTCAAAAAATCTCCGTTGTGATTGTACCTGTTTTTAGCATTTGTTGTGTTAAACTGAGAAGATTTTCATCCCAATACTCAAAAGATAAAATAATAGCTTGCCCAAGGGCACTGAGAAAAATGCAGGCAGAAACAAATATATAAATTAGAGTGACTGTTTTCTGTTTAGTGCCTTTAAATAAAAATAACACAATTACTTTGGGGAGGACAAAGGTGGTTTTGAAGATGATTATGTGTACCTGGAGGTAAGAATGTATACATACTTCCCCTTCATTAAAGACGATGGTAGAAATGCAAGGCAGGATTCAAATAAAATAAAAGAATCATGTTAAATTCTGGCTCAAATAATAAGAATATTTCCTTCTAGTCCTGGAAGATCGCCAGTGGTCTGCTTCAATACTGCATCCTTATGGTGCCTATGATACTTGGATTTCTTGACCAGGAGCCTGCTGTCTGCCTGGGTATCTACTCTAGACACATTTTGATGAACTTTTAACCTTTGTTTTTTTCTTCAGGGTGGAATTTATTGACTCTGGGGCCTGGGATGCGTGCCTGTCAGTAGGATGGACAGATGCCGGCTGCAGTCACTGGGGAATGCAGGGTCTGCCTTCTGCGACTCCATTTCTTAGTGACAGATGCATTAACGGGAATGGAACTAGTCCTCAGCAATCCGAGGTCCACACTGAATCCTAAGAATCTCCAGAAGAATTCCAGGCAGAGAGGGAATGCGGGACCTCCCACCCCCAAACAAGGGGGATGTGGTTGACACTAAGGTCAGAATTTTCCCTGAGGCCCAAGGATTCAAAATCTACTCACTGCTACCTTGTCACTAGGGGAATGTCAGGCTCAACTTAGGAGGGGCAGGGAGAGTTACCTGCCAAACCAAAGCCTGCCTCCCCCAAGGTGGGACTTGTCTAGGGTGGGTCTCAAGTCTGGCTGCTCCGCTGTTTCTCACAGCTGCCCCAGAGGCCTCCCCGTCTACCTCGGAGCATCGAGCTACTTTCCAGGTTATGTTTCCTGACTGTGCCATGTTTTAGCCAGTGATACAAGGGCTGCAAACAACTCTTTCTTCCTTTTCTTTCTTTTTAAAAAAATACATTTTTATTGATTTCTGAGAGGAAGGGAGAGGGAGAGAGAGATAGAAACATCAAGGATGAGAGAGAATCACTGATCAGCTGCCTCCTGCATAACCCATAAGGGGGACTGAGCCCTCAACCCTGGCATGTGTCTCAACTGGGAATCGAACTGTGACCTCCTAGTTCATAGGTCGACGCTCAACCACTGAGCCACGCCAGCTGGGCTCTTCCTTCCTTTTCAATATAATCACAGCACCTACCAAAATGACAACAGATTTGGTGTGCCCTCACCTTTGGCTGTCCTTTGCTATCTGAAGTGGGAACATGAAAATGCCTTGCACTTAAGGCAGAGAACCCTGGAGCTTTGAGAGGCTCTGTGGGGTTCTAGTCGAAACCGTAAAGTATATTTATATGCAATTGTGGACCCAAGTAATGCTGCAATGGAGATGACAAAGTATGGTAATTCACATTCTTCACTTTGTTCTGGCATGAATGAAATGGGGGAACAGAAAACCCTTTTATAGCTTCATGTGGGGTTGCTTTGGGTTGACAAGTCACCCTGAAACATGAGGGACATTAAGGAAAGGAGAAGCCTATAAGAGTCAATCATAATGTTCAGAACAAGTCCATCCTTCCTTCTTAATATATATATATATATATATATATATATATATATATATATATATATATATATAGTGGACATCGCGAAAGTACGGTCAATTTGCATCTTTCTCTTTTATTAGTGTAGATATGTATGTATCAATTTGCATCTTTCTCTTATATTAGCGTAGATATATATATATATATCTATACTAATAAAAGAGAAAGATGCAAATTGACTGTACTTTCACAACGCCCACCAGCCAATCAGGAGTGGGCATGCAAATTAATCCAACAAAGATGGCGAGTTAATTTGCATACACAGGCACCACCCCAGCTGCTCTGGGCCTCTGGGCGGCGGAAAGGCGGCTCCAGCTGGAGCGAAGGCAGTGCCAACAGGCAGGGGAAGGAAGGTCCATTCTTGCACAAATCTTTGTATTTCCAGCCTCTAATACACACACACACACACACACACACACTGAAGCAGAAGGAAAACTTCCAAACTCATTCTACAAAACTAGCATTACCCTCATACCAAAACCAGACAAAGATATGACCCCCCTCCAAAAAAAAAAAGAAAAAAGAAAAAAAGAAAATTACAGGCCAATATCCTTGATGAATATATGTGTAAACATTCTCAACAACATATTAGCAAAACAGATTCAACAATGCATTAAAAAGATTGCCCAACCAGTGTAGTTCAGTGGTTGAGCATTGACCCATGAACCAAGAGGTCCCTAGTTCAATTCTCAGTAAGTGCACATGCCCGAGTTGCAGGCTCGATCCCCAGTAGGGGGTGGGCAGGAGGCAGCTGATCCATGTTTCTATCTCTCTCTATCTCTCTTCCTCTTTCTAGAATCAATAAAAACATATTAAAAAATAAAGATCATACACTGTGACCAAGTGGGATTTATCCCAGGATGCAAGGATGGTTCATCAACCATAAATCAATATGATACACTGCATCAATAAGATGAAGGCTAAAAATCATATGTTCATCTCAGTAAATGCAGAAAAAGCATTTCACAAAACTCAACATCGTTTTATGACAAATACTCTAAAAAGTGATAGGGAAGGAACACACTTCGACATAATAAAGGCTATGTATGACAAACCCATAGCTAATATCATACTCAGGGGTGAAAAGCTCAGAGCTTTTCCCCTAAGATAAGGAACAAGAGAAGGATGCCCACTATCACCACTTCCCAACCCAACGTATCATTGGAAATTCCAGCCACAGCAATCAGACAAGAAAAATAAATAAAGCAACCAAATTGGAAAGGAAGAAGTAAAACTCTCACTATTTGCAGATAACGTGATACTATCAATAGAAAAAAATCCCTAAAAATGCCACCAAAAAACTATTAGAACTTATAAATGAATTTAGTAAAGTTGCAGGATACAAAATCAACATACAGAAATCTGTTGCATTTCTATACATCAGTAGTGAACAATCAGAGGAGAAATTAAGAAAATAATCCTATTTATAATTGCATCAAAAAGCATAAAATATCCAAGAATAAATTTATCCAAAGAGGTGAAAGACCTATACTCTGACAACTACAGAAAACATTAAAAAAAAAAAGCTAAAGAGGATACAAATAAATGAAAGGACATACCTGGCTCATGGATGGAAGGATTAATATTGTTAAAATATTCTTACTGCCTAAAGCAACGTAAGATTCTATGTAATTCCTATTAAAATACCAGCAGCATTCTTCGCAGAACTGGAATACTCCTAAAATTTATACAGAACCATAAAAGACCCTGAATAGCCAAAGAAATCTTGAGAGGAAAAAAAAGTGAAAGGTATCATGTTCCCTGATTTCAAACTATCCTACAAAGTGACAATAATCAAAACAGTATGGTACTGGCATAAAAACAGATATATAGATCAATGGAATAGAATAGAGAGCCCAGAAATAAATCCCCACTTACATGGTCAATTTATCTATGATGAAGGAGGCACGGATGTACAGTGGGGTAAAGATAGTCTCACTAAAGATAAGTGGTGCTGGGAAAACTGGATGGATACATGCAAAAAAATAAACCTGGACTAGTTTCTTAACCATATATAAAAACAAACTCAAAATGGATTAAAGACTTAAAAGTAAGACCTGAAACCATAAAACTTCTAGAAGAAAACATAGGCAGTAAACTCTTTGACATGGGTCTTATCAATATTTTTTGTATATGTCTCTTCGGGCAGCAACAAAAGAAAAACATAAACAAATGGGACGACATCAAAGTAAAAAGTTTTTTTGCATAGCAGAGGGAATCATTTACAAATGAAAAGACAAACTACTGAATGGGAGATGATATTTGGCAATGAATCATCCAATAAGTGGTTAATATCCAAAATATGTAAGGAACTCATACAACCTAACACCGAAGAAAACAACCAGTCCAATTAAAAAATGGGCAGAGGATCTGAATAGACATTTCTCCCCATACACATGGCCCATCCTATATAATAAAAGGCTAATATTCAAATTGACCTAACAGCGGAACAACTGGTCGCTATGACACGCACTAACCACCAGGGGGCAGACGCTCAATGCAGGAGCTGCCCCCTGGTGGTCAGTGCACTCCCACAGAGGGAGCGCCACTCAGTCAGAAGCCGGGCTCACAGCTGGCAAGTGCAGCCGCGGTGGCAGGAGCCTCTCCCACCTCCGCAGCAGCACTAAGGATGTGTGACTGCCGGCTTGAGCGTGCCTAAGCCAGCAGTCGGACATCCCCCCAAGGGCTCCTGGACTGCAAGAGGGCACAGGCCAGGCTGAGGGAACCAACCCCCACCCCAGTGCACAAATTTCGTGCACCGGGCCTCTAGTAGACATATAAAAAGATGCTCAACATCACTAATCATCAGGGAAATGAAAATTAAAACCACCATGAAATATCACTTTATACCTATCAAGTTGGCTATTATCAATAAATAACGTGTTGGCGAAGAGAGAAAAGGGAACCCTCATGCATTGTTGGTGAGATTGTAAATTTGTGCAGCCACTATGAAAAACAGTGTCGAGATTTCTCAAAAAATTAAAACTAGAGCAGCCATATGACTCAGCAATTACACACTGGGTATTTATTTGAAGAAAACAAAAACACTAATTAAAAAGGATATATGCATCCCTATGTTCATTGCAGCATTATTCACACTAGCCAAGATATGGAAGCAACCTAGGTGTCTACTGACAGATGAATGGATAAAGAAGATGTGGTATATATTAAAATCATAGTATTACTGAGCCATAAAAATGAATAAAATCTTGCCATTTGTAACAACATGGATGGACCTATAGGATATTATGCTAAGTGAAATATGCTGGACAGAGAAAGACAAATACAGCATGAATTCACCTGTATGTGGAATCTAAACAAAACAAAACAAATAAACAAAATAGAAAGATAACCATAGATAATAGAGAACAAACTAATGGTTGCCAAAGGGTTGGGGGATGGGTGCAATAAAAACGTATAAATAAAGCTCACTCTCACATAAGAAAAAAAAAGATGTCTGGGTCGCATTTTTAAAATAGATCCAGAGACACAGAAGCATGAAACAGACTGTCAAACCTCAGAGGAAAGGCAGGGGAGGGTGGTGGGTGGGAAGAGATCAACCAATGAACTTGTATGCATATATGCATAACCCATGGACACAGACTGTAGGGTGGTGAAGGCCTGGGATGGGGGTGGGGGCAGGCTAGAAGAGGTCACTGGGGATAAAGGGGACTTATGTAATACTTTCAACAATAAAGGTTTTTTAAAAAGCCCCCCCCCCCCAATTACTCAGGGGCAGGAATACAAGAGTAAGCCTGTCTCACAGAGCCCTCCACTGCCCTGAGGACAGGGCTTCTTCCAGGGAGGGCTGGAATGCCCTGGAAAATGGCATTTATTCCACAGAGCAAGGGGTTAGGAAGCCTCTTTCCATGCAAGACAAGGAGCAGGGACAGCGACTGGAGCTCGAGGCAGGTGAGCAGCTGGCTGCTGCCATTGATGCTGTTAGGAGCTCTTACTAATGTTGCGAAGGTCCTGCTGTTCCCTGTCTTCCTGTGGCTACCTCTCCAGGTTTCAGATCACTTTTGAAGTTGGTTCCGGAAAAAAAATCACCACTGGCCTGTCTCTCCTGACACCTTTCCAATGCTGTTTCAACCCTCATCTCATGATCAACCCCTAATGCAAGCATGTCAAACTTAAAGGCTAACAGGGGCCAAATAAACGAGGCATGCGGGCTGCGGCCCCGAGTTTGACATGCTTGCCCTAATGTTTTCTCTCTCAAATAAAAACCTCAACATACTTAATGATTCACAGATGTCTCAAAACCCTTTTAAATTCTTTGCTACTCTGGACACACATAATTCATTCTGCTGAATTCTGAAGATCATGCTCCTTTTTCTTTCCCTGCGTATTACACACACAGTGCACACCCTGCCCTCCTGCTCGGAGCCCTCTGTAATGCTAGTTGTGGAACGAGAAAGCTCCTTTCCCCTTGCATTTCTCTCTGGCAGGTGATCACTGCTGACAACAGTTGACTGTAAGCATGACATTTCTCTGCAGTGTGTTTCTGAAACGTCACGGTGACAGCAGCTTACAGAGAGAGCTCGCAGAGCAAAGGAAAAAAAAAAAAGATTTGCCCCCTTTTTCAGATTCTGGTCTGAGAGGGGGGGGCTGTCACACCTGGGCTCTGAGACAGCACCAACAGGTCACCATGAGCGACATGTTTTAATATGATGAAGCCCTTCTTGTCATTTACTTGTTAAAATTTCTTTTCTCTGGCACCAGCTTGATTCCCAGAGAACAGCTTATCTACCTTGGCTCTAAAAGTCTGCAGTTAATTTTTGAAGCAAACCTTCTTCATTGTAAATGTAACGAAGAGGCCTAGGGTTATTATTATTTTTTAAATCTGCTTTGTCATCTTAAAAGTAACCATCAACTTAAATACAATGAGAAGATGAATCTCTTGGATCATTAGAATTCCTACAGCAGTATGGAATGTTGGCTTGGTAGGCTTAATCTGATGGTGAATTTTGGGGAGGGAATATATAAACATATGTAAATATGTAATACACAAGTTTAAAGTGTGGATGCAATATTTGATTGAAATACAGGGATAGGTAAAAGTAGGTTTATGGTTGTGAGTACACGAAACACAGTTTATTCTTGTATTATTATTAATTATAGTATTATTTATTATTACTAATCTACTTTAGTCCACTCCTGTACATATCTGAATCAACCAGTGTGAACCAGTAATATGTGTGCCTGAAGTTTTTTTGTTTGTTCTCATTTGGGACAAATATTAACTGTACTTATTATCCTCTAATAATTTTTTTTTGGGGGGGGGGGGAGTTTTGTTGAATCTCAGGGAATATGACAGAGTTGAAATCAAGAAAAACTAAAAAAACCCCCAACCAAACCCAAAATTTCAGGAATGAATACTTTTAAGTGAAATATCAGCTAAAACTCTAGTACTGATTACTACCAGTGCCCTGGCAGCTAGTTAAGTCAGGGCTGCTCCTGTTTTCCAATTATAATTTCATTATGTGCGACACCAGGCTCCTTTGTCAAGTAAGGCTTTGTTTCAGGGTTGTTACGTAATTCAACTGATGGGTGAAGAAGGTCTTCTAGGCCTGGCAAACCTAATGGCAACGGCGTTGTCCTGGCCTGCGGATGGGAAATCATTAAACGGGGATTCAGTAACCAGACTGTAATAGAAAAATTACACTATCACACAGTTTCATCAGCTTTTTAAATGGAAAAGCTTCTGAGTGTCTTAACCATTCTTCTCCTTTACGCTCTGGGACTTGACACGACAGACAGGTAAGCAATGATGTGGGCGCGGGTGGCCCGTCTGCTGTTCTCTGAGCCTGTACAGTCCAGCTCAATCGCCCGTTTCCCCTTTCCCTTAGCCCATCGCTTGGCCGAGAGTCCTCCTCCCTGCCATTTGCCACTTGTTCTGGGCTATTTTAATTCTGGACAAGTTGTGGTAGCTGCTATATTTAAATTGGCCTGTGCGGTGCAGAAACACGGCAAATGCTAGTGGCAACCTTTTCCCTTTCTGACATAACCCAGTTGTGCTCTGGCTTTGAGTCAATTTGTGGTACACTGGCTCAGCGCCCGCTCTGCATCCAGGTGCTCACCGCCCTTTGGGTAGGTGGGGGTGGGGTGGTTTTCTGGGAGGGAAGGCCCACAGCAGGCCCAAAACTAGAGAGTAAACAGAGAAACAGAAACCATCACGGAAGGAAAAGCTAAATGCTTCTGGAATATTGGCAGAGTTTTTCAAAGACCAATGTCCAGATAGGAATTTTGTAGAATGTAACCCATCGATCGAGGGAGCCTTCAGGGAAACTGCTCGCACGTGAAGAGCCAGCTTTCTGGTTCCTGGGCGCTGAGAAGTGGGCTTGGTCCTACCCAGCCCCGCGCTGGCCCAGCGGGCTCCTCGCCAGCCGTTTCTGCACGTCTGTGCTGGGAGGAAGAGTCTCCCCGGGGACTTAAGCTGTCCCTTCAGAGAAGACAAATACATCAAAAATGCCCCCTCATCATGAAAAGCTAAATACAATATAAAGAAGAGGTTTTATAGATGTCCACAGCTCAAAGCTAGCCTATAGCCAGACTCTGTCATGAAGAATCAGAGAAAATCAACCTAAATTTTTTTTTTTTTTTTTTTTTACAGTCTAGGGCTTTTGCTTCAAGACCTTAACATACAAATGCTAATACCGACACGCTCATTTCACTGGCAGGGAAATTAAAATTCAGACGGGCTATAGGATCCTACCCATCTATCTATAGTTCAGGATTTCTGCCTAAATAGGCCTTTTGAGGTATTTTCTTAGACTGCTTGGGCTATTACACTTTACCTTCTGTCAGCCAAGATTGTACTTGATTTTTTTTTTCTGAATAATCTTTATACCCAAGCAGGTAGTAAATAAGACTGGGCGTTTGTTTTCTGGGCTGAGTAAGAAAACCATCGTGGAAATGTTTCGCTAAAAAAGAGCATTCACTAGTCAATTCATATGAAACCACTTTTAAACGTCCCCAACAAAGGAGGGCCCATTAGTAGGTTATTTGGTTACATGTAGTCAGGGTTACCAGCTTTCAAATTTCTCGACATAGTAGCCAAAGATGGAGAGAATGGATGGAAACAGAGATGCCTGCTTTTACTAGAAGGCACGCAAGTGGTACTGAATATATCATGCTCTGAGTATCATGAAAACACAACTCGAAATAAATCCCGTATTATCCTAGTGCTCTAAGCTTTCAGAGAGCTAATTCCAATTTTAAGAAATCACATGCCGTCTTCTTTCCCAAATACTTTCCCCGACGCCCTGATATTCTTGTAGGTAAGAAAATTACCTGAGCCCTAGGTTGCTCAGTGGTTAGAGCATCAGCCTGGACACCGAAGGGTCCTGAGTTTGATTCCGGCCAAGGGCATGCACCTGGGTTGTAGGCTTGATCCCCAGCCCTGGTTGGGGCATGTGTGGGAGGCAACCAATCAATGTGTCTCTCTCACATCGATGTTTCTCTCTTTGTCTCTCCCCCTCCCTTCCAATCTCTCTAAAAATCAATGGAAAAGTATCCTCAGATGAGAATTAACACACACACACACACACACACACACACATGCACACATGCACACACACTTAAAATTACCTGAGGACCTGAGGCCTTCCTAGTTTGTCTTCTACTAAGATATAGTTTAAGCTCATTCCAATTAAAAAATATTTTTATTGATTTCAGAGAGAGGGAAGGAGAGGGAGAGAGAGATAGAAACATCAATGATGAGAGAGAATCACTGATCCGCTGTTTCCTGCACACCCCACACTGGGGATTGAACCCACAACTGGGGCATGTGTCCTGACCAGGAATCGGACCGTGACCTCTTGGTTCATGGGTTGATGCTTAACCACTGAATCATACCAGCTGGGCTTAAGCTCATTTTTAAATGACAAGGACACATGTGAGGGCCTCTCCCACCACAACTCTGCATGACTATTTAGGATAAATTGTGCATTTACAAGTCTGGAACAAGAACCCGCCACAGAAATGCTGGTGACAGGAGGACAAGTGTGTCCACAGCACAACAGGATCATGGAAGTGTGCTGTCCCTCAACGAACGTCCAGTCCTCTCATTTACTATCCCGACAGTCACCTGGATCTTCCTGCACAACAAGGACCTGAGGCGGGCTCTTCCGAACTCCCTGCTCTGAGACTGAGGGGCAGAAAGGTCATGTGAGGTAGGAAAGAATCCAGCAGAAAAGACACCAATTCTGGCCTTTAAAAAAAGGGGGGGAATTTTAATGATTACTAGCGTTTTTAAAGACACATTTCTAATAACTTCAAAATTATTAGTTCAATGTTGTTATATTGTGCGTTTCTCTGTGATTATTACCAGCTAACACACAAATATATACAGATATCACTCCAGGATCACAATAAACCAAGGGCTGATGTCTCATGATTTCTAGGAGTGATAGGGTAAAGGAGAAGTTAAGGAAAATTCTAGCACATTTCTTAAGGAGTCCTGGACAGGAACATGAAACAGACAAATGAAACCATAGGTGGTAGGAGCTGAAAACTCAGGGGCATAGGCCAAATTTTTGAATCTGGGGGTGGGGACGAGGGGTGACCGGACGGGACAGGTTTACACCACCCACAACCGGACAGGCTCGCCCCAGGCTGTGAAGGTGAGCAGGGAGATGACCTGTTGCCTGGAGGACAGCCCTTGCCTCTGGCCATCACATGGCATTGGCAGGACAAGGTCTAAAGGAGAGGGGCAGCCTCTTCCCAGTCAACGCAATGACTTGGAATCCACCAAGTACAGCAGGTCCTCACTTAACAGCACAGTGGGTTCTGTGACTTTAAGAAGAACGTATAAGGAAACGAATGTCATCACAGGCTAATGGTATAATCAAGAGTTAAGTTCGTAGGGCATCTCACCAACGTTATCACAAAACGACTTTATTCAAGGACCTGCTGTATCACCATTGGAAAAATAGAAATACCTGGTATTAAGTTAATCAAGCAAGAAGGTATTGATGATGATGATGATAATTACTGTTAAGATTGACCAAGTGCTTTTTATACGCGAGGCCTAAACTTGCATCTTCTGTTCTAAGAACTTGACGTGTAATGTCTCCTATGATCCACTCTGGGTTACGGGCTAGTGTGGTGGGAGCTCATTTGAATTGAATGTCAGAATTGTGCATACACACCCACCCAGCCCAAATCCTGCTCAAGCTCTCTAGACTCTCCGTGGGGTGGTCTCCCTTCTCATTCCAGCCATAATAAATACTTGGTTTCCCTCATCATCTGAATTAATAAAGATGAACATTTTTTTCCAGGTACATTTAACATTTTTCTTAAACTAACATACACATTTCTCCTTTTCCCATGAGTTAATTCTTATATATAAAACCTTTTAGGGACAAAAATTTTGAGTTTAAATAAAAGTAGGATCGATGCTATCAAGTAACAAGTGATTAAAAGCTGCACTACCTTTTCAAATGCTCTACTCCAAGAAAAGGGATTCAAAAAACCCCATTGAAATCAGGTTTAAATTTAACATCTCTCTCAGACATTGACATGCTGTTGTTTCACTGGGGTTTCAGCGGCGATACACACCAAACCCTACACACACCAAGCCCTCTAACGCAGGCACTTCGCGCCTGTGGTGGTGGCATATGAAGCCTTCTGCCTGCTGGGCCACTCTGAGGCCACCTGTACATCCACCCTGGTCCCTGCTGTGTCCTCCATCTGGAGGCTCTGACAGTTCCCTCTCAACTACTCCCCTCGGCATGTCCTTAGGTGTCTCGGTATTTGTGCTATTTGGCACAGAAAACCTGCTACCTCAATCTGTGGCATATTGTTCCAGCCACAGCATAAATGTAACCCTCGGATTAGATTAGCATCGTGGAGATTTCATGGTCTCTCTAGACCGGCACTATAGATGGAGACAAGTTACTGCGGATTCACAGACTTCAGACCTGAAGATCTCTCTTCCACTGCAATGGAACACACTTGAAGTGCAGTTTCTCGCCGTGTGTCGTGTCCCCTCCTTGTGTGCTTAGGAGCATGAGTTCTGGAATCAGACTGCCTGGATGCGAATTAGCTCTCGCCCTCACTGGCCTGCAACCCCGGGGTGTTCCTCATCTAGCCGTGCCTTTGTTTCAGGAATGGTGGTAAACCCACCTTTTGGGGTTATCATGAGGATCACAGATGACACCTGGAAAGCCCCAAAGAACAGACAATGCATATAGGGCACTCAACATCATTACCAATTAATATTTATCAATTAATTCAATAACTTAAAAATATATTACATTTTTCCCTGGTTATGGGTTCGATTCCCAGTCGGGTTGCATATAGGAGGCAACCTATCAATGTTTCTCTCTCACATCGATGTTTCCCTCTCTCCCCCCGCCTCTTTCTCTCTCTCTCCTCCCTTCCACTCTCTTTAAAATCAATAAAAACATATTAAAATATATATTAAGTTTCTGAATAAGATATTCAAATGGTTCAAAATATATATATATATATATAAATAACAGGGAAAATCTCCCTTTTACCTGGTCCTGATCCAGCCATAGCCAACCAGTGCTGATGTTTTTTAAAAAGACCTTTTCCATAGTTTCTTCACGTGTATACAAGAAAATAAAGTTCCCGTTTCCTCCTTTTCTACACAAAAGAAAGCAATACGTACATCGGGTCTGTGCCTTTGTGAAATGCAACAAGAAAACAGCGACCAGAGCATAAACCTTATACTGTGGCAAACTACGGCAGCCCTTGATTATCATGAGAGGTGACAGTGAGTGGAACCGCCCGGGTGAAGCCGGGACAGCAGCGGGTGGGGCTTTCATCAGAAGGCCTCTGTTTGGGTCCTGGGCCCGTCATTTGCAAGCTGTGCAGTCCTGGACAGATTACCTAAAAGGAGGTGTAGACTTGGTCATCCTTATGTTTGTTGTGGGGATGTAAGATTTGTGTGCAATAGTTTTGTAACCCTGGCTTGTATGGTTCAGTTAGAGCAGTGGTCGGCAAACCGCGGCTCGCGAGCCACATGCGGCTCTTTGGCCCCTTGAGTGTGGCTCTTTCACAAAATAACACGGCCTGGGCGAGTCTATTTTGAAGAAGTGGCGTTAGAAGCAGTTTAAGTTTAAAAAATTTGGCTCTCAAAAGAAATTTCAATCACTGTACTGTTGATATTTGGCTCTGTTGACTAATGAGTTTGCCGACCACTGAGTTAGAGCATCGGCCCATGGACTGAAGGGTCAAGGGTTTGATTCCAGGTCAAGGGCATGTACCTGGGTTTCAGGTTCAATCCCCGGCCCCTGTCGAGTTACGTGCAGGAGGCAACCAGTCAATGTCTGTCTGCCTGCCTGCCTGTCTGCTCCTCGCTCTCTCCCTCCCTCTTTTCACTCTCTCTGTAAAAATCAATGAAAAAAGTAACCTTAGGTGAGGATTAAAAAAAAAAAAGCCCAGCCAGTGTGGCTCGGTGGTTGAGCACCGACTCATAAACAAGGAGATGACAGTTTGATCCCTGGTCAAAGGCACATGCCCAGGTTGCGGGCTCCACCCCCAGTGTGGGGCATGCGGGAGGCAGCCTATCAATGATTCTCTCTTCTCACTGACTAGAGACCAGGTGCACGAATTCGTGCATGGGTGGGGTCCCTCGGCGTGGCCTGCGGGGATTGGACCGAAACTGGCAGTCCAAGGCCGCCTGCCGCTCCTGCCTGTCGCTCCCGCTCCTCCCGGCCCCATTGCACCTGCCGTGGGCTTGTGCCCAGTCAGTCCTGATTGGGAGAGGTGAACGCCAGCCCTGCGTATGGCGCCCATCCCGAGGGAGGTACGGGGGTGGGGAGGGAGGCCCGGGATGCGGTCAGCCCTCCAGGCAGGTGGTGGGACGCCCTTGCCGGCCCAGGATCTGGATCCGTCCCACTGACATTCAGCCGGTTGTCGGGAGCCACCTGGAGGCCACTTTTATATCTTTTCTTTCTATATCGTTTCTTCCTTGTGGAGTGTCTAGGGAGGGGAAGCGGCCACGGTGCCTGAGGCCAACTTCCAGGAGGCCAGTGGGGCTGTCCGGATCATTCCGGTGGCACCAGTCCGTTGGTGCCTGGCCCGTTCTCCAGAGATTGGACCTGCAGGACTACTGAGGGAGTGAGTGGCTGCTGCTGGGCTGGTGGGCCGCCGGGACGGTGGACCGCCGGAACAGGTCAGTCAGCTGAGCAACACTCCCGCTGTGGGAGTGCACTGACCACCAGGGGGCAGCTCCTGCATTGAGTGCCTGCCCCCTGGTGGTCAGTGTGCATCATAGCGACCGGTTGACCTGTCGCTTAGGCTTTTATATATATAGATGTTTCTATTTCTCTCTCCCTCTCCCGTCCTCTTTCTGAAATCAGTAAAAACTTGTTTAAAGAAATAAGAATTCTGAAAATTGAAGATACACACACCAAGCGTTATTACCAGTTAGAAGCTACCACAACCCTTGAGGCCACTCCCCCTCCTCTGGAAACCCCAGTGGAGTGATGAGAGCACAAGTCTCCATCTGTGACCTGGAATCTGGCCGGACAGATGCCATTCCTCGTCTAGGGTCACCTCGCTGGTGTGGGGCGTGCTCTGTGCTGTAGCTCTATCTCGCTCAACTTTTCCAACATGGGTCCAGTTTGAGAGCTGACCCCAAAATGTGTCAACATAATGGGAGGCTGAAGGTGTGAAAACCAATGAGAGAGAGGCTGGAAGGAGAGCGGGTGACACATGGGACCTAGCGGTTTCCCTTCCTCACCAGCAGCCCAACCTGTTTGGTCCCCCGAGAGTGTGGCTGTCACGGGTGTTCCTGACACTGGCCGCGTGGGCCGGCACGTGGGTCGGCGCTGCGTGCGCTCTGGTCAAGGGGAAGCTGTCTGTGGGTTTAGAGATTTGGGTTCTTTTGCTGATTCCTTACTATTGTGACCAGAGGCCTCTCACCTCCCTGTGATCCATTAGCTTCCTCGCTATAAAATAAAGGCGTTCAAGTGAATTCTAATCTGTTCTTGTAACAAAATTTAACATACACTTTCAACAATAAAGATTTAAAAACAACAACAACAAAAATTTAACTTACTTCCCTCCACCCCCCCCCCCCCACACACACAGTGAGATACCACGGTGCATGCTCTGGCTGGCAGGGATACGAGTTTTCCCCGCCTCCTGCAACAGGCCTTCCACCAAACCCTAGAATGCCTCTGATCCCGAGCACGCCCACGGGTCCCGAGCACGCCCACGGGTCCCGAGCACGCCCACAGAACCTAAAACTACAGCTTGAAGGTGCCAAGTAAAGAGTCCTAAAGTTCCCTCCAACCTGAATGTTCAATAACTGTGGCAGCTATCCTTTTGTTTCTAAAGAAGTCTGCTTGTTATGTATAAACAAAACTAGATCTCTCTTTACCATCTTTAAAAAGTGAGACTAGCCCTGACTTGGAATCAAACCCGCCACCTTTTGGTGCACAGGACAATGCCCCAACCAGCCGAGCCACCTAGCCAGGGCGGACTAAAATAAATTACTTTGCTTTAGTAGATCAAGTTAGAGGTAAGGTGATTATACCTTCTAGCTAAAGTTTTCCTGCAACTTGAATGGTAAAGAACCCTAAATAATAACCTGGACATAGCAATAAAATCACCTGCGGAAGGTGAAATATGAAGTTGTATGTATTTCATACAACGTAGATCAACATGTCTAGCAATAGATGTGTACACATGTGAGCATAGAGCAGAAACATCCTCAAGGATTCGTGGCTTCTTCTTCTTATTATTATTTAAGTCCTCACCTAAGGATATGTCCTCTATTGATTTTGAGAGAGGAGGAAAGGGAGGAGAGGGAAAGAGGGTGAGAAAAAGAGAGATACATGTGAGAGATAAACATGGATTGGTTGCCTCCTGCATGCACTCTGACTGGGAATTGAACCCAAAACCTAGGTAAATGCCCTGACCCAGAATCAAACCCACCACCTTCTGGTGCCCAGATCAACCCCACGGCCAACCGAGCCACCTGGCCAGGGCCTTGGTTGATTATTTTTATAAGTGGATCGCTAATGCTAACCATAGTCCTTAAACATCCTGTAATCTGCTAATTAAACCTGGAACGAATTCACATTGTATCAACCTATTTCACAAAATCTGGAAACTTGAGAAAGGCCTCAGAGATCACCGAGCTCGATTCACTTATATAGATCAGCGCCGGCTGGAGCAGGTAAGGTTAATCACACGCACCCACACTCACGTGCACCCTGCAAATGTCTGCCCGAGGGGACCCAGCCTCGCTGGCGCCAGCGCCCACGGGGACAGCATGGTGGGAGGCATCATAACAGAGCCATACGGGATGCAAAGTTCTGATAGTCCCATGCGCTGGGCTAAAGGCACTCCTGCAGTGACCATGAGGTGATGAAATGTGGGGGACCTGCCACCCTTAGGGGACTGTCAGAAGGCGCCATGTACAGGGATGGCTTTAATTTGACGGCCAAGGATTGTCTACTCTTCAGGAAAGCACACAGGTGTTTTCCAAATATTTGTTTTTAATTAATTAAACTTCTAATGCACTCCCATCTCTTATAAGAGAGGGAGAAGGTATGGAAGGAAGGGAAGGGGGGCGGAAGACCCAGAGAAAGGTGGGTGATGGGAGGAGAGGAAAGACAGCAACACAAAGACTAGGGTGGGTTCCACACAGCCCAGGAGAAATGCCCAGCAGGCTAACCGAGAAAAACTCTCTTAAGTCCTTGAGAGAAATGTGGAAATCACGATTTTAATATTTATATACCACTGTGATGTGTATGTAGATACACACAAACACACTCTAAAGATACAGAATTTTATGCTACTTGATAAGCATCTATATTCCAGGAATCTTGCTCAACACTTGGGGAGCAAAATTGTGACGCTGAGCTCCCCCAACAATCCTTCGAGGCTGTTAGTCCCTTTTCTAAGGAGGTATACGGAAGTGTGCTCTGACAGCGGTCTGTCCAGAGTACGCAGCAACATCGGACGGAGCCCGGGGACTTTTAATGATGAAGCCCACACTCTTTCTTCCACATTATGCCACCTATCTGCTGGAAGTAATTAAAATGTTATGGGGGAAATCTGCCATTGGTGACACTGTTTGCTTATTACACTGGTTTTTATATTTAAGTCAAACATAATCCCAGTAAAATGACCTTTCCCTGAAGTTGATCATTCTGATAAAGGTTCTTATAAACTCTGTGCGATGCAGATGAAGCTAAGAAGGAACTGGCAATTAAGCAGCATCGATAAACCTACTGTGCGTATCAGGGTGCCCCTGGATCAGAATGCTAGCAGCGGTCCCTTGGGCATTTAAGCCTTGCCTTAACATAGAAGGAGCAGACCCCTGCTGATCCCACAGAGCCAGTTTGGTTAAGAGAGCTGAAAATACCACATGGACAGATGTGTGTACCCAATTATTTCAGGCGTGGCAGACCCAGCCCTGGTGCCCAACACACTGAAATAACCCCCTTCTTCTTCGGAAGCAAGTGTCTATAGACAAGTTGCAAACTGAAGTTTGATGAGGACATTTCAGGCTCGAGGGAGTTGGTGAGAGATGCTTAATGTTCCCCTGAGGACAGAGTCCACGTGCCACGCCCTGGCCTAAGCAACAGGTCCACATCTGTTCTCACCTATCCTCTGACACACAATTACTCCCTCACATTTATTCATGCTCTGATGATCTTGGGTCCTGGGATAAATCTTAACATACACCCTCCAACACTCTGCCCTTTTCTCTAACCACTGATGCCGCCCTCTCCCTTCCTAGGAGGCCTGAGCAGCAGCTCTGACATAGGCGACTGGAAGATGGCTAGAGGCAACTCTCTGACAGGACCAAGCGGCTCCTAGAAGCCCCAAGAAACACGTCTGCCAAATTCTCTAATCCAACCCGGGGCAAGGTGGCGTCCCTAAGGCCCATCGTTCCCCTTTTCGGCCCGCTCACCGCACACATGCACTTTCGGTGTCCCTCTGAGGAGGGTTCTATAATGATCCCACTTTCACTGGGGAAGAGACCAAGGCTGAGAGCGGTTCAATGACCTGCCCAAGGTGGAGTCGAGACTTTGTGAGACTCCAAAGCACGTGCTTGTCCTGCACTCCATGACCTCGTTACAGTATATGCATCAGATCAGACTCCCTTCATAGTCTAGAATCTTCCTCCCAGTTTGGCCCCTCAAAGACCTGAACTATTATTAGGGCAGATGTGCGAATATTTTATTCTAAAACAAATGACCCAGAGGCTGTCTGCCCAACCCCAGGAGGCATCCCACCCCCTATCAGAAAGTTTCAATTTCTTTTCTGTGCTGTTGGGACAGAGATGCTGAAGGTATTCATGCAGGGGTGGGCACTACCAAGTATCCTAAGGTGTAGAACAACATTTTAAATGAAGAACTTGAGAATGCACGCATTAATTTGAGTGGGTACCACCAGATTTTACTAGAGGTACTTGAAGGACCTGCATCTTGGTTTTTAAAAGTGAGCTGGACACAATGTTTGTTACAGCACAGCCTGTGATAGTGGGGACCCGGAGGCCCCCGAAGCGTCCCCCAGTCATGGCGTGTTAGCCACACGGAGGGTATGCAGAGTCTGGGATGGTGTACAGCCATCAGACCAACAGCCCTGGGGGACACAGGCAGCATGGATGGATCCGAAAACGCAGCCTGAAGTGGCAAAAACACAACAAACCCCTAAAAATTATACACAACATGTAAATGTTATTAATGTATTAAATAAAACATAAATAAGAGAAAATGAGCTTTGTGGTGCAGTGCCATTCATATAAACTAAAAATACACAGGAGAGCTCAGCTGGCGTGGCTCAGTGGTTGGGCATCAACCTATGAACCAGGAGGTCACAGTTCAATTCCCGGTCAGGGCACATGTCTGGGTTGTGGGGTCTATCCCCAGTGTGGGGTGTGCAGGAGGCAGCCAATCAATGATTCTCTCTCCCTCTCCCTTTTCCTTCCTCTCTGAAATACACACACACACACACTGAGTGGCCAGATTATTATGCGTTCAGAGATCATAATAATCTGTCCACTCAGTGTATATTCAAATGAACAAACAAACAAAAAATACACAGGAGACACAACATGTTTCCATGTATACAGAATCAATAAGCTATAATAAATATCGACTGCTGAGTGCTTACAGAGGGAAGGGAGTGGACTGGGGAAAATGGAGAAAGAGGGAAGAGAACAGAAGAGAGAGGCTTGGTGGTGATGGTACATACAGAAGGCAGAACTGGAGGGATGCGTTCCTTCAACCTTCTACACTGAAGGGTTAAGAAAAGGCAGGGGGGAAGGAGAGAGGGGGGAGAGGAAGTGGGGGAGGAGGGAAGATAGAAGAGTTGATAGAGGGTGGACACAGGTTGTGAATCCAGCTCAGAGCTGCCTCCACACACCCACTATTAGCTTTCATCCTACCTTGTGCTGTTATCCCATGCAACCTTCGGCGTTGGGCAGGTCTGTACCACATGCGTGGGCACACGCTCACCCCGCACCCCCACACCCTGTATGGCCATGCCTGGATTAGAGCCAGTTTGTAGGATTGAAGACGAACAGAAACGGCGGATAGTACTTGTGGGCATTGGAATGGAACACTTGGATTGATTCCGAGAAAAAACGCTCCCTTTTCTTTTTCTATGTCTACAGACTGGCAGAGTTTAAACATGCAGAGCACAGAGACCAAGGCAATGAAAGATGAGAGGCGAGTTAATGACCATACGTGACGAAAAGCTCGACCTCGCCTCCTTCCCCCACTCCACCCAGAGGTTCAGGGGTGGCCCTGATTGCTTTCTCCTTGCTTGGACCCCAGCCTCACGCTCAGGCGGCTGTGGAGGCGCTGGGCTGGGCTGGGCTGGTAGGAGAAAGCTGGGGAGCCAGGGGTGGTGAATGAATTCCTAAACAAACTCTCCCCTGACACATCACTAAAAATAAGTCTGCTTACATGCACAACACGTTGTGGACTGGTAAACTGAACTCTCTCCTTCATCCTCTCTCGAGACCAGGCGTTTCAGCTTTTAGAGAAAATGAAATGCAGGTGCAACCACGTGGCGCCCCGGGGGAGTCACTTTTGATGTATGTGATAACGCGCACCTGCCAGAAGGTTAAGGCCTCGCAGAGCCCATGGGCGGACAGCCCCGCGTCCTTGGTCAAATGCTGATAAGGCTCACTGGGGCATTGCCTTATTTAGTCAGGCTGCTCTGCCCAAAGCCGGCACGGCGACAACTGCGTAAGCTGTGCCCGGCCCTCTCCTCCCGGCCGCTGGTGCTGACACACCAATTAAAAGGCTCTCTGGGACTTAAACAGGCTCTCGCCTTTCCGAGCAGCAGCTTCTCTACAAACAACAACGATGTCACAAATAAACCCCGAATGTGTCTGTTTGCTTGGCAATGAATTCCCTGAGGAACACTGGAAACTAAGTTCCACTTCTTAAGGCTTTCTTGCCACCAACCCTGAACAAACGATGAGGTCATATAAGGTGATTCCGTTGGGCTGGCTAACTTGAATATTTTCTTCATAAACCACTATTATTACTGTTTCTTTTGTCTTCTTCTTCTGTGTGTGTGAGCATTGCTTGATGGTATTTCACAGATACTTTTTTTTTCTTTACAAATTCAAGGTTTGCAGCAGCACCCCTGCGTGGAGCATGCCCACGGGCACCTTTTTCCCAACAGCACTTGCTCCCTTTCTGTCTCTTTGTCACATTTAGATAATTCGCACATTTTAAGCTACTTGATTATTATTATATTTGTTATATTGATCTGTGATCAGTGATCATTTTTTATTTTATTTTTTCCATAACCATTTATCCCTCTATGCCCTCTTCCACCTCCATGCCCCCTGCCCCCAAATCACCACAACACTGTTGTCCAGGAGTTCTTTTTTTTTCTCCTCAATCCTTCAGACTGCCCCTCCCCCCCCACTATTTCTAACTGTATTATTTAAAAAAACAACACAGGAATTATAGTATTGGAGATAGCCTGATCTATCAATAACTTGCTCTAGACCTGACTCTGCTCTCAACAGAATTCTGCTCTCAATGAATCTTATACATCTTTACCTACATACACATGTATGTATATGTACACAAACCACTATACGTGTACACTATTTTCTACACGAAGGCTAGCATGTGAGCCAGGTGTAATTGCTGATAAATGAGGAAGCTTTCTAGGTACTGACATGGAACACATTCTACTATATATTGCTAATTAAAACACACACACACACACACACACACACACACACACACACACCCCGAACAGGGAACACAACAGTGTATTCTGGGCGACAATCCTTTATCTGCAATTCCAACATCTGAAAAACTTTAAAAACCAACGTTTTTTAAAAATAAGCTTAGGGCCAAAACGTATTTGACTATGGCACCGGAAGGTAACTGGAAGGAGGCTATTTGTGGTTCTGATTTATCCCCCTCTGTGTGAATACTGTCTCCCTAGAGAATGAATGTGCTTGGTTACTGGTGCTGCTCAGACCCTGTGGGGGTGTTGTGCCATTGATGCTATATGCACCGTATTACTTTTCTGAAATCTAATACGGTGCATTCTAAAACATACCTGGACCCAACAGGTTTAGAAAGCAATTCTGGACTTGTGGAATGTAACCATATGGGTCAAAGGGGACAAAATGTATATTGGTGTGTATACACATCAGAAAAATTTTATAAAGATGCCAATAACATTGCTTATCTTCAGGGAAAGGAAATAATCAGCTGGAGTCAGGAGTGGGAGGGAGATTTATCATTCAGTCTAGACCATTTTGCAACTTTAAAATTTTGAACCATAAACATGTGCCATCTATTAAAACATAAACAACATTAAAAATTAAAAAATCACCAATTCTTCCCTGACCAGGAGGCTCGGTTGGTGGGAGTGTCATCCTCTGCACAAAACGGTTTCGGGTTCCATTCCTGGTCAGGCACATCCCTAGATTGCTGGTTTGATCCCCAGCTGGGATGAGTACAGGAAGCAACTGACTGATGTTTCTCACATCGATGTTTCTTTCTCTCTCTTGCTCTCTCTCCCTCTAAAAATCAATATAAACGTGTCCTTGGGTGAGGATTAAAAAAATCACAAATTCTAAGCACAGGACGAGAGCCTAATCTATTTAAAATACATCTCGTTAACAAGTCTTCAGTAAGCAGCATTGCACACCCACTGCCAATGGATCCCTTTGACCAGCCTTCCTTAGTACCCGTTCATTTCAGCTTCTCTCGACTCTCATTTTAAGCATGTCCAGGTCTTTCCAATGCTGCTGTCTTTTCCTTTGAACTACAAAGAGTCCTCACTTAACGCTGTCTACAGGTTCTGCAACTTTAAGCCAAACGGTAAATATAACAAAACCGATTTTACCACAGGCTCATTGATATAAACAGAGTTCAGTGCCTACAGCATCTCAGCAATGCCATAATGAAACGACATTGTACGAGGTTCTGCTGTACTGCTGACTGTTCATTTCTTAAATAAAGCTTTTGTCTCCCTAACCCACATGTGGCTTCTTCAAATAGATCTGAAACTCGATAAAACTCATGTAACGGGCCCGATACACGCTTACTTATTTGTCCTAGCCTTTCAATTTCCATGGAATTTCATAAAAGTACAGGTAAAATAATCTAACTGTAAAATTTTTACTTGGCACAGTTTTTCTTACGTTGGTGGTTAATTATACGGTGTGTATATCTGGTCTTCCTAATGACCCCCAGGGTCCACCCAAGTAGCAAGTGATAAATGTAAGCTAAATTGAATTCAGCCTATAAAACAAAAAATCATTTCCCAGGAAGGCTTTATCATGAGAAGGAAAATGGGAAAAAGAATCAAGGCAGGTTTCTGAAGACTCAAGTGCCACCTGTAATGGCTGTGAGAAGTAGGGCCCCGGGCTGATGGGCATTATTCTGAGATTATAATTTCCAAGTGCTGATTCGTGCACTGATGGTGGAGAAAGCCCAGTTACTTTTGGTACCCTTGCCTCTGGCCAGACGTGGTCTAATAAGAATTACTGTGAGTTAAAAATTGCATTTGTTCCCTGTGATATTAAAATAACAAGTAACTTACTGATTATAATGAGTCCCAAAGGCCTAAACTAGGAATCAAAATCTTTAAAAATCATGGGCTACTAAATTTAGAAATAACACCATCCTTATCTTCCTTAGAATCCTTGGAATCACTTCCAAACGATTTTTTGAAAAGGTCAACATATTTGATTTAACAATTAGTCCAGTTTCTCCTTTTTAAGACAGAACGCAGAGGCTTTTGAAGAGTGAAATTCCATGCTGTGCAGTACGATTGCCCTCTGACTATGCATTTCATTCAATTCCACTGCTCTGGCATTGGTAACAAACCTTCGCATCCAAAGCCAAAAATAAAAACGACATTTTCTCCCCTTTTTATCCTTAAAAATTAATCCTGGTAAAGAAATTTACTTACAAACCATGTTGATATAATTACAAGATAAAGGCAAAACATCTACATAGTTTTCAAAACAAATATATAGTTGTTTTAACTGATAATCACAGACTTTTTTTTTTAAGCCAGAAAAATCTTGGCAAGAATTCTAAGTCACCCTTTTACTTTTCAGATGAAAGACACCAAGCCCAGGGAAGTCACAACGTATTGTCTGTGTTCTACCCGCTATGCACTGCGAGGTGTACAATTATTAATAACTGGCTGGACTTACTTAAACAAGCAAGCGCATATGTATATATAGTCTCATAAGTATGGAAACCTATCTGCACCCTATTCCTGGGGAGCACAGGAAGATGGGGGGAGTTGGAGGAGGTGCCCCGGGAGGGTTTGGCTGAGACAGGTTCATCTTTCTGCCTCCCTACCTCGTGGGTCGCTAAGCCTCCCACACCTTCTCCAGAAGGATTTCAGCTGCACCAGTACTTCCGCCCTGTAGTTGGGCGTTTACTTGTTTGTCTCATCCAAAGGGTGAGCATTGCCTTGGAAAACCCATTTCTTAAACATGCATAATGTCATGTCAACATCCATGAAGTGAACTGGATCTACAAATGACTTGAGGGTACAAAGGGGCCAAGTAGAGCTGGACATCCAGGACAGTGGATGGTGGGTCTGGGGAAAGTAGAAAAGGGGGTGGAGGGATGCGAGCAGAAAGGCAAGAAAAAAGCAAGAGGCAGAAGTCAAGAGTCAAGGAGCAGGTGAGCTTTTTGAGAACGCACTTAACCAGGAAGGTGAAGCAGAGAGTGGAGCCCGTGGACAATTTCTCCAGGAGAGATGAGTGTGTGCGTTCTTCCTAGTCAACACTAAACAAACAGAGGTCATGCGACGACAGACTTCCATCACTGTCACAACAGTCTTAGGTTATTTCAATAATCTCCGCTTCACATATTTTCATTGAGAACTAGGACATATCTTCATGGTGCAGGGCTGACTTGGCCTTGGGCGCATCTCTCAAACTTCTTTTGTGCATGGACTGAGGATATCTCCTGGAAGTTTGCTGTTTGGCCAACATGGACGCAGTCACACGTGGCGGGAGTGGATGAGCCATCAGAAAAGAGGCTGCCACGTGAACTCTGAAAGACCCAGCAAACCCGTCCAGAGAAATACACCCCTCCCACCCCACAGGATCCACTACACTACGCTGCCTTCGGTTGGGGAAAACACATTTTCTATAGAAACCTTATTTGAGAAGATGGGGCAACAGTGGAGTTAGATCCCATGTTAATTTCTTTACAGGATTAAAAGGAAATAACTGACTCCCTCGGCTTAACAGCTTAAGTGCTGCCATGGCAGCAAGCGTCTGTATCCATCACAGAGATGCCGCCAGCTACGGTGTGGTCCTTTTAGAGAAAGATGGTAACATACATCTTCTAAGCAAGAACAACAAGACGGTCTAACAGGTTTGTAGTAGTAATTCAAGCTTTGATATTTTTAAAAAAGGATCGAACCCCAAAGGCATTTAATTGAAAAAATGTACACCCATCACAAATATTCAGGAGCTCTGTGGGCCTTGGGTGTATCACGAGATGTTCTCTGTTGTAACTGCTGCTGTGCCCACACCCACTGTACTTTTTGCTCCGCTTAGAACACCTCTCCCGCCCCCATTTCTGCCTGGCAAATTCTTCTCATGCTTTGAGAGCCAACTGTAACCCCCTCCCCATGAGACCTTTCCCGATGCTCCCACATGGATAAAACCCTCTGCTTTAAAAACTTTATCCAGACCCGAGAAGATTGTGAAAAACTGACTTGCCCACAGCACTCTTGCCTCACCACGTGTCACAGCGACTTGCTGTATTTCGCTCCAAGGGAACAAGGTGCTGGACAGCGGGGTTATGTCCTGCTCACTTCTGCACTGACCATGCTCTCAGGAAGCGTCAACTGCACTGTGGTCCAGGACAGTGGCGTAGGGCTTCCATGAATTGTCACGCACTCATGGCATGTGGGTCTGTGGGTACTGACTCTCCCTACTTTTCCTCTATTCTTCTGATGCCATTTTGCAAGTGACAATTGACCTAACTGTATAGGGGAAAATTCTGGTTTCAGGTATTCCCTAAAGCCTAAACAGACACACTGAGAAAAGGATATAATGCGAACTCAATAATCTTATGGTAGTCTTAAACAGAAAGGTATTATAAGGAGAATTTGCTACCTCATGTGAATGCTACTTTCTCACACTTTCCAGTCCGGCTATTTCTTCTGAATAACCTGACTAAAATAATGAGGTGGGAATGCAGACATGCAAGCATATAGGTGGCCAACTGTGCAAATCCTGTTACGCAAGGCAAGACCCAGGACAGAGGCACAGGTGTTCCGCTCAGAGCTGTTGAAAAGTCCTGCGCAGACGGCACACGGTGTGAGCCTGGCTGGTCGGAGCCACGACAGGAAACCTGCATCACAAAAACCTGTGCTCTGGCCACAGTTTGCACACACCTGGAGTGGCCCTCAGGCACTTCACACAGAGGTGCGGCCCTGTTCACCCCTGGCTGGGCTTCTCTCCCGTCTGTGTGATGCATCAGAAGAAAACCGGTCCTCCTATTCCAGACCTCAGGTGAGAATCTCTGCAGTTCTCCTTCTCAGAGACCTAGGAGCGCCAATGAGCGTCAACCCAATCACTGAACACAGATGTTACCCAAACTTCACAAAAGCCTTGGGTAATGGCTCATAGGCACGATCGTGTCCTCAGGTATGGCCAGTGAGGCAGCGGGGAATGACGGCACCCCAAATCTCTCTCTGTGCCCATAGTAAGAGTCAGAGCTCAGACCTGCAGTGCTTACTGGTGCCAGGCACCACTCCCAGCCCAACACGCGCCAACTCATGGAAGAACCCGTTCCAACCCGGTAGGAGGCTCTATGAACTACCATGCCCACTGCACAGATGAGGAGGCTAAAGCTGGGGGAGGTCAAGCTGTTTGCTCGAGGCCACTCGGCTAAAAAGTGACAGAGCCAAGACTTAACTACTATACCGCAATACAGAAAGATTTCCAGAGAATTCCCTGCACCGCCCTGGGCAAAAGTCAGGCTGTCGTATTAAAGGTTTATTTAAATTTTCTC
The DNA here is from genome assembly GCF_963455305.1 of Plecotus auritus. NCBI lineage: Eukaryota > Metazoa > Chordata > Mammalia > Chiroptera > Vespertilionidae > Plecotus > Plecotus auritus. Next base: position 43,150,859 of record NC_137777.1, read on the forward strand.
CCTGAAATTCTCTGCTATGCAGCCAGCTCATGCTCACTCCTTCCCTGATTTTCCCGTAACGATACTGAATTTGAGCCGACTTCGGACCAGACTGGCCGAAGAGGAGAGACAGCATTTATCACACTTGAAACTATGGTACAGAGCCAGGCACACACCACACCTGTGACATATTTTTGCCAGAAATAGGATAGTTTGGACCTAACTGTTGGAAGACACTGGGGCCAATGGATAGGTATTTCGATCTTGGCCTGGGAGCCGGGGGTTGGGGGACACATGGACACAGTAGGGGACACAGGAGGGCACAGGGTGGGCGCTGTGGGGCAGGGCTGCACTAACCTCTTTGCTTTCTCAGATTCGGCTTCCACAACACAACACAGACCTCCCTCTGGTCTTCCTCCCTCTGGTCTGGACTGAGGGAGTGATGGGGGTGCCACCTGCATGTCTGAGGGAGCTCCCTCCACAGTGGGAGTCCGGGGAGCCCCTAGAATGGAGAGCAACAGGACGGGAGCAACGAAGCGGCTGCGAGGGGAATCATGTGAATGGGCCCCAAAGCACCAGCCTCGAGACCTGTCAGCGACCTGACTTCCCTCCAATGCACCTCTTTCAAGCTGATAAAGGAACCTCCCTATCTACCTCTCCAGCTGCAGCTCTGAGGGAAGCATGTGAACTCTGGCCAGGTAGACGGATGGGAGCCAAGGCGAAGTCAGCCACAGGGAGTGAAACAGGGCCAACCGCAGCCTGGCCAGACCTGCCCTGACTCACACATGACGCAGACAAAGGACTCCGTGGGCACCAACCCCTCTCCCCCAAGGATCCCTCCTCGTCTCTGCAACAAACGTCTTTTCTGGTGATGCCCCTGCCTCCACCTCCGCGTGGCTCACGGTTAATTTCCAGCGGCATTGCTACTTGTTTACGAATCCATCTCTCTCACTTGGTTATAAATTTCCTGGAGGACAGGGGCCATATTTTTCTCATTTTGGTCTCTCCCAAGCCAGCAACTCTACTTGCTTTACACAGAGCAGGCATTCATTCACGGTTGAAACGACTACTACAGCATTTACTCTAACATGAAACAGTAAGCATCCACACTCCACTTCAAATGTATTACCCCACGATAATCCTGTGAGGAGCTACTACTGCCTTCCTCCCACGGTGCAGGTGAAGGAGCGCGAGACGTGGGAGGGTTAAGCCATTTGCCTGAATCCCTGCACTGGGACTCAGGATCTGAACCCAGACTTGGGCTGTGGTGTAGAGGAGACCTCCTTATCTCTGGGTACAAACCAAGACCCCCAGTGGATACCTGAAACTGCAGATAGCACCGAATCCTATAGATACTGTGTATTTTTCCCTATACGTACAGGCCTTTCCACTTAACGGAAGCATTTATGTCGTCTCTATTTGGCATACCTGAATTGCCAGCATCTTGTAATTTGGGGCCATTATTATAATTATTTTTTAAATATTTTTATTGATTTCAGAGAGGAAGGGAGAGAGGGAGAGAGAAACATCAATGATGAGAGAGAATCATTGATTGGCTGCCTCTTGCATGCCCCTCACTGGAGATTGAGCCTACAACCTGTACCTGTGCTCTGACCAGAAATCCAACCATGACCTCCTGGTTCATAGGTCGATACTCAAATACAGCCACTCCAGGTGGGCATGACGTGGGGCCATTAGTAAGTAAAATAAGGTTAGTTGAACACAAGCTCTGTGTTAACCCAGATGGCTACAAAGCGACTGACAGGCAGGGAGCATCTACAGTGTGGAGACACTGCACAAAGGGATGAGTCATGACCCGGGCAGGGCAGAGCTGGACAGCATGAGATTTCATCACGCTTTTCCGAGTGGCATGTAATTGAAAACGCATGAATTGTTTATTTCTGGAATTTTCCGTTTAATATTTTTGGATTACCATTGACCACAAATAAGTGAAACTGTGGAAAGCAGAAGGCGGGGGTGTGTGGATGCTACATGGTCCTAACCACTAACTGCTAGGACGGCCTCTCTGTGCCCTGGGTCTACATGAATATAAATAACAATAGCGTTTCAGCAGGGAAGAAACTAGCAAGAGCTCTTAATCCTCCAGCTTTGCCCTGGCATCTACCTCTGCTTGGAGAGCCCTTTCTCTCCTTTCTATTCCTGGAAACACCTACTTGTGTCCTCAAGGCTGCTCAAGGGTCACCCCTTGAAGTCTTTCATGGTCCCTCCAGGTGTTCTGGGACCCTCTGGGTTCTTATACAGACACTAGAGGCCCGATGCACAAAATCTGTGCAAGGGGCTTGGCCCTCGCAGCTGTGGCGGCTTGCCTTGGCCTGTGCAGCCCCAGCTTCGTCCAGAAGGACATCTGGAAGGTTGTTTGGCTGTCCGGTCTAATTAGCATATTACATTTTGATTATTATAGATACTGTCATTTGCTAGGTCACATCATATAATACCTGCTGGTTTTCTTCTCAATCTCCTGCCCCAGCATAGGAGGGCAAGGACGGTTTCTGTAATATTCAGCATGGAGGCATTCAACAATTGTTGTCCATATCAGTTTATTTACTAACTATTAAGTGCTATTTGTTGGGTTAGGGACATTCACATACACTAATCTCATTTAATTCTCCCAACTTCCTGTGAATTGCCAGGTACTAAGTCACCCCATTTGGAGGATGAGACATCTGAGGCTTAAACAATATTTAATTAGCCAATATTTGAATGAAATCTCCCACTTTAGTGCCATCTAGTAAGTTCCCAGAGTCATTTTAGCATCCTCATCACCAAACACAGGGAGGGGACGGTACCATGAGAGAGATCCAGGTGTCCTCCCTCAGTGCACCTGTGGATGGGTCTCTTGGTGTCTTGCTCCTGGGTCCTGATCCGAGCCTGTTCAGGAAGAGGGTTCAGTCTCCAGGCCACCAGTCACTGGGCCTCTCCAACTGCAACTCATTTGTCCACTCACCTCCTTTCACTCAGGCTTCTGTGTATGCTTTAGCCGAGGCTAGGGATTCAGTCTCACTGACCACAGAGGACTTTCCATAATGAGCGATCATTTCCATTAAACTGAACAACTCTTATGCCGTGACTTCCATATAGAGATTTTACATATATATGGTGTATTGTGCTGATATATGAACTGAGAAATCCACTTAGATCTTAGCCTTGCACTGCAGATTCAAAAATCTCTAAGAGAGAATACCAACTCAAATATGACAAATCAATGAAAACCAAGTATTTAGAGTGGCAAGAAATATACAAAGTGGTGAATAGCAAGAACCTACAACCAAGATTACTCTACTCAGCAAAGCTATCATTCAGAATTGAAGGTCAGATAAAGAGCTTCACAGACACCAAACCAGCATTATATGAAATGCTGAATGGTCCTCTCTAAGAAGAGGAAGAAAAAGGTAAAGATTAAAAATTATGAACAACCAAGTGACAACAAATACATATCTATCAACAAGTGAATCTAAAAATCAAGTGAATAAAAAATCTGAAGAACAGAATAAACTGGTGAATATAATAGAATCAGGGGCATAGAAAGGGAGTGGACTGACAATTCTCGGGGGGAAGAGGGTGTGGGGGAGTGTGGAAAGAGACTGGACAAAAATCTTACACCTATGGATGAGGACAATGTGGGGGGGGGGCGGTGGTAAGGGCATGGGGTGGGGTGGGAACCAGGTGGAGGGGAGCTATGGGGGGAAAAAAAGAGGAACAACTGTAATAATCTGAACAATAAAGATTTAATCAAAAATAAAATAAAATAAAATGTCCATACTACCTAAAGCAATCTATAGATTCAATGCAATACCTATTAAAATACCAATGGCATATTTCAAAGATCTAGAACAAACTCTCCAAAAATTCATCTGGAATAAAAAAAGACCCCGAATAGCCACAGCAATCCTGAGAAAGAAGAACAAAGTTGGAGGGATCACAATACCAGACATCAAACTATATTACCAAGCCATGGTTCTCAAAACTGCCTGGTACTGGCACAAGAACAGATATATAGACCAATGGAACAGAATAGAGGACCCAGAAATTGACCCAAGCCATTATACTCTATTAATATTTGACAAAGGAGGCAAGAGCATACAATGGAGTAAGAACAGCCTCTTTAATAAATGGTGCTTGGAAATTTGGTCAGATACATGCAAAAAAATGAAACTAAATCACCAACTTACACCATAAACAAAAACAAACTCAAAATAGCTAAAGGACTTGAATGTAAGATGGGAAACCATAAAAATCCTACAAGACTCCATAGGCAGCAAAATTGCAGACATATGTCATAGCAATATCTTTACAGACACAGATCCTAGGGCAAGAGAGACTAAGGAGAAAATAAATAAATGGGACTACATCAAAATAAAAAGCTTCTGCACAGCAAGAGAAACCATCAACAAAACAACAAGAAAGCCCACTGCATGGGAGAACATATTTGCCAATGTTATCTCCGATAAGGGTTTAATCTCCAAAATTTGCAGGGAACTCATACAACTTAACAAAAGGAAGATAAACAATCCAATAAAAAAAATGGGCAAAGGACCTAAATAAATACTTTTCGAAAGAGGACATTCAGAAAGCCAAGAGACATATGAAAACATGCTCAAAGTCACTAATCATCCAAGAGATGCAAATCAAAACAACAATGAGGTACCACCTCACACCTGTCAGAATGGCTATCATCAACAAATCAACAAACGACAAGTGCTGGCGAGGATGCGGAGAAAAAGGAACCCTCACGCACTGCTGGTGGGAATGCAGACTGGTGCAGCCACTGTGGAGAACAGTATGGAGTTTCCTCAAAAAATTAAAAATGGAACTGCCATTTGACCCAGTGATCCCACTTCTAGGAATATATCCCAAGAAACCAGAAACACCAATCAGAAAGGATATATGCACCCCTATGTTCATAGCAGCACAATTCACCATAGCTAAGATTTGGAAACAGACTAAATGCCCATCAGCAGATGAGTAGATTAGAAAACTATAGTACATCTACACAATGGAGTACTACACTGCTATAAAAAGAAGGAATTCTTACCATTTGCAGCAGCATGGATGGAACTGGAGAGCATTATGCTAAGTGAAATAAGCTAGGCAGTGAAAGAAAAATACCACATGATCTCACTCATTTGTCGATAATAAAGAACATTATAACCTGATGAACAAAAAGATAGATACAGAGGCAGAGAAGCATCGAACAGACTGTCAAATTACAGTGGGAAGGCTGGGGAGTGTTGGAGTAGGGGTAAGAGATCAACTGAAGGACTTGTACGCATGCATATAAGCATAACCAATGAACACAAGACACTAGGGGGGTGCAGTGAGGGCATGTGCTGGGGAGTAGGGAAGGCCGAGGGAAGGTCAATGGGGAAAAAAAGGAGACATATGAACTACAATTTGTAATACTTTAAATAATAAATAAATGAAAATAATAAATAAATAAATAAAAGTATATAGAACCACAAAAGACCCCAAATAACCTCAAAAAAAAAAAAAAGAGAAAGAAAACCAAGAATTTAGAGTACCTAAAATGTCTTGACATCTGTGCTAGGTTCCATGCAAGGTATAACAAATAGAACTGGTTCTATTAGCTATACAGGAGTGGTTCCCACAGGGGGATAATTTGATTTTTAAGGGAGGCAATTCGAGAATGAGTTATTAACAGTAAATTTTTTGCATTTCTTATGGTTCTAGGGGCTTCATATATAGTATATAAATATATATTGTGACATTTTTATGCATTTCAGTTCTCTATTATATGTTTTGAAACTTTATTTGCTATTTTTTCATATCACTTCATATTATTATTATTTTTTAAACAATTTCTTAGTGATTTCTTCCTCAGTATTTCAACTGTCCTTTCGTTCTTTTATTTTTTCTCTTTCATGGATGCTGTGTTCTTTGGAAGCTTGTTTAGATCAAGTTAATGTCCTTTTAGGCTTCCTCCATGTGAATAGGAGTTCACTTTTTGAATAAGAATTATATGTCATGGGGGGGTGGCGCGGGACGCATCAGGATTTTAGAGATGCTTAGGTGGGCCTGGCCAAAAATGGTTGGGAACCACTGCTATACAGTATCTATAATAATAAAAGTGTAATATGCTAATTAGACCCGATAGCTGGATGACCTTCCGGATGTCCTTCCGAGGCTGTGGCTGCGAGGGCTGAGCCCCTTGCACGAATTTTGTGCATCGGGTCTCTAGTATACTAATAAACATAATAGGCCACTGAAGTTTAAAAACGATCTATTCATATCATTTTCTTCTCAGGTGTTGAGTAAGTAAACATTTTATTCTTACTAAAAATGATTCTAGCTAGCTTTAGATTTATGCTTAATTATCAGGGAAAACTTAGTAAGTCTGTATAGCTTCGCTGTTCATTAGTTCAGTACTTATTAATTCAGAGTTCTAAAAAGTATTTAGAATTTAAGCAAGCAGGATTTCATACTTATTCTAGAGGTTGAATGGAAGGGGGAAAGGAAGAATTGAAAAAAGAGGGAAATAAAAAATCCTGCAAATGTCATGAGAAAATCCAGTTATGCACAGCCTGTTTTAAGTTCTAAAGGTCTTTATACTTATTTGGTACAAGGACTATAATTATATCAATTTGCCTAAAAACTTCCTTATTTTCTACAAAGAAATCCCTTTTTAATTTCCATGGCTTGAAAACTTAAGCTTTATATATCTCTGGCTGATTCAGAGTCCTCCTACAGACAAACATATAAAGCATGACTCAGTGTAACCCATGATTTTTTTTTTTTTTTTTTTTGGTTAATCCTCACCAGAGGATATTTTTCGAATTGATTTTTAGAGAGAGTGGAAGAGAGGGGTAGAAATACACAGAGAGAAACATCAATGTGAGACACATCGATTGGTTGGCCTCCTACATGTTGGGGATTGAGTCTGCAACCGAGGTACATGCCCTTGTCCAGAATCAAACTCGGGACCCTTCAATCTGCAGGCTAATGCTCTATCCACTGAGCCAAACTGTACCCCATGATTTTGAAAGAGCAGTTTATACCTGAAGAGCATCTAATATAAACAATTTTATATTTTGATTCATTTAAGAGGTGTTTGCCACTTAGTAAAAGTATTTTTTCTTTTCATATTTTCCTGTTTTGTGAGTAATAAGAACACTGTTGATGAACTAGAACAGAATATACATGTAACCAGATTCCTCTTAACAGGAAAATCAGACTGCTCAAGAGAGACCCCTGTATCTCATCAACATCCCACCCCCACCTGCCTTCTAGCAGGAGAGGGGAATTCTCACACCCGGCTGAGCAACAGGGTCCTTTCAAGAAATGAGTTGCCACTAAGGATTTGCAGAGAGGCTGGATGGTCAGCAGGACATGCCAGCTCCTGGAGGTTAGGCAGATTCTCTGCTACAAACCAGAGAGGAGGGCCCACAAAAGTGACAGGTCAGAGCAGGGACCAGGGAAGGCCGTAGACGGTATCATGGAACATAATACAAAAAAAAACCAACACAAAACACACACACACACAAAAAACCAGATCCCTGGGACCTCCTCGGTTTTGATCATAAGCTGAACCCAAGTGCTCTTTGCGGACCCCCTAACTCACTCACTGTTCTCTCCATGCTACCTCCCTACTCCACGCAGGTGACACACCTACACATGTTCTCCTGTAGTGCAACCCTAGATGGTAAGGTCCAGGGCCTGAAATTAGCCACTGCAAAGCTTCCACATTCTTTATTTAACTATGAAGACAGGTATCTCCATGCAAGCCATGTCTGTGCTCATTCTCTTGATCCATTTTTGCACACACAGTAACTAATAAAAATGAAAGATGCCTTTTCGAAGGCAAAGAAAGTCAGAGATGTTCATTTCATTTGTCTATATGGACTTAGTCCAAAACAAAAGTGAGCACGAGGATTCCATGAACGCTCTGAGTATCTTCTGACTGACCAGTTAGATCAAGCATGTCAAACTCGCGGCCCATGGACCGCATGCCCCGTTTATTTGGCCTGTGTTAGCCTTTGAGTTTGACATGCTTGAGCTAGATACCGCAACGGCTACTCCATTAACAAAGTAAATTAAAAGAAAAGGGGGGGGGGATTTGTTAATTTGGTTTGATTTTTAAATCATGGAATTATGCAAATAGATATGTTAGTTTTAACCACACTCAGACCTGGTTCAGTACCTTGTCTTAGATTAGTGTTTTAGGATAAAATAACTCCCCGCTTCTTTCCAGACATGGGTCACCGTCCTGGAAAATTCCTGATAAATTTCTCTACCCCAGCCCTCTCTACTTGCTTCCCGAACAACTCTTTCATGATGGAGGACAACGTGAATCTTTGATTGTGATGTTTTCCTTTCCTTTGGAAGCTCTTACATGCACAATCCTTGAGCATGACAGTTCTTACAGGACTCTCCTCTCTCGGTTTGTTCCTCCTTTAAATGTCCATGAGTCAAAAGATTCCTTATCCTCCTCCTCAAATGTCTCCACCATGATTCATGAGCCCTTGTGCTCTGAGCGAACGATGCTCAGGTCCCAGCGTTTTAACTCCCTTGGACAAAACCAGCTGTATGTTTGCAAATGACAAGGGTCCAGTTCTTTATGGCTGGACACATTTATTCTTGTCCTTCCTGGTTCGGTCCCAGCTGCTGCTGCCTGGGATCCACCCCCTGTGCATGGCAGCGCAAACCATTCTCCTCAGAGGTTGTTTTGCTCATGTTACTCCCTTGCTGGGAACTCAGGCGGCTTCCACTTGTGTGTTGCATAACGCCTGATAGTGCTTTTCAGATCCTTGAGCAGTCAGCACCCTTATCTCATTGTCCTCTTCTCTCCCCATGACTCAGCTATGCTCACGCCACGGCACAGCACCACACTGTGCATCTTAGCTGACACGCACCAGCAGGGGGGTGCACAGCCCACAGGGGGGCTGAATACACTTCTGTACACATGTTTGTAAGACTTCTCAAGCGAGGAGGAAGCTCTACAGTCTGAATCATCCACAAACGTTATATCCAGCATCTCTAGCCTCCTACTTTACTGTTACGTGTATTCTTTTCTACAAACCCAAAGCATTAATTTTCAGGAATTTTAGACTAGCACCACCGCTCTCCACAGATTTGCTGCCTTTCTGGATCATCTCTCCTGGTTGCAGGACGAAGGTGTCTGCATAGGAAAGACCCCTGTTTCCAGGTTCTACAGGCAATGGGAGTCGCTAGGACATAGAACACTAGGAGAAGAGTAATAAGGCTATGAAGCAAAAAGTAAGATCTCCAGCAAGGTACAAGACAGTCCTGCCCACGGATAATGAGCACTGCTGGGCTTTATTGCCTCTGAGCGATTCTCATTCTCTTCAGGTTGTGAGTCACCGGACACGCTGTCCTTCCCCCACCTGGCAAAAACCCCGTTTGCCCCTGTGACAAAATCATGCCTTCGCTTCCCTTCAAAATATTGCTCAAGGCTCCAATTCTCTATGAAATCATTCCAGGCCAATTCCATCTGGCACCAGACACACCAATTATGCTAGGAACCCCTCCATATTCATGCCGTCTCCAATTTTTCTTCTTTTTCTCATTACTCGGCATTTCTTCAGGGCCAGCATTCATATGCATGCGTGCTCATGTAGACTCGTCTACACACATGTTTACACAGAACCTGTGTGTGGGGGATGGTCATTTGAGACTTTGTTTTTCTTTCCTTTGTTGGCTTACCCCTTCTATTCCCTTGAAATACCTTTAAGATCTTATTGGGCACCAAATACAGCGGAGGCTCTGGGATGGTTATAACTGTTACCAATATAGCAGCTGTAATTAAAGAAAACTTCTCAACAATAAAGTTTTGTAACAACTCTAACACCACAAAATTAACACGTCACTGAAGGTTCTGAAGGAAAAAAAAAAAAAGAAAATAAAATCCCTAAATATGCTTTCCTGTCCCTCATTTTTGTTGATGGAATTCAACATTAGTGACGGCTCACTCCTTAATCAGATTTTCATCATTCCAACAATAGGCTGAAAGCTATTCCAATTTAGTGCAGTGCAAGAAGAATAAGGTAATTCTGAAAAATGCTTTTACTATCTTTGTACAGTAACATGAAAAAAGAAAAGCCCACCCAAGAAGCTTCGTCAGAAGTCTTTGAAAGCCCTTTCTGAACAAGTCAACCAATTCCTGTTTAATTTCTATGAGACGGACCCTTTAGAGAATTTTGGAAACCTGCATGAAGCGAGGCAGAGCACTGAGAAGTGAAGGGCTGACAGTGACCTCTCTGTGTGATTTAACTACTTCCTGTGAGTGTAAGATATGTGCAACCAGCTCTAAGCTTATGGAGGCATGGGCCCCAGCCTACCCCCGCCCCCTCCAGGCCCAGCGCAGTCCTGAGTGTGCACGTGGTGCTCAGTAACTCTGAGAAGACCAGGGCCATTGCTTGGTGACCTGCGCGCCTTACGAGTCCTTCAACGTGGTTGGTCCGTGTTAATTTGGGTTATGTTCCCAACAACTGGCACAGTGGGGCACTGTCCCTTTCAGTCCACCCTCCTTTGATTGCGGACACACCTGGAGTTGGAAAAGTAAATGGTCAGCGATGTTTCACTATGTTCACTTACTGAATAACTTTTATCAGAAACCTCGCTGGAACTGGCATGTGACTTCAGGTTCAAAAACCACGCAAATGGAGGGGAAGTCGCCCAGACTTGGGCTTTCTGTGACAAACGGGTCCATTTGCCCACTTCCTCAGCCCCACTCCTTGGGTGAGGATTTATGGACTGGAGTAAGAGACCCAGAAGACTACTTGTTTAATATGCTCGACAAAACTCCCCCATGTTCTGGAATGAATGAACCTTTTCACTAACATTACGGAGAGCCACTGCAATATCAGACACTAACAGGCGTCCTCAAACTATGGCCCGCGGGCCACATGCGGCCCGCCAAGGACTTTATCCGGCCCGCCGGGTGCCGCTGCCTGTCCTGCTTAGCAGCCGACTCGTCCCAAACCCACAGTGCACATAGGAATTTGTTCATAGTTTTTTTTTTAAAACTATAGTCCGGCCCTCCAACGGTCTGAGGGACAGTGAACTGGCCCCCTGTTTAAAAAGTTTGAGGACCCCTCTACTAGTATCTAAGATTCGCCTCCATCCCTTACCCACCACTTCTGGTCCATCAATTCCTGTAAGTTTTATCCTTTGCCTCTCTACCACCCTGACCTTGACTGGGGTTTTATCCTCTCCTCCACAGGCCAGGCCTTAGGTCTTGGCCCCCTTAACTCCATCGCAAAGGCTGATGGCTCCCTTCAAATCCCTTTAAAGACTCCCCAAGGCCAACAGTAGAAAATTAACTGCCAAACTTTCATGATCTTATTCCTATCAAAACTCAACCTACACTTACTGACCAGGGTTAGTGTGCCTAAGAGTAACGTGGGAAGCTCTGGGCCTTGCCCCAACAAAGGTTAATTTAGCACTGGGTGGGGGGCCAGGGATTTTTAGGAACCCCCTGAGATGTGCTGCAGGGGATGGTGGGCTGTACCTGGAGAAGCACTGTCTACCATCCGATGGCCTGGAGGAATTTAACGTGGGGTTAGAAAACGGAAAGGGGCTGGGGTGAGGGCATTCAGGCACAGAGAGATGCTCATGCAAAGAGCTAGACAGTGTCTGTGACAGGCTCACCCAGGCTGGCTTAGGTTCTTCGGGGGTGGGGGTCCCTCTGACCTGCAGCCCCACCATGCTCACAGCACCTGCCCAGCTGCAGAGAAGCACTACCGACCCATCAGCATGGTATTTGTGCTTCACGACAGGTTTTGTTTCTGATTCATCTCTGTATGCCTAGGGCCTATTGCCATGTTTGGACAGAGCTGACACTAAATAAATGTTTGCCAAATGATGTTCTTTAGCATAATAATTTGCAAGGGTGATATTCTGTTCTACTCTGTTGCCAAGAAAGAAACAGGCCAGCGGATCTTGCTCACTGGGTGGGTCCCTTCAGCACAAATCTTCGAAAGCATATATTTCACAAATTCAAGTGCAGATATTCTGATACTTGAGTCGCATTATTCAAAGGCAACAGATTTCTGGTCACTTAATGTGAGAACTGCTTTATGTGTACTTCTTAAAAAGAGCTGTTTCTCACATCATCTGCATACTCTTCCTTTCCTGGCCTCCTAAGTGTCTTTGTTCTGCCGAGTTCTGGTCTGAGCTCCATATGAAGAGTGGGAATCTTTTTGCATTCTAGGCCCGTGTTCCATGTTGTCTTTGGGGCCAGCACCTCAAAAATTCAAGAAGTCAAAAATCCATTGCAAACTCATCTTCCTCTTTAAACCCGCACCTTATTCTCAGGTCCGTATGTGAATCAACAGGACCACCGCCCATCCGGTGGGCCATCCAGAACCACACTGACTGCCTTTTCTAGGTTCTCTGCACGCATTCAACCAACCATCAAGTCCGATTGAGTCTGCTTTGGAGGCTCTTGCCCAACATTTGTTTTTTTCCATCGTCACTGCCATCGCTTAGCTCAGCCCACGGACTCTCCTTCCCTAGACTGCTAGTTAGCAGATCACTACTTCATTTTTCTCCAGTTCTCTCTCTCCTTACTCTTCCCTAACCCTATACTACCTGTAACCAAAGTGATCTTTCTAAGTCTGACCAGGTAATTCCTGCTTAAGACTACCAAAAGCCCTCCCTTGTCTTGAGGATAATGTCCAAACTTCCCCTTACAGGTCTCCACCTCATCTCTCAACACCCCTCCCTAGCACTCTCTTTTCCAGCCATGCCCAGTATTTTACAGTGGCCCAAATACACGTGGGCTGCTGTCCTTGGCACTCTTCTCCATCTTCTGGAGAACATGTGCACACCCTTTGGTTCTCATGTTGGATACCACCTGCAAAATCATGCCTCCATCCCTAGGCTATGATTAAGCTCCTCCTCTGGGCTACCTAACCTCACAGCTAGGTACCAATCATCCGACAGGTAATTAAATGCTTTCTCTGACCCAACTAGACTCTCTCATGGGAAGGACCGAGTCCCAATCATAATTTTACATTTACATAGTATGTAATCAATTAATGTCACAAAGAGACAATTAAAATGAGTAGTGACAGGAAAAAGTCTTCTATAGCAGGCACTTCATACACTTGGTGGAAGGAGGCTAGGGAGAGCAAATGTGAAGTGGGCACTGACAGCGGAAATGGCTTTATCAGGACTCTAAATATTGTAGAAATGTACTAATGTGGGAGGCGGGCTTTCTTCTGTCTTTAAGTAAATAATTATATATGCATATGTGAAATCACTTATAAAAAAATAAAATCAATGTTTCACTGAGTTTAAGAACCAAATCTTATCAAATGGGCTAAGCATCCAAACCAGAGTGCTAACTAACGTGTAACTGATGACAGACAAGGGCTAAGGTACCACCCGTCCAGGGCATTTGCACCTTTCCAAGGTAATCTATCAGTCCAAAGCTGAGCTGATTCTCCATTCACTGGGACAAACCAGAGGCGGTGGGTAAACTGGTCACCTGGTGCTCCTCCCTTCGACTCTTGAACCCTAAACTCTAGCTTTTACGGGATATCTTAACATGTTTTGACAAACAGGCTCCCCATAGGATGCTCAACCCTGGGCCCTAATGAATGGATGCAAATGTATGAAATCTTGATATACTAACTCAAAAAAACTCTGACACCGATGTAAAACGTTAAACATTGGGGGGCTTCTAGACTAAGCAACTGAGATCAAAATTTGATTGACTTGCTATAGGAAAATTCAGCGAAATTTTTACCTTACTTAAAAAGTTTTTAAAAACTCACACAACTATTTGTTAATCTCTGGCATAAGTGAATGTTTTAAAGACGCTAGAAAGTGAGTGTGTTTTCCTTGGCTCGAATAAGTTTCTTTTGGCACTCGGGGAAATGCTAAGAAGATTGGACTTCAAAGAGTTGCACTATTTTGGAGGCAGCCTTGATTCCTTACATGTTAATTAAATTTCTGATAAAGCAGCTTATTTTGAACTGAGTATATTATCTAAATAAATGGGAAACACCAACTAAGATAGAAGGGCAACATTATTAAAAGCTTATTTGGTTAATTCTCAAGAGGCTGTTGTACTAAAGCTGAATGACTTACATAAATACCTTTGGCATTTGTTGGATCCTGTTCCTAAACACAATGTTCATATTTCATCTATAATAAGAAAAGCATCTCAAAGATTTGCAAGGCACTGGTCTTGCAAGCGTCCAGTGTGGTGTCTTGAGCGAAGTGAGACTGGCAGTCAGCTTAATCCATAATGGAAAGTTGTGAGCGGGCGGGTTGGGCTGCCGGGCAGCTGCCCGGAGGAGGCGGCTCCCAGCTCTGTTAGATGCACACGGAACTCGACACTTGCCCCAGAGCAGCGTTTCTCCAGGTCAAAGCTCAAATTCATGCGGAGCACCTGGGATGGGCCACCATGCCTCTGGCTTTCCGGAAGACATTACAGGACGGGGTGGGGGGGGGGGGATTTCATTACAAATGCAGCTCTCCTACAGTGTAATTGCTGCTTGAATGCTTCCCATTCACAGAATCACAAAACTGTCATATTTCAGAGCTAAGTGAGATGGTCTGCTGCAGTTTGTATTGTTGAAGTAAATGCAGATTTCTACAGTTAAAACAAGGCCAACATGTGTCCCAAAACCTAGTTTATCATCAGCACCCTGGATTATAGTTTTTCCCCCCTTTCTTTCCAGTTCTCATCAAGTACTGAATTGAACATGCTCTCCTATCCCATCCACACCACACACGGCATCTTCTCCTTGCCCTCTCTGCTTACTCAAAGTGGAGAGCCATGTCTACCTGAGTCAGGGTTCAAAAAGTATGTTTATCATGGGCCCAACGTCTGGAAAACTGTGTGAGCCTCCCATTATTATGGCCCAAGACCAATTTTCATTCAATCTTTACCGCTTGAACCTTCGTGTTGATCATTAAAACACAGGGCCACCTCAATGCCACACCGTCTCTGAATGGGCCTTGACTTGGAAGGGCTGGATGAAGAGTTTTTTTAAAAGAAAGATATTTAGCAGCAAGATAGCCTCGGGATGTTTTACGAAGTTCTCATAACACAGTATGTTCCCATGTGCTGTGCAATGACCTGCTAAATGGCGAGGCGATAGAGATCAGAGTTGAAGGACAGGGGCTGGGCCAGGAGTTTCTCTCTGTTCCCCAGCCAGGACTCTGGGGACGATGATATCCTAGCTTGACTCCCCCCTGCTGGGGGTGGGACAGACCTCCTGCTGGCCCAGGTGATCTTTCTGGTGCCAGCTGCTCCCTCTGCACGCCCACACAGAGGGTTCGCAGCGACTGCCTGGCCCATGAAGATGTCTGGGACTTTGGTACAGAGAAGCGTGACTTTCTTGAAACAGCCTGGAGAAGAACGGGAGAAGGTCGCAGCAGGCTCCTCACTCTCGGCATGGGGAAGGGGTGCTCGTGGGCGAAGAGGAGAAATGCGCATCTAAGATTTTTATGTGCAATACAAAACGGATAATGCACATAAAGGATACTGGTGACCCACTCTAATAAACCCAAACGCTCAAAAGAGAAATATCTTTATTTTCCTATACTGTCTTCAGAATAGTGCCCCAGTGTAGCTTGAAATAAATACATACGCCATTTCCCTGTGCCTTTTCTTTTGTCTTAAAAATTAGAATTGCCTGTTGACAGTATACTGATTTTACCCAGACCTGAGGCTGGGAAGGGGGCGAGTTCTGAACTGTGCTCACATCTGCACACAGTGGTCAAGCGTGTGGGGGTTTAACTCCTTTCCTCTTGTTTATCCCTCTTTCTGCTTCCCAAGCCTGCCTTTCCTTCCTTCCCCCCACTCTACCTCCACCCCAGTCTGAATTCTTGGTCTCCTATCCGCTTTCACTTTGGGGAATGGTACTTGCAGGGTCGACGTGCTTTCGGAAACATTAACTCTATTTAGTGATATACAGTTTACAAAGCCCTGTGACACCCACTCCCTCATGCAACTCTTACAGCAACCCTCTTGTGAAGAAAGAGGCAAGTTACCAGTCCTCGTTCATGGTGACTTGTCTGCAATTCAGAGCCTGAGTGTTTTAACCGAGCCTTTGGAATTGGTGTGGAGAAGGGCTGGGATCACAGGTGGGAACAGGTGACAGGCAGAAAGGCAGCTATGGAAGGACACAGGCGGCACCGCTACAGAAAATAATTAATACTCTCGTGAGCTGTAAATCCCCACATTTTAGGTAATTTCCTTCCGAAATTTCTTTACCTATTTAACAGCTTTTTCATTAAAATGACTTGTTAGGCATTACAAGGACGTGCCTTCCTACAAAAATGACTTATGCTAATAAATGAGAATGAACCAGAGCTCCAGGAGAAGAAGCAAAAACTTCATGGAAGAGGTGATCTAAAATTGTTTTCAAAGATATGGTATGACCCCAAGACAGGAAGGAAGGAAAGACAGAACGTGAACTATAATTCTGACTTGAAAAAGAGAAAGTGAATCCTTCTGTCCAACGGAATTGAAGAATTTCAAATTCCTTGCCCTTCCCAACCACTTGGCGGAGGTCAAGCTTGTTCCAGGTGGTAGAAAGTTCCACTGGGATCCATAATGTGCACTGACTCACACCTGCCCTTGGGTTTTAATGACTAATAAGTGAAGTACGAATCGAGTCAAGCAATCTTGCGAGGGACTGTTCTATTGAGGATCATTAAAACTATGACCCTAAATAGGCAAGACAAGAAAAATCTCTCAATAGGAAAAATAAGCCAGCTGACACTCAGCAAACTTTGATTTTGAAAAGGCAGTAAGCTCTCATGTCCTGACTTCTCATATATGTTGGTGATGTCCAATATGCAGGATGAACTAATGCTGTTCTAGTTAAGTAAGGTGGCTTTTTGGAGTCTCTGTATCTGCTTACAGGAAGTACCCGCATGTATCGCTGGACCAGCTCAACACCTATGAGGAATGGTGATAACAGTTTGGCTTAACCTGAAGCTCTCATTGCCTGGCCCTGCCTTATTTATGACACTTTAATGATGTTGACTTCATTGAAGAAAAGGGTACCTGCAACGCACCCTTCCGCATCTTCTGCACTTCTTCCTTGACTATTGTTCGAGTAGAGCCTGATGAATTATGAGCGCGATGCTTCTTTTCTTAAAATGGTGACTTATAAATGTCCAGCAGAACGGAATTAGAAGCACTGGCCGTGTTGAGACCCTAAGCAGTGAGAATTTAATTCACTCATTCATCAAATATTTACTCGGGGCCTCAGGGAAGTGCCCTGATCCAAGCTAGCTGCTGGGCATACGGAGGTGAGCAAAGCTGCCTGCAGCCTGGCTTTCTAACCTCATTGGAGAAAGAGCTATTAAACAAACAGGCTGAAATAAAGTGACAATGTAGCCCAGTGGGGGCTGTAGACCGGGGAGATGGCAGTGGGGTGGGAGGGTGTGGAGTTGGAGAGAGACTCAGTGAAGAAGAGACTTTGTGCCTAAACCCGAGGACAGAGCAGCCTGTGGGAGGCCCAGGAGCCGGGCATGGGCCAGGCAGAGGGAAGGGCTCAGCAAAGGGAAGCTGCCGTGGCCAAGTCATTCTGGGTATGGAGGGCAGGGGGAGAGTGGTATGAAATAGTAATATGTCTTTTTAAAGAAGGTATGGGAAATATACTTTTCCTGAAGGATTTTTTCAAACTACGTCATTTTTTATATTGAAGTCGAAAATTGGCAAACACGGAACCCAGACCCGAGCTCTGGGAGCAGATGCAGCCAGCTCTCCTTCGTGCCAGACCTTGAGCTTCAGGCCCTCCTCCCTCTACCTGGCTTCTCTGTCCCCCCCCACCCCCCCACCCCGTCCCGTGCAGCTATGGCTGGGGCCCCAGGAGAACAGGGGACTGCACAGGGCTCCCTCCTGACACTACCTGCCTAGGTGTGGCTGTTACCAGCTGCTGGGGCACTGAGAGTCCATATCATGCTAACGGGGTAATGGGAGGAACACAGCCCCCCACGGCAGGCTGGCCTGCCCCCTCCTTGACTCTTCCCCCTAGTTCTGGGAGCTCGCAGCCATGCATCCCGCTAGCTCCAGTGAGGCTGGCTGCTCCCGTCTCCTACTTTTTCTTTCTTCTAATCTGATAAAGTGAAGGTAGTGCAAGCAAAGGCCTATGGCTGTCACTGCTTTAGGCTGGCTCTCCCGTCCTGTCACCATCTGTTTCCATCCTAGAGTGTAGAGGCAGGATTATGACAGTCAGACAGCTAGAAGGCTTCCCCAGGCAGTGATCTCCAAAAACTTAACAGAAGCTGCCCCTCCCCACTTTAAAGAAAAGTTTTGTAAGAAGGCAGAACTCTAAACTCAGAGCTAGTACAGGGAGAATGCCAGGCCTTCAGTTACTTCCTACCAAGACGAGTTGCAAAGCTCAGTACCTGAAGCAGTCATTAAAGCAAGGGATGGGGACTACAAGAGTGAAAGTAAGTAAAATAGAAAGGGTTCACTGAGTGGGCATTTTTGGTTTAGTGTATCATCCACAGAGTATTTTTTTTTTATTTTGGTAAGAAGGCTTAACGTGAGATCTACCCTGTTAACACAGGTTAAGTGCACACTAGCATATTGTTAACTGCAGACACAATGCTGTGCACAGCTCTCTAGAACTCTTCTTCTTGCTAAACTGAAACTTTATACCTGTTGAACCCCACCTTCCTACGTCCCTCCTCCCCCAAGCTCCTGGCAACCACTTTCACTCTCTGTTTCCATGAGTTTGGCCACTTTCCATACTTTCATAAGTGGAGTCAAGCAGCATTTGCCCTGTGACTGTGAGCATAATGGACCAAGCCTTTTTGAATAGTTAAATAAAGTCTTTTACGAAGTTAACCAGTGCAAAGTATAACATCTTAAGCTAAAGAACTCTCGATTATAAACTGTGTAACACAGTACTCCCAAACTACATAAGAGCACTCCCAAAAGACTTCCAGCAGAGAGGACATGGCTAGGACTTGGGTAAGAGCTTCATGATACTAATATAATCACAGGTCAGCTTTGTATTGCAAGTGGTTCCCTTTCGTTATGTAGATTCCTCCAATATAAACTAATCATAAACTCAGTAATCACAGAAAGCATAAGAAAGTCTTTTGATGCCAGAGTGTCTTGCATGGCTTACCTCCCATCAGGCAAGACTGAACTGCCTCCACTATAGCATTAGGTTGTAAGGTGAAAATGAAATGGAAGAATCCAGGAGCGTGCTAGAAATTACATGCTAGGTGTATGACTGGTTTTAGTTAGCTGAGGACCAGGGAAGCCAGCAGATTAGATGTGCCAAGCATCTTATCTACAAAGCAAATGGAAAAGCAGATAGATACATTGGTTGGTGACCAGAGAAAACCAAAATCTAAAATAAAAGATGCTTGGCAGTGAAGACAGGAGAGACCTTTCATAGAAGTTTGTGCTGATTAACAAGAAATACTAACTTTAAGTGAGGATTGATTTGAGATGCAATGGAAACCTTCAAAAACTTTTAGTATTAGAATAGGTATCTATACATCAGGGGTCGGAACCATTTTTCTGCCAAGGGCCATTTAGATATTTATAACATCATTCTCGGGCCACACAAAATTATCAACTTAAAAATTAGCCTGCTATATTTGGTCAAACATTTAATTA
This sequence comes from Plecotus auritus, assembly GCF_963455305.1. Taxonomy (NCBI): domain Eukaryota; kingdom Metazoa; phylum Chordata; class Mammalia; order Chiroptera; family Vespertilionidae; genus Plecotus; species Plecotus auritus. Next base: position 43,170,447 of record NC_137777.1, read on the forward strand.
ACTCACCCCTAATGCCTTGGCACGACCCGGCAGAACCGGGCACGCTGCGTTTACATACCTTGAATTGGCTATTTCCACTTTGGTTCTCGCCATGGCAGCTGCCCTTTGTGCGCCTTCGAGGGCCAGACTAAATGATTTCGTGGGTCTTATATGGCCCGAGGGCCAGACATTCCCCACCCCTGCTATAAATAATGCAAAATCTCCCATTTGCCAAGCAGTGTTTCAGACACTCAGAAGTAAATAGTAGCCATAGAATAGGGGCACTAAAAAAAACTCAAAACAAACAAACAAACAAAAAAACACCACACGCACAAACTTTATAGGTCTGGAAGTATATGAAATTGCCACATGAAAAAGTTCAAATATCAGAAATTTCATGTTTCAACCAAAAAAAAAAAAAAAAAAAAAAAAGGTGGGTGTCTTTCATTCAATGCTAAGAATAAAAACCTGAAGACATGATGATATTTTGTGGTTTCAAAGGAGGTTTACTTCTATGGACAGTAAATGCATTGTTAATATTCTATGCTAAATGTCTGCTTCAAGTCACACACAACTGTGGTCCCTCAGCACCCACTGAAATAAGGCTAAAAAATATTTCCAATTACAACCGCCCCTTTTTCTTTTGTGTCTAACATGACATCCATCCTTCATAAAATTCTATTCCCAACAGATTTCTCCATCCCTCTGGTTGGATCCCTGAACCCAGCTATTAATGGTAAAGCTTTAAGTACATAGACCTTCTGTGCCCACATACACCCTACTTCTCAATCTATTATTCACCCACCTTCTCCTCCTCACTCCAGCCTGTCTATACTGCTCTACTTTCTTCCAACCTTGGCGCACTGACAGTCCCATCTGTCCACGGCAGGTTCCCTGCCCCCCTTCCTTTTAATACACAGTGATCTAATCTTTCCTGCACAGAATGAGGCGATTTCTGTGAGCCTTCGTGCCTCTGCCTCTCCCATGTTGTTTTCAAGAATGCATGCTAGGTTTTGTCATGTAACTTTCAAACTTCTGCCAATCTGGATCTTGGAGGCTTTCTCAAAACCAATGTCACCTACAAGGCTTCAGAAAACAGAACCTGAATTTTATAAATTAGGATAATTCTACAGGAGGGAGTTGTAAACACTTAGAACTGACATATTAGGATAAAGGGACTCACCTATACCAGGTATGTTTCCATGGCAGTATTTCAGGAGTTCTTTCTAAAATATGTATAACTTTCTGGACTCAGAAAATAAACAGGTCCTGCGTGAACTCCATCACAGTAAGGATTAGGGAAGTGATTTGTAACAGGAAGGGGACCTCAATGTGCCTTCAACGTTTTTTGATGATGGAAAGTTTCAGAACAGCGCAGGGACATTTCTGACTCTGATTCTATTGGGCTTAATCACTGCCACCTTTGATTCCGGCAGTGGTAGGACCTATTGGCGATGTCACCGACAGACGGACAACAAAATGACATGGCACCACCCGGCAGAACCGGGCACGCTGCGTTTACATACCTTGAATTGGCTATTTCCACTTTGGTTCTTGCCATGGCAGCTGCCCTTTGCGCGCCTTCGATGGCTCTGTCCACCTTCTCCCTAGTTTTTGTGTTTCTTATCGGTATAAGCTGCTTCCTTATTCCACGGACCAGAACATTATTTTTGTATTTCCCCTCTTCCTTGGAGCCGTTGGGAAACAGGGTGCAGCCGTAGCCATGCCTCTTGTTGTTGACCCACTCGCCCTCGTACTTCATGCCGTTGGAGCGCTCGCTGATGCCGAAGCCATTGCGCTTGTCGTTCCTCCACTCGCCCATGTAGGTTTCTGTGGTAGTGGCGTCCACGTGGTCTTCCACGGGGCAAAAATCGCAATCGACGTCGCCGAAGCTGATGGTGGAGTTGGCGTCGCTGGAGCTAATTCTGCTCATGGCCGCATCGCTGCGGACCGAGCTGCGCTTGCTGGAGATGGAAGACTTGGATTCGGATTTGCGGATCTTCATGCTTCCGAGGAGCGAGCCCCTGCGGAAGAGGCCACCCTTCTTCTTGCCCGCGAGCTCGGCGTCTGCTTGGAAGTTGAGCACAAAGCCGCCACGGGTGCCCGTCGGGGTGTCCGCGGCGGCCGCAGCATCGTGGAGCACGCTGCCATTGCTCTGCTCGCTGCGCAGCGAGGCCAGCGAGGTGCGCAGGGGCGAGCGGATCACCGTGGCCATGCCGTAGGGCACGCTCTGGCGCACTCCGTAGCCATGCCGCATGCCGCCGGCCCACTGGCCCTGGTAGGTACCTTGGAGAGACCAAAGCACAGTATGAATCTGGGGTGGAGGCCGCGTGATCCTTGCCAGGGCCGCTGTCCACTTGGACAGCCAGGGGCACAGGGCCCAAGGTCAAATCCCACAGCCTCCCCAGACTAAGGGAACCTTTTCATTTGGGAATCTCTGTCCTGCAATGGTGTCTATATGCCTTTTTGGAATTGTATAGGATTTTCCAATAGTCTGGTTTTGATTTTCATCTAAAAATTTATGCCAGTTTCAGATAGAACCAGTACTTTCAAATACCAAGAGTGATCACTGGAAACCAACTTTTCACCCCTGAAATGAACACAGCAGAAATCCCTCTGATCTTCGTAAGTTATATAAATGTCTAACCCACTGTGCTGTACGCCAACAATTAATATTGAATGTTAACTGTAATGGATTTTTTTATTTTTGAAAAGTAAAAAAAATAAAAAGAAATCCCTCTTAGAAAGGTAGTGCCATAGTAGGAGATGAAATGAGTTCTACTTGTGCATTTTATTCTAATTTTACTATTTATGACTCTAATTTAGCTGAAAAACTCTAAAAATGACTCTTGGGTCTGTTGGTACAACATTCCAACACGATCAAGGACTTAAAATTGTTAAGGTATGGGTCAACAAACAATCTTTCTACCATGTTCACCCTTTTGAGGGGGTGGGGAAAAGTTTAATATTTAGGATTATTACTTAAATTTGGGTAAAAGTTTTTGAGCTAACAGTGATTTGACAAAAACAATATATATCCTGAATATAGTGAACCATGATGAAAAATTAGGCAATTTGTTTTAACACTGTCTACTTCCAGGTGGAAAGGTTAGACATAGATGTGAACGAGACTTATTACGGTGATCATTTCACAAGATACACACATGTGGAGTCATTATGTTGTACACCTGAAACTAACATGTCAATTATAGTTAAAAAATATATGTATATTAAAAAAAAGGTTTATCCCATATTACTTGCCAAATTTCTGCTTTCTCCGGGCCATCTGATTTCCCTAGCCCAGTGGTTGGCAAACTGCGGCTTGCGAGCCGCGGTTTGCCGCTCTGTTGACTAATGAGTTTGCCGACCACTGCCCTAGCCCATGCCACTGCATCGACTAGAAGCACTCTGAGGGCAGGAATTATCCTAAGAGAACACAACATTTCTAGACTCATGGCTTGTGTGGTTTGTAGTCTGTAGGTATTTGGTAACTTTATAGTAAACAGCTATGATGGCGAAAAAGAATACACTATCCCCAGAAAAACTGAGATCAGGCCAAAGGAAACCTCCCATTCTTATTATGGAATTCATCTCAGAGCAACGATGTCTTAAAACTTTGATACCAGATCACTTTTCAATGAATATTATGCCTTTTCAGGAAGAGGATAAGCTCTAATCTAAAGAATTTATGTTCAGTAAGGTTTTCTATTAAATAAATTAGCAAAGGCACATTTAAAAAATAGCCTGGTGCAGAGTTTTAAATATTCTTAGGAAGAAATGAATGTTAAAATTAGCACACTTAAATTTTTCTTTTCACAATCAAGGCCATTTCCTTTCAGTAAAAGCAAAATTTAAATTATGGTATCTCCCCTGGAAATATTGGGGGGAGGAGAGGGGGAGAACACTTTGTAAAATATGATTGTCTAACCACTAACTGTATACCTGAAATTAATACAAAATAATATTGAATGTAAGCCATAATTGAAAAAATAAACCATTTGAATACCACATTATAGCTAATTTATACAAAGTAATAAAAAATAAATTATAGTACCTCCCCAAACAAAGCTATGTGGAAATTTTAAGATGCAATTACTTCTGTATTCATAACAATTCACAGGATCATAGAAAATGAATCATTATTACGGTCTGTCTTGACCTCCTTGTTTCTGATTTAATAGAGCTACCTTGCAGTCTTTTTCATTTTGAATTGCCACCTCAGATGTCCATTGTGTGGCATGCATTTCATTTCAAAATTCTGAGCAAAAAATGCTAGTTGTTTTATGTACTATTCAGGGCTTTCTAACAAGGGCTACACTTAAAAAGTTAAAACCACAGTGGCCCCTAAATAAACAAATCTGGACTGATTTCAAGATTATCTTCTCTTTCTGTTCATTCTGTTATACAAGTAAACAGATAATAGCAGGGCAACAGTGAAATACGAAATCGGTCTGGTACTGAGAATGTCATATGCTGGCAGATGTGAAAGTCTTAACCAGACATCTAGGAACTTCTGAGGAGGTAGGTGGGCAATCGCTTTCTCTAAGGGTAAACCCAAAAGGGCAGGACCAGTCATATAGAACATTTTAAGGTGAGAAACTCCCTACTGAATACTAGCCATCTTCAAACATCACCACCTTAACATTGAGAAAAATGGAATTATCGGGAAATGTCAATTTTGACTTTACCTTTGCCCACATAGATACAATTTAAATTCTAGGATAAAATGTATACCATCTGACTTACACATACTAAAACAAACCACCTTATTTTAAATATTTTGTTCTTTTAAATAAATGTGGAATACTGAGATTATATCCTTCTACCTTTCCTACATAATGACAAGTTAATTTTGCCAGAAAAGTTTCCAGGGGTGCTGTTTGAATCAGTAAGTAGAGTATTTATACTTTTAAACTGCAATCATATTATCCTAGTAAATGTTTAGCAGCGAGAGAACATTAACAGCTAGTTTCTTTGAATTGATACCTCAAAAGTAAGACTAATATTTGGAATTTCCAAAGAAGTATTGCTTGAAAACCCAAGCAGTCTACAGCAACAACAATAATTAGAAAGTTTAGGACTCTGTCAAGTAGGGAAGGCCAGGCGAACAGCTGGCCACATTCCCATCCTATTCTGTTAAATCACAGTATATGGAAGAATTTCTTAGTGGATTTGCTAGAAACCAATTTACAGCCAAACTGTTAGTAGTTCATCTGAAGCTTAAATTATATTTAGTTTAGTCAGTGAAACTAGAAAAAAGGGCCACTGTTTCTTTATGAAGCAGGTGGGTCTCATCTTCTTTATCTGCTGTTCAACTAAAGCTCTAATGAGGTCCTCTCGGCTCCTTACTTAAAGATAGATGCAGATTTCACAAGCGTTAAGACTCATTTTTATGGGCTTGGTTTTAAATTCTGTTCTATGATTTTTCACGTGGGAGCTGATTTTCTAGATAGAGCCATTTTGTACTGGAAGGCCTCTAGTTCAGAATGAGTTCCAATCAAATGAAGACTGTTGCCTGCAAACTTACATTTATTTGCTACAGATGGGTGTGTGCAAGTATGCATACCGTTAACGACAATGTGTTTTCCTAGACCAGTGGTTGGCAAACTGCGGCTCGCGAGACGCGGTTTGCCGCTCTGTTGACTAATGAGTTTGCCGACCACTGTCCTAGACATTTCCAGTGGTTTTATGACAGTTGGGAAAAAATGAAGTACAGCAGATCAGAATTTGCACCAAAAATGCTGGGCACCTCAACTTGGATTTCATGAGTACAGTACCAATTTATTCTGATGTAATATTCAGGGGTTTCTATTACAAATCACTAATAAGGCACATGATACTTCTCACATGGAATTACTACTTCCTTCCTCCTCTAACTTAATGTCACCCCAAAATACATGGGATCAGATTTTCCCTAAGACCGACAGAGGGTGTACAGGGACAAACATCTAATTGTGCAGAGGGCAAAAAAATAAATAAAACCTAAGCTAATTCAAGTAACAATAGGGAAAGTGATTAATTCCTATTTCGGCCAAAAACTTCGTATGAAGTAAGTTATACACTTCCACTTAGACCCCACCTTTTATGAGTAAGGACTTTCTGATCAAAGAGTGACAAATGAAAGAAAGCAGGGAACCACCTACCACAAATAAACTCACAATCGTGATTTTTAAGTTTTTCCCCCCTTCTTAATTGGTGGCATATTAGATTTTTTTTTTTTTTTGTAGAAAAAGAAAACCACTTTTTTATGGGAATGCCAAATTTTAAGGTTTTTATTTTTTTTTAAGTTTTAAACAGAAGGCAGATTATCCACAAAGTCAGCCTGAACACTTCCTCGAGCTTCCACAAAACATACAGAGACCTTCATTCACTGTGCTATATGTATTTTTTGATTACTAGGTAAAATGAATACCCAAGAGATTTTGTTTAATGAGTAGTAACTTTAAGAGAAGACTAATTTATTTTTAACCTTCCCGAACTGAAGAGAACTATCCACAGCCTTCCTAAAAGGTTATAACATGGTGCACACATTTAAAAAATAAATACTGTGTCCCACTTTTGAGCATGGAATTTAATTATATTGAAGAGCTGGAGCCTCCAATAAAGTCCAATCACAAGCTAATATATTGATAGGGCTGCCTATCAAGGCACCCTGGGCCCATTCAGAACATTTAAGGCCCTAATTAACTACTGTGGAATTTGGGACTCAAACAGCCCATATAACAGTATTCGAGGATGATTTTTTTCTTCCTTTTAATCCATGAGAAACATGTCCTTCATTTAGGACCATAAAATGTCCTTTTTAGCAAATCCTACCATTCTGCTGTTTTGCATTTGAAACACGGCCCGTGTTCTGAGTAAGTGAAGTATATAAATTGTATAAGCTTTTTTTTTTTTTTTAAATAGGTAACTGGGGTTGCCCTGGGCTGGAGGAACTTTTAATTGGGTCCCTTTAATACCCTCCCACTCTGGGGTGCCTAACTCCAAAAGATGGCATCGCCTCCTACAACCCTCTTCAATGAACTATGATTATGTTTATTATCAGAAAAATGTATTTTGCCGAAGCATAACCTATTCATCTTTCTCAGCTTATTACACAAGGAAATTCATCAGGTTCTGACACTTGTTTCAATAATGTATACCTTTCCTAATGGAAAAGAAAAAGTCTGCTCTATATGCACATAAATTCTTTTGCAAGCATTGTTAAATATCAAGGTAAGGTGAGTTTTGTTCACCAGCATACTGTTAAGGTCATGCACCTTTGTGCAAATCAGTTTGGGGCACTGCCATTCTCAGGAGTAAAGCAGCTGCTAACTTAACGACTACCGGGACCATATCTCTCAATTGTACGTTTTAAAACCCAGAGTTCCTTGTTCATTTCTAAAATGTTTTCCTAGTGATTTGTCCATACAGCTCCAGATCAACAAACACTACCATTCTTTTGACCAAACACCAATACTTGAGGAACCGAACGAAAACTAGTAACAAAACACCACACCCTCCGAGCTCCACCTGCGTCAGGTGCCCTTTCTACTCCCCTCGCTAGGGTGTTTCCAAACGCACCCCAAATAAGGTACCATTCCCCCACATCCTAGTTATGGGGTTCTGACTGCTATCTTTAGGCTACTAGAGGACCAGCAGCGAAATACGACTCCTCGTGAAACCAATCCCGGAGCGGTCAGCACCCACCGCCAGCCTCGCAAGCCCAGGGCGCTCGCTCTAACGCCCAGGGAGTGGCGATTTCAAACCCGGCCGGGAGAGGGAGGGATCAGGAACGTAATGTGACGGGCTCAAGTGACAGCGTCCTCTCTCCAGCCCAACCTCCCGGGCGGGCGGCGTTTCCTCCCGGTGGCAGCGCTGTGCTGGCGCCCGCCAGGTATCCTCACGCCTGGCTGCCCCGAGTGTGGCCACGGCGCCCGCGCCCAGAACCCGGTCAGATACCCCCCCGCAACCTCCCTCGCACCAGTTGCGTCCCAACACACCCTCCACACGGGCGCGGGAGGTGGGTGGGAGGCAGTCCAGGTGTTTTGGCGGGTTTCCGGACACGTGCGTCTCCTGTCCCCCCGCCGCCCCGCCGCCGCCCCGCCGCCGCCGCCGCTAAGCCCACCGCGCCCGCCGGCCGAGCCACCTGCGACGCCGCTCACCTCCGTCCCCGTAGGTCTCCACGCCGTACCCGTCCTGCAGCCCGTTACTCCAGGTACCCTCGTAGCGAGCGGGGGTGCACAGGCTCTGCCGGACCCCATAGCGCCCCTTGAAACCATGGGACCACTCCCCCCGGTACATCCACTTGCCCTTCGTCTCCACCCCCAGCCCGTGCCGCTTGCCCTGCGCCCAGTAGCCCTGGTAGGTGTTGCCGCTGGGCCAGGTGTAGCCTCCGACCACCTCGAAGCCGTGCGACCAGGAGCCCGAGTACTCGCCCTGGCCCTTGGGCCCCGTGCAGATGCCATGCCCGTGCGCCTTGCCCTCCTCCCAGCCGCCGCAGTAGGTGCCGCCATCGTCGAAGTCGAACCTTCCGCCCGTCATTCGGGGGGCAGCCCCGGCGCGCTCCCCGCGGGGGCACGAACGCGGGCAGAGCTGGGCACGGCAGGGTGTAGCTCGGGGGTGGGGGCCCGGCGGGCGAGCGCACGACAGCGCCCCGGGCAGCTCGCGCCGCCGCTCGGCTCCAGTCCGACGCCGCCCCCGTCCTCCCCTCTTCTTTCGCCGGCGCCGCCACCGCCGCCTTCCTCCTCCTCCTCCTCCCTCTCCTCCTCCTCCTCCTTCACCGCCGCCGCCCTGGCCAGCGCCGCGCGCGAGAGGACAGCCCCGGCTCCGCAGCGGACCTTCAGCTGCTCCCGCCCGCCCACGTGAGCCGGGCACCGCCCCATGCCCGCCCCTGTCCCCTCCCCGGACGCCGAGGCCCGCCCCGCGGCGCACCCGCCCCACCGAGCCCTGCCCCCAGCCCCGGGGCGGCCGCTTCTCCGGTGGGGGGCGTGGGGCGCGCGTGTGCTCGCGCAAGGGGATGCGGGAGGAGGGCGTGTGTCCCCAGGGACGCGCGACAGTCCCCACCTGGACATGAAGGCGCGGCTGCATGCCTGGAGACAGCTCGCGGGCGGCGGAGCCTCCGGGGGTTGTGCTCCGGGTTAATCAAGGTGGTTAAGCGCCTCTAAGCGCGGCCACGTGTGTGTTGAGGGAAAACTCCTGTGTGCATGATTGTCTGCACGGGCTTTGCAATTGCATTTCTTCGGCATTCCAACTTGTGTTCTGCTGCATTTGTCATGCTCAGCTGTCGTCATGACTCAATATCCCCCAGATATATGCAAGCCTGTGATATAAATCGGTGGCAGCCTAGATATAATTGCGCAGGATGTTCTTATACACCCACCCATTTCAAAGCACATGTGTTTGCATTTGTTTAATGAAGATGCAGGGGAGAGCGATGCAGTTTGAAAAAGCACAGAGTCAATTAGTTACTTTTTTATTTGTAATAACGGAGAGGCTGTTTTAAACCTGTTTTTGCAGGGGTATGGGCCATTTTCCTTGTACATCGGAGCCCACTCCCCTTAATGCCTCATTTGTTCTTCTAACAACCTTAGAAATTCTCCAGCCTGAAGCTGTGTACCCTAAAGCAGACGGCTCAATGTGTGTGTATTGGGTAAGTGTCTGGAATGTACACCCAATACTTTTCCACTGGTATCCACAGTTTAAGAAAGTAAACAGAAGCTTTCAAGGAGGTATATGGTAAGTAAAACACTGCTCTAAACTTACAAAGAGTCTGTGACCTACAAACCCGGGGACAGGTGTCAGCTGATCTCTCCAGCTACAACACTGCTTTGTTGAATTCACTTTCGACAACTCCTTAAACTTTTAAACGTCAGTTTCACCATCTCCCATGTGGAAGGGACACGAGTTGCTTTCCCCTTTCCATGGTAGATGGCAACTGAGTACTAGTATACTGTCGGCGCAGGGCAAAGCCGGGCATTAGAGAGTTGGTAACAGGCAAGTTGAATCAGTCAGCTGTCTCTGCTGAGAGCAGGCATTGATCGGAACCGCATCCTCAAAATGCCCCTGGGAGACACTTCTCCGTGGTGCGTAGCCAGGGGTCTTAGGCTGGCCTCCCAAGGACATGCTTTGCCGAGTATTCACGCGATTCCTTAGGCTGAGAGGCTTTGGATGACTGAGTGAGCACCAGAGGCTGCGGAAGGTTCTCTCCTAGGTATTTGATAATCAGATAAAAATACAAGGACAGGTGTCGGGAAGGCAGCAGGGAAAAGTAGACGAACTGCACAGAAAAGGAACTGAAATTGACCTTGATTGCCTCCATCTCAGGCCTGGAGCGGGCCTTTCCTGCTTATCTGGCTGAAATGCTGAAAGAAAAATCTCAGTTTACACAGAACCAAATCACCAAAGAGAATTGGAAACCCTCATCTGTGGCGCTGCCTGCAGGGCTGCCAGGAATAGTGCTTACCCCAGTGGCCTGAAATAATTCCGCATCTTGCTCAGCATCTCGCCCTGGGCTGGGGATTGATTTAGGCCACTGGGAAAACGAGGGCCCCGGACTTTGCCGCTGAGCCATAACTGCATTTCTCTGTTATGGGATACACTAGGATCAGCAGCTAGCATAGATAGACACATCTCCATTTATTTGGGGGTTCTGTTTCATAGAAGAAACAGTGTGGTTGCTAAGACAGCATTTTTTTCTCTCTTAAAACTTCTTTTTCAGAGTATCCTTGTTCCCTGATCATATTTTTTTTTTGGAACTAGCCGTATGTGTTGGATCCATATAGGAACATTTAAGACCTACGATTTTGTTTGTAAGCATGGTGGAAACATTGAGTGATTTGTACTTTTCCTACGTTGCTCTCACACAAATGATGAATTTTCTGGAATGTACAGCCCAGAGAAAGTTTCTAGCTTCTGTAAAAAAATGTCTGGTCCATCTATGGTGGAAGGACACAGGATCATGGTACATATTGTACACATCTGGGTAGAATATGGAAATTTGGGGAGGATAGAAGACATGGCTATTTATCTCTTAATCTTTTCCTCTTCCTCTCCCAATAATGTCTTCTTTGGAAGGAACCTTCATTAAAAGAGAAAATCCACCACCAGCTATCTGCTATTAAATTTCAAATAATCTTAGTTGTAACCTGACTCTGCCATTGACTCTCTCTATGGAAGAAATTATTTATTGAATGCTTGGTACCTCACTGAACAATATTTGGCAAAGTAACAATACAAGCCATGCTCCCATGTACCTGCTGCCACCACAAGGGAATGTTTCCCCCAATGCACTGATGTGTTTACTGATGTCAGGATTCAGGTTCAATGGCAACGGTTGGAGAAGATGGGAAGGTGAACTAGGAAGAGGTGCCAAGAATGATGGATGGCAGAGAGGAGTCAGGGTTAGTAATGTCCTTATTTTCCCTCTCACTCTGAACCTTTGCCCTGGATAAGGGGGAGTTGAATTTAGCTTTAAGAAGGGATTAGTAAGAAGAGAATGTGAATGTTGGTTTGACAGGTGGGGTGGGGGAGGCCATTAAAGCCCAGGGGCCAACAAACGCCCTAGCAGTTTCTTTTCCTCCCGTCAAGCCCAGCGAGTAGAGGCTGCCCTTCCAGAAAACCCTGTAACCAAAGGTAAGCCGTTTGGAGTGTGACTCTAGTGACAACATGTTGGTGAGGATGTTTAACTTAGATTTTAATCTTTTTAAAAATGAAGGTATGTTTAAAATTTATTAATAACTATTTTACAGATTAGAATTAATTATGGAGAATTTTTAATAAAACATTTACAAATCTGCCCGTGTTTATTGTTTTGAAGGATGTGATTCCAAGTGTGTCTACAGCCTGGACCCTACCTTGACCCCGATGTAAACCAACTCTCAAAGATGGACCGTGACTTACTCTATGTCAAAATGGGTATTACTTGCACCTTTGCAATAAAGCATTCAAGAAATTTAAGAAATGTGTCTGCAATGAATATAGATATTAAGAAATGTGGTCATAAGCTTTGCAGACAACATGAGGTCAGCAGAAGAGAGTTCCAAAATGAATGGTTTTCACCCGCCTGGCATGGCTCAGTGATTGAGCATCGACCTATGAACCAGGAGGCCATGGTTCCATTCCTGGTCAGGGCATATGCTTGGGTTGCGGGCTTGATCCCATTTGTGGGCGTGCAGGAGGCAGCCAATCAATGATTCTCTCTCATTATTGATGTTTCTATTTCTCTCTCCCTCTCCCTTCCTCTCTGAAATCAATAAAACGAAATAAAAAGAATGGTTTTCAAAACTTTGAAGGCATCACTGTGTGCCCAATTCTGCGCTAAGTTCTTTACATGCATCAATTCATTGAAATCTCATCATAACCCATGTGGTTAGTATTATAACCATTTTACAGGAGAAGAAAAATAAGGTGTAGGGCATTCATGTGCCCATGGTCATTCAAGCTAGTCATGGTTGAGCAAGGATTCAAACCCAGGTTGGTCTGGCTCTTGAGGCGGTTCTCCTTATTACCCTCCTGCTTTGGACCAAGAGTGAGAGCTTTCAAATGGCGGGGGGCGGGGAGGAAGCCCTCTGGGTGGAGAGCAAGAAGGATTGTGAAGGTGACTTTTCTCATTGTTTAGAATGGCTGCCTGGATTGGATGAGTGGTAATGCTACTGTCTAGTATGAAAGAAATGGAAGAAAAAGAGTAAATTACAGACATTGGGAAGATAGGTTCATTTAGGAGATGGTCAGTAGGCAGCTGGGTAACACAGGTCAAGAACTAAAATTAATGAGTTAGTAAGTACAGGCATACCTCGGCGATATTGCTGGCTTGGTTTCAGACCACTGCAATAAAGCGAGTACAGCAATAAAGCAAGCTGTAATCTTTTTTGCTGGTGGAGGATCTTGCTTCAATTTGTGAAAAATGCAACATCCGTGAAGCACCATTCAGTGAAGCACAATAAAACAAGGTCTGCCTGTAAGTAATTGGCACTCTTCTCCTCTGACTGTTATTGCTCAGTAGCACCTCCTTTTGAGACTCACACTAGTCATTCAAGCCATAAGCGCCAATCTTGTCGCCATCTTCTCTAGGTCACTCCCCTGCCTTCATCCAGGACTAATGGTTTATCTGCTCTCCCCCCACATGCTGTCCTCTGCCACTGTTCCAAGCAGCTTCATCCTGGCCTCAAACCTTTCTCAGAGGCATGACCTTTATCTTAAAATCCTCAGACACAACCTGGACCTTACCTTGAACACAACGTAAACCAACTCTGGAAATGCACCCCGACAACCCCACTCTTTGACAACACTGTCTCGTCTTCCCACTCGCTGAACAAACAAACTGATTCATATCAAAGTCTCTATTCCTTTGATGCCCCCTTGTCCTCCTGGCCCCACCCTGCCCTGCCCCAGGCCCTATGAGTCATTTCTACCACACTGTCCTTTCCATAGTGACCTCCTGGTGCGTTTGCCCACCCAGTCCAACCCCAAGCCACCATTTCTCATCCCCCACTCCTAGGAAGCCCCTGTAGAGAAATCTCATCATTTACTAGCTGCTATTAAAAATCATGGGTGCAGAGCTCAGACCCATCCCTCCACTCGGCACCACAGTCTCTTCCCAGGTGACTTCCAGTTGCCCGTGACTGTCCCCAGTCTCCTCTCAGCCCCAGTTCCTTCCTAAGGGGTCTTGTCTTCTCCCCCAGAGAGGAAAAGAGCCAACACATGGGCCACCTGCCCTCTCTTTCCTCTCTTCAGAACTTAGCATCAGTCCTCACTTTCTCTCTCCTCATCCACCCCAGCCCCAAGGAAAAGACACCCCTTTCCTCTCCCAGTTCTGGGTTTGTTCCTTCCCTCCGTTGAATGTGCTGTAATTCCTTCCATCTATCAGATGTGATCATGTGTCCTCCATGTTAAACAGTCCTCATTTCCAGGCACTGCTTTCACTTCAAGTCTCTGGTTCTGCCCTTGAAGCTGCAGACTCCTAGGGAGAGTATGTTACGTTCAAGTGTTGGCCTCCCACCACTCCTTTGCCCCCCAATTTGGGTTCTGTCCTCCCCAGTGTAGTGGAGCTTGCCTAGCCATTGGGGACCTCCTAGTTAACATCTCTATGGTTCTTGTCCTGCTGGAGGCAGCTGGGAATTTGATACCTGTGAGCATGTATCTCCCTTGGCTTCTGTAAAACCCGTATGCCTCTCCTCTGCCTCTTCTTCACTCACCACTTCAGCTGGCTCATGTCCTGTATAGATTTCTCCTTATCCCTTTCCAGTCTCCTTAATTTTAGGCTATCATTTGTGTTCTAGACATTAGCTTCACGGTACCAGAATTTTGTATAATTGCTGGATACCTGCTGGCTTACCTTGTACAATTAGGCACTCCTGTCCTCGGCACGAAGAGTCTGATTTAGAACTAGTCTAATGCCAGTGTAAAGCATCAGCTGGGCCTTATTTAAGTCTCAAGGGCAGTGCTTTGGTTTCTTCCACTGACTTGTCCCTTGTGGCTCTCTGCCTGCTCTTCCCAGTGGGCAGGGCTCCACGGAGACTTAGCGTGTGTCCAATGATGGGGCTCACAGAGGGTTTCAGGAAAAGTTCTAACAACGAGAAGGTATGACAGACTAAAGGGAGGCTTAAAGGAGGTGGTCAGCTTGAAGACACAGAGTGGGTTGCAGGTCTGTACTGAAGACCTGGCACCTGAAACCAAACACAGCATGTGTGTGTATATATGTGCATATGTGTACATGTGTTTATGATTACTTACTGGGTTAGATTTGGAGACACAGAGAAGCAAGGCTCAGACCTTGCTCTTAAGACTATAAAACATCTCTAAAGAGGTAAGAGATAAAAAAAAAGACAATGAAAGTACATGGGTGACCACTATAGGTAGCAAGTAAGTGTCAAGAGTCCTAAGAGTTCAGAGGACAGAGTGGTTTTGTGGGCTGCTGGTTGAAGCTGTTTTGGGGGATCAAGGGCATATTGTTTAGCTTTGGGATAAAGTGGAAGGGGAATCTTTCCAGGCATCTGTAAAGGAGTGGTCTTCAGTTAAGAGACAGAAGGAATGAAGGAGTCCGCCTCTGTGACTTAGAGGAGACTTCTTGGAAAAGAGCTCCCTGGGATCTGGGGAAACAAGATGACAAGCTCCTTTCTCTCGTGGTACACTGAAAATCAGAATGCTTTATTCTGAGGCTAGGAAGATACTGGGGCAACTCAGTATTTGAAATAGCACAACTTGGGGGTGGCAAGGGAACATGAAAGTATATTTGGGAGTGTTGGTATTGAGATGGTAAGAGTTGTGAAAACTGACGGGCTGACCTTTCTCTGAAGAGCTGACTAAAGAAGGGAGGCACACAACACTGCGGAAAGCACTGCTAAGGAGTACACAGCCACCAAACGATGATGGCGGAAGGACAGAAAAAGGAAACCAATTTGTAGGCAGTAAAAGAAATGCCAGTTCTAGCTGGGGGAGGAATGGTTCCCAGGGCTCTGGAAAGGGACATGAAACAATAGCCAGTAATAGAAGAGGCTTTCTTCTAACTGAGTGACATGGGGGATGCTCTGTCCTTGCCAAGGGTTGCAGTCTCAGCCCACGTGTCACCGCAACAGCACACCTCAAAGCCCTCGTTGGGTTCTTTTGCACTGATTTCATTCCAGATAACGCTTCAGTTCTTCTTCCTTTCCTTACACATGCCCTCACCCTTTGTCATCTCTTGCATTTCACTACTACTTTCACATGGCAAGCACTTAAAAATTAAAAAAAAAAAATTAAATTGATTTTAGAGAGGAAGGGACAGGAAGAGAGAGAGAGCTAGAAACATCAATGATGAGAGAGAATCATTGATCCGCTGCCTCCTGCATGCTCCACACTGTGGATCAAGCCCATAACCCCGGGCATGTGCCTGGACCTGGAATCGAACTATGACCTCCTGGTTCATAGGTCAACACTCAACCACTGAGCCACACCGGGCGGGCATAAAAATCACTTTTTAAAGCTCCCTGAGAAGTAGGCACAGCCCATGGGGCAGTCTGCTCAGGTGCAGGAAGGAGGGCACTCGGCAGATAGCCTCCAGCAGCTGCCACTTCAGCTCAGCCCGTGTTCACGTCAAGGCCAAGCTCTCCCAGGACATCCTCTACGGATAAGAGGCAAATTGTGCATCGTGAAGCCTCCAACACAAAAAAGGAACCAGGGCACTTGGTAGGTCTCTTGGGTTCTTGAAGCGACACATACCACACTTCCTAGTAGAAGCTGCTCCAGCCTGTACACTGAGTGACATGGAAGATGGGCTGCCCCCTCTGAGAGGGTTCAGAGCAGGAAGGCCTTCGCAGGAGGCCTGGGCTGTGTTGTAAGCAGCCCTGCCTCTTGGGCCCTGTGATCGGGCAGATTCGTTGGTGTTGGTGTCTGGTGTCCGGGGTGAGAAAAGATACAATATGGAGATTATGGCAAGCCCTAGTGGAGAATCACACTGAAGGTCTAGGGCAGGGGTGGGCAAACTTTTTGACTCGAGGGCCACAATGGGTTCTTAAACTGGACCAGAGGGCCGGAACAAAAGCATGGATGGAGTGTTTGTGTGAACTAATATCAATTCAAAGTAAAGGAGCGGAGGGGAGAGCAAGAGAACCAGAAAGAACAGCTGGATCCGGCCCGCGGGCCGTAGTTTGCCCAAGGCTGGTCTAGGGGGATCTGAAGCAAGGCCATGTCATTTGCAAAAGAGAATGTTGTAGCTTTTGAGAAGCAGTTCCTGGTAAGTTACTTGACCTTGATAGAAAGGGAATGCTTGACCAAAGGACACCAAGTGACATTCATCTAGAATTTCCCATTATGAGCTGGATCTCCTTGAACCTGCCCAGGCAGAGACAGATCTAGAAGCAGTCTATTGTGAGATGGACACAGTAGGTCCAGGATCAAGCTGGTTAGGACCAGAGGGCATGAGTAAGCTGCAAGAACTGGTCTCACCAGTACCCTTTCCACAGCTCTCACTATGGGAAGATGAGGTCCTATAAACCCAGCTGAAGGAGGGACAAAAGCCTGCATTAGGTTTATAGATGGACAGGCTCAGGAGCCAAATGAAGCTGCAAATGAATGGAGGCTGCATTACAGCCACCTGGGGGGAAGTCCTTCCAGGGGCTAGAGCTGTGAGTGGTGAACCTGGTCATCTATTTTGTGTGAAAGGGGCCTGAGGTGGGAATATATGTACATTTCTGGACAATCGTCAACAGCCTGGCCACCTGGTCAGGGGCCTGGAAGGGACTGGACTGGAAGACTAGAGATGTGACGCTCTAGGCTAGGAACATGTGGATGAATATTCAGTGATGTGCAGTATGTGTGGAGTTTTGCACTACATGTCAATGGCTTCCATGGAAGAGGCAAACCCAAGCAGATGACAGGACTCTGCCAGGCGATGGCAGCCATCCTTCCTCATCAGCCAACCCCAGCCCTAAAACAAGGGCCACACGAACCTGTGGCCTTGGTGGCGGAGATGGAGGTTCTACAGGGCCCAACAGGAAGGGCTCCCAGTTATCAAGGCCGATTAAGCTACTGCTGCCTCTGTCCCACCTGCCAGCACTAGAAACTGCTCCTGGAGAACACCAATCATCCACTTGGCGGCAGGGTGACCACGTGCGGCCCCTTCCAGCCTGGACTAGCCAGTGTTCACCTGGTCTGGGTATAGGTTCACCTTCTCTGCCCACAGAGCCTCAGTCTTTGTCACCGCTGTCCAGGAGCTATGGCATGCCTGATCCACAGGTTTAGAATTCCACACAACAAAGCGTCCGACCAGGCGACCCACTTCACAGTGAAGGAGGTGCCAAAGTGAGCCCTGACCATGGGTCTTATTACAGCCTGCACCCCACATCCCTCTATATCTATGAGAAGCTGGCCTTGCCGAATGAGGAAACGAATGGTCTCCCGAAGGCACAGGTTGCAGGTAATAATCTGCAAACAGAGTGAGTGTGGCCTTCAGGATGCAGTACATTCACTAAATCAGACTTCTTGGTAGCATGATATTCCAAGTAGGAAGAACATATGGGCCTGGGAACTGACTGGTGGAAGTGAGATTACCCCACTTACCATCACATCCAAATGACTTCCTCAGCATCTTTATCCTTTCTATCCCCGCAGCTCTGCACTCTGCAGGCTTCCCAGTGGATCTCACTCTTGCAAGAGGACAAAGTGAGAGTCCTGTTGACCTGCAAATTCTGGCTGCTGCCTGGCAGTTCCATTGACTCCTTGAGCCCAGGGATCAGCAGATGAGAAGAGGCATCACCATACTGGCAGGAAGAGTTGACCCTGCAGGAAGAGGACAATGGGGACAGAAAGGAAGATGTGTAGAACCCAGCTGATCCATTGCATGCTTCCTGGTTCTCCTCAGATCCCTTGTAGCGTAGGGTGAGGGGAATGCAGAATGCATAGAAGAAGAGGGAGAAGATAAGCATTTGTAGCCCCATGACCAACTGCAGAGACAGGGCTCCTAGTTGTCTTATTAACTTTCCTTTTCTAAGCTTTCCCTCAAGAAGACAGGTTGATGGCCTGACCGGTGTGGCTCAATGGTTGAGCATCAACCTATGAAACAGGAGGTCAGGGTTTGATTCCTGGTCGGGGCACATTTCTCAGGTTGCAGACTCGATCCCCAGTAGGGGGTGTGCAGGAGGCAGCCAATCAGTGATTCTCTGTCATCATTGATGTTTCTATCTCTCTCTCCCTCTCCATTCCTCTTTGAAGTCAATAAAAATATATTTTAAAAAATAAGGAAGAAGAGAGGTCAATGGGAACTGCTCCCCAATGTGTGGACAAGGCAATGCCTGCAGTGGAAGGGGGGACTCTGTAGGCCATGGCTGCACATGCTCAGAGCTTCCTTCAAGAGAACCTGCTGTGAGGAGGGCGAGAGATGAACAGGCTCGAGCTGCTGCACCTCTGGTCCTGGCAGGGTTTGTGCTGAGGCCACGCGCCTCCTAGCCTATCTCCAGCCAACTGCTGGGCACCCTGGAGCTGGGCCATGCCTCCTCCGACAGGCTGCTGTGTTCTGTGCTCCCCGCTGACTTGTCTGAAGCTTATTCAGGATGAACTGCGGTCTGAGGTTCTGCCACTCCCCCACCCCACCCCCTTCCTTCCTGCTTCCTTTCGCAGGTTTCAGACCTGCCTCCTGACCAAGAGGCTCTCCCTACCATTCCTGCTTCTTCTGACGTTTATCTTTTGAATGTGTTCTCCCCGTAACTCTTTGGCATATCGAATGTTGTCCTGGCAGCTGCTTTTTGGAGACCCTGAGCTGAGATGCCCAGTGACCTTTTCAAAACACGCACATACGTACACACACTCACACACACTTTTGCAGGCGGGACTTGGTCAGAGAGATGAAAATCTTTTCAGAACTTCATAAAACCAAATTGAAATTCAGATTTCATGATTCTCAAAAATGAAAGAGGAAACTATACACTGATACGAAAAAATCCCCAAGATCTATTGGCTGGGAAAAAAGCAAGATCCAGACCAGTATATGTGGCATGCTGTATGTGAATGTATGTAAAAATCTGTAAAGATACGAATAATAAATAAATAGGGCAGGGGGGCAATGCTCACTAAAGAGCATTTTGAGTTGTTTTTATTTTAAGCCTAAAATTGTACTGTTTATTAATAACTAAGTTGAAATGTCAATCTTTAGCATCTTAGCATGTACTTTCATTTTTCTATTTATACAGCACCTCGTTCATCACTATCATTTGGTACAAACAGCCGCACACAGCTAGTACCATTTACATACTAAATTCACAGCACAAATGAAAACACTGCGGGAGGATTATGCAGTTAGACACACATTGGAAACTCACTGGTTCAGACCCTGAATTGCATTGAATGGAGAGGGAGATAGATGTTTCTGGGTTTAATAATTAGTACATATTAGTAATATTTGTGCATATGAAGAGGCATTTCGGAGCTTTTAGGGTACCTAAAGTATTTCTCTTTGTGCTTCCTAATATTTGAGTTAGTGGATAAGTATTTTTAATTTTAATTTTTTTCAATTACAGTTGGTAATTTAATATTATATTAGTGTCAGGTATATAACATAGTGGTTAAATGTTACTATTTTAAAAATCAATACTTTACATGTGATTGAATAGAGCTGCCAGTTGGCATAGGATTCAGTAATATAGGGACAGCAGTGAGTGGACCTCATGATATTTAGACACTTGAATGCTGTGTGCCCTGATTGGACGAGGACTGTCTGGGTAATCCAGATGGCATGAATGATTTTGGACTCACCAAATGATGGTTTCAGCGACTGCCTGCCTGGGATGGAGTGGACATTCAGCAACCGTCCACTGTACACCAGTGTGCCAGTCCTGCCCTGTTTGCTGCTTTGAAAAATTTTGCTATTTCTAAAAAGAGGTATGCACTACATTTCCTCTTCAATGCTGCAGACTGGGCCCAGTTATGCCTCATTTCCACACCTCACATCCGTATTAGGTTTCCTCTGGGACAGAGACTTCTTCAACGCGCAGGCAAGCATCCCTCAGTGAGTGTTTTCAAAAGATGCTTGCCCAGCCTTGCTGGTGTGGCTCAGTGGATTGAGCATCGCCCCATGGACCAAGAGGTTGTGGGTTCAATCCCCAGTAGGGGGCATACAGGAGGCAGCTGATCAATGTGTCTCTGTCATCTATGTTTCTATCTCTCACTCCCTCTCTGAAATAAAAATATATATATTAAAAATTAAAGATGCTTCTCTAGCTACACCCTCACTTAAAAACATCTCTGAGTGAGGCTCCATCACATAGGTTCTAGCAGCCTCCCCAGCGACCCCAAGGTGTTTCTCTGGCGAAGAATCATTTCTGTAGGGCAAGTTCTAAGAGTCCCCTGTGACAGTCACTGGGGACACTTGCTAACTATCCACGTGTCCAGGTTACTCCCTTGGTGAATTCTTACTCATTGAGTGTGAGTTGAGGCTCAGGAATCTTGTGGGTTTTTAACAAATCCTTGCCCAAGGATATGTTTTTATTGATTTTAGAGAAAGGTGGTGGTGGGGGGGCGGGCAGAGAGAGAAACATCAATGGGTTGCCTCCCATGCACCTTGACCACGGATGGAACCTGAAACCTAGGTGTGTGCCCTGACCAGGAATAAAACCTGCAACCTTTTATTGTATGGACAACATCCCAATCACCTGAGCCACCTGGCCAGGGCTCAGGAGTTTTGTTTTTAATAACAACTTTTGAGTGTTCTTATGTGGACTACTTTAGAGTCCAGAAATTGACAAAATAAATTCAAAGTTGCCTCATACTAGTGATCCTAATATGAATTCATTTCTCTTGCATGAATTCTCTCTCAAAGTTCTTGGATAATTATAAATAGCTAGAGGCCCGGTGCACGACATTCGTGAACTGGGGGGAGGGGGATCCCTCAGCCTGGCCTGTGCCCTCTTGCAATCCAGGACCCCTTGGCGGACATCCCCCAAGGGGTCCTTAGCACTGCTGCGGAAGTGGAAGAGGCTCTCGTCACCACCGCTGTGCTTGCCAGCTATGAACCTGGCTTCTGGCTGAGCAGCGCTCCCCCTGTGGGAGCGCACTGACCACCAAGGGGCAGGTCCTGTGTTGAGCATCTGCCCCCTAGTGGTCAGTGCACATCATAACGACCAGTTGTTCCACTATTTGGTTGATTTGCATATTAGGGTTTTATTATATAGGATGTTCTCATCATTTAAAAAGCATAATTCAAAAGCACTACATAAGAGCATGCCTACTAAGAATGAGTCTACAACAGATAGTGATACTTACAAAATAAAACAAGCCATTAAGGGGTGGCCTTGAAATCTACACCTTAACAAAAATCTGATAACTCTAGACAAGCTGGTGGACATGTAAGGTCTCTATTCCTTGCCCAAGTTCTCTGGAGCGTGGACTCAGGGAAGTGTGCTGTCTTTAGGATCTCTGGCCTTGAGAGGTCTGTCCCCTTTCTCCAGGGCACAGGGCCTGGGCTAAGCTGGGAGGAGCTTAGTGTTACCACACAGCAAGGTGTCCAAAATCCCAGCTCCTATAACTTCCAGATAGTTTAGAATTGTAACCTGATCCTGCTGGCAAACTCCGCATGGCCCTGGACTGGCAGGCACTGTGGCAGCAGGCACACGGGCCTATCCCCTGCTCCTGATTATGGGCACCTGCATTGACTGGCATCTCTGCCCATCATTCCTGGGGACCTAGAGCAGCATTAAGACAGGAGGGGCTTAGGTTTGAACACACAGGAAGGGAATGTGTCCTCCCCTTCCATATAAAAAAATAATAATTATGTCAGATAGATGAAAAAAAATATTTCTTTTCTATTATTTTTGAGCAAATGGTTTGTTGACTATTGAATCACATATATCTTATGAGCTCCTCTGTCCAAGTAAAAGCTGAATTTTGCTAAAACATCTATAGCCTTTATGGGCACTTTCATACTGATTATAGTGTATATTTTGTCTTTGATTTGTGTCTTTGAGACTGTGTACAAGGACTGTTTCAGTTGGTGGCTCTCTTCTATCTCAAAGGCCATATGTTACTTTTCCCCAAGATATGTCATTCTTTTGGGTTGTTTCATGTTAATGAAACCCATTAATTAAAAGACTTTAACATGTTAGAAAAAGTCTGACCCCTCCTTACGGCTATTTTAGTGATGTGAATGTAACCCTCAGGTTTTCCATGTGTTCATTTACTCCGTGTAGATACAGTAGATGTCTCCTGAATAGAAGGCCTCTAACGGGTATGGAGTCATTAATCACCTGCCCCCATTGGGTTGGGGAGGATATATACTAAATCAACATATCATTGAAATTTTCTGTGCTATATAAGCAAAAGTACTGCTATAAAATAATATCAAGGGACATTTTCATTTTTAT
The DNA here is from genome assembly GCF_963455305.1 of Plecotus auritus. Lineage (NCBI taxonomy): Eukaryota > Metazoa > Chordata > Mammalia > Chiroptera > Vespertilionidae > Plecotus > Plecotus auritus. Next base: position 43,193,231 of record NC_137777.1, read on the forward strand.
TTCAGGGTCAAGAAACGCATCTCCATCCACTCATCCATCCATCCATCCATCCATCCATCCATCCATCCATCCTTCCAACCGATATTGCTCAGATGCCTCTGTAATAGAATGACATTTAAGCTGATCTCTGAAGGCTGAGTAGGAGATATTTGGGAAAGTAAATAGGAGATCAGCTGGAGATGAGGAAACGGAGAGATGCTAGTGGAAGGGAGGCAGGGACCAGGCCTGTGCACTCCAAGAGCTCAGGAAGGAATGATGACTCTTCAGTCACTCTCCGCATGGCTGGGGTAGGGCAGAGACGGGAAAAGAGGAAGAAGCGTAGCTTTGGAAAGAAAATATGAAAGGCTGCTAAGTGCCAGCCTCTCCTACTGATTCTGACACCCCCTCCCCCCGAAGCAAGATGTGAGCCCCCTGCTACAGAACGGTGGTTTTCAAACTTGAGAAATGTTTTTTAAGGAAAACAAAAATTTTGTCCAGACCTCTCTCCCATGGTTATTTAATTAATTTTGATTTAATTTGAATATACAATCATTGTTTATGTGTAGTTAAATATGTAAACTATAAAATAAGGTCTACCTCCCTATGCTTATTTACAACATAAACCCAACATAAATTGAAAACAAGTAATACTGAAATTAACAACCTGATTTTTTTTTTTAAACGTGACAGATGACGTTTGGATGGAATGAAATCTCTGCTTGCATTTTAAAAAGTCACGGCGCTGTCCACAGAGGCGCAGCTTCCCTGCTTCAGCACAGCCGATGCCTCGAGGACTCCTCTGTGGATGGATTAGGAAGCCTTTCCTTGGACAGCGAGCTGGCACCATTTGGCTATTGCTTGATGGAGATGCATCATCTAAATAATAGGTCTGCCTCTCTCCTCAGGAGTCAGAAACAAAGGAGAAAGAACCAGTGCCAAGTCGGCCTCCACATCAACACAGGAGAGCCCTGAAACCAGGTCACCGTCCATGGAGATGGAAAACCCTGGAAAGAATTACCAGACTCCTTACAGGGGTCCTCAAACTTTTTAAACAGGGGGCCAGTTCACTGTCCCTCAGACCGTTGGAGGGCCGGACTATAGTTTAAAAAAAAACTATGAACAAATTCCTATGCGCACTGCGGGCCCGGGACGAGTCGGCTGCTAAGCAGGACAGACAGCGGCACCCGGCGGGCCGGATAAATGTCCTCGGCGGGCCGCATGTGGCCCGTGGGCCGTAGTTTGAGGACCCCTGCTAGAACATGTGGGAAAACCTCCATGGGTGCAGGGACTTCTGTTTGGACAACAGCTCTACATGTGAGAGTGGATTATTCCTAGAGGAGAAAAGGGAAGCTGTAGAACCATGGGGACAGGGTACATCGTCCCTTCTCTCATTCTGAAAAGGCATTCTTGGAATGGAAGGTTTGGGAGGGTCAAGAGGGATCACTAAGATTTGAGTGTAAGCAGAGACCAACTAGGGTGTGGTCACAAGTCCCTGTGGTTCCTGCTTCTGGGACTCAGGACAGACGAGATGACAAAGAGGCCACTGAGCGGTGTCTGCCTCCCTGGCCATGTGGCTGAGAAAGGCTTACAGCACCCCAGGCCTCAAACCAGCCCTCTGGAGTGTGGGCGGAAAACACCGGGGCCCTGGAGAGCTGAGCCCTGCCCGCAGGCTCGGAGCGAACAGCTCCCAGAGAAGTGTGAGCCGGCCTCTGTGAAACCCAGACTGCCCCACAGTTTGTGTAATTTACCAAGTGCACAGAGCGGCCGGGAAGAGAAACGCGCATTTCCTAACAAGACAGAAAACTATGCCGTCTATAATTGTGAGGTGACCCTAACTTATGCAAAATGTCAACTGAAGGTACGTGTTACTGTTCCAAAGTGTCCCACATCTTCCTGTCCACCTACAAGGTCCACTACTTCAGGGAGAAGGGCGGAGAAGGAACAGAGGAGTAAACTTGAAGTTTCCAACTTGCAAGAAAAATTTTTCCTTGGGGAGAAACGATACACAAGAGATCCAGGCAAACATGTGTAAGACTCAGGCTCTGCTGGCAGGAATAAAAGGATGTGTGAGGTTCCCGAAAGCCACGAGTTGGAGAATCGAACAGAGAGTTTGCTCTGTGAACCACAGATTGGAAAGAATGTGGTTTAGGATATCAAAGCGGCTGGGAGAGATTGATGGGGGAGAACAATTCCCAGACATATTCCCAGGTATACTGAGGATCTGAGGGGAGAGGAGTCACATATTCCATTTTCGTCCCGGACATATGAGGACAGAGATAGAAGCAGCCTCATCAGATAACTGGAAGGAACACAGGTCAGCCATGTCAGGACAGAGGGACGTGTGGGGTACGGAGGCAGACAGGGCCTGAGACGGCCATGCAGTGGGCCCTGACACGCTGCCCTGTCCCCTCTGGATCCGGCCCTCGTGCCCGCAGCAGCTGTGAGTATTGGCATCGGCAGCAGGGCTTAGCCGAAGAAGGCCCCCTTGCCCAAGGCCAGGTGAACTCCGGGGCGGCCCACGTCCAAGGGCTGGTGCGCTGCAGGGATACAAAGTCTATGCCCCTTGTTCGCCTGGAACAACTGGGAAAGCCTCCCAGCTCCAGAGCAACCTGTGCAATCAGCTGCTCCGCGGCTGCCCGGCAGGTCTAACCTCACCCGCGCCCCTCACTCCCTTCCAGGTGTTGTTCCCAAGAACGTCTGCCAGTAAATGTTTTACAGGCAAATCTTAACGTCGGTTTCCTGGGGAACCTGAGCTACGACAGGCCTCCTGGGTCTCCCTCGCTCTGGGGTTGGGGGTTGGAGTCTGGAGGAAACCCCGAGATGGGTTCTGCTGACTTCACATAGATGAGAATCACGAGCTGGCGGGCAGCCCGTGGGTTGCATGGTGTGGTGAGAAGTAAGGCTTCTAGTGGATGTCACAAAGGCCAGGATAGATGACGTGGCTGAATTTCAGAGGACTAGTGAGAGCCATGACTGAGTCAGCATTGGTGGGAGGGGCGAATGGATAGCCATGCGCTGACCATGCCTGACCATGCCGGAAGGGCCAGCCACAGGCGACCTCAGATATGAACCCTTTGGCACATGCAGAAGGGCCAGAGGTCAAGCCTCCAAAATCTAGCTGGGCAAGACACCCGGGGATGCCAGTGAGGACCAGAGGCTGTTGTCACCCAGATGTCCCCATCCTGAGGGCAGGTGAACACTGAGCCCACTAGATCCACATCCCACCATCCCACCCACCACCAGAGGGAGGAGGGGCAGACTTAATGTTGACCCCAAAGAGATCTCTACTAGATGGAAGGTGGCTCAGTTACTATGAAAGGAACAAAATGAAGAGTTTCTCCACCATCCGTGGAAATGGATGCAGAAATATGCAACTACGAAGAGGGAGGAAAGACAAAATCACAGACCAGTTGGGGCAAAAAAAAGCCATGTATGTGATACATATTTATAGATATCACTTTCTTAACTCTAAGAACCGGGCCTTGTCCTAAGGGCTTTTATTTAGGTAGTTTTGTAGTTTATAGACTTTTAGGTGAAAATTTGCCAAGCTGCCAGGTAGCTGACAGCTCACATCAAACACCACCCTGGTTACTGAAAAGTATTTCCCCAGCAGGCAGCCAGAAACATCCCGATCGGAAGCACAGTCCTGTGCCTTGTCACTTGAAGAGGAACAGACAGGCCGGCGATGAGCCACAATGGAGTGGGGTGAGGTTCCTTCTGCTTCTGTTCTAACTGCGCTTGCACACAGTTTTCTCATGTCATTCTCACAAGCACCCTTTGAGGGCTCACTGTGATCTTCCTACGTTTAGAGAGGACATGGAGACCACAGAGGCCCCAGGCTGGGCCATGGCTGCGCAGGAATTCAGAGCCCGGCGGCTGGCTCCAGAGCCTCGCCTGCTGCCTCTGCGACCCACTGCGACCCACAGCGACCCACTGTGATCCACTGTGCCCCACTGCGACCCACTGTGATCCACTGCGATATACTGTGACCCACTGCGACCCACTGTGACCCACTGCGACCCACTGCGACCCACTGCAACCCACTGCGACCCACTGCGATCCACTGCGACCCACTGCGACCCACTGCGATCCACTGCGACCCACTGCGACTCACTGCGACCCACTGCGACCCACTGCGACCCACTGCCTCCCTACATCTGCTCCGTGCACATTGCAAATGGCATTTGTGTCAGGGGGCTTGAGATCTGAAGAGCCATTTTGCCAAGCTCCCGTGTTGCCGAGGGCGGACGATCACCCAGGTGGGCGCAGACATGGAGGGAATAGGAGCCATGGTGACTGATGGGTAATGAGCAGGGGTCGTTGGCAAAGCCAGAATCACTCCCATGTGGTGTATCCTGGAATGCACGTGTCAGCAGTTATGTGTCTAAAGTCTTCATTTGGAAGATCTGTATACACTGACTGTCCAGGAGCTGTCACCAGTGTCCTGTATCACTGTGTCCTTAGTAGGACTCTCTGTGGCTGGTCACTGAGTCCCTTTCATGTCACAAAAGAGGAATGTCTTAGTAAGGGACAAAGGCAAGTCAGACATCTCCCAATACCAGGCAGTGGAAAACTCAACATTTGCCAAATTTCCAAGCTATGATGATCAGTCAGGCTGTTTTTCCCTCCTTTATCCACGCTTTGTCTCCTTCGCAAAGTCACCATCCATTGCCATGTATGTTAATAGTGGGATGCTCATTTCAAATCCAGGACTGCAGAATGTAAAGCATTTCATGCCAACAGCAGATCGATTTGAGAATACTTAAGAACTGCTCATTTTAACTCTCCTCCTGGTAGACTCTATTTGTATCCCTGGTTCTAGCCTTGCAGACTTGGAGGGGGTGGTGAAAGATGAACGGGCAGTGCTCAGCCACCAGGGGAGAAAAACGTCATCCAGCCCCCAGAATAGCAACAGCAATAAATATGGTCATGGAGCTCTTCTGCTGAGGCCGAAGCGACAGACAGGATCACATTTGTGGCACCCAACGGGCCTCCTGGCTGCGGGGGCTGGCTCAGGGGCCTGGAGGAAACACGCATAAAGTTGATGCTGACAGAGCTGTGACTTAGTGAGCAAAGGAAGAGGGGTGGGGGTCCAAGATCTCCTCGCAGAGCTGGGGGTGTTCGGCACCCTTCTGGCCACGGGAGCGCGTCCTAAATCAGCGTTGGGGACAGCTGGCTCCTGAGAGCTGAGCCGAGAACTTCCCTGCACGTCTGCCTGAGAACTTGCTGTGAGTTGCAGCTGCCACAGCCATCAAGGCACATGTGCAGTGAGGAAGGTGAACGAGAGGCTCCCGCGGTCACCGGTTATTTAAGGAGGGCCCTTCGGATTTCAGTCCCTCCGTGAGCAGAAGCAGCACCTTTGCTCTGGGAGGCCTGGACGAAGGGGCATCTTTCTCCCTTCAAAACTCCTCACGTCTCCTTTGCAGACCAAGCCATCAGACCCTTAACCGTTTCTGGGGCCCCTGGGGCTCCTTCGTTGGTCGTTTTTCCTGTATATTTCAGTTTCATCTACGATATGGCCGCGTCTCTGGATGGTGGCGGTTGTAGCATATTTACATTCTTTTGCCACTTGCAATAGGCAGGACTGAGCTACCACATCTGCGTAACTCGTACAGAGCAGTCGTCATTCAGGATGAAACGTTTTTAAGCTAATACAGTGGTTCTCAACCTTTCTAATGTCGCGACCCTTTAATACAGTTCCTCATGTTGTGGTGACCCCCAGCCATAAAATTATTTTCGTTGCTACTTCATAACTGTAATTTTGCTACTGTTAATGAATTGTAATGTAAATATCTGTGCTTTCCGATGGTCTTAGGCTCTACAGCAGCGGTTGAGAACCACTAGCAGGGTCACCTAAGACCATTGGAAAACACAGATATTTACATTACAATTCATAACAGTTGCAAAATTACAGTTATGAAGTAGCAACAAAATTAATTTTATGGTTGGGGGTCACCACAACATGAGGAACTGTATTAAAGGGTCGCGGCATTAGAAAGGTTGAGAACCACTGATAATACATCATTTTCCCCTTGTGTTTTAAAAATCAAAATATCACCTGAATGTGACTAGTTTCCCTTTTCCTGTTAAACATCTCTACTGTAAAAGAAGAGAATCCTATATAATAAAGAGCTAATATGCTAATTAGACCAGATGGTGGAATGACCTTCCAGAATGACCCGTGGGCCGCACCTTCTGCAGAGGGCGGTGTGGTCCCGGCGCCTCCACAGAGGTGGGACGGGGCGCGACCATGGTGTCTCAACCTCCCACAGCCCCTCCCCCAGCCAGCCCAGCCCCGATCAGCCTCCCCTCCCCCAGTGGGCAGGGGGCAGGGACAGTGCTAAGGAGCAGTGAGCCTGGCTTCTGGTTGAGCAGTCCCCCCCTCCCCGCCCCTCCTGCTGCCGGCTTAGGCCTGCTTCCCACGGAGAGCAGGCCTAAGCCGTCAGTCGGACAACCCCCAAGGGCTCCCGGACTGCAAGAGGGCGCAGGCTGAACTGAGGGACTCCCCCCACCGAGTGCACAATTTTCGTGCACCAGGCCTCTAGTTTCTTATAAAGCCACATTCCTTCTCTCTGTGACCTTGGTGGATCACGGGTCTCTCCAACCAGTCCTCAATGCTATGCAGGAAGTCACTGGGAACAGGGTCATGGTGGCCACATGTCGCCCATTTAACATGCACAGATTCAGTTCCATGCTTTCATTGGTCTCAGTTCCATGCTTAGGACTGAAATGAATCTTTTCTCTATGAACCACAACTTTGCTTTCATTTGAAAAGGGGAGTCTGTAAAGAATGAAAGCAAATGTTGCTGTAGACTTTGGTATCTGTGTAAAAGTTAGCACTCTCTTCTACTGTCACTCTTATCTTCCCTTCTTTAGGATCTTATTAAGACCAACAAGATAAAGGAAGTAGGTTTTATTGCACCAGCTCTCACGTTCCTTCTCCAGTCGTCCCTGGTGACTTTGGGTGGTTAAGAAAAAAACCAAACCATTCCAGTGCGTTGCAATTAGTGCCAAAGGAACACAGATGACTCTTCAGTGCCCAGGACTTGCGGCTGCCCAGAACCTTATCTTGTCCTATTTATACATCCACAAAGCAAAAGCCTCCTTAGAGGAACCTTTGCAATGTTAGCATTTTCTTTCTGTAAAACTTATGTCTCTGAGTTTTTATGCCATTTTTCTCATGTGGCCAGAGACAATGCAGGCATAAATTAACCTCTCCACTTATTATTTAGTGCCTAAAAGATAAGTACCCAATGCTTTTAAACCCATGGAAAGATTCCTTTAAAGATAAAAAGAAAAGACTCCCTCAATCGTTTATTGGGAAATAGGAAGAAAAAGTTGCCTTCCACTGTGAGGATGGCGTTCTGTGCTTATGATAAAGGATGAATCATAGACAAGCACATTTAAATTAGTAAGAAAGCACTCAACTTTAGGAAATATAGCTGATGAAAAACTGTAATTTCAGACCTTAGCGTTAGGTATCTTATATGGAATATACTTTTTCCAAGATTGCATCTAAATATCCTGGAGGCTTTTATAGTTGCAACCATTCATAAACAGACCTCTTCATTATTGTTACATTAATGAAAGAGGCCTTAGCGATATTATTCATACTAAAAGCCCAATGCACGAAATGCGTGCAAGGGACTCGGCCCCCGCCGCCGCTGTGGCTGCCTCTGCCTCGGCTCCCGCCACAGTGGCTTCGTCCAGAAGGCCATCCGGAAGGACGTCCGATCTAGTTAGAATGTTACCCTTTTATTATTATGGATACCAGGAGAGCACACTGGGAAAGGACTCCTCTTTTTTTCTCCCTGACTTCTCTTGCCTTCATATTCTAAGTGAGATTTGCTTACTATTAACATAATCACCAAACGTTCTTGTAGTGATCTACTCCAGTGGGTACACCATGAAGTCCAGGAATGAACCTGAATGCAGCTATGAGTAGTATCTAAGTATTTTTATCAGTTATTTCTTTCTATAGAAATATTTGATTTCCACCTACTACTGATTATTTCATATGTATTTTTGAAGTAGAAATGGCTAAAATTCACATGACATCATTAGAACTGCCAAAATGAAGTGCCGAAGTCCAGCCAGCCTGGCAGCCACGCTCCTCTGACGATAGGGCATGTTGTATTAATAGTTACCATTTACCCAGAGTGTTAAAAAAATACACATTATTTTTACTGTTCTATAGTTATCTTTTATAATTGTTATTATACCTTGTGCTAAACATTGTGTAAGATGCCTATCATTTAAAATATCATGATTAATCCTCAATACGGTTGACCCTTGAGCAACACAGGTTTGAACTGTGTGCGTCTACTTATACTCAGTTTTTTTTTCTTTCCAATACAGTTGACCTTCTGCATCCACAGGTTTGGCATCCATGGATTCAACCAATGGAGCATGGAAACTAATATTTTTCGTCTGTGGTTAAAAATCTCCAGATGTGGAGAGTGGACTGTATGCATTAGTTAACTTTTTTGGGAGTCAAAAGTTATATGTGGATTTTTTTTGTTAATCCTCACCCAAGGACATTTTTTCCATTGATTTTTAGAGAGAGTGGAAGGGAGGAAGGAAGGAAAGGGTGAGAGAGAGAGAGAGAGAGAGAGACAGAGAGAGAGGGAGAAAGAGACATAAATGTGAGAGAGACACATCGATTGGTTGCCTTCCCCACATGCCCTGACCAGGGCCAGGGATTGAACCTGCAATCCAGGTACATGCCCTTGTCTGGAATTAAACCTGTGACCCTTCAGTGCAAAAGGCCAGCTCTCTAACCATTGAGCACACCGGCCAGGGCTTACATGCATTTTTGATTGTCCCTAGCCCCCATGTTGTTCAAGGGTCAACTGTATATCCCAACAAAGGTGGTATGATTATTGCACCTGGTTTATAGGTGAACAAGCTGTGCCATGATAACATAGCTGGCAATCAGTGGAGCCAGTGATTGAATGCAGTTCTGACTTTTTTTTCTTTGGAGACTTAACAGACATTTTTAAAAAATATATTTTTATTGATTTCAGAGAGGAAAGGAGAGGAAGAGAGAGAGATAGAAACATCAATGATGAGAGAATCATTGATTGGCTGCCTACTGGCTGCCTACTGCCCCCCACTGGGGATTGAGCCCGCAACTGGGCATGTGCCCTTGACTGGAATCGAACCTGGGACCTTTCAGTCCACAGGCCGACACTCTATCGACTGAGCCAAACCATCTAGGGCTTAACAGACATTTGTAAGAGCAGTGTTTGGATCCACAGCATAATTTAGTGGATGGTACAGTGAGTTCCCATACCCCCTACCCCTACATTCATGGCTTCCTCTACTATCATCATCCCACACAAAGTGGTACATTTGTTTCAACTGATGAACCTACAGCATACATCATAATCACCCAAAGTCCATAGTTTAAAATAAGGTCCACTCTTGTACATTTATGTGTTTTGACAAATGTATAATTCCATGTATCTACCATTGTAGTATCACATACAGTAGTTTAACTGCCCTAAAAATCCTCTCTGCTTGCCCAGCCAGCGTGGCTCAGTGGTTGAGCATGGACCTATGAACCAGGAGGTCACAGTTCGATTCCCTGCTCAAGGCACATATCCGGGTTGCGGGCTCCATCCCCAGAAGAGGGCGTGCAAGAGGCAGCTGATCAATGATTCTCTCTCATCATTGATGTTTCTATCTCTCTCTCCCTCTCCCTTTGTCTCTGAAATCAATAAAACTATATTTTAAGAAAATCCTCTGTGCTCTGACTGTTCATCATTCCTTCCCACAATCCCTGGCAACCGCTGATCTTTTTATTGCCCTCAGTTCTGTCTTCTCCAGAATGTCTTATTGTTGGAATCATACACCATGTAGCCTATTCAGATGGACTTCTTTCACCAAGTAACATGAATGCAGCTCTGACTTTGGAGCCTGAGCCATGTCAATGCTAAGTGAATGGTAATGCTAAGTTAACGTGGAGAAATTGTCCAGTGAAGTATCAATGCCAGGCACTGCTCTCATACAGTGACATGATCCACGGGACTGCGTCATTGTGTCCAAATCCATAATTGTAAAGTCAATAAACTGAAGAGAAGTCAGACTGTGATGTAATACATAAATAGTAGAAGGCTCCAGAGTTGGCCTAGATCTGTCTCAGGCGAGTAGCGGGCCACGTGGAAGCTGTGGGATGCAGTGGATGCATAGAATTTGGAGCTAGAAGTCTGGTGCATTGGTTCCTATCTACCAATACTTAGAAGGGTAGTTGGCTTCATATCTCAGTGCTGATTCCTTATCTTGCAAAGGGGATAGATGGAAAAATCAAATGACTATTGTTTTTAAAGCATTTGCAGACTTTTAGTAGGAAATTAGGTATTATTAGGGGAATGTTGGCACAAATTTGTAATAAGTATTGGTTTAGTTTTAGGAGGATATTTTCCCCACTCTGTTCCTCTCACTTTTTCTTTCTTTCTACAAATCCTAAACAAGTTGGGCAAAAAATTCCTGAAGTAAAAACAATTAGAGACTTGAGGAATAGGTAACATTTGCATGCGACTAGTGAAATCTGAGCTGATGGCTCTGTGATTGTCCCTCACAGACTGAGGCTGGCTCTTGCAGTGGTAAGAACATGACCTCTAAACTAGTCTTCTGGGGTGAAGTCCAGGTTTTGATACTTAATGACAACAGTGTGAGTTTGGGAAATTTCCTGTCTCTTCTGTGTCTCAATATCCTCATTTATAAAATGGGTATAATCATCCCTGCCTTAAGAGATTTTGCATGTGTTAAATAAAATCCTATATAATAAAAGCCTAATATGCTAAGTGTCCGGTGGTCTGGTCGTCCATTCAACCAATCAAAGCATAATATGCTAATGATATGCTAAGGCTGCTCAACTGATCGCTATAATGTGCACTGACCACCAGGGGGCAGACGCTCTGACCCATAGGTTAGCTTGCTGCTGGGGTCCTGCTGATCGGGACTGAGCAAGACAGGCCAGACATGCCCTGGAGCCCTCCCGCAGTCCCTCCCCAGCCGCCCTGATCATGCACTGGTGGGGTCCCTCAGCCTGGCCTGCACCCTCTTGCAATCTGGGACCCCTTGGGGGATGTTGGAGAGCCAGTTTTGGCCCAATCCTGCAGGCCAGGCCGAGGGACCCCACTGGTGCATGAATTCGTGCACTGGGCCTCTAATATCTATATAAATTCCTCCAAATGACTCCTGGCACACACTAAACACTCCCCCCCCCCCCAAAAAAAAAAAGTAGCAACCCTGTCATGCAAGTGCATCTTTGAATTGCTTACTGGTCGATAGTCAAGTGTTTTCTCTGAAAGGACACCATTCCTCACAGTACAGATGATGGGAGGGTGGCCAACATGTGAAACCCTCTCTGACAGAAACACAACGTGAATTCTCTACTAGAAAATAAAGAATTTCATGCATTATTTACATTAGCAGTCATTCTTTGAGAAAAGAGAAAGTTAATCAAATTATTCTAAGTCTACAGAGCTTCCTGAATTAATATGGTGCACTTGGTAGTATGCATGATTATTTGCTCTGGGATGCAAGAAAGACCAGAGGAAACATTTTAGAGTGTCAGAAGCAAGTCTGGGCTATTCTAAGGTCATGGAGGCTTTCTCTTAGAAGCCCACAGTGGGTAATCTACAGTTTTTGAGGGAAAAGTGGAGGAGTCTTGGCATCTTGAGTCTATATACTGGTGGCTTGGCACCAAGCTTTTTTTTTTTTTTTAACCAGGCTGTTTTATGAAAATGGTTCCAGATTATCTAACCTTTTCCCCCAGCTACCATAAGTCAGCCTTTGAGTTTCATACACCATTCTGCTCCTGAGGTTTCATAGATAGGGCAAACTAGGGACTGAGAATTGGGATGATTCATCAATTCTATACTAAATCGGCAATTCTCAAGCTTAATATGCATCAGAAAAATTGATGGACATTTTTTCCCCATCCGTTTAAAAAACTGGAGAGCCTTGTAAAACACCAGTTGCTTGGCTCTGCCTCCAAATTTTCTGATTCAGTAAGATGTAACAAGTTCCTGGTTGCTGTTGTTTGTCCAGGGGCCACACTTTGAAAACCACTGCTGATAAATCAAACATAGGAGTCAAATTGATTAGGGCTCCGGTCAACCAGCTAGAACCATCACAACTCTTTCACCAAATTAATGTATGCAGGTGAGCCATGATTAAATAATACTTTGAGTTTTGAAGATGCTCAAGAATATCAGATAGTAAGAATTCATATTTGAGATAAAAATTCTAAAAAATAATTTCTAAATATCCCCTTTATTTTCTTTTTTATGCATACATATTCCATTTACAAAGCATTTGCAATTCTTTGTAGGCATAGGTCAGGACGGAACAGGCAAAGTCTGGTGCTTGGTTAGTATTAATGTTGCTACTCTCGGGAGAAAGTGGAAATTCTATTTTTTTAAACATATACTAGTATATAAAATATTTTTTCCAATTTTGAAAATTTTGATTTTGAACTAGATAGCTTAATTAGTTAAATATATTCTTTAGAGACTAGAGATGTTTCTGTATTCTAATTGTCAGGAAAGAAAATATCAGGGGATTGATTTTTCTTTAAAAAATAGAGACCTCTTGTGGTCATTCATAAAAGTACTTTAAAAAACAGAAACCTAGAGTGTTCCAATTTGTCAAAAGGTTTCAAGATATTTGACTTTGTTGCAATACATTACAAAATTATATCTAACTCATAATACCTTTAAAATATATGGGAAGATCAGTAATGGGATTTTAGGACTTTACATAACAGTAACTTTTATAAATATATACATCAGTCAGCCATAACAGTTCTAGATTGTAATTTAAAATCTGATTGAAGCAAAAGACATAAAGGAAAGTGAACAAATCCTAATTGTCTAATTCAAAGACATTTCCTGAACTGGATCTCTCTGTGTAGCCAGTATGCCTGATAGATTTTCTATTGTAATTTTATAGGTAAGGTGACTCAGGCTCAGAGAGGTTATGTGATCTGCTATTTCATAATATCAATCAAATCCATTTTAACTTCATTTATGTAGGAATATTTAAATGAATGAAGAATTTCAATAAATATTAATATAAAAGACAGTCAATTTACAGAGGCATAATCTTCAGCCCAGATTTGTAAATACCAAATTCTGTCAAATTTGGTATTTACAAATTCTACCAAATTCTGTCTAACCCTAACCCTAACCCTAACCCTGTACACATAGAATTTTGAGAGCAGTAGACTAAACAGGCTATACTTTATTATTATTGTTGTTAGCTGTTGATTGTCATTGTTTGCTGTGGCTGTTGTTGTTGGTGATCTACTCTTGCTCCGTTAATTAATAAGCAGTTTTAGAGCACCTTTCATGTACCAGCCATTAATTTGGATTCCTGGGGATAATACAACGAATATTGGGCCTTGACCTTATGAAGCTCTGAATCCAATGCACAAGAAAGACATATAAACAGTAGTTTCTGATACTGTAGTTTGTGCTTCAATAGAAGTATATATACCTATGTGGAGTTATTTTCAAGAAGGTGGCTATATTTTCCCCACCTTTGCTACGCCTTGCAAAACTTGAAGGTCCACAAATTTCTCTTTGGTTTTAGAGCTAGCATAGTGTAGTAGAAAATAATACCTGACTAGAAGTCAGAAAAGTCGTGTTTGAGATACGGCTTTTCCACTTATCAGGATTTTGGACCAGTCTTTTAGTCATGAAACCTTATTTTCCTCATTTATAAATTAGGGATGGTAGCTACCTCAGACTATCAGAGGGATCATATGAGACTGCAAGAAATTGGTCTGTGGTCTTTAGATGAAGTTCTACATTATACTTTGTCTATAGGGTATTATAAATATGAAACACCACTGCAATAATAAATTCATTCAGTTTTCCTGGGCTTATGTTTTTTTTTTGTTTGTTTGTTTTTGCTGCTGGGAAGATGTGCTAGAAAAAGTGCTGTGTTTGATTGTGAGCAGATAGTACTTCTTAAGTACAGTGAAGAGAATGAAAACGTTGTAAGGGTAGTGGGTATCTGAGTCATGTGGAAGGAAGCAGAAGTAAGCTTTTCAGGACAGGAAAAGGTACCAAAAGCAGATTAACATACAAACTCATTCATTCTCAGATTTACCATCATCATCAAAATAATTTACTAAACATTAAATAAAATCCATACACTCCATAGTGTGCAGGTAAATGTTTAACAACCAATTCTCTGGAAAACAAACAAACATATGATAGATAGCACTGGCTAACTGCTATAGTGTAAATACTCCTATGATGGCCAATTTCAGGCTACTAACATGACATCACTGAACAGGGAGTTAGGAAGAGATACATATCTACACACCCTTATATATGACATAAATAATTTCAAGAGTATAATAAACATTGAAAAATGATTTAGGAAGTAATTAGTTTTGAGTATTTGCTAGCTCTATTTTAAAATTATTTAAATGTAATTCAATTTTATTTCATTTTTAATATTGGCTATGCTGAATATCCAGCTTGCAAAATTCCTTGAATTTCAGCAGTCAGCTCTCATCAGCCTGTATGAGCCAGTGGTAGCCCAACACTAGATATGTTGGTAATTGCACCAGTATGGTACTAGTTATGGTAAAAGTCATCACCTCTTCTGGGAAGACTCTATGTTAGGAGTCTTTCTCTATACTACTATCGCAAGATCCTAGATATCCAAGCAATTGCCATGCTGTGTTGTAATTTCATCTCTCTCCCTCCACACTTGACTTCCTTTGGCCAGTTACTGTGACTTTTAACTCCATCTCTTCTGCATCTAGCACTGTTCCTGAAAGAGGGAAAGCTCAACAAGTGCACATTGACCTGGATCTGGGTCCTGTTCTCCAGGAGCCCACAATCTAACTTAATGTACAAAGACACACAGCAACAGAATACACGCACAATTTAGCAGAAGCTCTGAATAAACATGTGAATGGATAATAAGGTTTTTCTATTACATACAAGTGGATTTTAGTGGGAAGTATTGGAAAGGGGAGAGGGACATTATGAGATTTGTCTCTTCCAAGGCCCCCCCGCTTTTTTTTTAAACTTCAGTTGGATACCTGACTTTGTTTTCTCATAGTACCTTGTGCTTACTCTAAGACATATAGGTCTTATTTCTGTTATGGTCATCTATTTATTTGTTGTCTCTGCCATCAATCTTATATCTTGGGTGCCAGATATCAGGTCTTACATATCTTTGCATTCCAAGTGCCAGCATAATGCTTGGAATATAGGAGATACTCAGTAAATATCTGCTGAATGCATTATACAAGCATCCACAGTCATATTAGTACATTAATTTACTAGTGGTACCACATTTTAAGAGGTGTACAATAACTAGACTAGTACAAAATTATGATTCTGACCATGCCTACAAAGAGAATGTTTATAAGTCAACTGAACCTGTGAATAACATAGAGTACCTACAACATGCCAGGCTGTTTTAAGTTTTTAACATTGTATTTAGTTACTCAATTGTCATAAAAACCTTATTAGGGTAGTAAATTATCTCCACTATAAAAATGGGAAATATTGGAAAACCAGGACATGAATTCAGGTAGATCTGTTCTAAAAATTTCTGTATTTAACAACTAAGCTATTTTTCCTCACCATTGTGTATTAGTTGTTTATGATGATGATGATGATGATGGTGATGATGATAAATTAGTTTGGCCCAGCTGGCATGGCTCAGTGGTTAAGCATGGACCTGTGAACCAGGAGGTCATGGTTCAATTCCCAGTCAGGACACATGCCCAGGTTTCAGGCTCAATCCCCAGCGCCGGGCATGCAGGAGGCAACTGATCAATGGTTCTGTCTCATCATTGATATTTCTATCTCTTTCTCCCTCTCCTTTCCTCTCTGAAATAAAAAAAATATTTTAAAAAATGATAAATTAGTTTGCACGACTCCATAGTAGCTTCTTCTAATGACAACACCTAGAACTTTATCCTGTTACTTTGTCTCGCAACTGGAACTTCCCCTCTGCCAAAGGTAGGGCTTTCCCAGAGGAACTCTAAAAATCCTGGAAAATTGCTGTTTTTATATCGGAGCAACCTCTACTTCACCTCCAAAACCAACGAGTAATTTGCTACCAACATTATTCATTACCCACTTTAATAACCAGGGATTCATTTTAGGTTGTTTCCTCTAAAAAACGACTACTTGTGCCTCCCGGTGACTCCCGTGCCCCAGAGGCTTTCTGGCTCACGTACACCCCAGTTTTGCAGACGCTGCCCCACAATTTTCTGGCTGCAGAAACTACACTTCCCAGCGGCCCGTGCGTACGAACTCGCTTTCCAGGCTCGGAGAGGCATCGCGGGAAAACGACCCAAGCTTTGCAGGGCAGTGCGGGTGGGAGAAATACAGAGAGCACCTCGAAATGGCTCAGATGCAGGATGAGCAGGGAGGGGGCGCGCCCTTGATGGCGGAAGGCAAGTCGGAGGCGGAGGTTAAGCTCATTCTGTACCATTGGACACATTCCTTCAGCTCCCAAAAGGTAAAGGCCGGGGCGGAGGGCGGAGAGGGTCGGGTTTCAGCACCAGGACAGCTCCCTCGGGGCCTGGCGCGCACTGGCCCACCTGGAAACAGGCCTCCAAGGCTCTGACCCCACCAAAGCTCCCTCCAGGGCTGGGGTGCGCCTTAGTCGGGGGCAAGGAGCATCACCCTGAGATGGAAAGGCTATGCCCGAGGCGCTGCCACTCATTGCACAAGACCAAAAGCATCACTTTCGGTGTTTGGGCTGGAGGCCTTGTCCCCTGGGCCTCGCAGAGGGAGGCAGAGGGAAGCGCTTTCCAACAGGCCAAACACCGATTTTACTCCATTTTGTTCCTATCTATTCTCTTTCACAAGGTCTAGCATATTTGTATTGCAGTTTCTTCTTTGGGGAGGATATAATTAGATTTAGGGCACAAAGAAAGTATTGGTGATGGGGAGGGTGACTGAATTATTGTAGCCAGAGTCATTGTCATTACTGACCTTTTCTAATTTATAGGAACAAGACGCTAGATTATATCTGACTTGTTAATTCTAGAACAGGAATACAGTGACATGTTCTGACAAATGCATTGTTAGGCGATTCTGTTGCTCCGAGAACATCACAGAGTGCACATCCACAAACCTAGATGGTACAGCCTGCTGCATACCTAGACTGTATGGTATAGTTTATGGATCCTAGGCTACAAGCCTGTACAGCATGTTAATGTACAAAACTACATGAGATTAAATTTACACACAAGAGAAAGTGATGCAGTTAAGAGACAGGTAAAAACAAAATATATGAGGCTGCTGCTGGTGTAACATGACATATTGTTTTACAAGTAAACTCTAAATACCGGGATAAAAGCACAGTATAGTACATACATAAGCCAGTAACACAGTCATATAGTGTCATTATCAGGTGTTATGTACTGTACATAATAGTACGCACGCACATAATTATATACGATTGGCAGTTCAGTATGTTTGTTTACACCAGCGTCCCCACAAACATGTGAGTAATGTGTTGTGCTATGATGCTAGGATGGCTATGACGTCACTAAGGGATAGGAATTTTTAGCTTCATTATAATCTTATGGGACCACTATCATACATGCAGTCTTTCGTTGACCCCGTGGTAGTCATGCTGCACAGGACTGTAGCTCAAAAGGATGTTGAAAACATTAATACCTCAGGGAAGCACAGGAAAGCAGCCTAGTGGTATCCAGGGATGCCATTTAATTGAAAGCCCCCATGCTCTGTGGTAACCGGTGTGACCTCTTCCAGGTGCGCTTGGTAATTGCTGAAAAGGCATTGAAGTGCGAGGAACATGATGTAAGTCTGCCCCTGAGTGAGCACAATGAGCCTTGGTTTATGCGTTTGAACTCAACTGGAGAAGTGCCTGTCCTTATCCACGGGGAAAGCATTATTTGTGAGGCCACTCAGATCATTGATTATCTTGAACAGACTTTCCTGGATGGTAATGTTAAGGCTATTTGTGATTTCTTGGATTTACTTTTAACACAAGTCTGTGTGTTCCCTCTATCCGTTCTTCCCTTCCTTCCTTCCCCATTCCTTCCCTTTCTTCCCCCCCTTTTTTTTCTTTTTGGTTTCATGATGGTGGTTTAGTGATAAAAACTTTTCCATTTCCATAAGCACACAAAAATAAATTAGGCCAATAACATAAATTTTGTATAAACCAGTACAACTCGATTTAAATTTCATGTAAACCACAAATTTTAATGTTTTAAATTTACATGTAAAAAAACCCTGGAGGTGTGTGGCTTGTGGTGGTGAATTTAGTTGCCTTAAGGTCAAATTCATAATAATGATTCTAAATGTACACTATGAAAATCAGTCTCATCTGTTCTACCAAATGGTTCCACCTTAAAAACAATAAGAGGGAAACAGAGGAATAAATTATAGGCAAGGGAGAATAGAATGTTGGTATACTTTTGAGTTCTTGTCCCCTGTTACTCCTGTATAGTTTAAATTTCATCTCTTGTAAGGAATTATAGTGCTTTTAAGTAACAATCACTTATTGATAGCCTGTTTATATCAGGCATTTTATAATTTCTATTCTATTCAGTCTTCAAAGAACCCATCTGAGATAGGTGCGGTAGACTAGTTATTCCCATTTTGTACATGAGGGATTGCCATAGCTTTTTCAGGGTAGGGCTGGAATGCAAGCCCTTCAAATCCATATCTTCATATTGTACCAACTGTCTTCCATAGTCATTGCCACTTACACATGTGTCACTTGTTCCTCATGACAATCCTTTGAGGAGACTGTGGCTTCACTGATTTGCCCAAGATTCCACAGCTGATCAGGACTGGCCGGACTGAGAACAGAACACAGGGCTCCTAGCTCTCAGCAGAGTACTCTTCTGCAAAAGAAGCTGCATGAAATCCAGTTACTCTCCATCTCCCATCAGTTGTGTTGATGTTGATTGGGCAAATTAAAACCAAAATACAACGTCAAATCACTGGAAACTGAGTAAGGAAATTGGTGAAGAAAAATGTCTGAGGTACTACTTTGAAGGAAAACAGATATGGGACCTGAATGGGGCAGGGAGCCCAGGGAATTCGATGAGCAATGGGCTGCTTCTGCTTTTAATCCAAGTATTCAGTTCTCCAGGTGCTATTTAGAGGTGGCTATTGATCTAAATGAAAAAATTTAATGAATGGCTTTTTCCTTCATCATTACCTGCCATCCCTCTGAGTCTATATGCTGGGGATTGTATTGAAAATGATGGCTAATTGATTTAATACAATTTTTCTCAACTTTGAGCTTTTTGGAAATGGACAAGCCTATTAAATAGTAATTGGCATTTATTGGGAAAAGTGATTATAATAATGTGAATAAAAAATAATTGTATAAGAATTCTGTTTTAAATAATCACAAGCTTTAAAATGATACAGTAAATGGACAATCATATTTAAATCTGTTAGTATCTCTTAAACTACTACTACTACCATTCTCCTCCTCCTCCGCCTTCTCCTTATCTCTTCCTCCTTACGTTGTTTCTCCTCTGAGATATTGAGTAATATGAAATATGTTACTTAATAACATAGTAATGTTAATGATTATTAGGCTTTCTTAAAATGTTTCTTAAGCTTTTCCTTTTCCTTTGACTGTATAACAACAAAACTGAAACACATTCTGAGTCCTTCTCTAACAAGGGAAATACTTGGTTCTTATTGTAATTTATTGAATCAGAGGAGGAGGCATTGTGGGCTAAGTGTTAAGATAAAATTATGGAAACTAAGGACTTTAATTCTGGTGTACCAACCGAATAAGTAAGAAATCAAGAATCCTAGCTTGTAGCCCGAAGCTGACCCTAAGGTATTCCAGGTCCTTGGTGACTTGACTTCTGTTCGTCCTCTCAGATGAGGTGACAGTTTTATCAATTGCAGGCATAAAGCAAGTCCAGCTGGTTCCTATTTTACTCATTCCTCTTTCCTAGGAGAGTAGTCTTAGGGTTGTAAATGATTAATACTAAAGGACCTAAAACCCATATCAAACCAGCACAAGAGCAATTAGTTACATAAATGAAGACTATTCTAATCTACAGATGAAGTTTATACTAAAGTATTAAATAAAAAACAAACATGCAAGTGTTATCACAATTATTATTAAGATACTCTATATTTATCATTAGGAACTCAGGGTGGTTAGGAAAAGAGCCAGACAAGAGATAGGCAAATGTTATCCCAATTGTCAAGCAGGCGGAGTGGGGAATTCTACCAATTCGTGCTACTTAAAATGTCTTGCATTGACCAGTGCCACTGGTATCACTGGGAGCTTGTTAGAAATGTCATTAACTAACACTTAAAAAAAAAGAGTCTATTATGTGCCAGGCATGATTCTAGATATTGTGTATCTTGATTTTAAGTAGAGCATTTACAATTGCTTTATGTGATACCCTTGTGGAATGAAGGAGCAAATATGGTTTGATGAAATGCACATTTTCAGTTGAATAAACCATTATATTGAAGAATATTCATTTTAGATTTCTTATACAAGGTTGGTGCTTTAGCCAAAGACTGTCGTTTTACTTATCCTATAATAATTTTTATTTCACTTTATTTTAATTATTTCAATTGCTTGTAGACCACTCTAAACATCATAAGGTCAGAGACAGTGTCTGTCTTATTAACAACAGTATTTCCAATGCCTCATATGGTGCATATTCTTTAATAGGAACTTAATAAATGCATTTGAATTATTAAAATAAGTGAATTATTGAAAATAAATGTCAACATGGACAGGGATCTCTACTGGTGTTCATATAGGCTTCTTTTCTCCGAGGAGCCTAACAATTCCATAAATCACTTGAATAAAGACATAGCAGAAATATTATTAGATTTGTAAATGACAGAAAAGCTAGGATGGTTAATATGATGACTAGCTTATGAAATGTTTCTAATGGAACATTAAAATGGAAACATAACTGAGATAAAGTTTAACAAGGTTAAATGTAGTGTGTGAATGTTGTTTTTAAAAGTCATCTCCATTAATGAAGGATGGGAGACCTGGCTGGCTAATAAGTTACCAATAAAAGCCAATAATAAAACAAAGGCTAGTATGATCTGAAATTGTTTCAAAAGTATAGGTTCTATCTAGAATATGGGGAATTGTAACCTGCTGCATTTTTAACTGGTTGGAATATGTAGCATTTTGTCCAGTTATGGATAGAACTATGAAGGAGTTGGCAAATTAGAATGATAAGTGAATGGATTTCATGAGGTGTATAGTTGCCCAGGGTTATTAAAGGGAGACTTTAATTAAGTGTATCCATTCTAAAGAATAGAGTGTAGTGAACTGGTATCTCCTTCACTGTTACTATTTGCTATCCCGTGTTATTCTATCAGCTGGGGATTATACTAAAAATGACCTTTCTCAATCTCTCTCTGTAATCAGTATTTCCATATTTCCACCCTTATGAGATAAGTCCATTAAATAACTGCTAGTTTTGGGGGAAAATTTGATCACCAAGACAGTCTTTTCAAGATTTAGCCAAAGAAAGTGAATATTAAATTGAATGATGGCTAACTTGATTATTTTTAAAGCAGTTACATGGAAGACTGGTGTAGACATCAGCCCAATTCATGAATCACTGAAGAAAGCCAATTAGATCTTTAAGTGTACTCAGTTGACTTTTTTACTTTAACAGTGGTATGTTCCTGAGGTCAGAGGTTGGGTAAAAGGAAGAATTTAGAACTATTCCGTTGCTCAACCAAAGGCTGGCCAAGAGCAATCTCTTGATTCATTCTTTCAGTAGCCATTTATTAGGTATTAATTGGTACAAGGTCCCAATTTAAAAGACCCCAAATCATTAAAAACTTATCTTCAAAGATAATTTAGTTCTATAAACTTGGACGATGCCAAACCTGCTTGCAAGATATGCATGCACTATTATTACTACTCAGTTTTCATATATGTAACAACTTTCCCTACCTGGGCATGTGATGAAGAGTATTTACAGTAAAGCAGGCAATTTATTAATCTAGATCAGGTATGATAGTAAGCAAACTAGGAGAACTCAGGAGAAATGGATGTGACAAGTGAATATACACACTAATAATAGGAATTTAAAATCCAGATATTTCTTACATTATTCATAATCTCTTTGGGTGACCTTTAATTTGGCCACTAGATAATAAAAAAATGTGGACATAAAATAACTGCAAAATACTAGAACATATGCTATTTTTTTTTACTGCCAGTGGTAACCTGGAAACAAGGATGTATTATGGTGAATATTGAATTTTGGTAATTTAATATATAATGGAAAATCCTGGGTGCATATGGTGAATTTGTATAATTTGACACCATGTAATTTTTCTTGTCTGTGTTTAGATTTGATTTTGCTAGCACCAAAGTTAAAATAACCTTGAATTATAGTTTTTAACCATACCTTTTGCTTCATGTCATAACTTAATTGTTTACTGTTAGTATATTTTCTAATGGTCAGGTGTATGACTTGTTGAAGAGTACAATCTTGTTCAGCTAGTTGATGCATATTATCTTATATACTAATGCATCACTAAGTGATCTAAGTAGAATAGGAAAAAATCAACAAAAGGACCTAGTTAGAAATGACATCTACTCTGTTTTCATTGAGCTAATAAAGAAGACCTGAAAGTTCTTCAAATAGATCTGGGGGCATCTTTCTTGAAAACAGGCATAAAATGGCTCTTTTATCTGCCATCACTGGGGAATGCAGGCAATCAGAGTAGTGAATTTAGTAAAATAATAGAAGCTTACGCCTTTAAATTCTTAGGTCCTTTTTATTTTTTTGCTCTTGGAACAGATGTAATTTTTTTAAATGGCTCAAGGCCATTGTTATTATCACCAGCAATATAGGGACTTGAGAATTAAAGGGCTGCAGAATGCTTTTTATTGTTTCTTTCTGATTAAAAAAACATAAAACTTGTTTTGTTTTCTCTCCTTGTTGTTTATCACGTCATTCTGCTTTTTTATGGCTATCTGCCTTTTTCTAAGTTGTTGCCTAAATTTAGGTGCAATACAAGACCTGTCTTGTCCCCTACTCAGTCTTCTAGGAAGTCAGATCTTATGCAAGTTATTTATTCTTTTTTAAAAAATCGATTTCAGAGAGGAAAGGCGAGGGAGAGAGAGAGAGATGGAAACATCAATGATGAGAGAATAATTGGTTGGCTGCCTCCTGCATGCCCTCTATTGGGGATGGAGCCTGCAATCCAGGCATGTGCCCTGACTAGAATCGAACCCATGACCTCCTGGTTCATAGGTCCACACTCAACCACTAAGCCACACCACTGGGCTATTTATTCTTATTTATTCTTCCAGTGACTACTAATCGTGGCTTCCACTACTGCAACCCTATTTCCAATGCTGGGAACTCTCCCATTGCCCGCTTCTTAAAAGTCCTTGATTACTACCCTGGCTGGTTCTGCTCAGTGGATAGAGTGTGTGCCTGCGGACTCAAGGGTCCCGGGTTCGAATCTGATCAAGGGCACATGCCCAGGTTACAAGCTCCCAAATTTTTATTGATTTCAACATTGGAAGAGTTCAGGCCTGGCCACAAGGTTATTTTAACTTTGGTGCTAGGAAAAAACAACCAACATCTTAGAATTACAGTAGGGTGTGTGTGTGTGTGTGTGTGTGTGTGTGTGTGTGTGTATAGTTTTAGTATATTGACCTTTAACAAATAGCCAGGTATCTCTCCAGCACAATGTGTTTGAGAACAACAAAAAATTGCTATTTGGGACATGTGGCCTAATGGTGAACCATGTGCAAGTGCAGAGAAACAAGAGGAACACACTTGTATGGACATAGGAGGGAGTGTTGTAAACGAAGAATCCATTGGAGGAAATTGAAAGTTCAAAGATTAGTGACTTCTCATTGGCTGAATTTGGAGGCCTCCCATTGGCGGAGCTGTTACTGGGCTGGGAGGAACCTTTTCCTCCTCCAGCTTAGGTGGGAGGAGTATGTTGGAGGCGCTGGTGCCTGTCTCCCTGTGGGGTCAGTAGTGAGCTTTGAGAGACACGTTGTATCAGAGTTCTCCCAGCCTCCCGACTCCATTGAAATGAGGGTTTTGTTTATTAATTTTCGCAGGATGATAACAAAGCTGAAAGGACTGGCAAATAAAAGTTGATGAGAGTGAGAGGGAAGATGTGTATAGTTCAAAGGAAATTCCCAGCTGTGTTTTGACTGCTGTGCTCTGGGGACAGGAGGTGGCGGCCCATGGCGCACGTGGTCCTGGAAAGGGCATGCTCAGGCGAGGCTGAGACTGGAAGAGAAGCAGGACCCGCGGGTGTTTTCTGCTGTGACACAGCGTTTCGGGAGAGAGTTACATAGCAATGGTGCACTGAGTCAGGAGCATTATTTGCACGCATTTCAACATTGGAGGAGTTCAGGCCTGGCCGCACGAAGCCTCCCTCCCCAGAAAGCAACCAGCCCTCTTTTCCCTGCTCTCTCTCACTTTCCAGGGGCACGTGGCTGCTCTCCTGGACACAAGCCTCAGGCCTGGCACGGGAAGGCATCCAGGGCCAGGAGCCATGAATTTAACCACCTGGGAAGCATTTAAAAATGCTGGACCATTTATGGAATTAAGCTGAGGTTCTTAGAGTCCTAAAGCAGTGGTTCTTTTTGGTTTCTGGGTCGCTTTGTGTTAAAAATTATTGAGGATACCTGGGCCACATCTATCAATAGCGACCACACTGGCAATTAAGGCGGAGAGAAGTCTGAAGCACAAGAACGCGCAGGCCTACGTGCCATGAACTGTGGGAGGGTGGAGTCAGGTAGCCCCTGCACAACAACGCTATACACCAAGAGAGAAGAGTGAAAAAACAACCAACATCTTAGAATTACAATAAAAACAGCTTTGACGTTGTGGAGCCCCTGAGAGTGTCTTGGGAAAGCTCAGGGATTCTCAGACACACTTGCCCTTTGTGGTCTATGAATAGAATTCAGGAGATTTGAGATCTTACTTAGATGGGGGAAATTATATCTTGTTTTCACTAATTTCCAGTAGAAATTTATTATTTCCTCTCCTTTCTAATGTAGGCATAATCCACAGCAGTAGCAGGAACGTCTCTGACTTAGTTACCAATAGAAATCACAGATGTGCTCATAGCGTATCAAGTTATTGCAGATATTTAAAATTATCATTTATGCTCCAATTTTTTTTGAAATAATGATAGACCTGCTGCTAAATCTTGTTAATATGTTAACACATAGGCACCCATATTAGTATTTTATCATTTAAAATTACTTTCATAACTGTATTTTAATATCAATTTCCTCTACAATCCTATGTTTGTATTTTATGCATTTTTTTAAAAACAACAAGAATTTATTTTCATGATTACATGTCTTGTAGATTAGCTGGAATTTGCCTCATACAGGCTGGCCTCAGCCCCGGACCGCAGGGTCAGCTCAGGTCTTCTCTTTCTTGGATTCATGATCAAGGGCAAAAATCTACTCAGAATGAATGATTCCCATAATGGATTACTTGACCACACCGAGTGCTAACACAGCTTGTATTTCACACGTTTAAGAACAATATTTTGAGCAGAGGGTGGTGGTACGAAAAAGGTTAAGAACTCTCAGCATTTCAAGGACCTTAGAAGGCATCCGGCGTGTTGTACTCATGGAAGTGGGATGTGTGTACCGTGCATTGATTGGTTGGCATCCTGGTGATACACTGAGATCAAGAGATCTTGAAAGCTCAGCAAGGAAGTGTGCTCTGGTTGGGTAAATCCCCTGTTGGCAGGAGGTGTGTAGCTGACACTTCATTCTGGATGATCCTAATGCGGCCTTCAAAATTGGATAACCTAGCAGTTTGAAGAATAATCCATCTTGTGTTTTCTTAGAGAGTCAGAAATAGCCTGTTGGCTTCAAAAACTTGTGCTACTTGGTCTGGCATTATGAAATCTTCCCTGCAACCAACTCTGAATTGTCAACACTTATGAATGAGTGGGTGATGCTCAAAAGGATTCTAAGTTCAATAAATAACCCAAACTGAGAAATAAATCAATAAAACTGAGACTGTTCTTTTCACTTGTTGGAATAAGGTAGTTGGCAATTTTTTTTTTCCAGGCAGTTTGAGAGGCAGAAATGGAAAGTGATTCTGAAGGGACATTGCCCTCGCCTTTGGGGCATGTAATTCATCTTTATCATCCTTAGATAGTCTCTGAAAAGTAAGCTCTTTAAAGATGTTATGATGATATAATAAAACAGAGTACTGTATTAAGAGATAGATGACTTTAGTTCTTGTTCTGCCTCTAATTAGCTGTGGGATCTTGGGAGAATTTCTTGGCTTCTATATCTCAGTGCCCTTATACTACAGAGCTTCTCCAGCTCAAATACACTAGTCCCCTTTTCTGTTGGAGATAGATACAAGACCCCCAGTGGATGGCTGAAATTGTGGATAGTACCAAACCCTACATATCATGTTTTTTTTCCTATGCATACATATCTATAATAAAGTTTAATTTATAAATTAGGCCTAGGAAGAGATTAATAACAATAATAAAACGGAACAGTTATAATAACACACTGCAATAAAAGTTATGTGAATGGCTTTGGGAAATATGAAATAAAGAGGGTGACTTGAACACAAGCTCTGTGATGCTGTGACACTTGATCTGATAACTGAGACAGCTACTAAGTGACTAACAGGAAGGGACAGCATGAAATTTCATCATGCTACTCAGAATGGCGTGCAATGTAAAACGTATGAATTGTTTATTTCTGGAACTTTTCATTTAATGTTTTTGGATCATGGTTGAATGCAGGTAGCTGAAGCAATGGAAAGTGAAACCATGAATACATGTGTCTGCTATTGTCTATAATTCCTAGTAATTTGGGAATGTATTAATTAATTTGTTAATTAAAATTTATTGTGTACCTATTTTGAGCCAAATATGATATTAAGTACTGAGGATGCAAAAGAGAACATGGTCCTTGCCTTCAAAGTGTCTATAGTCTAGATTTTAATGAGGATTCATGTAAAATCCACTTTCCAGAGATAACATATTAGAAATTCTATGAAGATTGCCATTTCACATTCACATAGCATCAATAGGGTAACTCTTGGTATTAATTGGAACCTAGGAAAGAGTAGTCCCTGCACATCTGTTTGTAATGAGCTTGCATTCTTAACCAACCTTTACCAAGGGCCTGAAATGTATGGGGCACTATGCTAGAGCCTGGGCCACAGGCCCCTTACCCTGGCAGAGGTTCATGGGACAAAAAGATACAAATAATGAAGGCGATCAGGGCTCTAATGGAGTATGTTCACGGTATTTTGTGTGTACAGAGGAAGGCACACCTGGCCCAGTCAGATGGAGGTCAGGGAATGCTCTGTGGAAGAGCTGGCATGTCTAGACCTTGAGGGTTGAGCAGTAATTTGTAAGGCGGAGAAGTGTGAGAATGATCATGATTTGGGATCTGGCCTGGTACATTAGGCCATTTTGAAATTGGAATCTCTGGGCTCGGGAGATATCTTTTAAAGCCTTGATATAATATTGAAAATGTTAATGATGAGATGTTGGGTTTTTGTTTCTGATGTAAGATTTCATTTATAACTTTCCCTTTAATGTCTGTGTATGTGTTTGTATATGCACTTTAGAAAAAACGCCCAGGTTAATGCCTGATAAAGAAAGCATGTATTACCCACGGGTACAACACTACCGGGAACTGCTTGACTCCTTGCCAATGGATGCCTATACACACGGCTGCATTTTGCATCCGGAGCTAACCGTGGACTCCATGATCCCAGCTTATGCAACAACAAGGATTCGCAGTATGTAAAAATCTTAATCTGAATTCTGTCCTGAGTTTTTTTAAATTCATTTAAGATCTAGCATGAGCATTGAGAGGAGATGGGAACAGAGTTGTTGAGTTTGCTTCATGGATGGGCATGTGATAGATGGATCATGCACCCAGATTAACCTGTGCTTTAGCTATTCAGCTGGGCATTTATGGTCTATAGGTCCTGATTTCCTAGCTCTTGGCTTTGAGGGCCCAGTTTGTATAAAACTCGGGGGAGTGACCCGTGGGAAAGTAAAGACCATGACGTGTTCTCATGGACGGCTGGACGGGGAATCAGGAAAGCTGGGATCTGTGGGGAATAGAGGCCATTGAGCTCATTCACCTTTCTGGTTCTTCCCTTTCATTATGTGAGGGAGCTGAACTTCAGGCTGTTTCACTTTACTCTAAATTCAGTGATTGCAGAATCACAGAGCTTGCATGAGCCATCCAGCTCTCTTCTGTCCTGGCCTGAGGAAGGAGTAGGGTTGCTACAGGAGGTGTGGAGCAGAGGGAGGCTGCTCTGTGGCACAATAATTGGGGACAGGAAAATTGGGGATGGTGGCTGTGGTCAGACTCTGTGGATGTCTGACTAGAAACACGCACCTGCATCTTCTAAACCTAGAACCTACATTCTTTCCAAAAACCAAGCCTCACCTTTATCATTCTCTTATGTTATTTTTTTTCCTTTTTGGTACCTCTCCTCCTCCCTCTTCTCCTCTCCTTTCCCTCCCCTTCTCTCCTCTTCTACACTCTTTTTCTCCTCTCTCTTCCTGCTTCTCACCTTCCTCTTGCCCCCCCTCCTTTTCTTCATAAGGACTCGTCTATGATTTGAAACAAGTATTCCAATAGGTACAATTCTGTCACCTAGAATTTGTATATAATTTAAATAAGGCTTTGCCCTTCTCTTCATATAGAAGTTCCTTACAGAAAACTTGAAAGGTATGGAAAGGTAGAGCAAGTACCCTGCACCCAGCACTTAGGACGTTCTGGGCCTTCCCTCAGCTCCTTCCAGGGCGCTTCTCATTGAATCCTCCCCCTGAGCAGGTACTCTGATGGGCCCACGTTAAAGGTGATGAAACTGAGGCACAGAGAGGGGGAGCCCGAGGCAGAGGCAGGGCATGAACCCCCAAACTCCTGCTCTTACCGTCGCGTTTCCCCTTCTCCTTGTTTCTCGCACAGAAGGAAGGAAATAATTTTCTGTCTCAAAAATGATTTCCTTATCAGGCCAAATTGGTAACACGGAGTCCGAACTGAAGAAACTTGCTGAAGAAAACCCAGATTTGCAAGAGGCCTACATCGCAAAACAGAAGCGACTGAAAGTGAGTAGACCAGGTGTCCTCAGCTGACACCCACTGTTTGTGCTAACTGTTCTACCGTTAGCACTGTTTCTGGAACATCTCCTGTTAAAGATCGCAGGTCACCAGCACACCATTTACCTTGGGCTCATGCTGCACTTTCAGAAAGAATTTTTCTTTAGTCGGCTTGATACTCAAACCTAACGACAGCTGCTTAAACAGCGGATGTTGCGCATGCTGGTTCCCAAGCACAGCTCTAAAAGGTAAGAGCAGGTTAACAGAACGTTCGAGGCCTCTGTCACTGCAGGTGCTCTGCACGTCAGGCCGAGGCTGCCCTCTGTCTGTGGCTTCTCTGCCTCCTGAGGGCTTCATCAGTTACAGTTGACCTTTCTCTCTCTCTTAAAAAAAATTTTGTTTTTATTGATTTCAGAGAGGAAGGGAGAGGGAGAGATAAAAACATCAATAATGAGAGAGGATCATTGATGGGCTGCCTCCTGCATGCCCCACACTGGGGATCGAACCCGCAACCCAGGCATGTGCCCTGACTGGGAATCGAACCGTGACCTCCTGGTTCATAGGCTGACTCTCAACCACTGAGCCATGCCGACCAGGCGGCCTTTCTCTTTCTGTTGATTCTTTCCTATGGCCCAGCCACGCGTGCCAGCTTCTCCCATATTAAAGATGTAGCAAGCAGCAACACCCCACCCTCCCTCAGCTTCCCATCTTCCTTTACCTTTTCTGAGCTAAAGGAGCTTCTCAGAAGAAATGGGACACCTGTACCCAACACTGCTTGTTTTCTACTCGCTCCGTACCTCACTGCCTTCAGATTTCTCCCTCAGCCCAGAGCCTTCAGTTATTCCAGTTATTCACTCAGCAAAGCCTGCTGACGGTCCACTCCTGAGCTGGGCCCGAGAAGCATCTCTGTGCCCCTCATCGTCTTCGCCCTCTCTGGTCCTCTGGTCCACAGGAGTGGCCTGGCCCTGGGGCATTTGCACAGTGGCGCATTCCCCCCCCCCCCCCCCCCTGCCGCCCCGCCACAACTTAGCTTTTGCTTTAAGGAAGCTATTGTAATTCTTCTCATTTACAATAAACAGTTCCCAACAATAGTTTATATCTGTTTTGCTCTACATCGCTTGTTTTTACAGGCTTAAGTAATCTATTGCATTATTTTTGTTAATTAGTCAAAGCTGCTTGACCATGACAATGTCAAATATTTGAAGAAAATTCTGGATGAGCTGGAGAAAGTCTTGGATCAGGTCGAAACTGAGTTGCAAAGAAGAAACGAAGAAACCCCAGGTAGGTTCTCATTTGTATTCTTTTTTCCTGAACACCAGGAGTATTTATGGGAACAGTCTTAGATTTCAATAACAATGCTCTCTCATTATTTTCATGGGCAGTTTGAATTTAGTAAACAATCCTGAGAAGCTGAGAGCCTCCATGCCGGAGGAGTTAACAGATATTTCCTCTGGTTTAGGGAAATAATAGGTGAGCTTTAGGAATATCCATAAGGTCAGGCCTGAAATGTCACTCGGTGAGTGCTGCTCTCAGTCACTATGGGAAGTGTAACAGAGTCCCTACACGAAGCAAGTTTCAGCTAACGGGTTGTCAACTTTGCTGTCAACTGGAATAGCACCCTGGACGGGGGCAGTGTGCTTGCACCTGAGCCCTGGCTGCACGGCTAAGTCAGGTGCACAGGTACAATGCGTGGATGCTCCCCAGCCGGCCTGCCTGTCTGCACGTGCTGGCCTCATTCATACTTGACTGTAGATGAGAAGTTGTCCCTCTGCCTAAGGAGAGAATTAGAGGGAGCATTCAAGCACCTACTCAGGTTACTCAACTCAACTAACTACTGTAATGACACGTTTGTGAAACAGGCTAGTTTGGCATTTCACCATCATAATCTAAATTGTGCAGAAAAATTCTTCAGGGATCCTGTTTCACGTCGATGCAGACTGACCGGCCATTAGATATCAGGGCTTTCCTAAATTCAGTGTTATTGTTATCCTAAATGATAGATGGGCTTTGAGCTCAAATGACCCCGGTTCCGCTTAGGGGCTGAGTGGCTGGCAGATGTTCAGTCTCCCTGAGCCTGGGATACATATGCAAGGACTTTGTTTTTAGCATAAACTTACTCGCCAAGTAGGATTGCCAGGAAAATGTACCAGGGCCTTCATCTCCTGCTGTCCTCACACCTGCCCTCAAGACTGAGACGCAAGATGCCAGGTAGAGTTTGCCTGTGTGCGTGGGCAAGGCCCTGACTCTCCATGTCCCTAACTCTCCGTGTCCCTAACTCTCTGTGTCCCTTTCTCTGATTAGAAGAGGGTCGCCAGCCCTGGCTCTGCGGAGAGTCCTTCACCCTGGCCGACGTCTCACTCGCTGTCACGCTGCATCGCCTGAAGTTCCTGGGGTTTGCGAGGAGAAACTGGGGAAATGGAAAGCGACCCAACTTGGAAACCTATTACGAGCGTGTCTTGAAGAGGAAAACATTTAACCAGGTTTTAGGGCATGTCAACAATATCTTAATCTCCGCGGTGCTGCCCACAGCACTCCGGGTGGCCAGGAAGAGGGCCCCCAAAGTTCTTGGCACCATCCTTGTGGTTGGTTTGCTTGCAGGAGTGGGTTATTTTGCTTTCATGTTGTTCAGAAAGAGATTTGGAAACCTGGTATTAATAATTAGACCCAGACCAAATTATTTCTAGGCTTGTGGGGATCCGGTGGTGGCAACTCACCCTACCTATTTAGCTCAGCCTTGTCCACTCTGCCAGGCCCAGCGAAGAATGACCCTGGGCAACCAGCACAAACCATATCTTACTTTACTCTTCGGGTAGTTTATGCCAGGGAGGTGGCAATGCACATTACGGGGCTGGTAATGTTACGATTACTGATTTGCAAACCTAAACTAATCTCTCCTTAAAACACGTGCAAGGTCCAGGTATGTTAATGCTGATAGGTAGAGAATAGTCCTTGAACTCAAAATGCCAGTTTAGGTTCTGAATTTTATTTTTTTGGGGGGAGAGGTTATTATTACAAGCAGACAGTAATAATAACCTGAGGTTGCCCATAGCTCTTTATCTGAGACTATCTGGATATGCTGAGAGCTGAGTAGTTAGCAGTATTTGCCCCTGGAATTTAGACGTCATATTTGTTACACAGCATGGGGTGGCTTCAGGCAGAAATAAGGGAGGCAAAGGGAAAAGGGAGAGGGAGAAAGGGAGAATGAAGTCTACACTGTCCAGAGCAGAGCAGTGGAGTACATCTTCCAGGAGCCTCCAGAGCCACCCAGGACTGCCTGTCCCCTAAGGAAACATTACTGTGATGACCTGTGCCCTCTGCCCACACATCCTCCCGTAGCTGAGAGCCTTGGGCAAATAAGGCTAAGGATTTATGAGGTGGAGTGGCTGGAGAAAACCCAGGCTTTGTATTTACAGCACCTCATTTGAATTGAGTGTTAACCTTAAATGCATATGAATCCCGCTTACGTCCATTGATTTAATAAGATGAACTGCTTATGTACTTGGTGTGAGATGCCCACGCAAGCATGTCTGCCTAGCATTTACATGAAGATATAAAGTGATATAAATAAGGTTCCTTTCTTTTCACGGTTCCCCAATTCGCTGGTGCCTATGGGGAATCGTGTGGCTGGGTAGTGGGTTTTGATGAGCTGGGGGTACTAAACATGCCCATTCTGCATTTGGGAGGCTGGTGTGTTCACCCAAAAACTGTCGTCCAGGCCTTGCACCGGTTTATGATCATCAACAAATCTTTAGACGGTTCCAGAGGAAGAGAAAGGTCTAGTCTTAGCCCCTGGCAGTTAATTTACAGGAGATGAAGTAAATAGCTAGATAGTAATGTCACCAATATTCATTCATATACATCTAGGCATCTTGGGGGTGCCTCAATCCATGTGAAAGGACAATCCCAGTGTGTCCCACGAACAGCCACAGAGCTGCATCTGACAGTTTGGCTCGGGAGAAATCTTACTTGGTACCGGGCAGACAGAGATGCTCTAGAGCTGGGCAGAAAGGCCTTGTGAGCGGTGTCAGGTTTCTGGCAGAGAGAATAAGGAGCCAAGGGTCCAGCGAGCAACATAAGCTTGCTTGGACTGCCCCCGATTGGCTGTGCAAGATAGCCAAAGACTTGGACTGACTATGTCTCTAATAGGAATCAGTCATTCCTAAGACAAAACGATTTTTTGATGGTCAAAGGCTTCTATAATTCCATTTCATGATCCAGTTGTTTCAGAAAAGCTTAATGAACTGTATGTTCTCTGTTTACAAAAAATTAATAACACTTCCAGTGTGCACTCAATCCAACAATGATTAATAGACAGGCAGCTTTTATAATGTCTTAATTTTGCACCTCAGCGCACTGTTGTATAGAGTGAAATTTGTTGCTGGAACATTCCAATCCATGTACTCATAAAAGATCCACAAAACTGATTATTCAGTAGTTCTCATTATTATTTGTTACCTTGTTAGAAGCAAGAACTCAGACATGAAAAAACCTAAATTGGATTTTTATAAAAACTACAGAGGATATTTACCGATGTGAGGGCTGTTCGTTAAGAATAAAGATTAGAAGCCAGTGCTGACTTTTCCTTAAATTTATATCATTAATGAATCAGAGAAAATCTACTAGGAAGTGTCTGTAATTTTCCGATACAATTTCATTAGAAATAAGCTTGTGTCAATAAAGATGATGCATCGCGGCCATTTCGCTTGTTTTATGACTACCCTTGACTACGTTTGTTTAGGGATATAATGGCCACTAGATGTCGCTGATCACCCAGCAGTCTGAGACAGGGAGTTCTTTAGGTTCAGCAAAGCCTTTTGAAATGTTTCAACTGAAGATAAACATGAATGATCTCAGTTTCCGAAATGAGGACATCTTCATCAAATCATTCATCTGTAGAAAAGCTTGAGGCACATGTGGTATTGATTTCTGATGAAGTGGAAGGGATAACACAATGTCAAGCTAAAGAGCTGAACACGCGCTATCAGCAAGATCGGCACTTTATGTGTTTCCTTTTTCATGATCATTGGTGACTGGCCAATGTGCTCCTCAGTTTCCCAGATTTGTATAACTATCACAATAGAAAAATGCCCGAGGTACTAAATTTATGATGGCTATTTGTGTCTTAATGCATAAACACTATTTTATTGTTATTGCAACGATATGCCTTTGGAATCCCATTTCCTTAATTGCAGATAGTTGTAAATTGCTTGCTCAATTTTTAGTAGTTGTTGATAATGACACAGAGTTGTAGATATTCTGGTGTTGTGGAATGTAATAGAGAGATCAAGATACTATTCTGCCTGTAAGATAAATAAAAATAATTGGAAAAGAAATATGTACCCTGCAAGTACTAATTTTGTAATCTTATTGAGAAAACAGATGTGTTTCTTTCACTTAAAATCAAAGCATAATGTGGGAAATAGTAAAACAAGCAGAAGTTAGGTATTCAAGATATTTAGCAATAGAATTCCACATTCTCCTTATAACAAAAATTACTGGTCCATGATTTACTTACATACACAAAATTTTATGGTTAAAATGCATGGCAGCTTAAAGAATTACATATTGATCCTGATCATTAAAGGAACTCTTTTGTAGCCAGCCACCTCACAAAGGGTAGTATGAAAATGATAAACAACGAGAAAGTATTCTTTTTCCAAAACAGTTTTATTACATATTTACTGGGTTTTAACTATGACTCTACTTATGATATTTATGTCTATTTTGATATAGCTAATTATCTTTCTTCTGTTGACTTATAGATAATAAATATTCATGTTACCATCCATATTTCTGGCCTTGATAAGCTTAGCTATTGTTCTAATCATCAAGTAGAAACTGAGTACTACTTTTGTTTTATATTGAGCAAAGCAAATTAAATGAAAATTAAATTGACCTTATTTTCCCTAAGAAGGCAAACACACACACACACAAAAGGAGCAATTTTGAATACCCAGGGAAATTCACATGCATACACAACTCCGTAGTCTTTTCAGAAAAGAAAAGAGCACCATGGTAAAGACACAAAAATCAAATTAATGCAACGAATAATTTGGCATTTGGACATCACCTTCATATTGTTCATGCCAAATATTTGGCCCATTTATATTATCTCCACCACTCAAATCAGAATGTCTTAATTGTCTACTAGTAATTCCCAGAACACTTGTGTTTTACTAGGTAAGGTGGTAGATTGGAAGCCAAGTGAGGGAGTATAATTTCTAGAGTGAGGATGATAGTTTTAATTGTGTATTACATAATGCAAATGAAGAGAGGGGGAGAGAAAGAGAACTCACATTGTGGAGGATTAGAAAGGCAGCGAGTGCATGATAAAAGCAATTCCCTGCATTTCTTGCTTCTGAGTTGAGCCCTGGGTTTTGACTTAGGAGGGAGGAAGGACTGTCATGTGGTTCAGAAGATGCGGATGGGGGAGAGCACGTGCTGAGGTACAAGACGACAAGGCCATGTGGAGCTTCCAATAAAACATGCTTATGAAGGCCTTGATGTACCCTGATTTAAGGAGGGTGCTGCATCTCATTCACAGGACCTTGTCATAAACCTCCTTTGGGAAGGTTAGAAGTTTCTGTCTTCAGCCTTTCACTTTATTCATTGTTTGTACACTGGCTCTATGATTACAGTATGTTGTCATTAAATTCCGCTATTAGGAGAAACCAATGGTATGGGTGAAAATAAAAAGATGTTAATGAAATGTAGCAAAGGGTCAGGTTTCCATGCCAACAGCAGTAGTCACATCCATACATATTAGTTAATTCCTAATCAGACAGGTGATTTTTTCATACATTTTTCTGTATGTAGAACTTTCTGTGTCATCAGATTAAGCTATCTTTTGAATTTAAGAATCTGATATTCAATGAAGTCAACCATAAACATCATCAACTATACATCATAATCAAAATACGATGATATACTTTCAGAGATGCCACACTTAGTAAGTTCAATGCATGAAAGGTTGACACTGAGAAAATAATATGAATAAAAATCCTTCCATCAAAACCCAGCATCCTTAGAACACAACTACTTTAGACTTCCAGAGAGGTGCTCACCAGAGAGATTAGAATTCAAGTAGTGATGGAAGTCATTGATAGTCCATTCCAGGCAGAGAGGACCATGCCCTAGCAAGGCCTAAGTTAGACCAGAGTTTTTAAGTTTTTGAATTATTGATATTTGGGCCAGATAATTCTTATGTAGAGCTGTTTTGCATGTTGCAGGATATTTAGCAGCATCTCGGGCCTGTACCCACTAAATGCCAGTAGCTCCCCTGTGATCTCCTCTTGTGACAATCTGCAATGTCCTCAGGTATTGCCACATGTCCCCTAGGGAGAAAATCACCTCCAGCTGAAGACCACTGCCCTGCACCCACCTGAACAAAGCCAGAAACAAGTCCTGACAAGATCTGCAGTGGGGGTGGATTTTGGAGGTGGAGTCTTGCCCGTTAGCAGTGCTTGGGAAACATCTCAGGCTTCTACATATTCCCCATAACAAAGCGTAAGAACAAACCTACACAATTTAGAGGTTATTAGCCAGTAATTGAACAAGAATTAATACTCTTCAGAGGGAAGGTAACAGCTTCAGAGTCTCACTAATGTATCACTAACAATATCCAGTACACAGTGAAAGAATGACCAGGAAAATAGGGTCCATAGTCAATCAAAAAAGTAGAAAACAGAAACACAATGTGATGTGATTCAAGTGTTGGATTTAGCAGACGTTAAAGCAGCTAAAGGACAAGATATATTCATAGAATTAAAGGAAAATGTAGTCTGATGTCAACAGATAAGGAATCTCAGCAGATAAATAAAAAAGAAGAGACTGACAGCTGTCAGAGGGAATGGGGTCGCAGGGCCAGGTGAAAAAGGTGATTAAGCAAAGACCAAAACCAAGCACCCAACCAACCAACCAACCAACCAACCAACAAACACACACAGCTCACAGACTCAGACAACACCATGGTGATCACCAGACGGAAAGGGGGTGGGGAAGTAGAGGAAGGTATAGGGGGGATAAATGGTGATGGAAGGAGACTTGACTTAGGGCGGTGAACACACAATACAATATACAGATGATGTATTGTAGAACTGTACACCTGAAACCTATATAATTTTATTAACCAATATCACCCCAATAAATTCAATACAAAGAAAAGACTCAAATGGAAAATCTAAAATAGAAAAGTACTGTAACCCAAGTGAAAAATTCAGTGCAGAGGATTTACAGCAGACAGGAGATGGTAAAGGAAAGATAAAGGGACAGAACTTTGGAGATACATGGATATATCACCTCCTCTAATGTTCATGGTGGGCAAATGTAGGTTTACAGTGTAAGTACGTGAAACAGTTTATTGTGTTATTATTTATTAAGAATTGTATTATTTACTTGTGTTTCCGTTGTAAACCTACTTTTGCCCGTGCCTGTATGTGTTATAGGAGTCCTAGAAAGAGAGGAAAGTGAGAATGGGCAGGAAAAAATAAGTAATTAAAGAATCCCAAATTCCTTCAAATTTGATTAAAAACCTTGACTTACAAGCCCAAGAAAATTATAAGACTCAATGAAAGATAAATACCAAGAAAGATACATCTTGGTTCATCAGAGTCAGATTGCTGAAAACTAAAAATAAAAACAACTTGAAAACTGCCAGAGGGGGGGAAAAAGACATAATATATATGTGAACAATATGAACATTTGCTGAGTTCCCATCAGAAACAGTGGATGTCAGAAGACAACAGAAATGCCTTTAAAGTACTGATGGGGGAAATCCTTAGAATTCTATATCAGAGACAATACCCCTTAAAAATTGAGTGAAATAAAAACATTTTCAGATAAATAGAAGTCAAGAGGATTGGATCCAGCAGGTCTGCAAAACAAAAAATGCTAAAGGCAGTTTTCAGATTGATGGAGGAATGATACTAGATGGAAACACAAATTCACAGAAAGAAAAAAGAAATTCTAGGAATGGCAAATAAGTGGGTGGTATAAAATACTATTTTTAGCATTTCACAGTTTCCTTAAGAGACAACTGACTTAAAAACAAAATGAAATAATAGCATTCATTGTAAGGTGTACTTCATAATATATGTAGATGTAAATATGTAACCAAAAAAGCACAAAAGTCGGGCGTGATGGATAAATGGAATTATACTATATTCTAAGGCTATTAGATTTGTGGAGTGTAAAGTATGAAGTGTGAAGAGAACTGTGTCAAGTGTAAACTAACAAGTGGGAAGTAGTACAAGTGGGAAGTAGTAATTTTGATTCTGAATAGACTGATAAGTTAAGACTGCATTGTTAGTCCTGGAAGAACATTACAAATTAATTTTTAAGAAGAGCTAAGAAACAAATAGGAAGAATAGAAACAAAATACTAATGAAAGGCACCACAAAATGAAAAAGCATAAGAGATAAATGGAAAATAATTAACAAAGTGGTACACTTAAATGCAGCAATAATTATCCTATATAATAAAAGCGTAATATGCAAATCGACTGAACAGTGGGGGGTGGGGCCAGCGAGCAGGTGGCGCCAGGCCAGCCAAGGCGCATGCCAGTGGGCAGAGGGAGGAGATGGCGATGGGAGGGGGAGGCAGCAGCTACCAGTGGCAGTGGAGAGGTGATGGGGGGCGCGGCGTGGGGCCGGCCAATTGCCAGCCGGCGCTGTCCCCTGATGGGCCTGCCTGGTCGCCTCCGACATGGGGATCAGGCCTAAGCCGTCAGTCGGACATCCCTTGAGGGCTCCCAGACTGCAAGAGGGAGCAGGCCAGGCATTATTAAAAATAAATGTAATATAAATGACATTAAATGTAAAATGTTCCAGTTGAAGGTCAGGGATTTTGAGATTAGATAAAAATGCAAGATACAGTTATGTGAATCTATTAGAGATATTCTTTAAATGTAAAGCTATGCATAAATTTGAACATAGAGGAATGGAAAGTGATATACCAGGGTACTGGCATAAGAAGGATAGTGTGACTATATTAGTCCACAAAGTAGACTACCAAAAAGTAGACTTCATGACAAAGCATTTTACAAGAGATATAGAGTGATGTTTACAAATCACAAAAGATCAATTCATTAGGAAGACATAATCATAAGCATATATGCATATAATAGGAAAGCTTCAAAATCCATGAAGTAAAAACTGACAGAACCAATGGAAAAAATAGTGGGAGAGCTTAACACCACTCTTTCAGTAATTCATAGAACAAGTAAATAAATATTAGCTTGGATATAGAAGATCTGAGCATAGCATCAAACAGCTTAAGCTAACTGACATTTGCAAAACATTGTACCCAATAGCTGTGGAGTATATATTCTTTTCAAGTGCATATGGGATGTTTATCAAAGTAGACATATACTGGGTCATCAAAGAAATTTCAATTAAATATTACAGAGTGTATTCTATAACCATAGAGTCAAATCGGAAACCAGTAACTCAAGTATTTAGAAAAATTCTAAACATTTGGAAATTAAATAACATATCTAAGTAACCCATGGCTTAAAGATTAAACCACAAGATAATAAGAAAATATTTTTAGTTGAATGATAATAAAAATACAATATATCAAAATTTGTGGGATAAAGTGATGGCAGCACTCAGAGGGACATTTATAGCTTTAAATACTGCAATAAAAGAGAAGGAAGGTTTAAAATTTTGATGTAACTTTTCACTTTAAGAACTAAAGAAAGAGAGTAAATTTAACCCAAAATAATAATAAAAAAATAATAGAGTCAGTATAGAGTTCATTATTTAGAAACAAACAAAAAAATTAACAAAGCTCAAAATTCATTACTTGAAAGATTAATAAAATTGATAAACCCAATGGAACAAATCAAGAAATAGAAAGATAAATAAATTACCAATATTACAAATAAAAGAAGGAATACCATTACATATCCTACCAATTTTAATAGGAAAATAAAAGGATTTTAGGAACAAATTGTGCCAATAAATTTGGCAACTAGATGAAGCGAATAAATTTCTTGAAAAACACAGCTTACCAGAAGTGACTCAGGAAGAAGTAAAATATTGGAATAGCCATATAACTATTGAATAACTTGAGTTTGTAACAATAAAAAAACCTCTCCGCAAAGAAAACTCAAAGCAGTTTGGATGGTTTCATTGGTAAATTCTATCAAGTAAAAAATGAGAAATAATACCAATCAGACATAAACTTTCAGAAACTAGAGAAGGGAATGCTTGCAAAGTTATTTTATGTGGTCAGTATAACACTGATAACAAAATTCAACAAAGATTGGTAAGAGAAGAGATCAGAGACTGCAATGGGCTGAATGCTTGTGTCTCTCCAAAATTCATGTTAAACTCCCCCTTAAAGTACTGAAGGGGGAAATCCTTAGAATTCTATATCAGAGACAATACCCCTTAAAAATTGAGTGAAATAAAAACATTTTCAGATAAATAGAAGTCAAGAGGATAGTATTAGGAGGTGGGCCTTTGGGAGGTAATTAGGGTTAGATGAGATCTGGGGTGGGGGTACCCTTGTGAAAAGAATTAGAGTTTGCTTATTCTCTGCCATGTGAGGTACAGTGAGAAATTGGCAACCTGCACGTTGGTAGAGGTGCTCACATCAGAGCTCAACCATCTGGTACCTTGATCTTGGACTTAGCGCCTCCACATGGTGAGAAACAAATTTCAGTTGTTTATAACGCACCTACTCTATGGCACTCTGTTATAGCAGCTTGAATGGACTACGGCAGAGACCAGTACCCTCATAGATTCAAACATCCTCAACCAAGTACTGGCAAATTGAATCCATTAATACAGAGAAAAGGACACATCCTGCATTATGGCCCAGTAGTGTTTATTGAAAGAATGCAAGCTTGTTTTAGTTTTCGAAAATGACAATATAATTAACCATGTTAACTGAATAAAGATGAAACATTATATTATCATCTCAGCAAATGCAGAAAAACATTTTGGTAAAACTCAACACACACTCAAGATAAAAAAAACTTGGGCGTAGTAGGCATAGAAAAAAACTGCCTCAGTCTAATAAAGGCAGCCATGAAAATCCACAGTTAATATCATTTAATGGTGAAGGACTGATGTTTCCCTCTTAGATCAGGAATAAGGCAAAGGTGCCCACTGGCATCACTTCTATTCATTATGCGACCGGAATATTAGCGCACTAAGGCAACTAAAAGAAATAAAAAGGATACAATTGGAAAGGAAGAAGAAAAAGTGTACTTGCAATTGATGTGATTGTCTGTATAGAAATCCGAAGGCATCTTCTACAAAACCCAGTTAGAAATATTAAATGATCAAGGTCAATTCTGGTGAGGGCCCAGAAAGAAAGGAAAGCAATAGGGAAAACCTCAATCTGAGAGAAAACCTAAGTAATCCTAAGCGGAGTTTCAGTAGGAATGTGGGTGGTAAAGGCCATTCTGATGAGGTCTCCAGCGGAAACGAGGAACATGTTATTGGAAACGGGAGGAAAGTCCGTCCCTGTTATAAAGTGGTGAAGAACTTGGCTGAATTGTGTTCGTGTTCTCGTGTTTTGTGGACGGTAGAACTTAGGAGTGATGAAACTGGATCCTTGGTGAGGAAATTTCTAAGCCATGTGTTGAAGGTGCGGCTTGGCTTCTCTTGACTGCTTATAATAAAATGTGAGAAGAGAAAAATGACCTAAAAATGGAGCTGTTAATCAGAAAGGAAACAGACCTTAAAGCTTGGGGAGATTCTTAGCCTGTGTATATTGAAAGGATCGAGAAAGCCTGTACAGGAGAGAGCCCAAAGGGTGTGGCCAAGTGACCATGTGACCAGGGCAATGGGTTCATAGCAATTACATTTGATGTAATTACTTAAGTATCTGCCGATTAGCAACCCCTTGTTTTCTATTGCTTCCCTCAGCAAATGCATTATAGACTCTGAGTAGGCAACACTACATTTCCTTATTAACTGACATATGTGTTCAATTGATTTTTGACAGAGATGCCAAAGTAATTCAGTGGCAAATATAGTCTTTCAACAAGGGATGCTGGAATAATTGGATATCTATGTGCAAAAAAAGAGCTTTAGCCCAAACCTCACACATACACAAAAAACAACTCAAACCAGATCATAGACCTGCATGTAAAACCTAAAAGTATAAGATGTCTAGAAGAAAACCTAGGAGAAAATTTTTGTGTGACAGTGTGTTTGGCAAAGATTTCTTAATAACACTACCAAAGGAACACTCCATAAAAAGAAAAAAATAGATAAGCCGAACTTCCTCCAAATTAAGAACCTCTACTTTTTAAAAGACACTGTTATCAGAATGAAAAGACAAACCCTAATTGGGAAAATGTTTGCAATTCACATATCTGATAAAGGATTTCTGTGCTGCTAAATGTATCAAAACTTTTTATGAGAAAACAAATAAGCCAACAAAAATATAGGTAAAAGATTTAACCTGACATTTTTATCAAAGCCCATGGGAAGGTCTTTAGGGAAATGGTCTTTAGGGAAATGAAAATTCAAACCACGGAGATACTATGACACACCCATTGGAATGTCTACGATTAGAAAGATGGCTCATCGCAAGTGCTAGTGAGGATGTGGAACAGCTGGAAATCTCATATACTGCTGGTGGGAATGCAGAATAAAACCAATTGGTAGTTTTTTAAAAAACATATGGTAGTTATATACCAACTGTTCTGTTCCTAGGTATTTAACCAGGAGAAATGAAAGTATATTCCATGTAAAGACTGGCACATAAGTAGCTTTATATGTTATATGTTATAGCTTTATATGTTATAGCCCCAAACTGAAAATGATCCATATATTCATTAGTGGGTAACTGGCTGAACAAAGTGTGGTATGTGAATACAATACAACTCAGCAACAAAAGGTAACGATCGGTATGAGCAGTGGCATTGAGGAATATAAAATATTTATGCTGAGTACAAAAAACCTGATGAAAAGTTTACTTCTCTTATGATTCCACTTACATGAAATGCTACAAAATGCAAACTAATCTACAGTGTGACCCAGAGGGCTTTAATAGTCCCCTTAGGAAAACTAAATGTTAGGCAGGTTTCTCTCTGACTGTAACGCCTGACCTTCCCCCACCTCCCCCCCACTTGCAGTGGTTCTCAACCTTTCTAACGCTGCGACCCTTTAATACAGTTCCTCATGTTGTGGTGACCCCCAACCATAAAATTATTTTTGTTGCTACTTCATAACTGTAATTTTGCTACTGTTATGAATTGTAATGTAAATATCTGTGTTTTCCAATGTCTTAGGCTCTGCAGCAGCAGTTTTCAACCTGTGGATTGCGACCCACAGGTTGAGAACTAGTAGCAGCGTCGCCTAAGACCATCGGAAAACACAGATATTTACATTACAATTCATAACAGTAGCAAAATTACAGTTATGAAGTAGCAACAAAAATAATTTTATGGTTGGGGGTCACCACAACATGAGGAACTGTATTAAAGGGTCGTGGCATTAGGAAGGTTGAGAACCACTGTTAGAGCATTTCCTTTAGAAAATTTCAATTTTCAATTCTTTCTCAGCCCCTTTGAGAAATGTAAATACTCTCTCATTCTATTGAAATAGTTTTTATCTTTATTGCAATAGTCTTGAATACAGTCTTCCTAGATTGTTTAACTCAATCAAGTGCAATTTTCTTTGACAACTGACAGAAAGCAGATCAGTGATTGCCTGGGGTTTGGGGCAGGTGTGAGGGAGTGAGATTACAAAGGCTCATGAGAAAATTTGGGATTAATGGCCCTAGCTGGTTTGGCTCAGTGGATAGAGGGTTGGCCTTTGGGCCAAAGGGACCCGGTTTCGATTCTGGTCTAGGGCACTTACCTTGGTTGCAGGCTCCTCCCTGGCCTGGGCCCTGGTCCGGGTGTGTGCAGGAGGCAACCAGTGTTTGTGAGACACATCAGTGTTTCTGTTTTTTTTTCCCCCTCTCTCTTTTTTTTTTTTTAAATATATTTTATTGATATTTTACAGAGAGGAAGGGAGAGGGATAGAGAGCTAGAAACATCGATGAGAGAGAAACATCGATCAGCTGCCTCCTGCACACCTCCCACTGGGGATGTGCCTGCAACCACAGTACATGCCCTTGACCGGAATCGAACCTGGGACCCTTGAGTCCGCAGGCCGACGCTCTATCCACTGAGCCAAACCGGTTTTGGCAACCCCTCTCTCTTTCACTCTCCCTAAAAATCAATGGAAAAATATCCTTGGGTGAGGATTAACAAAAAACAAAACAAAACAAAAAAAAAACTTGGGGGTGATGGACAGTTTTCTTTGGGTGTATGTGTGTGTAAGGCTGTGAGTGTCATGAATATATTTATTTGTATGCCAAAATTTATCAAATTTTTCAATTGATTAATATAAATTATATCTCAAGAGACCTATTAAGATTACATATATCATCTTACCCCCAAATTGACTTTTACTATAAGACTTAATTTTATTAAAATAGTTGCATATGTATATAGAAACATGTGAATAACATAAGGTAACAGAGTTTGGAACAAAAAACTGGAAACAATTTTTTTTTATCA
The DNA here is from genome assembly GCF_963455305.1 of Plecotus auritus. Classification (NCBI taxonomy): domain Eukaryota; kingdom Metazoa; phylum Chordata; class Mammalia; order Chiroptera; family Vespertilionidae; genus Plecotus; species Plecotus auritus. Next base: position 43,237,844 of record NC_137777.1, read on the forward strand.
ATAAGAAAATCAATAAACAAATTACAGTACATCCATAATACTACACAGCTATTAAAAGAATAAGTGGAAAGATCGTCAAGAGCAAACTGATGGCTAACACATGTATATTATGTGATTCCATTTATGTAAAGAAATATGTAAGCACATATAAAAATTAACACAAACTCAATAGAGGTGGACTCTGGAGGGGTTGTTAGAATTGTGAAAGGCACATGAACCTCTTACTTCATCTTCCATATTGTATAAGATTAGCTGGCTGATCTTGGAGAGCTCGATCCTCTACTTTCTCCTTCAGATCCTCCAATACTGGACTTGACAATGGAGTATACATTAACAACTAAAAGCTTGATCCTTTTAGATTATTTTCCAGTTTTAAAAATAGTGGCTTGGTTTTCTAGTATTCTCCAAATATGACCAATGGTGGCTTTTTGGGTAATATTACGAACTCAGGAATTTAAGCATATTTCATGTGTTTCAAACATTGCCTCTATCATCTTACCGATACTCAAACTGTCTTATCTTGGGCCACTATAAGCCTATTCAAGTTGGCTCCCGAGTTCTTATTGTGCTCATAATATAATTTGATAGCTTCCTCTATTTCTGGGATGATAAAGTGCTTCAAGTGCACATTTTACGTTTCCTGCACCAGACTGGGAATCAGCTATTTTTCCAAAGAGCTCTGGTTCCTGTTAATGGGAAATTGATGTGATGGTTGGTCATTGCTGTTGGGTTGATCATTTTTTTTTCTAGATCTTTTCAGTAGATGGAGCTTGATATGTTCTAAAAGCATTTTTAAAAGCATGAGCTTGCAATGGGACCTATATTCTAGCTAACATTGTTAGATACCTTGGATATTTGAAAAAGGATACAGAAAATACGGTCGCAGACCTTCAGTAAATTTATAGTTTAATTGTAGTTTGCTGATTTTTGTCTAAGAATAAAAAAATGTTGAGTACTATGTTCTCAATTAATCCCTGAGTTTATCATCCTCTTTTCCATACTCTGACTTCTCTTTATCATTGCTGGGTTCAGATGATTATACTAAGTTAATTATTGGGACCTCAAAATAATATGTTTAGGAAAAGAATTAATGAAGAGAAAATGGCAGGCTGGAGTTTATTTTTTCCCCTTCACCTTTCTCAAGTTCTTCATTGAGAGTTCTTTTTATTTTATTTTTTCTGAGTATGTATCTGCGCTTGATACATACTCAGTTATTCAAGTGGAGAACTTTTGGATTATTAATTGTGTCTACCTTTTATTTCAATTACTCCCTATTACAAATCACTTCTTTCCAGCATTTCTATCCTTTTCACTCCCTTGTTGTTGAATTAAAAACTTAGAATCCATGAAATCTGAATTACATTAAACTAAAAAAACAACAACAAAAAACAAACAAACAAACACAAAAAACTCCCCCAAATAAAAAAGAAAACGTCTTCCTCAATTTGCTTACAAGTCAATCAACTCACAAAATGTAAAAATTTCCAATGCTTTTCATAAACCTGGGTTAAGACTGAGTCTTTTCAGAATATAGCTTTCAAATTAACCTACATTTCACAAAACATGACGTTTTGTTTTCTTGGGTGTTTGCAAGCAAACTTGAACAACCATTCAGTACTTTAGTTGGCCCCTTCAAAGTTGGGTTGGGGGAAATCTTCAAAGTCAATTCAAATTTTCTTGCTTTGTTAAATTTCACCTGTCTGCAGGTCTCTGATGGCTTTCATCCCAACCTTTCACGCAGTCCAGGCTTATTTGAAAACCATACCACATGGGCTTTAGAATTGACCTGGGCTTGTTAACAAATGAATCCCACTCCAACTGCAGCCCAGGTTAGTCCAAAACGCATCTCTAGAAATCTCCTCTTTTTCTCCTGGGAGAGAAGAACCTGGCTGTATTTTGAGGCATAGAACTGATTTCAAAAGTTTGAGATTTAATAGTCTGTTTGAATTTTGACAAATATTTCCATCCTTAATTTAAGATGTGTTTTTCTAGCAAAAGAGAATCCAACACTGTATATAAGCCATGACAGAAATCTTCTCGCTTCCAAATCTCTCTCTTCATCTTCCTGGCCCTGGGACTTAATCACCCTTAACTACATCCTCTGACATTTGTGATCCATACCTCTTCACACTCTCTTCACATAATTGGAAGAAGGTATTTTTTTCTCTTACTATGCCAGTTTACCTTTTTTTTTTTTTTTTGAGCTGTACCTCTTGCAGATTCACTTCTTCCATGAAGCCTTCCAATCAAAATGCATGAAACGCCAGAAAGAAAAATCATAAGCTCACAAATACTCAACAGTCAGGGTTTTCTTCATTGTGTGAACCAAGCTGGCCTTGGTGTATAGCTGTCTAGTGGTCCTCTGAGCAGTCGGGTTGCAAGGCTTGCATTATCACATGGTGCACAGGGACTCAACTCTTAACACCAACTTGCAGACTTCCTGCCTCAGAAATGATGAGAATAATGATTTCGCTCATTTACCTCCCAGGAACTTATTACTTGGAATACAGTCAGCTGAATTCAAACAATGCACTAAATAACTGTTTGCTTTTTCAAACATTCTGTTGTTTATTTTAAAAACAACTTGGTGAATTTTGTCCATTAATATAAAGCTTATGTTAACATTTTCTTGCCCAACAAGAAGACTGTGTGTCGACACCTCTTATAGTTTCTGGGAATTCACTTCAGTAGGGAGAATAACTACCAGCAGTAACATACTGGATTACACAATTTCTTTAAATTCCTCTCGGGCGACCTCCTTTCAACCACGGTGCTTTGTTCCAGAGCCCATGCATGAACAATTTTTATATTTTTCCAAAGTAGAAGTTGTTTTCTTCAGGTCTTTTCTTTCCACTAGGAAGTCATGTTTTCCCTGTGAATGGAACTGAAACCCCAATTGTTCAATTCTAAATTCAAAACCCACAGAATTTGGTCTAAAGTAAACAAAACACATCCATTCTCTTGTTCCTAATGGCTTGAAATTCTATCCAAGTTTTCTAAAAGTTGATTGAGTCTTACCAACATTTTCTATGAACCACACATAAATTTGGAGTTTACAGCAAACCCCAAACCTCCAGAAATAAACCCCGCATCAAGAAAGTTTCATTTGGTTTCAGGTTTCAATATAAAAATTCAATATAACTTTATAAAAAAAGCACTAAGCAACACTAGGTGGAGATGATCCCCATTGCCAGCGGAATGCATGCATATGTATCATTGCATACCAGCACTGATGCATGTCTTTAAGTCTTGAAGCCCACTCTATGTTTTGCAGTTAATACAACTATGCACATTTTATTTGTAGCTAAAATTCCAATACTGACTTTATATCTTGGAATTACACAAAAGAGTGTACTAAGGAACAGCATTGTATAAATGTGGATCTACTCTAAACAATAGTTGAATGACATTAAGTCTTGCAAAAAAATGATATACATGCTAATCTATATATATAAAAGCCTAAGCGACCGTTAGGACCGGTTGACCGAGCAACCAGTTGACCAGTCGCTATGAGGCACACTGACCACCAGGGGGCAGATGCTCAACTCAGGAGCTGCCCCCTGGTGGTCAGTGTGCTCCCATAGCCAACCTCCCATGTCCGGCCAATCTCCCATGGTCCCTCCCCCTGGCCAGCCAGCCCTGATTGGCCCCGATTGGCCTTGATTACTAGCCAGGCTGAGGGACCCCACCCGTGCATGAATTCATGCACTGGGCCTCTAGTTGTTAAATATTATTCAATTAACTTCTAAAAGACCTAGAATCACAGAAGTGAAAGGGACTCTAGAGAAAAAATTCTAGGGAATTTTTTAATTTTTTTTTTTTTTTTTTACCATGGTACTTCTTCTGCAGGTATTATCAGATCCAAGTGTTTTCTGCCATAAAGAGACCTGGCCCATATAAACCTTCTCTGGCCCTGCCCAAATCTTTCTCCTCCCATTGGAGCAGACTAAGTTAAGACTCAGAGAATGGTAGAGTGAAAAGACAGAAGGAGCTATTTAGCATGGAGGAATGCTGCAGATCAGGAACAACCATAGGGCTAAGACATGGACATTTGAGAATTTATTTGTTACAGATGCTAGCATTATTCTTACTAATACAAGATGTATTTTATACTCATCTTCTATGTGTGTTATTATTACCAATACCAAAAAATTCAGGTATTAAAAAGAACTTTATATTTATAAGGAGAAAGTTCAATATATTTAGTGTTGTCTTAGCATTCCATCATATCTACACTAATAAAAGAGAAACATGCAAATTGACCGTACCTTCACCACACCCACAAGCCAATCAGGAGCGAGTATGCAAATTAACCCAACCAAGATGGCTGTGGCCATGGAGCGAGCAGGAGGCTTGGGTTTTCCCAGCAATGGAGGAAGCCAAGCTTCCCGCCTGCTCTGGCTGGCCCTGGCCTCCACTCAAGGCTACAAAGTTTCAATTATAGAAGATAATTAAATCCCCCCAAAAATAGCGATGGCCACAGAACTGGAGAGAGCAGGAGGCTTGGGTTGCCCCCGGCGATGGAGGAAGCCAAGCTTCCTGGCTGGCCCTGGCTTCCGCTCAAGGCTACAAAGTTTCAGTAAATAAATCCCAGATACCAGGGCCTCTGCTTGGGTCGCTGGGGGTGTGGCCAGCCTGCAAACCACCACAGGCTCCTTGCCCAGGCTGCCCCACGCCTCAAGGGAACCCTCACCCTGATCTGGGACACCCTTCAGGGCAAACCAGTCGGCCCCCACCTGTGCACCAGGCCTCTATCCTATCTAATAAAAGAGTAATATGTAAATCGACTGTCACTCCAACACACAAGATGGCTGCCCCCATGTGGACACAGATGGCTTCCACAAGATGGCTAGCAGGGGAGGGCAGTTGGGAGGGACCAGGCCTGCAAGGGAGGGCAGTTGGGGGTGACCAGGCCGGCAGAGGAAGGAAGTTGGGGGGGACCCAAGCCTGCAGGGGAGGGCAGTTAGGGGTGACCAGGCCTGCAGGGGAGGGCAGTTAGGGGCAATCAGGCTGGCAGGGGAGCAGTTAGGTATCAATGAAGCTGGCAGGCGAGTGGTTAGGGGGTGATCAGACTGGCAGGCAGAAGCAGTTAGGGGCAATCAAAAAAGGCAGGCAGGTGAGCAGCTGGGAGCCAGCAGTCCTGGATTGTGAGAGGGATGTCCAACTGCCCATTTAGGCCCAATCCCAGTGAGAGGGATGTCCGACTGCCCGTTTAGGCCCAATCCTACTGGGGTCGGGCCTAAACTGGCAGTCGGACATCCCTCGAGGGGTCCCAGATTGGAGAGGGTGCAGGCTGGGCTGAGGGACACCCTCCCCCCCATGCACGAATTTCGTGCACCAGGCCTCTAGTGGGATGATATTCTTAACCACCATGAGAATTATATTATAACACATAAACCATCTTTATATTTCCTAGTTGAGGCTCTATAATGTAAACCAGGGGTCCTCAAACTTTTTAAACAGGGGGCCAATTCACTGTCCCTCAGACGGTTGGAGGGCCGGACTATAGTTTAAAAAAAAAAACTATGAACAAATTCCTATGCACACTGTGGGCCCGGGACGCGTTGGCTGCTAAGCAGGACAGGCAGAGGCACCCGGCGGGCCAGATAAATGTCCTCGGCGGGCCGCATGTGGCCCGTGGGCCGTAGTTTGAGGACGCCTGAATTGTAAACAATTGTTCCTTTCTAGTAAAGAGACTGTCAAAAATACAAAAGAGAACCTGAAAATTTTGGGCTTGGACAAAAAATGAGAAGAACAAATTTTAAAGCCCTTCTCTCCACTTCCTTGATCACTGGCTTGGGAATCTTGGCAAAGTGCTTTCCTCACTTTAGCTGAGTGAGCTGAGTACTTTTGGGATCAGGGATGATGGGCAGGCATAAGGTATGAATAAAAGGCCTCAGGGAATTTTAGATAGAAAAACTTGGACCCACATTTCTGTTTAATGTACATAAACATATGTAAGATATCCAGGATCAAAATGTCCTGAGCAGCCTAGAAAGATGATAATGACCATTTTAGGTCTTTTTATTGGTACCAAGGAAGAAAAATTATGGGACAGAAACTTAAAAAAAATTTCCATGGATTTTTGACAATCCAAGTATCTCATCTTGATCTGGACAATAAAAACATATATTGTCTGTTTGATTAAAAAACCAAACTCCTGCCAACAAAATGATCATTAAACAATACAACTAACAGTTTAAAAATTATCATAAATCTGTCATCACTTAAGTTCAATAAATAGGTACAAGTGTCTTTCAATAAGACACATGTTTTGTGAATACTTAAGTACTAAATTAAGTACTAAACAGCTGTTTAGCTTCTGAGAGGTGTACCTTGAGAGAAGAGAACCATCGAGGTGGTAGTCACATTGGCTATTTGATGAAACCTGTTCTCTTCCTTACATACTGTCTTCCCCCCACCCCCCACGCCCCTTCCCTTCTTCAATAATTCTGCTTTTCCCAGAGCGATGTCTGATAACATCCTCATGGGAATATTTGCCTTGAGTGTGGAGAGCTAATCCACCACTTTGGACAGAACTTTCTAATATGTCTTGTCCTAGGGCCTCTTCTCAGTTTCAATGTTCAGAGAACTAGTAAATGCACTCTTTGACCTCCCTAGGCAGAGTTCATCTCTCCCACCTCTGCTTCTAAAGCATTTGATTCTTATGCTCTGTTCTACACACACTCATATGTATGTGCTGATATTGGCCAGAAGGTTCAGTACAAAACCCTGATGCCATGACCACTCAGAGAGGACACGGAGAAGTATGTGGAGGTCAGCTGAGCTGGGGACCAAGAGTGGTACTGTGTGAAGAGCGAAAGACGGGGCTCTGGAAACAGGAATCCAGAGAACGCCCAGAGCTGGGGGGAACTGTCATGGTAATGGGGTCAGGTCAGGAAGGAAACGCATGAAACCCAAAGTTGAGGGAATACCTGAAGTTGCATCAACTGCAAAGAAAATGGGTGCATGGGGCCCAGATACTGCTTTAGCTGGCCTTTTCCATTTGTTCATCCCTGATGGGTGTCCTTGGACCATATCTGTTGTCTTTGCTAGTCTGTGAACTCCTCAGGAGCCTCTTATGTATTTTATTCATCTGAATTCATTTCAGGTGCTCAAAGACTGAGTGTTGAATGAATTGAGCAAATTCTGGAAGATATTGTTCACCTTATTTTATAGATGATAAACTTAGGGGTTCATCAAAGCACTTAAACATGTTAGTGAGTATGGACAGAGCTCCAATACTTTTGTTAGAATGTGAGGCAATTTAGTGTCCACCAATCTCACTTTTAAGTTCAGGGACCTAGCCATGCCTTATAAGCACAGTATCTGACTTATTGGTAAAGACTCCAGTATGTCAGTGAAGAAAAAAGTCAGAGGCGGATTAGACACACAAAAAGAGGAATCTTAATTTCATGTCCTCTCTGCGTGTGCAGAGCCATGAGTGGACTGGACGAGGAGCAAGAGTTAATCTGTTCTGTACACAAGACGGTTCCAGTGCAGAGTGACCCCAGGACCATGTTGTTGAGAGTATGGATGAAGTACTTTGAGGTGAAGTATAGGATCACACAGTCCTGCTTTCGAATGAATGATCCCACCACATTCCCCTTTAGTAATTTCCTGATGCTTTAGTGTATGGGGGTGTCAAGACCGCAATGCTCTAACACTGGCAGTGGGTTTAATTGCATCTTCAGTTAAACCTAACTAAAGCACATTTTTACCATGCCTGTGTCTATACCTCTAGTTATATGGTTTTAGGCTAAATGAAAGTTTGTTTAAAAATACACCACACACTCACATTTATTTAGCATCTAGTCTATATATCAAATTGTTTTAGATCTCACAGTGACAGAGAAACAGGTTCAAAGAACTGAAAGACACTTTTTAGGTGTAAGGTAGCATTTTCAAGCTGGTGGTAACAGCTCATTAATGGATGGTGAAATTAATTCAGTAGACCATGATCGACATTAAAAAGGAAAGAAAGGAAATAATTCAGAAGAGAACAGAAGAAGAAATAGAATACCTCACACATAGCAAGGAGAAGTATTTTTTCCCAGAACATTTTCTCCCACAGGGACACACGTGTGTGCTGGGTCTGATGTAAATGGTATTTGTTACTGTGTGTTGTAATCAAGAGTTTTAGAGCCACTCCTTTAAGGGGTTTTGCTGAAAAAAAAAAAAAAAAACACTGGAGTTTATGTTACAATCTTTTGGGAACTAGAAGCCCCTCTTCCCATGTAGCTTCTTATTTTTGAAATTCCCAAGAAGGAGATATATTTAAATGTAAGAAAAATTGAAACAGAAGCCCATCAGTTATTTGTTTTCACAGTTCCACTGTAAAATTATCTCATTAAAACAAAACTTTTAATGTTTGCACTAAAACCAAATATATTTTTTCTCAAATATAAAGAAATTATTTTTTTGTGTATGTGAAAGGTCTTGAAGTTAATCTTTAAAACTTCCAATTTAATAGAAGTTAATCTTCCATAAAATTATCTATAAAAATAAATCTGAATAGATAATTGGTCCTCCACATTCTTTGTGTTTTGTTTTTTTTTTGAGCTTGGTTGAAGTAAAAAAAAAAAATTTTGTTTCAATGTATAACGTTCTTCAAAAATTAATAGGAAAAAGTTAATAGATATGTAAAAATTTTCATGAATGGAAATATCTCTATAACATAGTAATGAACATTTTCATTATAAGTACATACATGACCACAATGGCTCAAAAGTGTATTAAAAATATAAGCTAATTTTATACTTTCAAATTGTCATTCACTGGGGTATATTTGTCTTTTTTTTAAACATGTGAATATAGTTTTATTAATTCATGTATTTTTTAATGGAATTGATGATTCTGCTTAATTGCTTGTTTTATTAATATTGGAGTCCATTCCACCATTATTGTTATAGTATTGACTGCATTTTACTCTTTTATTTGAATACAATTTAAAAGAAAAAAGTAAAAGAAGAGGGATTACAAACATTTAAAAGCTTAATTCTTAATTTCTTTCCGATCCAGTCAGAACAAATGGGTGACTATCTTAATCTCCTCACTCTACATGGGAGAGGGCTAGAATTGCAAATGAGCCCTGATGGTGGACTTTTCCTTCTCAACACGGCCTCCAAATGTGTGTATGTTTTACATGCTTACACTTAGCTTTTGCTGATGAAGCACCTCCACTGAATTTCACCGGAAGTTCCGGTGGAAGTGCATAGATTATGGTCAGTAGGATCTGGGTGAGACATCTGAGCAGGTTCCTCTGGTTGCAGGGTCTCTGTTGAGTACGCCCCATTAACTTTTAGAGACCACTCGACAGAACAGTGAGGATGAACTGCAACCCTCTGAAAGGTCCTGCCGATGCTGAAACGTGAAACTCAATGGAGCTGCTTTTTTGTTCAGATTAAGTCAAGATTTAAAAAAACTCAATACTTGAATTGGGTGCTATGTGTAAGGTGTTGAGGTCTATGGTATCTGGAAAGCTTTGTCTTTTAGTCTCTTTATTAAAAACATACAATCTTTAAATAAGAACCATTTAAAAGAGAAAGAGACGAGGATGGTTAATATTTTGGTTTTATACAGTACAAATAAGTCAGAATGCTATGAAATCTCTATGACAACACCACAGTGTATAAAAGTATGTACAGTACCTACTGCTTGATAATGATAAATGATTGTTACTGGTTTATGTATTGACTATATTATACTGTTTAGCATTATTTTAGAGTAGAATCTTTCTACTTATATGAAAAATATTTTCTGTATAGCAGTATGACGTGTTATGTGGTCAGTGGCCCCATACGTTTCAGGTTTACTGCGACTCTTGATTGCATCATTTTCTCTTGTGCTTGATTTAATCTTATGTTGTTTTGTGCAGTAACATGCTGTGGAAGGGCATACAATGATGTTTGCACAAGGAGGGAATTACCTATGGGCACATTTCTCAGAATGTATCCCTGTTGTTGCAGGACATATGACTATATCTACAAGCATTCCAAATGGCTCTGATACAGGCAGCCTGGGACAAACATTGCCCTTGAGGCTTTTCAAGGGATCCACCTCAATTCACCTGGGGAGGGTATTAGATAGGGCTTTGTGACCAATTTCCAGACAGTCATAAAGGGTGCATTTGCTTAGTTCCTGTGCTCCGTATCCCTCATGATCCTAGCTGGGATACCCATGCATACATTAGAAGAATTCAGGGACTTGGAGTTCAGCTAGGCCCTCTTATTAGAGGCAAACAAGTCCTGAAATCAACACAGGGCAGAGAATTGGGAGAATGAGGCCACCTTCTGCCCTGTCACCCACACCTTGAGAGAATGCAGCAATCTCTGGTGGAGAGTCCATTACACACCATCATACAATGCAAAACAACATTGTCCAGATATGAGGAAGAATTTTTTTAGGTCTGTCTTTTTCCCCCTCCTCTTATTTTGAAGCATTTTTCAAATTGGAGGATACTTCAGCAGGCTGTGTATCCATGAAGGTGTCACTTGGACTCTAGGGATTGTAGTTTGGGGAATTCCATTTGATTCTGGAATGTTGAGAAAAGGATAAGAACCAAGTCCAGAGGAAAAAATTAGAGTATTCTAGGCCTGCACTCTGGTCTTATTTTAAGAAGAGCGTTAAAGAAACAAGTACTTTTCTGATTTTCTAGGCCAGTTTGCCAGCAGAATAAAGAAGCAGGGAGCAAGGACGGAAGTTTTCCCTGGGAATAAAGCTTGCATTTGTCAAGGTGTCACCAGGCACTTTCTCTAGAAAGATATTTCTCTCTAAGAGCCATGATTTCACTCTTATTAATGGAATATATACACTTTTCTTTGGTCAGAGTCTAAACATTTCATGACAGAGGCAATTGATATAGATTTTTTTTTCAATTGTGTCAACTACAATTAAGTATAAGATCAACAGAGAAATCTATACTATGATGACTCCAAGAACAGGCAGCTAAGATCCACCTGATGGGCCAGCTTACTCACTGTTATTCAACCTTCCCTGTGAATTAATTACAAAAAAAACTAGCAAAAGGTACTTTATGAAAGCCCTACTCTAGCTTTAAAAATGATTTATCTCATGATGAGTTAACTTCTGGGACTTTGCTAGTATCAGTTTGAACAATCATTAGTCAAAAGCCACAGTTCACTGTTGGAAACCATGGTGCAGTAAAGGATGAAGTGGTGTTGAATTATTATGTAAAAGTCCCCACCAGGTGTGAGCCCCACCAAGTAGAAAAACAATTAGAAGTCAGACAACACATTTGATCTCCCATCTCCCATCTGTTCGTTTCAAAGTTGCAGAATTTATTGTGACCTTAAAGGCATCCACGCTATACAAGATCTTTAAATGAGGCTGCTGCTGAAAGTAATGTTTATAGTTTCTTATAATGCAGAGTGAAGGAAACTGTCCATTTAAGGCAGAAGTGATGTTTCAGACCAGATTTTCTTGGTATCACAGAGTAGTATGTTAATGCCAGTCTTGTTAGAAGTGCATGTGTGTTTATGGGGCCTGCTCCAAAGTAAAGTCTCGAGCATAGAAAATAAACAGTGTTGTTGAGTCACTGTTTATTTATCATTGCTAACCCAGAATTCATTAAATGGCACTGCCTGTCCTAAACTTTAATTCGAGCCACAAATATTCTCAATGTATTGCCATGCTGCTGAAAAGACATGTGCAGTACACATTTTTACCTCGTCTGCCTTTCCGGGTCTAAGCATTACAACTCAGCAGTGATTAAAAACAGGATTGAAACTAATACAAGGTCAGGTGAGTGTCTTGGATGTCCCAATGCATGTGGATCTGGTTGAGCGGTTAGCTTTTGTTTACGCCAAAGGCTTGATATTCCTACATTAAAATGGTTTAAAAGCCTATGCAAGCTACTGACATTTATTGATTCCAATATATTTTTGGCTCCTTGGAAAATGTCCCATGTGGAAACTTTCACAGTTCAAAATGTCTCCTCAGACATCTATTCTTTGCCAGAACACAGCATTTCGTACCCCAACAGCTCCCCTTAATGTTCTCAATGTCATATTCATGACTGGCCTCCAGGGCTGAAAGACTGAAATTCTACTCCTTTGGATAGATTTCACCCTCAAGAAGCTCACTCATGTTTTAGTTCTCAACCTCTCTCCGTGCTCAATGTCAGGATTAATGCTTCAACTCTGCTCTATCAACACTGGTGCAGCAATTTTGAAAATAATGTGACTGTCTATTTACTTAAAAGGAATATTTGTAAATCCAAGGAAAAAATTCCGTCCACATACCACAGCCAACTTTTGGTAAGTGCAAATATAAAGACACGAAGAGGACATGAGCAAAAGGCATAAAGGAGGCCTCCTTGGCCAGCATGGGCAATGCTACATTTCAATTTGGTTCAGTTCAACAAATACACTGCCCCTCAGTGTTCCAAGAGTATCCTCCAGGGGACTGGAAAGATGATGGGAAGGAGAGATAACTCTGAATAGATTCAAAAGTCATTGAGAAAGGGAAACATTCTCCATATAAACCAGTTGACAATACCAATATGCATGGACTTCAAAGGAATACAGCTTGAGAGGTACTGTAGTATCACGTGATAGATCACTACCAAAATCCCAGACTAGTCGACGGCAAGTCCACATGCAGGAGAGATCACAATGACACTGCTTTGGAAAGGCTTTGAAACGGAACTGATATTGGAGCAACAGCCCCCGGAGAGTGGACTGAATCCAACTGGTCCATTGCCTGCCTACACAAAAGTATCAATATTATCCACAGGCTAGAAAGAAGGCCAGACTCTTTGACATCACATAATATTCGGAGTCTAGGATATAATCCCAATTACTTGGGAATAAAGAACGTGAAAAATCTCAATTCACAGGGGAAAATACAATCAACAGATTAGTAAGTTGAGATAACAAAGATGTTGAAATTATCTAACAAATACTTGAAAGCTGATTTTACAAAAATGCTCAAATAAGGACAAACATCCCTTAAAGAAATGGAAAATCACAGCAAAGTAAATACAAGACATAAAGAACAACCAAATGGAAATTTATAACTAATTTAAGTTCTACCCTTTTAGCAAATTTCAATTATATGTAGTCAGCTATCGCCTTTATGTTTTATATGAGATCCTTAGATTTTATTCATCTTATAGCTGAAAGTTTGTATGCTTTTACCAACCTTTCTCTTTTTCCTCCATCCGCAGCTTCTGACAACTACTTTTCTACTCTCTGTTTCAGAGTTTGACTTTTCTTTCTTTTTTTTTTTTTTTAAAGATTCTACATATAAGTGGTACCATGATGCAGTATTTGTCTTTCTCTTTCTGAGTCCATCCATGGTATAACAAATGGCACAATTTCCTTCTTTCTCATGACTGAATAATATTATATATATATATATATATATATATATGCTACAACTTCTTTATCCATTTATTAATTGATGGACACGTAGGTTGTTTCTTTACCTTGGCTAGCTGCATTAAACATGGGAGTGCAGATTGGTATCCTGTTTCATTTCCTTTGGAAATATACTCAGAAAAGCGATTGTTGGATCATATGTAGTTCTATTTTTAATTTTTTGAGGAACCTCCATAATGTTTACCATAGTGAATACACTGATTTATATGTCTACCAACTTCTTCAACCTGATAAAGGGCATCTACTAACTAGAGTTAATGTCATACTTAATGGTGCAAGACTGAATGCTTTATCCCTAAGATTAGCAACAGGGCAATAACTCCCATTCAACATTGTAAAACTAGTTTTTATATTTAGGTCAGTGATTCATTATAAGCTAATATTTGTTTATAGTATGAGGTAGGGAGTCCAACTTTGGTTCTAGCACCATTTATTAGAGAGAATATTTTTTCTCCATTGAATGTTTCTGACACCCTTGATGAAAATCAATTGGTCATAGAAGTATGGATTTATTTCTGGACTCTTCATTCTATTACATTGGCATATTTGTTTATTCTTATGTCAGTACATACTCTTTTGATTACCATAGCTTTGCAGTAAATTTTGATATTGGAAATTTTATCTTTATTTTTCAAGACCGTTTTGGTTATCTGGGATCCATTGCGATTCCATCTGAATATTAGTATTGCCCTAACTGGTTTGGCTCAGTGGATATAGTATTGGCCTGCGGACTAAAGGGTCCCAGGTTCAATTCCAGTCAAGGGCATGTACCTTGGTTGCGGGCACATCCCCAGTAGGGGGTGTGCAGGAGGCAGCTGATCGATGTTTCTCTCTTATCGATGTTTCTAACTCTCTATCCCTCTCCCTTCCTCTCTGAAAAAATCAATAAAAATATTTGAATATTAGTATTGACTTTTCCATTTTTGCGGAAAAGGGCAGTGAGATTTTGACAGGGACTTGATTTTTTTTTTTTCCAATATAATGGGAATACTATGAAAATGGAAGTGGCCAGGCCTTCTATGCTCAGGTTCTGGCTATGGCAACATAATGTAGTAGGAAAAGCTTAGCATTTGTAATTTGTAGACCCAGATTCATGTTACTGGATTAATTGCTTAATTTTCAGGGCCTTACTTTCTCCACTTATAAAACGACTAGAGGCCTGATGCATGGAATTCGTGCAAGGGGCTCGGCCCACTGCAGCCTGGGCTGCCTCACAGCCCCACCCACTGGTCGTTCCAGAAGGTGGACCGGCTGTCTGGTCTAATTAGCATATTAGCTCTTCATTATATAGGATTGTCAAGGAGGAACTCTAAGCTTCCTCTGAACTTTGTAGGTTAACATAGATTAGAGCCAAGCAAAATGTTGGAGGGAAATTTCAGATAATAAAGACTTCTAACTGTTCAGGGTCTTTAACAAGAATAGCATCATCATCAACAACAAAAACATCTGTAGTGCCATGTATTGACTATGTCAGATGTTGTGCTAAGTGCTCTGTGTTACTTAGCTCGTTTCATCCTTAATGTGGCTCTCAGAGGGAGGTATTTTTATCCCCATTTTACAGATGCAGGAACTGAACCGCAGTGTGTGTAATGTGATGCAGACTATGGAGGTAGTAGACAGATCTTAGAGATGGAACTAAAGTCTGTTTACTTTAAATTATACTGTAATGGACTGATTCCTGGGTCCTTTCTATCATGATCATGATTAACTATTTTTCTTCACTATCCAAAAACTCTTCACTTTCCTCATCTTTGTTGCTATCACTTTTGTCAAAACTCTGGAATAATCTGAAGATATATATGGATTTCAATGGTATGGACTTCATACACTGATTTCTCTTCAATTGGCAGGAGAGATCATTCTTGCTCTTGGGAACAGACACATTATGACTAAGCTGTGATTTATCCTATGGCCTGGGTAGAGTCAAAGCAACAGCCACAAATCTTAATCTAACATGAAGTTTCATTTCCCAGGTTAGATGGTTAAAAGTATTTGAAAGACTTGAAGCTCCAGGTTAGTCAGCAGTCTATACCATAAAAACTTTACCCTTTTCTTAGATTCATATTTTTTTCTTCCAATTCTGTGTATCATAGTTACACCTGGAAATGTAACATGTTCTTATAACTGTTTTATATTACTCTTATTAAATAACGATTGCTGTTTTCCTGGTCTTTCAGGTTTTAGATTTGGGGATGATGAATGCTGACTAGAGGCACTTTCTCTAATATTCATTTCTCTTTTTTCCTATGGCTTCTATGACAATTAGTTTTCTCTCTTTGAACAACTATCTCTTTGATTGTTTGCCATAACATACTGTCATGTTCTCAGGGATTTTTGAAATTTTAAACATTTTTTCAAATAGGTTACACAGGAAGTGTAGGGATTATCTTCCTCATTATTTAAAGTGTTTTTATTAACTTATTAAATACACATTTATTATTATTTTTTATTTTTTTACCTTCCCCCAGCCTCCCCTACCCCCTGTCGCATGCTCTCATCCCACCCCCCCAGAGTCTTGTGTCCATTGGTGTGCTTATATGCATGCATACAAGTCCTTTGGTTGATCTATTTCCCTCCCTCCACAACACTCCCCAGCCTTCCCGCTGTAATTTGACAGTCTGTTCGGTGCTTTACTGCCTCTGTATCTATCTTTTTATTCATCAGGTTATAATGTTCTTTATTTTCCATAAATGAGTGAGATCATGTGGTATTTTTCTTTCATTGCCTGGCTTATTTCACTTAACATAATGCTCTCCAGGTCTATCCATGCTGCTGCAAATGGTAAGAATTCCTTCTTTTTGATAGCAGTGTAGTATTCCATTGTGTAGATGTACCATAGTTTTCTAATCCACTCATCTGCTGATGGGCATTTAGGCTGTTTCCAAATCTTAGCTATGGTGAATTGTGCTGCTATGAAAATAGGGGTACATATATCCTTTCTGATTGGTATTTCTAGTTTCTTGGGATATATTCCTAGAAGTGGGATCACTGGGTCAAATGGGAGTTCCATTTTTAGTTTTTTTGAGGAAACTCCATACTATTCTCCACAGTGGCTGCACCAGTCTGCATTCCCACCAGCAGTGCATGAGGGTTCCTTTTTCTCCGCATCCTCTCCAGCACTTGTCGTTTGTTGATTTGTTGATGATTGCCATTCTGACAGGTGTGAGATGGTACTGCATTGTCGTTTTGATTTGCATCTCTCAGATAATTAGTGACTTTGAGCATGTTTTCATCTGTTTCTTGGCCTTCCTTCTGTCTTCTTTTGAAAAGATTCAATTTAGGTCCAGTGCCCATTTTTTTTTATTGGATCATTTATCTTCCTTTTATTAAGTTGTATAAGTTGCCTGTAGATGTTGGAGATTAAACCTTTATCAGTGATAACATTTGCAAATATGTTCTCCCATACAGTGGGGTTTCTTGTTGTTTTGTTGATGGTTTCTTTTGCTGTGAAAAAGCTTTTTATTTTGATGTAGTCCCATTTGTTTATTTTCTCTTTAGCTTCCATTGCCCTAGGAGCAGTATCGGTGAAGAAATTGCTTCAGGATATGTCTGAGATTTCTCTACCTGTGGATTCTTTTAGTATTTTTATGGTTTCCCGTTTTATGTTTAAGTCCTTTATCCATTTTGAGTTTATTTTTGTGTATGGTGTAAGTTGGTGGTCTAGTTTCATTTTTTTGCATGTATCTGTCCAATTTTTCCAACACCATTTATTGAAGAGACTGTCTTGACTCCATTGTATGTGCATACCTCCTTTGTCAAATACTAATTGAGCATAGCAGTTTGGGTTGATATCTGGAATCTCTATGCTATTCCATTGGTCTATATGTCTGTTCTTGTGGCTGTTTTGAGAACAGTGGCTTTGTACCAGGCTGTTTTGAGAACAGTGGCTTTGTAATACAGCTTGAAATCTTGTATTGAGATCCCACCTACTTTGTTCTTCTTTCTCAAGATTGCTGTGGCTATTCAGGGTCTTTTTTTATTCCAGATGAATTTTTGGAGCGTTCTTCCTAGGTCTGTGAAATATGCCGTCGGTATTTTAATGGGGAGTGCATTGAATCTATAGATTGCTTTGGGTAGTATGGACATTTTAATGATGTTGATTCTCCCAATCCATGAACATGGTATGTTCTTCCATCTGTTTTCATCTTCCTCTATCTCTTTTTTCCGTGTCCTGTAGTTTTCCGCGTATAGGTCTTCTCCTCCTTATTATAGTTTATTCCTAGGTATCTTAATTTTTTTGGTGCAATGGTAAATGGGATTGCTTTTTTAGCCTCTCTTTCTGCAAGTTCACTATTGGCATATAGAAATGCCATAGATTTCTTGGCGTTAATTTTGTATCCTGCTACATTGCTGAATTCATTTATTAAGTCTATTAGTTTTTTGATGGAGTCTTTCGGGTTTTTTTTATGTACAATATCATGTCATCTGCAAATAAGGACACCTTTTCTTCTTTTCCAGTTTGGATGCCTTTTATTTCTTCTTCTTGTCTAATTGCAATGGCTAATACTTCCAGTACTATGTTGAACAGGAGTGGTAAGAGTGGGCATCCCTGTCTTGTTCCTGTTCTTAGGGGAAATGGTTTTAGTTTTTGCCCATCAAGTATGATGTTAGCTGTGGGTTTATCATATATAGCTTTTATTATGTTGAGGTATGATCCTTCTATTCCCATCTTGTTGAGAGTTTTTATCAAGAAAGGGTGTTGGATTTTGTCAAATGCTTTTTCTGCATCAATTGATATGACTATGTGATTTTTATCTCTCAATTTGTTTATGTGATGTATCACGTTAATTGATTTGCAGATATTGTACCATCCTTGCATTCCTGGGATAAATCCTACTTGGTTATGGTGTATGATCTTTCTGATGTACTGCTGGATCCGATTTGCTAGAATTTTGTTGAGGATTTTGGCATCTATTTCATGAGGGATATTGGCCTATAATTCTCTTTCATTATGTTGTCTTTATCTGGTTTTGGGATTAGGGTGATGCTGGCTTCATGGAAGGAGCTTGGAAGTGTTCCTTCCTCTTGAATTTTTTGGAATAGTCTGAGGAGGATAGGTTTTAGTTCTTCCTTGAATGTTTGGTAAAACTCCCCTGTGAAGCTGTCTGGACCCAGGCTTTTGTTTGCTGGAAGCTTTTTGATGACTGCTTCAATTTCATCCATAGTTATTGGCCTATTGAGATGTTTATATTCTTCCTGATTGAGTTTTGGAAGGTTATATTTTTCTAGGAATATGTCCATTTCCTCCAGGTTGTCCAGTTTGTTGGAATAGAGTTGTTCATAGAATTTTTAAACAATTCTTTGTATTTCAGTGGGGTCTGTTGTTATTTCACCTCTTTCATTTCTGATTTTGTTTATTTGGGTCCTCTCTCTTTGCTTCTTGGTGAGCCTGGCTAGAGGTTCATCAATCTTGTTTATCCTTTCAAAGAACCAGCTCTTGGTTTGTTGATCTTTTGTATTTTTTTTTTTTTTTTGGTCTCAATGTCGTTTATCTCCGCTCTGATCTTTATTATTTCCTTCCTTCTGCTTACACTGGGCTTTTCTTGTTGCTCTCTTTCTAACTCTTTGTGTTGTAGGGTTAGGTAATTTATTACCACTGTTTCTTGTTTTTTTGCAGTGGGCTTGTAGAGCTATTAACTTCCCTCTCAAGATTGCTTTCACTGTGTCCCATAGATTTTGGATTGTTGTTTTTTTCATTGTCATTTTTTGCCATGATGTTTTTTATTTCTTCCTTGATCTCTCTGGTAACCCAGTCATTGTTTAATAGCATGCTGTTTAGTCTCCATGTGTTTGATTTCTTTGGATTGTTTTTATTGGAGTTGATTTCCAGTTTTATGCCACTGTGGTCTGAGAAGATGCACGATATGATTTCTATCTTCTTGAATTTGAAGAGACTTTGCCTATGACCCAACATATGGTCTATCTTTGAAAATGACCCATGTGTACTTGAGAAGAATGTATATTCTGTGGCTTTGGGGTGAAATATTCTGAAGATGTCAATTAATTCCATCTGGTCTAGTGAGTCATTTAGGATTGATGTTTCTTTGCTGATTTTTTGTTTAGAGGATTTGTCCAATGGTGATAGTGGGGTATTAAAGTCTCCTACTATGATTGCATTGCTGTCAATCTCTCCTTTGATATCCTCCAGGAGTATTTTTTATGTATTTGGGTGCTCCTGTATTGGATGCATATATGTTTACCAGAGTTATTTCTTCTTGTTGGATTGCTCCCTTTAGTATTATGAAGTGACCTTTCTTATCTCTTGTTATGTCATTCACTTTGAGATCTAATTTGTCAGATATAAGTATTGCTACCCCAGCTTTTTTTTTTTTTCATTTCCATTCACTGGAAAAACCTTTTTCCATCCCTTCACCCTTAGTCTGTGTGAGTCTTTTTTTCTGAGGTGGGTTTCTTGTAGACAGCAGATATATGGGTCTTGTTTTCTTATCCAATCCGTTACCCTATGTCTTTTGATTGGGACATTTAATCCATTTACAGTTAAAGTTATTATTGATAGGTACTTATTTGTTGCCATTTTTATTCTTTACCCTGTGTTCCTTCTTCGCTTCCTATTTCTTTTTTTTTACTGCAGACCCTTTAGCATTTCTTGCATTGCTGGTTTGGTGGTAATAAATTCCCTTAGTCCTTTTTTGTTTGCGAAGCTCCTGATTTCACCTTCAATTTTGATTGATAGCCTTGCTGGGTGCAGTATTCTTGGATTCAGACCCTTCCTTTGCATGACTTTGTATATTTCATTCTATTCTCTTCTGGCCTGATGAGTTTCTGTTGCTAAATCAGTCGCTACTCTGATGGGGGTTCCTTTGTAGGTAACTTTCTTTCTCTCTCTGGCTGCTTTTAAGATTCTTAGTTTGTCGTTGGTGTTTGCCATTTTAATTATAATGTGCCTTGGTGTCGGTCTTTTGGGGTTCATTTTGCTTGGGACTGTGTGAGATTCTTGGATTTGTGTGGGTTTTTTCTTCCCTATATCAGGAAAGTTTTTTGTCATTATTTCTTCAAACAGGTTTTCTATTCCTTGTTCAGTTTCCTCTCCTTCTGGAACCCCTATTATGAGGATGTTGTTTTGATTTGTGTTGTCCCATAGTTCCCTTAGGCTCTCCTCCTGCTTTTTATTTTATTTTTTTTCTAGAAGCTGCTCTACTTGGGTATTTTTTTCCTATCTTGTCTTCTAGCTCACTGATGCGGTCCTCTGCTTCTTCTAGTCTACTCTTGATGCTTTCTATTTAGTTCTTTACAGCAGCAATGTCATTTTTCATTTCTTCTTGGTTCTTCTTCATTTCCTCTTGGTTCTTACTCATATTGTCGAATTTGTCTTCCATTCTTTTCAGCCACCTTAAGACCATTTCTCTGAATTCTTTCTCTGACAGGTTGCTTGCCTCCATTTTGTTTACTTCCTTTTCTGGTCATGCCTGCTTTTCTTTCATATGTGGGCTGTTTTTTTGTTTCCCTATGGTCTCTCTTCTCCAGGTGTCAGGTTATGTAGTTCTCTCTCTCCTGCGTTTATTTAAAGGCACAAAATACAACACAACCAGGTAAAACGCACAAGGCACTGAACAGAAACGTACCACAATATTAATAACACTAAATAAAGGTGACCACCAGAGAAAGGCAAATTAGGGGATAGGACAGAGAGAAGAAGAGAGAAAAAACAAAAGAAAAAATGTAGTGCAAAAATGAAATTGGGAAAAGGAAAAACAAAGTAAGAGAGAAAAGAAAGAGAATAAGAAAGAAAAGGGGAACAAACTATATATGTGGGGAGAAAACTCCAATAGAACAGCCATTAATCCCAATAAATGCCAGCAACAAGTACCTGGAGATGAATACAGACTACAAACAACAACTAATATCAAGCGAGATGAAGAAAAACAGAAGCAAAAACTAAACAAAACCAAACAAAAAACCAAAAGAATAAGCAAAACAATCTCACAAACAAGCATAAAAAATCAATATAATCAACATTCAAGCAAACAACAACAAAAGGACAGAGAGAAAAACAATTTTTTGGATAGTGAAGACAGACAAGAGAGAGGTGTGTATGGACTTGGAACAGGGGATTGGAAATTAGATATATAAGTAGGGTGAAATTTTAACAGGGGTTAAAAAGAAAGAATAGGGAAAATCCAAAGCAAGAAAAGGGTAAGAGAAACAGGACAACAAAAGGGGAAAAGTTAGGAAGAGAGTGATGGCATAAAGGTAGAGTTGAGATAGAGTAAAATGATGCTAAAGGAAAGATGAAAATAGAATGTAGTACACTAATCCCAAAGTAAAATAAAGAGAAAATTAAATGACACTTTTTTAAAAAAACGGTAAAATAGTAGTAGTAATAATACTGATTGAAAATAAAAATGTAATAATTAAAAAGGTAAAATCAAGTGAGGAAAAAAGAAAAAAATTAGTTTCTTAAGTAAAAGACGAAAAAAAAAAATGCAGTAGTGAAGGTCATTCACTCCTCTATTGTTCTGTGTGGCACACCTGTTTCCCAGTCAGGACAGTATTGCAGTTCCCTGTGTTCCATGGCTCCTCAGTGTTGTAAGCCTGTCCTGATTTTTAAGCAGGCTGTGTGTCTTATTTTCTTGTATTCCTTTATTTGTGATTACACAGGAGTCAATTTGTGATTCAACCCTTGGGTGGCAGTGTTTCTGGATTGACCTCCGGGTCTATAGGTCCTCTCTAGCTTGTGCTTAGATTCTGCTTTCCCTGTGGCACTCAATACCTGTTTGTGGGAATGGGCTGCCCCAGAGCTGGTTCTCCGAAGGTCACTCCGAGCTCTGATCCCCAGGCTCCAGAAACAACTTTCCCCTGCAGTCTCCTAGGGTGTCCCCAACTGGGTGATCCATGTATTGGGCTTAGTAATCAGAAGCAAGGATTTAAAGAGGAAAGAGCGTATGTGTGTGAACTCCGGGGCTGCGCGCAAGTCTGCGCAGTCCTTTTTACCCCTTGTGTCCAAGCGGTTGGCACACTTTTAAAATTTCTAGGCTATCCTGTGCCAGATCAAAATGTGTTGTTTTTTAGAGATCCTCTCTGTTAGCAGCTCTGAGGACCCCCTTCCAC
The DNA here is from genome assembly GCF_963455305.1 of Plecotus auritus. Classification (NCBI taxonomy): domain Eukaryota; kingdom Metazoa; phylum Chordata; class Mammalia; order Chiroptera; family Vespertilionidae; genus Plecotus; species Plecotus auritus. Next base: position 43,260,316 of record NC_137777.1, read on the forward strand.
ATTCACGGATCATGCCAGCCCCAACAGCCACGGATTCTTCTAGGCTCAGACTTCCCCCGGTCCTCCAGCTCCCGCAGTGCGCGTGCTTCTCTGTCCTGCTGCAACCAGAGACCTCACCTTATCCCAGGCGAAATCTGACACCTCTGTGGTGGAGTGTAGAGCTCCTTTGAATCCACGTGTTTGCGCCAATTGAGGACCGGTGTTCTGGGGTTTGCAGCTGTTCGGTGGGTGCCGTAGTTGCAGATTTTCAGGCTTCCGATAACATCCACTTTCCCCTTCAAGATGGCGCAGTCTCCGCGTCCAAGCTGGTGGCTCCGGGAGGTGACCCAGCAGCAGTGGGGCCTGCCTGGTCAGGGGAGCCCCGTCCAGCAGTCCCCCACCCTCTCCTCTAGAATACCTGTCCCTTAATTCACCAACAAACACTCCCCGTGCGACCCTCAGCTGCTCTTTCTATCTGTTCTGGGGCAAGGCTTGGGACACATCCATTTATTCTGCCGCCATTTTTTTTCCTAAAGTGTTTTTTTCTGACATCATTACTTACCCCACATGGAAATTATAGGACTCTATCCTGATGGCACTTTGCTTAATTTGATCTTAGTACCTGTGAGGTAGATTGTTACCATAACGGCTTCCCAATTCTCTGTGTCCTGTATGTGGTTCTTTCCTACCTTGACTCTGGGCTTGGCCATGTGCCATGACTTGGCCAATGGGACTCTGAAAATGTGATGCAAACTGAGGCTAGGAAAATGCTTGCACATCTGGGTTTTCCCTCTTGAAATGTGCACTTTTTGAAGGAGGCTGTGTTAGTGGGTTGAACACATGTGATCCTGTGGGCAGCCAGAATCCTGCCATTCATGTGAATGAGGCCATTTTCTTCCAGCCAGTCCCAGCTGCTTCACACATTATTGCAGCCATATGAGTGGTCCCCGGTGAAACCAGCATAGGAGCTGCTCAGCTGAGCACACCTCAGCCCAAATTACTGACTCACAGAACTGTGATAAAAATTTTTTTGAACAGCAAATCTTAGGGGGTTTGTTATAGAGCAATTAATAACTGATAGACCCTATGAAAGCTCATGACACATGGCTCAGGGAGGGATACACGAGTCTCAGAAGCATTCATTCTTCTTGGAAAATCATTTCTCTTGTTATAAAAATAATTTATTGATAGAAGTCCTATACTAAAGCAGATAATTTTTTGATTCTGTTTTTCAACCTAATTTGTCATTGATTTATTCTTTTTGTACCACAAAAGGACTTTTTTTAAACTATAGCTTATTACTGAAAAATCCACTAAAAAGCCACATTTAGAAAGGAGCAAAAAATAAAAAAGTAGACTATTGTTTTGGGCAGTCTGCATTTAACTTTCCTTTTCAGTGTTCATTTAGAAGAAAATTGTTGGAACCTGGGTAGAACATGGGTGGACAGACACTTTTCTCTGCATTACCCTTTTGTAAGGAAGCTTTAGAATTTTGTGTCTTTTGCCTTTTACCATGTTTTAAAAGTAATTACGATTAATTCACATAAAAATGTTTAAAAAATCCTTGACAACACCCAAGGCAATAATTTTTAAAGAATTTCTGTGGTTACTGAAATTCTAGGTGCCATCCAAGTATCTAGAGGTAAGTATGCTTAAGATCAATTCAATATTTATCACTGATTTAGTTGCATGGTCTTTCAATTTTCCCTAAAGAATAGTCACCTAGGAAGAAAAGTGGAAAGACTGTCACCATCTTGGAAAAGGTGTTCCTCTAACAGGGGTCCTCAAACTTTGTAAACAGGGGGCCAGTTCACTGTCCCTCAGACTGTTGGAGGGCCGGACTATAGTTTAAAAAAAACACACTATGAACAAATTCCTATGCGCACTGTGAGCCCGGGACGAGTCGGCTGCTAAGCAGGACAGGCAGCGGCACCAGGCGGGCCGGATAAATGTCCTCGGCGGGCCGCATGTGGCCCGCGGGCCTTGTTTGAGGATGCCTGCTCTACAAGCAGGGGTGGGGAACATCCAGCCCACAGGCTGATAAGGCCAAAGAAATCATTTGGCCTGGCCCTGCCAAGGCATTTAGGGGTGAGCTAATTAAATGATTGACCAAATATAGCAGGTTAATTTTTAAGTTGATAAATTTGTATGGCCCACACATGATAGTATAAATATTCAAATAGCCCTTGGCAGAGAAAAGATTTCCCACTCTTGCTCTAAAGAGTGGTAAAATACAAAGAAACAACACAGGTTGTTTCCATGATCAGGAGAACCAGATCGATGTGAGCAGGTGAAAAGGATGTCCATGTTCAATGTGAAATATGATCCCACAGGCCTCACCATCAACCTTCCCAATAATAACTACCGTTTTCCAGATTGCTCTTGTCACCCTCAGTTCCAGAAGACATTAGTCATTTTATGATACTTTTTCAGGGTGACAGTCAATGTAGCATGTGACGTTTAGGTGGTTTCAAATAGAGAACATAAGGTGACTTTACACTAAAGTGAAATGTCCACCTTTCAACAAATGTGAGCTTAAAGATAGATACCCCAAGTTCTTGCCTTCTTTATAATGCATTTAAACTTCCATTCTCTTTTTTGAAGAAAATGAAATTGTTTTCTGTCTATTTGTATATTTCAGCCCAACCATTAGTAACCTCTCCTACAATTAGTTCTAAAAACAGCTTAAATGGTGGTCATTTCTTTTGCATGATACAATTCCTTTTCTACTTACATGAAAGTAATGGGAGTCCATATTACTTATAAATAAAATAAATAGGCAGACCACTTATTGAAAATTATTTCTTAGAAATCTCTGCCTTCTGGTATCATTATGGTATGATATAATATGGAACCCAACACTGATAGGTATTAAGCAGTGAAAAGACACAGTCTGAAATCCTACGAAGATTACTATTTAAAACTGGAGAGGAGTGACATAAAATTTTATGACTATGAATCCTGATATAGGTAGACTAACACTTAAGAGCTGACTCTGCTATTTTTGAAGAGAGCTAGGGAAGCATCCACTGGGAAAAGCAAGAGTGTATTTTTCAGTGGTGATTCAGAGTCAATGCACAGAGTGATGAAAAAGTTGAAATTTCGAGTCTGAGCCTGTCTTTGCTTGTTACTCTGTCCAATTCAAATCAGAAGCTTGAATTTTAAAGAGGATAATTTGCATGGTTGTAAAAATTCCTGGAACACATCTGAATTGTAAACCATACAAGTAGATTGTATCAAAGCAGAAGGATTCTGTTGTCTCCAGAAAAATAAGCAAATTCATTAGCTTTCAAAGCAAAGAGTTAAAATCTGCAATGGCATGTAAACATTAAATTTGGCTGTTAAGGTTTCTATGTTGAATCTCAGAAAGAGACTTTAGAAACGTTTCTCCTTTGTTCCCCCCAAATATCATAAATCAACTCTTTGATTTCTCTGCATATTTTCTTCAGTTTGTAAGGCTTGAATGTACATTTGTTTTAATTTTTAAAGTAATCAACAAATATTTCTGGGCATTCAAAAGACCAAATGTGTTATAAGACCAATGGGAGAAAATGCTCCAACTTGTGGCTCAGTATTAGCACATAAATATTAATAAGTTAAAATCATCCCAGAATGTCAAGAACAGGAGAAATATATGGAAATATTTTAAAAATGAATTTCACTGTGCTGATTCCAGGGTGAAACTCTTTAAGCTGTTAACAAAAAGCAGGCAAACACACTTTCCTCACCTGACCCACGTCATGGCACAGACTGCTCATGGGAAAATACTTTTGGTGTTGCCTTCTGGCCTCCAATAATTACTTTCTGGAAGTCGGCATTAATACTCAGAGGCTGGACCTTGTCAATAATACATGACTGTCCACACGGCCAGTTGAACTAAAGGTAATATACAGGGTGGGGCAGAAGTAGGTTTACAGTTATAAGCATGCAAAACAGAGTTGATTCTTGTATTATTATTGATTAATTATTATATTATTTTTCATATGAACAGCTGTCAACCTACTTTTGACCCACCCTGTATTAAAATGTAAGTTCTGAGTACCTAAAAACTACAACGTTCAGGATCACTCCAACTTGAAGTTAGAATAACGACATGTGGAAATGGTGATGACTCTGCCGGTTCAGTGGGAAACATGTAGAGTAAGAACTATTACGAAGTTTATTCCAACTTTGTTTTACATAATGAGCCCATCTCATTAACCTTTTCAAATTACTTCAGTACATGAGCGCATGGCCGTAAAGCTTCTTCCCTCAGCCTTTTTTATTTTATGCTCCATGAGTTCAAAGGTTGGAACAAAAAGAAACCAAAATCCAGTCAGCCTGTTTATAAGATGCTAAATCCATGTGCTCGTCATTAACTGTATAATCTGTGGTGCACCCTTATCACATGAAACTCATGATGGACTTATGAAGCCATAAAGCTGTCCACTCATTAATCTGTCTCATATGTAGCAAAATGGCAGTAAATACAAGGGATAGTCCTGCAGGCAAGTGGCCCACATCTGTCATTATTCTATTATTTGTGATTGCATCAAGTATCTACTCACTGAGCTCAAATCCTGGGCTTCTCAGAAAATGCAAACTGATTGACTTGAACTTTAGTAAAATATGAAAAATACTTTTAGGATACTTTCAGGTTACTAATTTCCTTTAAAGGATGGCTAATTGTAAAGGACAGATATGAACACAGATTTGCAGATGTTTTGAAGCATCCTCTTAAAAAGTATAATGAAACCTAATATTTTATGAAGAGGGAAATATTTTGCTTTTGAATGATTTAATCTACCAACAATTGTTATTGCCATGAGTTTGCAATGTGTATTTCCAAATAGAGCTACTTTCTGTGCCAGGTAGCAAAATAAGTCTTAATCGACACTTTAAATATCGTAGGAAATAAATTATTTCCCATAGAAAATGATGCTGTTTGAGGTTCTAATTTTATTGAACTCTAATTCTGGAGCTTAATATTGACTTTTGTTCCAACCCTCATGTGGCAGACATGATTAGCTCCCACTACAATGATCTGGAAACATAGCAAACATCATTTTAATGCAAACTCCAATTTATTAACACTTTTTAAAAAGACAAGCCAAAGGGATAAGGAGCAGAACAGGAAGTAAGAACAGTGACTATGCAAACATCTAAGGGAGCTCTGGGTGCATGCTGGTTTTGAAAATATGAGGGACTTGTGTTTTATTGCTTATACACGGACAAGAAACAAGAACTTGGTATGTGAGGAATTGATGTTGACATCCTATATGTAAATCAGGGACTGTGTAAGAGATGCATATTCAAAGAAAATGTGAACAAGAGAAAAAACAGACACTGACACAGGGGGATAATAGGATGACTAGTCTGCCTTGGTGTAGATTTGGGCTGGGGATGAAAAAGATTTCTATTAAAATCTATTGCCATAGACCTGCCCCATTGTGGACGTAGGTTTAAATGTATACTGTCCACGCGTGGCTGAGGAATCCTCAAACCTTAGTCATGAATGTAGAAATGTCTCCAAATACATTCCAACCTGGCTGTGTTGGGTAAAAGTGAATATAAAATTTCTCCAGTGGAAGGTGTTCTCTGGCCAGGCTGTGAAGACTTCTCACAGGAAAAATTCACTGAAAAGGGACTTACAATCCGGATTTTCAAACAGAGGAGACAGCCCCAGCTTCCCTAGCCCTGGGCCAGTGTGAGCACTTGGGCCATGGAGGTGCTGTGATAGCAAAGCTGGTGGCCTCCAATCTGCACAGCTGGGTACATCCCAACGCCAGAGCCACACACCTAGTTCCCCTTCAAGGCCCCGGTGGCAGCCTTGGCGGAGGAAGAAGAAAAAGATGAGAAGGGGGTGCCAGCGCTGGCATGAGCATTGGCTGATTTTAACACCAGCTTTTCTGGGGCGGATGAGCATACATGTATAAGGTATGAGACTCTGTGGACTTTTCTGATATTTACCACTCCAGTGAATATTATTTCAGGAAGTGAGAAGAGCTAACGGCTGCCCATAAGGAAACTATGGCAAAGATAGAGAACATATAGCAGAATAAACTAAATTTAAAGGGAGTTCAGCCAGTGATCATCAGGAAAGACCCTCCTAGTCAGATCTGGATCAGAAAAGTGCTTCTGGCACTGGCCGGGTAGCTTGGTATATTAGAGGGTCATTCAGAATTGCTCTATCCACAATGCAATTATTTAGAAATCAATAACAGCAAGATGACTCTTTCTTTTTTAAAGTTCTATACTTGAAAGCTAAAGAGCATATTTATAAACAACTCATGGCTCAAAGAAGAAATCATAATGAAAAATTTAAAATATTTAAAATTAACCATCATGAAAATACTGCACATCAAAACTTCCAGGTGCAGTTAAAAGCCACTTAAGGAAAACTTAAAGCTCTATATATTCAAAATGTAAAGGAAAAGGTTAATAAGCTAAGCTAATTCAATTCAAGAAATTAGAAAAAAATCAGAATTCAACCAGAGAAAGTTGACCTATTCTCTTAGCACTTTCAAATACACATGTAGAACACTATTGCTAACTGCAGTCACCATGCTGTGCATTACATCTCCAGGACAGACTTAGCTTATAACTGGAAGTTTTTACCTTTTGAACACCTTTACCAGTTTGCCATTTCTCTTTTAAAAAATTCAAAAGTACAAAAATAAATAATATATTAATATGCATCTTAAATAAGTCACAACGTGAATCCTATTAAAACTAATCAAATTAGACAGTATGAGACACATATAATTCACAACTAAGTAAATGCAAGCACTGGATGCCTGGCTGTGCTGTGATTGACAGCTGATCCCTTAAACAAGCAAGTCCCTTAAATTCTTTGGGCCTTACTTCCCGCATCTGTATAATGAAAGAGTTGAACCAGATAATCTCTAAGGTCCACTTTACAGCTATTAAATTCAAGGCGAACCACTTTACAGGATTTTCAGCAAGAAAAGCATGAATAACAATTTGAATTTTAAAGTATAATTTGAAATTGAAGCCATGAACTTACACTTGGATGTTCAGTTGTTCAATTGTTCACCCCTATATTCATGGTCATTACTGTGTTAAGTGTCCTACCATTCCTTCTTTCCAACCATATCCACCTTCTATTCTGATCAGTCGTTACAGAAAATCATCTCTCTTCTTCTGTCACACTAACTATTCCCAACCTGGGCAGACTCACCTTCTACTGTGTGGTAAGGGATAGTTGGATAACCTCTTACTTTTTTGTAAAGTTTTTGAGTCCTCATTTAACCACTGATAAAACTATAGGTTCTTTTAGTGCAAGAAACAGAAACTGGTTGTGGCTGGATTTCGTGGGGCGGAGGCAGGAGCCAGGAGCCAGGAGAAAAATTACTGGGAAGACTCTGAGTACCTCTCGGAATCAAAGGAAGAGAAAGTTTTAAAGATGCCTGCGTTAAACTTATTGGCCTTCTCCCAAGAGCTCTACCATTTTCAAAATTCAGCCCCAAATACCCTCAAGTCTCCTGGCCACTCTTTTCCAATTCTTTAATTCCTAGGATACAGATTCTAACTGGCCCAGCCTGGGTAAAACACAGTGTAGGGGAAAAGTGGTTTGTACTGTGCATGTGCAGGCTGGAAAGCTTCCTCGGTCAATCTCTTCTTTATATTCTGGACTTCCGCTCTTCACAGTTCCATTGCTCAGGCCTGTTCTCACAATGTCCTCCACCCTCCTTATGTTTTCACCCACATTTTAATATGGCCACATTTCAGCCATTCCGCTTCCTGCCAGCTGTTGTTCTTTCTCAGCCTTAGTGTATTCAAAAGTCTTTCCTCGCCTTCAGTCACAAGTTCCCTTTGCCCATTTCAGCCTTGCCACAGGTAACTACCTTTCCTACGTGAACTTCCTCACCCCTTGATTTCTACCATCCCATATGTAGATTTCCTCTGGCATCTCTGCCACTTCTCAGATTCCTGCATACATGTGGAGTAAAGGCATTCACACTGCTGTGCTTCTTCTTCTTCCTTCCTCTACATACATCAACTTTAAAGTCAAATGCCTTTTAAAATAATCTTCTCAGTCCAACGAAATGAATGAAAGAATAGATTTACCATCCTTTTATACTTTCCATTAGGTTCTTGAATTTACATCCAAGATGGGAGACTGTCAGTTGTAATGGCGGCTACAAGTAAAGTGGCTCTAGATACTGTTATATCTCTGTGGAGTCGAGGTGGCAGTGTCCATGAAAAATTCCCTGTCCTCAGCCCCAGAGAGTGCTCTGAGGGCTACCTCTGACATTATGTGAGAATGCCTGACCTAGAAGAACCCTTTAAGGGTGAGTCAAACCCACTTATGTTTCAATGAAGAGACTAAAGTCCAAATAATCTAGGGGTTCATTAGGGAATTGGACCTTGAATTGATCAAGATTGAGTTTTCTCTCCCTGGGGAAAGGGGCCTTAAAAAAGAAATATAATTTAATTACACACATACACACACAAAGTACATTTCTTGAATTCTTGTGTTTATAACCAGAGATTTTTACCTAAAACACATACACACACCCATACCCTCCCCACTTCTGCTGACACAGGCTATTTTCACCTTTAAGTAAAGATACATTAAGCACAGAGATAACATGTGGCATTTGCCATAGTCCAGAGTTTGCATAAAATTGCCAGAAAATTTCTTGAGATTAGGGATTGAGTCTGCATGAAAACTCTGGGTTGTCAGTACTCATTGAGCTCCTTTGAGTTCTAGGGTGTGAGAAGTTCAGAAGGAGCTATTAATGAGCCAATAACAACAGCTGCGGTCAGTTAACGGGGTAAGAATTAAACAGAAGAATTAGAGAATGATGATTACACAACGAAATAACTTCAGACTTGTATTTTGGTCACATTTATTTCAATTAAAGTTCTGTAAAATTTCCAGTTCTACATAATATGAGAAAAAAGTCAGCCAAAATTGAAGGGAAAGAAATAACAAGAAAGAAAACATATGTTGGGTTAGGGTTTAGTATGGGATATTTTGAAATTAAAAGTGCTAAACAGTTTATTTTAGATGAATGACATTTGTTCTTTAAGACCCAAAGTAGGAACATAATTATATCAGTTTGAAATCAGATTAGTGATAAGGATTGGAAATCTCTAAGAACATCCTTAACGGATAAATATACATTCCCTTTCCTCTGTGTTTTAAAGGCTTCAATTGCTCACTTTTATAAGAAAGAATAATTTTCTATTTCTAGTTAAGAAATAATAAATCTATTAGTTTGATTCTGGGGTTCCAGGGTTTTCCAGTGAACTAATATATTTTGGCGAAAATTTCTCTTTTGTTCAAGAACAAATTTTCTTTAGTCTTTGTGTATTTTGGGGGTGTCAAGTTCAATGTCTTAGTCAACAAGCAAGTCTTTGGGGGATCCAAATTAAGTTACAATGAATCATAGAATCATAGAGTTGAAAGGGCATCCAAAAGTAATCTAATCCTATCCTCTGCTTCCAGGAATGATACCAGAATCATGCTTCACACTGTTTCTAAAATCTAAAAGGAGGACAGAAAAAGCTAGAACATATGAGTGAAATACTACAAAGTTATTGCTGATACTGTTCTCTCCCTGATAATCTTCTTAACTAAATCAAGATCAATAAGTGAAAACAGGTAAGGTTGTATGCTTTTTTTAAAAAAATATATATTTTATTGATTTTTTACAGAGAGGAAGGGAGAGGGATAGAGAGTTAGAAACATCAATGAGAGAGAAACATTGATCAGCTGCCTCCTGCACAACCCCACTGGGGATGTGCCCGCAACCAAGGTACATGCCCTTGACTGGAATCAAACTAGGGACCCTTCAGTCTGAAGGCTGATGCTCTATCCACTGAGCAAAACTGGTCAGGGTTTTTTGTTTTTGTTTTTGCTTTTTTGATATTGTTTGCTTTTTTTTTTTTTTTTTAAATTGTAGAGGTCTATTAAGAACTAATATATTTAGCTTGGGTATTTTCTTGCAGTCATTTCACAATGTCCTAGTGTCATGATAGCCAAAGGCACTGGCATCCTAAAGAAGTATGTTACCACTGCTATGGTTGATAGTCCACATTCTTATCTATATGCAACCAGATTTCCTTTAGATCATTTCTATTTGTTTTCAGGTCCTGATCCTGTACACATATGCTAATTTATACACCACTTAAAATAAGACTAACGGAAATTTCTCCATTATTTCAGTCAACAGAGAATGTGCCTTTTTAATTTTCACTTTCCCTAAATTGATTGAAAAAGATCTGGCTAAGAAAAATACCATTTGATATAACCCTTGGAAATTGAACATTACACACGTAGATCAAAATACTTTATAGTTGCTACAGATTATAGTTTAAGGAGACATCAAATCAGACCCTATTCTAAGTTAAAGAGAGTCTTGAGCTATCAATTTCTTTTCAATGGGGCGTCTCAACATGAGTGCCACATTGATTCATGTTGAGTGATGCAGAGGTACTGGGAACAATTTTAAAAGGGATTTTCAACCAGTTACCCCTTAGGGGAAAAATGCTGGTCTTTAGATTCAAGAAAATGTCACATTTCAAATAAATCTGTCCAACAAAATGCAAATACAACCCTCCCCCCCCCACCCACTACTCAGATGACCAAAATTAGCCTCCTGCCGTTCCCATCCTGGACAGCTCAGTTACTATCCCCAGACTGTTAACCCAAGCTGTGGATTCAAAGAGATGATTGCAGCACCAAAGTCCTGGAGTCTTTCAAGAAATTTCTTTTCCTTTTATATGTTAACATGGAAAAAATCCCTCAAGAGAATTTCCTAGAGCAGTGGTCAGCAAACCGTGGCTCGCGAGCCAAATGCGGCTTGCTAGGCGCGGTTTGCCGCTCTGTTGACTAATGAGTTTGCCGACCGCTATCCTAGGGTAACATGATCAGCAGAGAAATAATAAAACAACGGGAAAAAGGTCCAGTTGTTTCTCTATTGTGATGCACTTTTTGACTTCTCCAAAGGTTCCAGAGATCTGGGATTTGTAATCTAGAAAAGCTGAACTGTCTGTGAAGGGTGTTGTTGGGCAGGTTAGGAAGCACCAATTATCTATTTGTTCTGACCACAAAGAATCCTTTGTCAGAAACTATTAGGAGGAGTCTTCTCTTAGAAACAGTTGAGCTTGTAATACAACACCTCTGAAACTGACATTAATGCACCTGTTTCAATTCAAAGGTCAAAGTGAAACTATGCATTTTCAAGTCACAATTTTGGAAGAGTTTTAAAATTTCCTTTTTTTTTTTTTTAAATTCTCACTCGAGGATATTTTTCCATTGATTTTTAGAGAGAGGGAAAGACAGAGATTGATGAGAGAGAAACACATCGATTGGTTGCCTCCCACATGTGCCCTGACCAGGGCCCAGGCTGGGGAGGAGCCTGCAACCGGGGTACGTGCCTTTGACCTGAATCCAACCCAGGACCCTTTGGTTTGCAGGCCGACGCTCTATCCATTGAGCCAAACTGGCTAGGGCATAACTTTTTCCTTTTTTTTGATTAAAAAATGGTGAAAGGTAGTGTTTATTGAACAATTACTATGTGCCAAGCTCACATAAATATAGGTCTATCCATATAATGGAATATTATTCCAGTCATAAAATGGGATGAAGTACTGAAATATACCATAGCATGGTTGAAGCCAGACACAAATAACCACCACACATTGCATAATTCCATTCATATGAAATATCAAGAATAGGCAACTCCATAGAGACAGAAAGTAGATTACTGGTAGCAAAGGGCTGGGGAGAGCAGGAAGTAGGTATGACTATTAATGAGTATTGGGATGTTTTGAGAATGATAGAAATGTTCTAGAATTAGTGGTGATGGTAGCACAAACTTGTGAACATATTAAAAGCCACTGAATTGTACACTTAAAAAATAACACCTTTCTACTTGAGCCTTCTTTCCCCTCCTAAATAACAGATGAGCTGGAATGAAAAAAATAAAAGAGAGAATTAGAGAGGAATCTGCCTTCGTGAATTTAATTATCCCTTATAGGTGCTTAAGATCTAAATTAATAACTTAAATACAAGGTAGAATGAGGTAATTATCATGGGGGTGAAATACCACCAAATTTTATGAAGCTTTTTTTTTTTTTTGCCTTCTGTCTGTCAATTACAGTCTTTAATTCACTTACCAATTTTGTTCTAGGTGCCAGTATGTCTTTCTCATTGACAAGCTTTTTCATGAGATTTCAAGCTATTTCATGCCACAAGTTCATAGCTATCAATGCCGAGACACCTGAAAAGGAGTTCATTGTTCTATTGCTTCTACCTTCATGTTTGGGTGAGCATTTCTGTCGTAATAAATTAAAGACATTACCTTTTTGGGGTAAGCATTATTTTCCTAAATAACTTGGAGCATATTTTTCTTTCTTGAATTTTTGTGTTGGAGGGAAGGTTTACATCAGTGAAATGCACAGATCTTAAGAGTACAATTCAATGAGTTTTGATAAATGTGACCACTGCCTCACAATATAAAACAATTCTCTTATCCTAAAAATTTTCCAATCATTAACTCTCATAGGCAACCAATGTTCTGATTTCTGTCCTGACAAATTTGTTTTGCCTGTTTGTGAATTTTGGATATGAAGTGTGTCCTTTTTTTGTGAGTGGCTTCTTCAGCTCCACATAATATTTTTGAGGTTTACCCATGTTGTTTTGGGCATCAATAGTTCATTCTTTTCTTTTGTTGCTAAGGAGCATTTTATTATATGAATATGCCACACTTGCTTATCTGTTCTCCTACTGATAGACAGTAATTTTGATAAAAGCTATTATGTTATACTAGAGGCCCAGTGCAGGAATTCATGCACAGGTGGGGTCCGGCCGGCCTGGCCCCAATTGGGGCGGATTGGGGCTGGGCCTGTCAGGAGGAGGAGATGGCGGGAGGTTGGCCAGCCACCTGCCCTGATAGGGGCTCTATTGGGGCTCTATCAGGGCCAGGCCGGCTGCAGAGAGGGGCTGCAGGCAATTGGCCAGCAGGCCCTGCCCCTGATTGGTTATGGGGGAGCTGATCGGGGGGTGGAGCTGGCTGGGGGGAGGGGCCTCAGGCAGTTGGCCAGTTGGCCCTGCCCCTGATTGAGGTGGGGGGGCTGATCTGGGGTGGGGCCAAGCAGGCTGCAGGAAGTTGGCCAGGGTGGGGCAATCAGGGGTGGGGCCGGCTGGGGGGAGGGACTTGGTTGGCCAGCTGGCTCCACCCCCCAATTGGGCCAGTAGGCTGGCCATAGTGGGCATCACAGTGACCGGTCATTCCGGTTGTTCCGGCGTTCTGGTCGCTGGCTTTTTATATATAGGCAGTCCTCGGGTTATGTCGCCATCTCCCATTTATTTATAAAAAAAAAGTTCTGGCCAAAACCGGTTTGGCTCAGTGGATAGAGCGTCAGCCTGTGAACTGAAAGGTCCCAGGTTCGATTCCGGTCAAGGGCATGTAACTTGGTTGCGGGCACATCCCCAGTGGGAGGTGTGCAAGAGGCAACTGATCGATGTTTCTCTCTCATCGATGTTTCTGACTATCTATCCCTCTTCCTTCCTCTCTGTAAAAAATCAATAAAAAAAAATATATTAAAAAAAAAAAAGTTCTGCCATTTTGACATATGTACATATGTGCTTTATGTTTTTTATTATTTATTTACCACAAGTAAAGGTCAGGAATTGTCATCTTCCTTTTAATTTTTTTTTTACTGTTTCACTTCATCACTACTGTGTATGTGCTCCATGTGAGTGACGTAGGTGCTTATGTAGGTGGGTTCCGACTTACGGCGAAAATCGCATTACGTCTCGCTGTGGGAATGGATCTCTGATGTAACCCGAAGACCTACTGTATACAGATTCTTCTACAGGTGTTTTTTTTGTGGACATATGCTTTATTTCTCTTGATATTTATAAGAAAACTACCAATAATTTTCCAAAGTGTTATATCAATTTAAAACCTCACCAGCAATGAATGAGTGTTCTAAGTTGTTCCATATCTTCACTAATATTTTGTTTTGTTAGTCTTCTTAAGCCAATTTAGTGGATATGAAATGGTACTTAATTATGGTTTTACTTGGCATTTGTCTGATGACTAATGATTTTGAGTATTGTTTAATGTATTTATCAGCAACTTGAATATCTTATGTGAAGTGGCTTTTCATGTTCTTTGCTCATTTTAACAATTATGTTGTTTTGTTTTTTTATTTGTATGAGTTCTTTATATATCTGGATTTAAATCCTTTGTCAGATATGTGTAACACAAATGTTTTCTTCAATGTGTAGATTTCCAGTTAATATTTTTAACTATATTTTCAAAAATATATTTTTATTGGTTTCAGAGAGGAAGGGAGAGGGAGAGAGAGATAGAAACATCAATAATGAGAGAGAATCATTGATTGGGTGCCTCTTGCACACCACACACCAGGAACCAAGCCCGTACCCAGGCATGTGTCTGGGACTGGGAATCGAACTGTGATCTCCTGGTTCTTAGGTTGATGCTCAACCACTGAGCCACGTGGGCCAGGCTTAGCTATATTTTTGATGAGCAAACTTTTTTTGTTTTATTGTCTTCTAGAAGTTTTAGAGTTTTAGCTTTTCATTTAGGTCTAGGCTATTTCAAGTTAATTCTGTGTATGGTGTGAAGGAGGCTGTAAAGTTTATATAGTTATTCCAACATCATTTATTGAAAAGTCTTTCCTTTCACATTGAGATTTTCTGTAAAAAATTCATTGACCGTAAATATGTGGGTCTATTTCTGTAATGCATTCTGTTTTATTCATCTATTTACCTGTATTTATGATTCCTAACACCCTGTCTCGACCAGTATACTTTCATAGCAACTATTGAATCACCTTTGTTCTTTTCATGATTATTTTGCTATTCTCTTATGTGCTTAAATATAATTTTAATTGTCCGCTTATATAAAAAACCTGTTGGTATTGTGACAGGAGTTACACTGAATCTGTAGAACAATTTGGGAAGAACTGTTGTGTGTGTGTGTGTTTTTTTAACTCTACTGGCTCTTCAAATTCATGAACATGGTTTATACGTCCATTTATTAAGTCTTTTTAGATTTTCCTCAACAATATTCTGTAGTTTTTAGTGCAGAGGATTTACATGTCTTTTGTTAAATTTATTCCCAATATTTTATGTTTTTTTCCTGTTAATATAAATGGCATTGTTCATAAATTTTATTTTTCAACTTTTTGCTGTTACTTTTATATTGACTTTGTATCCTGCTACTTTGCTAAACTTATTTATTTGACCCAGTCACTGTTCTGTGGATTCCTTTGACTTTTTTATGTACAGGATGATACCATCTATGACTAAAGCCTTCCTTCTTTTTTTGTCCTTTCCAATTGGTATGAACTTTTTAAATTAAAACTTCAAGTACAATGTTGCATGGAAGTAGTGAGAGTGGAAATCTTAGCCCAGTTCTCAATCTCAGGTCAAAGCACTCAATATCTTACCTTTAAGTATGATGTTAGCTAGTTTTTTGAGATAACTCATATTGAGAAAATTCCCTTAAGTTCCTGGTTTCCTCAGAGTTTATTTTAAAATCGTGAATGGTTTAAATGCTTTTTCTGCATCTATTAAATTATATGATTTCTGTTTCATTCTGTTAATATGATTAATTTTAATTTCAGAACTTTATACTTTTTAAATTTAGATATGAAAAATTATATATTTCCTTTTAAAATTCTGCTTTAAATGCATAAAAAAAGATACATTGTATTTATCATTCAGTTTGAAATATTTTCCTTGATTTTTTTCTTTGATTCAGTGGTTATTCACATGTGTTATTTAATTTACAAGTACCAGTTTTAAAAATATATTTTATTGCTATAGATTTCTAATTTAATTTTATTGTTGTCAGAGAATATGCTGTATAATATTTCAATCTTTTGACATTTATTAATACTTATTACATTTCCCAAGATATAGACTATCTTTGTGAACACCTAATAAGTGCTCAAAAAGAATGTATATTGTTTGTCTTTGTAGTTTTAATGTTCTATAAATGTTAATTAGATCAAGGTCATTTATAGTATGGATAAAATATTTTATATTTCTTATTATTCTCTACATGTTCAATTAATTACTGAGGAGGAGGTCTTAAATATCAAATGTGATTGTGAATTTTTCTGTACCTTTAGTCTTTTAATTTTGTACATCTGAATTAACTATTCCACATGACTTAAGAAGATTTCATATCTACTTTTCCATAGCAAGCCAATTTATAGTCAAGAGATGTTTTAATTCCAAGTTTGCCATTTTCTCCTCTCCTCATATATTATATTTGGACAAGTCATTTCCACTCTTTTGTCCTCAGCAACCATCTTAAAATGACAGTATTATAATAGGAGAATGGATCTGTGTTTTTTTTTTTTTTTATGTTGAAGAAGTCCCATGTCCAGCCACAATTTTGATCTCCACAACCCTACTAACACGCTAGTTGAGAAATTAAATAAAAAAGATACTGGTTATTCTTTTGTTGACAGTCTTTGTTTTCTCATTATCTACTCATCTGAAGAAAACACATGTTTACAAAAGTATTCTAAAGACCTAAGGGAAAATTCCTTCTACAGCCAAACCTGGGAATCAAGATAGTTATTAAGTACAGTATGTGAGTAAGAATTACTGGAGCTAATCAGTTAATTCTGTTTTTGTCCTGTTATTTAACAAATATTTACTTGGTATTTGAGCCTGTGGTTGAACTTCTTTTTATAAGAGTTGGACCAGGGAAAAGGTTTGCCAAAATATCAACTACAGAAATGAATCTAAACACTTTCCAAATGTGATTACCTGGGAGGAGTTCAGAGTAGTGAGAAAGGAAGGAAGATTGGGGTGGGTGGCTCAGAAATGGGAGTATACTTTGTGGATCAGAAGCATGCATAACTTGGGTTTGGCTTCCATTGGCTGTCGGTGGGCCAGGTTGAGGAGAAGGAGCCAAAATCGAGGAGTTAAAGCCAGAAGCAAGCTAATTTTAGATCTGAGACCTTAGAGACAGAAAAGATTCACAGGATAAAATTACCAGGCCTGTTCCCCTGCCAGCTCAGGAGACATTTGAACAGAGAGAACATTAGATATGAAACTGACCTCAACAAAAGGCCAGTGTTCGGCCATTGCTCTGGATCCTAACATAGTGATGTGAACAAAGTTTAGTTTAAATAGGTACTATTTAGATCAAACAAAACACGTCTTCCTCTTTCAAAGAAGCTGGGCTAGAACTTATTTTGACTTTGGCGACCAAGAGGGAAGTATTCTGGAAATGTCTCCACATTCCCGATAGTGTGGTTGCCATGCTTTGCTCCGAGTGTTCCTGGTCTACAGGAATGGGGCTGTGAATGGCCATTCACAGCTGTGAGAGTGTCTGTGCCACAGTATCCTGGAGGAGTGCTTCCAACATGCCAGCCTTCAACTGATACAAGTCCTCATAGCAAGAGGGGAAAGAAAACGAAGGACAATATGAATTTTTCATAGAGCTAATTTTATAAAACAATTTGAGATGAAGATTTTCCTATATTTTTGTTATTAGGATATACTTTTTGAAACAGATGGTATTGGTGTACATATTTTTTAAATTTTTATGATTTATTTATTTTTGGTACATGTATTTTTAATCACCTTTCTTGGCAGAATGAAAATTGATAAAACCTTACATAAATTTTTCCATTAAAAATAAATTCATGGCATTCAAATTCAAGGTTCAACTTCATCAGGACAGCCCAAGGGCATTTAAAAAATGAAATAGAAATACGCACCATTAAAACTAAATCTTTATTGATTGTAAGACAATCTATTCTTTTCAATCCAGCTAAGATAGAAAACTTAATTATCCATTGCATTAATAGTACAATGCACCCTCATATAAGAATTGTTAATATGTGAAGAGATGTGACCCTGAGAATCTATGATATGTATATGACACATCTAAAGAATTTTCATTCACTTAACACATAGTTAATGATTATAAGGATTCTTCCTGAGTATTTTATTGTTGACACCTGATTCCAGGCTTTGAAGAGTTTCTGAGTAATTTGTGAAATTATATCCCATATTCTTCACTCTTTCCCCAGTACAGTATTTCTCAAAAATTTTAAGTGTTTCAAATGATCGTTTTTAGACATTTCTCATCTGATAAGTGTGTTTGGCTGTGCAGACCATTCTACAGCCTCAAACATTCATAGCTCGGTGGATGATCAACCAACTGAATAACCACCATCACACGGTTGATGTGCTTCTTTACATTGGGGAGGGGGCCTGTGTGCTGCTAGATGCATTCAGTTCACCAGGATGATAAGCTGAAGAGTAACAGGGGATGTATTTAGGAATCATAAACAAGCAAGGTTTCAGCTCACCCTAAATATCTCCCCAAGTATTTCTCAAATAGAGTTGCTGAAATTACATTGTCATATTCTTTAGAAAACAGGCAATCCTTTCCCAAGATCAACTCCTCTTTCATTAGTATTTCTATAGTGCCTTTAGAATTCCACCCCAGAGACAGACATTTTATGGGTCTTGTATTGATGCTGTATCAATTCCCTAGTTAGCACACTTGCAATTTTTGGCATTACAAAAATACAAAGAAACTAACTTGAAGTGCATAATAATTCTGTCACTGGGAAAAAGTAGATGCACAATTTTGGATTAAAAAAAAAATAATCTTACCTAATAATAGAGAAACATGCAAATTAACCATCACTCCGCTACACCCACAGCCAATCAGAGTGAGTATGCATATTAACCCAACAAAGATGGCGGTTAATTGGTATACATACCTGGGTCCTGGGAACCTCCTTGGCACCCAGGTCACTCCCAGCCAGTCATCAGAGGGGCGGGGAGGCCCCTTCCCAAGCCTAAAGCCTCGGGTGGAGGCTTTAGGCTTGGGAAAGGGCCGAGCTGGCGATGGGAGGGGCGGGGCCCCCTGCCCAAGCCTTAAAGCCTGGGTGGCCCGAGCTGGCGATCAGTGGGGCGGGGGGCAGGGGCCGAGCCTGGGATCGGAGGGAAGGGGAAAAAATCAATGGAAACATATCCTCAGGTGAGGATAAAAAGAAAAATAAAGAAAGAAATGTCATATCCTATGAAAGACACATCTTGAAAATGCCTAAAGAAAGTTGTCATTTTTTCATGGTTAAGGGACTGGAGTCTGTGTTGATGAAAATACCTTGGCGGCTGCGGTGACTGGCAGTGGCTGCAGTAGCGGGGTGATGGGGCTGGCGTCTTCCCCTGATCAGCCTGGTCACCTCCCGCAAAGGGAGACCAGACTGTGGCTTAGGTCCGCTTCCAATGGGGAGCGGGCCTAAGCCATCAGTAGGACATCCCCTGAGGGCTTCCAGTATGTAAGAGGGGGCAGACTGGGCTGAGAAACTCCTCTCCAGTGCACGAATTTCATGCACCGGGCCCCTAGTTTAAAAATATTTTAATTACAGTTGACATACAATATTCTATTCAATTTTGGATTTTTTTTTTTTTGTGTGTGTGTGAAGCAGATTCCCTGTACCTGAAAAACCCCTAGTCTAGTAAGTTCTGTTTTAGTGGTTTCATTAAATTGGACAAATGTCTCCACCAGAAACACAGAATAACTTTTTATCAATTTTTATATTTTGTGACTGCTTAATTTCCATTGTACATGTACAGGGAGGCAGTAGGGTTTGGGGTAAATGAGATAAATATCTGGATTGAGAAAACTGGGTCGTGACCCTCACTAGAAATACTACTTTGGTCCCTTCACTTCTCAATGTCTTCTTTGGATGGTACTGACACTTCACTGGAGATGGTAAAGACACACTTATGATGCTTTGTGGAAATGCTAGTAGAGAAAATAGGAAACATAGCCTTAACTATTTCTTGAAGACAGTTATAATGAATAGTATATTTGCTCTCAATTGTGTATCTTGACCCTGAAAAACAACTGATAGGAAAACCACAGGGCGAGTATAAAATAATCATGATACTGAAATAGCAGTCTTGTTGGTGCCACAGGTTCAGGGGTAGGAAAGAATTTTAATATGCTGAGCATGGGAGTTTGACCTACCATTCTGTTGTGTGATGAAGTTGAAAATATGTAACTTGGGATAAGAAAACGGTCTGTAAGGAGAGGGAAAGGAAATTTGTGGCTTTTTTTCTATTTGAAAATAATTATGGTTTCCTTTAGCCAACTCCAGGAGATTTAATAACTTTTTGTATTGGAGAAGGGTGGCCCATGCCATATGGCTATTCCACCCCCCTCCCCCGCTTCTGTGTTCAGACTACAAATAGCACCATTTGGGAGCCTTGGACAGTTTGTTCATGGTAAACCTACGCTGTAATTTTTCTTTATGTCTTAAAATTATATTCAATACCCCTTTCTGGCTCTTGAATTGCTCTTTAAAAAATCAACTGGCAAGTCTTGGAGAGAATAATTTCTAAGTGAGTGACAGAAAACTGTGCCCTTTCCGCAGACCATTTCAAAATAACCTTTGATGAGTCCACAATCCATTTTAATTACCGGTGCAACTATCCCATTTCTAATATTGTGAGCAATAAATGACCTTGTAACTCTGTGTAATTGCTTGGAATATTGCTGCTTAGATAAAGAATGCCTTATAAGGGACACCTATTCAACCACAAAATTAAGGCCTGAGTACTTTGAATTTTGAACTAAAATTCAGCCATGCAACCTTGCAGAATTCCAGTTTTCCTTTAAAATTTTCTTTCTCTGTTTGTATAGAGCAAAGGAAAAACATGATTTCAGAATGTTGTCATATTGTTTCAAGCAATTTATCACATTATATAATTCGTTTGGGCAGAATAAACATTGATTTCAACAGATACAATAATTAAGGAAGTAGTTATAATATTCTGCTTGATAGAAATAGGGAAATATATAAATAAATGTTAAACATCTGTGTTTTTTTTTAAAAACAAAGAACAGTTAAAGGATTTTATAGAGATTTCAATTTTGTCCCTTTTCCAAAGTATACTCGGGGGAAAGTTATGACTACTTGGCAATTGACAAAAATGTTTAGAGAATGACCGCAATTACTCAGATTCACTTTGATTCAGCTACAAGGCACTAGAATTCTATCAGAAACAAATATCTTAAGCTATCAGTCTCTGACTATTTATTTTTCCAAACATGTAATTATGATCAGCACCAGATTATCTATAAAACCCTTCGTAGTCCTTAGAAGTAGGATACTACTTATTTAAATTATGATAATTCCTTCTTCAAATGATAACATTCAGTTTTCTTTAAAAAGAATTTATTGATTTTTAGAGAGAGGAAGGGAGAGGGGGAGAGAGAGAGAGAAACATCTATCTGAGAGCACAACATTGATCGTCTGCCTCCTGCCTGCTTCCTACCAGGGATCAGGCCCACAACACAGGCATGTGCCCTTGACTGGGAATTGAACCAGCAACCTTCTGGTGCATGGGACGTTAATTTTTAGAGTTCACTGTCCCTAAATGAGCAGGTATCATTACCCCAAAATACAGTGTTGAGGTTATCCCACAGTTTTAGACAGATACAATAAACACAATATATTGTGTGCTTCTATTTTTCTTAACTCTGTTAACTCACTGCAAACTGTTTACTGAGATGGTGAGTTCAAGTGAATAACTGAACTTTAGCAATTTAATCACAGTGAAGATTAAGCCACTTTATCATACTGAAATATTTGTTTTCTTAGGCTAAGACTAAATGATAATGATGAAATCATTCCAAGGCCACAGCACTCAATCTAATTTTGTGAGGCCATGATGAATGATACATGCAAAGTGAGAACAGTGTTTATCAGGGTTGGCTCCATGACACAGTTACATGGACATACTTTGTCACTATGGTAGCATGGGTGTCCTGGTTTGATCTGACCACACTGGGGCAGACAGGGTCTATGTGAACAATAACTTCAAGGTCTGTCCACTATTCAGGGAATTGTTTTATAGGTGAGTGGAAAGGAGAAGATAGTTTGAAGAATCGAGTTCAGTTTATTTTGAGTTTAATGAGTTATTGGGACATTTCAAAGACCAGTTCTCAAGGTGTGGGGAACCATTTGCACTGAGGTGATGCACTGGATTGAGTGGTGTCTTCCCACACCACTCATGTCCACCTGGAACCTATAAGTATGATTTGATTGGGAAATATGGTTTTTGCAGATGTAATCAAGTACAGATGAGGTGTTAATGGATTAGGGTGATCCTACATCCAATATCACTGGTGTCCTTATAAGCAGATGGAAATTAAGACACACACACACACACACACACACACACACACACACACACGCACGCACACACACACACGAATGCTATGTAAAAACAGAGACAGAAATTGGAGTGATGCATCTACAAGCCAAGGAAACCAAGATTTATCAAGAACCCTCAGAATATAGGAGAAAGGCATTGAGCAAATTCTTCAGACACCTTGGTGACACCTTGATTTCAGACGTCTGGCCTTCAGGACTGTGCGAGAATAAATTTCGGTTGTCTAAAGCCCTCCCTCCCCCAACCCCATTGTGGCAATTTGTCATGGCAGCCCTAGGAAACTATTCCAAGTGATAATTGGGTCTGATAGTGAATCGGTTCACTAATGTAGTAGTAATGTCAAGATAAGAACCTTGGATGATATGCCAACACTCAGAGGATGGAGATCCAAAAGAGGTAGGAGAAAAAAATCAGGGAAGTACAGGAACTAACTCAAACAAGCTCTACTTTTCAAGAAAAAGGGAGCTTCAACTGTATCAAATGTGACAGAAACTATGAGGATGAGAACTGGGAAAATGGGGTTGGCAAGAAGTAGATTATTAGATATTTTCAAGAACACGTTTCTAAAAGAGCAGCATCTCTCAATCTTGAATATGCACAAGAATGACACTCAGATCTTGTTAAAAATGCAAGTTTCAGAGCTATCTTTGCAGGTGCTGATTCTGTAGATGTGGAATTGGGTCTCAGGTGATTCTGAGGCAGAAGCTTCTTGGATTTTAATTGGTGAAATGCTGCTATAACAGTGAGGTCAGGAGTAAATCTAGGGTTGTGCAACCTGAAACTAATACGTTTTGGGGACTTCTTCTAAGAAAAAGAATACAAAATTTTAATATAAAATTAGGAACAAAGGTGATATTTACTTAGCATGAGTAAAGAAATAACTAATTACAAAATTTAAAAATATTGTAATTATTTCAAATGACTAAGACAGTTTGAATCTTCTACCAATTTTCTTTCTTTCCCTTTATGTGTTTGGCTCCCACTGGCATACTTCTTCAGAATATATTGATTTTAATAGAATCAATAATTCTGAAAAATGTATAAAATTAATCTGAATTAAGGCATGCTCAAGAGTTAATCAAATGCATTTAAGCTTGTATTAAATTGCACTCACCTTGTACTAAGCCACACGACTGTGAATAAATTACTCTTATGCTGCCATTGGATGAGTTCCTAATGAGCATATGATTTGATTTCGAAATATGGTTTTTGCAGATGTAATAAAGTGCAGATGAGGTCTTAATGGATTAGGGTAATCCCAAATCCAATATCACTGATGTCCTTATAAGAAGAGGGAAATTAAGACAGACAGACACACACACACACACACACACACACACACACACACACACACACGGGAGAGTGCTATGTAAAAATAGATGCAGAAATTAGAGTGATGCATCTACAAGCCAAGGAATTTTTTCATTGAGACACTTGTTTCTTCAATTTCTGTGTTGGTGGAAATTCTATGTGTAGCTTTGAGTGAAACATCTATAGTCTTTGATCAGAACAAGATGTATCAGGTATGCTAAGATGCCATTTAATGATTTCAGATGCATAAATAATGTTAATTCAAACACAGACATAATAGTCCTGCCATATAGAACCTTCGATTCATTTCATTCATACTGATCTCATTAAAAAGGAAAAAATGTATAGTGTGTTTATAATTGTATGTCTCATGCTGATTAAATACTTTTTGATAAGAGAGAACATTCATTTTGCCTACGTACTTGTGAGATTTTGATCTTCCATTTGTAACTTTCCATAGGCTGGTTTCTGGGTCTGTACCTTTCGAATCTTGTTTCGCCTCCATTTCAACATATTTCTGGTGCCAGGTGGCTTGCAACTTCATGTCACATTGCAAATTTTACCAAAATATATGTCTATATGAACACTTTACTAGGGCCACTCCCAAGATCTTGGATAATAGGCCCGTTGAAGAGAGAGGTCCTTCAGTATCAGTTTCATTAGCTTCAGGGTAGATCTGACACTGAATAACAGGGACAGAAGTTGGCCTGCAGGGAGTAAGAGAGTGTCTGGTAGCTAGGCCGGGAGTGCTTCTAGAAGACTGAGGGTTCAGAGGCATTTAGCTGGGAAGAAAGAGGAGATGGAGCGGTGGTTAGAAATGAGGTCAGGAGCACATGAAAAGGTTCTATTTGTGGAGCTGTGGATTATATTTTTAAGTCTGAGTCATGGATATGCAGAGAAGCGGGGAGGGAGGAAGAGAGGGTGAGAGAGGGTGAGAGAGAGGAAGAGTAAGAGGAAGAGGAAGAGGAGGAGGAGAAGGAAGGAAAGGAGGAGAAGGAGGTGTAGAAGGGAGAAGGAGGAGGGAGAGGAGAGGGGGGAGGAGGAGGAGGAGGAGGAGGAGGAGGAGGAGGAGGAGGAGGGAAAGAATTATGGTAGCACTTTTGAAATTTCCAGTCACAGACCCTAGTCTCTTCCTCTTCCTTGGAGTTGGTCTAAATTCCCAAAGTTTTTCTGTGCTGTCCTTGTATGGGGGAGTGTATTTTCCATCCCGTTGGCCTTCCCCAAAGGAGCATCTCCCACATGCACGTGGATGTCAGTTATTATTCCCTCTGCAACTAAGGCTGTTGCCAAAGCTTTGTCCCATTTTGGCCTCTGGATGTCAGACCCTTCCCTTCTTCATCTTTCTACTGCCAACTACAGAGTCTTTTCCTGTCCCACATCCCTCCTGGAGAAACCTCTCAGATAGCAAGGAAAGCTTAGAGGATGGGCGCCATAACCGGATGAATTAAAAATGCAGTACGTAAGAAACGTAAGGCAGATGATTGCTATGTAAATATTTCCCCCCGGAAAGCAGAACATTAATGCTCTGCCATCTAAAATCTATTAAACAAACATATAAATTTATTTAACAGCCCTGATATTTGCCCTTGTAAGTGTTCAATATCAATTCTTAATCACAATGAACCTTGAAATACTGCATTCCAAATAAGTTTTCTTTGG
Organism: Plecotus auritus; assembly: GCF_963455305.1. Lineage (NCBI taxonomy): Eukaryota > Metazoa > Chordata > Mammalia > Chiroptera > Vespertilionidae > Plecotus > Plecotus auritus. The sequence goes on from NC_137777.1 coordinate 43,285,481, forward strand.
ATATTCAAGGGCTAGGACTTTTAAGATATTCTGGAACCTGATGTCTGAAAATAACAACACAATCAAAAGTGCCACATTTGGCTGTGCTCATATGCTGCCAAAAAAATTCCGAAGAAAAGTGAAAAATTCACTCATTCATCTGGAAGTTTCTAAGTATCCAGCTGTTTGGCACCATGCAAACTGTTAGGTGACTAATTGATTGGGTTGTTCTTATTCCACATGTTTGGCATTGTATAAATAGATCCTGGATATGTTTTCAGATAGGGAAGTACAATATGTTTTATGTGCTCACTTGGGACCCCGAGGCTAATGGTGTTAAATAGATTTTTCCTGCTTGACCCCCATGAACACAGTTCAGTTTCAATCATGTTTTCTAGTCCCACAAAAATGCAGGTGCAGATATTTTATTGCTTTTAAATCTCATAAAGTACTAAAAGATTTGAATAAGAAAAAGAATTGTGTTCCAGCAGAAAGCATTTCATCCCAAGGAATAAAATTTTCCTCTCTTTATTCCAGCAAATGAACAATAAAAAATACATGAAATCATAGTATCACCAAGTCTCAGAATAAACATCAAAACTTGACTGTTTTCTTTCTTTTAAGGCAGAATTAGGGGGATGAGATTTTTAACAAAGAGCTTTCAGTTAGGTTGTATCCAAACACACTTTCTTATTGTAATACATCGAGATTTAGAAGAGCTAGGAAAATGGCTAGGTAATTTCCACTACATATAGTGGCTCCTTGAATTCTATTTGCTTGGAGTTAATCTTTTATCCAGTATTTCCCAGATGGGCTGTGCTATTCATTTTAAATTGATTGTGTGTTCTATATGAAGCTATAATAAAAAACTGGGAAAACAGAACCATTTAGGGTACCGATAGCAACCACAGATGAGATATTCACAGTAATTTAAGAGACTTGGACCTGTAAGCTTTTCCTTCAATATGTCTAAGGACTTAACTCAACAAATATTGACTGAGTTGTTCCCATTTAAAGAGCACCTGCCTTTGGATCATGGGACACTTAGAGTTGAACAGGATAAAAGTCTAACATTTCAGTTGGCCCAGGTTAGAGAATACTGGAATGAAGCAAAAAATTTGATAAAAATACTTCTTCTGTAGGGAAGAAATGGTTTCTGCCAAGTAGAAATTAATTATTAATATTTTGAGACTGAGACTTAAAACAGTTAGTAACATTCTTAAGGAAAAGAAATAGAAATTAGGGATCATTTAAGGAAATTTAATTCTTCCTGCTTCTATTTGACACAGAAACCATTAAGGAAAAAATAAAGCAAAACAAAAGAAGGGAATGAAGATGATAGGATTTCTTTTTTATTTGAATGATTTCAAAGCATATGCCAATATTAAAATAAACCTCCAAGGGGGTCAATGGGAAAAAAGGAGACATATGTAATACTTGAAACAATAAAGGTAAAATTTAAAAAATAAGCCTCCAGGAATTCTAGTAAATTAGCTAGCATTCGAGTACTAACAGTACTAATAGTATAAGTGAAGATCAATTAAATAACAGGTCTGCTGGGTTTAGTCATCCAGAAGAGATCAAATTATTAAAAGATCAAGTGCAAAGGGGAAAACCATAAATATTGCTGTGTTAGGATAAACTGAGGAAAAGAACCACACAATAACACGTGACAGCTTAACTTTAGGATGGCTAAACTAGTCATCATAAGATGTACGCACTTTAGGAGATAAATTGTGACAGATGAGTAACAGCATTGCTTAGAGTGTTTGTCAAGCATGGGCTGAAACAAATGAATGTAGTACAGTAGCATGACTAAGAGTACCTTCAAAGACAACTGCTACATATACTGAGATGCATCCCCAGTGACCAAAGTATCCTTGAAGCAAAAAAGTATCTTGTGCTAAGGCATAGTTGTCATAAAGCAGTGAGAGACCCACACCCCAACTCTCCAACTTAGTAGAAATACGCGTAAGAAGAACGTAGTTCTGAAAAAGGGACTAAACACACATGGAAATAGGAACATCAACATTAAAATAGTCACTATCACAATGACAAGAAACCACTTCAGTAACTGTAATAGCAATCAAAGCCTTCCTGTGCTTTATTGTTTGCACACACAGAAGCGGGTGTGTACAGGTATAAATCAATACAAAAGGCCAAATGTGACAGCTTGACTGTCAGTAGAGGCCAAGTATTGAAAGATCGAATGTAAAGAGAATAAAAATCTATAAATATCTATGTATCCTGCTACACTGAGAGAAACACCGTAGAGTTTAATAAGGACATTCTGAAGAGAGAATAAATTACAGTGGTACGTGAGTTGGATTTTTAAGGACAAATAAATTCCAAGGGAAGAAGATATAGATCTATTACAAAGACTCAGATACTTTGGTCAACAACATTTTTGATCAACAAAACAATAAATCCTTTTATTTTAATTAATTTCTGCTCTTACTTATTATTTGTTTTTCGTCTTGTTTTTTTTTTTAATTTAGTTTGAATTATTTGCTATTCTTTCTCTAAATTTGTGAGGCAGATTATTAATTTATTTTTATTGATATAAAATTTAATGCCAAACATCTCCTTTAAACAGTGCATTAGCTGCATTTTATAGACTTTATGTAGTATTTTCATTATTATTGCTTTCTAGAAATTCAGATTATGAGTTTTTAACTTGCCATGTGTAAAAGTCTTCTATTATTTTATTTTGTATCTACTTTTATGGCATTTGAAAAAAAGGTATATTCTCTGTCTTTAAGATGGAAAATTCAGTAAGTATTAATCAAGTCTATCTTATAATTATGATTTTTAGATATTTTATATTCTTATTATCTTCCCCTCTCCCCACACACTTAGCTTTCATGAACAGAGAAGGGGAAATTAAAATCTTCTATTTATAAGTGTTTCTATTTATCTTTGTATCCTTAAAATTCTCCTTTATGAATGGTCCTTCTCTGTTAATTGATATCCTTAACTAATTTTGAAAGCATTAAGTGAAATCTTTATCTGTTTCTTCTGTTGCATAGCAAACCAAAAGCCAGGGGCTTCCGACAACTGTTATGGATTTCATTCTGCATTCTGTAGGCCAGCTGGTCAGTGACTCTTGTCTGGGCCAGTTCAGCTGCCCCTGCGAGGCCTCTCCTGCAGCTGCAGCCAGCTGACAGGGTCCATGGCAGCTGCAGCATCTGGGATGACTGGCTGTCAGTCAGGTGACAGGGTGACTGGGCAGTGTGTCCATGTGCAGCAGGTGAGCCTGGGTCCTTTACGTAGTGGGCATGGGTTCTAAGAGCAATATGGCAGAAGCTGCACGGCCTCTTGAGACCTAGGCTAGAACTTGGCACTTCTGCTGCTCACAATTGATCAGAGCCATTATCTAGTTTATTCCAGAGTCACATGATTATCCCAGTGTGGAGAGACAGACTCTGTCTCTCTTTATTTTTTAAACGGGAGTCTTACCCTCTTTACTTATTTATTTTTAAAAATAGTTCATTGACTTTTTGTTTTTTTAGAGAGAAAGGAAAGGAGAAGGAGAGAGAGGGAAACATCAATGAGAGAGTGATATATTGGTCAGCTGTCTCCTGCATGCCCCCTACTGGGGATTGAGCCCACAACCCATATGACCATGCCCATCCAATTGAGCCACACCAGCCAGGGCAGACTCTGTCTCTTGATGGGAGGAACTGTAAAGTATGGTGGCATTTTTGCAGGAAACACATTAACTGTGCTGTCACTCTAGAGCCTGAATTGGAGAGAGATTGTTTCCAGGAAGACTCGGCAAGTATTCAGGAAAAGGATGCTAAAGGCTTGAACTAGAATAGTAGCAGCGTGGGCAGTTGGAAGCGAGGGAGTGTGAAGAACTGAAGACTCTTTAATCTGTGATTGCTCGCCTGGATGATGTGTGAATAGCACTGTTGGTCACGAGAGGGAGTGTGTTCATAGCTCCTCTCCCCCACTCTCTTCTTCTGTTCTGATGGAACAGAGTATGTCTATAGATTGGTCAAATTTGAAATCACTTAATTGAGTTACATTTCTACAGTCTGATGCTTAGTGAGACCAAATACTGGGGATTGCACTGTGTTTGTTTATCTCTTGCAGAGGCCTGTGGTCATCCTTCCATTGGCATCATGGTGGAAGTTGGTGGGACAGAACTTTTACCCAACATTTGCTTAAAGCCTTCCAGGTAAGGAGATTCATCCTGAATCCAATATAGCTCCCTGGGAATGTAGGAGTGAGCACCCTGATTTCAATAAAGCATTTTTTGTCTGTCTTTGTCCTGGAATGAGACCAGCAGTTGATGTACATTCAACACTTATAATGTGTCTGGAAGCATTCTAGATGCTTTTTTGCATTTTAAACAACTTATGCCATATAATAATCCATTTAGGGAGCTGATAGATTATCATGATCGTTTTCACTGAACAGTTGAAAAAACTGAGACAGCAGAGTCTGCCAAGTTGGTGAGCTCCACAGTCAGAATGGGTTTGGATTTTAGCTCTGCCGTTGAGTAGCTGCCTTTCTCTTGGGGACACCCAGTGGGTTGGAACTCTAGCAGAAACAGGGCAGGATGAGGAGGAATGGTGCCTGTTCTCAGGACACCTCAGGCAAGGGAGGGACTAGTGAGCCCTGCCTCCCCTCTGGTGGCACCAGAGACAGCTCCAGTGCTGGCACCTGTAATGTGCTACTTACTGGTATAGGTACCCCGATGTAGCATTTCTGACATTCCAGTTCCAAATTTGCTCTTTGACTATGCCAGCCTTACCTGTCGAAGTTCACACCTTATTATAGATATTTTTTCTCTTTTAACTAAAAATAAAATGATGGTTATTCATCTGCTTTGGTTTAGTGCAGTGGTCGGCAAATTGCGGCTCGTGAGCCACATGCGGCTCGCAAGCCGCGGTTTGCCGCTCTGTTGACTAATGAGTTTGCTGACCACTGGTTTAGTGAGTTTCTCTCTTCTTATCTCTAATTGTTTTGGTGTTGCTGCTCTCCAAAGAACATTCATTTTGGGCAACAAACTCCTTCCCTTCCGATAAATTGTTCACCCCTGTGGCTTGGTTTTGGTCTGACTCGATTTAGGCCACAATTCAGATTTGCTCATTACTCTGGAGGCAAAAACTAAGAATTGGCTCCTCCATGTCCTATTAAATAAGCGTTTCTCCTGTTGAATAATTTTCCTATTAATAATGCAAAACATGAATGCACAATAAGGAGAAGAGGGAAGAGCAAGCTTGAGAGCGGCTGGGAAAATCCCCAACCTTTTGTTTGTTATGTTTGGTGATGGAAACTGATTACCTAATTTGCCATCATTTGATTCAGACTAGAAACAGCAATCAAACAATGGGGATTTGACCACAGGAGACTGTGGTTCATCAGGGGAGTCTAGGAAAGGACTTTGGTGTCATGGAGGTTAGATTTTGTGTATCAGGAGGTGGGAGGAGAGTAAAGACGCAGGATAGGGACAAGAGTGGATGGCTTTTCATTAGATTTCCCAAGTGTTTCTCAGACTTAACTGAGGTTTGGTGGGAATAATCTTTCAGAATCAAGTTATATAATATTGACACTACTGTCTTAGTTATATGGTTATGTAGTTCTCAGCAGCTGCGTCATACCGTGGATCCGGGATCCCTTCAGGTAGACATGGCAGGCCCACCAGACAAGGAAGGGCTCCTTGATGTTTGGCCTCCACAAATGAGTATGTCAGCAAATGATCCATACACAGCAATCCAATAGGCTTTCTAGGGGCAGTCCCCTCACCTCCTGTTTCCTATTCTGTGCCTGAGGAATCGCTGGGGATTTGTCTCATTCACTGAGTTGTCACACTGTATTCCAGGCTCTGTCTGTGGATGGGCAGGGCATCAACTATGTGTGTGAGAAAATGTATGTGTTGTGGTTCAAAAATGAAAAAAAAAAGGAAGTCATTTTCTGGGTATATGTTCAAAAACACGGCCTGGACCGTTTGTTCCTTCCGGGATCATTTTTCTTCCTTCTTTTAGAAGCTGCTCATTTGGAGGCACTGTGTTAACGTTTCTTTCTCGACAACACAGCATGTGATGGCCTCCCTCGCCTCATTCTACACACGCAAGAAGCTCTGCTAGGATAGAGGGAAGTCCTTGGGTCCGTGCCCCTGGGCAGGGCCAACTCCCAACAGGACTTTGGTGTGAAATGATCCGGTTTTCATCACCATCCACTGCCTTTCTGCACCCTCTGTGACCGTAAGAACGCAATGCTCTTGTGCTCTTTCCTCTGGTTTAACAAGTGGTCATGGAGGCAGTGCGGAGTGGTGCTCATACGTGTGGATTTTGGACTCACAGTGCCTGGGCTTGAATTCTGGTCGTGCCATTTGCTGGCTGTGTAACCAACCTGAACAAGTTACTCCCCGGTCCAAAGTGTTAGCATCTTAAAGTGAAAGCAAAAATAGTCCTACTTCATGAGATCATTACTGATAACGATGCCTAAGTGAGACCACAGAGCTAGCCCTCTGCTGGAAAGACAGTTAAAGCTCCATAAATGTTAGTAATTATTACTGGACATTAACTAGATCTACGAGACACTGAGCTAGGGCCGTGGGGAATATAAAGAACTAGAGGTCCAGCACACGAAATTTGTGCACTGAAGGCGGGGGTCCCTCAACCTGGCCTGCGCCCTCTTGCAGTCCAGGAGCCCTCAGGAGATGTCCAACTGACGGCTTAGGGCCTAAGCCATCAGTTGAACATCCTTAGTGCTGCCACGGAGGCGGGAGAGGCTCGTGCCATGCCGCTGTGCTCACCAGCCGTGAGCCTGGCTCAGGGCTTCTGGCTGAGCAGCGCTCCCCCTGTGGGAGCACATTGACCACCAGGGGCAGCTCCTGTATTGAGCGTCTGCCCCCTGGTGGTCAGTGCATTTTATAGTGACCAGTTGTTCTGCCATTCAGTTGATTTGCATATTAGCCTTTTATTATATAGGATCTTTTATTTCTAGAAGTCCCACTTTGCTCTTTTTATTTTATTTTTTATATATTTTTATTTATTTCAGAGAGAAAGGGAGAGGGAAAGAGAGAGAATCATTGATTGGCTGCCTCCTGAATGCCCCCCACTGGGGATCAAGCCAGCAACCCAAGCATATGCCTTTGACTGGAATCGAACCCAGGACCCTTCAGTCCACGGGCTGATGCTCTATCCACTGAGCCAAACCAGCCAGGGCACACATTTTGCTCTTTTCTATATCTTCTATTTATCTCCTTATTATGTTAATGCTTTTCTTTAAGTTCCTCAACATATTTATAACAGTTGTCTAAAATTCTTGTCTGCTTTCAATCATTATTGTTTTTTTTTAGTCTATTTATATTTCCTAATTTTGATTCCCACTTTCCTGCTTCTTCCCAGTAATTGCTAAGTATCTAAATTTTTTGTTCTTCTTTTAAAGAGCAGCTTCACTTGGAAGACAGTTAAATTGCCTGCAGATCAGCTTTCAAGACTTGAATTTAAGCTCTGTTGGTATGGATTTATGGTGGCCTTTAATCTAGGGCTATTTAGCCTTAATATCAAGGCATGGCCCTTCTGGGGTCTCTATTAACTGTACCAGATATTTAAAAAAGGTCTCATTACTGTGTGGGATCAGAACTCTACCATCTCTCAATTCTTTGTTAGTGCTGGGACTTGTTTAGCCTATAGCTTCCTAGTAGTTTGTTCTGTTCTCAGTAATTGTTCTTTGACCAACCACTTGAAATCTCATAGTAAGTATGCAGGACACAGTATTCAGCTAGAGACTCAATGAGACCCCATGCAGATGTTTGGGGCTCTTTATCTGGGCGATGCCCTTCTCTCTGATACACTGGCCCACAAAGTCCAGCCACTGCAGCCTCCCTGATCCCTGATCTGTTTCCCCAACTCAGTGAGACCACCTTGCTCTGTTTAGAACCCCCTTCCACGTACTATGTATGATCCAGAAAGTTTCTCCAGGCAGAAAATCAGGGACACACATATTAGGGCTCTCTCCCTTTGTTTCCCTTTTCTCAGTGATCAAAATTCTGCATTGCCAGTGGTGCAATGTTTGCAAACAGATGTGTCATAGATGGTCCAGTTCTTTCTTTATTTACAATGAAGAAAGGCACCCAGGACCCAGGCTACCCTCCTCCAGCCACTGGCAGGCACCTGGGACCCGAGCTTACCTCGCAGCCCTGGCTTGTCCAGAATGACATCCAGTCTAATTAGCATATTACCCTTTTATTATTACAGATTGTATCCCATCAAACATTCAGAGTTTATATCTTATAGAGGAGATAAATAAACACACAATAAAAACAGGAAATACAGGATGGGGGTAGACATTTGTACCATAGTTCTTCAGAAGAAGGCTCTACACAGACTCTAGACTTCTAGCTGAGTACTGAAGTGACAGTACCCTTTAGATAGGAAGGTGTTCCTTTTTCCTCCTTATTGAAGCCTTCTCTCTAGAAAGAGTGCTTATTAAACCATCTGTGCATTGACATGAATTTTTAGAAGTCATCTTTTATGGAGTTATATACATTTACAACACTGTCTTTAGTTATAAGAAACTTCATACTCTTAGAGACATTGCTAAGCAAGGGGTAAAGTTTATTCTTGGGCAGAAGGATCTTCCCAGAACACCTGAAATGACACCATGTATTTGGTTATGTGTTTTTTTCAGCTGGCAAGGGTCATGCTTAACTCCAGTCATATTGGAAGAATGGCTTCCACTTAGCGGAAGTGGGTGAGCTAATTCTCCCTTTTTGCTGAACCAGAGTCAGGCTTTGCTTGAAATGCAGCCATTTCCCCTTCTGCTGAGGGGTGTTTGTTCTGAGGCCACATTAAGGGCTAGTTGGATATCTTTTCTTGCCAGTGGTCACAGATTTCAACAGTGAAACTACTATTATGAGGAGTGTGTGACTCTGCTCACAAATGCCTGGGCATATCTATGTTGTCTTTTTTTCATTGGAGAGAAGAGAAAATTGAGGTCAATATGAATTTTGTAAAATAATATGTGGAATATGCATACATGTGTTAAAATTACTGATTAAAACTATAATTTGACAGAAAAAGTTTCCATAGCAACAGCTTACAAAAGCTGAAAGATTCTAAAAAGTAAAGTCAGGTGACCTAAAATTATACCATGAGCTGAACAATTCCATCTAAATTCAGGTTGAATTTTGGATGCTGTTTCTCACTAGGAGACATTGGTAAGTTGTATTGGTATCAGTCAGCTTAGATATATACTTAAGTTGCTCTTTAAGTCATTCATTCATTTAGGGTCAGACGCTATAGTAGATGTAAAAGCATTCCATTGTGTATAAATTCTTTATATTAAGAACATTAGCAAAGAATGACAACTAAACAGCACACATCACATTACTGATTCTGCAATAATCTTATATAGTTGTAAATTAGCGAATGTGGATAAGCCAACTTAACCATGACATAAGCCTGAATCATGAGAGGGAATACATATGCTTTACCGGTCCCCAGAAGAAACATGTCTATCAGTGGAAAGTGATAGGAGATACCTGATACTATTACAGTCCTAGGTTATTTTGTTTTTGGGGAGGGGAACTAGATGTTATTTCTAAACTTGGTTCCAGGGAGTCTGTAGGCCTGTCCATAAATACTGGGGACAGGTCAAAATGAGCTTATTAATAAGATAACACACAAAGGTTGTAGGTGTCTAGATATGCATTCTGCTCATTATTTCTGTGAGGCAAACTTCATTAATCTGAACATGTCCATTGACTTTCCTTAAAGTCCAGAAACTTAGTCATATTGATTCTTTCTCTTTCAACACCTATGGATAAATCTAAAAATCTATGAAATCTAGATCATCTTCCATTTTCACTGTCCGAGTTCAAGCCCTCGTCATTTTTTAGACTGTTGTAGCAGTTGTCTAATGTCTCCTTGAATCCCATTCTCAGACTTTCCAAGTTCATCCTTTCTCATACTAACCACACATTTTCATATACAAACTGACCAAAACACCACACTATTTAAAAGTAATCAATAGTATTCCATGAATAAATTAGTGAACGATCAGGTGATGCTAGAATTTCTGCTTTCCATGATTGAGTTTTCACTCAGAGAGCTTAAAGGATCCTCAAAAAATTAGAAAAAGATTTTTTGAGGGCTAACAGAGCCAAGAAGTGTGAATGGCTTCAACTGCTTAGCGCAGGCTGCTGTGATTTTTGTCCTGGACCATACATTAAACTGTTACCTTAAGGATGATAACCAGAAGCCATCTCTCCTTTCAGCTAAGAATGCACATGAAATCCCCTGATTGGATATTAGTGTATTTCACTCTTTCTGCTGGTTCTCTTACTCTTTTTTGGTAATATGAGTTTTTAATATCACCTAAATCAGCAGTCAACACATATTAAAGTTTATATTATTCACAGAATCTGTCCTTCATTGTATCCCAAAGTTTCATTGTTAATTGGAGCAGCAAGAACAGAGTCATATTAGAAACCTGATGGGCTTTGGGTTAGATGGAACTGGCTTATATTATTCTATCTCATGAAACAGCTATGTGCCCATTCAAAAGCATCCCTTTTTGTTCTGTAAAATGGTGAAAATAATAGAACATACCTCATGGAGTTGTTGTGATTGGTAAATAAGGTGTGTATTAAAAAAAATATTGTAGGAAGATGATGTCATCAAAATGGTAACATAGTTTGTTTCCTCCTTCAGTCCACCCCCTACCCCGAGAAGACAAACTAACAGCTATGCATAGACAAGATACCACTGTGAGAATATGAAAACCTGGGGGCAACGTTGAAACAACCCCAGAACACAGAGACTGCAGTCGATGGAGGAGCAATTTCACCTGGACCGCATCGCCCCTCTTCCAGGCTGGTGCTGCACTGCAATGGGAGTCTCACTAGCCCCTCTCCCTCCTCCTCCCTGCCCCCATGGTTTCTCCAGAGGGAAAGAGAGCCTGAAGTGGACATCCAGCGACCCCAGCACTGTGGGAGGCCCACTCAGCTTTTGCCTCATGGGGATGTCTGAGGGAATCTGCAAGGCTCAAGCACTGGGGACCAGATACCATAGAGACCGAGAAGGGGGCAGGGTTCACAGCGACCAGCACTCATATCTTGCTGAACCACATTCCACTTGCAGGAGCGTTCAAGCAGAGTTACCTGCCAGCGGCTCTGCCCAGATGTAGAGCAGAGTAGGTGGCCCGCCTGTCCAGGGAGCGTGGTTGGCAGTCCTGCCTGATTTGGGTCTTGGGTCAATGGGCTGTATCAGCTGTGGAGTTCAAATTTGTAGGCCTGCCCAACTTTGGAACATAACCCCCAGCCCTGCCTGGCCAGGAAGCCTGGCCTGAGAACCTGGGCAGTTGTGGAGCCCATCTTTCTTACATCCCTGCTAGGGCAGGGAGCCATGCCACCAACCCTGTCCACCTGTAAGCTTAGTCTCCTGCCTCGCATAACCAGGGATCCTAAATGGTAAACATGGGCAGCCCCAGAGCCCAGCTTATCACACCATTTGGTAGTGGAGGCCAACCTTGCTCAGTTGCTGAATACAGCCTGTGTCCTTACCAGGCAAGGAGGCCACGCAATCATGGAGCTTAGCTTGCAGTTCCAGCTGACCAGGGAGCCTGGACAGTGACCCCACCTGATTTTGGAGCACAGTTTCCAGTCCCGTCCAATTGTGGCACACAGCCGGAGGCCCTACCTGATCAGAGAGCCTGGCCAGTGACTTGCCCAATAGCAGAGCATGGATAGCAGCCTACCTGATTGCAAAGCCCAGCCTGTGGCCCTGCCTGAACATGGAGTCCAGTCAGAGGCACTGTACATTTGGGGAGCTCAGCCAGAGCTCCCACTTGACCTGGAGCAATTATAGAGTCCAGCTTACAGCCTTGCCCGATTGCAGAGACCAACCAGTGACACCACTTCTGCCAGGGAACACAACCTGCAACCATGTCCAACGACAGGTGATACAGAGTCCAGCTAGTGGACCTACCTGACTGTAGAGCACAGCCAGCACCTCGACCCATCAGAGAGCCTGCCCAGCTTGGACATGGAGCCCAGACAGAGGTACTGTCGTATACCCCAGAGCTGTGGCATCACCCAATCAGAGATACTAATGTGAAGCTCCGCCTACCTGTGGATGCTACCAGCAGTTCCATACAGTAATCCAGGCTGAGCCGTCTAATGGTCTTTCCTTACCATAGCAAACCTGTAAAGTCAGGAATAGAGGATTTCTTACTCAAATGTGCAGATATAATAAAGAATCAGGTTAACACGACACCACTAGAGGAAATTAATAAGGCTCCCACAGCCGACCTTAAAGAACTAGAGATTCAGAACTGGCTGAATTCAGAATAATCCTTCTAAAGAGGTTCAGTGTGAGAAGAATGTGAGGCCAAAGGCATTTTGAGAAAGAACAAAGTGGTATTATGCTCTCTAATATCAAACTATAGCATAAAGCTACAATAATAAAAACAGTTTTGTAGCTCAATGGTATAGAAGAGAGCCCAGAAATATAATCCATGTTGAGTTTACTTTGTATATTCTTGCTTGTATGGTCAATCAGTCTATGAGAAAGGATGCAAGAATATACAATGGAATAAAGACAGTCTCCTCAATAAGTGATGTTGGGAAAAATGGACAAATATATGTAAAAAATAAAAATAAAATTGGACCACTCTCTTAGACCATATACATGGATTAAAGTCTTAAATGTAAGACCTGAAACCATAAAACGCCTAGAAGAAAACATAGGCAGTAAACTTTTTGACATAACTCTTAGCAATATCCTTTTGAGTATGTCTTCTCAGGCAAGGGAAAACAAAACAAATGGACTACATCAAACTTAAAAAACTTTTGCACAATGAAGGAAACAACAAAACAAAAAGACCACTGAATAGGAGAAAATACTAAAAAATAATACATGTGATAAGGGGTATATCTAAAATTTATAAAGAACTTATGTGACTCAACACCAGAAAAAAAATCCAATCCAATTAAGAAATGGGCTGAGGACCTGAATAGACATTTCTCCAAAGAGGATATTCATATGGCCAATAGACAGATGAAAAGATGCTCAATATCACTAATCATCATGGAAATGCAAACTAAAACCACAATGAGATACCACCTCACACCTGGTAGCATTGCTGTCAATAAATCAACAAATAACAAGTGCTGGCAAGTATGTGGAGAAAAGGGAACCCTCATGGACTGTGGGTGGGGCTGTAAATTGTTGCGGCAACTATAGAAAACAGTATGGATGTTCCTCAAAAAATTAAAAATAGAACAATCTTATGATCTAACAATCCCATTTCTAGATAAATATCCAAAGTAAATAAAATCATTATCTTGAAGAAATATCTGCACCCTCATGTTCACTGCAGCATTATTTACAATAGCCAAGATATCTATCTATCTATCTATCTATCTATCTATCTATCTATCTATTTCATCTATCATCTAATATAATTCAGCCATTAAATAGGGAAATCTTGCCATCTGCAACAACATGGATGAACCTGGAAGGTATTATACTATAGGAAATAAGTTAGACAGAGAAAGACAAATACTGCATGATCACACTTATAAAAAATCCCAAAGTCAGAAAGAGAGAACAGATTACTGGTTGCCAGAGGTGGGGTTGGGGGTGGGAGAATTGGGTGAAGATGGTCAAATGGTAAAATTTCAGTTATAAGATGAATAATATACAGCATGGTGACTATAGTTAACAATACTATATTGTGTCCTTGAAAGTTGATGAGAATAGATCTTAAGTTCTCAACACACACACACACACACACACACACACACACACACACACAAACACAAATGATAACTATGTGAGGTGATGAATGTGTTAATTAACATTATTGCTGTGATCATCACCTCACAATGTACACATATATCAATTCATCATGTGCATACCTTAAAATTACACATTACTATATGTCAATTACTAGTATATATCAATAAAGCTTAAAAAAAGAATGTTGTACAGTGCAAGAGACATGGTTCTCAAATAATATTAGCTATTGTCCACATTATGTATGAAAAAGGTGCTTCCCCACATAGTATCTCTCAGTTATCCTAGAAGTAGCAGTTTTGATATGTGATAGTAGAAATGAAGGAAACTATTTAAGCAAAAATATACCTTAAAGAAAGTGAATGTAAACTCAAGGGTAGGGAGAGATAAGAAAACTAATATCCTATCTAATAAAAGAGTAATATGCAAATTGACCATACCTCTGCTACACCCACAAGCCACGCCAACCAGCCAATCAGGAGCGAGTATGCAAATTAACCCAACCAAGATGGCTGTGGCCACAGAGCGATCAGGAGGCTTGGGTTTCCCCGGCAATGAAGGAAACCAAGCTTCCTGCACACCCTGGCCTGACTTGGCTTCTACTTAAGGCTAAAAGTTTCAATTATAGAAGATAAATAAATCCCAACAAAAATGGCTGCAGCCACAGAGCGAGCAGGAGGCTTGGCTTCGCTCAAGGCTACAAAGTTTCAATTATAGAAGATAAATAAACCCCAGATACCAGGGCCTCCGCTTGGGTCACCGGGGGGCGTGGCCAGCCTGCAAACCACCACAGGCCCCTCACCCAGGCCGCCCCACACCTCAAGGGAACCCCCACCCTGATCCGGGTCACCCTTCAGGGCAAACCAGCTGGCCCCCACCCATGCACCAGGCCTCTATCCTATCTAATAAAAGAGTAATATGCAAATTGACCGTCACTCCAACACACAAGATGGCTGCCTCCATGTGGTCAAAGATGGCTGCCCCCATGCGGACACAAGATGGCCACCACAAGATGGCCAGCAGGGGAGGGCAGTTGGGAGGGACCAGGTCTGCAAGGGAGGGCAGTTGGGGGCAATCAAGCCTGCAGGGGAGAGCAGTTAGGGGTGACCAGGCTGGCAGATGAGGGAAGTTGGAGGTGACCGGGCCTGCAGGGAAGGGCAGTTGGGGGGGATCCAGGTCTGCAGGGGAGAGCAGTTGGGGAGGGAACCTGGCCTGCAGGGGAGAGCAGTTAGGGGTGACCAGGCCTGCAGGGGAGGGCAGTTGGGGAGACCAGGCCTGCAGGGGAGGGCAGTTAGGGGCAAACAGGCTAGCAGGGGAGTGGTTAGGGGGTGATCAGGCTGGCAGGCAGAAGCGGTTAGGGGCAATCAGGAAGGCAGGCAGGTGAGCAGTTGGGAGCCAGCAGTACTGGATTGTGAGAGGGATGTTCGACTACCTGTTTAGGCCTGATCCTACTGGGATTGGGCCTAAATGGGCAGTTGAACATCCCTCTAGGGGTCCCAGATTGGAGAAGGTGCAGGCTGGGCTGAGGGACACACCCCCTGTGCACGAAATTTGTGCACCGGGCCTCTAGTATATTTTTAAAACATTAATTCTCAGTCCTATCTTTTCCTGTATCCTGGTTTCCAATATCTCACGAAGTCAAAGATATACTGCCTCTTTAAAGGGAATTAGGACTTCTCTGTCTAGGTTGGCAATGTAAGCTGGTCTTCCTTATCTGCCTGGCCTAATATAAATGAGAAAAGGGGAAAATATGAATATTCACCATTCAGTGAAAATGACAGGTTTGGCAGCAATAGACCAGGATGGTTGAAGTCAAGTGTGAGTTTCATGAGTTCCCTTGGTCCTTTTTGCTTTTCTAGAAGGATTGGGAAGTATTGTAGTATGAACTATTTTCTAGAAAATTCAAGTGGTAGAGAGGTAAAATAGGTCATTTAGGCCAAAGGATCTATGTTTGATTTGGTTCTAACTTAATCGTAGGATCTAAGAATCAAGTTTAAATTGAGCTTTGAGGTGCACCGAGAGGAAAGGCATCCCAACTTCTGAAGGAGGTAGGCTATGGTTTGAAAGACATGCTCACCTAGCATGCTTCTAAGAAGTTACATCTTGGTCCAAACATTGGGGTCTTGAATAAGAATGGATATTTCTGTGCCAAATACTACACCCACATTCAAAATACTCTAAACAGGTCATTCCACACAGGTCATTCTCTTCTCAATACTGGCACAGAGAGACTACTCCTCTGAAATATACTCTTTTGCTGCAAGTTTTCAACTTACACTCCATTTCTTGTACATTCTGGTGATTCCATTGATAAAATATTAGAAAAATTAAAATAGACTCTGATTGCTATATTTAAAAATTACTTAAGTAAAAATTACTTCCTTAATTAATTCATTCATTCCTCTACCTTTTGTCACAAGCATTTTAAACAGTCAATAATCAGAAGAGATTGTACCTTTTCCTATTTAAGTCGTGGGTAAAGAATATATGTTTTTTTTTACCTCTTAAGGAATCTGTTAAAGATACATATATCATTGTTGGATTTTTGTCATGCTCTTAAGAAATACAATTCCTAGGATTTTTTTTTTTGTTTCCACTGGAGTTTGGGAAGTGTCCTATACTCATCCATTTTGAGTGTAACTCTCTAATCATACTTGGGCATAAGGACGTTTCTTGGACTCTAATAAAGTAACTAAGGTTGTGGTCTGTCATGGCAATTGTGTGGATAGACCGAGCTAGCCACAACTATTATCTTCACATACGCACTGAGACTTATTTTGGTTAATGTGTTCTTATAAGCTATCTATCTAATTAGATGTTTGAAGAACATGATTCATTTTGATGCAATTATCCAATGGGTGTATTTGCTTTCTATTTCTAGCTTACATCCAGTCTACCAATGTAATAATACCTCACCTGGTGCCAAAGATAACAGAGGACTTGGCAGAACTGGCTGCCTACATAATGTATCAACAACAGAGCTGATCTGGCACCTGACAGTTGGGTTCATTTCAGCAAATCCATTATTAACATTTTATTAGCCAATAATGAATAAACAGGTTTGGAGCTTTCCTCTCCCCCATGCTATCTTATTTTATATAATCAACATTGTGTGGAAATTGTCTTGCTTTTCTGGTCCTGCATTAGTTTTCAAAGTAAAGTAGTCAATAAATCTTCACAATGGACTCAAACTGTACCAGGATTATAGGCCAAAGATAGAGGGTTATGGTTCTGTTTTAAAAAGTTGAGAAGGAAGCCAATGAGCTTGATCATAAAAACCTTAGTTGTTGGGACTTATGACATATATGATAAATTTAAGCTGAAGCAGCTTGGCCTGGACTAATGGTAGTATAACTCGAGGAATATTAACCAGATAGACTGCTTTTGAATTAATATCTATATATACTCAGTGATGTATTGTCCTGGCATGTATAAGCACACACAACTACAGAGGCTTTGGGGCTTTATCAGGCTATTCTATGCCAGGCATCTCGTTTGGTAACAGAATGATGCTTCAGGTTGAGGGACAGTTAGGGTCTCACACGCTTTGTATTTGATAAAAACACACAAAACTGTTTATCATGTGTAACTAACAGGGAAGAAATATCTCTTTCCACACCAGAAGCATTTCAGATGTCAACATGCTACTAAGTTCAGAATACTAGAGAGCAAGATGTTACCATGGTAAGAAAGACCACTATTTCTGAATCAATTTTTATTTATTAAAACTGTATAGTTTCAATAGACATAGAATTGAGATAGGGACAGTATAAAAAGGTAGACGATTGCCGAAACCGGTTTGGCTCAGTGGATAGAGCGTCAGCCTGCGGACTGAAGGGTTCCAGGTTCTATTCTGGTCAAGGGCATGTACCTTGGTTGTGGGCACATCCCTAGTAGGAGGTGTGCAGGAGGCGGCTGATCGATGTTTCTCTCTCATCGATGTTTCTAACTCTCTATCCCTCTCCCTTCCTCTCTGTAAAAAATCAATAAAGTATATTTAAAAAAAAAAAAAGGTAGACGATAACTCAAGATCTTCCTAAATGGTCTGATAACAACTATGTTAGGACCTTAAACAAAACATCTTCTTTTTGATTAATATGACAGTGGGGAAATACGTTAACAACCATGATTTTTAATACTTGCATAGTCTTTATCTCATTTGATTATTATAGCCATTTTGTATTATTATTTTTTATTTTTTTTATTGATTGATTTTAGAGAGAGAGATAAAGAAGAGAGAGCAAAACATCATTGTTCCACTTATTTATGCATTCATTGGTTGATTCTTGTATGTTCCCTGGCTGGGGATTGAACCTGAAACCTTGGTGTAACTGAGCTACCTAGCCAGGGCTGCCATCTTGTATTATTAATACCTACTAATCCTAGGTAATGCCATTAGCCTCAGTTTAAAGATTAGGAAATAAGGCTTAGAAAAGTTAAATGACTTTCCCCAAGTCACCCAGCTAGTGGTAGGTAATAGTGCTGGGATTCGAACCCAAGTCTTTAACTGAACTGGTATGCTCTTTTCACTCTCCAGTTTTGTCTCTCTTTGTGATCACTAGGGTCTGTCTTTGCTAAGAAGACAGCTCCGTAAGTGATTGTAAAAAAATTACACCACTGTTGACAAATAGGCACATGCTTTGAATCAGTCCTGCCAACGTCCTCCTTATAGAAACCCCACATCCAGTTAGAACTCCTCTCAGATCTCCTAGTGTATCAAGACGATTCTGGGAAGAGTACACAGTGCTTCTTCCAAGTCTGTCTGTTATTATTTCAATCATCATGCCTTCTGGGTTCTTGAGACCATTTTCAACAGTCCTCAAAGCATTTTTCTTTTTATATAATACTTCTAACCAGAACATTTTAGATAAATGACCTAGGATACTTGTTCATTTGATCAGCTTTGTAAACTTTTCTAAATCCTTTCTACCTAGTATGAACTTTTTCATCAGCTCTTCTAGCAGGGCCATCTACTTTTTATTTACTTATTTAATAGGCTCTCTCTAAAGGAGAACAAATATTTCCCTGCAAGAAGAATCTTCTCAAAATCTTACCAATTCAGGAAACCACACATAATGTAAGTGGAAAGAAAAGGCAGATTTTACCAAACCCATTTGCTTTTCAAAGGGCCACTGCATCAAATAAAAATACATATGCTTTATTCTTTCTATTATCTTTTTCCCCTCCCTTTCACTTTTCTCCTCTCTCATTTGCTCTCTTGTGCAATCTCTTTTTCTCTGTTTTAGAATAGGATTTGTGGTGGCTTCAAATGGCAAACAAAATACAGCAAGTGACACAATGACAAATTAGTGAGGAATAAAAAGATATCAATAATAGGAAGAAAGTAAAACGCTCTGTGAATTCAATACTTCAAAGGAGAAGGCTAGCACCAAGTACATTGCTTGATAAATACTCAAACATAGCTAGTAAGCTATGATTTCAGCATGATAACTTTTAAGTGAATACAGATCACTGACACTCAAAAGATCTCCCAGAAAATTTAACTCCCCAATACATGTGCACATGTGTCATTATTCACATTTCGTTGTGTTTATTCTCTAACGTCTCCTTACTAACTTGCAAGCTCAGAAGGGAAGTTATTCAAGAGAGGAACCATGCCCAGGCCCCACCGTATTTCATATACTGCTTTAAGACACACCAGCTGACCTCCATCTCTTTTCCTAAGACTTTTTTTTTTTTTAAGTTGAAGAAAACCACTTTGCTCATGCATAGAAATTAGTGCCCCTCCACCAAAAATAACAATAATTGGTGTATGGATACTCAGCTCCCTCACCCCTCAGGCAAGACAATTCCTGGGTGCACGTTTCCTGGGTGCTCCCAGGTCTAAGTCCCAGTCGCGCACAGCAGTGCCATCTTGCTTTCCTTGGCAATGCAATGCTAAGTAGATTAATGGAAATATATATTTTTTTGGTCCAGAAAATGGCAAATGATGCTGAGTATTGCTAAGACCTACAACTGGATCTGGGGCTCACTTTTGATACCATGGTTTAAGTGGAATATTGACAGATGAGAGTGTGTTTGGAGGATAGGACTAGATGAGGATCCTGTATTGTACTTGAGTGTTGAGATATGATAAATGAGAAGACATTAGAAGTAAAGATAGATATGTATTTTTACATAAAAAATCATTTATAGCTATACTGAGTGCCATGGATATATAATTTTATTTCCTGAAAACTGGAATTGTCCAAAACTGTACTAGGTTGCCTCAGGAGATATTTTCATTATTACTTGTGAGGTATGCCAGAAGAGCACAGACATGTAGACATGTAACAGTCGCAGAAAGTTTTTACTAGATGATTTCCAAGTGTCCTTTGAAGTCCTGAATATTTTTGAGTCCTATAAGCATAAACACTAAACAATCTGTACTTTGTTTGATTTCAAAATCAGATCTAATTTCCAAACCATATTTTCCACTGAAGTATATTCAATCCAACCGTTCATTTCTGTACTTGCTATCTTATGAGGTCATAATGCTATCCATTCACCTCCAACCCCACTGTGTGGCACAGAATGAAGTCTGAATTTGTGCTTCTCAGATGAATGTGAATTTTTGAATTATAGAATTCTTTGGGGATATTACTGTCACTGCTAACCCTTTTATAAATTCAACAGTAGAGATTCTTTTTCATAGACACTTAAAAATTTTTTTAAACCATCTGTTCCCTTGTTCTCTTGACACTGTGTTGCTCAAACTGTGGTCTGCATACTGCTGGGGTTGTGATTGTTGGATCATATGTTCTCAGGAAATTTGGTAGTTTTAGAGCAAAGGGTGATTATATAATTTTAGTCATATATATTTACCATATTTGTAATATGAGAATTGGGGTTTTTCTAGAAAGCCTGTAATAGTTTTAATAACTTCATTTTGAAGATGCCCATTACTATAAAGATTGTATTGGTCACTTTATCTTGCCTGATATTTTCATGTAATATAATAATTTTCATTAGTTATATTTGCAATTATATTGTTGTTAGTATTGTTTTTGCAATAGTCCGAATCCACAAAAATGAATTGGTGGCTCAAAAGCTGTTCATTAAAGTGTTAAGGTAGTGATAAAAATAGTAAAATAAACCCTATGATTTATGACATGTAAATTTGAATAGTAAACAAATTTTGACCTCAATTCTTAGTATGAACGCGTAAGGGCTGAGTGCGTAAATCTGCAAGTGTTACTATTTTGCACAAGAAAAATAAAATGTAAATAGGATGCATGATAAATAGCTAAAAATGAGGTATTATTGCCGCTGAGGCCTATTTGTCCCTTGCTGTTATAAACTTGTCAAATACAGGAATAAAGCCTTGGAATATTTGCATAATTACATAAATCAAGGTAAGGAGGGTCTAAATACAAGTCAGTGATCTGCAGTATGGAATGTGTGAACTTTGTCGCTATAAGTAGTGATGAGCCCCAAACTTCCAGGTAGCCAGAGTTGCATTTACTATGGCAAAATCAATAATAAAGGGCACAATTTCTGAGAAAATGTAAAAACTTGCCACTAACATCTATGCTTGTAGAGAAAGCAGGAAAGGAGTTGGCAAAATCCCCTTCTCAAAGGACACGGTTGGAAGTTGTGTAATGCCAGTGGCCCAGTCTGCAAAGCCAGGTGTGTGCCAGCAGGTACAGGTCTGTGGTGCTGCTGAGTGAGCGTCATCTCCGGCACATGAGGGAGAAGTGCCTGATGCCTTCCTGTCTCTTCATCACTAAAAACCCGTCTCACAGTTGAGATTTTCTAGGTTAAACATTGCTTTGTGATCCATGTTGGAAAGGGTGTAGTGGGATCAGAAGTAATGGGGCGCCTGCTATATCAGGGAAGAGATTAATAAGACAAGGAAATCTGGTTCCAGTTCAAGAGGGTGACATAGGAAGATCCTGAACTCCTTCCCTCCCACAGACACACTCAACCTACAGCTGTATATGGAACAATTTTCTCTGAAGAACAACCAAAATCTGGCAGAGTGACCCCTTCGCACTGCGCAAATGAGAGGGAAACCGCATCAAAGTGGGCAGGGAAGGCTGAGATCAATCTCACCATAAACCCCACCTCAGCATGGGGACCATGATCAGGAGGAAACTCAAAACCCAGAGCTTCTCCGAGTAAAGGTTTCATACCCCACATCAGGCACCCCAACTTTTAACACCAGCATCTGAGAGTCAAGCCCCCAAATTTCTATTTGAAGACCAATAGGTTTGTGTCCACAAGACCCGTAGGTCTGCGGCATACTGAGATTGGCATAAAAACAGACACATAGATCAATGGAACAGAAGAGGATCCAGAAATAAACCCACACACATATGGTCAATTAATTTGTGACACAGGAGCCAGGAACATATAATTGGGAAAAGGCATTCTCTTCAATAAATGGTGCTGGGGAAACTGGACAACCACATGCAAATGAATGAAACTCAACCACTATCTTACACCATACAAAAAAATTAACTCAGAATAGATTAAAGACTTGAATGTCAGACCTGAAACCATAAAACATAGGGGGCATGTTCCTTGACATCTGTCTTAGGGATGAATTATTTTTATTTATATTTTTGGATTTGAAAGCAAAAGCAAAGGTAACAAAAGCAAAAATAGACAAGTGGGACTACATCAAACTAAAAAAGCTTCTGCACAGCTAAGGAAACATCAACAACATAAAAAGGTATCTTACTACTAAATGGGGAAAATATTTGCAAATCACAGATCTGATAAAGAGTTAATATGCAAAATATATAATGAGCTCATGTAACTCAATAGAAAAAAAAACAAAAAAAAATTACCAAAAAATGGGCAGAGGATTCAAATAGATGTTTGCCAAAGAAGATGTAGAGATGACCAACAGCTACATGAATAGGTGCTCAACATCACTAACCATCAGAGAAATGCAAATCAAGACCACAATGAGATTTTACCTCATGTCTATCAGAATGGCTGTTATGAAAGAGACAAGAAATAACAAGTGTTGGGGAGGATGTGGAGAAAAGGAAACTCTTGTGCAGTTAGTGGGAATGTAAATTGGTGTAGCAACTATGAAAAACAATATGGAGTTTCCTCAAATAAAAATAAAAAATAAAAATAGAAATGCCATATGATCCAGCAATTTTACTTTTGGGTATTCATAAAACAATGACAACAACAACAAAAAAGACACAAACCACTAACTTGAAAAGCTGTCTGAACACCATATTCACTGCAGTGTTCTCTACAATATCTAAGACATGGAAACAATCTAATTGTCTACCAGTGGGTGAACAGGTAGAGAAATTGCGGCATAGATACACAATAAAATACTATTTAACCATAAAAAGAATGAAATCTTGCCATTTGTGACAACCTGTAATAGTTTTAATAACGAGGCATTATGCCAAGTAAAATAAGTCATATAGATACAATATATATAAATACTGTCTGAGCTCACTTATATCTGAAATCTAAAAATCAAAACAAATAAGCTCATAGATGCAAGAACAGATTGGTGGTTGCCAGAGGCAGAGGGTGGGAAGTGGGTGAGACAGGTGAAAGGGTCAAAAGGCACACATTTTCAATTACAAAACAAACAAATGCTGAGGATGTCATGTACTGCATAGTGACTGCAGTTAATGATACTCTATGCTTTTTTGAAAGTTGCTAAGATAATATATTTAAAAGTTCTCACCGCAAGAAAAAAAATTTGTAACTATGTATGGTGATAGATGTCAAGAAGAATTACTTCGGTTATTACTTCACAACATGTACAAATATCAATTATGTTGTATACCTGAAACTAATATAATGTATGTCAATTATACCTAAAAAATAAAAAAGACAAGTAAGTTTTTCCTCAATGCTTATCCACTTTATTTCCAGATAATGATTGGTGGTCAACAGTATCCTCTCTGTTTTGATTCACTTTTGAAGGAAATGGTGAGAGTCAGAAATATGGTCAAGTGATGACCAATGAATGTATAGCTTTTCAGTGTTCAATGCGAATAAATATATCATGAATATGTATGTCTGTTTTTTTCACACTAAAGTATACTGGTTTGGGGAGTAAAGGTGCTCACATTATTAAATTAAGTTAATATTTTAGAGCAGTTTCAGTTCACAGCAAAATGGGGTAAAAGATACAGAGATTTCCCATACACTACCTGCTCCCACACAAAAATAGCCTCCCCCATTATCAACATCATCCACCAGTGGTACATTTGTTATAATTGATGAAACTACATCAACACATCATTGTCATCCAAAGTCTATAGTTCACACATAAGGTTCGCTCTTTGTGTTGTATAATCTATTCATTTGGATAAATTTATAATGATATATATCCACTATTATACTGTTATACAGAATAGTATCACCAATCTAAAAATCCTCTGTGCTCTCTCTATCTGTTCTTTCCTTCCCTAACTCTGCTCATTTCCCCAGCAACCACTGAACCTTTTATTGTGTCCATAGTTATGTCTTTTCCAGAATGTCATATAGTTGGAACCATTCAGTATGTAGCCTTTTCAGATTGGCTTCTTTCACTCAGTAATATGGATTTAAGTTTCCTCCATGTCTTTCCATGGGTTGATAGCTTATTTTATTTTATTTTTTAGCACTGAATTATATATTCCATGGTCTGAATGTACCACAGTTTATTTATCTATTCACTTACTGAAGGACATCTTGGTTGCTTCCAAGTTGTGGCAATTATGAATAAGGCTGCTATAAATATCTACGTGCAGGTTTTTGTGTGGATATATGTTTTCAGCTCCTTTTGGCAAATACCCTGAGACATGATTGCTGAACTGTATGTTAAAAGTATGTTTAGTTTTGTAAGAACCTCCAAACTGTCTTTCAAAGTAGCTATACTATTTTGCATCCCCACAAGCAATGAATGAGAGTTCCCACTGCTAAGACCCTCACTAGCATTTGGTGTTGTCAGTGTTCTGAATTTTGGCCATTCTAATAGGTGCATAGTGGTATTACATTGTTTTACTTCACATTTTTCTAAAGACATATGATATATAACATCTTTTCCTATGCTTATTTGCCATCTGTATACCTTTTATGGTGAGGTGTCTGTTAAGATGTTGGGCATGTTTAAAAAGTATTTTTAGATTGATTTCAGATAGGAAAGGAAAGGGAGAAAGAGATATAAACAACGATGAGAGAGAATCATTGATTGGCTGCCTCCTGCATGCCCCACACTGGGGATCCAGCCCACAACCCGAGCATGTGCCCTGACGGGGAATCGAACTGTGACCTCCTGGTTCATAGGTCAAAACTCAACCCCCGAGCCATGCCAGCTGGGCAGTTTTAAAAATCAACTTGTTTTCTAATTGTTGAGCTTTAAGAGTACTTTGTATATTTTATTTTATTCTTATAATTTATTTTAAAAATTTTATTGTTGAAATTATTACATATGTTTTCCCTTTCCCCCCACTGACCCCTTCTAGCCCGACTTTACCACACTATTGTCGTGTCCATGGGTTATGCATATATGCATACAAGTTCTTTAGTACTTTGTGTATTTTAGATTATAGGGTTGTTGTTTTTTTAACCAGATATACTTTTTGCAAATAATTTCTCCTAGTCTGTGGCTTGTCTTCTCATTCTCTTGATATTGTCCTTCAAAGCAGTTTTTAATGTTTATAAAGTCCAGCTTATCAATTATTTCTTTTATGGATCATATCCTTGGTGTTGATTTAAAAAGGCACCACAATATCCAAGGTGATCTAGGTTTTCTCCTACATTATCTTCTAGGAGTTGTTTTATAACTTTGCATTTTACATTTAGGTCCATGATTCATTGGAGTTAATTTTTGTGAAGAGTGTAAGTTTATTCCACTTTTTATTCAAGTTGTTTGCTATCTTATTGTTGAGGTTTAAGTGTTCTTCGTATATTTTGGATAACAGTTCTTCATAAGATATGTCTTTTGTAAATATTTTCTCCCAGTCTGTGGCTTGTCTTCTAATTCTCTTGACATTGTCTTTTGTAGAGCAGAATATTTTCTTCCATGGCTTGTACCTTTGGTGCTTTATCTAAAAAATCATTGTCAAATTCAAGGTCATCTAGATTTTCTTCTATATTACCTAATAACAGTTTCATAGTTTTGTTAAGTTTTAGGGACAATTTATATCTGAAAAACGTTTGGAGATCTGTGGTGAGGGGTCATGCCAGAATATCCCCTTTGAAATGAAAGACAAACTACAGCCTCTTGCTCCTGCTGACACAAAGAAGGAGGTATAAACTGTTGGGTTATAAGCAAACTGCACGAGCAGTTAGCCCAGATGTCATCCACCATGGCTGGACCAGTGCCCCTTCTTCAGTTTGTACCTATGACCACGTGGGAGTCCTGAGCTTAATTTCACAGATGGGCCTGCTTGGTATGTGGATACCAGCTTGCATGGATGGCAGCTGTACTAAGGCCCCAGGTGTGCTCTTGAAAGATGGTGATAGGGAAAATCCTTCTCATAAACCACTTTGTGGAGAAAGAGAAATGGTAAGAGATTAGAAGGTATATAAAAAATCTGGAAGGGAAAAAGCGGGAAGATCGGGGCCAAGGAGGTCCACGGGTTAACATATGGGAGTGGGCACAAAGTTGGAGATCCTTGTACATGTTACACCCACCAGGACACATCCTTCTTGCACTAGGCAGTGAACAGCCAAGTAGACAAAATCACCTGGCTGACTGCTGCTTGCCAATCTCTGTCACTGGCCACCCTAGTGCTGGTTTGATGGGCATGAAAGAAATGGCTGCGATGGCAGAGATGAGACTACACATGGTCCCAGTGGCATGTTCTCAGGCACCAAAGCTGATCTAGTTGCTGCCATGGATGAATGTCCAATTTGCCAGCAACGGAGACCTTCCTCAGCTCCTTGAGGAGACCAGCTGACCACTGAGGACAAATTGACTGCAATGGAGCCTTCCACCCTGGAAGGATTAGTGATTTGTGCTCACAGAGCAGACACACTTTCAGGTGTGGAGTTCTCTTCTCTGAACCACTAATGAAAACTTACAGCGCGCATATCCACCAGCATGGGATCCTACATTGCATTAAACCAGGGGGTCCACTTTACAAAAAAGCAGGTATGGAAGGGGACTCGTGACTAAAGATTCACTCCTAACATCACATACTGCACCACCCAGAAGTTGTCAGCATTTCAGAGGTTTGGATGGAACACCAACTTGGAGGCATAGTTTGTGGGGATGAGGCAATGTCTTCCAGCATGCCAGATATATACTCCTGGGTATAAGAACAAAGAAGAGGTCTTTATTTGCATGCATAACTCTAGTCAGTATTCCTTTCCTCTTCTTGGTTTTGGGTAAGGTTAGAGTTTAACTTAATATCATACCTTATAGGAAAACACAGAGTTGTGCCAAAAATCATTGCTAGTGGAATAGTTATAGTCTATAAATCAGTCCGTGCATTGGAAATCCATGTTGTTTTTTGATTTGCTTTATAAAAAGAGAGGTTGGCAAAAGAGCCCAGCCCTGGACAATATAGCTGTGGATAACACAAATATTTTTCAACCCACTGCTCTTGCAGGTTCAATGGTACCTTGTAGAATTTGAAGTGAGTGTGTGGATTCCTGGTTTCCTTAAAGGCTTCTATTGCTCCCCTGGCCTTTAGAGGGTTTCCAGATGATATATTATTGACTCATCTGAATGGATGTTAATGGTCTAAATCTGTCTACTGTGCAATTTACTAGTTGGTTCAAAAACAATAAATGTGTTTTGTGTTAAGATTTAAAGTTTTGTTTGGAAACAATATACCAACTTTTCTCTCACCACTTGCTAAGGCTGAGTTGAAAATACATTCTTTTGCCAAATTCTACATAAAGAAAGGTAAGCTCTTCATTCATTAATTTTATTACTTTTGATTAAACTCAAGGTTCTGTCAAACATTTCCCCTCTGTAAAATGCATTTCTTATCCAGCTTTCACATTGACAAAATCACTTGCCCTGTATAACTTACTACTCTTTAAAATGCTCCTGTGTCAATTCAAGTTGAAATCCCAGTTTCACCATGAGAAGAGACTTGATTTCCCCAACTCCACTCTCCTGACAGGACTATACATTTACCCTCCACGTTTTTTGGATAATCATATTGAAAATGTTTCCAGACACTAGTGGCTGTCTGTGTACAGGAGAGTTTCATAATGAATTAGTGCAATTATCCAGAATGTTTACATTAAATATTGGGAGAGAGCCCAGACATTTTGGCTTGAATACCTACAATGATTCCTAGACTGACTGAATCCAGAGGAAGGCTGCTTAATTTTCCATATCATAGAGGGGAAAATTCTAACATTAAAACATTAAAACTCATGGTGTATAGAGACAGGCACAACTGAAGTTTAGATTGGTCAAAAACTAGAGTGTTGCCTAGCTGGTTTGGCTCAGTAGATGGAGCATAGGCCTGCAGACTGAATCTTGGTTGCAGGCTCAGTACCCAACCCCTGTCAGGGCAAGTGTGGGAGGCAACCAATTGATATGGCTCTCTCACATCAATGTTTCTCTCTCTATCTCTCCCCCTCCCTTCTACTCTCTCTAAAAATCAATGGAAAAATATCCTTGGGTGAGGATTAACAAATAAACAACAACAAAGAACACCTAGAAGGTCTGGGGACAGTTGGTCCCCTGCAGATCCCAAGCTAGTCCCCTGAGTTTCTTATTCCTCTTCTGCAGCCCTGCGGAATCACTCTGCCTTTTTCTCTCTGTGCTTGCCACAACTCTGTTCACTTCTTGGAATTTTATTTCCTAAAATCTTGACTGACAGTTTCTCTAATTCCCTTTGATTCTTACTTTCACCAAAGAGATTCACATGAATCTTCCAGTTTTCAGGAAGACACTGACCATTAGCTATGTGGCCTTCCACAAGATCTTTAACCTTCGGAAGCTCAAATTGTCATAGTTAATGAAAGGACGAGAATGACTACTTCAGGGTTTTTAGAATTTTAAATGAGATGCCTTGCATAGCGTTTTAGTGGGTATGTAGTAAGTAGTTCTCTCCAATACAACCCTCTCATTTTGTTCCTATACACAGTAATATAATTTTATGTTGGTGTAATAATGGATGGTTTATAAAATATTTTCATACAGCTCATCTTATTTGCTGTTCCCACACTAATTTCAGTTAGATAATTATGTATTTTTTCTACTTTCAGATAAGGAAACTGAAGGCCAGAGAGTGTCCACATTCACATGTTTTAACTGCAGAATAGAAATGGGACGGAAGGTTCGACACTGATTTCCTGAACTGTGGTGTTTAGTAGAAACATCTACCTGGTTATGGTACTGGAAACCAAAGGGTGAATCCTGGAAATGATGTCTCCAAATATTGATTAATCAGAGTCAGGGAAAACAATCAGAAACCAGATGGCCATTCTAAATGGTTGCCCAGACTTAGGCAACAAAATTAGTGAAGAAAGCACAGCCCAGAAGGGCCATACCCAGGAAGAGCCGAGGTTCCCTATGGACACACAGGTGCATTCAGAAACGAACAGACAAAGTTGAATGGAAGGAAGGCACCATTAAACTGCTTCTACTGGGACTACTTTCTGTTGTCCAATTAGCTTTAGTTACTACAGGGTGGGGGAAAAGTAGGTTTACAGTTGTAATTATGGGAAACAGACTTTATTCTTATATTACTATTCATTAATTATTGTACCATTCTCATACAAACAACAGTAAACCTACATTTCCTCCACGCTGTTTATGTGTAGACACCACCTAAATGTAGGTTTTTCTGATGAACATAAAAATCCACTAAAAAATACTACTATTTAATGTGTATGCATACATGGAAACACTACTTTGGGCTTTTAGGAATGACATACCTATGAATGTATAAGATTACCTTATTCTCTGCCAACTATTTTTTGTTTGTTTGCTTTTTTTGTTAATCCTTACTGAGAGATACATCGATTGGTTGCCTCCCCCACGTGCCCTGACCAGGGCCGGGGATTGAACTTGCAACCCACATACTTGCCCTTGACCAGAATCAAACCCGAGACCCTTCCATGCTCTAACCACCGAGTCCATGCTCTAACCACTGAAAAACTGGTAAAGGCTGTCATCTATTTTTTAAAAAACATATTATTTAAAAAGAAGATTTTTTATTATCATTTTATTACAGAAAAATCATATAGTTGTTACTTTTCTTGATTAAAGTCACACAGTCAAAACCTAACTTGGGTCAGAATTCCAGAGTATATACTCTTTTAAATACTATGTAATTTCATTTCTTCTATGAGTGCCATTTGCAAATTTTATTATTTCATTGTTCATCTATTTTAATAAAAATAGTTTTATGTTACTAGTAATCATATCAAATCTCTGGATTTGTAATTTAAAATTATTAAGAGCTTGTACATTGATTTCAGAGAATTCACTTACTTATTAAATATTTATTAATGGCCTATTTGTACTAGATACTCTTTCATTCTGAAAATTTGAAAAATAAAATTACCCAGTCATTAATATTTCCAGCAGAAAATACTCTGATCTAAACCATCTGCCTAATAGAACCTGCATAGGTAATTTCTAAATTTTCCATTTTTTATTAAATTCCAGTAGCTGAAAATAAAAAATTTAAATAATAAGAAACCTGGCATTATCCATGACGGAGAAAAATAGGTCATCTTCGATCAGTGGCAGCTCAGTTTTATCAGTTATACATACTGCTACGTAGAAGACAAATGGCAAATGTTTTGGGTTTCTCTGTCATCTCCAAGTGATTGGTAATGTTATGTTGCATGCTATATTCTGGGAGATTTTGAGGCTGTATCTAAATTTGGTGGTGGTTGGGGGAGTGTTGTAAATAATTAGCCATGTTTAAAAAAGGCATGGCAAAGGGGAATATTTGGGCCATTTATTTGCAATCTCTGGCTCAGATAAACCATAAACTGCGTCCTTCCCTATCACTTCTATTTTCACGTTACTACAACTAACCAGTGCTTCCATGCGCCTGAAATCTAGTGGAACTCAGTATTACTGTGTGTGGGTAGATTGGATTTGAATTTCAGCTTCCCTAAGGACTAGTATTAGCACAAGCAAGTTGATTAATTTCCATGTTCTCAGTTTAATCATCTATGAAATAGACACCTATCTTCTATGAACTTTTTAAATTGAAAATTATCAGTGAAGAATCATCACTTTATCTGAAGTTATGTAGCTCCCTTTCCCCTCAGTTAGTACCCATGTGCGCTTGGGAATATAACAACGTTTTTATTTTATTTTATTTTTTCCATCACCATTTATCCTCTCTATGTACTCTTCCACCTCCACCTTCCCCCATCCCTACCCCCATGATCAGCACACTGTTGTCCATGTCCATTAGTTCTCTCTCTTTTGTTTCCTTTTTTGTTCAATACATCCACCTCCCCAACACCCCCACCCACCAGAGCTGTCTGCCTGCACTCTATCTACGAGTCTGTCTCTATTTGGCTTGTTAGTTTAGTTTGTTCATTAGATTTCACATATGAGTGAAATCATATGGTACTTGTCCTTCTCTGGCTTATTTCATGTAGTGACAGCATAGATGAACCTGGAGAATATAATAACATT
Source organism: Plecotus auritus (assembly GCF_963455305.1). Lineage (NCBI taxonomy): Eukaryota > Metazoa > Chordata > Mammalia > Chiroptera > Vespertilionidae > Plecotus > Plecotus auritus. The sequence continues at coordinate 43,316,774 of NC_137777.1, forward strand.
TTGATATTGGTTTTAAATTGAATTATCTTTGGAAAAACACATTCTATTAAATAAAAGAGTAATATGCAAATTGACCATCACTCCAACACACAAGATGGCTGCCCCCATGTGGACACAAGATGGCCACCACAAGAAGGCCAGCAGGGGAGGGCAGTTGGAAGGGACCAGGCCTGCAAGGGAAGGCAGTTGTGGGTGATCAGGCCAGCAGGGGAGGACAGTTAGGGGTGGCCAGGCCGGCAGAGGAGGGAAGTTGGGGGTGACTGGGCCTGCAGGGAAGGGCAGTTGGAGGGGACCCAGGCCTGCAGGGGAGGGCAGTTGGGGGGACCAGGCCTGCAGGGGAGGGCAGTTAGGGGTGACCAGGCCTGCAGGGGAGGTCAGTTAGGGGCAAACAGGCTGGCTGGGGAGCAGTTAGGCATCAATGAGGCTGGCAGGGGAGTGGTTAGGGGGTGATCAGGCTGGCAGGCAGAAGCGGTTAGGGGCAATCAGGAAGGCATGCAGGCAAGCAGTTGTGAGCCAGCAGTCCTGGATTGTGAGAGGGATGTTTGACTGCCTGTTTAGGCCCGATCCCGGTGTCCACATGGGGCTAGGATGGGGCCTAAATGAGTAGTCAGACATCCCTCAAGGGGTCCCAGATTGGAGAGGGTGCAGGCTGGGCTGAAGGACAGCCCCCCACCCCCTGCACGAATTTCGTGCACCAGGCCTCTAGTCTATTACATAATACTTTATGCATTCATAGAAGGTTTAACTATTGGCCCTATTCTTCATCTACATTAATGTAGACAACTGAGAAATGTTTATTTAACTTGTATGTAACACTATGTGACTTTGTAAAATTGATGTGCAAAGGTATTTTATATATTCACTCATATTATAACAATACCTTGAAAGGTAAAAGTACAGAGGCACAGTTTAAATGAGTTAAGTGAAAATTAAACACGAAATTAATTTAAAATATAACTATAATATTGCAGATTTATTTTAGCGATTCCGTTTACTATGAATTTTAGACAAGCCCATGCAGAGCTGGTCTTTTCTCATAGGTAGCTTTCTCTTGTGCTGGCCACACTAGTGAGGGTTCCTTTCAGAACTGCAGCCTGTCCTCGCTCGCCCTCTGCTGGGCTACGTCTTTGGTGCACCAACACCCAGGTCCCAAGAGGAGCCCTAACCAAGGAGGGCTGCTCACTTTCAGAGTAAATTGGGTGGCATTAGAAGGAAAGCATACAAACACACACAGAGATTATATTTCAGATACCAGCCTTCTAGTGCTTTATAGGCACGATTTGCTCTGTGAATTTACTGTTCTAGAGTCCTGTACCACTTCTACAGGCTTACAGGTCCTCTACCACTTCTACAGGCTTACCAGTACAGGCAGGATCTGCTCATTTCGTTCATACATTTAACACACACACACACACACACACACACACACACACACACGCGCTCGCGCAGAGTTCCCATCATGTCAGGTGCAGCTAGAGACAAAGCAGAATGGCAATCTTTGCCTCCATGCTGGTTACAGTCTCCTGGGGAAGCCCACCAATAAACAGGTAGTTTAATTTCAGGTGGAGACGAGCATTGTGCAAAAGAAAAGGGAACAAAGAGAGACACCAGCTCTGTGAGGGGTGATGTGAGTGGTTGTGATCTGGGAGTTCAAGGAAAACCTTCCAAAGAGATGATGTTTGGCCTGAGACGTGGCTGATAGAAGCTGAAGTCCAGGCACACGGGACAGAAAGGAAAGCATCCTGCCACAGGACAGAGCTTGATGTGGTCAATGAAGAGGAACAGGCCCAGGCCAGAGGGGCCGGGGCACAATGAATGACCAGGAGAGTCTGAAATCAAGTGGAAGAGGTATGCAGGGGTCAGATCACTACAGGACCTTGAGATCATTGTAAGAATTCTTTTCAAGTGCATTGGGAAGACATTCAAAGTTTTTTTTTTTTTAAAGGAGTGACGCCATTCAATTTATGTTTTTAGAATGTGTCTCCGGGTGTCCTCTGGAAACAGATGTTAGGGGAGCAAGAGTAGAAGCAGAAAGCCCTGTCACTGGGGCGATGTGGGCAGGAGATGACAATGTGTTCCACTGGGCTGGTGGCACTGGAGGTGGAGAGAAAGGTTGCCATTCAAGATAGCTCCTTCCCCTTGGGGCAGTCTGGTGAAGCTTATAGACCCTTCTAGAATAATGGTCTAAAATGCACAATATTCAAAAGGAAGCCAATTGTATTAAAATGTAGTTACCAAAATATTAAAAAAACAAATTTGTGAAATAATATATTTGTGGCTTCAGTCATACAGTAAATAATAAAAATTAGTAGTGGGTCTGATAACCAGTATAACCTCAAAGTAGTGATAGACAAACATTATTCCAACACAGCTAAAAAATAGTCATAGGTATGAAAATATCTGTAATTTCTAATGGTAATGAAGTGCAAGGCACTGCTACTATGTTGAATATATTCATTCTGCAAGGAAATGTCAAATTACTGTCAGAAGCTACTGAACATAAAGATGTAATTATTTGCCCCTTCAAGATTATTGACCTCCTGCCTCACTGGCAGAGGTGAGAGGACTTTGGATAATCAACAGGTGGAGAAGAGAAAGGATGTAGGGACAGATGGTATTATTCAGGAGTGCAACCTTCTGTGCAGACATGATGGAAATACAAGTGACTGTGCTGGGCTCTGGGCAGAAACGTGTGTTTGTCCAGAGATGTGAGTATGTGGGAATTCCATTTCTTGAACTGAAGAGGCAAATGTAAAAGAAAGCTATTTTAAATTGTGCTTCAGCTATACCAGTGGTCGGCAAACTGCGGCTCGTAAGCCGCGGTTTGCTGCTCTGTTGACTAATGAGTTTGCCGACCATTGCTGTAAGGCATTACCCTTACCCAGAAGTTTTGACTTCAGGTTAAAGACATTAGTGCATTATTAAAATGTTTTTTAAGTGTTTTTCCCTAGCAGTGGTCGGCAAACTCATTAGTCAACAGAGTGGCAAACCGCGGCTCGCACGCCACACGTGGCTCGCGAGCCACAGTTTACCGACCACTGAGTTATACCATAATAAGTCCTTTGGCATGGGAAAGGCCCATTATTATGTAAAGTTTAACTCCTATGGATTATTACCCTGATGAGAAAGATATAAAATAACATTGTGTAGCTTAGTAAGTAGATTTTTAACAACTGTTTTTAAAAGGCTGCCAAGAAATTGAAACACAAGAAGCCACTAAGGAAAATAAATGATGACTAAACAAATCAAAAGTCTTTGGTTATTCATTTTTAAATTACAGATACTTGGGAGGAGAGAGAACACATCCTATATAATCCTATATAATAAAGAGGTAATATGCAAATTGACCATCACTCTAACACACAAGATGGCTGCCCCTATGTGGTCAAAGATGCCCCCCCCCATATGGACATAAGATGGCTGCCACAAGATGGCTGGCAGGGGAGGGCAGTTGTGGGTGATCAGGCCAGCAGGGGAGGGCAGTTAGGGGCAATCAGGCCGGCAGGGGAGCAGTTAGGCATTGATCAGGCTGACAGGGGAGTGGTTAGGGGGTGATCAGGCTGGCAGGCAGAAGTGGTTAGGGGCAATCAGGAAGGCAGGCAGGTGAGCAGTTGGGAGCCAGCCGTCCTGGATTGTGAGATGGATGTCCGATTGCCCGTGTAGGCCCAATCCCGGCGGGGTCCCAGATTGCAGAGGGTGCAGGCTGGGCTGAAGGACACACCTCCCCACCCCCATGCATGAATTTCATGCACCAGGCCTCTAGTAATAAAGTTCATGCTTATAGTAATTAAAATGGAAGGTGTCAATATTGCATATGGTTGCCTCATTTGAAAACACAGCACAGACACAATAAATGAAATATACTAAGTTTCCTTTAAAAATTTCTCTAGTTAGTCCAGTTTGTTCAAAATACTGCTTCCATTTTGCAAGATAAAGAAAACTAAAGAATTTCACTAAAAAATAGACATATTTTCTTGTTCAATATGAGTAGAAGGGTTAAATAATTAAAATACTAAAGGACTGAGCCAGTTTTCCTGGAAAAATGAACTCCTGTTCCCATAATGGTGGAGATTGTTAAAACTTTTGGAAATTACACTTGCAAGGTTAATGACTCTGAAAAAAAATGTTAGGCTAAATCTTTGCTTTCTAAATTGATTACAAATTGGAATTTCACATAGGTTGAAGGTTTCTATGTTAATATAATTAGAAGATAATATTAAAACTTGACATAAAAAGTATTCCTGGCTGTTTCCATTTCAAAGTTATTCATGCTGCCTTTGTGGCTGAATGAGAATTTACTGCAGCAGGAATTACATATGCAGAGCCAAAAGCAATATACCTTTACTGTCCTCAGAGCCCCGTGAGTTCAAAACCTGTAGAGTTGGACTACAATGAAGTATCTATATGGTAAGTAGTTACCAGAGGCAGGACGAAGTTAATTTCTTGAGTCAGAGCTTGAATTTCTACTTTGAAATCCAGATACTGCCTCTTATTTCATAGCAAAACTCTGTAGAACAATAAAGCATTATAAAAAGAACAAGAACAGCCATTTTCTGCTCTTTTAGCCATTTGAAGATAAGAATTTATAGGGTTTTCCCTTCTCCGTATAAAATTGTATACTCTAGCCAACTTGTGAATACTTAATACTCATTGGGTTTTTTACATTTAATGAGAACTCCATCAAGAAAAAATTTCCATTACTCAATGAGATGTTTTCCTTTTCTCCAACTATGTTGCCTGTGAACAAAAAGCAGAAGATCCACTCACCAAAGTGCTTACAATTATGGACACTGAAAATGCTGTTTTATTTTTGAGATATACTTTTGTTTGATATCTTGAAACAAAATAAATTATGAGTATTGGTAATATGAAGCCTTCCAAGTCTGTAACTGTGCCCCTACTACCCAGGATAATCTAATTACTCTTCTTTAGTCTTCTAATATTAATCAATATGTGTTTAATTTTTTTAAAAGTACTATAGCATAGTAACTCAGTGTATGGCTTAGTAAGTACCATTTTTAAAGATAGACTTGGGTGTAAATTTCAGCCTCATCATTGAACAGTTCTAGGATATTAGGCAAGTCACTTCTCTAATCCTCAGATTACTGAACTATAAAAGAGAGGCTATGCCTACATCTTAGGGCTTCTGTGAGGAGTAAACAAGACACACACACACACACACACACACACACACACACACACACACACACCAGGAATTGAGAGTGCCTGATACTTAGCAGATAAACAGCAAATGGTAGATTATATTAAGCTCCTGCTCTCAATTATATAACAGGTAAGTAAGGTGAATATTCCTGATGCTAAATATGTTAGAGGAAACTTACTACTCCTGCTATGGTTCCTAAAGAAAGTCCTGAGGTCCTGACTTTTGGTTTCTTCTCACCAGGTCAGAATTACCACTGGTTGTATAGGATATTGCAAGTAATTGATCCATTGTATATGTTTTCTCATTTGGTCTTATTTCAAGCATACGGGCTCCCACTGCATTGGAAGTAAAATTATAGGATGAGAAGGAACATTTCAGTACCTGCGTATTTATCTCAGTTTTCTGAGTAATCAGAAAAAGTAAAGGGAGTTTGAAAGAGGAATAGACCTTATGGAATAGTTACAGGTAAAAAGAAATCATTACAACCCTATGGGGGACTGCTGTCTAGCCAAACGAGATTCACAGGGATGACTTCAGATGAGGCAGATGTCAGGAATGAAGAAAATGATGTAAACGTTAAGAGCAGGCAATGAAAGCTGCATATGGAAAAAAAATATGTGGAAGAGAATTGAGAACAGATGGTTTACTTTGAAAGAATACCTCTGTGCAGGCCAAGGAAGGAAACTATGCTTCGTCCAGAAGTTCAAGGGCTGTTTGAGATGGCTTAGCTAGAAGAAGAATTCAGTACTGCAATTTAGTTGAGTAATATATTGGCAAATTTTAGGTGTGAAGGTAAATGTGAGAAAGTTAGAGGGACTAAGTCCAAATCTTTTGTTATTATCTAGAACACTTTACTTGAGCAGTAGAGGCTGCCATATACCTGTTAGAAATGAAAATATACACTCAACAGCTATCTATTAAGTGCCTCACCTCAAAGTTGTTAATATGTTGGCTCTAGAAGACATTTAGCAAGATATGTATATAGGTAGAATTTAAATATGTTGGGAAATTTTATTTTTATTTATTTTTCTTTTTTATCATTTTTTTTACTGATTAAGGTATTACATGTGTACATATCTTCCCATTGCCTCCCCACCCCACTCCCATACATGCCCTCACCCCCCCCAGTGTCTTGCGTCCATTGGTTATGCTTATATGCATGCATACAAGTCCTTTGGTTGATCTCTTAATTTCCCCACCCCTCCCCAACCTTCCCGCTGTAATTTGATAGTCTGTTTGATGCTTTACTGCCTCTGTATCTATCTTTTTGTTCATCAGGTTATAATGTTCTTTATTATCCCCAAATGAGTGAGATCATGTGGTATTTTTCTTTCATTGACTGGCTTATATCACTTAGCATATTGCTCTCCAGGTCCATCCAGGCTGCTGCAAATGGTAAGAATTCCTTCTTTTTTATAGCAGCGTAGTACTCCATTGTGTAGATGTACCATAGTTTTCTGATCCAGTCATCTGCTGATGGACACTTAGGCTGTTTCCAAATCTTAGCTATGGTAAATTGTGCTGCTATGAACATAGGGGTGCATATATCCTTTCTGATTGGTGTTTCTGTGGGTTGGTGGGAACCAGGCTCACCCACGGTCAGTGTTACCAGCATTCAGTGTGGTCTTGTGTGAGCATCTAGAATCATGGACCCCGCCTGACCTGTGCTGCTGAAAGTGAGTCCCCTAGCACATGCCAGGAGTCAGTTTCCCTGTGCTGCACCAAGAATCGAGTATCAGAGTTTCTGTTGCCTCATGCAGCTTCTTGCTGAGAATCAGGGTCCCCGTGTGCGCATGCACCAATAATTGGAGTCACTGGCTCTTAGTGTGAATGCGCTGTGAGTCAGGGATCCCAGGCGCACACAGTAAGAAACAGAGTCAAGTCAGTGGTGCTCAGTGCTGCCTCTTGCCGGGAGAATCTGGGTCCCGGTCACCATGGGGGATTGGGTTGCACAGTAGCACTGTAGCGTGCTTGTGCTGCGGAAAACAGACTTTTGTGTGCGCTGCGGAAAACAGACTTCCATGTGCACTGCGGAAAACAGACTTCCGTGTGCGCTTGCCCAGAATCAAAATCAGGTGGCACTGCCGCCCTGCGTGGGCTTCAGGTTTGGTCACCCAATTGCATTGCGGGGAGCAGATTCCAGTCTCTGTGTGTGGCAGGCTCAAATTCCCGTAGCAGTGCTGTGGTCTGTGCACACGCTCCCAAGCTCAAATTCCCATAGGGTCACTGCGGCCCAAGCGAGGGGCGGGTCTATCAGTTACTATGGCACTATCTGCGATCCTGCAGGGAGGGGGATAGGCTCTTTGCCTCACAGAAATCTGCGGCCGGGAAGTCTGGATTCTTGTCTGTTGGTCTGAAGCTGTGGTTGCAGTTCTCTGTCCCCAGTGGCTGCAGGGTCCTGGTTTGCATCTGAGATGCTACTGGGTGGTGCTGAGGCCAGGATCCTAGTCTCAAGCAGCTCTGTTTCTCAAGATGGTGTGGTCTCTGTGCCCACACTGGCCGCCCAGAAGTGTCTGCTTTGTGCGCAGGGCTCTGCCGTCTAAGACTGCCCGGTTTGGCAGCCCCTTGGAGGACCTGCAGAATCTAACAGTCCCTAGCTCATACACGCACACACAACTATGTTGGGAAATTTTATAAGAAAGGTGATCATTTCTCTATTTACCCAGATTTAGACTAGGTAGGCAGGAGGAAAGAAGGTTTGGAAAGCATAAATAATCAAACCAGCCCTCGCTGGTTTGGGTCACTGGATAGAACATCTGACTTTCGGACTAAAGGATCCCAAGTTTGATTGCAGTCAAGGGCACGTACCTCAGTTGCAGGCTCCTCCCCAGCCCAGGCCCTGGTCAGGACCCATGCAGGAGGCAACCAATCGATGTGTTTCTCTCACATCGATATTTCTCTCTGCCCTTCGCTCTCTCTTCCTCTCTCTCTAAAAATCAATGGAAAAATATCCTCAGGTGAGGATTAAAAATCTGATTATCTACACAGACCCTTTGCAGGGGAAGATAGCTGAGGGACAATGGAAAATAAAGTTTTCATCACATTAGTTGAAGATGAAATTTCAAATTTAAAAGAGTAACAATATGACATGGAAGAGACAGCGAGAAAGCAATTCAACATGGTGGCAGAAGCAATGGAGAAAAGGAAACACTTTGACTGCAAGAAGAGGTGAAAGCATACACAGAGTATGGCTCAGGCGGTCTCCTACTCTATTAAAGGGCTCTGAGGGAAAGTTTTCTAGTCCTGGCTGTTTGCCTAAAGACAAAAAATCCAAAAAAAGTGTCTAATTTCACTCTCCCTTTACAATGAGGACTGTAGGTATGAAAGGCTGAGTGAAATGTGAAACCCTAAACTCAGAAAACCTGATCTTTGCATGAAGGGATTTTGCAGATGTAAGACAAAATTGGAAGGAAAGAAGTAAGAGGAAGTTTGGTGACAGACACTAAGTGAAAAGAAAGCCAATGAGCCAGAGGAGGATGTGATGTTCAGTGACAGTCCCTACTTATGTTGTATTTTTAATTTTTTTCCAGGGACTTGCAAAGAGCAAAGATAAGTTGTTCAAAGAGGAGAGGTAAGTAATTGTAGAAAATCAGATTAGGTACTATTTAGTAAACTTTGTGTGCTAAAGGAATCACATTGGAAAACTTCCTCTTTTCCCTCCAGGAAAGATTCTTGCTATATATTTTATTTATTTTAAAGTAATAAAAGTGAGTGAGATATCTAAGGCTAATAATAATTTACATATGAGGAAATAATTAGGAACAATTAAAATATTCCAAAGTGAAAATCTTCCTTAATACTATCTGTAGGTCCTTTTCTGTTCACTATTCAGAGGGCAGATATTGGTATTTATTTAAAAAATCATGGGACAGAATAAAAAATGAGACAAATTATTTGGAAACATGTGTAAGGTGGTAGCAAATAATGCTAATATAACATCCATTTGACAAGAGAAAGGAACATTTGCAAAGCATTTGTCCTCTTCTGCCTCCCAGTTATTGGTAATGAGAACATAAAATCAGAACACATATAATAGATGAATTTTGTTTACTTTGATAAACTTCTGCAGAGCCAGTAGTTTAGGTGATTACATGATTAGATAAAAAGACAAGACAAGTCATAATTCAAAATCCTGAAAAATAACTTCTAATAAAAACAGACTCACAAGACAAATGGTTGACAGTTAATAGGCCTGGATTTTAAAATAACAATGCTTATTGTGTCAAGTAAATAAAAAATCAAAATTGAAAATTTTAGCAAAAGATTAAAAACCCTTTTAAAAAGCTAATAAAAACAACAGAATAAAAAAATTCAAAAACTGAAATTAAGACCACATAAGATGAGTATAACAGTATGTTAGAGACAGTTGGAGGGGAAATGAAATTAGAGTATTAAAAGCTAAAACTGAAGAAATATTTTAGACTGAAGTACAGATAAAAAAAAGAGGTAGAAAAAGCAAAAAGAGAATTATATACCAAAGGGGTATTGAGAAAAATTCTTATATACATGAAATGGGAATTGCAGAAGTTAAAATGAGAGGAAAAAGGGGTAGATGCAATATTTTAAGAGGCAATGAATAAGGATTTTTCAAATCTAATTTAAAAAGCTACACATTTAAGAAGAGTTAGAAAGCTCTATCAAAACAGTTAAACAAACGAACAAATTACACCTGAACACAGCGTACTAAAATGTCTAAAAATATAAAATAAAATAAAAAACCTTAAAAGTAGACCTAGGAAAACACAAGACTACCTTCAAAGGATCAACAGTAAGACCCAAGAGCTCATTCAACAGAAAAAGGTGGAAGCCAGAAGACAATGGGATATCTTCAAAGTACTGAAAGTAAAGGACTGCCAAGTAGAATTCTAAACCCAGTAAATTATCCTTCAAAGAAGAGAAATAAAGGCATTTCCAGACAAAAAGAGCTAAGAGAGTTTGTTAGCAGCATACTCACACTGAAAAACACTTAAGAGTATTATTCTTCAGGCAGAAGGAAAATAAATGAAAGCTCAGAGATAGTGAAAATAAAGAGCAATGGAAAAGGTAGATATACAGGTAAATCTGAATAAATATTAGCTATATAAAACCCTAGTAATATCTTGTGGGGCTTAAAATATATGAATTAAAATGAACAACAATAATAGCCAAGGATTTAGTTGGGGACTAAATGGAATAATGCAGAGGGATAAACCCAATTTATCTTAGGTTTATCCTAAGAATGGATGTTATAATCTCTATAGTGCTGTAAATAGAATGTCCTTTAATTTAAATAGCTATACAAGGCTAATTGCTATTATTATTATTTTTAATCTTACCTGAAGATATATTTTTAAATTGATTTCAATTGCTTTCCATATGCACCCACCAGGGGATTGAACCCACAACCAACTGAGCCACCTGGCTAGGGCCTCACGGCATTTATATGACAGGGCAATTGTAGAGTAAAAACGCACACTCACACGCACACATACACATGAAAAGTAAAGTAATTACTAAGTTATTAGAAAATACATTAAAATAATGAAATCTGGTTAGAAACAAAATAATAAAATACTATATAGGAAACAATAAAATATGAGGCAAGAGATAAACATGAAGGAGGAAGGACAAATAGAAACAAATAGTGGGATGGTATACATATATAAAACAAAATATGCCTGTCATTACACTAAATGAATTAGAGATTATTGTCAGCCTAGATTTAAAAACTACACACGAGCACCATTGTGTACTACTACATATAAGAACATAGAAAAGTTTAAAAATGAAAAGAAAGAAAAAACATTGACAGGTAAAGATTAAAAAATGCTAGCAGAGATAAATTAATACCACACAAGTAGACTTCAAGTCAAAGATTTTACCGGACAGAATGAAAAACATTTCACAATGATAAAATGTTTACTCCACTAGGAAGATATAGCGATTCTAAAACTGTACACACCCGATAATAGAGCTTCAAAATATACCTAGCAAAAGCTGACCAAACGAAAAAGAGTAGGCAAATCCACAATCATAGCATCTGATTTTAACAGAGCTTTTTCATTAACTGATAGAACTGACCAGACAGAAAGGTGGCAAGTTTTGGAAACTAAACAGCAAAGGCAGATCGTTGAATAAGTATGGTGATGGGGCTAGCTTAGAAGTCTTCCCTCTGCTCCGTGTTCCCACATGGGGGATTTTAAGAGGCATTTCTCATGTGTAACTGCAAAGACAGAGGTGGCTGTTATGCTGTTCTTACCAGTCCTGAGAGCTGATAATGACGCTGCAGCTAAATTTATATAGTTGTTTATTTTTCTAAAGTACTCGTCATAAAGTTCCCATATCTGTGATGCTTATCTTTCTTTTGTAGATTAAAAAATGTCAACTTAGATAGTGTTTTGGTCATGTTAAGACTCAGGTCTTTTGACTCCAAATCATCTGTTCTTTCTACCAAGATATCGTATAAAAGCTGTCTTGTTAAGAACATTGAATTAGCCCTAGCTGATTTGGCTCAGTGGATAGAGTGTCAGCCCATGGACTGAAGAGTCCTGGGTTCGATTCCGGTCCAGGGCACATGCCTGGGTTGCAGGCTTGATCCCCCAGTGTGGGGCGTGCAGGAGGCAGCCGATCAATGATTCTATCTCATCACTAATGTTTCTATCTCTCTCTCCTTCTCCCTTTCTCTCTGAAATCAATAAAAATATATTTTTTAAAAAAGAACATTGAATTAGGAACAACCTGAGTTCAATAAGCCTCCGTTGCTGTTTATTGAGTGCCTGTGCCATGCCTTCTCTTGGAGGGATGCTGTATAGCAGACTGAAATGAATGTGCAGGCTGCAGACCAGGGTCTGGGAATTGCCTGGTTGGTCAGGTAAGACACATAAATCTCCCTGGTCCTCAGTTTCCTCATCTTTAAAGTGGGGTGAGAGTGCCTCGTTTATTCAGCATTATTAAGAGTCTTAAGGGGATGACATCTGCATTTCCCAGGTTACACAGGGGATGTCAAGAAGAGCATCACCAGTCAGCATTTCTCTGGTTCCCTCACTTGTTCTGTGAGAATCCTACAATTATGGATGTCTCAGACTCTTTGCTACCTAGTCTTTTAAAAAATTTATCTTTATTATTGAAAGTTAAACAGATATCCCCCCTTTTCCCCATTGACCCCTTCTAGCCTGCCCGCTGCCCCTGCCCCAGGCCTTCACTACACTATTTTCTGTGTCCATGGCTTATGCATATCCTATCTAATAAAAGAGTAATATGCAAATTGACCATCACTCCAACACACAAGATGGCTGCCCCCATATGGTCAAAGATGGCCACCTCCATGTGGACACAAGATGGCTGCCACAGATGGCCAGCAGGGGAGAGCAGTTGGGGGGACCAGGTCTGCAGGGGAGGGCAGTTGGGGGCAACCAAGCCTGCAGGGGAGGACAGTTAGGGGCTACCAGGCCTGCAGGGGAGGGCAGTTGGGGGCGACCAGGCCGGCAGGGGAGGGGAGTTAGGGGTAAGGGCCAGCAGGGGAGGGCAGTTGGGGGTGACCAGTCCTGCAGGGGAGGACAGTTAGGGGCAATTGGGCCGGCAGGGGAGCAGTTAGGCGTCGATCAGGCTGGCAGGGGAGTGGTTAGGGGGTGATCAGGCTGGCAGGCAGAAGTGGTTAGGGGCAATCAGGCAGGCAGGCAGGTGAGCAGTTGGGAGCCAGCAGTCCTGGATTGTGAGAGGGATGTCCCAGATTGGAGAGGGTGCAGGCTGCGCTGAGGGACACACACACATACAACCCGTGCATGAATTTTGTGCACCAGGCCTCTAGTATGCATATAAACTCTTTGGTTAATTTATTCCCAACCACCCACCCATCACCACCTTTCCTCTGAGATTAATCAGTCTGTTCCACGTATCTACTTAGTCCTTTTGAAAAACAGTGGAAGTACCAGAAAAAACAAGTAACCTGGGCATGAATAAATGAAATAAAAACTTAGCATATATGAGAATAATTGGTAAATTCTGAAGTAATGTATTAAAAAAATTGTATTTCTCTTCAGTGTCTAGGATACAAATATAAATAATATCTGGTCCTGCAGGCAAGATCGTACCTACCTACTAAATAAAAACAATTTGCTCTTCTGGTTACATGTTGTCTGGTGCTTCATTACCAGAAATGCCAAAGTAACGCTGGCAATGTTCAATGAAAAAGGAGTATATTAGAAGGGTATCAGCCAGTTCACGGCATTGATGGAGATGCTGGGGAACCATGTTCAAGAAAGTGCTCAGGATAAAAGAGAAGGCAAGGCAAGATTATCTCGGGAACAGTCTGCTTAGGATGGTCCCAATAGCACCAGCTCTGGAAGGCCCTGCCCAGCGAGCCTTGGGTTCTTGGCTGCTATCAGTGCAGCAAATAAGCCTGGACTGTCCTTGAGCTTTGGATCATTCTCTAAACAAATTCAGAGTCCTAGGCTTGAGACACTGGTTCACTCCACTGAAATGCAATCCCTCTCCTAACTGTTGGAACTGCCTCCCTTCCAGGTGTGGTCCTGCCTCCCACCTGCCTTGGAATTCCTCACAAGCAGGAAGGGTATTTGGATGTTGGTCCCAAATGGCCAATGCCATTTCCAGGTGAGAATGAGAAACAAGGGACCATGCACTCCAAATGCATGCTTTTGAGAAATGAAAAACATAATTTCCAGAGATGGTATAAACTTGTTAGAATTTTCATATAAAGTTAATGGGGAGAGATAAGACTAAAATCTCACTATTTCCAATTCCCACTCTGCCCCATCTCCCAAACACCTTGAGGACGTTCCCTTCATTGACTTAATTTCATACCTTTTATAGATGCTTAAGAGAAAAGATGAACAGATGGTAGATTTCAAAAGCCAATGCCATTACCTGGTCTGTGTCGTGGATACTATTAGATACTATTAGACTTAGGTTGGGCCACACAGAAGACGAAAAGCTATGAGAGTGTGGTAACAAAACTGGGTTATTTAAACATAAGGAAATTAGTAGTCATTTTACTTTGTAAGTGCATTTATTAAGAGGTAAGACGAGAGATAAATAGGTAAAAAGAAGATAACTCTATCTTACATTGAATATATAAAGTATTTTAAATGAATTCACCTTTAATGGGGTACAGATGAAATTCTGAGATAGACTGGTACAGCCACTGTGAAAAACAGTATGGAGTTCCCACAAAAAAAATTAAAAAATAGAACTGCTGTTTGACCCAGGGATTCCACTTCTGGGAATATATCCTAAGAATCCTGAAACACCAATCAGGAAGAATATATGCACCCCTATGTTCATAGCAGTATTCCTTATAATAGCCAAGATCCGGAAACAGCTCAAGTGCCCATCAGTAGATGGATGGATAAAAAAGTTGTGGTACAATGGAATACTATGCAGCTCTAAAAAAGGATTCCTTACCCTTTGAGACAGCATGGATGGACCTGGAGAATATTGTGTTGAGTGACAGAGGCCAAAGAAAGACAAATATCACATGATCTCACTTATATGTGGAATCTAATGAACATAATAAACTGACGAACAAAGCAGGTCCAGAGGCATCGATGCATGAAACAGACTGACATATCTCAGAGGAGGGGGGTGGGGAGAGATGGGAAGAGATTAACCAAAGCTTGTATGCATATATGCATAACCTATGGACACAGACAATAGTGTGGTAAAAGCCTGGGGTGGGGCAGGGACTGGGAAGAGGTTATTAAAGGGGGGCAGATTTGGGGACATCCATGATACTGTCAACAATACAAAAAAAGAGAAAGAAAAAATAAATTAAAAAAAGTCACACATAAAATCAGAGGGAAAATATTTTGTGGTGTTTCTTTAAGAATTGTCAAATTAATTTCTTTTTAAAGGTACATAAACACACACTCATGCACAACTATTTCCTTCATGGCTGAGCCTTAGAAATTCCAAGTTATTTTTGGTGCCAGATTTTAATCCAGAGGAAGTTTTAAGGCTGAGTTGAAACCCCCTGAAAGCAGAGGTTACAATGGAAATGCTGACAGAATCCCTGCCATGGCAACATTTGTGAGCACAGTTTTATTAAAACAATAAACAACTTTTGTTCAAGTGCAAGTGACTGTGAAAACAGCAGAAAAAGGGCCCCTTCCTGAGTCTAATACCTAATCTCGCTCTGTTATTTCCTTGCTGGAGCCCCGGGCCTCAGCTTGTTGGGCTGTGCACGAAGTTATTGGCCTGCAATCAACCATTGAACCCCAGCTCCTTCATAAAAAGGCCAATGAGATAGCAGGAGAGGGCGCTGTGTAGAGGGTGCTGGAGTGGATACAGAGTGGATACTCAATCGGGGTACATTTAGAACGGACACCAGACTCCAGGTTTTAATTTCCTAAGTTCCTTTGCATGTACTTCTATTCCAGATGATTAGCTAACAAATCATATGGGCCTTCTTCTTTATTGCCAAGTAACATACCAAGGTCTAAATAATACCTCATGTGGTACCCACTGTGCATGCTCAGGGGACAGATGGAAGAAAACAGGGGGAGGCCAGAAGGCTCACCTCCCTGCACCATGCAGTCAGCAGACCAGGCAGAGCTGGCTCATGCTTCTCACACGTGAAGGTTCCAAAGAGAGTCTCAGTGACCCCAGGAGGTGTGGGGCCATGAGGACAATAAAAGTGCTCTCCTCCCCTGCCCGCCTGCTCCCCAAAGAGCCACTGTGCACAGTGTTTGCAAATGACATGGATCTAGCAGGAGAACAGGATCATCCTAGAAACATGTCTCAAGGAAATGAATAATTATCATTGAAGCCAAACTACAATGGGAAGGAAATGGGGTCAAATATGATGAAATCCCCCCCCCCCACCCCAAAGGCATTACAAATAAACTGCCTCTGCAGAAAGGCACTGAACGTAACAAAAGAGAATGAAGAGAATGAGATGTTGGAAATGGGTAGGCTGCGGGCAAAAGGTCAGTGGATTGATGAGAACTTTTCCATTGTCCAGATTAGCACCACTTGGGGTGAACTGGGGTGACTAAAATTCATGATGGCCAGTACACACCCCAGAACAATTAAGTGAGGGTTTGGGGCTGAGATGTACATTTGTATTTTTTACAGCTCCTACGTGATTCTGGGGTACAGCCTAGGCTGTGGACTACTGACTGAGAGGGACCTAGAAGCCCCAGAAGTACTGAACTTTCAACGGAAGGAAAACTACAGATGTTGGTGGCAAGACATTTCCTCTGGGCAATTTACTGGGCCCCTTTGCCTGTTAGCAATTGGGTCCTCTGGCTCACAGTCCAACTGGTAGAATGTCTATAGCAGATGTTTGAACGACATTAACAAATGGAAGCTTCCAAACTTTTCCTTGCCTAACAAGTAACAGCAGGATCTTGTTAGATGATGATCGGTAGTGATCAAGTTTAATCCCCTTAAAATTGCCATTTCTTCCTCTCTTCTATGAGCTAGTTGACCTTTGGATGCACAAAGCCACTTTGTAGATGGCAGTAAGCTGGTTTCCGGACTAACTGAATAGTCACTTGAATTGCTACGCATCCCATCTCATTTAGTTATTAAGACTGAAATTATGGAAGGTGGTTGATTCTTCCAGCCATCCAGATGATCCCATCCTGAAGGACTGTTCTGCGTTCAATCAATTCTTTCTTCATCATCGGCTCTCAGGGCCAAGCTGCTGAAGCGAGTGGATACATTTGGAATGTGGAAAGGACAAAGTCAAACCCAACTGGGACTCACCCCAAAGCCTGTGGAAGCAGTCTTTTCCTCGTGTGCTTTTAATGTTTCATGTTTTAGTCATATTTTCATGACTATAAACTGTTACTTTGGGCAAAGAGTTGTTTCTAAAAAGCCGATGAATTGCATAGATGTACCCAGGCGGATTACTGATTCATTTATAGGCAACGTCTTTCAGCCCCCATGCCTCTTACTCCTCCCACTGTTCCTTATTAATACACATGAAGGCGGGGCATGTGTGGAGGCCACTAGGAGCCAGTGGTTGGCAGCCCTGGCTGCATCCTTTAGCAGCTCTTGGAAGGAGCTGAAGCAGAACCAGAAAGGCACTGAACATAACCAAAGAGAATGAAGAGAAGGAGATGCTGGAAAAGGGTAGGCTAAAATTCATGAGGTCACTGTCCACCTGCAGCTGGACCACACTATGCTAATCAGCAAATGCCATCAAAGAGCTGCCCTTCTCTGCCCTCCAACCTAGACGCAGGGCTGCTGAAGCCACATGACACGTTTAGTTTTCATCTTTCTTGGAGACATCTCAGAATACTCAATGAACAGCTCCCCCCTCTCCTCCTCTCCCTTCAACCCCTTTGGGAGCAATCCATGGTTCTGAATTATTTTTAAAATGAAAGTCATGATTTCCTTTTTGAACTACCTTCATCTTTGAAGCATAGTTTAAGTGGGGTGATGGATGAGACAAGTTTATGTTTGCCATGACCTACTGTCCACAAAGGGTTATGATAAATGTAATCTCATGGATTTCTCACACCTTCCTTGTAAAGATTCGGGAGCAGGTATTGCTAGCCCTTCTAGACAGAGAGGGAAAACGAGACTTACTGATACTGAGAGATTTGCCTCAGCAGTCAAATGCGCTTTTAAATGTGTTTTACCAACTCTATGGAATTTTATGTTTTGTTTTTAACAATAGAAGGGCCTTGCTACTGCGGGTCTCAGAACACACTATTCTGAGCAAGAGAAACCCAGGTAAATGTGACCTCAGGATACCGAATTCTTTATGAAGTCATTTTTGGAAGTTGAGTTGAGACTTCCTATCCAGAAGCCTGCCTGGGAGGCCTGGCTCCTGCCAAGGCTGTCCCATCTGTGTCCTGCTATCCCACAGTCCCAAGTCAGCCTCAGTTTCCAAAGGCATCTAGTTGCAGAATTCCTGTTTCTTTACATTGAGCTCCCCATTAGTGTAGGGAAACTCTCAACCAACCAAACAGCCTCCCTCACCTGGGGGCCAGCAGCGAAGGGAGAGCTGGGATGGCAGCAAGATAAAGGTGTCCACTGGCCTGTGGGTGGCTAGTGACCAGTGGCTGGTGGCTTTCTCCAAAAGCACGTCGTCAGGCAGATCATGCGAAAGGAGCTGAGAAGAAATGCTAACAGTGGTGGACAGGAAGCGGAGTCTGAGAGCGTTTCCTGCTTTATCTGCAAGCTCTCAGCATGTGTGAGCACAAAAGCTCATTTAGGGACTGAGTACCACTGGGACCACGTATTCAGCCCAAGAGATGCAGCACCTGTGTCTCAGAAGGAAGGAAATCAACTGCAAAGGGGTTCTAGAAAAAGTGGGATGCAAACAGCAGTGGGCGCCAGGTCTCCCAGGTCTTCTGGAAAATGCAGTGTCCTTGCCTGGAAGGAGTGGGTATCACAAAGGTCAAGACCCCCAGGCCACCTCAGGCTCTGCTGGTAGCTGTTTACTTTAACTCGTTTTAAACTTAGCTATTGGAAAACATTTTGTATTAATTAAATTTAACCTCAGAGTCCTAGAAAAAGGGTGAAAAACATTTTTTAAATATTATCTGAGAAATCATGTGCGTGTTGTGGGAGGTGGTATGCCAGGGATCCACAGATATGCTATTTTTGGTAATCATGATAAAAATGAAGGATGATAAACATACTTTATGAGACATACTTTTTATCTTGGTGTTAATAGTGTTCAAAGGAGTTTACTTTGAGGAGTTCTAGGCCTCCCAGGTCTTTTCTTTACTGTAGTACTTTAAAATTTCCCTTCTAATT
The DNA here is from genome assembly GCF_963455305.1 of Plecotus auritus. Lineage (NCBI taxonomy): Eukaryota > Metazoa > Chordata > Mammalia > Chiroptera > Vespertilionidae > Plecotus > Plecotus auritus. Next base: position 43,335,651 of record NC_137777.1, read on the forward strand.
CTTCCATCCCAACTTCCTATTTAAATGAGAGAGAGATGACTGAACAGGAGGGACATAATAATTTATTAAGTAAAACTCCTATTTTTTCAGAGAGCAAACTGAGGGTCAGAGAAGTTACTTGATTTGCCCAAAGTCACACATCTGGTTAGAGGTAGGACTAAAACAAATCAAATATGCAGTGAATTCTTGTTCCAGTTCTTTTTTGTTTGTTTCTTTCTTTTTTTTCTTTAGTCTTTCCAAATAGACAGTGAAAACCATTCATAAAACAGGTGGAAAAAAAAAAAGCAGACAAGAATGTTTGAAGTACAGGGTTTTCCCAGAATGTCACAGACACTCAAAATCATCAATGGCCACCTTTGGCTGACTTTGGTCTCCTCCAAATTTTCCTTTGGACATCTATTATAATTCTGGAAGTCATTTCTGAAGTTTTGGTGCATCTTAGTTGTCAATTTAGAAATGGATGGAATATCAATATTTAATCCCTCTTACTTTTCTGGTAAAATCAAAATAAGAATGCAGCAGGTCCTCAAATAATAGCATGCTGTTCAACATCATTTCATTATGCCATTGAGGAAGTGCCCTAGGAACTTAACTCCTGTTTATAACGATTAGCCTGTGGTAAAACTAGTTTTGTTATATATCCGTTCACTTAAAGTCACAGAACCTACCAATAATGTTAAGTGAGGACTAACTGTATAGGTATGTAAGAATTCTATTTACTTGCTTGTATCCCCACTATTCTGTAAAACTTCATGAAGACAGAAGTAAATGGTCTTGTTTACTGTTATATTCCTGGTGCTTGGCACACAATAAATGCTCAATAAATACCAGTGCACTTTTTAGGCCTTTCTCAAACTACCTGCCTTGAAAGCCAGTAAGCACTTGGGCATGCACTCAGCATATCTGACCACATAAAACATTTTTCAGGTCTAGGATAAATATGTTTTTAAGAATATGCTAAAAGAGGCTAGCAAAAGCATTTTCCTTTCTACATTTATGCCAACAATTTGAGAGCAACTTTTCTAGTAGTGAGAAAAATGTTCATTCATAGGCATGGTTTCATCTAGGATAGAGTAGTGTTTTTGCAATCATTCAATAAACATTCATTGGTTATGTTTTCCAAAGTGATTTTGCATGCAGCTTCTTTTGATTTTATAAAATGTATATGAAATAGGCTAGACTGGCATTATTATTATTATCATCATCATCTTTAGCTTATGTAGGTGGGAAGGGCAATGATTTAGACCATTTCCTGTCAAAGAGGATACTAAAAAAATAATTTAAAAAAATCTTAAGTTGTTGAGAATATGGACACAGACCTTACTCAAATTCCCCAAGCCCCATGCTTCCTCCTGAAGAAAAACCATGGCTTTGGTAAATTACTCATAATAACTTTCACCCTTTTAAATGCATTGGAGATCATGGTCCAGTTTCTATGCCTCCAAGGAACTGTAGAATTATTCGAAGGAAGGGGAAGTTAGCAGATTCATGGAAGTTTTCCCTTTCTCTATGCACTCTGCTCCTGTAATAGGAAATTTGGTGGCCTCTGTTATATGCCTTTGATGTCAAATCTACTCTTCCAAAATTGTATAATCCTAAAATCCCTAGTTTACAACTAGCTATATGTTGGTCTTGGGAAAAATGTATTGCAACCAAGTGCTAAAATGACAATAGAATTTGGGTAGTTCCTTTGAGTTCACAGTAATAAGATTTCAAGTCAACTTAACAAATGATCATTGAGAACTATCTATGATTAAGGTAGACCTTGTCTTTACAAACCCAAGTAAGGCGTGTTCCCTGTCTTTAAGAAATATGTAGTTTCAAGGAAGAGACTGACCTAAATAATTAACTGTGAACACTTGTTGAATAACCAGTGCTATTGGGGTGCACAGGAGGGATTAATTTTATTTGGTCACATCAGGGTCATTTTACAGGTGGTACATAAACTGACCTTTAAAAAATGAAATAGATTTTGTTAAGTGATAACTGTCATTCCACCTGAAGGATATGGTATGAGCAAAGACCCAGTGGCATAATGATGCAAGGCTTTTAAAGGGAGGGTAGAAATCTGTTATAGTTAAACTCTGAGGAGGAAATTATGGAAAATCAACATGGGAAAGCATATTGGACCACAGTGTTGAATCCTTGAATATCAGATCGTACTTGTGCTTTTGGCTCTTTTAGAGAGGAAATCTGGTGGGCAGATGTAGGTGGTAGGACTTAAACATCATTCCAGGCTTGTGGACCACATGTGATTAAGCTGCACCCATGTTATTTTGATATGTGATTTTGGCAGACTTTTACAGGAGATGGATCTATTACACAAAGACCATGTGACACTGACCATGTCATACATAATAGATATGGTGAAATAAATGACCTACTGCAGGGCTTCTCATCTTGAATGTGTATGCAAAACACCTGGGGGGCTTCGTAAATGCAGATTCTGATTCAGTAAGTCTGCCTGGGCCCTGAGATTTTGCATTTTTAATAAGCTCCCAAGTCAAGAGTCTGGTCCATGCTTTGAGTAGCAAAGAAAGACCTTTTTCACTGAACAAAAGCCCTGTCTTTTATAAGTCTCCAAAGGAGCCCTGGTGCTTTTTGGATATTTGTGATACAGGGAAAATTATTTAACCTTGCTATCTTGGCTTTCAGGCAATTGTCATTTTAAGAACATTGACGTTAATACAAAAAGTTTGCTTAACCTCAGATGATTATGGAAGTTAACTTGACTAAGATCTTCCAGCAAATGATTACAAAGCACCAGATTAAATGTAAGATAAGTGACATCACTTAAAGTTGGATATTTTCCTTGGGACTAAACGTCTAGACACTGAAACAATAAAGGAACTTTAGCGATGTCTTATGTAGACGTATGCTACCTGCCTTGGTCTCAGAAGAATCAGAAAATGGACCCCTTCAGTCTAACAGAAGTAGATTTTGCCTGGAAAACCAAAGTTTTAGTTTTATAGTACCTTTATAATTGTGTCATTATTGGAAAAAGGTGTGGAACATCCTGGTCTGATCACATCACTTCAGACTCTATAAACACCGCTGATTCCCTCGGATCACCAGCCAGCTGGTGTCCTCATATTCCCTGGACATCTCCAATTTATGTTCATTTAATCAGTTAAAGAACAATGACTAGCTGTACTTCTCCACACCACCATTTGCCCTGATTTCCCACTTTTGCTCTCTTATCAGGGGTACACAATATTCCACTGTGAACTGAATTACTCAGAAAGATTGAGACTGTTGGAAATTTAAAAACAAGCCAGAGTTTTGTATCTGACAATATTTCTGGAAAAAAGCTTCTCCACTGAATCTCACAAGAACAAGATAATTCTATCTTTAAAAAATTTCTTGCTGCAGGATATCTGTTGGACAAGATGGTTCACTTTTGATTCTCATCACTGAGCTAAGAATTTAAGACCAGACCATTTTGGCAGGTTTGGCTCAGTGGATAGAGCGTTGGGCAGTGAACTGAAGGGTCCTGGGTTCGATTCCAGTAAAGGGCATGTACCTCGGTTGCAGGCTCCTCCCCAGCCAGGGCCCTGGTTGGGGCTCCTGCAGGTAGCAACCAATCAAGGTTTCTTTCACATCAATATTTCTCTCTGTCTCCCTCTCTCTTCCACTCTCTCTAAAAATCAATGGAAAAATATCCTCAGGTGAGGATTAAAAAAAAAAAAAAAGACCAGACTATTTTGTTATGGCATTGTTGAGATTAATGTTTACTTAAAAAACAAAACAATACAAAACCCTGTCATTTGTTTAAGCTACCTCCTACTAATGGGTACTCAAAGACCAAAAAAACCCACAAAAACAAAAACAAAAACAAAAATCCCCAAACAAACATAAAACCTTTTAAGTCATTGAGAACTGGATCCCTAAAGGAATTTGAAGAAATAAAGAGATTATTTTCTCTAAAGAAAAGTGTGTGTGTAGGGGTGGGGGGGGGGGGGGTGAAAGAGAAAAAGAGAGAGAGAGAGAGAGAGAGAGAGAGAGAGAGGAATTAGGGCAAGTTTGTCTGATTAAGCTAGCAAGTATAAAATTATTTGAGGATCAAGTAATTATACACACAAATTTAGAACTGGGTTTCATCTTTCACAAAATAAAAAAAAAACAGTTTTCATTTTTGTTTTGTTTTGTTTGAGAAACACATCTTAAAAGTACCAAGCACTTTTTTTATGAGTAAGGATTAGTCAGGAAATAAAACAACTCCAAGATTTTTCAACAAAAAAACATGGAAAGAAGTAATCTCTAACCAAAGAACACTTATTCCCAATTCAAGTATCTTGATATTTCAGTATGTTGGCAGGCTTCATAAAGGGTTTTAAGATATTTTAAAATGAACTCCTCAAATTGTCCATGGGTGAGTCATTAAATACTAGTTACACAGAATAAGAACCCCAAACACATATTAAATTTTCCTGAGGAAAACCAGTGTATGGTCAAATTATGCCTGGATGAGAAATCAGAAAATTAAGATTAGAATCCATGGTTGGCACTTACTGAATGACCGACTACCTACCTACCTACTCATCTACCTACTTGACATGTGGAAGTAACTGTGGTTGAGTTCTTCAACTTCTCTGATCTTCAGTTCCTTGTATTTAATACGGGACTGAGGCTACTTGCTCTGCCCTCTTCCAAGGGCTGTCTTGGAGACTACGATAGGACAGGAATGGGAAATGCTTTGTGGATGTTAAATGCTACACAAAACCAAGGAGAGAGTGTTTGTGCCATGATTGTGCAGTCTAGTGAATACGCGGTAGTTTCCATTTGCAAAAGTTACTATGTTCATCCTAAGAGTCACTGCAGATCAAGCTCCATGAGAAGTAGATTCTGAGATGGAGAGTAGCAGGCAGGAGGTTTGTTAGGGAGCGCTCTGGGACCCATACCATGGAAGGGAAGAAACAGAATTGGGCTGAGGGAAGAGCTGAGCTGTGGGGCCAATTTCAATGGGGCTTCGGCTAACACCATGGGAGTGCTGAAGCTGGTGTGATACTTCAGAGTTGTGCAAGGGGCTGTGTGTCCATCAGCCATTGTGTGTAGGCTTCCCTGGGAAGGGGGCATGGGCTTCAACAAGGTCCAGGATATAAATTCATCCTTCCTGGCAGGGGATTCTGGGTATAAAGTGCTTTTAGCTAAAATATTAGGACAGTCAGATGTTTACTTCATTTAGGCTGTATCGTGTTAGTGTCTCACTGTGTTTTGCTAGATTTCTACTTAAATAGTAAGAGTCGCATTAAAAATGTTTCCTTGCAAATATGGTTAGAGTGGTTCTTCCTGATAACTGATCTTCACAATTCTAGAAAGACATATTTTGTTTCAAATTTTATGATAAAAAAATTTACGAAAGTAGTATTTTTAGCTTCTAGCATTAACTTAGCATTTTCCAGTAAAAATAATTGAACTGCTGGTTTAAGAATCTTGCAGGACCCCACTCTCTTTCCGAAGACAGGGTGGCCATTCATGCACATGACTGTGCTCTACCTGTCAGGACAACATTGTCACTTTCCACATAGAGAGCATCCTCCTTGAGACTCAGGATCAGCCATGAGGACCTATTGCTCTCCCCATTTTATAGGTGATGGGAATAAGGCTCAGAGAGCGCCACGATTTACACAGGGTCACAACAACAGAAAATGGCAAAAACAGCACAAACATGCAGCTTTCTGGCCTGTATAGTTCTCCTTTCTCTCCAACACATTCTCTCCAAATAGAGGGTTGGCCTCCATGTGATTTGAGTTCTGCGCTTAGCTTTATTCCCTAAGGAAGGTCAGCTATCACCCCTCTGTCATTTCCTGAAATTAAAGTACAGTCATTTTTATCCATCTGTTCATTTGATCAGTATTTTCTGAGTATTTATAAGGTGACAGGGTTGTACTAGGCTTGGGGGTATGAACATAGACAAGACACAGCGCCTGCTCACAAGAAGCTTAATGTCTACCAGCTCTGGCCTAACATCTGCTTCCAAAAGTGTTTGGATATAGAGCCGGTTTCTTTCCATTGTGCTAAGGAAAAAAGGCTCTGTTACATACTATTTTATTTATTTATTTATTTTTGGTTTTAAAATCTCAAGTATACTTTAAAAATTGTGATGCACAGATTACAACAACAGTCAAAGAGTGCAGCGTCCATGAACGTGGAGTACCATCATGCCAGGCTCCCTGACTTCTAAAGAGTGGAGGTGGAAGATAAGAGGAAAGAAAGATTTCTAGAATGTTCTAATTTTTTTTCTGAAAATAAAACAAGCCCCCCAAATAGACAGCTACATATCTATTATAATGCAGAGAGTGAATGAATGTCTTACACATTATCTTGAGAACACTTCTGCTCTAATGTTTCACTTGACAATTCAGAAGACATCCCCACTTTCAATACCTGAATAATGACATGGAATAATGATTTTATAATGATTATGTAACCAAAATATAGGAAGGTGCTGGAGAGTGCTAAAAAATTATTATAGAATAAGCGAAATAATACCTCTGAGATGTTTTCAATGTCTATTTATTTTGGCATTAAATTTAGAAGTTGCTAAAAGAAAATGTGCCGATTAGAGCCACCTGCTCCAACTGTCATAGCTAGAGCTGGAAAATGCCATTGACTTTGACTTATGTAATGGTCAACGAGGAGCCAGACTTGTTAAAAGTCAATTGAAATTCTGTATGCTTCATAGTAATGGGGACTACATACTGAAATACATTCATTTTCCTATTTGCTGCTGGCTTTAACGCCAGTGATCAGGAGTTGACTTTTCTGCTCGAGGGCTATTAAAATGACTTTACATGAACCAGGCTGACTAAATAGTCCTTTTCCAATATAATGCTTTTATATTTGGCAGAGCTGGCTTTGGATTGCTAATAAAATGACAACATATGAGATAGTAGAGTTGTTTTTTTTTTTAAGGACAAAATACATTATTTTTATTTTCTAAAAATATATTTTTATTGATTTCAGAGAAGAAGGTAGAGGGAAAGATAGAAACATCAATGATGAGAGAGAATCATTGATCAGCTGCCTCCTGCATGCCCCACACTGGGGATCAAGCTTGAAAGCTGGGCATGTACCCTGAATGGGAATCAAACCACGACCTCCTGGTTCATAAGTTGATGCTCAACCACTGAGCCACACCGGCTGGGCAAAATATATTATTTTTAAAAGAAAATTAGGAAGGTATGTCATATTGGCTTTTGTTTATTTACCGCTTTACCTTTTATTTCCATTGAAAATACTTAGCTTATTACCAGATGTCCAAATTTTGGAGGTAAAGAGTAAATAGCATGTAAAAGATGATGTAAATATTTTCCAGATACAACAACTTGAGGATCTGAATGAACTTTTTGGATGGCAGGTGGAGTCTACGATTGTGTATTCCAAAAAAGTTGCAAGATAAGCTTATAATCAAACAGTGTGATGACTTATTTAAAAAACAATCAGTAGATCCTAAGTTACATAAACTAGTAAGAATTTTTTATGGTCACATCTCTAGAAGCAGGTAGTATTGACTGAGCCAGGGTGTATCTTTCATACACACAACTTCCTTTATGGTGGCAACAGTTCTATTTGGAATAAAATAGATTTTTGTTACTATTGGCTAGTATAACTTAGGCCTAAGACTAGTAAATTACATTGATATGACTATTTTAGTAAATGAATATATATTGATGTTAGAGGAAATATAAATTAGATGTATCTATAAAAATATATTCTGTTATTTAAAACTCTTAACACCTGAGATTAGATTTTAGATCATAGGCAAATTCCACATTTTCTGATTGTAAGACAGTTTATATTTAAATATTCAGAAAATATAACATTAAGAAGAATAAAAAAGATGCTTTTATTTTTTTACAAGAAAATATTTTGGAAATTATTACTATTGGACTCCCTTAAGGAAAAATTAGGTCACTTTTAGCCCTTTGGGTGTGTTAAGAGGATAACCTATTCTAGCTTTTTTGCTTTGAGGGGACAGATTTTCTCAGAAGAGTCTATATACTGTAAACATGAAGCTTAATTCTGTTTGTTACATGAGTTTCAGATATGTAAAAAGACGATGAAGCCAGAATTCTTGCAAAATCTTTTAAGTTACTGATAATCACCAGCTTTTAAAAATGTTTTGCATTTTTAGAATACTTTTTGAATGCTTCCATTTTTTACTCACTAAAATAGTGTAAATTACTCAACAGCTTAAAAATTAACTGATTATTTGATTAATAATGAACAATGAACAAGGAACATATTTTCCAGAAACAAGGGAAACATCTTGGGCTTCAACTTCAGTAACTAGATTAAATAAACATTTGACTTCCCCTGTAATATCAGTTCTATTTTCCTGACATGTATTTGTGAATTTATTTAATGGAATGGGATAATTGTAGATAATAGCACTGGCTAAAAGGTAACAGTCTTATTGATGTAACTACCAACCAATTTATAATTGTAGACTGAACAGAGGTATGAAATCAGCATGCTTTGTGGTATACAGACCATTGGGTATGAGATCTTGTAGGATATTATTGCTTCCATCATCTGGGCTGAAATATAAGGTCAAAGAAACCAAATATCTGGGAGGTTATGAAATATAATAATTTTATGTAAGCAAAATGCTTGTATAATATTCTTGAGTTATGCATGATGGGAATGGGTAGGAAGGAGGAATGCAAAGTTATTGCCCCTGAATCAAGAAAGGGGTAGGGAGTGTTTTCTGGAACTGTTAAACCCTAACTCCATCACCTAATACAATGTCTGATTCCTAGGTACTCAAAAATATTTTTTGAATTGTATTAAAATAAGAGAGAGAGAGAGAGAGAGAGAGAGAGAGAGAGAGAGAGAGAGAGAAGATTAGGAAGACCAAAAGAAAGGGAGAGAAATAAACAACACACTTTACAAAGATTCTGAAACCATGAATTCAAGTGTTTGCTTTTTATGACCAATGGTTGTTAATTTCTCTGAATCTCAGTTTCCTCAGCTGACAAATGGGGATGAAAGATCATCGACTTCACAGGACAATCATCTATATATATAAAAGCCTACGCGACCATCAGGACTGAACAACCGGAACGACCCGTTGACCAGTTGCTATGATGCGCACTGACTACCAGGGAGCAGATGCTCTCCACAGAAGCTGCCCCATGGTGGTCAGTGAGCTCCCACAATGGGAGCGCTGCTCAGCTGACAGACCCGTCTCAGTGGCCCACCAGCCCAGTGGCAGCCACTCACTCTCTCAGTAGGTCTGCAGGTTCAATCTCTGGAGAACGGGCCAGGCACCAACGGACAAGCGCCACTGGCAGGATCTCGACAGCGAGGCTTGGAAGTTGGCCTTGGGCATCATGGCCGCTTCCCCTCCCTAGATGCTCCACAAGGAAGAAGCAATATAAAAGCAGCCACCAGGTGGCTCCTGACAACCCGCGGGGATGTCATCAGATGTATCCAGATCCTGGGCTGGCAAGGGTGTCCCACTGACTGCCCAGAGGGCTGATCGCATCCCAGCCCTCCCTCCCCCCTCCCCGCCCCCACCGCATCCATCCTCAGGACCCTACCCATGCACAAATTTGTGCAATGGGCTTCTAGTCTGAAATAATGAGATAATAGGTGGGAAAGTTGTAAAACAGACAGTGCTATTCAGACATAAGATGTATTTGGTGTTATCAAAGTTATGGCAGTTGGCAAAATCTTGGTAGATGCTTCCTTTTACAATGTGCAAGAAAAAGAGCTGTACTGGAGGATTAATTTTAAAGTACCACCTAATGGAAGTATTATGTCAGACCGTATCTATTATGAATCTGGTTCTCTCAGGAAGTGCTATGTTCTGTATGTTATCTTATCCACTTACATGCAGTTAAGAGACCAACAAGCTTCCGCTGCATATTGGAGGCCATTTATTTGGTCTGCTGCCTATTCCATTTAAATTCACTGTATTCAGCTTCATTTCAACTTGTTCTAATCACAAAACAATCCTGCGTTTTTTCCTCATGGAATCCCCAAAACAGCAGACCCTAGACTATCTGAGTGGGACAGAAGTTTGTAAAGAAACAAATCCATTCTCTCATTATGTGCATGAGATAGCAGGTTGGGGAGAGGTCAAGTTACTTACACATGTTCACACAGTCACTCCACAGAGCTTGGAATAGAATTCAGGTATACAAATTCCTATTTCACCTTTTCATTAAACCAAGTCAATTCCCCAAAGGCTTGAAATCTTGAAATTCTGTATTGGAAAAATATATAATTGCTGGATATTTGAATGATATAAACAGTAGTCCAAGATGAATGGTGAAGTCCACAAAATAAAAAAAAAATTAACTGTGTTTCCCTAGAAAGATATTATGTATTAGCACCTTAACTTTACTTTGTATTATGAATATAACATTGATCCTCTTGCTATTTCCAACTACAGCATCAACGCTAAACATAAAAGGTCACCCCTGACAATTGGGAGGGTAAACATTAATGTAATAGAGTATTTGATTGATTCTAACACACAATATACTCTCCAGTTACATGTTATTCTGTACCTTTCAACTAGAAGACTAGATGCTTCTTTAACTTTGGGTTTGGAGGTCATCCATTGCCCTTGAGGTTGAAATATAGCTCTGTCTTTAATTCACAGATAAATTAGACAGAAATATATTAGAAATAACTGGCAAGCAGGTTGGACACTCGAAACAGCAGAAAAAGACTGGGTATTTGTTGGAGAAAGTGCATGCAAAGACCTTACATCATGGTCCTGGCACCCACTGCTGGCTCAGCAGCTTGTTTTAGTATGGGTTCTGCTATAAGCAAACCAGTATCAGGGCTGGCGCTCCCTCTCTCTCTCTCTCTCTCTCTCTCTCTCTCTCTCTCTCTCTCTCTCTCTCTCTCTCTCTCTCTCCCCTACTCCAATCTGGAAAACATTAAAGCAACAAGATAATTCTAAAGAAAAGAGGAAAAAGCAGAATAACTTCAAGTCAGCACTGTGTCTGGGACCTGATCTTTATAAGCACATTATAAAACATCAAAGCCAAAACTGAATAAATGGAAAAAACATGGTACTTATTGGAAATAGAGAAACAAATTCAACAATATAAACTCTTCACATGCACATAATGACATGCAAATATTGTCCCTTTTTATAGCAATTCATAAGTTACAGTGAAATAAAGATTTTGAGCAATAGGCAAAGTTAAGAAGTAGATCCTGAATGATTTATAGAAAAATGATCATTTACACGAGGTTTTAATTAATGCCTGGAATCATGTTACTTGATGTTTGAAGATGCTTGGTGAGAACTAAGCAGAAGAGACCATTTTTTTCCCTTTGGAATATCAGTTTAATAAGGGCAGAATGTTTTTAGTTTCTCAATTAGAAGAGTTGAGACTAATCTTTGATAGTTATCTATCTATCTATCTATCTATCTATATATATACATATATATAAAAAGCTAGCGACCTGAACACCATAACGACCGGAACAACCAGTCACTATGATACCCACTGTGGCCAGTGAACCAGCCCGATTGGGGGGTGAGGCTGGCTGGCCAACCCCCCCTCGGCCCTTCCCCCTGGCTGGCCCCGACCCCGATCAGCCCCCACCACCCCAATTAGCCCTCGGCCTCTCCCCCAGTCAGCTCCACCCGATTGCCCTCCCCCACACCAATCACGGGTAGGGCTGGCCTGCCCACCCACAGCCTCTCCCCATGGCCTCTCCCCATGGCCAGCCCTGCCCCAATTGGCCCCCCACCCCAATTGGGGGTGGGGCCTGTGGGCCAATCACCCTCAGCCCCTCCTCCCAGCCAGTCTGGCCCTGATCAGGCCCCAATTGGGGCGGGCCGGCTGGCCAACCTCCTGTCGTCTCCTCCTCCTGACAGACCAGGCCCAGATCCGCCCTGATTGGGGCCGGGTTGACTGGACCCCACCTGTGCACGAATTTGTACACAGGGCCTCTAGTTTAGTAATAAAAACTGCAATTTATTGCATCTTTGTGAAAGCAATACAAGGTACTTCACACACACTGTCTCCCCTAGTCATCTCACAAGCATAAAGAGGACTGGCATCCTCACCATTTTCACAATACGGAACTGAATTTTGTAAAGTGACACAACTTGCAATGGGCAGAATTAAGCTTCCAATCCAAGATTCCAGACTCTAGATCTATCCCTTTCACTCCCTTGTACTGACTCAATACATCCCTTCTCACTTGGAAATTCATGATTCCTGGGACCTTCCTGAAAATGTGAGATCACTGAATGTTATCCAAAACCAAATTGCCTACCTAATATGTGACTTCCTTCCTCGGCAGAGAGAGAGGCTTGACAAGTTCAGTCAAAGCTGTTTCTATTACAGCCCATTCTATTAGCCAGCTATACTAGTACTTTTTAGGAAGTTGTTCTTAAACAGAGTGAGATGTCCTCCTGCCTGCTGCCGGCTGCCTGCTGCCTGCTTTTAGTTCCGTCTACAGCCATACCACCCTGAACGTGCCCGATCTCGTCTGATTGCTTTTAGTTCTGCTCTTCGGACCAATTTGGATGAAGCTTTATACTCTTCCACATTACCTCCCTTTTTCATTCTTTAAGACAATATAATGTCCCTTACCCCTGACTCTCTTCTGGGCTCTATATCTTCACCAACTCTTTAAAAATATGATACAATTTTTCATACGCTTTATCTTTTTTATTCTCCTTATATTGCTCAAATTTGCCACTTTCCCTATAAAATCTAATACCCCAAATTCAGTAAACTGCTAAGATGTGTCCTGATCAGTAAAGGACATGATGGATTTTTTTTTTTGCCAAGTTTTAAAAATTTAACTTTTATTATTGTGGTCCAGGTTTACACTTTGGCTTTTATTAAACTTAGGGTTCAATGAAAACCTCAAATCTATTATTCATAGGAAATATCACCAAACCAAGATTCCAAACATTTATCATTTAAACATTCATTTGGGCCTCTATTATTTTAGTTTCTAGAGAGATAATTTTGAATTCTGATTTTGCCAACGTTCCCCTAGTCAGCCAAACCAAGGAACTCCATACTTGCTCCATATTTGATAAGCTGTCTTCAATGTCTTTATCCTAGGCATTGATAACCAAGCTGAACAGAAGCTTGGTTATCAAGCTAAACGTGGTCAGGGCATTTTGATACCATAATGATTGGAGGGTCAAGTAACCAGAGCCCTTTTCTGTCCTCTGGTGCTTTTGTTCTCTTGATTTCTTTATGAAGCTTCCAAGAACAATGAAACCACTCAATGCTCATCCCTCTCAGCTCTCATTGCCACTTTTAGCAATGATCATAAACACCAGCTTAAGTCTTCATTTTCCTCCTAAACCAGAAGGACCTAGAAGAGGATGGGCATAGAGTAGGCATTAAGTCAATATTCACAGCTTTGTTCACTCTTATTTTCCCTTTATCTCCTGCTGAAATAAGTGATGGCCTATTGGTGAATAACCCAGAATTCTTCTCCACAATACACTTGGATGTTCTTAAACTTTCAATAAAAATGTTCAAAATTGAACTCATTATCTTACTTTTGATCCTTTTTCTTCTTGGCCATGCCGGTTCATGGCCTCACGTTCTCTCTGACAGTCAGATTCTGAACCTTACTATCATTTTGGACTCCTTTCCATTACTCACATCTAATCTGTGACTGCATTCCTAAATTTTATTTCTAAACCTCGCCCATGTTGAACCCTTATTCTTTATTGTTTTCTTCTGGATCATGGCATTTATCCCTGGTATGAAAGGATGGTTCAACATAAGGAAATCAATAAATATGGTAAATGACATTAATAGAATAAAAGATAAAAAATATATGATCATCTCAATAGATGAAGAAAAGCCATATGACAAAATTCAACATCATTTTATGGTAAAAGCTCTCAACAAATTAAGTTTACAAGGAGTATACCTCAATATATTAAAGGCTGTATATGACAAACCCATAGCTATCATCTTAGTCAATGGTGAAAGACTGATAGTTTTCCCTCTAAGATTACTAGTAGGAAAGAGACCAGGATGTCCACTCTCCCCCCTCCTAGTCTATATAGTATTGGAAACTTCTACCAGAGCAATCACATGAGAAAAAGAAATAAAGGCATCAAACTTGGAAAGGAAGAAATAAAATTGTCTCTACAGATTATATAATTTTCTACATAGAAAATGATAAAGACTCCACCAAAAAACTGTTATATTTTATCAACACATTCAGTAAGGTTATAAGATACAAAGTTAACATACAAAAATCAGTAGTGTTTCTACACATTAACAATGAATTATCTGAAAGAGAAATAAAAAAACAATCTTATTTATAATACAAACAAAAAGGATAAAATGCTTAGGTATACGTTTAACAAGGCAGCAAAATTTGTCTATCTGGAAAACTACAAAGATATTGGTGTGAAAATTGAAGAAGACACAAATAAATGGAAATATATTCCATGCCCATGGATTGAAAAAATTAATATTGTTAAAATGTCTGTACTACTCAAAGGCATCTATAGATTCAATGCAATCCCTGTCAATATTTCAATGACATTTTCTGCAGAAATAGTAAAACAAATTTCTAAAATTTGTATGGAACCACAGAAGACCATGATTAACCAAAGCAATCCCAAGAAAAAAAGAGCAAAGCTGAAGCCATCAGACTTACCGATTTCAAGCCCTATTACAAATTATAGCAATCAAAACAGCATGGTGCTGGCATAAAAACAGACAAATAGACTAATGGAACAGAATCCAGAGCCCAGGAACAACACCATGCAGATATGGTCAACTAATGCTTGACAAGGGAGCCAAGAATACTACCCGGAGGAAAGACAGTGCTGGGAAAATTAGATATTTACACACAAAATAATAAAATTAGACGCTTTCTTTTACCACTCACAAAAATTAACTTGAAATAGATTAAAGACATAAATGTAAGACCTGAAGCCAAAACATTCCTTGAAGAAAACAGGGCAAAAGCTTCTTGACATGGGTTTTGGCAGTGCTTTTCTGTATATGATGCCTACAGCACAAGCAGCAAATAAACAATAAACAAATCAGCTACATCAAACTAAGAAGCTTTTGCACAGAAACACAAATAATCAACAAAATAAAAAGGAAACCTACAAAATGGGAGAAATATTTGCAAATCACACATCTTACTAAGGGTTGATATCCAAAATATATAATGAACCCATACAACTCACTAGTAAAAAAAAATCCCCAAATAATCTAATTAAAATGGACAAAGGACCTGAGTAGATATTTTCCCAAAGAAGATATTCAAATGGCCAAAAACATATGTAAAAAGGTACCTAACATCACTAATTATCAGGGAAATGAAAATAAAAACCACGAGATATCACCTCACAATTGTTAGAATGGCTGTCATCAAAAAGAGAAGAGACAACAAGTGTTGATGAGGATGTGGTGCAAAGGGAACCCTTGTGCACTGTTGGTGGGAATGAAAACTGGTACGGCCACTATAGAAAACAATATGAAGTTTCCCACCAAATTGAAAAAAGAACTATCATAGGATCCAGCAATTCTACTTCTGGGTATATATATCCGAGGAAAACAAAATTGCTACATCAAATATATATGCACTCCCTTTGTTTATTGAAGCATTATTTATAATAACCAAGGCATGGAAACAACTTGTGTCCAATGACAAGTGAATGGATAAATACATATGTAGCATGTCCCCAAGAAAATGTACAGATATTTTAACAGCTGATAATGCACTTAATTTTGAAAATGAACTATATGTTAATAAACACTGACTTTATAATTATTCAAAATGTGTATTCATTTTTTGGGACACCCTGTATATGTGTGCATGTGCGCGCACACACACACACACACACACACACATAGGAATATTATCCTATACTAGTGGCCTGGTGCATGAAATTTGTGCACATTAAAAGGGAATTAATTAGAGGAAATATTTTAATATTTCTATTTGCCCTTTCTATATAATAGAAGTGTCAGAGATGAAAGAAAATTAGTAAAATGTCTATGAAAATCTCCCTTCTGTCAGAGTCTGGGGTCCCTGACTCTGGGGTCCCATGGGAGCCAGAGTCAAGTCCCTGTCCACTGCGCGCGCCTTGAAATCGCACAAGAGCCAAACCCGGCAAGCCCACCCCTGTTAAGCCCCACAGGGTGGAGGGTGCAGCCTCAGGTCCCCCGGCCCGGTGCAGGGGCGGCGGGTGCAACCTCAGGTCCCCTGGCCCGGCACTGGGTGGGGGGCACAGCCTCAGGTCCCCCTGGCCCAGTTCTGGGGTGGGGGGTGTGACCTCAGGTCCCCTGGTTCAGCCTCAGGTCCCCTGGCACAGCCTCAAGTTCCCCGGCCCCAGCATGAGGGCGTAAAGGCGTAAGGGCGTGATGACCATTTGCATATTAGCTCTTTATTATATAGGACAATAAAAGGCTAATATGCAAATAGACCAAATGGCAGAACAACTGAACAACCGAACAACTGGTTGTTATGATATGTGCTGACCAACAGGGAGCGTGCCTGGAACATGGCAGGTGTCAGCTGCGGTGGGATGGTGGAGCAGGTGAGCGGGGGTGCCAGACCAAGGCGGGGCGCCAGTCACTGTCATCGGGGCGAGCCTCTCATGGTTACTGAAAATTCTTTGCTCCTGCGCACCGTGGTCCCGCCCAGCGCTCGCACCTGGCAGCAGATGCGAGAGGTGGCTGCCAGCCCCGATCACCCATCAGGATTTCTCCACCTCCCTCTGCCCCTGAGGGGCGATCAGGGCTGGCAGCCACCTCTCGCATCTGCTGCCGATGACAGCCCCACTCGCACCCGCAGCTGGCACCAGAGCCACTGCTCACACCCACTGCTGGCTCCTGGCACCAGTTCTGATCCCTCAGTGCTGTCAGGGGGTGTGAGCAGCAGCTGCTGTCCCTGATCACTCCTTAGGGCTTCTCCACCTCCCCCTGCTCCTGAGGAGAGATCGGGGCAGCAGCCACCGCTCACACCCACTGCAGGCGCTGGCCCCAATCACTCTGCGCAGTCAGCAGGTGTGAGCAGGGCTGGCCCCGTCAGCACGTGGGAGTGGCGGTGGCGGGAGCGGGGCTGCTGGCAGACAGGGGACAGGGGATGAGGGGCGTGGAGGATGGGCTGAGACCCACTCCTCGCGGCCCACAGTTCCTTTCAAGGTGCATGAATTCATGCACTAGGCCCCTAGTTTACCCATAAAAAAGGACATCCTGCCATTTGCAACAACATGGATGGTCCTGAGGTCATAGTGCTAAGTGAAATAAGTCAGACAGAGAAAAACAAATACTGTATGATCTCACCTATATGGAGACGTAAAAAAACCAAATGCAAAGCAAAAGATGTGATTATTGGTTACTTGAAATGGGTGGTTAGTGGGGTGAGGGTATCCAAAGATACAAACTTCAGGTTACAAGACAAATACAAGTATTTGGGATGCAATGTACAACATGATAAATATAATTAACACTGCTATATGGTATATTTAAAGTTCCTAAGAGTAAACCCTAAGTTATCATCACAAGGAAAAGATTTTTTTTTTTTGTAACTAAGATGATGGATGTTAACTAAACTTATTGTGGTCATCATTTTACAATATATGTATGTAAAGTCATTATGCTGTACACCTTAAACTGCTACATTGTTGTATATCAATTATAGCTCAATAAAAGTAAGAAAAAAGGTTTTGTGGTTTTTTGTTTTGTTTGTTTTTTTTAGCATAGGCATGTAGGCATGGGAAGATATTCAAGCTACTTTTTTTTTTTAGTGACAAAAGGAAGGAGCAAATAACCAGGGAGGTAAAAGATGGCTAGTTACAAATAGAAATTGCAAATAGTATACATTGTATGAATCTGTTACCATCATAATTAGTTATTAATATTCACAATAGGAAGAGAGCAAAGGGAAGGTCAGATATTGTAAGCATGGTCACTGGGGCAGCTTCGCCAGGAAGCTGCAAATTCATGCCCCACAGGGAACCACTGGTCCACTCCCTGCACATCACTGGGGGAAGGGATCAAATGCAGGGGGGAAACAGGCGCATGTACAGGGAAGCCCGGGTGATGTAGGGAAGGTGTTTGCCGGTCAGTCTGGCTTGGGGAACAAAGGTCATTGGCTAAGAGGGTGGAGCCACTGCAAGCATGGGAATCCTGAAGGATTCGTTGGTTAAGCTCCTAGTTAAAATGCCCAGACAAAAATTCTCTCTCCTCTTCCCCTTGTGTTGCCCCTGCTTCCTTGCACTCACGTGCTCCGTGACCTGTGCTAGTTTACCATGGGCCCCTAGAAGCAACGTGGCCCTAGAAGCATAATGGACTGCACCTGGGAACACAAGCCAAGCTAAGCAGAAGCTGAACTGGACACTGGACTGTGCTTTAATATGGAGCAGAGACGCTGGGCAGTGGCTTTGATTCCCACGCTGCTGAAGACACAACTGGACTTTTTCCAGGATGGGGCGAAGGCAGATGGGACCTTGGAGGGGAACTCCCTTAATGTTTCATCATCAATAAAGCTTTCTCTGATACCTCATCCTCCCGTGGGGGCCTTAGGAAATTCTTGTTCCCGCAGCACCCCAACAGCTCCACTTCCACCAGCAATAGGCGGAGACATGGAGGGCACCCCACTGATAAACATTGTGTATATTAGTACATGGATATAACAAACCTGGAGAAATTCCCATTCAACTTTGGGTACTGTTTATTTCAGAGGGGATTAGCGGTGATGGTGGGAGGATTACTGGGGCCTCAAATGGTAGGTATGTGTATATTTGTATGTACCCAGGTGTTTTTAAAGACTGAGAGTGTATGTAAGAATGACACGTGGAATCTAATGAACAAAATAAACTTACGGACGAAATAGATCTGGAGACACAGAAGCAGGGAACAGACTGACAAATTTCAGAGCGAAGGCGGGGGTGGGGATGGAGAGAGATTAACTGGGGAATTTATATGCATATTTGCATAGCCCATGGACACAGACAATAGTGTAGTGAAGGCCTGAGAACAGGGTGGAGGGGATCAATGGGGAAAAAAATCAAAGTGGAAACCTGTAATACTTTCAACAATAAAGATAAATAAAAAAGAGTATATGAAGTTTATAAACAGAAATAATCATTACAATTGTTTAAATTATGATGAACAAAATTACATATTGAAATACAAGCATATCTGGTATTCAATAGGGGCACAATGCAGAGAAATATTAACCATGAGTAGAAGAAAGAGAAGGTATTGTTCTATTTACCCAAACCTTATTTTCTTCATCAATTTCTGTATCTGGGCCTCTGCCCTGTTGCTCTGTCCCCAAGTTCCTCCTTCGAAAGCTTGCCCATAACTTCAGATCCTCTAAGATAGAGATATATACTGCTCTTTTCTAAGATATTGGTATTATGAAAACATCTTTGCTCTACCTTGTTTTAATGCATGGCATATATTTGCTTTATTTTTTATGTTGTTAGATAATGGCCCAGAGATCTCTGCATCTGTTTATGACTCTGGTCTATTAGCTTGATGTCATCAGACACTGAAAAATTAAAATCCCACAGTCTTATTAAATAGCTGCATCATATATATTTAGGCCTGTTGACAGTCTACTTACTGCTTTTCTATGTGATTTTCATTGTTATATGACAATAGAGACAATCGACATATCACCAAACATTTCATTAGCTTAGTTTCAACACCTCCTGACCCAGTGGGTGGAGTGAAAATTCCTAATGGGGTCAAAATTATTTCTTAGGTTTCACAGAACAAGTAAAAAATGCATAGCCCAGGTGAAAAGGGCAGAAACTATGATGGAAAGAAAACCATATCTGACCTGGTTTTCTACACTATGTCAACTGACCGTTGCATCCTCTTCATTCCACGTATTTCGTTAAGGCTGATTTCTTGGGTTGACTTAAGAAAGAGATAAAGATGCTTCATTACTAATGGCCTCTAGAAGCTTCTGGCTTCAGGTTAGTTCTTCACTCATTCATATATTTATTTCCCAAGCCAGCTGTCTTCCTCCCCTAATGAGAGGAAAGGGCAGGACACTGAAAGAGAACTTTTCCTCTCTGCACTCTGGAGGGCTCCCTGTTCAACTCCAAAGGAAACTTATTCTTTTTTAAACATGATAAATAGGAATCCGAAGAATCTCCATCCAGCAGATTGCCGATGGCATTCTACTCTAATTGAAAAAGGCCCCTGTGTTGCTCTATTTAATTGATGCAATTTGCAGAACAATGAGTACAAGCTTCCTAAAACATTTCTGCCAGTAGATCCTAGGCTGTCCTAGAATTGAGCCAGAAAGTTCTTCTGAAGTTCCTCTTCCCAAGCTGCTTTCAGTTAATTTAAGGAGAAAAAAAAACCATGTAAAGTAATAAATTTCTGCACAATGGTCTTCATAGCACAAGACCCTAAGTCGCTGAGATACTTTTCATCACTGCGTCTACACTGAAAACGATAGCTCTGCACAACTCCACGGAAAGCTATGATATGCTGATTAGTCAAAGTAAACAAATCAGATGCTTTTCATCCTCAATAAGCAGTAGAGCCATTTGCTTCCTCTCCTCTGTCCATCTGATGTGTTGTCCTTGTTAATAGATCTCTAGAAGCAACTATTATCAGACTGGTTCATGAGAAACACAGCAAGTGTATCAGTGGGCTCAAAGTAATCTTTTCAGATGCTATTTAAAATGTGTAGTCACCAAATGGGTCCATTTGAAAAGTGAAAAAGAGCAAACTATTCTTGGCTTAGGCTAAACAAAGTTTGACTGATCAACTTGTAAATAAATGTCACCATTTCTTTGCATCTTGTCCTGCACACCTACCACCAACCATTTCCTGTTCATGTGAATGACAGCCTTGAAGATCAAATTTCTTTCTTTCTTTCTTTCTTTCTTTCTTTCTTTCTTTCTTTCTTTCTTTCTTTCTTTCTTCTTTCTTTCTTTCTTTCGTCAGATTGGACACTTCCTTTCCTATACTTTGGAATTTAAAAAATTTTATTTTCAGGGGAGGGTAAAGGAGAAGCAAGAAACCAAAGCATTTTTTTTTTTTTTTGCCACTGTTTGGACACAATCATAGTTATATTCATTTGCATTCTACATCTAGCTCTTTAGAAGGTATTGTTCATCCATTCACTGTCAGTCAGTGAATACATACATATTAGTCTGCTTAGGTTGCTGTAACAAAATATAACAGATCTGGGGGCTTAAACCTCAGACACTTATTCCTCACACTTCTGGATGCTGGGAAATCTGAGATCAAGGTGCCAATCAATTTGGTTCCTGGTGAGGACTCTCTTGCTTTTTGGCTCATAGATAGCTGTCTTCTTGGGGATGGGTTGGGGCGAGAGGGGGGGCATGGGGAGAACTCTCTGGTGTCTCTTCCTCTCCTTATCAGTGCACTAATACTATCATCAGGGCCCCACCCTCATGATGTCTGGACCTAAATTACCCTCCAAATGCCCCAGCTCCCAAAGCCGTCACATTGGGGGGCTAGGGATTAAATATATGAATTTTGAGGGGACACAAACATTCAGTCTATAATAACACGTCCAGTGAGTACTCACTAGATGGTGGATGCTGTGCTAGGCTAAGTGCTGAGTGATGAACAGGATTCCCTGCTTAAGAGTTTAGTGGGTAAGACAAAAAATGAGCAAATGTGTTGGATATGTGAAGTGTAGGGGATTATGAAAACATGTCGGAATGGGATAGTATCTAAGTTGCTTTGTGAAATGTCTACTATTTCAATAATATTTTAGTTGTAAAAATATAATAGTCCTCACATGTTTTCCTTCATTTGTGTCTTTAAACTTTTAAAAATATTTTTATTGATTTAAGAGAGAGAGAAAGATAAACATTTATGTGAGAGTAGAACATTGATTGGCTACCTCCTGCACCCCTTCTATTGGGGATTGAGCCCACAATCTGGGCATGTGCCTTTACAGGGAATCGAACCTTTGGTGCCTGAGATGATGCCCAATCAACTGAGCCACACCAGCCAGGGTTGTGTTTTTAAACTTTTAAAATAATTTATTTATGAATGCCATCAAAGCGAGTGACTTCAAAACAAGGTATTTCATTATATCAATATTTTGTGCCCTGCATTATCTTAAATTTTGGGTTTAAGAGTCCCAAAGGCATAGACATGCATGACCTTTCTGTGTGAAAATATAATGTAGCATTTTCACAAGCAACAGAATTGCATTCAGTGTCTCTTTTTTTATTTGTCTCTTCCTTTAGAAATCAGTATTAAAAAACCTCCAACAAGCCAAAGTCCAAATCCAGACAGCTTCACTGGTGAATTCTATCAAACATTCAAAGAAGAATTAATACAAATCCTTCTCATACTCTTCTAAAAAATAGAAAAAAAGGAAACTCTTCCAAACTTATTTTATGAGACCAGATTTACCCTGATAACAAAACTAGACAAGGATGCCACCCACAAGAAAAAAAAATATTACAGGCCAATATCCCTGATAAACATAGATGTAAATTCTTCAACAAAATATAAGCACACAGAATTCAATAATACATTAAAATTATCATATTCCATGATCAAGTCAGATTTATTCCAGGTATGCAAGGATGGGTGGTTCAACATCCCCAAATCAGTCAATGAGATACACCATATTAATAAAATGGAGACTAAAAATCATATGATCATCTCAATAGATGTAGAAAAAGCATTTGACAGAAATCAACATTCTTTCATGATAAAATATCTTAAAGTAGGTATAGAGGAAACATACCTCAACATAATAAGGGCCACATATGACAAGCTCACAGCTAACATAATGCTCAATAGTGATAAGCTGAAATCTTTTCCTCTAAGATCAGGAACAAGACAGGGATGCTCACTCTTTCCACTTTTACTCAACAAAGTACTGGAAATTGTAGCCAGAGCAATTAGACAGGAAAAGAAAGAAAAAGCATATAAATTGAAAAGGAAGAAGTAAAACTGTCACTATTTGCAGATGATATGAAGGCCTGGGGCAGGGGGCAGGGTCAGGCTAGAAGGGGTCAATGGGGGGAAAAAGGGGACATATGTAGTATTTTCAACAATAGAGATATAATTTTGAAAAGTATAGAATTTAAATAATCTTCTGGATTTTCTCTCTTTTTATTATTATTATTTTTTTAATCTCACCCAAGGAGGGAAGGAGGGAGAGAGAGAGAAAAACATTGACACGAGAGAGAAACATCAATTGATTGCCTCCACTATGAGCCCTGACTGGGGATCGAACCCACAACTTAGGTATGTGCCTTGATCGGGAATCAAACCTACAACCTTTTAGTGTATGGGACAATGCTCCAATCAATTGAGCCACCTGGCCAGGGATTTTCTTTTATCCTTACGTATGTCCAATAACCTGCACATAACAGGTATGCCATTAAAATATTAAAAAAAAGATTTCCAATAATCTTTGGATCATAATATGAAACTCCTTTTTCTAGGACTGCTCTAGGATTTCACTAAGGATCAAATTTGCACTTCCATGCAATAAAGCACCCAGCCCTAGCAGACTCTCTGACAATGTCATGTGGTAGATGTCATCGAGAATGAGGTGAGAGAGTAAAGACTGCTCGGGGTCCTCTTCCACACTTCTGGGAGGCATCGTTTTGTTTATGAAGGCCAAGGCCAAGAGAAACTCTGAGGATAGCTGGAAATCAACAGCCTTTGCCTCTTTGCGGAGCTTTTTGAGGGGTGAGCCTACCTAGGGTTGTGTGAGAGGCACGTTGCCTTGTCCCCAGCCCCATTCTGGGAATCTTACTCCTGATGAGTAATACAGAAACATTTTCAACCTGAGGGATTCAATATATTCTGCTATAGGGGTTATAATTTTTAGATAGTGCTTGGGTAAAGTAAAAGAAGTTATATGTGTGTGTCATGTTAAGAAAGCAGCAATTAGGAATGGACACCATGATAAACATTGAGAGAACTTGCCAAGTTTTGCTAAAAATAAAACCATAGCTATCGGTTCCCCCCTCCAGTTCAGGACCCATAACACTCATTGATAGGACTGGCTACAATCTGGCTTGCCCACCATTAATGTCTGATTTCCCATTTGCTAGGAATATGATGTGACTTGCCCCTTACTCAATCCTGTGTCTCAGTTTGCTCATCTGGAAAATGGGGCAATGAGAGTATCTACCCACTAGGGTTGTAATCCTACCTTAAGAGGTTTTTGTGAGGATTAAATGAGGTAATGCATATAAAATATGTAGAGCAGTGCCTAGCCCATGATAAACATTCAATAAATATTACTTATTATGCAAAGGAGTTTTAGAACCAATATAAACATTTACCAGGGAATTCAGCTACGTCTAGTTTTACCAAGGAGACCTGGCACCCTCTTCTGTTAACTGGAGAACACTATAGGCTTTCTAATAGTCTAGTAACCTAAATATTGATCTAGGACTCTCTCAAAACTAACAGGCTCTGCCCTAAGCCAATGTATTAAGCAGCGAATATTTCCAGAAATTCTTTAAGTTGCTTTCCAAAAACACACACATGCAAAACACACCCCACAAAAGCCTCTGGGCATGCAGCACCATTGAAGCAGCATTTAGTCAGTGGGTGCACCGCGGACTGTCCGTTTGGAACTCCAAGATCATTTCCTAACAGGTGCATGTTTGTGTCCAGGCACCTCTGAGTGCTTTAGTTTTTTCAAGCCCACGCTGGGCACTTGGTACATCAGATCACAGGTCCATTTGAAAGAGGTCACATTCATTCATTCAAACCGTTTCCTATTCTGACAGCAGCAACAGTTCACAATGGTGAACCCAAGGCTGGGCAGAAAGGAAGGAAAGAGAAAAGACACCGTTGATGGAAATAATAGTATTGTCTGAAACAATCAGTTCACAATATAAATCACAAGAAAATGTTTTTTTATGTCAGGTGACTAGTAGGCGGGAGGGACATGTGTACTGCCCCCTGCTTTCCCTGCAACTATTGGCACAGAGTGCATGTTGGTGAGGGACAGACTTGTCTTATCTGAGGCTGAAACCCGAGATGCTCCCAGGAGGACAATAACTGTGAAGAACAAGCTAGCAGCAAGTACATGTCTGGCTCCCTGGGGCAATTCCCCAGAGCCTACTGATGAGGCAAGTTTACAGAATCCACCCTCCCCACGCCAGCCAGCGGCTGACACCAGCACCTCTGGCAGAGAGAAGCATGGCTGTAACTTACAACTGTGGCCAGAGGGCGGGTCAGAACGGGCTTGATGTGGTTTATCTCAGAAGGGAAAGAGAAGAGAGTTCTGACCTCACCCCTAGCTTGGAGGCTTTACAGAGCCTTGGCAGACAGACCTTGGCCTTGGGGTTAACTTAAGCTCGCAGAAAGCCCACGTCAACAGAGGGAAACTCTGTGACCACCTGTGTACTTTGGCTGAAACAGTGCGCATGCAACAAGTGCACAAGGAGGCCTGGGAAACGCGCAGGGAAGCAGAAGTCGGGGAGGAGAGGCTGCATCAGATGGCTCTCCCCACGAAACCCATGAGCATGACCGAGCGATGCAGCTCCGAGGGCTTGGCGGACCTGCTCAGATTCCCTCCACAGTCTCTCGTGAACCTTGACAGAGGGCAGCTGCCAATTGGCAAGTGATATAGAGGAATCTTGAGGTCAGAGTTGACCAGGTGATCTAAGGTTAAAAAAATAAATAAAAGGAAAAGAATCTCAGTACCATTGAGGATGAGTGCCCAGGAGGGTTGGAGGTCAAGTTGAAAGTGAAACTCTGAAGATGAGTATTGAGCTTGAGTCAGGGAGGTCCCTGACAGGCCGGTAGTTTCAGACGGATGCTGTGAATATAGAAGGGGCTCCTGTCTCTGGTTCCTTCTAATGTGGGGATGTTTAGGTGGCACATGGGGGCCACAGGGGAGGAACAGAGGCTTAAAGAAGGTGTGCGGGCAGCATCAACTCAAGATTTCTTATCTGCACACTCAGGAGTGTTATGACAGCTGACTTCAGTTGGGCAGCAACTTGAAAATAGAGTATGGACTAGAAAAGTAATTGCTCCAGGACCATTCCCTTCAGCTAGAGTTTGAAGACGTGTAAAGGAAATGTGACTTCAGGGAACTTTCCCGTTGAGAAGCAAACCTGCACAGAACGCTGACCACCTCAGTTTTGTGTTGCTTTGGTTTTGTAGTTGGTGGCTTTGAAAGGTTGACAAATTCTACTCCCTTTGATGAACCAATAATAAAAATGCCATTCACTTCTGAGTGCCTTTCAGAGGATTCGTGTCCTCACTTCCATGACCTCGTTTTCTCCTAATGAATGTGTGAGATTATCAATCTAATTGCACAGATGAGGCTTCTTTTATGGATGGGATCATAGGGCTAATGAGTAGCAGCTACAAGACTAGAAATCCAGGACTTCATTTTTATTACAACAAAGAAAATGTAACCTTTTCTGAAACTTAAATGAAAACTTCCAATACTATATTTTGGTGTATCATATCCTTATTTTGTTTTCTCCCCTTTTTAACTTTACTTCAAAAAAGATGTATATGAAAGTGAGTATATGAAAAAAAAAAAACCCTAAATATTATAATCTTATACTAAGGACAGATTGCGTATCAAAACCCTCAGCCTGCAGTTATTCAGGTCCATCTCCTATGGAATTGGAAGCTTCTGAGAGTCAGGTGGTCATTTAGAGTTCATTGCCTCTAAAAGTATTTGGTTAATATTTACGTCACCAGACAAAGTATTGTAATGGTCTAAGTGGTCATCTGAGGCTTTGAAAGAATTGATGTGCTTCCACCCTCATTTGCTGCTTTTGGTTTCTGCACTTTTAATACTATTTTCCTCCAATATTGGTTTCATTTGATTATGATTATGTTTCTTGAGGCACAGCGCTCACTTCAAATGTGCAGCAGAACCCAAGGGCCCTCGGGCATCAGGAGGCCGCTGTTCCTGGGAGGATGTGCATTTTCTTCTCTTGGCATTAGAGGTAAGCATGTGGGTGCCCTGGTCAGAGGCCAGAAACATGGGCAATTACCTCACTGCCTTTCCCACAGTGGCATAGCTGAGTGCTGAGAAAATAATTTGAACCACATCTTAAGTCAAGTAAGTTCATTTTAAAAAGTAGATATATGCTTTCAGGCTTGATACCAGACCAAGAGAGGAGAGGGCAGAGATTTTTCTGAAACTACAAGTAGAAAAAGAAAATATAAACTCTTGTTATCAGGTGGCAACGGAGATGGGCTTTGGGGTTAACTCGTCTCAGCATTCTTCATGGTGGTGGCAGTAAGATGAAGAGGTTGATTTTAGGTCCCTATTCTTAGTAAGGACATTTGCAGATGGAAAAACGGTTACTGGGACCTGGGCATGTCTGGCGCATAATTCCAAGCTCTGGGGTGCTTAGTCTTGATGGAATGTTGGATGAGACAAGGTGTAGATAAATCACTGAGGTTCCATTTGAGGAACATGTACTAAAGTCTCCTTGTCCCTCCTCCACACCCCAAATATATCTCTGCTTTATTAAATCTAAGCACCATTTTTCTTTCTTTAGCACTTTTATAGGAAGGCTGGGTATTTTATTTGCTGAAGGGGCAGCTAATCTGGAGAATAATAATTAGTTTCTTTGAAGAAATTGGTTTATCTGATTGTTTCACAGACACCTAGTAGAGACGAAGGATCTGTCCAGGAAAAATTATTTTGTGGAAATTTTGAATTGGGCTATCATTTGGGGTAAGAGCAGAATAGGTTCTGAGAAAAAAAGTAAAGAATCATGAAAACATAAGAAATCCATGGGTTCAAGAGGCAAGGGCTGGGGGCTGCTGAAAGGTGGGGTGAAGTTAGAGGGAGATGACAGGGACTTTCTTTTGGGTATCTTGGATGTGCTAGATCACTCTGTGCTTGTCTTGCTGCTAACTGGAAATGTTATTGTTGTAACTAGCCAGTCCTATATAATAAAAGCCTAATATGCAAGTTGTCCCCTTGGGTGGTTATTCAACTGGGAGACCAGGAGTTTGACCACTTGCTATGATGTTCACTGACCACTAGGTGGTGGCGCGGAACATGGCAGGTATCAGCGATGTGGTGCTGGCAGTGAGCAGCAGTGGAGGCGCTGCTGGCCCTGATGGGCCCCGACTAGAGTGGGACCGTGGCGGGATGGTGGAGGTGAGCAGGCGGTGCCAGGCCAAGGCGGGTGTGAGCAGGGGCCCGATTGCCCCGCTGATCACCCTGCAGATGGTGACTAGGGGTGGCGGCAGGGAGCAGGGCTGCCACCTGGCTCCCAGGTGCTGAGGGAGCCGGGTGGGGTGCCCTGCCCTGATTGATCACCCTGCAGGTGGGATGGTGGAGCAGGTGAGGGTGCGGTACCAGGCCAAGGTGGGGTGCCAGGTGAAGTTGTGAGGCTGGGGGCATGAGCTGGGGCCCAATCTCCACAGGCCATCCCGAGGGACCCCACCTGTGCACGAATTCGTGCACCAGGCCTCTAGTTATTAATAATAAAGGAAAGAAAGCAAAGGGAAGTCAGACATTATAAGCATGGTCACTGGGAACTGCAGCTTCACACAGCATTTTTCCTCCAGGGGCATTAACACACCTCCTTTCCCCCATCAGATACTGTATTGTTGGGGGCAGAAAGGAGAAACAGGTACATGCACAGAAGTCAGGTGGCCCAGGAGAAGTGCTTGCCTGTCAGTCTAACCTGGGAACAATGGATTGGCTAGGGGGTGGACCCCATCAGAAGTGCGAGAAATATTGGGAAGTTAATTGGTTAGTTTGAAGAAGCTCCTGGTTAAAATCCCCAGACAAAGAGTTCCCTCTCATTAGCTCTTGCTCTGTGACCCACACTCCCCAGTGAGCTTATGCATTCTCTCTCCATAGCCTTAGAAACTAGGGGAAATGGCCTTTATTCTGTCCCTGCTGAAGACACAGTTGGACATTTTCCATGGCAGGAAAGACAGAGATGGGACCTTGGAGGGGAACCTCCTTAATTTTACATCATCATTAAAACTTTCCGCAAAACCTCGGCCTCCCATGGGGGCCTCAGAAAGTTCTTTTCCTTGTGGCACCCCAAGAACTCCACTCCCACACGTAACAGAAATATGGGTCCTGAATTCTGAAGAGAAGGCCATGCTAGTTGGATGTCACAGGAACACAAATGGTAGCTCATGTCAAGTTGAGGCCATTCATGGAATTCCTGTACAGTGAGAAGGCCAAGGACTGAACAGAACATACAGGGTGAGCAGGGTGAGTGAGGGAAGAGGTGTCAGAGATGAAGCATTTCCATGGGCAGGAAGACAACAGACAGGTAGAGAGTTTTGAAGAGGAGAAAAAGGTGAACAATGGTAAATGCCATGAGAACCTAACCAAGATAATGGCTGAGCAGTATTGCTTGAATTTGAACATTAATGAGATCCTGCATTTCTGCTAGAGAAATATCAGTGGAGTTTTGAGGATGGAATCCACAGTCTTGTAGGAATCATCAAGTAGCTGGGGAAGTAGAGGAGAGGGACACAGTGGCAATCGAGTCTAGATTCACAGACCAGACCCCCCGCCCTTCCCCCCCCCCCCCCCCCCCCCGCCCGTGGACTCCCTGCTCTGCCATTTAGTGGCTGTGGCCTTGGGCAAGTTTTAACCTCTTTGTACTTGATGTTTCACATCTGAAACAATGCAGAGATCATGGCTGTCAGGATCAAATGTGTTATTTGGTATGTACAGCACTGAGAATGATGCCCGTCTACGGTAAGTGTTTTCTATTATGCTTTGATGAAGCTTGTCTAAGAAGGAAAGTTGAGAAGGGTGAATATTAGCCTTCTATTTTCAAATTACCACAAGCTTGAGGCTTAAAACAATAGCTACTTATGATGCCACACACAGTCCTATAGGTCAGGAAACCTAGCAATGCTCAACTGAGCTCGCTGCTCTGGTTCTCATCAGTGTGCAATCAGGGTGTTGGCAGGGCCGCCTTCCTATCTGCACCGCCTGGGGAAGAATCCACGTCCGAGCTCATTCAGGTTGTTGTCAGATTCAGGTCCTTGTGGTCATAGGGCTGAGTCCTTCTTTTCTTTCTGGCTATCAGCCCCTAGAGGTCATGCATGTTTTTGCCAAGAGTCTCTCTCCATCTTCAGACAATTTATGTGTTGATCTCTTGCACTTCCAATCTTTTCTCATGGAAGACCATCCATTTTAAGAGCTCACTTGATTAGGTCAGGCCCATCAGGAATAATCTCTTTCTTAAAGTCATGTGTGCCACATAACATAAGATAATTATAGGAGCAATATTCTGTTCTTTTCATAGGTTCCTCCTATATTCAGATGGGAGAAGATTATACAAAAACATGGGTCATTAGAATTAATCTTAGAATTCCATGCACCGCACTGCCAAAGGCTAAGTTTTGTGTGGGTTAGATAGTGTGTTTGTAGGTAGAGGGAAAATAACAAGTGGAGAAAGAGGTATTCAAGATAAAAGAGAAAAAAGAGTGATCTCCCCCACCCCCCCCTAGAGTAATACTTTGAAAAGAAGTGGTTACTACATCAGGATTGAGGACAGAATTGGAGGGGGAACATTGGGAAAAGCAGGGACATTCTGAGACATTAGGAAAGGCAGTTAGAACATATATTATCATTGCATTACTTGGTGCTTAGCAAAACAATTTCAGAACCTGTGGCATATAAAAAATAGCCAACGATTTCTCATGCATCTGTAGGGTCCAGCTGATTTTGGCTGGGCTCCCTCATGCAAATGTGGTTCAACTGGCCCAGTTACACGTCTGCATGTTGGCCCTGCTCCATGGATCTTTCATTCTCCTTCGTGTCCCAGTAGGAAAGTCAGGCAAGTCCTTCTTGTGGTGACGGCAGTGGTAGAAGAGCCCAAGCAGCGGTTCAAGATTTTTTGAGGCCTGGGCACTGGTACTGTGCCATTTCTGCCTTGTTCCATTGCCCCAAACTAGTCTCATGTCCAGCCCAGAAATAACACAAAGGCACCAAAGAGATATGGGCAGTGAAGAATGGACGTCATCAATAGTAGCTTGGCTCGATTAAAGGACGTGTAAAGGGGATTTGTGGTAGATAAAGTAAAAGGCTCATTTGAGGCTAGATCAGAAAGCCACTTACCATTAGCTGATGTGCTGATAACTTCCCTCCAGATCCACCTTCAGTCCTTCTCTACTTTATGCCTCACAAGCTGCCCTTACGAATTGTTCTCCATGGTCACTTGGTCACCGGGTTCTATTTGGGTTCAGGCAATAGGAAGTGCTAGGAGTGATTAGCACAGGGGGAGGGGAGGGAGGCCTGGGTTTATTCTCTGGGTTCCTTCCCCACAGGCAGTCCCTCTCCCTATGTCACCACGTCCAGGTTCTCCTACTTTGTCCTTCCCCTTGCCTCTCCATGGTTGCGGATACTGAGGCTCCCATTCTCCCTAGCCTTAAGGTCCTATATTATATGCTACCCACATTTAGTAAAGGGTTTTTTCTAAACTCTCTTCAGTGGTCCAGTTTGAGTGTGCCATCTATTTTCTGCTGGGACTTGGGACTTTAGTTAGTAGGAAACAAGAAACAAGAAAGTATTAGGAAAGGGCTCTGAACAGACCTGTGTTGTGGGAGATTAATACGGAAGCCACATATAGAGTGTATTGAAAGGACCACGCAGGAGTCTCACAATTGTCCCGATTAAAAAGTACAAGGACCGGGACTAGACACAGGACTGTGGGGATGGAAATGACACATGGGCAAAAGTAATTGTAGATGCAGAAGTGGTCAATATCATGGTATTTGGTAAGCATTTAGATGGTCAGAATAGCATTTCTAAAATGTCCAGCCTTGGGAATGAGGAGATTAGCAATAACATTAAGAAGAACTGGGGATCACAAGAGAATAAAACATTCTGTTTTCGACATTTGGAATTTTCCATGTGATATTCAGTGCCCTGCATGTAATCGGAAATGTTCAGCTTGGGAGACAGACAGATCAGGGCTGGAAGTAATTTGGAAACTGTCCACATAGACTCAACAATTGAAGCCATAAAATTAGATAAGATTGCCTAGAATTAGATACACACAGAGAAGAGAGGAACAGAAAAATGCAGAAAATAATGACATTAAGGAATGAGAAGAACAAGAGAAGCCAGAGATAAAAGAGTGATCAACATTTAGAATGAGAAGCAAGAGAGTATTGCGTTTTGGAGATTTTCAAGGAATGTGCTGGTAATTTTTTAACGCAGTGTCCACATTAGGAGGGTTGTGGCAGAACCCAGAGCACAGTGGGTTGAAGATTGATGAGAGGTAAAGAAGTACAACAGCAAGTGTAGATGATTAGTTCAGGATTGAGGCTGTGTGACTGCTAAGCAGGGGTCTCAAGCCTTTACTGTAAAGGACCAGAGAGTAAATATTTTAGGCTTCGTGGGCCATATGGTCTCTGCCGAACTACTCAACTCTGACATTGTTGAGCAACATCAGCCATAGACAGCCGATAAACAAATGACACAGGCACTGTTCTAATAAAACTTGATTTACAAAAACAGATGGAGGGTGGGATTAAGACGACTGGCCACCATTTACTGACCCCTGGCTTAAGATATAAAACAAGCTCAGCCATTGTCAAAGGAAGCGCAGTAGTTAAGACAATACATCAGGTTTAGGGAAGGGTTTTATGATTATTTTGTATAGAGAGATAGTAGTCACATTGAGATGAAGGGCAAGAAGCTGATAGAATGAGGGAGGGCCCAAAATATAGGGTCCAGGCTTGGCTTGGAAACAGTTCTGAGACTGGAGGGAAAAGAAGAGAGAAGCAGATACATGGATTGTGTTTCAGTTTAAAGTTTACATTAGCCCTTCTTTTAAAACTTTTTTTAAAGAAACTAAATTTTTTAGGGATTAATAGGTTTGTTTGTTTTCTTTGTTTTTGTTTAATTTTTAGGGCCAGGCCTCCTAACATGGGTTTTGAGTTCTCTCATGAAAACCACGAGGTGCCACTTATTTAATTCTTATGTGTGAACATTTTGTTTTGTTTTTAGACTCCTTTATCATCCAATCTTCTTCAAGTAAAAGATCTCTTGATGAAGTTTTTTCTGTGATATATTTTCACACTTGGG
The DNA here is from genome assembly GCF_963455305.1 of Plecotus auritus. NCBI lineage: Eukaryota > Metazoa > Chordata > Mammalia > Chiroptera > Vespertilionidae > Plecotus > Plecotus auritus. The sequence continues at coordinate 43,368,639 of NC_137777.1, forward strand.
GGCAAATACACTACAGAAACATGGGGAAGCATTGGCAATCATGTCCATGCAGTTCGTAATATCCTCTGAATATTGTTCATCTTGCTTCTTTGCCCATTCGTCATGGATTTCCTGTTAGCCAATCAATGAATGTATTCCTTGGTAAAAAAAAAAATGTAGGTCAATGGAACTTTGTGTTTAAATGTAGTAGAGAAATAGTTGGTTGAAAATAAATTCTTTAGAAAATTCATTTGTGATATGAATCAAGCCCTCTAATTCACTCAATTTGAATGCTTTTCTATATGTAGACTTTTAAAATATATATATATTGGTTTTTCTTAAACCAAGGCATACCACCCACATTATGTGCTTACTTTACTTTTTTTCTCTCTCATTATCAGTTGGGCATCTCAGGATGAGGTCTAAACAGAGAGGAAACTTAAAATGATAAAATAAGGAATAAGTCCATTCATACTAAACCTTTTAGCTTGTGCTTAAGAATAATTTTGAGCCTTGAATTTCAGATAACTAAATACTTTCAGTGATCTTGAGATATCAGCTGGGAACTTCCATTTGTCACAGATCTAGTCTATCACTTGGAACAGTCAATCTAAGATTTGCTTTTCACTTCTCCAGTTTACTCTTCCAGGGCAAACTAACACCAGGTTCCAAGGAGAGAAGAGGCACAAAGAACTGTTAATAATGGTCCAGCACAATCCATAAAGGTCACTATGACATATGTTTGCTGGTCTGAAGCACAGTGCTACCCTCTATGTCTATAATAAAATGGTTTTTGTGTCTTTTTCTGAGGCATCACTTAAAAAAAAATTGATTGATTTCAGAGAGAGAGAGGTAAGGAGGGAGAGAGAAAATCGATTTGTTGTTCCACTTATTTTTTTAAAATATATTTTTATTGATTTCAGAGAGGAAGGAGAGGGAGAGAGTGATAGAAACATCAATGATGAGAGAGAATCATTGATTGGCTGCCTCCTGCACGCCCCCACTGGGGATCAAACCCACAACCCGGGCATGTGCCCTGACCAGGAATTGAACCACTAAGCCATGCCAGCGGGGCTTGTTCCACTTACTTATGCATTTGTTGGATGATTCTTGTATGTGCCCTGTCCAGGATCGAACCTCTTGGTGTATAGGGACAATGCTCTAACCAGCCCAGCTACCTGGCCAGAGTTATTGGAGCATCATTTTCTAAAACCAATCTTCACTACTTAAGATAAGGTCTTCAGTCAAAGTTTAAGCTCTAATTTAAGAACATGAACCCCTTTGTCATTCTGTCTTGTGTCCAACAGTAGATCGGTCTCCATATCTTGGGGTTACCTTCTTCTTATATGGCACCTAGAGTTCAACTTAGGGTTGAAACAAAGGAGCATTGAACAGTCTGTTGAAGATCCTAAACAATCCAAAAGTCAAAACAAACTGGATGAGGCATTTTGGGTTGGAGTGCACATTCATCTCAGGAGTGAGATAATATAATGTGCATTGCTATGTTGAGTTTAATTCAGGCTCGTGGGGCTGGTTGAATCTGGCAAGGCTTACTTTAAATGTGGAGTGAAAAATATGTTCCCAGATTCAAATATGTGCAGCAGGTAATAGATAGCTAGCTGTGCCAAAACCATTTGTCATTTTTAAATGCAATTTCAAAAAATGCATTTAGCTTGCCAGTGAAAGGTGGTTCAGCACAATGAGAAGCAATTTGTTGTTGTGTGAGAGCACCGGAGTAGGACTTGTGAGATCTGCTCCGTATTAGCTCTGAGGCCTTGGACAGGAGACAACATTTTGAGCCTTAATTTCTTTAACTGTCAAGAGGACAAATGATGTTTTCCTTGGGCACCTGTGATCTAGAAAGGCCAAAAGGTGATGATGTGGTTGATAAATTATGAACCTCTATATATTTATTCACCCAGTAACATTTATAGAGCATCTATGGAGCACTGTGCCAGGATTAATAGGCGAAGTATAAACACAGATACATCATATATCTGCCTTTTAAGAATTTATGATCTTATATGGTCAGTATGTATGTGGGAGGATCGGAATGTAAACAAATAAATATAACCTATTGCAAATGCGTGGGAAAAGGATACAGCAGAGGTTTAAGGGGTTGACTCAGAGGCACCAGGAAAGGATTTTTGCAGAAAGTGATCTGAGTAGTGCTAGCAGACAGGAAAGTGGGAGGTGGGGGTTGGTAGAGATTCTTTCAGGCAGAGGCCAGGGTAAACAAAGGTGTATGTGCATGAAATTGCAGGGCTCATTAGGAGAACCATAAAACTACACATATGGGTTTCCTTTTCTTGACTAATTTGTCTCAGATACACTAATAGATATAGTGACGATATTGTTAATGTCAATAAAAACAAGGGCTGATGCATTCTTTATGAGAGCCCATAGAATATACTGATTTTTATAGCTGCCTTCTCTAGATAGATTCAAAAAGGCTACAGACAGTGTCAAGAGCATGATTTGGAATGGGTTTCACCCTGGGGTAAGGAGTTATGGGCAGTGTCTCTTAAAAATGCTATGGTGTATAAAAGATGTCATTTGTTACGTTCATATAGGATAATAATTTAAAGTGATTTTTTAAGGCATTCATTTGTCACACTTATATGTGTGAGAGAAAAAAATAATTACATATTTTTCAGGAAAAAATTACTCAAATGACCAAAGATAAATTTAAACTACTGTGATGAAAAATTCCTTCTTCCACAGCTGCTCATGGTGGCTCCCATGAAACAGTCCAAATAGAATGTTTCTACTTGGAGCGTGAATAAAAGCGTATGGAGTCTTGTTCAATTGCATCACCATCGAACAGGTGGCAGACGTTTCTACTTAAAATTCCTTCTTGTGTTGGCTATTGCATTTCCCATTATAATAATTATTTCTAAGCCTCAGGGGATTCTATATATTAAACCAGAGTCCGTTTCTGAAAGAAATAAGACCATATTGTCTATCATCTGTGTTTCTGATCTTCTTTTCCAGAAGAATATTCATTTTAATTTGTCCCCCGAGTTCTGAAAATTCTCCAAGAATTCTCCATCCCCTTATGACCACATTTCCACCATTTATACTTCTCTTCCATTACTGCTTGTTCTCTAAACACAGATTTGGTTCTTTCCCAGGACTTTTGACTTGTTTGGGTCACCTTGTCATGTACCTAGTTTTCCCCTCACTTGGAACTTGGTGACTTACAACTGAGTCATGAGTTACTTCCTTTTCTTAAATATCAACTTGAAAATAGAAGCATCCTTGGAAAGATTAATTGGAAGAAGAAGCGTGTCATTTTCTAAACTGGTAAGGTCAAGATCTCCCTTAGGATTTAAAGTCCTTCAATTTCTAATTTTCTTATTTTGTTAACCTGTTGGAGATAAAGATAGGGAGAATTATACCTCAAAATCCAGGATGTTAAGTGGTAATTCCTCTAATTTCTTGAAATTAAGACCCCTTTCCACTCTTCTTTCCAAATTAATTAAAAAATATTTTAACATTGGAACATTTTGCTTATGCTATAAAAAATTGTATCATTTTGACATATTTGCCTCATTGAACTTCTTTATTTGTAAGCCACTGAAATCCATCCAAATTAAGTTAATCTTTTTTAAACTTGAGGAATAAGGCAGAGAATCATCCAAGAGAGCTATTTCAACTCAAGGAAGATCACAGTTTCACAAGGGACTGGTCTTAGGAACTGGAGGACATCAAGAATTAAAGTTACTTTCTCTGTGTGACATGGTTATTTGTTGCTGCTTCAGTTTTTTTTCTTCCTTCAGACCGGGTTTCTTAAATTATCTATATACAAAACAGAAAATATCTGCTCCCATACTTTAAGGCCTGCCAGGCCAGGAGTACAACAGAAGCTAACTATGCTCTTTTGTGAACCAATTCCAACAATGAAATAGCATAGACCATCTGGAATTTAGGTATGGAAAGGAAACCATAAGGAAGAGAAGAATTGAAATTAGGTTTGAAAATTGTTTAACCAACACAATAGGTAGCAATTCTGTGGAATAAATTTTTCATTCATAAAAAGAACATACTCCATAGCTGAGATGGATGGTTGGAACATTAATCAATTTAGGTTTGGTGAGGGTAGGGTTTACTCAAAAAGCTGGTGCTGTATTTACTTATAGCCCTGCTTACAGTACATGGGGGCAGAGAGCCAGCCAGGGGCTCTACCTGTCTGCGGAATAAGACAGGTGATGCCATCTGGCCAGGGAACTCATGTGCAGTTATGCCTGATTTGGCTCCCTGAATAACACATCCTTTTTTGTTGTTGTTAATCCTCACCTGAGGACATTTTTCCATTGATTTTTAGAGAGTTGGAAGGAGGAGAGAGAGAAACATTGACGTGAAAGAGACACATCAATTGGTTGCCTCCCGCTCGTGCCCTGATCAGGGTCAGGGATTTAGCCTGCAACCTGGGCATGTACTTTTGACTGGAATTGAACCTGGGACCTTGTGGTCCCAGGGCGTACTCTCTACCCATTGAGCCAAACAGGCTAGGGCAGCACATCCATTTTGCCATCTTGCCTGGGCAGTAAAGCTAATGTGTAGTCCCACCTACAGCTGATTACAGTAGTACCCAGTCCTGCCTGACTAGGAAATCTGGCCAGACATTCCCGGCAACCACAGAGTTCATTCTACAGCTGTGCTTGGGCAGGGCACCAAGCCAATAGTCCGAGCCAACTGTTCCCAGCCAGTGGCAACACCCGCTTCCCCACTTCAAAGCTCAGGCAGTGACCGTGCCCTGAAATAGACCCCAATAGCAAGTTCCACCTGCCCAAAGATGCCACCAGCTGACCCATCTGGAACCCCAAGCTGAGCTCACGGGTGAAGGAATGTCTCTGCCAAAGCAAACCTGAAAAGCCTGGAAGAAGAGACCACTTTTTCAAGAGAGCAGAGACCAATGTAAGGATTCCAGGGCAACAAAACAATCAGATAAACATGACTTCACCAAAGGAAACAAATAAAGCTCTAACAACAGACCCGAAAGAATTCAGAAAGATCCTCCAAAAAAAAGTTTAGTGCATGGCAAGAACACACATACAAACAAGATTAAGAAAACAATGCATTAACAAAATGAGACAAAGAATGCCTTTATATAATGATAAAAGGGTCAATCCATCAAGAAGTTATAATAATTATAAATATTTACACACCCAACATTGGGGCGCCTTAATATATAAAGCAAATACTAATGGAACTAAAAGGAGAAATAAACAGCAACACAATAACATTTGGGGACTTTACTATACCACTCTCGACATGGATGGATCATGAAGACTATCAATTAGAAAAAAAGTGGATTTGAACAACTCTATAGATCAAATGAACCTAACAGACATATACAGAACCCTCCACACAGCAATAGAATACATATACTACTTAAGAGCATATAGAACATTTGCCAGGATAGACCATATTTTTGGCCAGAAAACAACTTTAGCAAATTGGGGGTGATAACAAGTATATTTTCTGGCCACAATGGTATGAAATTAGAATCAATAGCAGGAGAAAAGCTGGAAAATTCACAAATACACGAAAACTAATGAACATTCTCCTGAATAACCAAGAATTCAAAGAAGAAATTAAAAGGGAAATAAGAACATGCTTTGAGACAAAGGAAAATGGAAATACAATATGTCAAACTGTATGGAAAGAAGCAAAGCAGTTCTAAGAGGGAAATTTATAGCTATAAACACATACATCAAGAAAACAGAAAGAGTTCTAGCCAGTTTGGCTCAGTGGATAGAGCGTTGGCCTGCAGAATGAAGGATCCCAGGTTCAATTCTGGTCAGGGGCACATGCCCAGGTTGTGGGCTCGATTCCCAGTAGGGGGCATGCAGGAGGCAGATGATCAATGATTCTCTCTCATCATTGATGTTTCCATCTCTCTCCCTTCCCCTCTGAAATCAATAAAAATATATATTAAAAAAAAAAGAAAACATAAAATTCTCAAATAAACAATCTAACTTTAAACCTAAAGGAACTAGAAAAAAGAACAAACTAAGTCCAAAGTTAGAAGAAGGAGGAAAATAATAAAGATTAGAGCAATAAATGATATAGAGAACTGGAAAACAATAGAAAATATTAACAAAACTAAGAGTTGGTTCTTTAAAAAGATAAACAAAATCAATAAACCTTTAGCTAGATAAACCAAGGGAAAAAAGGGAGAGGAACCAATTGATAAAATTAGAAAAAAAGAGAACACATTATAACTGATACCACAGAAATACAATGAATCATAAGAGACTATTATAAATAACTATAGCCAACAAACTGGGCAGCATAGAAGTAATTGACAAATTCCTAGAAACAACCTACCAAGTCTGAATGAGGAAGAAACAGATAATTTGAACAGACCAATAATGAATCAGAAAATTGAATCAGTAATCAAAAATCTCCTAACAAAGAAAAGCCCAGGACCAAATGGTTTTAACGGTGAATATTTAAAGAAGAATTAATGCCAATTATCAAACTTCCAAAAGTGGAAGAAGAACACTTTTTAACTCATTACACTAAGCCAGTGTTACCCTGATACCAAAGTTGGATAAATAGATTATATAAAAAGCCAATTCCAGGGTTACATCCTGGATGAATACTTAGGAATAGATTTGAACAAGGAAGTAAAAGATTTCTATGAAAACAGTAAGACACTGAAGAAAGAAACTGAAGAAGATAAATAAATGGACAGCTATCCTGTGTTCATGGAAGAATTAATATTGTTAAAAGATCCATACTACCCAAAGCCATCTATAACTTCAACGTAATCCCTGTCAAGTTTCCAATAACAGAAATAAAAAAAAGAAATCCTAAAATTCATATGGAATCAAAAAAGGCTCCCAATAGCCAAAGCCATCCTGAGAAAGATGAACAAAGCTGAAGCCATCACACCTTCTGATTTTAAACTATATTACAAAGCTATTAGAGGCCTGGTGCACGAAATTCGTGCACAGGGTGGGAGGGGTCCCTCAGCCCGGCCTGCACCCTTTCCAATCCAGGATCCTGTGGGGATCGGGCCTAAACCAGCAGTTGGACATCCCTCTCGCAATCTGGGACCACTGGCTCCTAACCGCTCACCTGCCTGCCTGCCTGGTCACCCCTAACCACTCTGCCTGCCTGCCTGATTGCCCCAACCCCTCTGCCTGCCTGATCATCCCTAACCCCTCTGCCTGCCTGCTTGATCGTCCCTAACCACCTCTGCCTGCCTGCCTGATTGCCCCTAACCACCTCTACCTCGGCCCCCACCACCGTGGCTTTGTCTGGAAGGAGGACTGGATGACTGGAAGATGTCCCGTCTACCTGGTCTAATTAGCATATTACCCTTTTATTAGTATAGATAGGAATAAAAAATAAAAACAAAAAACATGGTAATGAAACAACAACCAACACATAGACCAATGGAACAGAATTAGAAATAAACTCCTTGTATATACAATCAAGTAATATTTGACAAGGGGGGCAAGAATATTCAGTGGAGAAAAGATAGTCTCTTTAATAAATGGTTCTGGGAAATTGGATATTTACATGCAAAAGAATAAAACTGGACCCCTATCTTACACTACTCATAAAAAGTAGCTTGCAATCAATTAAAGACTTAAATGCAAGACTTGAAACCATTAAACTCCTAGAAGAAACCACAGGAAAAAAAACTTCTTGACATGGGTCTTGGCAATGATATTTTGGCTGTGATACCTAAAGCACAAGCAAGAAAATAAAAAAATACACAAGTGGTATCATATCAAATTAAAAAGCTTCCTCACAGCCCTAGTTGATTGGGCTCAGTGGATAGAGTACCAGCCTGCAGACTGAAGGGTCCCAGGTTAGATTCTGGTTCAATTCAGGTCAAGGGCACAGGCTCAATCCCAAGTCGGGGGCATGCAGGAAGCAGCCAATCAATGATTCTCTCTCATCATTGATGTTTCTATGTCTCTCTCCCTCTCCCTTCCTCTCTGAAATCAATAAAAATATATTTTAAAAAAGAAAAGAAAAGCTTCTGCACAGAAAAATAAATGGTCAAGAAAATGAAAAGGCAATCTATGGGTTGAGAGAAAATATTTGCAAACCACAATCTGATAAGGGGTTAATATTCCAAATAGATAAAAAAAACTCATACAACTCATTAGCAAAAAACCCCAAATAATTTAATTAAGATGGACAAAGGACCTAAATAGACATTTTTCTAAAGAAGACATACAAATGGCCAAAGGATACATGAAAAAATGCTGAATATCATTAATTATTAGGAAAATTCCAATGAAAATGATAATGAGATATCACCTCCTAACTGTTAGAATGGCTGTCATATAAAAGGCAAGAAGAGGTAGCTAATGCTGGCGAGGATGTGGAGAAAAGGCAACCTTCGTGTAGGTGGGAATTTAAATTAGTGAAGACACAATGGGAAATAGTATGGAAGGTCTTCAAAAAATTAAAACCAGAACTACCCTATGATCCAGCTATTCCATTGCTGGGTATATATCCAAAGGAACTGAAGTCCCTGTTTCAAACAGGTAGCTGCACCCCATGTTCATAGCAGCACTGTTCATAAAAGTCAAAGTACAGAAACAACCTCAGTGTCCACTGATGGATGAATAAGTACATAAAAGGTGGCATGCATATATACACATAATGGAATACTATTCAGCCATAAAAAAGACAGAAACTCTGCCATTCACTACAACATGGGTGGGCCTTGGGGACCTTATGCTAAGTGTTCCTTGGTATATATATTTTTTATTTTGTTTGTGCTGACTACTTTCATTTTGGTGTTTCTCAGTTCTTATATTGATAATATTCTTTATTCCAAAGTTTTATATTTCTTAAATTATTTGAATAGGTTTTATAATTTTTCTAGTTAACCAGATAGTATAACACAATTTTAGTTTTATCAATTAGCAAAATACCTATTGTATTATCCAGGATTCATTTGGCTCAAATCACAGCCCTGTTATGCATCCTATGTAATTCATTTCAAACTTTTAGCTTATATTTGAAGTTTAAAATTAGCATCATTGTATATTGTTACATATTTGATAGCAACTAAAATTTCACAAACTTATATTTAATTAACAAATATATGAGTTGCCTCTATTGCCAACAACACATGATTCTAATTATTTTAAGAACTATAACTATAAATTAGACATGGCTTCTGCTCTCAAAATGATTTAAATTAGGGAAAATAAGACCTACATAATAAAATTAATGCAAAGTAGATGTGTTATAAAATGTAAGGGGATAACAGAACAGAGAGGATTTAAATTGCCCTGGAAGCATAAGACACTGAATGCCCTTTGAGCTCCACATGGAACAGACTTCAAATTCCAGCCCTGGAGTTTGAAGGAATCCCCAAGAGATCTATGAGCTTGTCTTGGAAGGATAAGTTGGAATTATGTTTGGTGATGAGGCAAGTGCTTTCCAGTTAAGTAGAATGAGCAAAGGGGTGGGATTCCAGGGTGGGAAAAAACACATATGCTTCTTCAAGCAAACATGGAAAGATAAGGTGGGAAGTACAATGGCGTGCTAGAGTTGGCTGGTAATGTCATATGAAAGCTAATTGTTAAATTTTCAAGAAATTTTTTAGATAGCTGACATCATTTCAGCAGCTTAAAATTAGCCATGATGGTGGGAGTATTTACACCATGGAAATTGTCAAATGTTATAAATTTGGGCTGGGGTTATTTTGGATCTGGAAATCTGGATGTGAAACATTTATCAGCACACCACTAGATCTGGCCCTGTATGCCACACCCTTCATATAATTCATCTTATGAGATTGGGTTTTGATGTTTTACTGTTTTTAAGGAAGACACTTTGGAAAAGAAAAAAAAATAATTAATTAGGCACAAGCAAGAGTTAAATGTAAAAATGTTGCTTGAAAACAGGAGCATTTTATTAGGTGAGATAAAAGCCATAAATGTGTCTCCCATTGCACTAAACAGTCCCAAGATGGAAAAGAGGGTAAGACTGGTGATGTAGGGCTCACTGACATGATAGAGACAAGGTCTGACCAAGAACAAAGAGCAATTGCAGTGAGTGGACAGGTTGTCGTAAAAGCCTATGGGGTTGGCCAACACATGGTTCACATTGCTACTTAGCCTGGAGGGAGAGGGAATGAACTACAGTGACTTGTTTCTTCCTACCAGTGACTGAAAGAACTGCTTGCCTGCATGGTGTTCTTATTCCCTGATGGCTGGGGAAGGCCCTCGCCAGCTTCTGTGTGCTGAATTGCTCTCTCTCCTCACTGAGTAGACCTCCACGTGAAACAGATTTCAAATCACAGCCTTGGAGTTTGAAGGAATCCCCAAGAAGCAAAGAGCTCCGTCCCACAGATCATTTCCTGTTCTTCTTGCCTGACCAGAAGGAACACTTTGTTATTAATTGTTTCATCGGGAATGAGCTTGTTTACCAAAGAAGAGGCATTCTATGAATAACTTAGTTTGAGTGACGTTCCAATAACCATAAAAGAAGCATGAAAAAATTCCCTTAAGTCTTAACAATTGGCTTCAGGCATTGAGACCTTTAGGAAACAAAGAGATTAAAACAAGAACTGCTATCCACTTTGGAATCCAGGGTAGAGATTTGTGACCTGCATCACAGTCGGGCATCAGGACATGCATGAACTCCTGGAAAGGCAGGCCAGACTTTGTTGTGTGCCCATGTTTGCTTAAAAGAGGATCCACAGTTGTTGTTTTTTCATATTCTCAACTGGATCTCTGCCAAGCCCCATGCCCGTCCAATCTGCCATCTCTCTGACACACTTAAAGGTCAAGAAGCACTGGTTGGCCATCCTATTTTTAGGAAATAGAGGGAAGACTCATGTCCCTTTATCAAAAAGAAGATTGATTACAGATTATTCTTTTTAAGGGACTAGACATGAGGAAGGCTTTTAAATATTTTCAGGCAAGATATATAGGTTTATATATTCTCTCTTTTGATGCTTAGGAAATAAGTGAACAAGGTATGATCACTTCTATACGCTGAATTGAGAAGTTAAGGCTCAGTGGTTCTTAACCTGGACTGTACATCGCCATGGAACTTTCAAAGAATTGTGATGGTCAGCCCCAGCCCCCAAAGATTCTGCTTTAATCCATCTGGCATGGAGTCTGGTTATTTGCATTTGTAAACAGTTATCAGGGTGGTTCTGATGTGCGTCTCAGTTTGGGAACCCCTGTGTTGGGTTGATTGCTCTGAGAATAGAATGTACTCTTGAAAGCTGTGATTTTAATCCGTGCACTATGAGACTATCATGACTTCCATATACATACCATTCTGTCAGACAACTAATGATAAGTTACCACCTGAGGTTAGTAAGACAGGGAAGTAGTATCGACAGGAACGATATTTTTAAAATTTCATTCTACTTGAGAAGTAATGGGATACCCGGAAGAGGAATTTTTTGAAAAAAGTTCTACAGCAATGAATGACATAGAGAAAAGGAAGAAGGAGAATTGCTAATAAGAACTATCACGAATTCCAGAAAAAGTTACGACTTCAAATAAATTTTTAAAAGTCAGCACGAGAGGAGAAACCAAGATGGCGGCATAGGTAAACACCTAAACTGCTGCCTCGCACAACAATTTCAAAACTACAACTAAAAGACAGAACAGACACCATCCAGAACCACAGGAAAGCTGGCTGAGTGAAAATTCTACAACTAGAAGGAAAGAGAAAAGCTCACAGAGAATTGGAGGTACAGCAAAGGGGCTTTGTGCGCGCAGAGAGGAAGGGCGGCTGAGAGCCTGGCTGACTTTCTCTGGCGGAAGGGGGAAGGAAGCCTCCGACCGCACTGAACCCCAGTTCTGACTGCACTGAACCCCAGTTCCGGGCGAGCCCCTGGGGACCCACGCTCTTACGGGGGGAGTCTGGACTCTCGGGCGGAGACTCGAGCTGGGAAAGGCAGAAGACTGAAGGCGCACGCGGGCCAGTGCGCACAAAGGCTGTGGAGGTTGCCACAGGCTTTCCCTAGTGGAAGGGAGTCAGAGGATTCTGACTGCAGTGAACCCCAGTTCCAGGCGAGCCCCTGGGGACCCACACTCTTGTGGGGGGAGTCTGGACTCTCGGGCAGAGACTCGGGAGCCGGGGAAGGCGGAGGACTGAAAGTGCGCACGTGCGCGCGCGCCAGTGCGCACAAAGGCTGCGGAGGTTGCCACAGGCTTTCCCTAGTGGAAGGGAGTCAGAGGATTCTGACTGCACTGAGCCCCAGTTCTGACTGCAGTGAACCCCAGTTCCAGGCGAGCCCCTGGGGACCCACGCTCTTGTGGGGGGAGTCTGGACTCTCAGGCGGAGACTCGAGCTGGGGAAGGCAGAGGACTGAAAGCGCACATGCGCGCAAGGGCAAGGCTGACAGGAAGCCAAGACTGAGACTCCACCCCATCCAAGCTGAGCACAGAGGCTATTGCAATTTGGCAAGTCTAATCCTATAAGGCTGTCTCCAGCACCGAACTTCTCCCAGCATAGACACAGCTGATCCTTACAGCCAACTGGCCCGGAGGTCAATTCTTCCCAGTGATACCAACAACAATAAAGACTTAATTACAACAAGGCTGTACACACAGTCCACAAAGGGGTGCACCAAGAGTGTCCACCTCAGGTTAACTGGGGAAGCAGACCCACTGGGCCATATTGGAAACCTAGCACAAATATCTACCTTACCAACTCAGGGAATCAGTGAAAATGCGGGGTCAAAGAATCAGATCACAAACGAAAGAAATGGAGGAAAACAAACGACTGGATATAGAATTCAAAACCACGGTTATAAGACTTTTTAAGAATATCCTAGAAAAGGCCGATAAATATAACGAGACCCTCGAAGATATGAAAAAGGACCAACTAGAAATTAAACATACACTGACTGAAATAAAAAATATTATACAGAGACCCAGAAACAGAATAGAGGAACACAAGAATCAAGTCAAAGAATTGAAACACAAAGAAGCAAAAAATACTCAACCGAAAAAGCAAAAAGCAAAAAAAAAAAATCCAAAAAGTTGAAGATAATGTAAGAAGACTCTGGGACAACTTCAAGCGTACCAACATCAGAATTATGGGGGTGCCAGAAGAAGAGAGAGAGCAAGATACTGAAAACCTATTTGAAGAAATAATGACTGAAAACTTCCCCCACCTGGTGAAAGAAATAGACTTACAAGTCCAGGAAGCCCACAGAACCCCAAACAAAAGGAATCCAAAGAGGACCACACCAAGACACATCATAATTAAAATGCCAAGAGCAAAAGACAAAGAGAGAATATTAAAAGCAGCAAGAGAAAAACAGTTAATTACCTACAAGGGAGCACCCATACGACTGTCAGCTGACTTCTCAACAGAAACTATGCAGGCCAGACGGGAGTGGCAAGAAATTTTCAATGTGATGAATAGCAAGAACCTACAACCAAGATTACTCTACCCAGCAAAGCTATCATTCAGAATTGAAGGGCAGATAAAGAGCTTCACAGATAAGAAAAAGCTGAAGGAGTTCATCACCACCAAACCAGTATTATATGAAATGCTGAAAGGTATTCTTAAAGAAGAGGAAGAAGAAAAAAGTAAAGAGAAAAATTATGAACAACAAATACATATCTATCAACAAGCGAACCTAAAAATCAAGTGAATTAAAAACCTGAGGAACAGAATAATCTGGTGAATATAATAGAATCAGGGGCGTAGAAAGGGAATGGACTGATGATAATTCTCAGGGGGAAAGGGGTATGGGGGGTTCATGAAGAGAATGGACAAAAATCATACACCTATGGATGAGGACAGTGGGAGGGAGGTAAGGGCAGAAGGTGGGGTGGGAAATGGGTGGAGGGGAGCTATGGGGGGAAAAAGGAGAAATAATTGTAATAATCTGAATAAAGATTTATTTAAAAAAAAATAAAAGTCAGCACGAAATAAAATTCTATATAGTAATTATCAAAAAAGAGCAACTGTATTCCAAACTTAAAACACAATGTTTTTGGTGATTTGAAAGCCTGTTTTTACTTTGTTGCATTGGCTGTGGTAAATGCCCTTACCTCTCTACCCTCCAAAGTTGCATAGTTTATATTTTAGGTTATCATGACTTACATACCAGTTTTACATGATGGGGTAATAGTCCATCAGATGGAATTTTAATATTAATTAGTTATGATACAATACAGACACAGCAATGTCTTCCCAGGGAGAAACCTTATTATCTAACATAAGAACTTCACTTCAAAACACGGCCAAAGTACAGCCCCAGGTGGGAGATGAGAGGCAACCTGGAACTAAGCAGCGGAACATACGATATCCCTGCTCACTGAGTTGATTCTTTATGACATTTCACAGGGAATCATTAAAAGGTTTCCCAGTCATTGCGGTCTTCTGACATTTAGGAGGGAACTGGAAATAGGCTTGTGAGTTTCTTATTTTGAGTTATGAGGTCTCTCAGGAATTTTATAAGAAAATCGAAAGGAGGGCTAGTTGAGAAGAAAATACTTGGAGACCATACCCTTTGAAAATAATTTCTGTGTTTTGGGGAGCCATGATGAGGAAAATGTCTGTAGCATAACTGAAAGCACATTTCAGCACTTTGTAAATAACTAAATAATTTGTACTGAGAGTTCCAACACAGAAAATTTATTTTTGACAGTCAAAAACTCAGATTTGAGTGAATAACAAACTGGACTCACACAAAAATTCTGAAGAGCACTGGAAATGGTTGTAACAAGAGTAAATATAAAATTGTATTTTCTTATTATTTATATCCTTTAAAAACAAACTTTAAATAAATTGTAGCATGCAACAAATAAATTATATCAATGTTTTGTGATGTTTGTAACATATATAAGAGTAAAATGTATGGCAACAAAAGCACAGAGGAAGGAGGGAGATGTGAAAGAATATTATTATAAGCTTCTTTTGTGATATGTGAAGTAGTATACTATCACTTGTAGGTAGACTGTGATAAGGTAAAATTTTAACTATAAAACCTAAAGCAACCATTAAAATTCCACACTAAAGAATGTAGCTAGTAAGAACAAAAGAGATAAAACAAAATAAGAAAATCCCAAATTAATTCGAAAGAGGGCAGAAACATAAAGCAAATTAAGCAAAGAACAGATGGGACAATTAGGAAATAAACAGGGAGATGGCATATTTAAACTCAACCATATCAATAATTATATTAAATTAAATGACTCAAAAGCCCCAATTAAAAGGCAAAAAATTGATAGATGGCATAAAAAGCAGTATCTCATTACATACAGCCTATAAGAAACGAACTTTAAATATCATGACCCAAATAGATTGAAAGTTTTTTAAAAAATGGGTAAAGGTTTACCCTGGTAAAACTAATGAAAAGAAAGCTATATAATATCAGACAAAGAAGATTTCAGAGCATAAATTTAATACTGGGGATCAGATAGCTTCATTACATTGACAATGGGAATGAGTTCTTCACGGGGGCATAACAATCCTAGATATTTATGCACCTAATAACGAAGTATCAAAACATATATAAACCAAACTGACATAATAGCAAGGTGATAGAGGCAAATCCACAGTTTTGTCAGGCACTCAACTCCTCTCTCTCAATACTTCATAGGAGAAAGAGATTTAAAAATTGTAAGAATGTTGAAGTCTTAATAAACTATCAACATGTTAAACTATTTGACTTTTATAAAGCACTCCATGCAAAAAGCAAAAAACAAAACAGAATACACATTCTTTTCAAGAGTACACTAAATATTTACCATGTTGTGAGGCATAAGTCAAAACTCAATAAATTTAACAAAGTATTTTGTCAAAGCACAATTAGAAATTACTAACAGAAAATCCTCTGGGAAATCCTTGAAAATTTTGAAATTATAAACACAGTTATCAATAAGCTGTGGTCAAAGAAAAAAATGAATGGGAATTAGCAAGTGTTATTAACTGAATGAAAATGGAAATACAGCATATCAAATTTTGTGAGATGCAGTTAAAACAATACTTACTGGGAAATTTATGACACTACCTACCTATACCTATAATAGAAAAGAAGAAAGACTCAAAGGAATGACTTTGGTTTCCATCTTTAAAAACTAGAATAAAAAGAGCAAATAAATTCCAAAGAAACTGTTATTTATGGTATAAAACATAAAGACCAGAGACAAAATTAATGAATAGAAAATAAAAGAAAATTAATAAAACCAAAGGCTAATTGAGATCAATAAAGTAAACTTTTAGCTAGCCTGATTAGGAAAATAAGAGTAATAATATAAGTGACCAGTATTAGGATTGAGAGAGGTAACATCGTTACAGAATTATATATATTAAAAGCAATATTTTAAAAAATATGTAAATAAATTTGACAACTTACAAGTAATGGACAAGCACCTTGGAAGATCAAAACTATCAAAGTTTACTCAAGAAGAAACAGATAACACTAATAGTTCCATATTGAGTAAAATAACTTAATTTGTAGTTAAAACATTTCTCATACAAGAAATTATAGATCCAGGTGGCTTCACTAGGGAATATAAGCATAACCAATGGACACAGACACAAGGGGGATGAGGGCATTGCTGGAGGGGGCAATGGTGGGAAAAGGAGACATATGTAATATCTTAATCAATAAAGAATAAAAAAAAGAAAAAAAGCAATTAAAGATGGGCCCAATATTTGAAAATGGACTTCACCAAAGAAGATATACTGATGGCAAACTAATACATTAAAATATATGCAAAATGAAAACACTACACAATATCACTATACACCTATTACAAATGTGTAATATTAACACTGACCATGCCAGGCTTTGGAGAGAACGTGGGGCACATGGAACTTTCATGCACAGCTGGTGGGAATATAAAATAATACAAATATTTTGGAAAAGAACTTGGAAGTTTCTTAACAAATTAAGCATGCATCTATCATATGACATAGCTATTTTTTCCTTTTACTTACTCATGAGAAGTTAAAGTGTATGATCATGAAAAGAACTGTACATGAATGTTCATAGCAGCTTTACTTGTAAGAACCAAAAGGTATAAACAAACAAAATGTCCATTAACTGATGGATTGCCAAACACACATGCTTCATATATACAATAGAATGCTCTTCAGAAATAAAAAGAAATGAATCATTCATCCATGCAACAATATGAATCAGCCTGAAAATACTCAGGTTGAGTGAAAGAAGCCAAACAAAGAGAGAGTTCATACAATATGATTCCATTTATATAAAATTCTAGACACTGTAAACCTATATATAGTGATAAAATTCAGATCACTGGTTGCTAGGGAGGCAATAGCAGTGGAAAGTGCTAAGCATGGGGCAGGGGGTGGCAGGAAGGAGAAATTATTTAAAAAACACTAGGAACTGTTGGGGGTAGTGATATGTTCATTACTTTAATTGTATGTTCATTACCTTAATTGTAGTAATAATGTCATGGATATATATTTAAATGTGCAGTTTATTGTTTGTTAATTATAACTCAATAAAAGTGAATAAACAAGCAGTCTTCCAGGTAATTCTGGCACCTGTTAAAATTTGAGTAAAAATCTAGTTCACCAGTTTAGGGTTTCTCAAATGAGTAAATTTCAAAATTATATCACATACACGCTTCTTTGTCCAGTGATGAAAAATGAAGACTAAAATTTAGGAGGTGATCTTGAACTGTTTTGGAAAATATTTTGAGATGTTTATTTCAGCACTTTTCATGTTATTACAGTATTATAGTGCCTGTAGCTCCACCATTTCTAGCTGAGCTCACTCTGAGGTGTGAGAGCCAGGATGCTAATGGAGAGAAGACAGACATCAGCTGGGGATGGGAGAAGGCTGTAGATGGGTGGATGAGCGCTGTCCTCTGGTTGCCTTCTGTTTGGACACAGGCCGTGCTCACTGTTCGGTAATTTATAGACAACATGTGTAAGAACCAAGATGCAGTTGCAAGCATGAATTCTACTCTGGCTAGCCACAGAAGAAAAGAGGAGTATTTCCTCTAACTGCCCTGCCCTTTAGAAAGTTTGAAAAATGGACCATTTGTTTAAATGATTTACTCACTAATTCTACCTAAGTCTTAGGAGTCATTTTATGGTGCTAAAATACATTTATTTTAACGTGTTTCAGTTATTTTTTCTCTCTCATGTGGTGGAGTTAAAGAAGCCGGAAAATAATCGAAGAAGTATCTATTAAAAATAAAATGTTCCTCTCAAGGTCCTCTGAGATCCCGAAGTCCTAAGACACAGGTGCGGGGACTTGTAGCCAGTGGAGAGCCAAGAGAAAGATGCAGAGCCGGGGACGGCCTTGGAAAACCATGGGGTGCAGCTGGGCTGTGTTGGAAGCCAGGTCTCACAGAGGACAAACAGCTGTTTCAATCACACAGCAAAACCCGGAACAGGGAGCAAAGGGCAATCACTGCTGGAGAAAGGGGCTGCAGCTAGTTTTCTCAGAAAAGGGGCAATTCCGAGGTAGACCTATGAGCCAGGAGCCACATGCCCCGGTGGCAGGCTCAATCCCCAATGTAGGGCGTGCAAGAGGCAGCCGATCAATGATTCTCTCTCACTGTTGATGTTTCTATCTCTCTCTCCCTCTTTCTTCCTCTCTGAAATCAATAAAAATACATTTAAAGAAAAGCCGAGATGGAATTCTCTGGTTTGATATTTGAAGGATTGGAAACTGGAAACTACAAATACAGCAGTTGTGCTTCTGGTCCTCAAAATACATGTAAGCACCTGAGCAAGGATGAATACTTTATGAATATTACACAATATTGTAGAGAGCCATTCATCTCGGCTTACTATTCATCAATGATGAGAAATCAAATCAAATCAATTACAGCATTTTGGAGATATTTTATCTTAAGCACAAAATAGCTACATACCATTCGAGAAGAGGAAGTACATGTTTTCAGGCTAGAAACAAGGACTGTTTCATCGATATGAGACACTTAACTGAGTGGAGGAGAGAGAAAGGAATAGTCTGATTTTTTTAAGCCATTATCAAGATTTGTTGATCTGGTTTTGAAGTTTTTTATGTGTCAGTCAGGTCTAATCAGACATTATAGGCTGTGAATTGAGTAGAACTTGTTATGCATTAAATTTTAGGTATATTTAAAATGTTTTTAAAATTATTTTTTTGTCACCATTTATCCCTGCAAAGCCTTCTCCATGTCCATCCTACTCCTGCAATCACAGTTGTCTTGTGTCCATGAATTCTTTTTTCTTTTTTGCTTGATCCCTCCATCCCCCCCTCAACCTGCTCTCTACCTATGAGTCTGTCTCTATTTTGCTTGTTAGTTCATTTTGTTCATTAGATTCCACATATGAGTGAAATCATATGGTACATGTCTTTCTCTGACCAGCTTATTTCACTTAGCATAATACTCTCCAGGTCTATCCATGCTGTCACAAAGAGTAAGATTTCCTTCTTTTTTATGCCTGAGTAGTATTTCATTGTGTAAATGTACCATAGCTGTTTGTTCACTCATCTACTGACAGGCACTAGAGTTTCTTCCAAATCTTAAATAATTACATAAATTTAAGAAATCCCAATAAATAATTTTATGTATGTCCCTCGAAGTCAAATAGATGATTTGAATAGTTGTTTAGATGTTTTGAATATTCTGCTTTCACTGAATTACCTAACCTTTAAAATTCTGTGTTGTTTTCTCTCCTCTGACTTAGAAACTAACTTGTAAAGGAACTACTGTCATGCCTACATAACGATGTTTTGGTCAACAATGGACCATATTCCACAGTGGTCAAATAATATAATAACGGAGTTGAAAAATTCCTCTCACCTAGTGACACTGTAGCAGTTGTAAGGTCATGGAACAATGAATTACTCAGGTGTTTGTGATGGTGGTATAAACAAATCTACTGTGCTGTCAGTCATATAAAAATATAGCACATACATTGATGTACAATAGATAATACTTGATAATGATAATAAATCACTATGTAACTGGATTATTTACTATACTACATTGCTTATCATTATTTTAGAGTGGACTCTTTCTACTTATAGAAAATTAACTTCTATATAGCAGTAGGCTATGTTACGCTATCAGTGGCCCCATATGCCTTGTGTTTACCGTGTCTCTGATTGCATCATTTTCTCTTGCACTTGATTTAATCCCATTTTGTGCTATACAGGTTTGTAGCCTCGGAGCAGTAGGCTATACCACATAGCCAGGTATATAGTAGGCTATACCATTTAGGTTTGTTTGAGTGCACTCTGTGATGTTTGCACAAAAATGAAATCACCTAAGGACATATTTCTCAGAATGGACTGGTATTGTTAAGCTGTGCATGACTGCATATATTACTGAATCTTTTCTCTGATCAGCTACTGGGCTCTGTACTGTAAAAACACCAATTATACTCTCAGATAGTCTTTGTTGGCTTTTTGTAGCTATCAGTTTTTAATTTCTTTGAAAATTTAAAACATTTTCTCTGTGTTCACAATTATTATCTTACACCTGTTCTCCAAGGCAGCAATTTAAATTTTGATAGTGGTTCACTTTGCTTTTCTAATTGATTTATTGGGTCTATAATTGTGCTTTTAAATGACCAATTTATTACCTTATCCTTTTAAATAATATATTTGAGTTCTAATTTTATTGAATTCATAGTCTCATTAAGTTTGTTTATAGCATAAATTCCTTAAAAATAAGTTACCTTTTATTTCTTGGATAATTTTTTTTTCAGATTGGGTTCCTTCTATAGTATTTTTCTTAATTTATATTTCTTTTCTTTAGTTCTATTCTAATTTCTACTTCTTTTTGTTCCTTCTCTTCCTTTCATTCTCCATTTTAAAAATGTACGCCTTTTTTTTTTTTAACCTAGCAAATTTTAACAATAGGAATTTTCCTGGTCAACTATTTGCTCTGATACAGTGTGAGTGAATATTTCTTGACCCTGTCACTACTATGGATTACATTGAATATATTTAACTGAATATAAATACAGCAAGAAGAGACTGAAGCTATGCCCCAAGAAAATCAAGGGGTACAGCAAAGGCTAGAGACCGAGGCCTATTGCTACCATATTGCAAATGCCATCATCTCTAGGTGTGTTGGTGAAGGGGGCAAGTCAACCAGCCACTGTACAGGCTCCTTGTCTGTTCATCCATGAGATCCCTTTAAATGTCTAACATTCTAGACCACTATATCCAGACAGGTGAGAACCATTTTAATTGACTTTGATATATTCTCTTAGTTTAGTACATAGCCCTAGAAAATGAAACCCAGGCATTGATATCCATCTTCCGTCGGCTGAGATTCCAGAATAGATCTTTCTCTTCTCATGATGTTTTTTGTTTGTTTGTTTGTTTTTTGACATTTCTCCCCATATTCCTGCTCCCTACTCAAGCCATTTCAAATGGAGGGAATTAATGAAAATTCTCTTGATCTTCTCAAGTATCTTTCCTCAATATTTCTTCAAAATGACGGAGCTCAGTAAGGAGCTGACACTTTCATCTCTTTTTCAAAGGCCTTCCTCCCATTGTTCAGAAACTGCTTGTGAATTTTGACAGCTTTGTTTGTTTCTTTCGCTTTGGGAGAAGGAGTCTCTGTGACCCAGATTCACTTTGCCATTCTTACTCAGGACTTGAGTTCCTTTGAATTAACCTATAGATATTCAGAGTTTTCTTCCAGGGTCAAAAGGATTGTGTGAGAAAAGCTACACAGTGGTTCCTTGTCTCCTCTACCACATCTCCCTTCTCTCTCTATGAAGCAGCATTTATTGAATGTTTCCTCAATATAAGTACCAAACCTTAATATCCTTAGTGTAGAACTTGTATCATGTTCATCTTTGTATTTCCAGCACCTTGCCAGAGGTTAGACCTTACTATATGTTTAATAAATAGTTGCTAAATAAAGAGAGAAAAAAAGTTGAGGTCACCTGAGTCTCAGAATAGAGTTTTTTAATTAGGTCTT
The DNA here is from genome assembly GCF_963455305.1 of Plecotus auritus. Lineage (NCBI taxonomy): Eukaryota > Metazoa > Chordata > Mammalia > Chiroptera > Vespertilionidae > Plecotus > Plecotus auritus. The sequence continues at coordinate 43,390,514 of NC_137777.1, forward strand.
TGTTGCAATTGCTAAATAAACTGTTTGATGATCTATATGAACATTGAGCAAGCCAGTGAAAGCAAAATCTTGTCTAAGGTTCCTTGAGTCAACAATATTAGAAAGGCAAAATTTCTAATCACGAAATTAGAAAAGTACTTCCTTTTACTCATCTCAGGAGCACTGGAGCCAAGCATTGCCTGGGGACACTCCCCATTCTGTTTGGCCTCCTGGCTATAGTACCTTTCCAAAAACTATTTACAGCGCTTCCAAGAAGAGCCAACTTGTGACTAATTGGCAATGTTTTGAGAAGAACTAATATATATTTGAACTTTGGCGAAGTTGGAGATCATGGACATTCTGGTCCAACTGACTTTCCATTTTGCTCTGGGAACAATTAGCTACAAACATGTTGTATAGTTGCTAGGGCACTACCCAATGGCCAAATGATTCTCTTCAAATTGAAAGCATATCATTCTTTTCAACATCATTGTTGCCATAGCCAAATTCCTGGGCTTATGTCACTTTACCCAAAGTTCCAAAAAGGGCTGATTTCACTTCAAGCACGTTATTGATCTTTTTTCTGGGCAACCAGTGTGCTGTGATTAGATTGACTCACACTATAAATACACTGGAGGGTTTTGGTGGGACCTGTCTGTTATTGAAATGAAGCATTTGCTACTAACCAGGCCCTCATACTAGTAGGTACACAACCCAGCTCTTCACTTATTTATATTTTAAATCCAGATTCCCAGCTATTTTCTCCCTGACCTTTGCAAAGAGTGAAGAATTTCCTGGAGTTTGTACCCTTGACATGTACTAAAACCACTATTTACCCACTCACAAAAATGCCTGTAAGTGCATTGGATTGACCTGTTGATATTTCTAATTTTGATTCATAGTTATAAGGCATTTCCATTTAGTAATTCCCTTGTAAGCATGATGGCACTTTTGCATTTGGGTTCCATTGCTTTATGTGTTCCTGATACTTAAATGCTTTAAGGCTTGTTCTTTCTGAGCATAGCTGCCTTTGTGATTTCATACGTTCCTCACACAGTCTCTAAAATAATTCAATCAGAAATCTGAAGAAAGAAGGAAATAGGATTCTTCACCATTAGCTGCCAAGGAGGTATGGAAGGAGAGCAAGGCAAGCTGGGAGAGTGCAGATGAATGGAGCAAAGGGCAAGTGCATGTATTCTCAAACTATACAGATGCAGGAAGAAAAATGGTGACTTTTTTTCCTCTTATAATCTGCCATTATGGGACCTGAACATCCTTCTGAAAGTACACAAAAATGATAGAGCACTGAGGTAAGCGGGGAGACATTTGAAGACCTCTATATACTGTTTGATGGCATCGTTATAAAAAATAAAATATAAAATTTTAAGGAATACATGACTATTAATTGTGATAAAATGTCACAAATTTTGGAGAAAATTGAGCTTCTTTCTGTTCCTATTTCAAGGGCTATCCATAATTCTTGTTGCAACAATTAGCTCTCTGAAATCCTGATAGATACCATCATTGAGAAATAGTTTACATAAGTAGCTAATAAATTTAAAAAAATGTTTTTGAAACCATTTAAAGATTTTAAACAATGGAGAGCTTGTTTGGAGGTTCCAGCAGGGGAGCACAGCTACCTGTGTACCCTTGACTGGTCCTCTCCTCTGGAGGGAAGTCCTTCTCTTTGAGAGCTCAGGCGTGTGCAGCTTGGGGAGGGACACACATGGATGGGTGAGGGAGGAGGGGGACACCCGCCCAGCCAGCCAGAATAGCAGGATCAACCCTGGCGATCAAAGGTTGTCACAGCCAGATCACCCTCACATCCAGATTTTAAACAATTGAAATGACACTTTATCATAACTTCTTTTTCTTTCATCGATGAGTATAATGTTAAAGGTTCAAGTAATAATACAAGTTGAGTTTGAATCCAATTGGCCTTTTTATATTGAGCATTTCAGAGGAATAATGAGTGTATTTTTTATGCGTACAGTAGCCTTGGATGCCTTCTAATGGTACATTAGCCAAATGCAAAGATAAATATTTGTGCCCCGCTCCCTGTAACCATGAGGCCAAAGAGCCTCCTCTCCTTCCCCCAAACCTCAGACCACACTCCTGGGCTGCGTTTATACCCCTTGGGCACCTGAGATGGAAACCTCCCCAGCAGCCACTCGGCCCCCGGCAGCACCGGGCAGCTGCTGCTGAAGTGGGTGCCCAGGTGCAAAGCATCTCCCTGAATCACTCAGCACCTCAGCCCAGAGCAGCAATTTGGATTTAGCTTCCATTTTATTGCCAGCAGGAATCACTAGACACCCCGTTAGAGCCCACTCCTTTGGGGTGGTTTCTTAGGATCTTCAGATGAGGCTCCTGTTGGTAATAAGATTTTGGTCCTATTTTGTATGTTGGGAGGTTGTGATGTGGCTGCTCAGGCTGAGTGGATCATGCCCTTGCAGCAAACTATATGCTAAAGTACAGACACTGAGCCAGTCTCAACCGGGAGCACCTTCTCAGTTGATGGAAATATGAGGGTTCCAGGCAAGGGTACCAGTTTCTTTCAGAGTGTGGAGAACATTCTTAAGACACAGAATGGAACTTGGAGTCAGATCTATTACAAAAGGTCCTGGATATAAGTTTCAATCTCAGGGCTCTAAGTAACAGGTGCTAACCATTCTACCACTAATAGAAAAGGCCTGGTCACCACCTGGGTGCACCCCCTTCCATATTTTTTGAATCATTCATTATTTTCAGGTCTTGTTAATAAGGCCAAAGTCACCATCATTTCACACTGACAGCCCCACATCCTACTCTGCATGCCCCTGCTCCCCTCCCCCACACACCAACACATGCTCAACAGTGCAGTCAGACTGATCTTTTGCAAATGCCAACTGGATTAGAACACAGGCCTGCTTAAAATCTTTAATGTCTTACCATTTTTTCTTAGGAAAAAGAACCAAAAATCCTTAATATAGCTTTAAGGCCTGTATGTTTTAGCTTCTGCTTAGCTCTCCTGCCTTCAAATATTCCCATCTTCTTCTTGATCCTTGCTTGGCAGCCACTGTGATCTCTTTCAACTTGTCCTGGTCCCTTTTTGCCTCTTACTCTATCCACAGTCTCTTTAATACTCATTCATCTTTTTTTTAATATATATATTTTTAAAAATTGATCTTTAGAAAGAGAATGAGAGGGATAGAGAGATAGAAACATCGATGAGAGAGAAACATCATTGATCAGCTGTCTCTTGCACACACCCTACTGGGGATCAAGCCTACAACCTGGGCATGTGCCCTGACCAAAACTGAACCAGTGACCTCTTGGTTCATGGGTCGATGCTCAACCACTTAGCACACCAGCTGGGCAACACTCATTCATCTTTTAGACAAATGCCATCTTATAAAAATCTCCTCTCTAGTCAGATTGCCCTGCTTTATATTTTCAAGAAATCATATGCTCTTCCTTTAGGCAACATTATAGTTCACTCATTGGTGTGACCACTTGTTTAATATCAGTCTCCCACTCTACTGTAAGCTGCAGGAGAACAGGGACATTTCTTCTTTGGGCTCATCATTCCTTCTCTAAAACTAGCACTTAGTAAGCCCCGACCAATGGCTGATGAATGTTGCTGAATAACTGAAAATATGGGTTCACAAAAATTCCACCAAACTAAATTACTATGTGAATAATTGGATATTATTAGAAAGATCTTGAAAAAATAATGCGAGTGGAATAAATTTATCTAATGCCTATTTCGAAAGTTTCAGGTAACACTTTCCTATTTTTGGTCTAGATTTGTAAGAAAAGGAAAATTAAGGCTATTCCCTGGGTCATTTAAATCAGAGATTTAAAAAGAGCCCAATTTTACTTTTACATGAGCTAGGTAATGAAAGGGAGAACTAAAAGTGAATTTTTCCTATATCACCTGAATTACTGTGTCATTGTGGGTGTCTGTGTGACTATATGTTTGTGTGTTTGTTGTTTTTACATGTGCTTGTGTACAGGGGAAATCTAGCATGGCATCTGCATTGAATTAAAGTATGGAACAAGCTTTTTTTAAAAGTTAAAATACTTAGTAAAACTATTAAATCTCCACTTTCTTAATGAGTTGTTTACATGTTAGCATGATTACAATCAGGGATTTGAAGGATCTGAAAAGCTTTCAAGTTCAAATCTATCAAGTTAATAGCCATTTAAGTTTGCTGAAAGGTTGAGTTGATTGCTGGCATATGTCCCCACATCGTGATAAGAAATGCTTCTCCCTTTCCATTAGCGCTGGAATTTATGCGACTGTGGTGAAAGTGGGAGTGATGCCCTCTGATTGCCTTGTTCTGCTTATTCTCATTGTTGACAGTCAAGAGGAAGAGAGAATAATTCATTTTTGAATTATAGACCAGTTAAAAATTAGACAAATATCTATTACAAAAGATTTGGCGTTGGGGCATTGGAGAGGGATGGAGAGATAAGGGGAGCCTAAAACCAAAGGAAATAGGCAGCTGGAGACCCAGGAACTGTTTTGACAAATGCCTTTGCATGAAAGCTGAAATTAAACATTTTTTTAAGGGCCTGCATGGTCTTAATGCAATACAACATTACCTTGTGACATGAAAGAAAAAAATATGATCATCTCTGGATCCAGGTTAAAATATTAAGATATGATCATGTGGCTCAAATGAAAGACAGAGTTGAAAAATACTGCCAGAATCTAGGAGATTCTGAAGGCTGAAATAGTGATGGATCCCTTCTGTCAACCTAACTTGGTGTTCCCTTGAGTCAGTGAAAGCAGTGCTCGGAGAAGCTTGTGTTCAGTTGTTTCTATTTTTGTAGATAATTGATGTTTGGGATTAGAAAACCAGAAAATGGGGCATTTGGTGGGAGACTTCTTATTGCTTTGATCTCCACGATTCAGGCTCTAAATGGTTTAAAAGAGGATGTTGAGTCTTGGGTGATGATCAAGGGTTATCAGCTCTAATAAAAGTGAAGTTTAATTTCCAGGTGTTTAGTAGTTGGGGAAGGAAGGTACTTTAACAGAGTTGGAGAAGTGTTACAGGACACCATTCAAGGGAAGGTGATGTTGTGTGATCCTGAAGGGGTCTTCAGTGATGACTTTTCTCTGAAAATTGTCTAAAGTACAGAGTAGCCTGTGATGGTACAGGAAATAGAGAATTTGGGGGGAAAGAAGAAAAAGTGAAATCCTGTTACATGATACAAGGCTGCATGGTTTTCCATTAATCTGGGGCAGTGATTGGCAAACTCATTAGTCAACAGAGCCAAATATCAACAGTACAACGATGGAAATTTCTTTTGAGAGCTGAAAACCGACTTCTGTGCATGGGCCACGAAGTTTCAATCACACTGTGCGTGCGCGCCTGCACATGGTATTTTGTGGAAGAGCCACACTCAAGGGGCCAAAGAGCCGCATGTGGCTCGCGAGCCGCAGTTTGCCAACCACTGATCTGGGGGAACATTCATTTGAAAAAAAAATCTATGAAGGTTTGTTATAGACCCCCCCATTCACCAATTTATTGAATTGATATTTACCGAGTTCCTCTTTATGTCAGCCTGTGTCTTGCTTTCATATGCATTTTTTCATTAAATTAATTCACCGCCCTAGCATGCTCTTCTATTTAAACATCACATAAACATTAAAAAAAATTAAAGATGTTGGCAAGTAACTTAATTGATGGCAGAGACTCTTTCTCCTTTAGGTGAAGAAAAACTATTAAATACATAAGCAATGTTTTAGCTGCTGCTCACTCCTTCCTCTTCTTCCTTCCTTATTGCTTCCTTAGAAATTAATTGCTTCCTTACTCATTACTTGACTTGGAAAATTTAATTGCATAAATGTCCTGAGCCAGAAAGTGTTCTTGATACAAGGAATTCCAAGGTGAACGAAACATTTCTGCCATTGAAGAACATCCAGTTCAGTGGAGAAGCAAAGCCACGATTAGAGGATTGCAAGTGGTAAAGAAAGCAGAGGGTGTAGGAGCAGCAGAGGGCACTGAGCGTAGCTGGGGAGGTTTTTCCTGGAAGTTTTCTGGAGCTGGTGATGCAGGGTGTGTGTGTGATGGAGGTGGTCGGAGAACGGGAGAATAAACAAAGGCCTGGACACATGAACAACCGGGGGGCTAGACTTTGTCCTCCAGTGTAGCATCAGGCCGGGACCTCTTCTTGAGGGGGTTGGTGTAAACTGCAGAGTGAAGGGACTCCTGTCAGCTGAGGGTAATTCGTGGAGAAGGGGAGCTGCTCTGGGGCTTCAGCAACCAATGCTCACAGAAGCCGGGGAGGGGGTCCTGGTCCTGGTGGAGGGGCCTGGCTGGTGCACCTAGCTACCAAATGAACCACAAGGGTGCTTGAGAGATGAGTAATAGAGATATCCAATGTGGATCCCACTTTCAAGAAGCTTGCATATGGGTTTTCCAGGAAACATCCTTGGCCACGTTCTCAAAACTGACATTTCTCCCTAAGCCGTGTCTACTACTTTCATTTGCAGCTCATCACCACCTTCTGATGGCCTGGTGACTCCCACACCCTCACATCCAACCAGGCGTTTCCCCAAATAAATGTTTATCGAATGAATAAATGTACTAAGATTCCTCCAGCTGGAGAAAAAGGAAAAGAGTTGTTCAACAGCATAGGGAAGTGAGGGATGTGGGAGGACAATGGATTTATTGTGGCAATTCAGATCAGGATGAGACACAGGTGAACTGTTCTGGTTGTTTCTGTTAATAATACTAAACACTAATTTTTTTTGGTTTCAATCAAAATAGTTTCTTTGTGTGTGTGTTCAGCTCAAAAAAGGCACTCTAGATAAGCTCCCCCAAACCCTCTCCTCCCTGTCCATTTTGTTGCCAAGAGAGGAAATCTGACACATTTAATTAAATGACTGAAAATCAAGTTCCTCTTTTCTCCCCCAGGCTGAGGTTGCTGCTGGCTCTGGATGGGGTGGAGAGCAGGGATAAGGCAGGCTAGGGTTGGTGTCCTGATATCTGCAAATGTCCATCTTTCTGTCCAAGCAGAGAAGGGGAGGAAGAGTGCCTGGGCAAGGCTTTCCCTCAAGAAAGAGAAAGGGATCTCAAAAGAAAGGACAGAAGTGCTAAAAAAGATTTCTCAGAAAAATAAAAAGAAGCCCACTTCAGCTCACAAATCTTTGATGATAAGGACTTCTGGGACAAATAGCTGGAGAAAACATGTGACTGAGCTCTCAGAAACAAGCCCTCTAAAAGTGGAAGGAGAGAGGTTGGCTGAAGATTCCTCGCAGTGAGCTACAGAGAACATATCCTATGGTCTGCATCTTAGCAGTCTGCTTTGTGCTACACCAAACACTGACAGGAAGAGTAGAAAGTGTTAAGGAATTACTATCACTTAGTGGCTCCTACATGACAGTGACTGCGAGGTGTTTCATATACACCACCTCATGTGATCCTCAGACCGACCATCCAACCATCTTCATTATAAAGATGAGGAAACCAGGGCTCAGAGAGTCGGGAAATTGCCCAAGTTCATACAGTTCCTCAGTGGCATATTCTTTCATCTGTACTTAAAACTTGTCAAGTGCACCCAAAGCAGATATACCACTCCATTTGTCCATAGATCTAGGATTTCAGGGGTGATCAGATTTTTCTGGTTATGATGGGTTTTGAAGAGAAACTTTCCTATCAGGGTACTTTGAGGACAGTGCAATCACAGTCATGCCACCCCATTCTCAAAATAAACATAGGCCTTTGGTGCCTGGTGGGCTAGTGAGTCCCAGCTTACTGTCACCCCCTCTGTGGGGTCATATGTGGGGTAGGAGGGAAATCAGATATGCATCTACCTCTTAGTTTTCCAACAACAAATCCTGGGAGAACATCAGGTACAAACAAGAAACAAAGATGGATGAGTTCTCACTATCAGGAAACTCAGTATAGTGAGATGCATTCCACATGCATATAAGTAAATATAATGTGAGATGAAGCTTAGAGTCCCTTAGAGATATTTGAAAGAGTGAATTTTCAGCTATTGGGGATCTTTGGAGTTTCAATGAGAACTCCATTTGTCCTGGGTCTTAACCACTGGATGGGTTTGGGATCCAGAAATATGGGAAGAAAGAGAATCACGAGGGGAAAGAGCTGTAAGCAAAATCATAAAGACAATAAATGAAAGACACATACAGAGCAGAATTTGTTCTACTTGGCTAGAGAGTAGGAATATTGTGGAAATAAGATTGGAAATTCAAACTGGGGCCACATTATAAGACTTCCAAAGCCAGGCTGGGGATTTGATCTTTATTTAAAACACTGAGAAGTGTTATCCATCAGTGTTGACACATAATTTGTGGCTGGAATATGCAGCTGAATTTTATTAGTCTGTGTCATCATAACCTCTGATAGTAAACCTTTGGTCGGGACTGTATACTGATGTCGAAGGTCTTCAGAATCAACCTCCAAAGGGAAATTTACAGCAAAGCTTTAAGATTTAATTCTTTTGAGAATTTTCCTTTGAGGCAATATAAAAATCTGATGTATTGTGTGTTGACTATCCATTTTAAAATAAATGGTGGAATGCTTTTGGTTTGCCAAGTGCTGAAAAGTAAAATAATGACACATTAAGTAATGGAAATGTGGGAATTAAAACTTTCAAAGAAAGAGAAAACAAACTCATCATTTCTTTCCTTATCTCTGGTTTGATGTCAGGCCCCCTTGCTTGTTCATATCTTGTCCTTTGAGATGTCCTCAGTTGCCTCCACTCCAGTGCTTTCTGCTTTCCATGAGGGGTGAAACACCATTTTGGAATTTAGTAAGCCAGTTTTGGCCTTGGCGACTGAAAACAATTGGAGTGATTTCATTTTATTTCTTCTAGAGGAAGAATCTGGAAGGTTCACAGGTTGACCTCCGCTTCTCTTTTACCTTTTTGTCTCACTTACCTTGTTCCAAGTCCTGCTGGAGATCCAGCTCTTAATGTGTTTCGGACTCTATGCTGTCCCAATAATCCACTGACCCTGCAAATTCTTGTTTTTGGATTGAGTATATGTTCACATTTTTCTCTGAAGACCATTTTAAGCCAGCTGACAGTCTGAGTTAACTAAGTTCCATATATAAGTTTATGCAGGAAGGAGAGGGAGAAGAAAATATGCAGGAGTAAAAAATATTTGAATGCAGTGAAATAGTTTGAATCCAAAATATGTCAAACTATAGTGATTTTTAAAAAGATCTGCAATTCACAGAGTACTTTATAACACTCCCTGCCAAAAACTCTAGGTATGCATCAGTGTCTTTCATCATTTTATGGCTCTGAGTGATGTTCCGTGGCCCATAAAGGAAATACATGGTCCAGGTTATCAATTGTGTACCTTGAGGTAATTCCCAAGCCACATCTGTACACTGATATGAATGCCCAAGTGTCCTCACTGATTTTGTGTGTCTTATCCATTCATCCATTAAGCCTGTATGAAGCCCATTAATGTATCCACCATACTAGGTACACAGTGGCTGCACTTTTAGAACTTTACTGTGATACAAGT